>NC_056416.1:12195562-13545529 GCF_905147365.1 Aricia agestis | reverse complement strand
TAGGAAGTCAATACGGGGCCGATGCTCTCTACGAAACTATTCCCGGAGTCGGGGGAACAATTTACATCCGTGCAATAATCCTACGGTAATCATATGCACTTACGGTGGTTGTTTTGTTTGCGATGTTAATACGGGTCGCTAATCTATTCTGTAATGGGCTTGGCTCAGCTGAGGGACAAACAATTTTTTCTGCTATGACGTGCAACATATTCACACCTTGATATAAGTAAATTATTACAATTATTGCTATATAATTTTATCATTTTTCGCTCCTTTATAAGGTGGAAACTAGAAAATGGTAGGATAAGGAAGTAGACAGCTATGTTGTAGTCTGTTATTAAATTTCGTTTCATACTCTTGCTAATTATATTTACACTAAAACCTTAAATTCTATAAGTTCATAATATCTTATACTTACTGATTTTAAAATCGTGATTCGTGAAATTATTTAGTGCGCTTCAATTTTCAATAACAGCATGTTGCAAAATATCACAATGTTACAAAGGTAGTAAAACTGCAAACAAATTAGTTACGAATAAGCAAATATAAATTGAGTTTGAAGAATTCTCGCGAGCATGAGTCGTAAAGTATATATTGCGGATTCCTCGAAATGAAAATAATAAATAGCTAACTCAGGTTTTTAAATTACTTACCGCCATCATTTTGTGTTCACAGTAAGTATTCAGATTACTTCCATAAAATTGTGTTTGAATGAAAGGATGCAAACGGGTATATAAATGCACAAATTACGCTCATTAAAAACCCTTTTAGTAGAAGAGCTTTGAAAAAATTCACCTACCTACATAAGCCTAAACTTGTGAAGCGATTATGTATTGCATTTGTCAAAATACTGTAGAAATCTAGACACGCAAAACATGTGATTCATGGCACGAGGAAAAAACACACATCGACGCATGTAAATGCTGGAACAGGAGAAAACAAACCAAACGGCAGTGAATAAAAACGTTCCACCGTTTTACAATCGCCATAAAACTCTACATCAAAGCCAATAATACTTCGCTTAACGTCATTCTCATTTTATTGACAGAGCTCGAAATGGCCTGCCGTCGTAGGTTTGACTTATTGGTCTAGGTATAAAGTGGCCTTTTATGCGAACCGTAAAACCGATTCATCGAGAGATGGCCAAATTGTTGGCAGCAATAAAAGCTGTTTTACCATGGCGTAGCGTAATAAAATTGTAAATGTTGAAACTAAAATTTACACAGCCACATTATATTATTGTGACGTCATCACAAAACATACTCCGAAGTCCGACTCGTGTCCGCTGTCTCTCTGAGCATATCGTAATATTACCCGCTTTGTTCTCAGAAATAAGATTTAAAACAATCTCGCTTAAGTTGCTTGTTCATGCAATTTAATGTCAACTAACTATAGAAAATTACCAAGTAAATATCTCACGACTCTTGTAGGAAGTGGAACGAGTTACAATTATGTATTTTTATTCTTTGTTAAGGGCTCTAAGTGTACCCAGCTGTTAAGATCAATAACGCCGCAGAAGTAAAATTAATTAGCCTAAAATAAGGATTTCCGCATCTCATTTAGTAGGAACCAGAGATTACCAAATCACTCATCGTGTATAAGTGTCTATCTATTAGCTCTTCACACTTAACTGATATAGACGTTTGGCATTAGGATTGAGTCCTGTGCAAAGACATAGTATATTTTTGGTCTCCAAAAGAAGAACGGTTCCCGCACTGCGGGCAACATCTTGAAATCAATATTTACTTAACAAAATTATTAGTTGTATATTCGATATACGAAATTAAGAATAACCCCGAAACCCGCTTAACAACGAATCCTTGAAACCGATACGACCACATGTAACAACTTCCTTCACGTACATATCACTTTCATTCTCTGAACTTTGGTTACGTATCCCAATTAGATATTAAGGTATTTAAATTGAGTCCATAAAATAGCTGATTTCCACTGAGCATACTGTCGGGGATTACGTAAAAATGTTAGTCTAGGTGACAAATTCCTGGCGTGTGACTACCGGCTCGAAGGACCATAATAAGGAATTTTATGTGGATAATATCATTATGGTTATGATCCCCGTCGCTCATCCCCAATTCGTTTGATTCCCTTTGTTTGTTGAAGCGAGACCTCGTTGTTTAGCTGGAAATCACCCATCGCATGTTTGTGGCTAGCGGGTCGTGTGTCAAACATAATACGTTGCGGCGTCTAGGGACATTCCGAGCGCGGACGGTGAATTTGAAAAGGAAAGTGTGATAAATTCCTTGTATTATGTGTCTACACATCTAATGTAACAACTAACATCCAATGCGTAGACTAAGACGCGTTAAATCGTTAACATTTCAACTCGATCTCTGAATGTTCTGAAGGTCATAACAAGAGAAGCAATATTATTTGCCAATCTTTACACTATTCAGTTTCATAGACATGACGCCGAGAAGAGATATTATTATTTATTTCGAATGGGTAGGCTTACATAGTGAACAGTTCTAAATTGAAATAATCACAAACAGTAGTTACGAAAGAAAACCAATAAAAAATATAAAGAGCAAAACAAAATAAATATTTAAAAGCGAACTCGAAATTTGAATAACCAATCGATGGCTAATGAGATTCCAGAACGAAATTGTAACATCAAAGTGCCTATTATATTATGTCAAGAGTCATCGGCCTTTGAATTTAGTGCACTCGACCTCCGGCGGATAGAATTATAACATTAATGGCTCTTTAAGTACCAATTCACGCCGCCTGTGAATCGCCATCACAACTGGAACGATTTAAGATGCTACATCATTTTTAAAATATTCCAATGATTTGACATTTTAATTTGAATCGTCTGCTACGGGCTACCCGCGCCTAGAGAACTCAACGCTAGCCTAAATGGACCATTTAGGCTAGCATTGAGTTCTCTAATGTTTGTTCTCTTAAGGATGCAGATTCTGCCTCCCTTTTTGGCAATCTCTCGACTGTGCCTTAATAGAACCAGGGTGTTATAGGGCTATTATGAAAATGTTCCTAGCAGAAATACTCTTCGTAACATAATTAATATTCATGTTAGTATAAACATGCAAACTTTTCGCGTGGCTTGGCGTAAGTAGATTATGCGATAGCCAACGCTGAACAGACTACTAAATTTTTTTATAGTTAAGTAATTCTACATTTTCTTAAGGAAGCACTTTAGAGAAAATTACAGTATCTTCATTAATAGTTACAATGAAACTTAACCAAAACATCTTTGCCATAAAGGTACCTTCATACCAATTTTATGTTTAAAAGTTGCTTCAATTATGGCGAAAAGTTTTAGTTCTAGAATAAGTTTTGTAATCTAAAATGAATATTTTGGAGTTACTCTGATAACTTTGGGTGGTCCAATTTTAATACAATTTTATGACTAATTAATAAAGTTAACATAAAACATAATAATATATTTTATTTGTATTGGGCGTTATTAGCATTTTATTCTTCAAAGTGGGAATTAAAACCGGTATCTTGACCTTTGTAAAACATGATGATGCGACTTCTCTTTCCTGGTAGAAAAATCAATAATCGATACGTCAACATTTTCACCACAGGCAGTAGGCACCTATTGTTATTCATGATTATTTTGAAAGGAAGCAAAACTGCAATTGGTAAGTTCTTGTCGCACTAAAGCCCCTAAAAATGCTATGTTTAGAATAAACATGCTTTTGCCTAATTCCTATTGCTTAGAAGCTCATATTGGCTTGAACGCTGAACACATGCTGTTCAGCATGATAAAAATTTGGTGACGTAATATTGCAAAATAACGCTCTGGCTCACACTCTGGCACACTCTTTCATCAATATAGGCTATCTCTCTCAGTAATATAAGGCTATCTCTCTCAACAATATAGGATCACTCGATGCATCAATATAGGCTATCTCGCCAAGGTTATAGATAGATAAATATTATCACTATAAAATAAGAGCTAAGTGAGTTCGACTTATCACTAGATTAATTTTGCCGACATGAGTTTAGTTTAAAAGCTAACGGAAAAGCTATTAGGCATAGATAAGGCTATTTACACAAATATTTAGGTAACATAGTCACGAAACTAACTAATGAAGAACGCAATAAAAATAACTAGAAAATTATTTTAAGACCGCCTAAGTCTAAGTATAAAGTGTCTAATCAATATTGAGTATTTTCTACTAAAGCGTAAACATTGCGGTTTTAAGTATCCAGCATAAAAGTACTACAATTTTATTTCCTGTTTTGAATAATCTAAAATAGAAGAATTTAGCAATAGAAACTACTCCGAGTAGCTGGAAAGAAAGGCTGAAAACTTTAATCACAACTAAACATTGAACTTGGCTTTACCAAACTAGTTTCAAATATTCGAACGATTAATCAATAAAATGCAGATCATGACGTCATCTGCTCATCAGACAACGTTTATCAAGAACCGAGTCTGAACGACTTCTAATCTTACATCTGACCCCTGCCTATGAATACTGATCAGTACTGCATCGAGATCAAGAAGCTTTAGTAGATATGCCATGACTCTCAACTTAAGCACGCTCTACAGTAATATATAGAGTAAATCAATAATCACGTTAATCTTCTTGTAAAGTGACAGTAAACTTTATGGATGGTATAGTTTCCTGATTCCTCAATCATAAGGTATTTTCTCATTATTTGTTAGTAGAGTGTAGGCACAACACCATAATTGTAACCACGTTAGAATAATCTTAAACAATTATTTCCCGAAGAATTAAGAAATAGGATGCAGTTAGTCTAAAGGTAACTATTTTCGCTTTTTAACACGTTTAAAAACACATTTTAATGACATCGAAGATTGTGAGCTTAATCCCAGTCCCAGCAATCGATGTTTAGTTAGATAATATCATTGTCTGTAGTTAAACCTCGATTTATATTTAAATGCATCCGCGCGACACAACACTTTGGCCGCTAGTCGCTACACAACGAAATCACAAGCAAGGCATATAAAGCGAGCCTGAAACTTTACATAAAATGTCAATTAGCTTTTAGCTTTGTCCACATTGTGCCTTTTTCTGTTCGTCAAGGGCATACGTTATAGCGCAGTCAACAGTGAGGCATGCCCGCGACGCATGCCCTCTGACCGAATCCAAAACTTTCGCTTTGTTATTAAAAATGACAGTTGGCGTTGCGTTCGTTGACGCATTCAATTATTGAATGCGCCAAAACGAAAGTCAAAATGAAAGAAGATGACGAAAATTGAAGATGAAAGTGCACAGTGTGGAGATAGCTAATGGTATTCAATTCTGTGCCTTCTTATTTCGTTATAACTTAGTCTGGTCTCGTCCTCCCTAGGTCTTCAACATGGCACGACCTTAATTCCTGTTTACAGTACACAACCACCACGTGCACAACGGTCTTGGAAGGCTGACCGGTGACCGGTGTTCGGATATCCAATTAATGACTAATACGTTTCGCGTGACAGCTCTGTTGTAATAGCAAATGGTTCCTACTACTCTTACCCTTGGAATTTTGGTAATCTATACGAAAGCAAAGATTTATTAAATAGCATCAGATTATGAGGGTCATGTCAGAAATTCCAACATTGATCTATTTTCGTACCGGTTTTTTACACGGAGCGAGAATTTTCTTTAGCCACAATTGTTACTTTACAGGTTGTACGTGCCTAGCTTATGCGCTTTAATATGATAGAATTGACCTGATACATTCAACGCTTAATTAGCAAACCAGCTAATTAAAAAAGTTTAGAAAACTTGTCTCCAAGTACGTATTTGGTTGACAATCAGAGGATGTCGACGAATGTTCTGCCCTTTTATAGGAGGCTGGAGTCAGCGCGCTCCTTAATGATCGCGTCGTTAACCATCTCACTTTACTAAGTCATTGCTCAACCACCGCTTTTGCCACGTTTCAATTTGAATAAGGCCGCCTTCACACTACAGGGAATTTGAACGAGAAAAAACAGCATTAAATGCTTTCCACGATTATTACATTTTTACTCCATTGATGGTTTTGGTGACGGTGGCCGGCTTCATTGAAACCAGTAGTTATTTTTATAGTGCCCGAACATGTGCGCAGTACACAAGATCACTCTCTCTTCCATAATTCATTGCACTGTTTAATTGACACGACTAACATAGGTGACAGATATCACAATAGGTGCGACTTCACTAGTTGGAATCATCATTTTTCCAACGCGGGAATCGAACCCAAGAGCAATAAGGCTGCCTTCACACTAGAAAAAATTTGAACAGGCTAGCCTCCAAATCAATTGTATAGTGTATTGTTGTTGCGTTTCATCACCATTTACCTAATTTAGGAAGGAAGATCAATGAACGGCTAAGATTAATAATAATGTAATCCATTATTTTCCTGTTTATGCTTATAGTTATGGTTTGTAAACGAATATCTAATTATATTTTTAATTAAATTTATTCAATTAGACTAAACTCTAAATAAGGCGTACCAACCGGGCTTGTCGACGGTGGAGCTGGAGCGAGATAAGTGGAGGACCCTGAGGGAGGCATTTGCCCAGCAGTGGGATAGTATAGGCTAACAAAAAAATGAGGCATCGATTGAGCAATCTTATTCAGCAATCTTCAGCACAAAGCAAACACTGGGCAAAAAAGTTTAAATGTTAGATATTTTAAATAACCATTAAATACCTATAGCAATGATAGATCTAAGATTTCCTAACATTTCCGTCGAGAGCTGAGTATTTCCTTGATTACATTAATTATTATTACAGATAAAGTATATTATACAGTACATGTTTAAATATATTACTGATTTCACCATCAATGTTTAAGAATAATGATTTATAGTTACATCTATAGCTCGGACTACGAAAACGTATAAATTGAGCTGTAGCTTGCCTCTTTCACTAGTGCGAGCACAATAGGTCAATGGCCGAATTTCTACACGTTCGGTGACCACGTTAATTAGAGTCGGTTAACTTCAAACCTATAATATATACCACTGCATTTTTATCTTGTAACCAGTAACTCGTCATTATCTAAGCTAGACTTCGCACAATATCCAATTGATATCCGAAATTATAGCGCAAAAGGCGGTGCAAAAAATAAATGATTGCTTTAATAAAACAGCCAGCGGGCTTCATGGAAGCGAGTGAATCATCAGAAATCGATGATATCGTCTTACTCGCCTTACGTTCGCTGGATGTGGTAATATGAAAAATGGTTGTCGTGACAGCTTGCTTTGTTTCTGCCAAGTCGCCGGGCAGATAATGTTCTGGAAATGACATAATTTAACGTAAGGAAAATCCTGCGTCTCCTTTCTGCAACTTAGCTAAGCTTCGTTGCAAGGAATGCGTTTTTTTAAAACCCAATAGATGGCAGTGCGAGTTCAGGCAAATGACGCAATTTTATCAATTCACATTGGGTCAATTTATAATAGCTCGAAATCGAAACGAAGCGAAGCGAATTCCTAAATACTGAACACATAAAATTCAACCTTAACTCCAGACCGTAACGCATACTTCGAGGCCAATCAATGTTGGTCGGGCGCATTCACGCTAATTCGCGCGGATGCGCGCGCATTTTTAAATTCTCAGGAGTAATAAAGTGCGTTAACGCTTTGGAGTTAAGGTTGAATTTGTTATGTTCAGTTTTAATAATTTTCGATGCGCTTCGACTCTGCGCTAGTATAAATTGACCCATAAGAATCATTCCTTTAAAAACACTTAGCTCAGCTCTAGTGGAAACGAAGTCTAAATGAAAGACTTTGCTACGAATATTTAATACAGCAGGCTTAGCACGGCCACAGTATTTAAAATGGGAAAGAATAGATACGCTAACAATTATTACGGACGAACCTTTCTATGTTGGCCATGCTAAGCCTGCAGAGTGCAGATGTTTTTGCACCAAAAATATTGTACAGTTATAAACACATCCAATGGCTGGTATCATAACGTGTTTTATTCGCAACAAAATCACTTGTAGAATACGCTGATTAATGATCACAAATAATGATTAATGATATATTGATCGTTATAACGATCTATCTAATATGCGGATTAGTTGCCGTAAGTGTAGAGGTAAAAACTAAAAAGTTACAAGTTTGTCGGTCGTGTTTGTTCTTATTCATTTCTATGCCCTGGTGTTTTCTAAGTGCGTATTCATTTCTAAGTGTGACCGTATCGAAGTAGTGTTAGAGAATAATAAAAGTCTGGAATTATACATATATTTATTCGAGCGGAGTTTCACCTTACATGTCTCAAAGTTAATTAGAGAATGAATCAATCAATGCAATATGGCTGGCTTTTATACCATTTTACACAAAAGAAACGAACTTCCGTTGACAATTCAAATATAGCAAAATCATAAAGAAATACATTAAAATTAAGAATGGCTAAGAATAAGTTAAGTACATAATTCTTAATATTAATTAATGTACTTTCTCATATTTTAGATAATATGAGAAGAGGAAGTTATAACGGAAGTAAATAATCCTCCCGCCCATTTATAACTAACTAATTGTCAAAATCAAGTACCTTACTTATTAATATTTAAAATATAATAATCATTTATTAAAATTATATATAGTGACTAACATAATATACCGATTAAAATAAATAAATATAATATCATGTAGCTTGTCCATTGACATCCGCTAACAGTAGACACCGTTTTACTACTCATAGGTAATTTACTAACTTTACCATTATATTTTCAAATCATGCAATATTTTTTTGACGGTCAAAAGAACATGTCGATTTCGAAACATCTCGACATTGTTTTTTCTTTATCAATGCAAAATCATGCAAATTTATTCAGCGATTGCCGAAAACGCTTGCGAAGATTTATTAAAATCGGCCGAGCAGAAATGACTCAATACCGGCTCACGTCACCCGCACCTTTTTTACTTTCTTCAGTATCGGCACAGAATATTATTATGGTATCGGTTACGTTTTAGGAATTACTGGTCGTTATTTACAAAATTTTCTTACCGTTTACTTTTAGGTAGAGCCCGACCACCGAACTCCGTCATAAATTCCGTCATTGACGCATTATATTTTATTCAAATACTTATTACTCGTGACGCTATCGCCAGATCTACTATCAGAGAAGTTGATTTATAGGCAGATGGCGGACGCATCCAATTTGGTCGCGTTATGTCAAACCCAGCCGACAGATTACAACTAACATTGAATTGACATAATTCGACCAAATGAATCAATTTTTTCGATGTTACATTACTCATGAGATATTTTATACTAAATAGTATCAAGCGAAAGGTTGATGGCCTTTCTACGTACGTACTACGAAATAAAGTAACTTCTGTATGTTTAGGAGAAAACATTATTATTTTTACCAAAGTAACGTACTGTCACCAAGACTACGAATAGGAACGGTAAGAACCACCGTAAGCACTAAATCATGCCAGCTACTGGGGTCAAGTCGGGAGGACGCTCTGGCGCCAGTGTCACGGGGTCTAATAAAGGCTTGTTATGCTAAAATTTACTGGACCAATGCACCGCACTCAGTAATTAGAGGCCGACGACCTTTACATTTCTCCGGCCACTGTATGTTCGGTACCTGTACATAAACACTTGCATAGCTATTAGCTACGTTTCATTTCATTAATAGAATTAGAAGTTATTGAACATTAAATATACCTTCAGAGACTTCTTTTCGATAGGGAAGTAGAATTTAAGATATTGATAGTATTAAATTCGCTAAATGACATGAGGCTTGCGATATTTAATGACAAATCACATACATTAATGATTACCATTTACGCTCTCAAAATTCTCTAGTAGTAAGCAGTAAGCACTCGTATACTACTCCTAACAGCAACTGCAGTAAACAAAATATTTATACAAATTTTCATAGAAATCGTACATTTCGAATAAAAATAGCTATAAATACTCCTTTCACGTGGTCTACTCTATATAAGTGCCAAATATTGCTCCAGTAGTTCGTGAGATAACCCTTTCTAATATTTTTTACCACATTTTCCCGTTTTTACCACATTTTCCTGAGTTTCTTCGATATATAATATGATATAATATAATATAGCCTTACTCGATAAATGAGATATCTAACACTGAAATAAGTTTTTAAATCGGACCTGTAGTTCCTGAGATTAGCGCATTCAAGCAAACATACTCTTCAGGTTTATAATTATATTAAGTATAGATTATTTAAATTATCGCTTGACAAACTCGAGCCTCTATCTAAAAGACTATGAAAAGGCTCATAATCATGGGATGATGCATGGTATAATATTATGGTAGTGATGATGATGATGAATGTAATTTGCATAGTAGCATATGCTTTCCGTTCTTAAAACAACGCCGAAACTCCCAAACTTGTATCTATAAAGAATCAGGAGTTCTCTCAGCACCTTCCGAACCACGGTATACCAGGTATACCTCGGTGCAAAATCTTACTTGTTTGTAGCATATTATGCTTAGAATACTTCTCACGAAACCGAAGTCACCACATGTTTCCCCATAAATTTTGAGCAGTTCCCTCGATTACTTATGGATCCTTCATCAGATCACCACTTTTGTAAATATAATACCAAATTGGGATGATACCCTACATACCAAAAGAAAAAATTTGAAAATCGGTTAACAAAAGTAATCGTTGAACATAAGAAAACGAACATAACACCTCCCCCATTTTGAAAGTCGGTTAAAATTGTAGCCTATGTGTTATTCTGATGTATAAGCTATATTATTGTAAAGTTTCATTAAAATGCGTTCAGTAGTTTTTGCGTGAAAGAGTAACAAACATCCATACATACACACATCCATACATATATACATCTAAACAAACTTTCGCCTTTATAATATTAGTAGGATTATAAATGCTAAAGTATCTCTGTCTGTCGGTCTGTCTGTCTCGCTTTCACGCCAAAACTACTGAACCGATTCTAATGAAATTTTGTACACATATAGTCTTAGGCCTAAGAAAGGACATAGGCTACTTTTTAACTGGAAAAAGGGGTTGTAAGGGGGTGAAAATGCGTAAATTTGTTCAAATTAATTTAGTTTCAAAAAATCCTAACAGATGGCTCTAAGAGTCGTCTACATCTATAAGAGGTGGTACCATCTCAAGTTACATTTTCGATTCTTTAGATTGTTTTACATGCTTTTATATAACTCACTACTCAGTACTTTATCTATGCAATAACGTAACCTTAAACTTATCAATGATAAATTTAAAATTATAATTTATGGGTAAAGTTGTGTAAAGGGGGGCTAAATAAGCTTTAAAATTTGGCATAAATAAAGTTTAATTTAAAATAATGAAATATTAATGTGCACACTGCACAGCTGTTTTTGGGTCTTTTATTTAAGGGGTACTAGGGTTTTAAAAAGCTTTTAAATTTGACAACAATTTTGTTGACACCGCGCGCTATAAACTGAAGTTCACGCGGACGAAGTCGCGGGCAACAGCTAGTACATATATAATCTAACATAATAATAGTATATGCTAGTATGTAAAATGACTTTAAAATTCCATTGCAAACTCAAAACCGTCATCGTCTTTTTGCCATCCATTCAATAATGATTTAAGTCCAGACCATAAATTACTGTCTTCGCCTCTTCTATTTGCGATAAATTCTATTGCATCATTGTAAGCTCTGTGTCCCATGTCACTGGGAGTTAATGGAGCTAGCATTCCGCTGGCAATATTTTCCCCGGGGCTGGCGCGATCGGCATTCAAATGTCATGCGGGGTATTGTCCAAAACTGGTCTGCCTTGTTCCCTGCTTTTTGTTACGGGACGAGACTCCGTGGCGTCTTAACGAGCATCAAACCTGTTCCCCGTATCTTCGCGTCACGCCAAATCTGGTGAATACCACAGTGGAGACTTAGACTTAGACAAGACCTTACATAGTTAGCACTTAATTGGGATATTTGATTGTCCACGGCTATACAAGATTAAATGTTTCTAGCAAGTCCGTAGGTAGGCACAAAAGAAAATTCCGCGGAGGTTGCATATATTTTTTCTCAATTAAGACCTGAGGAGCCTACTTATGTCTGTCTCTGCTTATCGAATTGGTTCCAGTTTCAAAGCCCACTCGATGCTAGACTAATAAAGCCTCCTTTTAAAATATTATTCAGCTAGAAAGGCACAGTGAAAATTTCAGAATAACTTGAAATATCAGTTTTAAGGACAAAATGCCTCAGTTCAGATTCACAACCTCGTGAACTGTGCAACATAATTGCATACTTTCACTTGTCACATATGGCGTCCACTGAAATTGGTGTAGAGCAAGCCTGCGTGCGATTATTATAATACTCGAGTCGCTTAAAAAAGGATCACGCAAACTCTCCTTTCACCTCGGAACGTAACCCGCTAATTAAGGAGTTCATTGGTCTCAAGTTACGACCAACCTGATTTAGAACTCGGATGCCATTCGAGAATGCACATTTCGAACCCATTGTTCTTTTGTGGTTCGCCAGCATATTGAGTTGTCATCCGCATTATGGTCACCCCCCTTCACGTCGGGCATGATTGTCACCACGATTTTAAATCCTTTACAAACCATAATCAACATCATGGGCAAATATGCTCCTCTAGAGGAGATGCTTCGTAATCTATTGTATTTGTCCTCATTGCCAACGTGGAGGCCGCTCCTTAGAATCCCCTATAATTGCAGACGCCCACAACCCCAGATAAAATAATTTCATTTCAGACACGTTAAGCGAATAGATAAAATCAGGTGGTATATCAATTTAATACTCGATAAATGTCCGTTGGAGAGTGCAATGCATCATAAACCTGATAATAAAGATTTATACATTGCAATAAACCATCTATCCCGGTCTGACTGGTTAAAACGGAAATCTAGACTCATTAACGGCACCCATACATAGGTGAGGCGGGGAGCCACGGCGCGTTAGACACCCATACGTAAGGCAATGGGTCTCGTCGGGTCTAGGCACCCATTCGTAAAGCGATGGGTCTCGTCGCGTTTAGGCCCCCATCCGCAATAGGCCACGTCATGTTTGGGCACCTCGTGGCAACCAAAACCAATCGACTGTCAAGTTGTACGTTATTACGACAGACTTCATAATATCTCGCATTCACCATACCTAATAAATAGAAATTATGTTTAATTTAATATTTTACGCTGGATTAGCTGGGTGGTGCGTTAAAACTTTAATTATGTTCTACGGTACTGTAATGTTTCACTTTAATAGACAACTTTAATCTGTGTAACTAACCAAACTAATAACACAGAACGCACAGTGTTTAAAATTAATTTTAGACATAATCCAACGCTTCTGTAGGTCTACGTCTACAGAAGCGTTGGAATAAGTCAAAAATAATCCAACGCTCCTATACGATTCTAACGAGTCCCGTAGTTTTTTATTTAAAACACACGATTTTACTTTGATGAATCAAAGACTTCGTTACTGTTTTCTTTGTTTTGCGTTTTAGGGCAGGTGCTAATATATCTAGCTATTTACTTTCTAGAATCTAGGTCCTTGAATCAAGGAAGCTAACACGCAATACCCCAGATATAGTAGTTACCCGTTAAATACCAACTTTTTCAATAAAAAGGTGCTACAAATGTCATTATGATTAATAACTTACTAACCATATTCGGGTGCGAAACTGCGTAAGGAAACTATAGTCATGCCGTGATCATACTCGTAGTAATGAGAATGTGTAGAATGCTGGTTTTTAATTATTTATAAACATCTGCTACGTTCATTTGGTTCCATTAGACTAATAAGGCGAAGGCAGTTCACCTCGGTAACACGAGCCTAGTTCTGATGTTGTAACCCTAGGCAGTAGGCACTATGGAACGTGTCACTTTAGTTTCTGCAATACCTATGTTATATCACAAAATTACAAGACGGTGGTTGTGGAATAGAGAACAATTCTGAGTGATAGACCGCTGAATTTTAGAGCTCTATCTTCTAAGGATAACTGGTGAATCACACCACTCTCTTCTTATTTAAATGATTTAAAACATTAAATATAATTTTAAGATACTTAGGGCCTGTTTCGCCACTTCCTGATAAAGCTATCCACCAATTAACTTCACAGATTAAGGGCCTGTTTCACCACTTTCTGATAAAGTGCCTAATAGGCTATTCACAACTTTTTTGACAGATTCTCCATACTTGATCTGTCAAGTTAATTGGTAGATAGCCTTATCAGGAAGTGGTGAAACAGGCCCTTAGTATGGGGAATCTGTCAAAAAAGTTGTGAATAGCCTATTCGGCACTTTATCAGAAAGTGGTGAAACAGGCCCTTATTCAATTAATATTGTCATTCGTTAACTATTCGGCGTCACAAAGGCACACTAAATCAATACACCCACAATCTAAAGTGGCTTTTATTCCTGATAACCGATAGTGCTGGCGAAAAACAAGGGACAGGGGAACATGATAGGGCCTGTAAAACCAGAACCGATCGGAAGTCGCGGTATCGATTTTGGTGATCACCGCAAACATTCTAGGGTCTTCAGCGACACGATTTAGGTCCGAAGCCTTTGATCGCCGTAGGTGACCTGCACTGAATATAATTTTTGGCGTAGTGCCCAGAGAGATTTTGCGTGTGGTTGCAATATAGAGCTTTAAGTTTAAAATTATCAAACACGATGTTATTAAGACTACAAGTAGAGAACAGTATTGGCTAAAGCTACCAGGATGCTAGAAAAAGGCGCTAAAAATGTAAAATCTATAGTAGTACACAATAGTTATTAATCACAAATAGACAATAGTGTTCCGAGTCAAGCTCGCTGCCATAAAATCTAACCTCAGCATTGTATCACGCTTAGAGCCAAACGTTTTTCAATCTTCATTAAGCCTTATTAGGCATCACCCACGCAATCGTTCATACGACGATAACAATAAAACAAAAATCCAATGTATGGATCCCTTAGTAACCAAAAATACCGGTTCTTTTAATAAAGTCTCCTAAATTAGTGGCCATATTTGACACAGCAATACACAGGCTTATACAAAGAGTGTTTTGGAGAGTCCCTTTTTGTTTATATAGGGTTCATTAAATACCATTTTTATGGACGACAATTAGGGATTTGATGTTACCAATTGATTCGATGAATCAAACAAAACAATATTTTAGTTTGTTTTTACCTTATCTAACAGCACTTAATTCAAAAGTGTAGAGTGGTTCTTTTCATGTTTCTTTACCAATCACCAAAGAAGAGAAAACATTGGCTTGATTAGACGTCTTAGATTAGATTTAAGGCAGTCGATTTTTGCGGTGCTGCAGGTCGTGTGGATTATCTATACTCCTCAGGGGCAAATTGTTACTGATAGGCGATAGCTAAGACGAGCTGACTTCTGCTTTGTAGCGTTTACAACTCTGCCTTAGCCCTTAAGCAGGGATTGAAGCCCTTAAGCAGGGATTGAACCACCATGGGATTTTAGTGGGTAAACCGTTCCAGGGGAGTCCAACATACCCAGCTAATAGCCACAATCCGCCGGGGATGCGTAAAGCATTTCCCCTTGTGAAGAAAAAGGTAGCTACACATTCCTCAAATACCTCAGACTTTAGGTACGTTGTACTTGGTAACTCATGGCTCTCCTGCACGAGTAAAACTTCAATTACAGCCGTGTACGTAGCGTGACTGGTCTATACTCTATAGTCGTGGTATAGCGGAACTAATTTCGTGTTTGCTAACGTGTGCTCACTATAACTTATTTTGAACACGTCATTCTAGCTTCGCATGGAAATATTTTGATTGCTTTAACTCATTTCATATGAGAAATTACAATATTAACTCTACGACTTATGCCAGATTTGTAGAGATTTAAGACAGGAGTTTACCTATTTACTAGCGAATCTAGCGATACTAATAAATTGACTTCAAAATTATCCTTATCTACGCTGTTGAATATTTATTCAACAGCGTAGATAAGGTCCTGTCAAAAAACCTGAAAAACCGAGCAACATAATGTAGTACTTACTTACTCTTGATGCGTACCTAAACGAGCTAACACAGCCAGGATATAACCTCTTAGAGACGTTAACTCCAGCCATCTACATAATTATATGATTTAAGTTATATTATATTTACTTCACTTACGTTTAAGAGACCTAGATTTTTTGTCAGGGCTCTGCCTGCCTATAATGTACACTTCTGCAGACAAAAGTTTACATCTATGTCTGTATATTAAAGGCTACAGGTAAGTAGGGTATACGGCTGTAAACAACCTACTTGCTATTATGGACTTTGCGTTTAAAAGTTTGTCGGCGAATTCATAGACAAAGCGTAATTGCCGCATCCGAGCGGCGAGCGGGAAGCGGAACCCGTCGCTTATTGTTTCGCCGACTGAGTTCCAGCCCCATTGATACTAAATCGATATAAAGGGTCAAAGCCAGCAGCCAGACCTTCGTCATTTTATAAAAGCTAAAAGTTTTTCTGTGCATGTCCCCCATATCAGTCAGTCAGCCAGTCACTCACTCTTTTGACCTCTGTGGCTCAGTTGGTGGGCTATCGGTAGCTCAAGCCGGGGGTCGCGGGTTCGAATAATAGGACCAACCCCCGGCTTGAGCTACCGATAACCCACCAACTGAGCCACAGAGGTCAAAAGAGTGAGTGACTGACTGACTGACTGATATGTATATATATATATATATATATATATATATATATATATATATATATATATATATATTTCTCAGTTCATTTTATTTTTTGTTTTACCTACACAAAAGAAGCAAATAATAAACTAAAGATTGCGAATTGTAGTGCTGAAAATTGGATAAATATTGTTATATTAATGCTAATTTTAAGTATATTTAATTGCTAAAGCATATTTTTCGTACTTTTTTAGCTTTAGTGATAAAAGATTTTTATATTGTGACCAAAATACGCCACGAAAAAATAATAGATTTGTCCTCCAAATGGGTATTTTCATCAAGATGTTCATGGCTTCTAGACGTGAATTACTGTACATAAGAGTAACTTTACTATTCTATTGCTAAAATAAGAAAATATAAAATCTGAAAAAAAAATGGTGTTTTATGATCAAATACAGGAACAAAACCAATAAATCTTGTGGAGTCTCATTATAATGTCATTATATCAGTAGCAGGTCTATAAAATGCTTTTTTAAATAATGTTCTTGAATATTTGTTCTATAATTTAATTAAGTTACAAAATCAAAAAAGGTAAGACACACAAAAAAATGTAAAACATACGATGGTTCATTTGACCGCTCTTGGTCTTTCTAGGAAGTTCAGAATTCCGGTCTTTCTAGTGTTAACGCTCATACGCTCGCGGGTTCGAATCCCGCCGACCATTTTAATGTTCCTGCATCATGAATGTGTACAAAATTTGTCAAATTCCCCTTCAAAATCTCTTCATATTATATCGTCAATCGTCATACTAGCTACCCTGCCTGCCGAGCTTACGCCAACGAGGTATCTCACTGTCGAGATAATTAAAAACTACTCGTCTCATATAATTTCAAAATCTCGACATTACCTCGACAAAACTCTATAAAAATGATTTATTTCGATGATAGATCTACGCGAGAAAAAATGTTTGTCATGCTAGGGTCAATAGAGATGAAGAGACAAACCATCAAACATCGAAAAAACATGTAGAGTGAGATAATATCTCGGTGGCGTATGCTAGGCAGGCTGAAGAGCTAGCCTTCACAACGGAACTGCAGCAAGGAATTTTTGATACGGGTAGACGTAATTATGACTAACATTGAAACTTAATCAACTGGTTAGTGTCTTAGTGATAAACGCTACAGTTATTACAGACATTTATTTAGAACAAGGTCTTAAAGTAATAAATAATTTGCAATATTTGATTTATTTTGCTACGATCGCCATCGTTGAATCGAGAAATGTTTTAATGTTGCCTAACGAACAACAAGAACAAATACGACCAGAAAAATATGGAATTTTTTGTCTGCTACCAGGCAGTGCACTTTCTTATCTTCCGGGACCGCAACGACTGCAGAAGTGCAGACGCGATCAAACTACATTTTCGCACGTCATTATTTTTCTTGTGCTTTCACGCGATTGAACAGCACTGTCAAGCCATAAATCTCAAATTTCCTGCCTAATCAAAGCAATTTTTAACAATTTTTTTCAAATACTGAAATCACATTACAAAAGTAGTTTTAAACTGTTATGTAGTTATTTTAATTAAGTGTAGTAGTGTTACTACTACTGTAATTTTGTTTTGTGTATGCCGGTTAATCCAGCTTCAAAGTTTAAGTGAAGTAACTAGTAACCACATTTGATCGATCGTTTACTCCGATTAAATCTTACAAGTTGTATGATTGACGTTGCGTACATAATATTACTATGTTGGAAAATGAATATAATAATAATACTGCCGTGCTGTTTAAATAGGAAGTATTTTATTGAACTAGATTACTAGACTATGACGTAGTAAATATTATGTCTATGTTCAATGTTATCTATATACTGTAGATATACTGGCATAATACTGTATTACATATATGATAACTGGTATAGTTAATTAATTATTATTCCTTCGTAAAAATGGAGGTTCTATATACGGATTTCGAGTGTTAAATAATATGTCGCAGGCCAGTAGTTAAATCTGCTATTTGGTTGAAAGACCAGCGAATTCATTGAACGAAACCATTTATTTATTGATTCACCAACAGAATCACATTTAACAAAATACAAAATACAGCACAGTTTTTATGGATGAAATGTGTTCCAATGAAAGGTGAAATACAACATGCTTTGCGACAATGGGATGAAATGAAATGAAATATTGTGAATGAAATGAGTATTATTAATTAACAATATTATGTTTAAAATATATAGTAGCAGACAAGGAAAAATAAAATTGAAAAAAAGAAACAATAACTTCTTATAAACTAAATAAAAACATAGTTTTAACGCTTATTGGAAAATTTTACAATACATAACGTTAATAATTATATTATTATGATCGGGGAAACAATATTTGCGGAATTAATTAATCGCATTCACTGCATTACTGTTATCACCAAAATGTTGTTTTAATTTACATTTGAATGCACTTAGTTTGTCGGAAAATATATAAATGTTGGGGCAGTTGGATAAGGCGTTGTAGGATCTACACAATCTTCTGAGTGATTTAATCTGATGACTAAAGCCTAACTCTAAAAGGTCAACTCGTCAAGTCGTTTGACTGTAACGTTTAACGTCTAAACTAAGGGCCAACACGTAGTCTTTGACTGTTAATTAAATGGCTACGAATAATAAAAACTAAGGAAACGTAACTCCCATACTTCAACCGTTTTAAATTCAGCTCCTTTTCGAATACTAAAATATGACAATTTATATTTTCGCCAAGGTCGTATCCCAGGTAACGTATCATAATATTGCGCGCCGGACGACAGCCTGCGCGGTTATTGTCATTCTCAAAGTTATGAAAGTTATAACTGTTCACATTTTTCGCCTCAACTCTGACGCTGGCAACTCCTAAATGGGGAGGCTTACGCCAAAAGAAGAAGAAGAAGAACAATAATTGTCAAAAACGTATAGTATTATGCAGTATAAACCAAGCACATCTACTATCACGATGAAACGAGCATATAATTATTATTTTTAAATCAAACATTTTCCTCTGATCCTTAAGACATCGATAATAATAATATACATGTAATAATTATGAACAAACCTTGTACGACTCGGGCGAATTTAAAACTGTCCGAGCACCTAGAGAAGACGTTTTCAGATTACGAAAATCTATGTGCTAAATTATTACAGAACTGAAATTAAAATCTTACGTAAATTTGGTACTTATAACTCACAGTTAATATAATATTTAATAACAGTTAGCAGTTTTTTTATTCTAGTTCATTTACAATATTAAAGGAAATACTTATTTGTTTTTGTCGATTGACCGTAATTAATAATTACATTATGTTTTTTTTTTTGTTTTGTTGTAAAAAAAATCCGTAGCAAGAAATATGGGTATATCATCTTATAAAGCATTTAGTATAATGTCAGCCAGACCCTAAAAATTCGTTTATGATTAAATTGTTACATCTTGCATAACACTGTCCATGGCGACTTTGTAAAAATTTTGTAATTAAGTATATAATTTTTTGATTATTGCACTTTTAGAATAACATGTAAATTTAATAAGACAAACACAAAGAGACCAGCTTAATTTTACGCAAATACCCTTGCTAGGGTATTTGCGTAAAATTAAGCTGGTCTCTTAAATAAACTTAAATAAACCATATTTTTTGGGTCGACAAAAATATAAGAAATTGAAGCGTAATTTTAAACAATTCACTTACAGATGAAAGGTTATTCCTGTATTAAAAGTCGTATCTGTATGACTTCTACACCATTTCACAGGTCATTTAGGCATTTTAACAACATAAATATTGTAAAAAGCTACGTAAAAAGTAAGTAAAAAAACCTATGTAAACAAATTGTAAAATGAGTTTGACAAAATTGTCATGTCAACCTGGTTGAATGTCACTCGAGTATACATACACGAAAAATGTGTACCGAACACATGCATAAATATGCATGTATTCGGGTCACATTTTGTAGCCTTTTGGTGCACTTTTTTTGACGGAGTTACTCTTCCTTAGTTTTTATTATTCGTAGTTAAATGGTATCATTCAAGTAATTCGCTAGTCATTTAATCAAATAGCAGATTCAACCAAATGACTGTGACATATGTTATAAATTATAATATGTACAGTATTATTAAATCAGTTCTTAAAACCTAGATTAAAACATTGTCATTTCAATTCTACGAAGTATTTACTGTAAAAATTTAATAGTATCAACACTAAATTAATAATAATTTAGTGTTGATACTATTAAATTTTTCGTAATAATATTGTCCTGGGTAATTAGACGATTTGAATTTGATAAAAATACAACAGAGCAGCGTAGAGTTAGAAATAAATAACACCCCTCTTTTTTGTCGGGGGTTAAAAATGTGCGGACTTTTAACATAACATTTTAACGCATTGCTAACATGTAACATGCAATGCAACTTGACTAAAGGCCCATTATACAAATTAACAGTACGTGGCATAACGTTGGCTGTATGTTGTTTAATTTTAAATAGCAATATTTTAGTGTTTAACAGGATGTTTGACGCAACTCGCTCTGAACGTGTTGACCCGCGCTTAGCTGGAATAGTTCGGAGTTAGCAAATTAACAACATCATCATCATCATCATTTAAGGCAGATTTACGTCAGTCCACTGACGTGTCAGTGGACTGGCACTGCCATAGCATAAAAGCACACTTACATTGCGTCAGTGGCTGTAGTCAGTGTACTGTGCTCACATAAAATCAAATATACACTATAGCAGTGGACAGGTCAACACTGATACGGCAGTGAACTAACCTCAGTAACTGACTCAATGTAAATCTGCCTTTAAACACGATTAAGTACATTTTTTTTTATGAAATAAGGGGGGCAAACGAGCAAACGGTTCACCTGATGGAAAGCAACTTCCGTCGCCCATGGACACTCGCAGCATCAGAAGAGCTGCAGGTGCGTTGCCGGCCTTCTAAGGGGTAATAGGGGAGGGTAGGGAAGGGAATAGGGGAGGGTGCGGAAGGGAATAGGGGAGGGTACGGAAGGAAATAGGGGAGGGTAGGGAAAGGAAAGGGTAGGGGATTGGGCCTCCGGTAAACTCACTTACTCGGCGAAACACAGCGGAAGCGCTGTTTCACGCCGGTTTTCTGTGAGGACGTGGTATTTCTCCGGTCGAGCCGGCCCATTCGTGCCGAAGTATGGCTCTTCCAAGTCAAACATGTTTTCCTAGGAGGTTCCTGAAGGAGGCGACGTCGCTTAGTAACCGCAAGGGTGAATTCACATTGCAACGTCGCGTCGCGAGGCGTTGTATTTTTAAATGAGCCAAAAAGAACCAGGCAGCCCAACACCGCTACTTAGGCTGCGTTTCCACCAGAGCTGAGCGGAGCTGTGTTGCGAGGAATGTGTTTTTGAGAACCAATAGCATCGCCGCGCTGAGGGATGTCATGGCAATCGGGTTAGTTCCCGAACCGGTGGTAGGCACCTTAGTATCGACGTTCAGAAATATTTTTGTAAAAAAATTACTCTGAATAAAAAATATTTTGATTTTTGTTTTTTTTTTTTTTTGCAAAGCTAAGTCATGTCAATGAAGCGATTCTATTGGTTTTCAAAAACACATTCCTCGTAACACAGCTCCGTTCAGCTCTGGTGGAAAGGCAGCCTGTGTAAAAATGGAATGATTTCTCTGAGCGCGGAAAATGTCATCGTTTCATAACGATAAAGTTTGGCACAACGAAGTTGGGTACCTACTGACCAACGTTACAAGGTGTAATATAACCAGGGAGCATCCGTGCAGTTCTAGTCAGTACGTCGTGTTACTTGTACTACGGGTATCGTGCTCGCTGTGTAATACGTTACATTACACCTCGTAACCTTGGCCAGTACCCAACTTTATAATATATAAACAGTACAAAATAATTCAAAAAGATACCCATCCTTTTGTGAGGCTTCTACCGTGCCAAATTCAAGGTCGGTTGTGCGATTTTGATAAAACATCAAACGGAACACGACGTTTGATTAAGACACGATCCACTCGATCTGATTCGACACGGTTGTTTTATTAATGATCGAGCTTCTGCCCGCGGCTTCGCTCGCGTTAAGAAGTATTATTATATACAAACTTTCATCCCCTATTTTAACCCCTTGATCAAAATCCTTTCTTAGCGGATGCCTAGGTCATAACAGCTACCTGCATGCCAAATTTCAGCCCGATCCGTCCAATGGTTTAGGCTGTGCGTTGATAGATCACCATGTCAGTCAGTCACCTTTGACACAATAGACATAACTACCAGTACTTCGACTGCTAAGAGACGGACGTGTATTAATACCTGTCGTTTCTTTCGGGTTTCGCCAGGATAAGCGCGCTGGTTGAAATAATTTATTTTTAAAATGAAGATTTTGAAATTGAATTCTGACAGTTTTCTTTGCATGTGCCATTTGCCAAAATATAAACAACAGCTAATTTGTAGGTAAACGACCCTAGCGACGACTTTTGTCATAATACGTCAAACTTAAAAATTTCAACCTCAGTTCTAACTTCTAACGGCCGTTCCCAATATTTCAATATTTCATCTATCTCTGGTTTTGCCCTACTAGAGATAGGAATAGCTCACAATTGACATAAAATATATGTCTCTAATGTCTAATGTGAGTACAAGGGCCCGAGCGTCACGAATTTCCCCATACATAAGTGAAAAAAAATGTTGGTCTTTCAGCGCTGCTACTTTCACAGTGAACTCTCTACAAGGAACACGTACACACCCTAAAGTATTATCACTTATTTTTGTTACACACTGTATATGTATATATACGTATATACCATCGCGGAGTTTTCTGTAGACCTTTTCATAGTGTACAATACTTGGTACATTATTTACATGAAAGGACATAGGTTTCTTTTTTGCGGAAAAATGTACGGTTTCCGTGACATTCCTAAATTACGCGGGCGATGTACATTGTACATTCCCGCGCATACCTTCCCGCGAGCGCATCGCCGCATTGGTGGCGCCCACTTCGAAACGGGCGTACATCGCAATATTTTAGTTTCGCCATAACTTCTACACCAAAAGTCGAATTTTAATAATTCAAAGACCAAATATATTCTACATAAACTGTACTTAGTGATGAAATAATTTATTTTGATAAGGATTATTAGCATGAGTAAAATAAATCCGTTTAAATGTAGTCCAATAAAAATCAAGATTTTTAAATAAAAAAATGGTTGTTGTGCCTCACTTGACATAGATAGGTATAGTGTGTCGCGGACATTTTTGTAGATATTTATAAGATCTACATTTACATAGAACATTTTTATTATTGTATAGTTCTATCTTTTATAGTTTAGGCAGCGTACGCAAAATAAGTCAATTTTCTGGTTGTTTCCGAAAAACTGAAATATCTTACGGAACCCTATATTTTCCAAAATAAAAAGTAGCCTATGTTACTCGTAAATAATGTAGCTTTCGAATGGTGAAAGAATTTTTAAAATCGGTCCAGTAGTTTTTGAGGCTATTCATTACAATTAAACAAACAAACAAACAAAGTTTACCTCTTTATAATATTAGTATAGATTACAAAGTTATTCACAAAGTTAGAGAAAGAAGAAGAAAACTGGACAGTAATTATGAAATGTTTATTAGGTTTTCCCTTAATTACTTAGACACTAAACACTAGCTAGATATCTCTCTACCGACGATAAACCGGGGATATTGATGGTACGGGTACAATGATTCATAAACCGCAAATATAACTTTGTAATCCTATACATTTATATGGGATTACAAAGTTATTTACGAAGTTGGTGTATCTAGAAAACTGGACAGAATTTTTTAAATATTAGATTTTTTCCTTGATTTAGACACTAAACACTAATTATATTCTAAATTAGAAGGTTCTATGTCTGCTAGAAGTGCCTTAGACTTTTGGTGATCGGTCAGTCAGTCAGTCAGTCAGTCAGTGACAAAATTAAGAAATTTTAACAAGTTACAGTTCTTAAACTACTGGTGCAAATTGAATAAAATTTTAAATACACCGTGTTTATACAATGCTTGCTTAGCAACTGAAAATTCAGGTTTGTTGGTTTATCCACAATGAAGTTATAGGGGGTCAAAAAGAGCCTGAATTTGTTCGAGAAAAGGATGGTACGGCCGTGCCGCTTTTTTTGCTCGACTTGGCGGGGGCACTGTTAACGGCGCCTAGAGCCCAAGAATGAATGAGTACTTCTGTAATAGTTAGGTGCCTTTAGCCTTATGAGTCTAGAGTCATAAAAATTATAATACTTTCCCGACGTCAACATTTTATACCTAATATTATCTAGGTGTTGCATAAACACTAAAAATGTTAATCTCACTAAAATTTGCAGCCAATGACATTTAAAATGTTAATTAATGGGTTTCCTATTTAGTATTTAAGATTCGCAAAATTAACAAACAAGAAATTCTAGAATAGCAGAAAACGATAAAGACATAGACGAATGTACCATCGAGGAAGTTGATTCCTATGCAATTGACAGAACAACGTTATTTGGTCGAATATTGTCAATTCAATGTTAATTGTGATCTGTCAGCTGGGTTTGACGTAACGCGACCAACCTACTTAGGTCCCCGATTTGCATAGGAATCAACTTCTCTGATAGTACTAACAATACATCACCCAGAGATTAATTAATTAGACGTGGGGAGAGCCATGCTTCGGCACGAATGGGGCGGCTCGACCGGAGAAATACCACGTTCTCACAGAAAACCGGCGTGAAACAGCGCTTGCGCTGTGTTTCGCCGAGTGAGTTTACCGGATGCCCAATCCCCTACCCTATTCCCTTCCCTACCCTCCCCTATTCCCTTCCCTACCCTCCCCTATTCCCTTCCCTTTCGATCCCTAAAAACTAGGCCTTTACATCCGTTGTGGATGATTTATACAGTATTTTTCAGAGCGAAGTAACCACTCCTCAAATATTGTAGTGCCTGGGACAAGATTTTTAAATGTCCGTATGGTTGCCCAAGCGCATACGGCATTCTCGCATCATAGTCGGCCTAGTCCAGAGGAAAGAACTAGTCAATACGTCTGGGACCAACTATGTGCGGGTTTCCTCACGATGTTTTCCTTCACCGTACGAGCGTCCGTATTATGTAGGTACTTGAGATCAGAAAATGTCTCATAGGTACACGCCTCCACCCGGGTTCGAACCTGCACTCTCTAGGAGTGCGAACCGAAGGTCTATCCATTAGGCCACGGACGCTCTTTCGATCCCTACCCTCCCCTATTATCCTATTCCCTCTTAAAAGGCCGGCAACGCACCTGCAGCTCTTCTGATGCTGCGAGTGTCCATGGGCGACGGAAGTTGCTTTCCATCAGGTGACCCGTTTGCTCGTTTGCCCCCTTATTTAATTTTTTTTTTTAACTGTAATTGAATTAAGATTTTGACAATATTATAAGCCGGCTATACATTATTAACCAAACTCTTCATTAAATTGAAGTTTAATCATCATTAAAAGTAGGGCCGTTAAACTTTCTTTTCGCTTATTTCAGTAAGTATTTAGTATAATATCTACAAAGTTAAGAAAATTTATTAGATTACTAATAAGTTTTAATACTTTGTCCTATTTGTGAATTATTTTATGAGTACCTATGAAAAAGAAAAAAAATTTTTTTTAACAGATTCCTAAGTAATTTATGGTATAATATTGTTAATATAGTTATAATATACCTAAAACAAATGACGTTATTCCTGGGATAAGACTATAGGAAATATGGTAAGAGAACAATCCCCCAAACAAACGGCAGTCACGTAAATTGGGGGTTGAAAAGGTCTAAAACCGGTAAAAAAACAGAGACCCTAGCGAAGACATCTATATATTAATACGTGAGCCAAAAACTTTGTATCCCTTTTGACGAAAAATGGGGAAACGTAGGTGAATGAAATTTTGCACAGTTATATTTTATATGATGAAGGAGTGCATCGAGCTAATATTATTTTGAAATTATGCTTTTATCATACATTCTTTTAACAAATAAAACATTACACACACCACAACACACACACTAGGAAAAATGACAGATTTTTGGTTTTTTTATTGAATCTGAGATACTATTAGACAATGCTTACACGGCCAGTCTAAGATCAGTTGAGTCCCAGAGACAAGAGTTGAAAAAAATATGATAAAGTCAATATTTTTTTTACAAAATATAGGTAGTAGTCCTAATTTCGTTGAAACTAAGGTCGAATTTCGACCATTGGGCGATCTCTAGTTTTCTTAAAGATAGAATCGTCCAAAATAATGTATGGAATAGACACTGTCGAATGTCTTCATAATATTATTGAATGTTTATGTCAATTTCATACATTTTAATCGGCTATTGCCTATTCTATAAAGAAGCGATAAAGAAAACTTTTTGGCTAAAGGACCAGATGAGCCTGCGCCCCGAATGACCGCATCGGCTGACACAAGCGAGACACGTGGGCGACTTCCTTTATCCTTGTGTAACAAAACGACAAACAAACAAACATAAAAGGCCTCGTAAACTCCGAGGCCGAAGACAAAGGAAGCTGGATGACCGATGAACCGTTTAAAGTTTCGTTCCTTTTTCGATCCAGTTCGTTTCGTATCAAACTTCAATATTATGGTATTATCTAGATTCTAGGCAATGAGCCAGCGCATTGAGCGAACGTGTGCCTTTTTTAACGTTGGGGGAATGCGTTTGCGCATCCCCGGGGCCTAGGGAGGACCACCGAAGTATGTGTGACTCCCCGGGACTACCCACTAAATCCTGCTCCTGAAGGTGGGACTACGGGAAACGCGTGAATCGTGATACACGACCGCAGCCCCACCACCTCTTTGGGCTCTACTCGTGGTAACGTGTAGAGGCCTAGTTGGTCATAAGTTAGGAGCGATATTTCGTGTAGAGTGGCCCATGAAAGCGCTGGCTCAATGAGTTTAGCGTTAGCCCAATGTGGACAGCTGGGTCAGCTGGCTTAGTACTCCTTAGAATAGAATACTAGATTGCAGTTTGAGGGAGAGCAGACTGAACTTGGGTTAGGTCTAGTGAGCTGTGGCCTGTGAGGAGCAAAACTGCAATAATTATTGCATTAAAATACATATTCGTGGAATATTTTGCCTAGCTATTTCTAGGAAAGTGATTCCATCGCAGTAATAAGGTCCTGTCGGAGGCAAACATACTGAACGGATTGTTCGATTTGGATGAGTTTTGACGGGTCTGAGTCATTTATTTACGTCGTAATGTAACTGAGATGGGATTTTTTTATTTAGACATTAAAACAGTAACTTAATAGCTAATGCCTACACAGCTATCTAATATCTTGTTGTTTAAACCTAAATTGGTATTGTCTTGTGAAGACTTTTCAGAGTTATGACTAAAATTTTCAATCTAGATTTTTAAGTCTTAGGAACTGAATTCCTAATCGCCGCATCCGGACCGCCGACCCATTGTGTGCGGACCGAGCATTTTCGAGAATGAAATTCGTTAAAACTAAATTTCGGCCTCGACTTACTGATGAACATCTCCAGAATTTAATATCAATAGCTTACACCAATTTCTCTCCAAACAAGCAACAATTGACACTTTTCTCATTGATATGTAAATATTTAATAAATATACCTTTGTAATTTCCGAAATTTTTTAACCGACTTAAAAAAGGAGGTTATTTATAAAATGTGTGGACCGCGAAGGTCATTTCGTTCCTTAAGAGGATACACCAGGGGCGAGAGAAATTGAAAATAGGTATTTGAAAATGTATTGCTGTCTCACCAATCTCAAGTCTCCCACAGCAGAGCGCGATAGAGACAACACGACAAAAGTTCTAAAAAAGAACAGAAAATCTTCGATTCGTTGTCCGCTGATTCCTTCTCCAAAGAATTAAAGCAAGGCTTGAGCTGTGTTCCTATGTTTTATATTTTTTGTATATTTTAGCCAGTTTTGTTTTCTGGGTGTTTGAACACAGAGGAAAATCTTGCAATTTTTTTGGGTTTTTGGACGTTCTTATCTTTTTTAATAATAAAATTATGAAAGAAAAGAAAACATAGGGACATGCTAATAATAGTGGCCATATATATTCAGGAAAAAAATCATAACTCTACCGGCATTATCCAGGGAGGAAACAGGGGACAGCGTTTATATGGAAAAACGGCGGTGTGGACTCCTCTTAAAATGGACCCCGAGCGAAACTAATTGGTGACCCCTGCTTTAGAGTTTTGCTTAGATTTTTTAATAAGGATCACCAATCAGTGCCGTAAATAGGGCGGTGCCACCGGTGCCCAGGCAGAGGGCGTAGACTCGGGGGGGGGCGCAAAAATGGCCAAACCAGGTGGGAGTAGGTATTCTTTTCGGTTTGCTCCCGATAATAGTTCTCGCTGCGCCCCTAGAGCACGATTCCAACAGTAAAATAGACCTATACATTGCTTTGGGCAATATAATATCTAAAAAAGCAAGGGCGCAGTTGTAGAAGCTCGCACAGGGCGCAGAAAAGACTGTTTACGGCACTGTCTACATCACAATTCAATTTGCGTTTTTCTCATCAGATTTTCGTAGAAACAATGTAACATCTACTGCAAGTCTATTTGAACCACATTTATAACTTACTGTGGAGTGTGGTAACAATAAGCAGAAGGCAGATTTTCTCCCTTCTGTTTCCTTCTGCACAGAAGAGGTATCTTCCGAAGAACTTACTGCTTTTTGTACCACCATATTTTTCCCCAAAAAAGTGTGGCAAAAAAATTATAATTATTATCTCCCCAATCCAGATTCCAGAGTAGCTGGTAAGTGTATAGTGGTAGGCCAGAGTCAGGTGGTTTTAGTTCGATTAAAATTACAATGGTTTTGGTAAAAAATATCCACAGCCGAATATATAACCTCCTCGTTTTTTGGAAGTCGGTTAAAAAATAACCTGCTCTAGGATATAAGAGATTTTATCGATGTGTAACGGAAGTCGGAACTCGGAACCCAATAACATAGGATTTCGTCTATAAATTTAAACAATTTTGCCGATAGACATACAGACGAAACTCTGTACTTATACTAATTTATTCAGTGTATACCTACTGCATAGTGAAACTAGTTAGGCAGTTATTAGCTAGAAGCTAGAAATATTTATATATTATATTAAGTACCTATAGATTATATACATATAGGAATTATAGGATAGTGACAAATGTGGCGAAACAACAAAATATTGAGTTTTTATAACAACAACTTTAAAACTTTTTAAAACTTGAATGTATGAAACCTTTGCCTCAAACATACGAAAGTCGAAACTGTAAAACGTAAAAAAACTAGGCTTTTGGTATTTGGACAAGGGAAGGCGCGTCCTCGAAAGCTCGTTTAGGCAAAGACCCTTTTTGCTTCCCGCGAGGCTCCGAGGTTGCATTCCTCCCTTCCACACAAAACGCCGGATCCGTAACCGAAACCGTTATGAATTGACCAAAAATGTTCATGGTTAAATTAACAATTAAGTAATTAAATCCGTACTACCGGTATCCAAAACCGGCGCGCCAAAATAATAACGCGCCGAACGTGCAGCCCAAAAACTTGGTTCTGGGTTAGCTGCTAACCGGCTACCGAACTACAACTTACGGATAGTATGGGTAAATAAGACGGTAATATGTAGGGCACGAGATAAACATGCTATCAGTTGAGATAGTGCATGTATAAATGTAACTGCCACTAACCTGAGGCTTCGGCGCGATCTTAAAATCCGAGCTGCATTTTAACCTCAAAAGCACCATAAACTCCAGGAAACACTCGAAGGTCACGGTTATGTTATCTTACATAATATCACTTAACTTTTACACAAGTCACAGATAAAAACAACACAGGACCGAGGATTACTGTTAATGCTGTTATCATAAACACACCGATGCACAGTTCGTTGCACGTTTATTCGTTAATAACGGACACGAACGTCCGTTCGGTAAATCATCCCGGTACATAATATAACTTTCCTAATATAAATAAACACTTTTTATGTTTCGATGTCATAAAATAGTTAAAAGTTTACAAGAAAACATGACACAGCCGTGCACTGCACTCCGTCTGACACGACGAATATGGCGGATGAATTTGAACTACGCTTGCGCTACCACGGCGAGCGGTTCTCAAGTCTCAACTTCAGTCAGGTAAAAAAAAACAAGTATGGTCGCGCGCCATCTATGCGCATTTGTAAGAACTTAAATAGTTACTTGTTGACCAAGTTACAATTTTCCTTATTGGTTCATGTTTTGCACTATAGGTGGCGTAAATAGTATTATGTTGCGTTATGATTTGTACTACTTTTTCATTCTGAGAATTCTCAGAATGAAAAAGTAAAATTTAATTTTTCATTCTAATAAAATTTACGCCATCTATATAGATCAGTAATGCGCATTATATGTCAATTTTGGATAGAGGATTAAGTTCATTTTCAAGGATATTTTGGGCAATTCAGATAAGATTGCAATTGGGCATAATATACATATTTTTTTAATTCATCAAGCAGTTTTCATCGTGGACGCTAGTTGGCGTTAGGGAATGCAATCTCGTTCTCGCGAGATCTCGGCTTTTTTTAGCGACATTGATCTCGGACGAAAAAAAGGCGAGATCTCGCGAGTTTGACGAGATTGCACTTGAGCATAAAAACGTCTTATTTGAAGCGCGGACTGACACGGACGGAGTTGCGATCACGGTGTCAAAACAAAGAGGAGCTGGCCTAAGCAACTGTGCACTGTGATTCTCAACTAGGTCCTAAATTTTGACTTAAAAAATCACATTTGTTGCATGGGAGCCCCCCTTAAATATTAATTTTATTTTGTTTTTAAGTATTTGTTGTTATAGCGGCAACAGATATACATAACCCGTGAAAATTTCAACTCTCTAGCTATTACCGTTCTTGAGTTACAGCCTGGAGACAGACAGACAGACAGAACTTTCATACATAATATCTATGCACATATCTAATATGACAGCCGTTTGACACGACATAATATTACATTACTTTCGCTCGCTGAGAGGGTATCTGTACCAAGGTATAAACAAAAATAAAACGGCATTTATTTATTTATCAAGCATTAAAACATAATAATTACATCAACATTTTCATAAGTAGAATATAAAAAACTTAAAAATATTTGATCGTAGAGACGTTAACCCTTATGAGAAACTGAGGCTACCGTGAATAAAAAAAACGTTCATCAAACCTAAAACAATGTCTTGCGAATAATGAATCTAAACATCACGTCTTCGCAGCTACATAGCGTAAATCAAACATAGAAATCATTTTCTTCTGGTCCTATACTTTAACGCTATGAGCGCTAGCAGATGGAAGGAGAAATATAGTATGAATAACGCGGTGATGTCTGTCCAAAGGTGGCCCATGTCGAAGTCGTATACCTCCAAGACTTCCTCCCCAGTGCTGATGCAAGGCGCGCCTTCGTCTAACATCGTGCACGCTGCGAACAAAAAATATTATAAAATATCTAAAATATAGGAACCGATTTATTTCAAGTCCTAATTTCAATTCCTTCTTATAGTCTAAGCGATAAGTTGAGAATGGCGAAATATAGAGATAAGGGTCATAAAAATACGTGCGATAGCTCATTAGATTCGGTAAGACGTCTAGAAAAATGTATCGGAAGCGTGTATTAGCATACAAAAAATTGCAAAAGTTATAAGCAAATTAGGTTGCCAAAAAATGGTATTACGTTTTTTGTTAAAAACTCCGAAACTATTAACATTTAAGAAGTTTCAAAAAAAGATTCTTAAAGAAGAGGAAATTTCCATAAGAAAACTCCCAACTTCCCGAATTCTATCTCTATTATTTATAATTCTAATTTAACGCTGAAAGTAAGCCTCCGCGCGGCATTTTTAGGTAGCGCGCGCGGCTTCAAAACCGAGCACGTTACACTGATTATTTTGTTAAAGGTATTAAATATTAATTTAAAAATTTCAAAAACTTATGGTGTATTCCAAACGATTCAAAGAATTTGCTCCCGTTGGAAATTTAACTTCAAGTTAATTTTTCAACAAACTAGACAAATGTTAACTAACGAAATTTTTTCGAACTTCTGTCCTCATTGTACTTTAAATAAAATCTTAAATAATTTTCGTAAAATTTTTCACTTCGTGGAGCCCTTGATATAAACATATTTAACAAGATCACGCCATAAAAGTTAAAAAAAATTTAATACTTTGTTTATAATAATTTTTTAACTTGAACAAAAAACTAGAAATCCAAGTAATATTGTCAAAAAAATGTTGTACCTATCATTTATTATCACGTAATTGTTTTCATATCAATGAAGGACATGTATTAACTAAAAAAAAAATTTTTTCCGCCATATGCTAATAAAAAATTTATTAAACCAATGGACTATTTCGATGCTTTTAAAAAATTATTTTCTTATTCTCCTGAAAATATTATGATTTTTAGAAACAATTTTTTTAATTTTTCAAATCAAATTTCAATATTTTATTGTTTATAATCGTTTTTCTAATAGTTCAATTGTTTAAATTATTAGTTTAGAATTTTTTTATCAACAATTTCATTGTTTATTAACTTAACAATTTGTTAAAAAAAAATTGAACTTTTTTATATTATTTTTCTGAATCTCCTAAAAAATACAAAAACAACGATATGTACAACAAAGTGCAGAAATTTTTTTTTTTTCGATTTTTATTGCACCTTTTCAAAAAAAAATTTTTCTACACTTTGTTTTACATCGTTATTTTTGTATTTTTTAGGAGTTTCAGAAAAAGAATATAAAAAAGTTCAGATTTTTTAATCGACTTCCAAAAAGGAGGAGGTTATATGTTCGGCTGTGGATATATTTTTTTTTTATTTTTTTTTATTTGTGTATGTTCAACGATTACTCCGCCGTTTGTGAACCGATTTTCGAAATTTTTGTTTTGTTGTACTTATTAGGTTTCACTCCAATTTACCATGTTGTTTCTGTCCAGTTTATTTTTTTAAGTTCCTCATAATAATGCTTAAAATTAAAGTACTTTTTTGTTTGAACACCCTGTGTAAAAGAAATTACTAACAAAAAATCGTCCTAAGTGCTATCACTTAGGACGATTTTTTGTTAGTAATTTCTTTTTCAATTTGCGCAATTTCACAAAGTGAGCGAATAAGATAGATTTTACTGTTATTAGTTTTTCTGGCAAATACAATACCCTCTTTACACCATACAAACTCAAAGGATGGTTTTAATTTTGTTTTAGCTTGATACAAAATAGTCTTGGTATGCTTTGTTAGGGCTTCTCTGATAAATATACGGGTATCCTGTTTACTTTAGGTACGTTAGTGTTTAATAAACCAGCTGTGAGACGTTTTTCGTTACCGGCCGCTAACCACTTCTTAGAAGCTTCTTTGGACTTTATGTCTAGGAGAATCATTCCAGGCTTCTCATTTTTATTTGGCAAGCATTTTGCCGCTTGAATATCCGAGCTGCTCACTTCCAGTTTCATGGCTAGGTCATCAAGGGTAGTGTTTAGGTTTTTATAATCAACTTCTGGAATTCCGCAAACCTCTAAAGTAGTAGACAGTGCCTTTTGTTCAAGTTTCTGCATATTTTGTTCTTGAGTAGCTACCCTCAATTCGAGATTTTTATTTTTGTTCTGTAGATCTTGGTTTTTGTTCTCGAGATCTTTGATTTTTTTGTCCTGATTTTTAAAAGACTGCTCCAAATTACTTAATTGATCACTTAAAAATTCCAGTGACGCCACAATACCGCCAAACTCCTCTTTTATGGCTTTTTTAACTTCTTAGGTTATGTCAATCGCGAGTTTACGATGTTTACTCACATACGGGTATCGATGCTCTGGTTGGTTCCCGTTTCGACATCCTCCTCCTCATCATCATCTTCGTCTGGAATCATGTAGAAAGATCTGCGCGAGAGATGTTTTCGGCAGTCGTCACAACTACACTCGATCCCAGGGGAATTACGTAGAGGATGAAGCTGTTTGTTGGTTAGTTTCACACAGGCTGGATTTGCATGAACTATCTTTTCACATCTACTGCATTCTAATCCAGGTAATTTTTTAGTCACGGTTTTATTACACGTTAAGCACTTTTTAAGTACCATTTCGGGTAGAACATAAAATTAGTAGTAATATTCGACTAACATGCGAACGCAATGACGTTGCGAACAAGACTGATTCAACAAGCTTCCGAAAAATTTTTCTAGACGTCTTCCCGAATCTAATGAGCTATCGCACGTATTTTTATGACCCTTATCTCTATATTTCGCCATTCTCAACTTATCGCTTAGACTATTAGTTCTTACACACAGAACTATGAGAATACTAGTAGATACTCGTACCCGCAACTCTGTTGTGACTTGTGCGGCTGGTGGCAAAATTCGGTTATCGCGCGAGACTGTAATTTTTTTCACAACAAAACTGTTTTAATGCTAAGTACCGTACTCACATACGGTTTTGGTTGATAGTTTTACTCCAAATCGAGCAATAACCACCGTGTGGACCGCAAAACTGACAGCTCGAAGGCTCGCTTCGAGCCGGCCTCGATGGAATTAAATATGTCAAATATGTCATTTCCTTCGATTCGGAGTAAAACTATCGAGCAAAACCGTATGTGAGTACTTAGCATATGTCGTTTCCCCTCTTTTAAAGTAATTCAAAACTTCATACCAAAATTTATCTCAATCGGTTTTAAGTCATATTTGTAACTAAATAAGTAGGTAATAACAGTCAACAGACAGCCGAGACAAGTACCTAATGATTTTCAAGTAATACAAACGTCCACATTTTGGATCTCTTCTCATCCATTTCAAAAATTTAATTACAAGGTACCTTCACGAGAAATATAAATATACCTTTGAAAGCTTTAAAAAGTTGAATGAACCTTGCAGTCATTAAATATTACTTTAACAATAAAGTTACAAATGGAGGTGCCTATTGTAATAAACTCTGAACCGAACATGCCCAAAAACACGTCAACACCTGCTTGACCTGTTTTTGTTGGAATAGCCCGTAGCGCCGCTACCTGCCACTTTCTAGGAAGGTAGACCTTAATATTGAATGTTCTTCACAACGCCATTGTTTCTTCAAATGAATTATACCTCTGAGTATTAGCTGCAGAGTCTTTGTTTTAAACATTGGGAAAGTCACACGACAGACATTTTGTCCTTGAAGAGGTATAAGCTGCGTAATAATGACTTTATTAGATGATGATGATGATGTATTAGAGAGTAACCACTTAGGTGGCAGTGGTGTCACAGAAGCATTGGTAGAATCTTTAGGAATCCTTAATGGCTTCAAGAGGACCCTTAGCGTTAGGATACGATTGGTGAAAATCGGCATATATTTATTTATTTAAAACTTTTGGCACGTTGTTGATTCCTAGGCGGATGGGGGACCTACGTAGTTTGGTCGCGTTATGTCAAACCTAGCCGATGGATCAAAATTAACATTGAATTGACATGATCCGACCAAATGACGTTGGTCTATGTCAACTGCCTAGGAATCAATTTTCTCGATGGTACAAAGGCGGGTTTAATGCCTCGTGGCATTTTCTTGCACCCAAATCTGTATAATCTAGTTAAAATATGTATGTCTTACATATATTCTGCACCCCCTTCCACTGCAGGATGCTGATGGCCTCGGTGGAGTACATCAGCCAGGACACGTGACGGATCCACGAGATGTACTTCGGGATTGAGCTGAAATTCAAATTATTAATTTTGAAACTCGCTGATTTTATCAAAGTGACAATAAAGTTTTTTTTATGATATACTAACTTTTGCCCCTACTCCTTTCCTGTTTCCGTGGGAATGCCGAGATAAAATGGGCACTAATGTAGGCTACATACTGCTAAGTTTCCTCAAAATCCATCTACTAAACAAAATTAGTGTCAAATATCAAAGCTTCGTAAAACCATTGACCCCCTCCCCCATTCCCCCCTTCAAATCAAAATACCCAAAAACCGCTGTGCACATATTTCGTTCTTTTAAATAAACAATATTTAAGTCAAATTTCAAAGCCACCCAAATTTTTTTAGACCATTCCTAAAAATTTCTTATAAACTTTGACCTCCCATTACCCTTACAACCCTTTTGTCCAGTTAAAAAGTAGCCTATGTCCTTTCTCAGGCTCTAGACTATCTGCACGTACAAAAGTATTAACAATCCTTAAATTATGGGGTTTCATAATTCATTAGGATTTTGAAACTCCGCTTGAAAAACTTTTTTAAATTCAATTTTATAACGCTAAAGATATTTTGACGATATTGTGATGTGATTTATTTAAATATGCAGTCATCAACTGAATATAATATATTATATCTTACCTCAGCTTGATGAACAGTCCCGATGTGATCATGAGGGAGTAATCGAAGGGCACCAGGTACGCGATGGCAACCGGCATCGACCCGAACGCACACGAGAAGAATGATCCTGAAACAGTTTAGTATTACAGTTAAATTAGGTACTATTTAAAAAAAACGTTTGTTGTACGGGAGCTTTCTTTACATATTAATTTTATTTTGTTTTTTAATAAATGTTGTTATAGCGGCATAAACAGAAATCATAATTTGTGAGCATTTCAGCTGTCCTATCGCAGGTCCTGGCCGTCCTGGGATATCTGACAGATGAAGAGGCAGCGAAGTCTTAGTAATTTGGTCCCGTTTATACACTGGGCTGCTACTGGTCTGATTTTGATGTACTCTGGCATAGACAAGACCAAGGAAAGAACATACGGGAAAATGCACGATTATCGCGGAATATTTTTAACGTGGTGGTAGCCGGTAGTTGTGTGCGACTTCTCAAACAATCTAGTTAATCAGTCAATTGTATCTAAGCTTACCACAAGCAACGGCGACGTTGAGCACCAGTATCGCGACGAAGACGGTGAGGCTGAGAGAGTAGAGCGTGGCTTTGAGGTTGGCCAGCCAGTACACCACCAGCGTGAACAGCGTCGGCTCCACCAGCAGACCTGGCAGCTGAAACAGAAGGCAGAGTGTAAGAAACTGAAGTGGCAGATGATGAGAAAGTAGCAGTATAAGGGGTAAGTGGAATAGATAATGTGAAAAAAGAAACTATTATGGTAGTTGGAACTAATGGTGTAAAATAAGGAGTGATAAGTCAAATAATAATTATAGTAGTTGAAACTAATGGTGTGGAATAAGGAGTGATGTGAACTAATTAGACCCAATTGTATGAGACATTTTCGAGTCGGAAATGATCAAAGAGAAACAGCTAACACGACAGTTCAATAACAAAAAAGGTGAGAAAATAGAAGAATCGATTGAAAACAAGAGAGAATTGAGACTTTCCCGTAATAGGAGTAAACGAGCCAGACTGGCAGATTTAATAAAAGGGGACATTATGTAAGAAAATTGAGTGGCATAAAGAAGTATTTCAAGTCACATCTTTTAATGAAAGCAGAAGTAACTAAACAGGCCGCTTGGAATGGGTCTTTATGTCAAGACATTAGACAACACGTTTTTCAATTAGGTAGGTATGCGCAAATAAAATATTCAAATTACTTTAGAAAAAGTTAAATGTCACACAAATGTTGAAAGTGGAACGAAACGAGATTAGTTCTCTAGAAACAAATATGGCATCTGCTTGTTTCCTTGTTTGTGCTTTGGGTGTAAAAAGATGAAGGAATATGGAAAAAATCGGCCAAGTGCGAGTTAGACTCGCGCACGAAGCGTTCCGTTATCCGTACCACAATAGAGCAAAAATAGGCTGAAAATTATTTTTTTGTATGGGCCCCCTGTTACTACTGTTTAATTTATTTTAATATTACTATTGATTATTAAAGTACAAATAGAACTGAGTATTTCGTGAATATTTCAAGTACCTATGCCCTATGCATTGCAGTTATTGATGTCGAGCAAAAAATAGCAAAAAAATCACGTTTGTTGTATGGGAGCCCCCTTAAATATTTAATTTATTTTGTTTTTAGTATTTGTTGTTATAGCAGCAACAGATCTACTTCGTACTTACACAATCTGTGAAAATTTCAGAAGTCTAGCTATAGCGGTTCTTGAGTTACAGCCTGGAGACACACAGACAGGCGGACAGACGGACAGACATCGAAGTCTTAGTAATAGGGTCCCGTTTTTACTCTTTGGGTACGGAACCCTAAAAACTATGGATATTTCAGGTCACCGATCAAAGTCTGTTTATGTAAACGTGTCAGAACAAAAATTAAAGACATACCTACTCTAATTCGGAAATTTTAATTATTCAGTATGAAAAGCTAATTTGCATTTATTAATAAAAAGAATATTATGCCTTTAAAAATATTGGAAATTATGTGACTATAAAATATGGCACTTGTGCATATTGTTATTTTCTTGTAGATATATTTAAAATTTTTATTAGCATAGAAATAGATCAATCAATAACCACTTTTAATGAATGACAAAGACTCAAAATGTTACAGCCAATATTATGTTACATTTAAATAATATAATATTTCCCAAAAAATTACCTTAAAACTTAAAATATATCTTTTGCAAAATATTACGCCTGTTACATATAAAAGCTAGAATAGTGTATTAGAATAAAGAATTTAGAATAGACTTTGAGCCTTTCATATTACTATCCTAGAATCAACAATAAAACAATATTATGTTGGTGTATAAACGCGGAGCCCATATTGAAATATTTAATATACTTTCAATCAGGTCCTACACACGGGGTATAAATTATCCATACTACTAATTTAATTAATATATAATATTATAAATGCAAAATTATCTCTGTCTAGCCCCCCCTCCTCCTAACGCCGCGGCCGCAGCACACTATACAAGCCAGGTTGGCCTATAACGGTGGCGTTAGAGCGAGATGAAAAGCTTGGGGGAGGCATTTGCTTAGCAGTGGGATAGCATAGGCTCTTAAAAATACATGTTATATACTCACAAGAGCGATCATCCTCGCGATATAATACACGGGCGTAGTATACAGCCCCGCGCTGAGCTCCCGATGTAGCATGGGGAACTCCTCCGGGAACATGTGCAGCACGGAGTACATGGGGATAAACGTGTTCTCGGCGACTATCACGAAGATAGCCCCCTGCACATCCTGGATGCCAGCCTGCGTCATCCTAATTGAGCCGATGAAACATAATCCCGCCGTTGTAGCTATTGCCTGAAATAATTGGAAAGTTTCACCAACCTAGTCAACGAATACTATTCTGCAGGGTGTAACAAAACTAAGTCACAATGCTTTAAAGCAGAGGTTCCCAAACGTATTTTGTCTACTGCCTACTTTGAGAACAAATTATGTTTTAGCGCTCCCATAGTTTCATTTTTCAATGCATGCAGATGAAATACATCACCCCCCAAGCCTCTACTCAACGCCCCCATTTTTTCCTGGATCCCACACCGCCACCATGTAGACCTTCAGCGCCCACAAGGGGGCGTTATCGCCCACTTTTTGAAAGGCTGCTTTAGGGTGTGTATGCGTCCCTTACATAGAGTTCATTGTGAAAGTAGCATCGCTGAAAGAGCATTTTTGTGATTTGTATAGGCAAGCGCTGCGTTATGTATTTTTCCATGAAAAGGTGAAAAATAAGTTACCTACTCTTTCAGCGCTGCTACTTTCACAGCAAACTGTATGGCCCCTATGTAGGGGGCGCCCCTATATTATATAGGCGCTATATAATATATATTATATAATATAGCGCCTACATAAATAAACCCCTAAATATAAATAAGCCCTTAAATTAGTATTCTCACGTTTTGTTAAACCTTGTTTAAACAATGGTTAAGCACTTACCAATTTTTGGAATATCCTAATGGTTTGAATCCGGGGATCCCGAACCACAATTAAAAGATACCTATAGATTAACCAAATTAGTTTAGTGAAAAAGAATGGAGACTTGTAGTCGTTCTTCTTTAGTCGTCTTGATTCCTGCAACAAATATATTTCTTGCTTTAGCTTTACAATCATCATATTATCATGTTTTTTTTTAAATCTTAGAGCCTGTTTCAATACTTCCTGATAAAGTGCCGGATAGGCTATCCACAACTTTTTGATAGATTCTCCATACTCTATCTATCAAGTTAAGTAGTGAATAGGCTATCCGGCTATTAACCGGCACTTATCAGGAAGTGGTGAAACAGGCCCTTAGTCTTACGGATTCTTATAACTCCAGTTAAATCTTTGTCTCTTTGATATACAAGGTGTTACAAAACTAGGTGATAATACTTTCGGGTGTGTATGAGTTCCCTGTATTGAATTCGCTAAAAAGTAGGAGCGCTGAAAGAGTACCTTTTTTAACTTTTGTATGAGAAAATTCATGATTCGGGTGCTTGCCCATACAAATCACAATAAAAGCTCTTTCACCTCTGCTACTTTTACAGTGAACTCTATACAAGGAACACATACACACCCTAAATTGCCTAATCACTTCGTTTTGTTATACCTTGTATATAATATATCACCTTCATATAGCTATTCTTTAATATTACGAGTTTCTTACGCCGGTTCTTCTCGCCAGGTTAGTTCCCGAACCGCTGGTAAGTAATCACGTAAACTTTCTGAAAAGATTTGATTCAAAACTCAGAAATAAAACAATTTTTATTTTATTCCTTACCTCATCCTCATGATCCATCAGATGGAACTCCAGGTGTATTTCCATGTCCAGCTCCTTGGCAGCATCACTGACGGCGAACCTGTCGCAGACGCTCTTGATGGCGTGCCGGGAGGCCATCTCCGAGCCCGGCGTCAGAGCCAGGACCTTCATGAAATAGTCCGTCGGGTTGTACGTCACTGGGCAGTGGTAGCCGAGGCTAAGAACAACAGAATTTGTGTAACAAGATTATATTTTAACGTCTGTGGCTTATATTTTAACGTCTTTTCTTAATGTTTATGAGTTCGGATGTTTGATGCCTATGCTACGGAGACCAGATTTTAAGATTGATTGTGGTCGATGTATGAACATATAAATAAAATTGGAGTGTCTGTTTATAATATTGAAAGAACCGTTTTTTACTACATGTATATGAATCTATATACGATACATACACCAAAACAACATTTTTTACAATTTTTGTCTGTATGTCTGTCTGTCTGTCTGTCTGTCTGTCTGTCTGTTTGTTCCGGCTAATCTCTAAAACGGCTGGAGCTATTTTGCCGGGACTTTTTTTGGTAGATAGCTGATGTAGTAAGGTGTAACTTAGGCTACTTTTTAACCGACTTCCAAAAAGGAGGTTATATTTTACTTTTTTCATATTTGTTAGCGGACTATCCATCTTTGTTATTATACTATGTTGTCGCGGACGAAGTCGCGGGCAACAGCTAGTTCAAATAAAAAAACTGTGCATTTTATGTGTAGCCAGATACATTAGCCAGGTGATGATGTAGATAAGTTACAAGGTTTGTCCCAATTATAAGGGAAAAAATGAGTAAATGTCCGTTCGTTACACAATGTAATCGTGTTCTTCCACTCACGTCTTTATATGTAGTAGCAGGCGCCAGGATCACTGGATGGTTCTTTATGGATTCTTTATTAAGTGTTTACGCTGTATCCTAGTGGCTTTAGTACAATCAGCTCCAATTTAGAAATAATATTTTATAACAAGGACCATTAATCTCAAGTCTTAATCACCAACAACATTGTAGTACTCCAGTCAGTACTTAGCCGAGACCTTGGGTGCTCCAGACTGGACTCAGGAAGTTCTATTAGGGTCAACCATTACCCTAGATCTTCTAATCGATCGTATGCAACTGCATCATTTTATGCGTTTCTATTAGTAAACAACTTAGACCATAATCAAAAAAGGAATAATCATCAACTTTTTCTTGAAAGAGGTAAATAGAAACAGTGCTGGACTTAAAAACAAAATTTGACCCTAAAATTGTCTAACCACTTGTCGGAAGTGTTGAAATAGTCTCACGCATTCACTATGGTGAATTGCTAATCGTAACACGGGTATCGATTTCATGACATTGTTCTTGACCATGATATTCACCTAGAATTTGGTTTCAAACTTTCACATTCACCATTGAAACTGCAACCATCGATCAATAATATACTAGGTACTTATACTATCAGAGAAATTGATTTTTAAGCACATGGTGAACGAATGTTTTTTGGTTGGGTTATATCAAGCCCATCCGAATGATACCATATTACATTAACTTGATATAATCCAACCAAAAAAATTGGTCCTCCATCTGCCTCTGAATCAATTTCATCCATACAATGAAAAGTTAATTCTTACCTTTCGAAAAACTCCAAAGCTCCATTTGAGTCTCCCGCATATGCTACTCTGCCTTCTGCCAACAGCACCAGCTTGTCAAACATGGCCATCAGCTCCGAGGAAGGCTGGTGGATCGTGCATATCACCGTCTTGCCCTGGACGGCATTGGCTCGGAGGAGCATCATCAGCTTTTGGGCAGACGATGAATCCAGACCAGTCGTTGGCTCGTCACAGAACAGGAGACCCGGATTTGTTAGGAGCTAAAACATGAGAAGATTGCATCGTCTATTTCAGTTAAAATGTAAGGTATATTAATATCGGGTAGGTTAGGGCCAATGTTAAACAGGCCTAATCCTTTTTCAAACTTTTAAAAGGTTCTAAGTAATCAAAATATGTATTGTTTTAATTATCGCTTTATAATGTACGCTTACGTATGTACCGTCAGAGAAATGTGGCTTACGTTATACCGTCGGGTTATATCAGGTCATAGAACTCTCAGATTAAAATGTCGTAGGTAATAAATCAATTATCTGATAGTATAGTAATATATACGCTAAAAAAACTCACCTCTGTAGCAAAAGACAACCGTTTCCTCTCTCCTCCCGACAGAGTCTTGGTGCCGTCCAGCCCACCAATGCGTGTATGCCGCGTGCCGTACAACGAGAGTTGGCGGAGCAGCTGGTTGATCCTTCTCTTCCGGGCCACTGACGTCGTGCGCCTGTCCATCCGAAGTCGGGCCTAAACAACATTTGTAACAGCATTAGGCATCGCCAACAGTCCCAGTAGACGTCAGATTAAGCATGTACAGTGTACACCTCTATACTTCAGAGCTATTGGCATGCTTCGGCACGAATGGGCCGGCTCGACCGTATAATACCACTTTCTCACAGAAAACCGGCGTGAAACAGCGCTTGCACTGTGTTTCGCCGAGTGAGTGAGTTTACCGGAAGCCCAATCCTCTACCCTATTCCCTTCCCTACCCTCCCCTATTCCCTTCCCTTCCCTTCCCATCCCTACCCTGCCCTATTACCCTATTCCCTCTTAAAAGGCAGGCAACGCACCTGCAGCTCTTCTGAGGCTGCGAGGGTCCATGGGCGACGGAAGTTGCTTCCCATTAGGTGACCCGTTTGCTCGTTTGCCCCCTTATATTATGGTTAGGTATTCTACAAAGACACGCATTAATACAATCAAGATTAAGCCCCACTTTTCACCAACGAAGTATTAAAGTTAACGTTTGAATTAGTATCACGTTACCTCCTTCGTTTTTTTCTTATGAATGAAAGAGACATGTCTGTTAGTGTTAACATTTTAACAAGCTGTTAACACTAACAGACAAATAAACCGTTTATTTATAAAGTTAGAAAGTAAAACAGTCCATATTGATTTACGACCACATGGCGCCTATCCATGAAAACTGGGGCAAAAAGTGAAGAACTGATATTTCATTACTTTCGGTCTATTAAACGTAACAAATCTAATTCGATCAATGTGTATAGCGTTATTAAGCACAATCCTGGCTTTATACCGGGCCGCTGGCTTTTGGTGTCGCCATTCGACACTCCTAATCCGCCCATTGAAGGTATACTAATTGTTTTACCACTAATCAATAACGTCCTAAAACGTTTGGAGATCCGTCCAGCCGGTGGTTACGGCCTACGGTGTATTGTTGTTGGGTTACAATTATACAGGGTGTAACAAAACTATATTATAGTGTTCGCTGTGAAAGTAGCAGTATTCATATAACACCTTAATTACTAATAAATAATAATGGATCACTGAGCATCATTCTTATTATCTTATCTTCCGGTTCTTCTCGCTAGTTCCCGACCAGTGGTAGATATCGTAGTACCGACATTCAAAAAGTGTATATTTTATAAAACGTTTTTTAAATAAAAATATATTTTTTATCTTTTATGCTCATCTCCCTTATCTCAGTAATCATCAAAGCTAATAGTAACACCCAATACAAGATAACTTTATCAATAAAGATATAGAGATCATTATCAATAAAGATATGGAGATCTTATCTTGATTATCAAAGTATCGACAGAATATTTAAGCATTATTATTAAAGTTCGATGAAAATGCCTACTATTTTTAAGAATAAAATCTTTATTTATGACATCTCATGTTACGGCACGGATCGAGGAAAAACTATATTTCACTAAGTGGTAACATTAAAATTAATGGACGAACAATTTATTCAACAATTTTTGTTATAACTACTATGAAAACCCTTTAGAACTCGCATAGTTTTCACGTTTTAAAAAGTAATATACGTCATGGAAGTTAAATATTTAAAAAATAACTATTAATGTATATCTACAACAAAAATACATCATGGTAGTTAATTCTCTAAGATTATTCTCGTATTTGCGTTGTTTGTGCAGTTCAAACTTCGAAGTTTAATGAAACTTTTTCTTTTATTTATAAAAGGCTCCACAAGTCAACAATTTCAAGATAATATAATTATTTCTTTCGGATAATCAGACTTTTTACTAAAATAGGTATATTAAATTATATCAGACAGGCCCTATGCCTATCTGCCCTTGCAGTTATCCCTTATACGTACAATTTATAAAATCAATTATAATTTTATAACAAAAGAACCCTTTAACAAAACTTTAATACAATGGGTAATGTACAATAATTCTAACTTATTATTGGAATCTTCAATCTTGTTTTACCCTTTAAAGAATTAATTGCTCGCCTAAATTAGGCGAATCTATTTATAATTATAATTTTATGATGTTACGTATTTGTATATAACTAATATGTTTAGTATCGTATAATAATTGGGATATTATTATTTTCCTCATAGGTATTTTCCTTTGATCAATTTGAAGGTGAACGCAGATTTCCCCGCACGCGCCGCAGTTCGATTCGATGTTGAGGGTTCCGTATAACAAAAAAAATAAGCAAACAAAAATTATTCATCAGCAACTTTCAATAGTATTTTATTATTTTGCTTACGAGCAAAATAATAAAATACTATTGAAAGTTGCTTACGATACCCTAAAATAAGTTTAAATGTTATGTTAATACCATTTGAATATCCACTTAAAATATTTTTTGGAACCCTCCATTTAAATCTATTAATATTATGTAAATATATGCGACAGAACCAGTTTAGTATTACAATCAAAACCGACACAGCAACGAAGTATATGGAAATTAAAATTTAATTTCCATTAATATTAAAAAAAATGGAGAAATAAAATAATGACGATTGGTTCTATAGAAAAAGTAAAATAAGAATTATTTAAATGCACAATTCTGTGCTTTTGATAATTTAATTGTGAAAGCAAGAAGTACAAAATAAAATAATTATAAAAATGTGTACTTTTAAAGTATTTTTGTAGAGTTTAACCGATCGTTCTACATTTATTGAGTGACCAATATTAGTTGAAATATGACATAATAACGTAACGTTTCTACTATTATAATAAATAAAATTATATGCGCACAAAAAATATTATTTTCAGTTTACTCCGAACTAAGCCAAATCGGAAAATTTCTCGTAGCTTACTCTCTTAACCCATCAACTCCTAAGCGGCACCCGGGTGCTGCATAACAATTGAATGTCTATATTCTTTTGTGTCTGCGATTCCCACGATCGAGGTATTAAGTTAATCTCGTACTAAGTTACGAGTTACGAGTAATCTCTACATGGCGTAGTCGTAGCAGAACAAATTAGCAGCCTGAATTGACTCACAACTTAAGAGGCAGTGACACTCAAAAAGTAAGTTATGTTGTACTTTATACTCGTAGCTACTGAAAACTTGGACCTAATTTAAAAATGTTTAATAGGCATCTAGAATCTAGATGGCTATCCCGAACACAGTATTATAATTCCTTATATTTGCAATTCTGTGGCCCGATCCTAGCTATTTAGCTGCTCCGGGCAAAGATTCTTTTCGTCGCACTTTACAGACAGAAAACTCATGGGCGCCGGCAGGTGCCAGGTGGTGCACTTGCACCCCTTAGGATTTAGGAATTTCGGGAAAAAGCATTTTGTAACCTTATTAGTTATTACCATGCCGTACAAAGATAGTTCGTAATGTTTCGGCTCTAAAAATTGTATTCTGTTGACGTAAATAGACAGTCACTGTTGTTCGTAAAAAGTAAAAAGAAAAGAAAAGAAAGAAAAACTACAATCTGCACCCCTTGGAAATTATTTCTGCCGGCGATAATATTTATGTAAAATACGTAAATATGTCCACTATCCAAACTGAAGTAGGTTTGAAGGTAAAATTCTGTAACTTGGGTGGTGGATGGCTATAATGGCTATGTTGGAAGATAGGAATAAGTCAATTTTAGCCGCACACACTGTTTCGCGGATTCGCCCACTACAATGACGCGATATTATGTATGTTACACTCAGAGATAATATACGCACTTTACGATTTAATAAACGTACGCCACGCTACGACTTAATAATGCAATAAGGCAATCATCGTGTTTCTGGACTCATCGTGACACTAAAGAACCTTATGTCAGTTCTGGTGACACTCACCATGACACTGAGATGCTCTATGACGGTGAGGTTGTCGACGAACAGATCGTCCTGGTGCATGTAGCCGCTCTCCCGGTGCATGAACTCTCCCACCTTCGTGCCGTTCATCGCGATGTCACCATCCACTATGGTGCCAGCTGATGATAAGAAAAGTTAAAACTGTACTTAACTACGTAAAAAGCCTATGGATGCGAGACTTACTTGAATTGATTGAAATAGGGCCAGAAGTTAAGAGGTAAGTATAAAAACATGCATACACACGGCTATGTCTGCTTGTGTGAAATCCTCAGCCTCTTTTTGGCGTTGCCTACTTTATGACGAAAGTAAGTGGCTGAGATTTAGGTATTCTAGTATAGCCTTTGGTTGATTCGATGAAATTATACACCGTCTGGGATTAGTTCTGCTGTTACTTTAGGGTATGGTTATTAACAATTGATTGATTGGTCGTTAAATATTATATTAGCACATAACATTTAAATTAAATGAAAGGAAATAATATTACCTGGGTTTCTATGAGCCAAAGCTGACATGAGAGTAGTTTTTCCAGCGCCGCTGCAAAAAGTATTGTTTAAGTTTTTAAGAGACACTAAAGGCTTTTTAATTTATCTTACATATCAAATAAATAACTTAGAAAAATATTTACCTAGGTCCCATTAGGGCGACCAGTGTGCCTGGCTTGGCTATACCACTAACTGTAACAAAAACATAGAATAATCAATGACCCTTTATTCAATTTATCTAAATAGACTTTAGATGTAGATTATTGAGATAGTTTTTACATTGGTTTTGGGCAAGAAAGTCTCTTCCTATGACCACTAGGTTACAATTGTTAGTCACTAGGATGTGGTCTTCAGAATGCACTCAAACTTGGGCAATAAAAACCATCAGCTAAATTTATCTGTACATTGAATATTTTTGAAAAATAATACTTGGGACGTGATCTACAATCGATATGGAAACCAAAAATATAGTTTTTAGAATTTTTGTCTGTTTGTCTGATAAAATTTGGCACGAATATTACTTAGAGGTCGGCTCAACACGGTATTATAACGATATCGCCTAGGGTGGGGGGGAGGGGCTCAAGTTTCAATATTTTTAGTTTTTTACTCATATCGCTAAAACGGTGCGTTGTAGAGAAAAAAAATTCAGTACATAATGAAATCTCATAAAATTTCCTACAAATTTCTCCTTTACACTTTGTTTCTATCTCCACTCCTTGCCGTGCTACGAGCTTTTCTGTCTTATCTATACAGATTTCGAGTGTCGTTTGTTTAATATACAGCGAGCTTCGGCACCGGTCGTTTCTTCAACCTTTCTCAAACCCCCCTCCCCCTTCCTGAAAATTGTGCTTTAAACATAACGGAGTCGCAAATCATCATGGGTCTGACTCTGATACTTATAACGAAATGGCGTCATGGCGTTTGTATTGCGTCTTATTTCTCCTTATAACAAAATATAGGAACCAACAAAGTCATCTCAGATACATAATATACTTAATAAAATAATAAAAAAGTCAATTCTGTACATTGAATATTTTTGAAAAATAATACTTGGGACGTGATCTACTATGCTAACGCGGACGAAGTCGCGGGCACCAGCTAGTTTCGAATATTTTGAGATGACAAAGTTCTTACCACTGTTAACCAGCCGTTTTAGCTTCCCATCCTTGAGTTTGATGTGTACCGTGACGTCTCTCCACACGAGCGAGCAGGGCCGTGATGATGGGGTGGAACCGAGGACCTCCTCCAACTCCCCATGCACAGGGTCCCCCTTCGGCCATGTCAACCCGCTGTCCACGTATAGGATGTTCGATGACAGCTCCTGGTGATGAAAATACTTTATAATTAAATCTTCGATCGTGGGAATCGCAGATCGCAGATTACAATTTTCAATTGTTATGCGACAGCCGGGTGCCGCTTGGGGATTGATGGGTTAAATAGGTAAAACTACATCTAAATCTTATATCTTTAAACGAGCAATATTCTTGTATATAATATATAATTGGAATCTCGGAATCGGCTCCAACGATTTTTATGAAATTTAGTATATAGGGGGTTTCGGGGGCGATAAATCGATCTAGCTAGGAATCATTTTTAGAAAATGTCATTTTATTCGTGTTTTATCGAATACCGAGCAAAGCTCGGTCAAATAGGAGATGAAAGTTTGTATGAAACTTTGTCAATTTTAAACCGACCGGACTGAGACTCTGATATCTGACCTATCTGATACCCGTCGATCGTGGAAAAACGAGACACAATTGAATTTTTATTGTGTCTCGCTCACCGGTGACCGTATGGGGCTTGTTGAATTAATGATAATACTTTTCAACGCAAGCGAAGCCGCGGGCAAAAGCTAGTAATACGATAATGATGACTGTGTTTATGATGTACCATCGAGGAAATTGACTCCTAGGCAGTTGACAGACCAACGTCTGCATTTGGTCAGATCACGTCTAATTCAACGTTAATTGTGATCTGTCGGCTGGATTTGACAAACGTGACCAAATTACGCAGGTCCGCTAGCTGGCTATGAATCAAATTCTCTGATTTTACAAACAATAAATTATAAAATGATGGTTCCTATAGGAACCTGGCATAAATATTTGCTTATGGTTTTGATCTAACGATTGCAAACGATCTGATACGATTTTTTTAAAGTTTCAGTGCGGCTCGGTCAACCAGCCTGTGAACAAAATGTCCGAAATACAAAAGAAACGCAATACTTGGTATGGCATAAATCATAATATTATTTCATACTAGCTGTCCCGGTGAACTTCTTATCACTTTAAAAAGTCTTAAAATATTCGTAGAAGTCCAGGGAAGCCTGGACTGGAAAATTAGCCCAATCCGCTCAGCCCTTTCCGAGTTTTAGCGTTACCTACTAACACAATTGAAAATCCATCCTGCTAGTCCTACTAATATTATAAAGGCGAAAGTTTGTTTGGATGTATAGATGTATGGATGTGTGGATGTGTGGATGTATGGATGTTTGTTACTCTTTCACGCAAAAACTACTTAACGGATTTTAATGAAACTTTACAATAATATAGCTTATACATCAGGGCAACAATTTTAACCGACATTTTACAAATACATAGGCTACAATTTTAACCGACTTTCAAAATGGGGGAGGTGTTATGTTTGTTTTCTTATGTTCAACGATTACTCCGCCGTTTGTTAACCGATTTTCAAATTTTTCTTTTGGTATGTAGGGTATCATCCCAATTTGGTATTATATTCACAAAAATGGTGATCTGATGAAGGATTCATAAGTAATCGAGGGAACTCCTCAAAATTTATAGGGAAACATGTGGTGACTTCGGTTTCGTGAGAAGTATTCTAAGCATATGCTACAAACAAGTAAGATTTTGCACCGAGGTATACCTGGTATACCGTGATTCGGAAGGTGCTGAGAGAACTCCTGATTCTTTATAGATACAAGTTTGGGAGTATCGGCGTTGTTTTAAGAACGGAAAGCATATGCTACTATGCAAATTACATTCAACATCATCATCATCATCACTACCATAATATTATACCATGCATCGTCCCATGATTATGAGCCTTTTCATAGTTTTTAAGATCGAGGCTCGAGTTTGTCAAACGATAATTTTAAAAAATCTATACTTAATATAATTATAAACCTGAAGAGTATGTTTGCTTGACTGCGCTAATCTCAGGAACTACAGATCCGATTTAAAAACTTATTTCACTGTTAAATATCTCATTTATCGAGTAAGGCTATAGGCTATATTATATTACGAGTATCACGCTAAGACTAATACGACCGAAGAAACTCAGGAAAATGTGGTAAAAACGGGGAAAATATTAGAAAGGGTTTATCTCACGAACTACTGGAGCACTTGGCAATATTAACGTTAAACGCAAACAGTCACTCTGTTATCTTGGTTTTTACTTAGAAAATAAATTTACATTTTTAGAACATATAATTCAAACCGGTGAGAAAGCGAAACGCAACTTTTACTCCTTTACCAAAATATCTACGTCGACATGGGGCCTCTCATTCAAAACCTTAAAATTAATTTACACTGCTACTTACCTTGGCAGCATTTGCTACGGGGCCCCCGTGTGGGCCGACAGAGCAACTATCGGCGCGGCTCGTCGCAAGTTGCTACAAAGCCAACGTCTTGCTCTTATATTCTTGTGCAAAGCTTACAGAACCACAAGCACCGAAGCCTTGCCCGTGCTAGCCGGAGTTTTACCCGTGGACCTTGAGATTCAGCGTCGTGCGACAATGTACTATCATAATAAAAACATTGACAACCCGTTTTTTTTAAGCGCTCGGGATAAAATTAAAATAGCAAGATTGTTTGAACCTTTAGAAAACTCTTTGCAAAGCCTAATCTCCGAATGGCAGACGCGATGGGACTGTTCCACCAAAGGGCGACATCTTTATAATTTTTTCCCTAATATTCGTGAACGGCTATCCAAACATTGGATGGATATTGATCACTGCGTTTCTCAATTCCTGACCGGTCATGGAAATTTTAAGGCCAAACTCTACGGATTTAATCTAGTAGCATCACCCATGTGCGAGTGCTCGACCGAAGGCAACATGTTTGAACAAACAGCTCATCATGTTCTCTGGGAGTGCAGTCTCTGGCAGGACGAAAGAACTACAATGCTAAACAACCTACTCTGTACATCTGGTGTCGCATACTACGGTGATCTCGTGGACAGCGCTAGGAACTTCCGTGCCTTCAAGCGTTTTTGTCACAATTATTACTGGCAACAGTCTAACACAATAAATTAATTTAGCTATAGCGTAGTAGTCACTATTATTATTAACGTTTATTCCCGTGGTGCTTCCCCCTTCCAGTTCTTTGACTTTCGGTCACTGCAACCTTGTGCTGTCTCCCGCTTTATATGGGGAGGGAATCTGGAATTCTTCCTACTCCTCCTATTTTCTTCTGATTAATTTCGTTGCGGGTCCCAAGACAGCTTTAGCATGTCCCTCGGGCTCCCTGAGATCATATCAAAGGGTTTTCGTGGTTGGATACCGCTGTCAATCCTGGCGACACAGGAGATACAGTGGTGGGAATGTGTGGTGGGCCAAAGCCCGTTTAAAAAAAAAAAACTACTGGAGCAATATTTGGCACAGATATAGAGTAGACCACGTGAAAGGAGTATTTATAGCTATTTTTATTCGAAAATTTACGGTTTCGGTGAAATTCCTAATTTACGCGGGCGAAGCCGCGCGGGACATCTAGTTTTTATATAAATTATAGATAGATAACGTACTTGCTAACCCGACAAACGTTTTTAATTAAAATCGTTTGAGCCGTTTTGTAGGAGATTGCGCACAAACACTGTGACACGAGAATGATAAATACTAGATGTAAAAAAAGCGCAACGTGTTACGTGGTACAACTTCAAACGCTACACCGCGCTACGTCATGCTACGTGCTACGCGCTACGTCATGCTACGTGCTACGCGCTACGTAGCTATGTGCTACGTGCTACGTGCTACGTGCTACGTGCTACGTGCTACGTGCTACGTGCTACGTGCTACGTGCTACGTGCTACGTGCTACGTGCTACGCACTACGTGTTACGTGCTACACTTTGCTACAACTTATTCTGAGCTTAATTAAATAATTATATTACTAGTTTACTTATATTAAAATAAGATTTTTTTATTATAGAAATCTTTTTAAGGTTTCATATAAATTATTAGTACCTGGATGACCGGTATAGCAAACACAGAACGCTCATATATATATACATATATATTTGGAATCTCGGAATCGCCTCCAACGATTTTCATGAAATTTTGTATATTGGGGGTTTTGGGGGCGATAAATCGATCTAGCTAGGAATCTATTTCAGAAAATGTCTTTTTATGCGTGATTTGTATCGATAATCGATAAACTGAAAAATATGACTCTTCCTGACATCTATTGGGGAATAATATTACTATTATGTTATTAGCAACTAATTGTTTTAACTATATCGCCATCTGCTGGTCGTTAAATTTAGTATATCGTCCTTTTTCTGTCCGTCTGTCCGTCTGTCTCCGGGCTGTATCTCAAGAACCGCTTTAGCTAGACTTATGAAATTTTTACAGATTGTGTATATCTGTTGCCGCTATAACAAAAAATAGTAAAAAACAAATTATAGTTAATATTTAAGGGGGGCTCCCATACAACAAACGTCATTTTTTGGCCTTTTTTGCTCGATATCAATAATGGTAACTGGCAAGCTCTTGAAATTTTTACAAAGTCCTTGATTACATGTGTTCTTTATTAATTAATAAAATGAAACAAAAATTAAGGGGAGCACCCATACAAAAAACTCTTTTTTTGGCCTATTTTTGCTCAATAACGGTATGGCACCCTTCGTGAGCGAGTCCGACTCGTAATTGGCCGATTATTATTTAACTGTCATACTATTTAAGTTTCACCTAAAATATTATTCAATATTAGGTTACACCTAAAAATTACTTGTTGATTGGCAGTAGCAAAAGTAGGAGACGGTAAGCCCAAAGAATTAAGGAACTGTGGAAAGGCGGCGGCGGAAAACGCGGAAAATGTAAAAAAGAGTTAGAGCCCACAAAACATGTTTTTTGGATCAATAATTTTCTGCCAATCGAAGGTGCATTTTTACTTTTTACCTACGGCGATAACTGCAAAACCAAAGGCCGGCAAAAGTACCTTCCTTTAACCACTACGACGAAGCCAAAGGCCGCAGAGACTCACTCTGACGGTTAATATTACTCGTATATACGTCGGAGTAACGTTTTCTTGTATGAAGACTTTTCTACCAAATGTACCGGATAGCCTATTCAAAGATCTGAAAATTTTATACCCAAATATTTGGACCTACAGACAAAACCGCAGACCGTACGAATGGAGTTATTTGAAAGTGTAAGTAAAGGCCGCAGGTGTCGGGTTACACCGCAGCCGGTCAGATTTAGCGCGCGACCTATAACGCTCGCCTTACATAATAAATCGACATACTCGCAGGCCTCATGCAAACGTCAAAGATTTCAATATACAGGAAAGAGCACGACGTTGGACAGAATAATCTTAAATTCAAGAAAAAGTTAAGCCATCTACGAATTAAGAAAATACCTGAAATGTGAAAATTGGCCTTATCAACTCCTATTATTAGCTCAGAATTTCGAGACTTCCAAAAAAGTATTTAATAGCCCTCCTTATCGATTTCGATAACGGAGACCTCAGAAATTAAGGATTGTTTCTATTATGAGCCCTAACATGACTTGCTAGACCGAACTTGGTTTTGAATGTCCTATCACATGTTTATCTGAGGATGTGGTCCATAAGTCAGTCCATTCTCCTCAGATTAACTTACTAGACCACTATTACTATCTAATAATATAATAATGCATATTATTTTAGATAGTAATACTGCATAGATTACATTTTCTAGAACGTAAAAATATGGAGTTTTCATTATTAGACACAGAACTAACATGAGATATGGAGCACCGCGTACCTACCTTAGAATAGCCGCGACACAACAGCATATTGCTAACCTAGTTGCGCCTAGGTAGGTACTAGTTAATCCTGGATGGTCATCATGTTCTCTCTTTCGTTCTGCGTAATGCTTATACAGTATGACAGAGAAGGCGTGTAATTTTGACAAGCGGATACAAATTCTATGACTTGCGGAAATGGTCCTAGGTATGCATAACTTTTAGAACCATATTATTGACATGATCTATTTTCACTTTTTATAGTTGTTTAATGTTTTATTTTTACTGTCGAACTAACTATTAGAAACCGTTTTAATAAAGCTTGATAACCCATCAATCCCCAAGCGGCAGGCGGCTGCCAGTATAACAATTGAAAATATATTATTGTGTCTGCGATACCTACGATGCAGGAATGCCATTAAAGCGTAATTACTTAATATAAATGATAATAGCAATATAATAATATAGTTTTGCCAGTACGTAGACATTTCAACAAGTGAAGTCATCATTCATCATTCAGAATGTCATATAAGACGTCACAAAGTCACTTTTGTTCCCGAAATAGTAAACACAAAGTAAACACAACACACTTCTTATACTTATTATGCTTATAATATGTACTTATTATAATATTTTTTTGCCGTTTTGTTTTATCTTCAATTTCAAGTTTTATAAAACACAAGACTATAATAATTTTGTTTTATATCACTTATTTCAATCAATTTATTTTAAGTACATAGGTATATAAAAATTTATTAATTTTAAAATATAATCCAATTGTTATTTTTAAAAGAACTTAAGTAAGTGTATGAGGATTAAAGCAAGAAACAAATTGTTTTAAGAGAGATTTTCACTTAAACAAATACAACTTTGTGTTTTAGTGAAAATCCCCCTTAAAAATTTAATTTTATTCTAGAATCTAGGTATTCCCTAGTAGTAGAGCCACAAAAGAAATAAATACTTAATTAATTTGTAAATATCTGGTAAAACCATGTCTAGAACGGCTTACGATATAATAATATTATGCAGGCTGGAAACAGGCCTGGACAATGGACATACAGACGAACCAGTAATGTCAGTAATTTATCTTCTATTTTTTTTTTCGAATTTATCTTTTAGGTACAGAACCCTACTTTATCTGTAATAAACACCGAAGCAGTCGGAACCCTGACTGAATACATTTACAACTTTTTTAAATGTCGATGTTCTTATAAATTATATCAAGATTAGAATTCTTGGAACTAGCCGCCGTTATACCCTTTCTTATTTTTTAAGATCGAACTCCATTATATTTTCTACTTTTTTTCTTTCTAATGTCATCCTATGTACTGCTGTTCTAAGCTAAATTGTAATGTGTAGTTCGAAAATGGACGAGAATTTGGAAAACTGTATAGCAACAAAATAATAGAGAATTTAATAAGATTTTATTTCATCAATAGAATATTTTTGCTACAGCGCATCGTTTGTTAGTTATTGGTGAAAAACCAAAAATTGAGACCTTTCTCGCCCTCCCCCCCTCCCCCTCCCTCCGGCTCACCTCCTAACCACCCTGAATAAGTTCCTGTAGATATCGCTTAGGTTCCCGCTCATCGCATTCTACAACTACTTATTTTATCAAAAACCTCTTAGTTCAGTCAGAACTAAGAGGTTTTTTTGATAAATTAGGCATTAGGGTTGTTTAGCTTTTTATGCCGAAAAAGTTCCAATAAGAGAATACTAATTATCATATCCCATGAATGCATGAACACTGCGAAGTGAATAAAGAGTACTTTGTAGATTTTTTCGTTTCAGTGATTTTATTTTTTATTTTCGTGCACTCCAGAGCAAAAACATTTTCACAACAAAACTTTTTCGATAGGTACCAATAAACATTAAGCCCGGCCGCACATTGTCCGAATTCTGATCAGAAACAGTTGAATTTCGCCGGACCGCCACCCCGCACACTATCCGAAATATCCTTCCGGCGAGTTCGAATTTCGTGATTCTAAAGCTGTGCCTAAAGTTTATTTCGTAAAATATATGATAAACAAGTTGAGCTAAAACCGAGACGAATGAGATATTAGGTAGGCGTAGGTAGGTAAACAGATACAAGTTACAACCTAAAAACTTTTATAAGATTTTATATGAAGATTTTAATAATAAATATTAGTATGTACAAAATACTTTAGTAGCTAAAGTATTTTGATCAACCAACTAAAAGAAGTTACTAAAGCAAACGAAATTTCGAAACGATTTCGGGAAAGCTACGAAAACTTACTTTATTTTCCGAATAATCCGAATTGGTCGATGCCGTGGAATCCTTACGCACTGATCCCGTCTCACTGTCACTCATGTTTGCCCACACCATCATAAAAAAAAAGAAAATTAAACAAAAACACGTAGCATTTTGTATGGCGCTCTCTGTGTTTAGAACTAACGCCGACTAACCACAAGCTATGAACGGCGCGCGACAGAGAGCGTAGAAAGAGACGAACGGCATAGATAATAAACCCTCGGCTCATTTGGACATTATTTTTAACCGATTTCAAAAAAATGATCAAATCGATCCGTATCTATCTTATCTTATCTTATATCTTTAATCGAGCAATTCTTGTATATATATATATATATATATATATATATATATATATATATATATATATATATATATATATATATATATATATATATATATATATATATAATCTCGGAATCGGCTCCAACGATTTTCATGAAATTTAGTATATAGGGGGTTTCGGGGGCGATAAATCGATCTAGCTGGGAATCATTTTCAGAAAATGTCTTTTTATTCGTGTTTTATCGATAATCTATAAACTGAAAAATATGACTCTTCCTGACATCTATTGGCGAATAATAATACTATTTTGTTAGCAACTAATTGTTTTAACGACCAGCAGATGGCGTTATTAAGTAACACGAAGTCAATGAGTGTTTGCTATACCGAGCAAAGCTCGGTCATCCAGGTACTGTATGTAATACTAGACGTTCCGCGCGGCTTCGGCCGCGTAAATTAGATATTTCACAGACAACTTAGTCCACAAAAAATAGCCTATGATCCTTAACGTGGTCTACTTCTTATCTGTATTCTGTGCCAAATATGAAATAACAGAAAAATTTCTCCAGTAGTTCGTGAGATAAGCCCTTTCAAATAATTTCCCCCGTTTTTTCCACATTTCCCTCTATTTCTTCGATCCTATTAGTAGCGTGATAACGCACCATAATTTTATTGTAATTATTGATTGGTTTTTCATGAAAATGACTAATTTACGAATTGTACATTAACTCACGATTAATGACTGCTATCAAAAGGTTGACGGCATCTGAATTCGACGCTGTAAACATATTTTATTAAGAAAATCTAGCATGGGCGTACCCCGCCTGCCTAGCATACGCCAACGAGATATCTCACTCTACAGATTTTCTCGATGTTTGATGGTTTGTCTCTTCATCTCTATTGACCCTAGCATGACAAACATTTTTTCTCGCGTAGATCTATCATCGAAATAACACATTTTTATAGAGTTTTGTTGAGATAATGTCGAGATTCTGACATTATGAGACGAGTAGTTTTTAATTATCTCGAGAGTGAGATATCTCGTTGGCGTATGCTAGGCAGGCAGGTAGGGGCAGAAGATAAAATAAACGTCAATTTTCCTGGCAAGTGGGAATTAAAAACGCAAAAAGCAAAATAGTTTTTCAGTCAGATTAACTAAAGTTAATTTTCATGATTTTTTGTTTCAATATACCATGACCATCTTCTCGAAACAAGTAACAGGTCTACTGGAAGAGATTTCAATCGGAATAAGTAGTACCTTTGTACAAATATATTTCTAGTTTTAAGACTTTCACTGTAAACAGTTTTGTGTACTTAAATTATTAAATAAATAAAAAACTGAGCTGCAAACTAGCTGAAATCCTGGGTACGCCCTTGAAATCTATAGACTACGCCATAAAAATAATATATTTAATTTAACAACATTACGTTACAAAAGAATATCCTGTGTCCTTTACTGGGATTGAACATTTGATTTGACCACAATAATTGGTGGAATGAAAACCCAGTAAACCTACAGCGTGAAGATAACTGACATAAACTCTTTCGCATTAACGACAAAGCGCCCAAGTTCTCAAGTCTAGGCATATTTAAAGACCTCACACCCATCAACAATATTTCGTGGTCTATTCATAGTCATATTCATAGTCATTTTAATATATATTTTGATTATTCGTATATTTTGTCATTAAGTATCACAATAATTTGCCTCAAATATTTAAAATCAGGCATTAATTATAATATTATGTACTTATTATAAAAGCAATTTACAGTCATTTTTTATGATAAAATATGTCCGATTGTTTAAGGCCCGTTTGCGCCAGTTTCGGTAAGAGTTAATCATTGATTAGATTTATCATTTATTTTATCTGCGTTTAGCTTGTTTACACTGTGAATTACTCCTATTCTATATAACTATAATATGACTAATTGTTACTTGGCAAAAATATCAGCTCTTTTTGCTAAATAAGTTTATCTTTGCATAGAAGAAAAAATTAACTTGTTTTAGGCAGAGGATCAATTAAATAATCATTCTCGAAAAAAACCTGGTGTATCTGTAAAAATAAGGAGGAATATTAAATTGATTTAAGCCAAAAAATCTCCTATTTTGTAAATCTAAATAAGAAAGAGAAGCTAATCCTAATCCTAATCGTTCGTTATTTTAACGAACGATTAGCAATAATAGACATTGTTTTATTGGACTAATTAAGAATTAATAATAATGTGATTGTTATTTAAAGCATTTAAATTGCCGCATGAATTCGGTATTATAAATTATAAATTTAGATACACATCTATTCTATCTAATTTATATTGTTTTTCCTGTTAATGATGACGCACACGCTTACAGCACGCGTCCGCACGCCCCGCAGTTCCAAATCCATACCTACCAATAATAATACTAATTATTATTTATGCGAAAGTATGTCTGTCTTTCTGTTACCTCTTCACGCTCTTACCGCTGAAAGGTCTTACGGGTAGATACTTTTATATCCGGAAAAATGACTGTGTGTGTGTTCCCGCGCGACAAACGTAATTTGGTGAATATTATAAATGTGAAATTCTGTCTATCCGTTACCCCTTTACTCCAACTGAATCTATTTTAATAAAATGTAAAAATGCTTTACATCATGCGAAATGGACATCTAGGGATATTTTTTTAACGATTAACGAATCTGCCCCCGTAGACAAGTGGCAAAACGCTAACGCTAACGCTAGCGCTACAAAATGTATGGATTTGACATTAGTATTCGCTAGCGAAGCGATAACTTATGTCAAATCGCATACATTTTGTAGCGCTAGCGTTAGCGTCAGCGTTAGCGCTTTGACACTTGTCTACAGGCCCTGAGCGAATGCAGATGGAGCGACATCCAGTTTTCGGTCGCCGGAGCCAATTTTTTTTTGTTATTTACATGCTTACTATTACATAATATACACAGCGCCTACATGGTGTAACAATACTAAGTTTGTGATAATACTTTGGGGCGTGTCTTATATTGAGTTCAATGTGAAAGGGCAGCTGAAAGAGTTTTTTCTTTTGGATTTATAAGGGCAATAGCCCCAGTGCCAAGAATTTATCTATACAAAAGTTTTAAAAAGTTACTATTTCAGCGTTGCTATTTTTACAGTGAACTCTATTCAGCTGTAACCACTTAGTTTTGACTTTTGTTACACACTGTACACTGTATACTGTATATTTTGTAACACTGTTTGAGCTTTGGTTTGATCCATGCGTTTATTGCAAAGATATTATTATAATCGGCAACAAAACATAGGTGCTAAGTGCTATCTTACTATGATCTAGCCGGTTCACCTTGGCCGTCTTCATACTCCCACGTAACGAGCGGATGCACCATGGAAATTATTCTAAAAACAAAATATATACTTAATACAATTATATTGATCTCATAGGACATGGGACATGGCCCGTGGACGTATTTGTGCAAAAAACCCGCAAATGGCTGATAGCAGATATACAATATTCGCCTGTCGCATTGCTGTTGCAAGATGTGTCGCTTACCTACGTTGTAAATTATTGTAATTGGTGTCGCGGTGGGATGTGCGGGCACCGCATGAACGCACGTTCAGATAATATATTATACTTACTCTTAAAAGTTATAAGTAAAATCTGTATAACTAACTACTCCTATATTGCAATGAGAATCTTAATGGAAAAGTAGAAACTAGCCGAAAATTCTATAACAGGTTTTGTTGGTAAATTTTTTAAAAGAATAAGAAGGTTCTCGAATTTGAGTGCGCTAAGGTCAATGAACCCATTTATCTGTTACGACCGATCTGTGATAAAAAGCTGGATGTAGACTGTAGGTGGAGGTGTTTAGTGTTATACCGAAATTCCGGTAAAATATTATGTAGATTGTTGGGCGTACACTTGCACTATTTTTATTAATAAGAAATAATAGTTCAATGATTTGTTTGCAAATGGGTATTTAGAATAGATAATCAAAAAACCTTAATTTGTTACAAATTATAATTAATATTTTCTCTGAGTGGATATTATATTCAGTGCTCTATAATATATTAATAGTAAACTTTTGCATAGCAACATGAATCTTGGTTCACAATGTTATATGATAAGCAAGCAATATATCCGAAATATCGAAAAACCTTTCTGATGAGCTATTCGATTAGGTGATTTAGAAGGCCCTTGTAAGCAGTCACCATAACCAAAGTCAGGGCGTTACTTAATATAGAAGTTTAGACTTCGGTCATCTATATAGGCGTTTACGCATTTATTAATAAAAATTAAATGAAAGTTGCTAGAACGACGCCGCTATTTATTACCGGGTTGACCTTGGTACAAGAATTTTGTCCAAAACTGGCTCCTCTGTTTAAAATTGGATTTAACTTTAAATCAAAAACAAACGAATGTCAATTGAAAACTTCAAGTACATCGTATTTAATATTTATGCTAGTCGGCCCGAAGATACGCACACTTTAGCACGATATCAGAGAACTTTCAGTCCCGGATAGGCCACGATGGCCTAGATGTTCCAGCGCATCGTCCGGAGTGACGTGGAATGTGGTGTTTCCACGAGTAGAACCCAAAGAGGCAGAGGTGGTGGAGCTGCGGTGTATCACGCGTTTCCCGTAGTTCCACCTTCAGGAGCAGGAACACCGTTGGGGTTTTAGTGGGTAGTCCCGAGTTTATCTTACGTTCGCCTCGGGGTGTCCCACATATAATAATAATAATAATAATAATAATAATATCCATGGACGCTTCACACCACGTCAGTCTGGCCCCGTGCTAAGTACCTGAAGGACTTGTGTTACAGGTACCAGACAACGGAAATATATTTAATACTTTTATACTATACATATATTTAAGATTTTTATTATATCATACACATATTTAATACACATCCAGACCCGGGAACATTGAAAACTCTTTGTTCCGTCGGCGGGATTCGAACCCGCGACCCCCGGCTTGAGCTGCCACACACTCAACCAATTGAGCCATAGAGGTCGTCAACTCGGTGGTCATGGTTCTCCCCAAGCCCCGGGGATGCGACAACGCATTCCACCAACGCAAAAAACCTTTCAATAGCAAAACGTTGCAGCTATCATCGCAGAGTTACTCTGCTATAATTTACGGAAGTCCAGTAGGCAGTAACAAGACTTATTTGCCATCATTTTTGATGGCGTTTTCATAAAAATAAACAATTTTTTTTCCAAAAAGTTCTGTTTATAATCTGCGTCTGGAATACATTGACACTTCTAACGATTGTAGACCACAATGTGACAGGACTTTTGTGGCTTCGTACGGTCCACCACATTAGGACCATCAAAGGAAATAAGTACACGTCAATTTCGCTTTTATTGTTGGGGCAATAACAATCGAAATTGTATGATGGGTTTAGTGCTTCTACGTGGTAACTGGTAACAGTGGTAACTAATACGCCTATTACCTTTGAGGGGAACAGACATTTTATCCGCCCCAATAAAAGGAAGTAATCTCCAAAAATTACGACGACCCCAAAGGAAGGCCCAGTTACGCCAGTCTGGGTTAAAGTTAATCGTGGATTAAATGTCATGTTGTTTCACTCTGTCTTCGTCTTATGAAGAATTTGCAAATTCGCAAGCGGTCCTAAACTAAGGCTTTTCGGCTCTGTACTTTTAAGAGTTATACTTGGACTATACCCATACGTAGTCTTAAGTTTCAGGTTTGTGTTTTAAAACAAAATAAAAAAAATGTTTCCGGCTTCTTGAGACTGCTCAAATAATTTTGATCTATGTAATTAGTATTTTTTGCTTAAAAGCTGACGTGATCGAGAGTGTTCTTAGCAGTTAGGCTCTATAATTGACCATTGTCCAAAAAAATACAAATTGCCATAATATTTTAAGCAAGTTAGCTTAAATGGCAATTTGGATTTTTTTGATCTTAAAATAGGAGTTTTTTAAGAGGCTTTGCCCTATGGAATGTGAACTACTAATTTATATAGTTTATTGTGTTATTTGTGACTAGTATAATGATTAAGTAATATGGTATTAAAGATTCATCTCGTACGGATAACGCCATATATTTATACATTGTGCAATATTCGATGTTGTTAGAATAGCAATTAATTTTAATGGACTACTTATACTTACTAATACTTCACTTGCCATAATAGATATTGTATCACAATAATTATAAAACCTTAATGGCTGGTTAATATACTGGTCTAGCAGACTTTTTACATGCAAATCTCTTGGTAATTTATATGAAGTCATACATTTTAGACCTTAAATATTGCGTTATACCGATTTTGGCTAGGTCGCTAGGGCTAGGCTAACTCGTAATTTAATTAAGAATATTATAAAGCTCTTAGCATCAGTTTTCGCGTCATTTCGCGTTTAAATTTAAAAAAAAATATCCGAGGAGTTGGAAAACACTGGGTGTAAACAACTTTTTACTAGCTTAAAAAAGTGAGGACTATGAACCAAAACGTTATTACATATTTGGTACACGTGTGTACTCCGTTACAATTTCTGGTCTCAATGTAACCACAGTTCCGTACGTCTCGCTTCTTTGATACAATAGCTATTTGACCGAGCTTTGCTTTGCTCGGTATTCGATAAAACACGAATAAAATTACATTTTATAAAAATGATTCCTAGCTAGATCGATTTATCGCCCCCGAAACTCCCCTATATACTAAATTTCATGAAAATCGTTGGAGCCGATTCCGAGATTCTAATTATATAATTAGAATCGAATACTTATATTCGAATATTTCTTTAAAAATATTCGAATAATAACATAAACCTACTTGTTACCAATACCTACAATCTACATATTGCTAGATGGGCAATAGAAGCTATTTATGATTTAAGTGGATAAGATCTATCAGGCGTCATCAAAAATTTTAACTTCCTGTCCATTCACCCATGATATTGAACTACATCATACATGGGTACAGTCTGAGATTATTAGATTCAGTTATGTTTCGAGGTCGCCAACGAGGCTCGATTCTCATAGCTTGAACATCGTTTCGAGTGAAACTCGCCTGTAATGGCTTTTCTGAATATCGGGACAACACATCATAATTTATTATAAACAGACGAACATATAACCTCCTCCTTTTTGGAAGTCGGTTAAAAAATGAATAATATTCCAATGATTGCATAGCTTTCCACAATACACACAATCGACATCAATCAAAGGCAATCATATAGGTACGATATCTTTATCTCTAGAAATTCGTGATCATCTTGTGATCGCCTGTATTTGCCCATCGTGGACCATCGTGAAAAGACCACAGACAGCATAAAGTGCGAGAATGAAACAGCTTGCAAATCAGACAGTTTAATTTTTTTATTCTATTCAAAAAGTTTTAAAAATAAATTTATTGTTAAATTACACTAAGTAATCACTATTTTGCCCGTTTTAGCAACTTTTGACCTCCTTGCGGCAGTTAATTATAAGTAGCATTTTTTTTAATTTGTCTTTAACAACTTCTATTTCTTATGATCAGCTTTTCCGCACCCCGCGGCTTTTCATTTCGAAAAAAATTCCTAACTCTTGCATAATTTGATGATTTTAAAGACAGAGGTTGTATTAGACCTTTCATAAATAAAACAATGATTGAGTGCAAAATTATTTATTTATCTTACCTATACTTACGCGAATCAGTTAAGATGGCTTGTGACTTTACCTTTAACATCAGCCGAGGTCGCATGCATTGGAATAAATAAGGGCAGTAACACACGAGGTGTCTGGCGCCGCATGACGCAATTTGCAATAAATTGCAACAAAATAATTTCTACAAAATAGTTCATAATGTTCCAACGCTAAAAATATACATATAGTTTCATAATATCTTAACTTAGATTACCCTTGTAGGGTAACAAATTTTTTAATTTTTAATATCTAAGCATACTTAGAAGGGATAAAACAAAAATATTTGTAAATTATAACAAAAATATAACTTTGAAACAAAACTTAGCGACATGATATTTAAATGCAATCAGTGCAAGGAACAAAAATTAATTACAATAGGATTACATTATATTAGTTTTAAACAGTTTTCGTATTAAAACATTATTAAAATTTAATTCATAACTATTTTATAAATAAAATATTAAATAAAAATTATTTGATTTGTTTATTATTGCAGTAAACTTAATTGCATTTTAAATTCTTTATAAAAACTATAAAACATTAACATAATTTAATATAAAAAAACCATCCAATTGTTATAAATACCGGTTAAAAATATGAAAAATATATTATAATACTTACACAATAATTTCACACATACAACATGAAAATATTATGTAAACTACATTAACAGATATATAAAAAAATAATATAGTTTGCAATGAAATAATAATTATTATATTAACAATTCGTTAACTTTTTGTTAACTCATAAGAATCTTAACAGACTTTGGGAGTTGGGACTGTAAGTCGCTCAGTGTGTGCTGATCTTTATTTTATTCACCTCTTACGAGGTGGCGTGCAGCGAGCTTAATAGATCTGATAAAATTCATACAAAACCAAGTGCAATGAAGATTAATGCGCAAATTAATATTATTATGCAATTATTTAAATATATTAAATATATTATCCGTAGGGTTTGCAGCAAGTGACAGAGGAACTTTGCACTTACACGACATTTTTAAAACGTTCGGCTTAAAGTGTATTGGCCATATTTAGAGGTACTCTTACTTTGTTGGGTTTGTTGGGCTGCAGTGAATTAACCCCAAAAGCGCTTTCGCACGTCCGATCCGACTCCGATCCGATCCCTTGAAAATACGATGTAGACGTAGAACTTTTTCTCTGACAGCCTACGCACGAATCCGATTTGGATACCTCACTTCTCTCAGTCATCATCTGTAGGTCTACTACGAAACCGTTTTGAGACTCAAACAATCGGCTGAGAATGCCGCGTCCTGCTCTAACAATCATTTCTCGTTTGTTAAAGCAGGACGCCGCATTCTCGCACGATTGTTTGAGCCTCAAAACGTTTTCGTGGTACGGCCCCTGATTACACCTACTGAGTAGGGTGCCGAGAGAGTGCACTCGGCAAAGCATGCGGTATGTTTATTATGGTAGGCATCAGGTAGACATTCCGAAAAAAATTGATTCAAATTTACTCAGAAATAAACCATTTTTTTATTATTTTTATTTTTTATTTTATGGATGTGCTCGATTGAGGGCACTCGTCTCGCCACTCTACTCAGTATGTGTAACATGCCCTGAATCTCAGATTCGGCAGGTTAATTTATCTTGAGACAGCTGCATAGCAGGCGTTTGACAGCAATGAGGGTTGTTGAAATTCTATTTGCAACCAGCAGGCTTAGCATAACAACAGTTGTCAGTAGAAATGGGAAAGAATCGACATACTGACAGATTTCATCGACAAAATTGCGGATTTCCATTGTCTAACTGTCACTTTGTCTATTCTTCCGTAGAAAGAAACTGTTTCTATAGTGACTATGCTAAGCCTGCAAGTGTCGCGATGCATATATGTCTATTTAACACGATAGGCCCGACGGCTACATCGCGGCACCTGGTGGCAAATAGCTAATTTCTACAACCCTCATTACTGCAGAACATCAGCTGCTATCTATCAAAAATATCGTAGCAGGCGTAAGGTAATCGCCCTGAGGGCCTAGACAAGCGGCAAGCGATTATCGTAAACGCCAACGCCACAAAATGTATGGGATTTGACATTAGTATTCGCTAGCGAAGCGATGACTTATGTCAAATCGCATACATTTTGTTAGCATTTACGATAATCGCTTGCCACTTGTCTACTAACAGCAGATCGGTTTCGGGTCGGACGTGGTGCAAAAGCGCTGTTTGGGTCGTGCAAAAGCCGCTATCTTCTCTGCAGAACTACTTGAGAGCTGTTCAATTAACTTGAGCAGCACTCAAGTGGTCCTGCATCTTTAGGAAGCTGGTTTATTTGACGTTTTAAGTAAACTTGAGAGCTGCTCAAGTTAAGCAGGTGTTTGAGATGTTTTAGCCCTTAGCCCGGCGCACGCGCAGTACCAGCGCAATGTAGGCGAGCAGACGGAACCCGATGAACAGCAGGATCATGTTCACGATGTCCATTGTGAAGTCGTTCTGGAAAAGACAAGATTAACAAATTCAATACCTAAATTTTAAAAATGAATGACAAGACTTCGCATTCTTGACTCTTGAGTGCTTATCAATCGTATGAAAGCTGATCGCACATTTTTAACCGACTTCCAAATAGGAGGAGGTTATATTATGTTACTGTACTGATAAATGTGCAATCACCTTTTTTTTCACCAAACTTTTGCAAGTACTGTCGAGCGTGTACTGACGTAGCCAGTTAAATATAGCGTTTAAAAAAGTTAAATTAACATTAGAGGTTGACTTGACGAAGATATTTTGTCGCCATGGCCATGATTTAAATTATTTCGTAGCAAAAGCTTAACTTAATGGACAGTTAACTTATCATTGTAATTTGTTAATTGTAATTGAGTATTATTCGTCGCTTTTAAGCAATAATGCTATTAATCATATCATTGTTATGAATCACGATATTTGTAAGGAATTTTAATTGGCAACAAAGTATGCTTAACTATGGACAAAGTATCGAATGTAAATATTTTGACCGCAGGATCAATATTTTGGTTTACATAAAACGTTTTAACAGTTTAAATTTACAATTTCCAAAACTGTAAATTTTAGGAAATATACATCGATAGGAAATTTAAAACAAACTAGATTTTGCCCGATAACCTGTCTAAAAATAGATACTTAGGGCGTTTGTGCACTACACGGAATTTTACCATCCGGCGGCGCAGCGCGGCATCTCGATTTCCTACCTTACTTATATGGCAAACGTGAAAGTTATGAACGCCGGACGGTAAAATTCCGTGTAGTGCACAAACGCCTTTAGGTGGTTTTGCAAAAGAAATTATAATAGTTAGTCACAGACTTTCGTATTGTGTTTTGAATGTTTGATCTTAATATAATTTTTGTACCTAAGACCTATGCACAATTACAGTCTTTGGTACAAAAATGTTTACAGTTTTTTACAGTTTTTTCCGATAGTCTATTGACTTCTAATTATATTCAAACATGATAATAACAATTGATAAACTATTGAGAGTTTTATTGTAACATAAATTATTCCTGCTACTAACGCAGAGCCACTCGGTAGTAAATAGTTTACCATTAACGAACGAGAATAATATTGCAAGTATTTTCTGAGTCGTGGCTTAAATTGTCATAAATCTAGGGTCGTTTGTACCTGTCTATTATAAAGACATCAGAGGCCGGTAGCAATAAAATATACAAATGGCTTCGCATCGTAATCAATATCGTAATGATTAATACCTCCATCGTGGGAATGATGAAAAAAAAACATACACAATAGATTTTCACTTGATATGCGGCAGCCGGCAGCCGCTTGGGGATTGATGGGTTAACGCGTTTGTTTAAAAAAAATTGGTTGGTTTCAACTTCTACGGTTTTAAGACAAGACAACTTGTAAGAACGAAATGTGAAAAAATAGTATACGCATTACGCACCATGGGCAGTAAATAAGAAAGCCTCAGATCACATGTAATTGGTCAACAGATATTTCTTATTTTCATGCCCTAGGTTCGTAAAATGTAAATAAATGTTTAGTGTATTTCTGAATATCATTTGTTACGGAAATCGAGATACCGAAATTAAGAGGCACTTGTTCGAGGTGGGGCGAATCCAGAGAGTAAATTGTAGTTAATACGCGCGTAGCATGGAGACCGACTTTAAAATCAACTTTGACGTAACGAAAATGCGACCTATTTATCATCTGCATCATGATGAGGACCACCTTAGGAATCCTTTACATCTTCCCAATAGCAGCAGATAGCGACAAAATGTCAGGTTATCTTGCATACCAACGTAATATTCCTACTTCCGAAAAGAAACCTTTTCAATGGTCATACTGTTCAAGGTCGTCTCACCTCTGAGAAGCTGAGCGTCTCCAACACGACCTTCCCGCTGGCGGGGCAGGTGAAGTTCTCCCGAGTACAGGCGATGCTGTCCACGCCGGACCACTGGTTGATGAGCAGAGCCTCGTTCCCGTACCTGAACCAGGACAGGTACTGGATCCAGCTCAGGTAGGGTGGGATGGAGCTGCAACATAAGATTAAAGGTGTAACTAAAACTTCAAAAAATTTAACGAAAACAAGACTTCTACGATCGTAGATATTGATTCATATCTACCTTCTGCTTATGAATTATTAACCTGCATAATTTGGTCAAGCTATGTCAAGTCCAAAGAGATAGATTACGAGTAACATTGTATTGATATTAATTGACCCGACCAAATAACGGTGTGCCAACTGACCATGGTTTTCAATTTTATAATATGAATTGCCGCTCAAGACGGTGACTTACATAATACTAAACAATAAACTTCTATTACAATTTACATTTTTTCTGTGATTAAACAACAAATGCAAAGTTGCAAACGTACAGTAAAACGTAAGTTACAATACATAATATGTAGCAGGCCTTTACAAATGCAGCTTCTAGCAATGCTTCCTCTGCAGGTCTTTTGAATTTAAGCTCTACTCACCCAGAGTTGAGGAAGAAACCTCCGAAGAGCATGAAGGGTATGATGATGGGCGGCCCCACCGACGCCGCCATGCTCACACTGCTGCTGGCGCACGAGATCAGGTAACCTACGAGACAATAATTCACCATTAGGGTGAAGTCAAACGTGCGTAATTTGTGAGTCATGACTTGTATGAAAAGATATTTACGAATTACGCGACCGAAATTCTGCGACTCGCAACTCACAAATTACGCTCGTGTCATCGGTAATTCACGATGTATTTTAAATTTCCGATGACACACTATTCCGTCGCGTTCCGTCCATAAAGTTAATATACTTAGCGGAATAGACAAACAAAGGCCTGAGCAAGAGAGATGTCACTATTAGTTACACTGCGTGGTAAAAAGAGACGTGTGATACATGACAGCAGCACTCTTCTTTTGACGTCCAGTCGGCACGTGCCGCACGTTGACAATTAAATCTCATAGAATTTATGTTCAATCACGCTTGTGTAAGTGTATACGTTCACATATTTTTCACACAGATGAAAACCAATTTCGGTTTCGTTTGACAGCTCGAGATTGTTGCTCTATTCCGCTAGGTATAGTATAGTACTTTATGGTTCCGTCCGTATATTGTATGCGTTTGACATTGCGGACGTAATCATGCGGAATTTCCGCCGCGTAACTTCGGCCTAGTGTGTTTAGACACTTAGGCTTTGGTAACTTCTACTTGTTATCCTGTGCGTGTGCAGAACTCTGCAGAACTGGGTATTTTGTTGTTCTTCGTATTTATGATGTAATTTAACCAGACTTATCAGAGACCAGCTGATATAGTCTTACTTTTGGATTTAGAACATCGGAAGTGGGCCGTCTGTACAGTGAATAATTGTTTTACCTCAATATAGAAACCTCGTTATTTTGCTTCTGTTTGTTCTGTCTCCACGTTATTTCTCTTTTTTTGTTATTTTCATTCGATTACGAAGACTTTTTGATTACTTACATGATCAGGCATAGGTAAAATTCGCTATGTAATTTGATAAAAATTGAGTACCTAGCTAGAATCTGTTGCGTAAATAATATGATATGAATAGCTAATCTTGGGTTCAGTGTTCTCACCACTGAAACATTGTCCGACCACAGTCCACGCAAACCTCAAATTACCTACATAACTATTAATAGTTATAAAGAGGAAATACTTTAAAACGGGGCATTGAGTTGTCCGATCAGATGTTGTTGGGATACCTCAGTCAATAAAAAGGGAAAAATACACTTCGAAAACCTGGACCGATTAAGCCTTGAGGCCAAAGCAAGTTGTATATTAGACTTGATAGAGGAATAATTGAAACTACCAAGAAAAACATAATGTATGTAAGCGGGTCTTGTACCTACAATGTCAATGTTTACTTACCTTTTATTTATCGACCTATCAAGAACACTAGAACCGGAGTCCGGATGATAGAAAGACACATTCTTCTATCTAAAAACTCGAAATTAATGAGGGTCGTTGCGACACGATTGGGACACAAGGGCGAAGGGCGAACCGGTTTTTAACGACCATGCCCACGTTTCCATAAAAAATCGTACCAATTATGACAAAACAAACGGACTTTTAATGGAGTTATGTAACCTATGAATCAGTTCCTTTCTAATCAAACATACATTACAGTATCTGAATGTGCAGGTAGCTAAAAAATTATGTCTACATTTTTGAGGATAACGCTTACTGTATCCTACACGAAAAACAAGATCTATTGTAATTTGTAGGTATTATTAAGATTTATTAATATTGTAGGTTGGTAACTTGAGTTTTTCACCTGATTTATGAGTGATAGGCATGCGTGTGAAATACCATGCCTGGTTTTTTCTGTCGCCATCTTAATTTTACTTAAAAAAAAACTAAATTTAAAAATCGAACTCACCGAACGACGTAGCAACATTGGTGATCAGGGCTGCTAAACCTGAGGCAATGAAGAATCTCGCCGGAGTAGGGTTCATGCCGATCATGAAGTAGGCTATGGTGGTGAACACCAGGGGAATGGTTGCGAACACCGGCGCCTCCGCCAGCGTCTTGGAGAGGAAGTAGACGTCAGCTCGATACATCCCCGAGTGGTGCTCCCGTATGAATATAGGCAGCTCGGAACAGAATACCTGGAAGAGGGTGTATTATTATTTCTAGTTGCTAGATTCTAGTAGAATGAGAATAATGTATGATTGTGAGTACATCCAAAAACTAACTATCTATAAAACAAAGGTTCTACGATTTCTATCTAACTTATTAAGAGGAGTCCACACCACCCTTTTTTCCATACAAACGTTGTCCCCTGTTTCCTCTTTGGATAATGCTAGTAGAGTTATAATTTTTTTCCTGAATATCTACGACCACTATGTCCCTATGTTTTCTTTTTTTTCATTATTTAATTATTAAATAAGATATGAACGTTCAAAAACCCAAAAATATGGCCAGATTTTCCGCTGTGTTCAAACGTCCAGAAAACAGATTTGGCTCGATTATACAAAAAAAATAAAACATAGGAACACAGCTCAAGCATTCCTTTAATCTTTAATGAGAAAAGTACTTAAATCGGTTAAGTTTTGGAGAAGGACTCAGGGGACAACGAATCGTTGATTTTCTGGATTTTCTGCAGTTGTCTCTATCGCGTTCTGCGGTATAGGCTTGAGGTAAGGGAGACAGCTATAGATATTACACGTACTTTTTTTTCATTTCTCTAGCCCCTGGTGTATCCTCTTAAAACATAAACTTAATACCTACCTATATTTTTATTAGGTACTATACCGTGAGACTGAAAAGCTAAACCATCTAATAAAATATTATTGGATGATTTCTGTTGAAGTAGTTGTTCCGTAAACTTGTAACGTAACTAATAAACTAATAATAAGAAAAAGCCCAAACAGCCATTCTAAACACGATCTCGCCTTGCGAAGATTTGGTATACACAAAATAGATAACGTGAGTCTTGGGTTGATTTTAACCTAGATATTATGTGCTCTGTTATAGTCCACCCATGGTGCTAATCTATATCTTAATATATATATTTCTTGTGTGCGTGTGTATGTGACTGAACTCCTCCTAAACGACTGGACCAATTTTGATGAAATTTTTTGTGTGTGTTCGTGGAGATTCGAGAATGGTTTAGATTTACATTTTGGTCTACTGGAAAATGTTTTTTCAATTAATTTCTTATTTATAAGGAGTTGTTGATTTTGGAATGTTTTACATTAGATCCGGCGGACGGCGCTATCATCGCATTCAATATTATTCTATTTCAATTTTAGTTTGTCCTGACAGATGGTGCTACGATTAATTTGAAAAAAATTTTGTTATTCAATTCATGTGCTGATTAAAATATTAAATAAATAACACATAGGCTACAATTTTAACCGACTTTCAAAATGGGGGAGGTGTTATGTTCGTTTTCTTATATTTAACGATTACTCCGCCGTTTGTTAACCGATTTTCAAAATTTTTCTTTTGGTATATAGGGTATCATCCCAATTTGGTATTATATTGAGAAAAGTGGTGATCTGATGAAGGATCCATAAGTAATCGAGGGAACTCCTCAAAACTTATAGGGAAACATATGGTGACTTCGGTTTCGTGAGAAGTATTCTAAGCATATGCTACCAACAAGTAAGATTTTGCACCGAGATATACCTGGTATACCGTGGTTCGGAAGGTGCTGAGAGAATTCCTGATTCTTTATAGATACAAGTTTGGGAGTTTCGGCGTTGTTTTAAGAACAGAAAGCATATGCTACTATGCAAATTACATTCTTCATCATCATCATCATCATCATCACTACCATATTATACCATTTCATAGTCTTTTAGATCGAGACTCGAGTTTGTCAAGCGATAATTAAAAAAAATCTATATCTACCTTATATTATAAACCTGAAGAGTATGTTTGCTTGAACGCGTCAATCTCAGAAACTACAGGTCCGATTTAAAAACTTATCTCAGTGTTAGATAGATCATTTATCGAGTAAGACTCATCATTTATCGAGAAGGTTATATTATATTATTACTCTAAGACTAATACGACAGAAGAAACTCAGGAAAATGTGGGAAAAACGGGGGAAATATTTTTTATGGGAAAATGTACCTACGGATTCTGTAAAATTTCTAATTTACGCGGGCGAAGCCGCGCGGGACATCTAGTATATATATAAAAATGGATGTTCAATTGTGTTAGTAACGCTAAAACTCGAAAACGGCTGAACGGATTGGGCTAATTTAGTCTTAAAATATTCGTAGAAGTCCAGGGAAGGTTTTAAAGTGACACGAAGTTCACCGAGACAGCTAGTATAAAATGTTAAACTAAAAAAAAACAAATCTCACAAAAGTTAGAGTTATCACGACACTTTCGTGCAGTTCTAGGTACCTTAGAAAGATTTAAAGCGAACCTTGGGTTAAATACACAACGGTAGTAAATTTTCATTTTCTTTTAATTTAAGTAACCCACTTACATTGATGACAGCGAAGATGTTCTGGAAGGTCATGTTGGTGAGGAACATAAAGATAGCGCCGTTGATGTTCATGACGCCGTCCTGGTCCAGGTGCTGCCCGAAGTACACCACGCCGATCAGGATCGACACCATCTGGAGATAATCTTGACCAGTTGTGATATCATCATCATTGGCCTCTTCATAATTTACTGATGATTTAGCCAGGGTTCATATGGCTACAGCTTATTTACTTATTTACTTTTGTTTCAGACAATTCTGTTGTTTTAAACACATAACTTATTGACAATATCTTAGTGACATCTTACATCTTATTGAAAATCAGCGTTGCAACTACGGTCGCAAGACACACACACACACATGCTGATTGCTGAGTAAGCACCTATTTGGTAAATACAGTTTTGATATGTTTTTATTTCTTCTCGATATTGTTGTATTATTTTACCAAATAAAGTTTCTTTCGTTCTTTCTTGCTCCATATCTCAATAGATATGGAGTTTGGTAGTAAAAGTGATAAAACAGATAAGAAACTAGCTTTTAGAATGGTCCTACTGATTCGGGAGATAAACTAGTGAGAAAAATCGTCGACGGAAACTGTACCGACTTATCTTAGATACAAAATGTATTAATGCCAAGTAATTCTGTCTGTAATAATTATTTATTTATTTATCATCATAATTCTCTGTCTGTCTGTCTGTTACCTCTTCAGTTCTGGAAAACATATTGTGATAGATGTTTATTATCGTCATAAAAATGCTCAGAATCAACGCTACGAAGTTGCGAGCAACATTTTATATCTGGAATGTTCAAGAAATTGCCAAGGCAATACTCACAATAGTCTGCAGGAAGCGCACTTTGATGAGCATGGGCTCCTTGGTGACGGAGAGCCAGGAGCGCCACAGCACCGCTCTGAACTGCGCGCACCATGACGCCTTGTATGGAGAGTGGCGTGCGCGGGGAGTTGCGCTCGACCACGCCGCGTCCGCCCAGCCTGATGATATCTTACGCTAGGGGTTGAAGATGTATGGTTATCAAGAGCAGTGTAGGATCTAGAAGTGGATTATTATAGGAGACTGCGTAGTGCGTACCCTCAATCTAATTTAATTCTACGATAATCGCTATCGCGATATCGCTAGATAGAAATCTTCAGTTGAACTCAAGAACCACTTTCTTTAAAGGAATCTAATTGGAGTTTTTGCGCATTCTAGGAAACAAAATTAAAGAGAAAACATTACTTATATAAAATTTTACCACTGATTATTAAATACCCTCGCTTTCTCAGTCAAGAGAGCTATAATTGTAATTAATTTTCATCTCCATTTGCCTCATGTAAAGTCCCTTATTCAAAGGATACTTCCTCAATTTAAGGAGATACTTACTTCAGCAAACATGGCGTTCTCTGCTTCAACGGCAATCTTGCTGCCCATCTCAGACTTAGCGAAGGCGGTGCAGACCGTGTCGATGGTATGTCTAGTGGAATCCTCCCGGCCCGGCACACCAGCTAACAGCTGGATGTAGTGGTCTGCTGGATTATAGTTTGCTGGACAAGCTGCACCTAACCTGATCAAAAATAGTATGTCGTGAGTAAGCAAATAGTGGAATGGGACATATCATATCAGACTTGTAGTTATTTCGTTTCTTTGATTGTGTCGCAGAGCCCATTAAAGCTAATTTAATTAAACTAGTGACTTGAATTAGCATTCTTCATTCGTTTATTCTAGGACAGCTTATTCCTATAATTTGGCGACTACCTTAAAGTAATAACTCACTCTTTGAAGAAGTCAGTTGCCTGGTTGGGTGATCCCAGGAAGGCGACGCGTCCATCAGCCATGATGAGCAGTTTGTCGAACATGGCGTACAGCTCCGATGACGGCTGGTGAATCGTGCATATCACTGTCTTGCCTTTCTTCGCCAAGCTGCTTAGTACCTAAGGGATAAAGTTGTAAGGAGATGATAGTGACTTCAGTGGTATTTATCGTTAATCTTTGAAACATAATTAGAGGTCCGCTACAAGCAAGTTAATATCCATTATTCAATGTTATCTAACAGACAATCATCAGGTAGATTATTTAATATGTTTACGGTGATAAGTAGTGAAAGGCTTTTAATTCTATAGCTTCTGACGTAGCGCTCTGCCTGATCATCCTTATAAAATATTATGTTAAGTTGTAAAATCTTTATTCAATTTGCTTCAAGCACTTGCCTGGACAACGTTCTGCGCCATAAACGAGTCGAGTCCCGAGGTGGGTTCGTCGCAGAACATGAGCGGAGGGTCGGTGAGCACCTCGCTGGCGAACGACAGCCGCTTCATCTCCCCCCCAGATATACCCTTCAGCCGACCAGGGATCCCGATCACCGTGTTCTGACACTTGGATAGGGCTAGCTGGAAGGAGAATAGTGGTGAGAATTGCGTCTAAGTACATAATATTATTATAATCAGGCGGTTAGAATACATATTCTACAGATTACAGTTTTTAATTATGCAGTCCCAGTCCTGCGGGGCTAAAATGGTCACATTTTAGCAATTCCTCTCAATCAATTTAGCAAATGAATTGTCAAAACTGTCAAACTGACAAATGTTAAATCAGTACAAAAATACAGAAATGAATTGCAAGCAGAGTTGTATTTTGTGATTTTATAAAAATGAATTATATTATGATTCATATCATGATTCTTCAAAGCGACCATTTTAGCCCCGTTGTGGCCGAGAGTCTAGAATCTGGAAGTTTCAGGTTAAGAAGATTCAGACGCACCATAAGACGACGACCAGACGATCATAATATAGTCAGAACGCAGAAGGCTAACACGATTTGATCACGTAATGCTAAGTCGAAGTTGATGCTGTCGCCTGTCAGTTTGAAATTAATAATAATCTGACTAAATTACGTAGGTCCACTAAGTATGAATAATTATTAATTGATGGAAATTATATTGTTAGATCTACTGAGGAAGTTTGTTATAAATATTAAATAACAAAACGTCAAACTTATCTAAGCATTCCTTATTTTCTATTTTTCTCACGCTCAATAAACTCACCCGGGGGAATTCGGGCTTCCTCGTGACATTTTTATTCCAAAACAAACTTTGTTTTCATAATAATAGAGTCAAAATTTTAATACAACGAATATAATATGATAATTATATTTTACCATTTTTTTATTTAAAATGATAGATGGAAAGTTTCCGGACAATGACCGTGAATGGATGAGATTTTGTTTGTCCTCGTGAACTTATTTTAAGCTTTTATTAAAAGCTTAATTGGCTTCATCGTAACATCTGACTGATCTCGTAACCAACAAAAATACGTAGTCAATTTTTAAACTAGGATACTGAGGTAAGAGGTTCCTAAGCCCAAACTGAAGTTTAGCTAAAACTGTTCTTGAGATACATCCTGGAGGCAGACAGACAGACGGACAGACATCGAAGTCTCAGTGATAGGGTCCCGTTTTTACCCTTTGGGTACAATACCGGCCTAAAAAAAGCAGGATGCTTAAGTTTTAGCAATAACCAGATTGGCACAAGAAGCCCAAGTTTTTTGCATGACTGTGCATTTCGGTTTCATATTACTTAAATCTTGACATAGACAAGTAGTAAGCCTTCAACCGATGCCAACATATTATATTATTACTAGATGTCCCGCGCGGCTTCGCCCGCGTAAATTAGAAATTTTACAGAATCCGTAGCTACATTTTCCCATAAAAAATATTTCCCCCGTTTTTCCCACATTTTCCTGAGTTTCTTCTGTCGTATTAGTCTTAGAGTAATAATATAATATAACCTTCTCGATAAATGATGAGTCTTACTCGATAAATGATCTATCTAACACTGAGATAAGTTTTTAAATCGGACCTGTAGTTTCTGAGATTGACGCGTTCAAGCAAACATACTCTTCAGGTTTATAATATTAGGTAGATATAGATTTTTTAATTATCGCTTGACAAACTCGAGTCCCGATCTAAAAGACTATGAAATGGTATAATATGGTAGTGATGATGATGATGATGAAGAATGTAATTTGCATAGTAGCATATGCTTTCTGTTCTTAAAACAACGCCGAAACTCCCAAACTTGTATCTATAAAGAATCAGGAATTCTCTCAGCACCTTCCGAACCACGGTATACCAGGTATATCTCGGTGCAAAATCTTACTTGTTGGTAGCATATGCTTAGAATACTTCTCACGAAACCGAAGTCACCATATGTTTCCCTATAAGTTTTGAGGAGTTCCCTCGATTACTTATGGATCCTTCATCAGATCACCACTTTTCTGAATATAATACCAAATTGGGATGATTGCCTATATACCAAAAGAAAAATTTTGAAAATCGGTTAACAAACGGCGGAGTAATCGTTGAATATAAGAAAACGAACATAACACCTCCCCCATTTTGAAAGTCGGTTAAAATTGTAGCCTATGTGTTATTTATTTAATATTTTAATCAGCACATGAATTGAATAACAAATTTTTTTTCAAATTAATCGTAGCACCATCTGTCAGGAGAAACTAAAATTGAAATAGAATAATATTGAATGCGATGATAGCGCCGTCCGCCGGATCTAATGTAAAACATTCCAAAATCAACAACTCCTTATAAATAAGAAATTAATTGAAAAAACATTTTCCAGTAGACCAAACTGTAAATCTAAACCATTCTCGAATCTCCACGAACACACACAAAAAATTTCATCAAAATTGGTCCAGTCGTTTAGGAGGAGTTCAGTCACATACACACGCACACAAGAAATATATATATTAAGATATGGCGCAAATATAATATGTAATTATCGATATTTCCAAGAAACCGAATACAAAATTGCAGTTAACTTATAAGCAACACGTAACTAGACAGAGTACTTGGAAGACAATTATTATAACTGCTAGATAATGTTACATTATATGTGGTACATGGCAAACTGGACTTTCTATAAGAAGTAATATTTTCGAAAAACAAGTTCTAGATTGAGAAATCAATTTTGCAAAAGCAATTAAGTACCTAATATCATTTCCAAAATTAAAATCAGTAGTCGAAAATTTTAAAATAATGATAATTATAATCTTTGATTATATACTTATAATCAATATTAATATATTATAATATAATATAATAAGTGCAAGAAAATATAAATTTAAGAACTTTGTCACTCCTCTAATATTTTTTTTATTTTTTTTAATGAAATAAGGGGGCAAACGAGCAAACGGGTCACCTGATGGAAAGCAACTTCCGTCGCCCATGGACACTCGCAGCATCAGAAGAGCTGCAAGTGCGTTGCCGGCCTTTTAAGAGGGAATAGGGTAATAGGGGAGGGTAGGGAAGGGAAGGGAATAGTTGAGGGTAGGGAAGGGAATAGGGTAGGGGTTGGGGGATTGGGCCTCCGGTAAACTCACTCACTCGGCGAAACACAGCGCAAGCGCTGTTTCACGTTAATATTCAGAAAATGAACTTTTGTCCTACAAAGCTTCTATAAATGGTATAAATGTATAATAATTACTTTAAACTTATGTTATTGTTCTTCGACTGACAACGAGTGTTATTAAATCCATCGCAGGGATATAATTTGTCGTATTTTATGTTGTTGAATTGTTATTTTATTTGATTTATACTTGTACTATTATCTATTCTGTGCTTGTACTAGCTTTCTACTCTTATGGAGAAGAGTGTCACTTACCTCAGAGATGACCTCCTGTACTCTTCTCATCCTCTGCGCGTAAGGTATGTGTCGGTCCATCCGGACTAGTGCCTGTACAAAAAGAAGGGACTTAAACAAGTGAAAAAAAAAGTGATGAAAATGATTCACCAAGGCAAATTAAGAAAAGATACATCATTATAATATTTTTGCTAAGCCTGTCAATTTCGCTTTAAAAGTTTTTTTTTTTTTTACCGTACCTATACCTACCGTATCTAAAAAGTTCAGGTTTAGGTTTAAAGAATTTATTCCTTTACTTACAGGCTACAGCCACCACAGCCACAGGAGAGAAAATAATAAAACTACATTTTAATATTTTCTTAACATATCTTTAAGTTTACAATAATATATATTATAAAAACATGTAAAAGGTAACATATTTGACGACCTCTGTGGCTCAGTGGTGAGCGCGTCGGTAGCTCAAGCCGGAGGTCGCGGGTTCGAATCCCGCCGACGGAACAAAGAGTTTTCAAAGTTCCCGGGTCTGGATGTGTATTAAATATGTGTATGATATAATAAAAATCTTAAATATATGTATAGTATAAAAGTATTAAATATATTTCCGTTGTCTGGTACCTGTAACACAAGTCCTTTAGGTACTTAGCACGGGGCCAGACTGACGTGGTGTGAAGCGTCCATAGATATTATTATTATTATTATATTGTTAAAGAACATTTTATCTCAGCTACATTCATTCTTCAGTCCCAATTTTGCTATCAAGATAATGTCAAACAAGTTCTTGTATTCAAATGTGTCTCGATTCTTGAATATTTCTCGGTGAATGTATTCCATTATACGTCTCCAACTTCCCACTACGGTTATCTACAACTCGCATGTAGTATCGGCAAAGTTGCCGCTAACCTATTTAATATTTATATGATACGTGCTGCGCTTCTAACAGGAATTTAGCCTGTTTGAGGGTCAAATAGCCTTCGAATCTGAGCATTGGTGGCGTACCTACTTAAATTAACTATGTACTAACTAGGTAAGTTATACCTAAAACTGCTTAAATTATAAAAAATTTAATCCTCTATAAATTGTTCTTGTAGGCATGATTTGAATTATATTGTAGCCTGTAGGTAAGTCTATGAGAATCGGTACCTAGTAAAAAAAGTACTAAAATGCCTATAAGAGGATGTCAGACAACATAATCTTGTCTGTTACTTACGGATAAAACGAGTTCTGTCTATAAGTAACTTTGTAACTTATTCTGTCTTATAACTTTTAAGTAAAAGCTTATCTCACCTGGAATATCAAATGCTCCTTCACTGTCAGCGTGCCGATAAACAGATCCTGCTGCTGAACGTACGCCGACAGTGCCGCCAGGGCCTCCGGAGTCGCTGGCTGGCCGTTCAGAGCCCGGGTGCCGCTGGCCACCACCCCGCTGGGGGGACGGAAGGTCAGGGTGTTGAGGAGGGTGGTCTTACCGGCGCCAGAGGAACCCATGATGGCGAGAAGTTCGCCGGGGTACGCCGCGCCGTTTACTGGAAAGAAGGAGCATTTGAGATTGAGGTTTTGGGAAGGAGCTACGCCATACACTCATAAAACGTTTATGAGTTATGGCGTGGAATAAGTTGAGGGTTATACATAAAAGTAGACGAGTGTTAGCTCGAGTAGATTAGTGTCAACGACAATTCAATTTAGACAGCAACGTAAATCAAAATTGGATATAATTGGGCATTTAAATCACAAAGTTTTAATGCACAACATGTAAGATCATTTCAATTATAATCTAATGTTGGAGCTAGACTTTTGTTTTTTTTTTTAAGTATTTTTAAATAATCCAACTCAAACCCGCGACAGTTTTGTGATTTTTGCTGTAAAAGGTGAATATCACCTGTTTATGGATTGTATTGACGTCTTAACGGTATGAAAAAAATACAATGTACTGTTGAGAAAGTCGTCTATATAATGTTGGAATTACTTTTTACCAATTTAATATGAAATAGTTGAGTAAAAAAATATGTAACTCGGCAAAATTTTAGAGAAAATGGGCAAAGAATTGCTGTTAATTTCGGCAACTTGGAGCTGTAATTCATAAAAAAAGAAAACGACAGAAATAATCTATAGATAAAATTCTATCCAATTCGAGAAAAAAGAAAAAAAAAAGAAAAGCAAATTGTGCCAAAAAACACGATTCAAAACAACCTAAATCTCACATTAGCCTTGCGGCGAGTAATATAATGTGAGATTTAGGTTGCTTTGAATCGTGTTTTTGGCACAATTCGTTTTTTTTTTCTTTTTTTTTTTAGCCATGCTTCGGCACGAATGGGCCGGCTCGACCGGAGAAATACCACGTTCTCACAGAAAACCGGCGTGAAACAGTGCTTGCACTGTGTTTCGCCGAGTGAGTGAGTTTACCGGAGGCCCAATCCCCTACCCTATTCCCTTCCCTTCCCATCCCTACCCTCCCCTATTACCCTATTCCCTCTTCAAAGGCCGGCAACGCACCTGCAGCTCTTCTGATGCTGCGAGTGTCCATGGGCGACGGAAGTTGCTTTCCATCAGGTGACCCGTTTGCTCGTTTGCCCCCTTATTTCATAAAAAAAAAATTGGATAGAATTTTATCTATAAGTATAGATTATTTCTGTCGTTTTCTTCAAAATTTCGTATACGGACTCTTATGTAACATAATAATATTGGCGCTTGCGATGCGTCGCATTCATCTGATGCAATTTTATGAAACGCCTAATACAGAGAAATGCAGCCATTGATATAATTACTGCAACTCTCTTCAAAAATAATATTGGCAGCCCTATCTAAGTAAACAATACTTAATAAATGTAATTTAAGGCTTCTTGGTCGTAAATCATATCTGATAATAAATAGCTTTATTAAGGATCGACAAGAATCTGCGAATAAGATAAATTGTCGGATAACGTAATATGCCATATCCACAGTAGCGTGCTTGAAGATTGTAAATTGATTGTACTTAAATCATACAGTTTAACGTTTGTTTGTTTATTTAATAAACTGCAGTTGGTATTATAGGTTTAATCAACATTAGGTTCATGCCCCATGTACACTGTACAGTTCTAGTATAGTGAGATAGACAAAATTTTATGTTAGTAAACTATTAACGGTTTCAATACCAGCTTTTGCCCGTCGCTCCACCTACCTAAATATTATTATTTTATTCCACGGAATTTTTTCGGGATACAATTAGCCTGTTAGTTAATCCGTTAGGTTAATCCATTATTAGGAAAGATTGCTCGAAATCTATAAAAAATTTGCTCTTTTAGAGCTGCTAATTTCACAGTGAACTCTACATAAGGGATGCATACACACCCTAAAGTATTATCACTAACTTTTGTTACACATAGTATATCCCAAACTTAAATAAGGATTAAGGATAACAACCACTTACCACTTTTGAGCAGCTGCTTCCTTTGCTGGAACATGCCGTTGGTGGAGGCCTTCCAGAACTGCCAGAACCTTCTGTTCCTCGACCTGGACTCTGTGGCGAAGGCGTTGATGTCCGCCCAGGTGTAGGAGACCTTCTCCACGCCGCCTATGGACCCGTAGTTCCGGGGTGTGATGGCCACTGCCACCTCGCCCGTGCTGCCTCGCGGACTCTGCCGAGGTGTGCTGCCATTCTGGAAGGGTGGTTTGGCTTAGTTACATAGGTAATTTTAACGTTATAGCTATTAACATTCAGAAACAACACCTTCTATGTAAATATTATAATCTTTTTATAAGAGTCCAGCAATAAAGGTAGGCACAGGGATGCATATTGGTGTACACTATAGTATCAGTGACGGATTAACCCTTAATCAAATTAAGCAATTGCCAAGGGCATCACGGCTGAGGAGACACCAGAGGAAGCTCAAAAAATCCGCCCATAAAACATCACTCTCTTACGTCACCAAAAACCACACCAAAAAGTTTCTAGGGAAAAAAACTAAGTTTTTTAGGCGGGTATAGACTTTAGACCGATTTTAGTTGACGTACGAAGGGGTGGGGACGCCCCTCAGAGCATGGATTGCTTAGGGCATCAAGTAGTCTTAATCCGTCACTGTATAGTATATGGCATACACTATCTCATTATGGCATACTCTCGCCTCACGCCTGCTCACAGGCTTATGTGCAGCAGTTGGGTGAATTTCCCAAACGGCTTTGTTTTGTCTTCATTGAAATTACTATTAAAAAAATGAAATATTGTTGTAAATTATTTGTTTTACTATTCAATGGGTAGCTACAGGATTGTGGCAAAAATATAATATGCCTAGGACTATTAAAAAGGTAGAAATAAATAACTTAAAGATCTATTTTTATCAAATCGGTGCTGTCCCTCTACTTTTTTTTACAAACAAAAACGCTTACATACTAGAAAATATGAATAATTTAAGGGTATAACTTATATAATTTCGTAGAACATTAGTTAATCTATTATTATATACCATATTTTATTATATAATTAACGATTATAGTTACTTAGAGGCACAAATGTACTTGTCCTGAGAATTTTCCTCATATCGCTGGATAAAAGAAATTTGAGCATTACTTTTCATCGACGAGTCGGACAATCTCACCACCCCAATTTTAATTTACTCCTTAGTGTGTGCTTCCACGCAGTCAAGACAGATTTGCATCAAACCGCTGCATATTCGTGCCAACAATATAAGTATGCCATTAAAATGCTCTCGGGCAATTATTTCATAAATATATTAATACTAGCTGTTGCCCGCGACTTCGTCCGCGTGGACTTCAGTTTATAGTACTTTATAGCGCGCGATGTCAACAAAATTGGTGTCAAAAGCTTTTATAAAAAAACCCTGGTACCCCTTAAATCAATACAGCTGTGCAGTGTGCACACAATAAGTATTTCATTTTTTTATATTAAACTTTATATTTTATGCCAAATTTTAAAGCTTATTTAGCCCTCCGATTACACAACTTTACCCATAAACCATTTATCATTGATAGATTTAAGGTTACGTCACTGCACAGATAAAGTACTGAGTTATTTAATACCGTAGAATAGATATAACAATCGAAAAAAATCGAAACTTAAATGTAAGATGATACCACGTCTTATAGGAAGACTTTTGAGCAAGCGTCAGCGCGATGTAGAAGACGCACGGCGCCATCTATTATGAATTGTTGGAACTAACTTAATTTGAACAAATTTACGCATTTTCACCCCCTTACAACCCTTTTTTCCAGTAAAAAAAGTAGCCTATGTCCTTTCTCAGGCTTTAGACTATCTGTATACAAAATTTCATTACCATCGGTTCGGTAGTTTTGGCGTTTGGCGTGAAAGCGAGACTGACAGACAGACAGACAGACAGAGATACTTTTGGCGTTTGGCGTGAAAGCGAGACTGACAGACAGACAGACAGACAGACAAAGATACTTTCGCATTTATAATATTAGTATAGATTATGTGCACACTGCACAGCTGTTTTTGGGTATTTTGATTAATTAAGGGCCGCGCTACACCGGAATGGCAGCGGCGAGGCGAGCACTTCCAGCGCTGCCATTCCGGTGTAACGCGGCCCTAAGAGGGGTACCACTTACCAGGGTTTTAAAAAGTTTTTAAATTTGACACAGATTTTGTTGACACCGCGCGCTATAAACTAAAGTCCACGCGGACGAAGTCGCGGGCAACAGCTAGTTAGTTAATATTAACGTGTATAACAATCGAAAGAATCGTAAAACCTACCTCAACATGGTACCACATCTTATAGAAATACGCATGAGCAAGCAATAGCGCGATCTAGGGGACTCTTGGCGCCATCTGTTTTGAGTTTTTTGGAACTAAGTTAATTTAACCAAATTTACGCATTTTCACCCCCTTACAACCCCTTTTTCCAGTTAAAAAGTAGCCTATGTCCTTTCTCAAGCTTTAGACTATCTGTGTACAAAATTTCATTACAATCGGTTCAGTAGTTTTGGCGTGAAAGCGAGACAGACAGACAAACAGACAGAGATACTTTCGCATTTATAATATTAGTATAGATAATATTCTAACGTATTAAAAACTATAAACAAAAACATACTAACTAATAAGTATGATTAGTTACAATAAAGTAAAAAATAAAACGCCATCTGTTGAATCGTATTAGAACTAAAATGTTCATTCCATCGATATATTTCTGGATTTTTTATAATATTATACATAAAATATGTTTAAGATTTTTGAAATTTTATTTTAATACACATCCAAGACCCAGGAAAATTGAAAACTTTTTGTTCCGCCTGCGGGACTCGAACCCAGGACCCCCGGGATGAGCGCTGGCCACGCGCAATGCGAATTCATTTTCATCGAAATTTTCATGGAAATAAGATATTTTCCCACATCAAAATGTAGCCTATGTCCTTTCTCAGACTCTAGAATAACTGTACCTATACAAAATTTCATTGCAATCGGTTCAGTAGTTTTGGCGTGAAAGCAAGACAGACAGACAGACAGACAGACAGACAGACAGACAGAGATACTTTCGCATTTATAATATTAGTATGGATAATTAATATAAATATACAGGGTGTAACAAAAACAAGTGATAATACTTTAGGGTGTGTACGTGTTCCTTGTAGAGAGTTCACTGTGAAAGTAGCAGCGCTGAAAGACCAAAATTTTTTTTCACTTTGGTATGGGGAAAGTCGTGACGTTCGGGCGCTCGCCCATACAAAAGTGAAAAAAAAAATTGGTCTTTCAGCGCTGCTACTTTCACAGCGAACTCTCTATAAGGAACACATACACACCCTAAAGTATTATCACTTATTTTTGTTACACCCTGTATAAATATATTATATAATAAGATAATATTATCATATCGCTGGAATAGTATGTCATTTCGGTGGTTAAGCTTATCATATCGGTGCACAGAAATAAAAATCGGTGCCGGTTTATCATGTCGGTGGAAACCAGAATTCAAACTGAATTTTCTCCTTAGTCTTAAACGATACGTTAATGATATTAAATTTGGGAACATTTTGTATCCTAAAGAATACATACAACCTGAAAAGTATATAAAATATGTATAAATAAAAAAATTCACCGATATGATAAAAAAATGGTCATTTGTTGAAATTCACCCAGTTACATTTTACGGTAGGTATAGAACCTCAGAAAGAGTAATTAATGTTATCGAATCTTTTTTTTTATCGACTTGCAATATAGGTATGCTTGAAGCGAGCTTGTATGCCGCCTGCTTCACTAAAAATCGCTTTTAAAGTACTCTGCATACTCATATTATGTAAATACATAGTTCTGGTTTCTTTTAGTTGTCCTACGAAAGGCAATTCCGGTCAATCGGGTGATAAGTAAAAAGATAACTTAAAACATAACGAAGTTCAAAAAGCTTTTACGCTTGTGAGTTGCGCTTGTGAGAGAGTTGAAACTTCACATAATTAAAACATCTTTTAACCTTTTTGCCTCTCTTTTCCCTAGATACTATAATACTATAACTGATAGTGTGCTGTAGTTTATTATTAATATTGAGGGCAACCAATGTATCGTATAGAGGTAACATTACCTTCAGGTATTAGAGCCATCGATTGGTTTCGTGTATAGTATTACCGCGGCCATAATACCTACTACAGTTACATTTACAACAGCCCCAAAGCCTTTGAACTTTTAAAAGCCGAACAGCTGGCCGATTCTGTATCGTACATTTGTGAGTTAATAACTGAGTTAGTAACGAAACGGAGGAGTGAGTAACGGAAAGTGCCACTTTTTGTATTCACTTGCATACAAAAGTGAGACTTTCCGTTGCTCACTCCTCCGTTTCGTTACTAACTCAGTGATGAACTCACAAATGTACGATACAGAATCGGCCAGCAGATTATGTATGTCACGAATAATAGACATTTATATATTTTTAGATGTTGTTAATATTCTAGAATGTAGCTCGCGATTTTGTTGCGCTAAATTGAGTTAATAGGTAATTTTTAAAAAGAAAACTTGTGTCTTTCCCCGAAATTAAAAGTAGGTATCTCTATGCCAAATTCCATATCGCAGTCGGTTCAATAGCTAATAAATAATCGTAAAGAGGTTACAACAGACTAGGGTTGTTGAGGAAGTGATTATGAGGAAGAGGAGGAGGAAGAGGAATTTTCACGCGCAAATTTAGAGGATGCGGATGAGGAAGAGGATATTTTTTGAGGAAGAGGATGCGGATGAGGAAGCGGAAGAGGAAGCGGATGAGGAAGAGGATGATAGGAAATTATAAATACTAGCGGACCCAACCCAAAAGTCTTTGTCCTGTCTGTACATAACTAGGTACATAGGTACATTACACAAAAATTAATTAAAAGGGCATTTTCCAGTGGACCAAACTATGAATCTAAATCATTCTCAAAACATACACACTAAAGAATCATCAAAATCCGTCCCACAATTAAGGAGGAGTTCAGTAACTAGTCTAAGAAAATTAGTTTCAAAATCGACGATCAGACCGAATAATTCGTCTAGTTTTGAAAGTTGGTACAGTTGTTCCTAAAGGTGTCCAGATGAATATACTAAAAGTCCCCGAGGGTGGGACAAGAGCCGGCGGTGGGGAAGGGGGGGAAAGGTCTCTTTTTCAAGGTTTTAGCTTGTGACTCGAAAATTATTTAAAATATCTCTTTAGTGACTTCTACCTTAATTATCTACATTACTATAAATTACGTCCAAACTGTACGATCAAACGATCATTACTTTAGGAAATACAGAGTATTAAAAGGGTACGCTCGCACTTTTTTTCCATACAAACGTATTCCCCAATTTACTCCCTGGACAATGCGTTTAGACAAATGATTTTTATACAATAAGTACTATGATCTGTTAAAGCTACGTTAGATTTTTTCTAAATTTACTAATAAATAAAAAATAATGCCCCGTACCCCGCCAATCGATCGACCATAAAATAAATTTGAAAGATGTTTACGATAAAATAAAAACGTAGTGGTATAGACTCATTCTTCCTGAAGATATTTAAAAAGAATAAATTTAGATAGGATCAACTTTGAAGGAAGAATCACGGGAATACGTTACCTCGATTAACTGTACCTAGAGACAGATACAGCAAATCGGCGTAACGTAGTCCCCTAATTCCACCGCGCGCCGGCTCTTGTCCCACCCTCGGAGACTTTTAGTATATTCATCTGCAGGGCAATCGCGTTATTTTTAAACGTTTCAATTCAGGTTCACATTTGCTTTGGTTGTGGTTCAGACACCTTTAGGAACAACTGTACCAACTTTCAAAACTACACGAATTATTCGGTCTGAATTCCTTAATTTTCCCAAGCTAAACATACACAACAACGCACACAAAAAAAAAAGATGAGTGAATGATACAATTCTCTGGCTCTGGCGTGTGCGTTGCCGTGATTGGATTCGCGACGCGCATGCGCAGTGAAATTCCTCATAAATTCCTCTTAAATTTTGAGGAAGCGATAGCGGAAGAGGATTTTTTAATTTTTATTTATGAGGATGCGGTAGCGGTTGAGGAACCCAAAATATTGCGGAACTTCCTCATTATGAGGAAGCGGAAGAGGAATCCTCAGCAACCCTACAACAGACAGACAAATTTCGTTTTTGATTTCTCGACAGCACCACGGCAAGTTTATTACCTACTAACTAATAAAGGTTATTGGGACTAGAGTCCCATGGGTAGACCCATGGGCATACCTAGGATTTTAGCTAAGGGGGGGGCGGGCAGCATACCTGTTTCGAGAAGACCGGTGGCCGGTCTGGTATATTGAAACAAATTATTAATCTGACTGAAAATTATTTTGTTTTTAATTCCCATTTGCCAGGAAAATTGACGTTTATTTTATCTTCTAGGAGATCTTCAGCTGCCCATGGGTACGCCCATGACTCTAGGACTCTACTAAACCCTTTATTTTATTGTCACCAATAAGTAGACTAAAATCACAACCGAAATAGGTCGGGTCGGCGCGATTATAAAATGGGATTGAGTGGATAGATCAGTACATTGTGGAGATATCAAACGTTTCGGCACAGGAAGAGGCCGATTGTGACGAATTGGACACAATTAGTTCTGACTGTCTAAGAAGAATTGGAGCTAGTTTGGCTATTGTAGATTTTACAATAAACAAGGATCTGAAAATGTCTTCAGGCCAGAGTCATTTTAGTCTTGGATCCAAGCTCGACTGTAGACTGCCTTCAAGCCAGAGTGATTTTAGTCTTAGATCCAATTTTGACTTTGGATTGTTAAGACCTTATGTAAGACTTTGGATGCGGTCCTGATCGCCAGATTTTCGAAGTCCGTGCAGAGACAACAGAATAGTGTTCGGAGTGTCAAACACAGATTTTCAGACTTCGACAGAGTAAGAGCAAAATATCCTACTAATTAAGATGGACACAGTTCTAGTATTACTTCACTCGTCAGTTCGTCAGTTTAACTTTACTGATAAGTGATAACACAGCATTTGTTTTTAGGAAATAGTGAGAATTTACTAAGTACAGGCTCTTACAAACTGTACTACATAATTGTTACCAGTTGTTATCTCCCTAGTCTAGACTCGAGACGCTCTGAAGCTAGACTCTCGTATTTTGTAATTCCTTGAATCTTGAATACCTTTACCACATGAGATAAGGTAAATGTCAAGACTTGACGCGAATGAACTTAATAGGTGCCACGGTGCATCGAAATCTTATTCTAGATACTGCATTACATTTTGTGTTGATAAAAACAAAATTTTCTACTTTTTGAAAAAGTATACCTATTCTACTTAGACACTTATAGATTTCAAAGTTATAATAACTTCAGTGGCTGTTATTATAACATGTAAAATATATGGATGGACATTTTGAAACACTTCCACGCAAAAAAGGTTGAACGAATTTTGATGAATTAATGTGGTATACCGAATAGATGTTAAAGCTCTTGAAATAACATTAATACATAATATCTATTAACTACAAAGAGCAAAAACATGTTTTAGGAAATTACTTATGATTATGATTATCTGTCAAAGACGTTATCATAATCACATTAATCAAAATTGTAGCTAATTATAGCGTACCAACTAAAAAACTCTGTTACTTGATAAGCAGAGCTTTTAAGAACTAAGTTAGTTGTGTCTTGAAAGCTTCGAATTGTGCCTGTCTGTTTCTCTATGATTTGACTGCTGAATGGAATTCAATGAAATTTGACATGAAAATAGTTTAGAACATAGGATAGGTAGGTTTTATCCCGAAAAAGTGTACGATTCCAGTGCAATGTAGAACGAAATTAGCAGAGGTTGCGGCCTGCTACCAAATATCGATACTTATAACTACCTAATTAAATAATGACGAATTTAATTACATCGAACTTTCCCTCAACAAATAATTCTGAGGCTACACTGTACTCAGCGAAACATGGTGGTAGCGGTCATTGACTCTCTGTCAAAAACTTGTAATTTTCTATATAAACCTCGATTGACAATGAAGGGTCAGATGTTGTCAATCGCGGTTTATATAGAGAATGTCAATTTTTTGACAGAGAGTCAATGACCGCTACCGCCATGTTTTGCCGAGTACAATATAGTCATAAAAAATCTCTCAACAAAATGGCCACAAACATAATGATATAGAATATGAATTTGGGCCCGTGGCTAGTGCGTGCCCATCAAAACTAGTTTGATGTTTATGAGGCAACCGATTGGAGGGTTCTGCCGGCCTTGGTCACCGAATGAGAATGAAATAGCGTTACTAAACACGAAAATAATGTACAATCTTATTAGATTTATGAGAACCAAGTAAATTTTGATTGTTTTATTTTATTATACCTATTTACCTAGGACTAGAACAAAAACAAAAACCGGTATCATTGACGTGTGTTCTGTGACTTGTGGCTTAATATGTTGTAACTTGTATTGTAGGTACTTTACAACATATTTTTATAGTAAAAATTAAAATAATATAAGTACTTTTTTGTCACTTGCTACTTGCTAGTTGCCGGTCTTCTTTATTAAAATTTATTGAATGTGCTTAAACCTGTTAAGTTTGTGTTGGACTAAAAAATGTTATTCTAATAAAATTGAAGTGGAATTTTTTGGAAAAATAATGAGATGCATAATATTATTATACTATTTTGTAACCGGTTGGTTGGGCGCGAAAGTTTTAGTAATATTCCGATTAAATTAAATTTTTATGTGGATATTCTAACATAATTATACTTAATTTAATCTGCTTATGTTATTGTGTTACATATAAGAAACTATAACCTGCTTTTTTGTTTTATTTATTACAATAACAGATAAGAACCACCTGAGCATAATTTAATTAGGAGCGCGTGAACCCACACGATCTTTTGCAGCGAAGACTAGGCGTCTACGATTTTATTTTAAATCGCCATTTGAACATACTACCGGCACATTACAATATATTGTGAAATTACTTACTTCAGGTGAATTATTGTACGCGACCCTTTGGTTGTCGACCGACGCCGAAATCAGAGGTTCATGCTCCTCGGGACCCGCCGTCATTTTCACTTTTCACAATCACACACTTCAATTTCTTTGGCTATATTTTTATGAATAAAAAAAATAAAGGCGCGCGGGCGGGAAACGTGGACGCGTCGTTGACTGATACGGCGCCGCGAGACACTAGACAGGTTGTATTCAGTGCTCGCTGTTTGAACTTCGAACATTAGCTACCTTCATTTAAAATACGAACGCACGTGTTTAACCTAATGCCGGCTCTTGATATAGGCGAACGCGTTGGCCAACGCGTCTGCAGACGCGTTGGCCCAATGTGTAGAACGGGCGTTCGCGCGTTGGCCGTAGGTATTTAGACGTTGGCCGACGCATCTGCGAGCTTGCCGCGCGGGTCGGAAATGTCGGCAAAAGATCAAAGGACATTTGTCGCAAGCTTCGCGCTCCATCCACACATAGGCCGCGCGATCAGTTTGCCCGGAGTTATAATTATGATAATTATTATAATATGTAATAATTTTTGTATGTAATAATTTAATAAATAATAAGTAGGTAATAAAATAATTACTTATATTATTTTAATATTATAAAATATTATGTAAAAGTGAGTTTATTTCTTTGTTTGTTACGTTTTCTCGCCTTTTATTTATTTATTTCCAGAATACTCTTTAAAAACTTTTTCTTGTCCACATTTACAAAGTAATTATAAGCTGTGAATAAATAAACAGCTGCAGCTGTTAGCGACTAAACATCCATTTTGAATCCGTCCGCACATTGGCGCGATCCAAAGCATACTGAACGACCTTCCTATGTGTGGATTACTCACAAACGCCGTTGCAAGCGCACTGCCAACGCGTCTGCAGACGCGTTGGCCAACGCGTTCGCCTATATCAAGAGCCGGCATTTGATACTTAATTAAAATAGGGACGCGCGGGATTATAATGAATTCGTTTTTTCGTTCGTTTTCGTTTCGAATGCGTTCAATAACGTCGAGCAAAACCCGCGGCTCGGGGTTTCGTCCACACATTCAGCATTGTTTTACTCTAAATCGATATAATATTTAATTCCATCGAGCCGGCTTTCATTCGAGCTGTGAGTTTTGCGGTCCACACAGTTTATTATTACTCGATTTGGAGTAAAACTATCGAGCAAAACCGTATGTGAGTACTTATCATCAAACTCACAAAAGAGTCTTTATTATCTTATCTTTACATAATATAGAATACTTATTCATAAAACTGGTGATTTTGTGGCCGTCCGTTTTAATATCTTTAGAATTTAGTCTGTGTCTTCGGCTCATGAGTCATCGAGTTTTTAACTCAATTAATACTTAATACCTAATTTATAACCACTGAGGTATAAACAAGTACAACGTACTTATACCTCAGTGTTTACAGCATTACCTGTGGCATTACCACGAAGCTAAAACAAAGGGATTCAATTACTATTTTAACAGTGCCATGTTTTTAGGCAAAGGACTTGAAAATACTTCTGGAGAAATTCTGAATATCCAAAATTATCGTTTATAGACGCTAGATGGAGATTAGAAATTATTTTTGTTCCAATTCATAACAAGTTACAAAATATGAATTGTTTAGATAAATACCTAGTTGAAATGAAATAAGATGGCACCAGCGGACATTGACCTTTCTAGTCTAGGAGCGATGAGTAAAATGCTCGCACTGTATTCTATTTTAGTTTTAACAGAAAATTGAACTCCTATATAAAGACACATACTAAATTATAGATTTATCGAAAAACTTCTCCAACTTTTTTTAAGTTAAAAGCTGTTTATTCCTTACCTAATTACTTCTTATCGAGTATGCAAAAAACAATATCGCCCTCAGACTAGTATATAGAGCTTATCTAATATATAAAATTCTCGTGTCACAGTTTTCGTTGCCATACTCCTCCGAAACGACTTGACCGATACTCATGAAATTTTGTGAGCATGTTGAGTAGGTCTGACAATCGGCCAACATCTATTTTTCATACGAAAAAATATACTTTATTTTATTTTTAGTATTTGTTGTTATAGCGGCAAAAGATATACACAATCTGTGAAAATTTCAGAAGTAATAATAGGGTTTACTAAGACTTCGTTGTCTGTCCGTCTGCCTGTTTGACTATGTCTCCAGGCTGTATCTCAAGAACCGTTATAGCTAGACTTCTGACATTTTGACAGATCGTGTATGTCTATTGCCGCTGTAAGTACAAATACTAAAAATAAAATAAAGTTAATATTTAAGGGGGGCTCCCATACAAGAAACGTGATTTTTTTGGCCTTTTTTGCTCGTAATCAATAATAGTAACAGCGAGGCACTTGAAAATTTCACGAAATCCTTAATTATATTTGTACTTTAATAATTAATAATAAAATTAAAATAAAGTAATTGTTTAAGGGGGGCTCCCATACAAAAAACACATTTTTTTGTCTACTTTTGCTAAGATAAAAAAAAGATATAAACAATAAAATTTTTTGAAATCTCTATTAACAATATTATTAACTATTGTACTTATACAAAATTTAAAAAATATATTACTTTGACATTATTTATTTTTTTATATATTTTTCATCGGTCGAAAGTACCCAAATTTGAGGTATTTCGAACCTTTAAAAATTCATATCTTTAAAAATATTAACTTTATCGTAAAAAGTCAAAGGACCTTTTTTATTGGCATTTCAATAAAGAATATAAAAAAAAATTGTTCGGTTGATTATAACAATTCCTTGCAATTGTTTAAACAATGTTTGTTTAAACAATATGGCACCGGGTTGCGCCCTGGCAACATGCATTTATATCATCAAGAGGGCAATTTGAAGAGGATCGCATAAAAAAATTGAGGTGGAATAGTTTTCGGTACTCATGCGCCGACTCGTCCTAGTCTAACTGCTAGTTGCTACGGCTATAATAATAAAATGCTACTATCTCGATTCAACGTGAACAGTGTTTAAGTATAGGTTTCGTTAATAATATTTATTGAGTCAAAAAGTGGTTTTAATTATGTAAATGTTTATTCAAAAAAATCATATTTGAGATAGCAAATTATTATTTCGTACATATTTTACAACATTTAAATGAATATTTTTTACATTTCGTAACTCGTATGATAAATGACACATAACAAAGGAACTATTGTAGACTTGAGATGTATAATGAACCTTAATATTATTATGCATTAGGTTACAAATTCGATGCGGCAGGACGATCTGCGATAGTAGATATTCAATTTCATTCGGAACATCGCAAACTTTCCCGCCCATTCTATTTCAGCCTTAGCAATATGGCTTACATTATATTTCACTTCACTTATATACTTCACAACATTCGTTACAATCATTCAATAATATTTGGTGAAAACACTATCAGAACTCGCTCGCCAACATGTTCGCTCACATGTTGGAAGACATAACAAGATTATGGAATATCGAATCACCCAATCGCAAAATCTTACGCTATTTAATATGTAATTAAGACTAAAAGCGTCCGTTTTTACATAAATAAGAACTGTTATCCTAAGAGCCGACCGTAAAATTATGCATGAATCGTTTTTTTCGATCAAATATATTTTAAAATAATCTTTAAAACGTATAGAATGGATTAATGTTGGGTTGCCTTGTTAAAAGTAGCCGCAAGTACCTCTAATTGAGTAAAATGAAAGCCCGTAATACAAACTTGCGTGTATTCAATGGAAAAATAAGAACTAAGAAGGAATGACATTGAGGAATGACAGGACACTACGCATAAAAATAAAACGCCTGTTAAATAAAAATTGCAATCTTGCGGGTTCTCGACGCCTCAAATTCTCCCAGGCATAATAATTGTAGGCCTGAACATTTGTCTTAAACAAAAGTGATGGCAACCCCAGTTTGCGGCTATCGTGCAACTGGCAACCATGGATATTCATGCACAAAATGCATAAAACTTTGATTTTGTATCAAAATTATTCAAAAAATCGATGCTTCAATTTTGATAATGAACTATGTCTGTTTACGGGCTGGCAACCCTAGGTTGCGGCCGACTTAGAGCTGGCAACCATTTATACCTTATTTTGTCTCGTCATTTTCTTTCAAATTATGTAAAATTTACTGAAAAAAATATTCAAACAAATTATGCATTTATCTCATGAACATTCAACTTAATTAGAGGTACTTGCGGCTACTTTTGACAAGGCAACCCAACATTAATCCATTCTATACGTTCTAAAGATTATTTTAAAATAAATTTGATCGAAAAAAACGATTCCTGCAGGATTTTACGGTCGGATCCAATACTATGTATTTACATTGCACTGACGGTTGCGCGTACTTTTAGCACTGTATTGAAAGAATTGATACAAAGTATAATTTAAAACAAAGGTGGTCTATTTTACAATAGCCTGAAAAATGACGAATGAATGGGTAAGCACGTTGGTAGCTTAAGCCGGGGGTCGCGGGTTCGAATTCCGCCGACGGAACAAAAAGTTGTCAAAGTTCCTTGGATGTGTATTAAATATGTGTATCATAATAATATAATAAAAATGTTAAATATATGTATAGTATAAAAGTATTAAATATATTTCTGTTGTCTGGTACCCGTATAACAAGTCCTTCGGGTACTCAGCACGAGGTCAGACTGACGTGGCCTGGTGTGAAGCGTCCATAGATATTATTATCTCTTTTTTCAGTATATTGTAGGCAGAGACAAAACATTTAGAAAAACTGTTCGTTATTTATTAGGCGAATTTATAATAGACTTTCACAGTAACAAAAGAAAGTAAATGATGCATTAAGTTACAATTAAATGCAATCGGTAGTTATTAATTCCGATGCAGAAAATCACTTAGTAGAATCAGAGAACTGAGAGAACTCTTGATTCTTTATAGATACACAAGTTGTTGGGGAGTTCCGGCGTTGTTTTATAAACAGAAATCATATTATGATACTATGTAAAATACATTCATCATCATCATCATCATCACTACCATATAATACCATGCATCGTCCCATGATTATGAGCCTATTATGACCCTGTTATTGGTACTTTTCATAGTCTTTTAGATCGAGACTCGAGTTTGTCAAGCGTATTTAAGAAATCTATACCATAGAGTAATAAATATACTTCGGTCAGTTTTAAAAAAACTTTCAGTGATAGATAGCTCATTTATCGAGGAAGGCTATAGGCTATATATTATTACGTTAAGACTAAAAGGGCCAAAGAAACAGAGGAAAATGTGGGAAAAAAAAGGGAAAATTATTAGAAAGGGTTTATCTCATTAACTACTGGAGCAATTTTATGTTATTTGGCACATATATTAGAGTAGTCCACGTAAAGGGACATAAGCAATTTTTTTGCGGGAAAATGTACGGTTTCCGTAAAATTCCATTTACGCGGGCGAAGTCGCGCGGGACATCTAATACTAATATAAAACATTAAATATTGAATTAAGTAGACGAAACAGTTACAAATTGGTTACATTTTTTGTATCAACTATTACATCAACTATCACTAATGACAGTGACTCAGGACTCAGGAGTCAGGACATTCACAAGTTTTGAACATTACTAAAGTAGTATTTTAACATGCCTATCAGGCTGCAAGTCTTTTCAAGTAAATGCATTATAGGACTTCGAAACTATACGAACAGACATAATATTTGACGACCTCTGCAGCTCAGTTGGTGGGCTCAAGCCGGGGGTCGCGGGTTCGAATCCCGACGACGGAACAAAAAGTTTTCAAAGTTCCTGGATCCTTAAATAATATATTGCATAGTAAGTATAAAAGTATTAAATACAAGATGTTAGTGTAAACACCGTTATCCTTGAAACCATCAAATGAGCCCGTCAAAATGAACAAGTTTTCTATGAGAACAATGCTGGCAACTCAAAAAAATCCGTCTTCATACCCATAAAAATTGCCGATCGGGCAATTTGTATGGGTTTGAAGACGGCTTTTTTTCGGGCTCATTTAATGGTTTTAAGGATTACGGTGTTAAACCTAACAGCCTGTATAACAAATTGCCAAAGAACTTACCTAGTCTTCAAAACCAAAGTGGTTAACAGAAAAAAGTTTTTATATTATCCAAGAATATATGAATTATAATAATTGAAAATGGCTTTATCATTTGATTACTTATCTATATATTAATACGTGAGCGAAAAACTTTGTATCCCTTGTGACGAAAAATGCAGAAACGTAGGTGAATGAAATTTTGCACGGTTATAGTTGTATGGTGAAGGAGTGCATCGAGCTAATATTGTTTTGGAATTATGCTTTTATCATACATTTTTTTAACAAATAAAACATTACACACACTACAACACACACACTAGGAGATTTTGATTGACAAGCCTATACACACGAATTGTACTCTTTTATTTATGGTTGAAGTCTGTTGTCAAATTGAAAATAGATTTAGGGCCTGTTTCACCACTTTCTGATATAGTGCCTAATAGGCTATTCACAACATTTTTGACAGATTCTCCATACTTGATATGTCAAGTTAATTGGTGGATAGCCTTATTAGGAAGTGGTGAAGCAGGCCCTTAGTTTTTTATTGAATCTTAAATACACGACCAGTCTGTCTGTAATTTTGTGATTCTATAAATTAATTCTCAATTATTTTATGTTTTTTTTTACTTTTGCACGCCACCTGGATGGCAGAATGTTTAGAACAGTATTTTATAATTTGAAGACCTATGTTATGTACTATATTCTTGTAATAAATATATTTCATTTCATCATCAGCTTACTGACTGACAATAAATTTAAAAAGCATAATTTTAATGTAATCTTTCAATACGTGCGTTTGGTACAGTACACGCCACCATGAGGTAGCCCGAAGTAACAATATTCACTAAGCATCCTTACAATATAATACTGCTACATCCTAGAGAAATATCCGATACGCTGGCTTTTGTCTGTCACTAAATAATACATTGACCTATCGTTTGTCTCTTTCCCCCATAAAAATGCTCACTCGTTCTATCGCGCGAGGAAACTAGATAGCATCGTGTGAGAAAGGGATAGCTAATAGGCCATTATACATCTTTTTATTCGTGACAGAACTTTAGCCTATGTGAGAGCATTACCTAGTAGTGGGCGGCGGCGACTACTCCCCTTATATTTTACACACTCCTTATAAATAATACGAGTATTCACCTATATCTAAACACGCCACAAACTGACAACTCAGACTTACTGTAAAATAAAAATAGAATATTTTTAATTGATTTAAAAAATCAGAAATTAAAGAAAATTTCTTTCATATCATCTTCAACAAAATTACATAGTAAAATATAAAAAAAATAAAGAAATCTGTAAGTCTGCGTTGTCAATTTCTCCCCATCTAGAGCCTAGACTTATTATACAATCAGTCTTCCAAAAATTTATTTCTAGGCTCGTCAAAAATACAACGAAACAATTCACCGGTCACAGTAACGAAAATCCGTAATCGCAATTTGCGTTAGTGTGGACCGATTAAGGCTGTTTGCACACGAACACCGTGAAACGCAGAAAAATAGAGCGCAATATAAAAAGGAATGAATTTGAATGAATACAGTTTTGATTTGGCGGGCGACGAGAGTGCATCGAATAATGTATGTTATTTTTATGGTACATTCATAAAATGTCAAACCAACGTCAAACACGTTCTGATTGGTCGACTCCAAAGTGAATAAATTTGTTTGAGGGTTAACGCCTCTAGTCCACCGTAGCTGCGAACTGCGAAATCTCTGCGAAACATCAATAGAGCGAGATGCAATATAACGCTCTGTCGTGTGGCAGATGAGACAGTAAATCGGTTCGCCGCTGTTTCGCAGTTCGCAGCGTCGGTGGACTAGAGGCGTTAGAGACTATTTGGTAGAATTCTTAGAATTCTGCTGTTTGGTAGAATTTGACCTGAATCAAAGTTGTATTAACTTTTCCCTGAATCAGGAGGCCTACAATGAAACCGTTTTGAGACACAAACGATCGAATCGGAATGCCGCGTTTCATTCTAACAACGTAATTTCACGTTTGTTAGAGTGGGACGGGGCATTCCAATTCGTTCATTTGAGTCTCAATACGGTTTCGTTTTAGGGCCCCTGGATACTGTTTTTTAAACCCTTTTCTGCGGTTTGCGTCAGTGTGCAAACAGTCTATTATGACATTGAATATGAAACAAAGCAAGTGACAGAACATGGTCGCGCCTCGCGATATCACAGCCGACGGCCGCCGCCGCCCAACGATGACGAATACTCAACGCGAGCCCCATTCACTACCTAGCTCGTTCAGTGACCTAGCAACGAAATTACTCCTAAGTTTCTATCCGCCCGTCTACGTGAGGCATACAGTTGCAATAAATGACGTTTTAGAATCTACAACCGGTCCTACAACTATATTGTTAATTATGATTTCATATGGATTTAATAGATATACGTTATTATATTTTTCTAATAAATATAGTGAATAAACATGTCGAATAAGCTATAAATGTATAATTTGGAATTTCCTCTATATAAATTGATACATAATTTTACAACATGATCGCAAGAACGTTAAACGTTTCATATTAAACCAGTGAGAAATTCAACAAACGGTCACTGTCACATTTCGCTACTTCACACTACACCTTCTACGCACGCACGCTGCACGTATACGCATACGCACTTTGCGTACATTTCAATTACATTTTAATGGTACACAGTTATTTACTTTAGCACTTAAATACGCTAATTAATGTTACTTAAACATGTAAACAACGAGGCACCAACTTCAAGTTTCGCATGTAATTGAAAATCCCAACTTTTGGAAGATACACCGGAAGCGAAGTGACTCATTCAGATAAAGAAAATACATCAATAGCGGTTGGAAGTCACTCTTACTCGCTCATAAAGCGAACGTTACATCTCCCAAACTTATAATAACGAGCGAGAAAACGTTATGACATCGTGCTTTCTTCCTTTTATGCGCGAGGAAGCCAACAAGTAAACATTACACCGTCATGCTTGCTCCCTCACACATATAGCATACTAGCGAGAACAATATACGACCGCCATGTATCTTTATCTGAATTCCACTACGTCTTACAGGGTCTGCGGCGTGTGTTTGGACGGCTGCCTCCGCAGCCGCCGGCTCGGTCACTGTCAGTTATTCTTATCGAAGTTATGGAGAGCCCAGTTGAACGACGCCGTCCAAGAATTCTTCACTGCCTCAATAAATTTGAGACGAAAGTGCTCCATTGCTTTCTCCTCTGATAAATCCATTACCTGGTAATCAATGTATATTGATTAGTGATAATAACAGTTGTAATACACCATATTAAAATATACTTTTGAGTTGTTTTGAGTTAACTTGATTAATGTTTAAAAAATTTCATAATCACTTGAGTCTTGGTAAAACTTTTCCATTAGGGTTATATTACAACAAAATTGAGTTTAAGTATGGCGCAAGATATTTACCAAGGTCTCCCTGAGATACTGCAGGTCCTTCTCGGAGCTGAGCTCGGGCAGGCCGGTGGAGATCATCATGGAGAACAGCGACAGTATCAGGTGCCCGTGCTTGCGGAGTATCTTGAATGCCTGTTGGTACAAATAAACATATTACCAATACAGAAACATCATCAGAGTTTATGTGACTTACGATGTGCCCATACACTAGCTGAAACATTTGGGAAATTTTATATTGTTACTAGCTGACCCGGCAAACGTTGTTTTATAATAATAATAATAATAACGTTTATTTAACATAAGACATCACATTACACTACCAAAAGACAAAACACATTACAATACATAAAGAAAAATAAAAGAAAAATAATTACAAAAATAATAGCATAATAATATCATGAAGAACGGTACAAGTAGTGCATTGTCATGTCTACGGCCAAAAAGGACACCACTCAGGCGTATCACCGTGACGTACACCACAGTGCCTGGTATTATGTGGTTCCTAGTAAACCGTCATCTGAAAACAGGGACGGATAAGCACTCAGCAATACATTGTAACATACATTACATACAAAATATTATTTTATATATAAATATAATATATGGATTTCTATAAAATTATAAGATACTTACAATAATTAATATGAAAATATAATATAAAATAAGTACTATAATATTATGAGTAGTGCGTGTGACTCAGTGCTATGGCATGGTTATGCGGCGGACCCGTCCACCCGGCCTTTTTTGCCATATAAATTACTAGAGGAGGAGGAGGATTATCGCGCGGGAACCGTACATTTTTCCGGGATAAAAACTATCCTATGTCCTTTCTCGGGACTCAAGTATCTCCATGCCAAATTTCTGCAAAATCGGTTAAGCGATTTAAGCGTGAAGAGGTAACAGACAAACAGACAGCCAAACAGACAGACAGACGGACAGACAGACACACTTTCGCATTTGTAATATTAGTATGGAAGTACGGATGATAGTAAAGTTGACTACATAACGCCCGCAACCCCGTTGCGCCTAAATTAATTTATCACATTTACATTCTTCCGGGATAAAATCTATCCTATGGCCTTTCTCGGGACTCAAACTACCTCCATGCCAAATTTCAGCAAAATCGGTTCAGCGATTTAAGCATGAAGCAGTAACAGACAGACAGACAGACAGACAGACAGACGGACAGACAGACACACTTTAACATTTATAATATTAAAGTATATAGTATATATATGAAATAAATTGGGCTTGGGCGTTGGTGCGTAATTATGTGTATGCACGTGCGTGTATGTGACAGCGCTTGCTTGTACGCAAATAAAGACACGCGTACTTGACGTGTTTCGTTCACGCACGTACTACCAGAGAAGTCGATTCATAGGCAGATGACGGACCTGTATAATTTGGTCGCGTTATGTCAAACCCAGCCGACAGACCACAGTTGCCATTGAATTGACAATCTAATCAAATGACGTAGGTCCGTCAACTGCCAATGAATCAAATTTTTCGATTGTACAAAAGAACGTACATGTATGCGTAAATATGCGTACACGTTCATACACGTGCGTGCATGCGTACAAACACTTATTTGTGTATGTAGATTGTAGGTAGGTATATGTAGGCAGTACTGACCGTCTCGCACAGCTCTCGGAAGATCTTAAAGTCGAGCTGCTCGCTGACGCCGCCGCGTTGACCTTTATTGATGACGTGTATGAAGTCGTGGGTCAGAACAAACGGCACGCGCTCGCGCTTAAACCCGTACTTCTGCTTGAAGTGGCCGAGGAAATGACCGAAGTCTATGTGGAATAGCTGCGAAAAAAATATCCAATAATTAATAAATAATCTTCGGCATTGATGGTTCAATTAGACAAAGGGATTGAGCACGACATTTCCGGTGAAATATTATGCTCTGTTAGCCTTAATTTAACACATGTAAAAAGTAACAGAAGCTAGGTTTAAACCCTGTACTCACCTGACCAGTCTTCTTGACCATGATATTGTCGGGATGTCTGTCCGCTATACCCAACACGTAGGTAGCGACGCAGTAGCCCGCACAGCTCATTGTGAACTCCTCCACCGCTTTGTTGAACGCGTCCTCACCCGGGTTCTGTTTGCGCAGCCATTCTGTACAAAGAAACAATATTTTGTAGTGTTAAAACTTCTAGTTTTTTGACCCAATAGTATGTTTGTTTTTTTTTTATTTATTTAATTTAGGGCCGTCTATGGGCTCTGCGCCCATATCCTCTTTTTGCTATCTTTGTATTGTTTTTCGCACCAAGGATAATTGAAATAATATCATTAATAATTGTAATAATTGTAGTCCATCACGCCATGGACATTTTTTTTCTTTCTTTTTTTTATATATAATAGAATATAATAATATAATACTTATATATGTAATAACTAATAACAATAAATATATAATATATATACATACTTATATATATTTTTGTTTTATAAATTGCATAATAATAATAATGTTTTGAACGGTGTGGTTCCGGTGTGGCGGCCAGTAGATCCGACATTTTTAGATTTCCTAAGATATTATGCTGCTCCACTCTTTGTCTTTAGATGTTGTGACATTAGCTTGGTGGAGAGGGGTCACTCAAGCTGGGTGGAGTTTCTAGGGTATTGAAGAGATATCGTTCTGTGTCGAATCTATCAGATGCCAACCAGAGGAATATGTGAAATGCTTGGGAAAGGGCGAGGCTCTGTCGATCCCGCTGACCAGTCCAGGGTCCACACTTAGGTTTTAATAATTTATTTAGGACTTTTATTTCTGCCGATCTATGTAGTATGTTACAACCCGGTCAATACTCAATATATCAGTAGACCGGGTTGTAATATTATCGTCTGTACTAACGCCAATTTTGGTAAACGGACAGTAATATTATTAAAAAACTAGCTATCCCGGCAAACGTTTCTTTGCCATATAAAGTATTTCGCCACTATTATTTTATTGAGGTGACTAAATAAGTATGTCACCATGGCAACGTCCATCGCTATCCCGTCGCACAAACAATGGTCGCCGTCAGTCTCGAGTTGTAATAATTTACGATTATTTATTCAACAAATGCACTTATCAATATTAAAGGTACCCAGTAGCCGATTCTCAGACCCACTGAATATGCATATATAATTTGGTTAAAATCAGTAAAGCCGTTTCGGTATCTAATATTGTGACACGAGAATTTTATATATTAGATTACACGATATAAGTATAATGTTGTGTCCTTGTCTGTCAAGCCACGTTTCTATGATAACGGACAAAACGTCTGTATACTTGGTGTAGTTGATCTTTAACACGCCTTTATTAGCATAGGCTATCTTTGAGCACGATTTATATCTCCAGTTATAGTCCAATTAATTCGAAACTTTGCATACGTATGAGCCAATCTACGAATAATAAAAACTAAGGAAACGTAACCCCCATACGATTACCGTTTTATTTGGTTCCTTTCGAACTGTCATGTAACGTCAGGCTAACCGCTCAAGGCCACATAAATATTGCAAATGTATAGGGACGGTGCAGAGCGATGACACTGCCACTAGTGACGAGTAGCCGAAACTTTTACGAAAATTTTATTGACAAGCTCAAGTCAAGCTACGGAAAATTAAAGGATTTCTTGAGAAATTTGAGTATTTTCAAGCATTGTTGTATTCCCGGATGTTCTAATACATACAAGAAAAATAAAGGCAAATCGAACGATCTAAAATTTTACTATTTTCCTGCCAAAAGTATTCACATGCCATGGCTTATTGAAAAACGAAAGAAATGGATAAAAGCCGGTAAAACATATGTAAGTATTTAAAAATTTCCATGAATGTTATGTGTAGAATAGTAAAAACACTGAATTTTGTAGATTATAACCGTAAATTCATTTAGATGAACACAATATGAACGTAACCTATAACCGTTGCTTCTTTCAGTAAACATCCAAACTGGCTTCCAAGTTCCATCTAAATTTTACGTACCTATGCACCGCTCATTTAATTGGCCAAGATCGGAAAATCCTGTACACCCGGCATATAATATACCTACCTACAATTTTTCCTGGAGAAGAAAATAAAATTAACTCTTTTAAAAAAGAATTTCAAAGACATCAACTAGAATGCAACAAGTTGCATCAAAAGTAAGGATAATTTGGAGAAGTCCTGCCAGGAATTCAACACTGAGGCACAGAATATAATATAAAATAGTACTCCGTAATAGTGTTTATCTTGAACCATCTTGTCAAAGTGTTGGTTCTCAAAAGGATGATTCTTAAAGTAGGAAAACTATTAATAGTGCAGTCTTTGTGTGTTATTTAAAGAATACTTATATAGTGTTTGCACTGAAGAGGTACACTAGTTAAAAATAGTGACAGACAAAAGTTGTAAAGATGGTATCGAGCGAATCGCAGAAGGTTGATGAAATAAAAGCATTTATTTTAGTGCACTTGTTTTATTTTATTAATCCACAAGCATTTTCAGTAATTATTATAAATATTTTGCATCTTCATTATTTTATTGCAATATTTATCAAGTTTTTACTTTCTATGCTGACGGATGCTACTAAGTAATTACTTTTTCAGATATTTTCTTAGATAACTAGATAAGCTTTAAACATTTTTATTCACGCTTTCGTTCTTTGTTTACGGTTAGAAACTCATCCATACTCAATATTATAAATGCGAAAGTGTAGACGTCTGTTAGCACTTCACGCCCAAACCTCTGAACCAATTTTGCTGAAATTTGGTATGGATTTACTTTGAGCCCCGGGAAAGGACATAGGATACTTTTTATTCCGGGAAGATGTACGGTTCTCGCGAGATAAATGATTTTTGGCGCAACGGAGTTGCGGGCGTCATCTAGCCTTTTACTTTAATCCTTCGATCGCGGATTCTTGGAAATCTGTTGTTGGTCTCGCGGCCGCATGTGGCAACTTGGGAGTGTAAGTATTAAATCATTTTATAGTCTAAAACATATAAAAAACACTTATAAACTAGCCGGGGTCAAAGAGAATGCGAAGCCAAAGTCACTCACAAGTTACTTCTTTTACTCGCATCGTGTCGCTGCTGTCGAATTACGACGACCTCTATAGTTTTTGCACGGTCCCTATTGAAATGTATACCTAAGGTACATTTTTTTGAGAAGTATTGTAGAACAATATGTTTTTTGACATAGTTACTTTTCCTTATTTTTTATTATTCATAGGAGCCAATGCAATAATTTATTAAAATATTTACTATTATTATATCACTAAGGTCTTAGGAGTTAGGGTGTTACTCTTAACAATAAGTACATAAATTTACTTACGGAACAAATTGGCCTTCGATATAGTGGATGCGGCGTTGAAGAGCGCGCTCTGCTTCTGTATGTTGGCGACCGTCTCCGCGTCGTCCACAACCTCGATCATGCCCACGGCGTACTCCATAGATATGCAGTTGTACGGGTTCAGTCTGTATGTAATAAGTTTATAATTATTAATAATAATTTAATACTATACATGGTGCCATTAAACCTTGCGGACTCCTAATGATACCTAAGGCCTAAAAAAATAGCAAGATAGGTTTAATTGCACCCTGTATACAGTGCGACACCTTGTTAATAGCCACCGTGTTTAACGTAGTCATAACATAATGAATATGTCTGTATAATTCTACTGTACTTACTATTTCATAAAACGTTTTAAAGATAGGTTTCTTGAATTCAAATCAAAGAAATTATGTAATTTTACAGAACCACACATAATATGTTAGTGTAAGTTATCGGTTATACGTATTATACATTCGTATTTTTTAAAAGCGATCTGTTGAAATCCGTGCGTACCTACGTACTTGTGTACGTACGTGTACGCTTACGTGCGTGTACGCTCGTGTTCGTACGTACGTGAACTGTTCTCTGACCTACCTAAAGTCATATCCAGCGTTCTTCCACAGTCTATCCATGATTCTAAGCATCTGCAACGTGAACATATCCTGTCTCAGATCATCTCCTATCTTCAGTATGATGCGGATGTCAGAGCCGGTCGGGTCTACATTCTCGAACTCCAACAGTAGGGGCCGCATCTTGCTGTCCATCACTCTACACCGCTCCGGTCTGCAAAAAATGGTTATCTTGGTAAAGGCCTACAATGACCTTTTGGTGCTTGGCAAAAACTTTTCAAATGACCACTGTTGTGAACAGATAAAACTCTTGTCATAGGAAGGCAAGTCGTAAATTTGATTGCAACACTTTTAATTTTGCATGCATAGTATTATAAAGACGTTAGGACAAAAAAAATATAGTCTGTCAAGAAAGTGAAGAAATTAAAAAGTAGCAATATCGTAAAATCATCCCTTTCAAATCAATCTAAGAAAAAAGGGATGACACTACGATATTGCTACTTTTTAATTTCTTAAATGTACACAAAGCAAAAATATATTATGTAACTAGATGACACCCGCAACTCCGTTGCGCCAAAATTCGTTTATCGCGCGGGAACCGTACATTTGTCCGGGATAAAAATATCCTATGTCCTTTCTCGGGACTCAAAGTATCTCCATGCCAAATTTCAGCAAAATCGGTTCAGCGATTCGAGCGTGAAGAGGTAACAGACAGACAGACAGACAGACAGACAGACAGACACACTTTCGCATTTATAATATTAGTATGGATATGGATTCATTTGAAACAAAAAATAAATGTGCTCGAAAGAAAAACTATTAACAGTTTTTCTTTCGAGCACATTTATTTTTTTGTTCAAATGACTTATCTAACTAGAAGATGTTATTCTCAAACATATTTACGTTCTTATGGATAACCTCAGTAATTATTAGAAAAAAATTTGACATATTCTTGACGTTTTTTATGCACGTTACTCACTTGATACGTTTACAGAGCAGGCTGGGTATGAGTGGCGAGGCGAAGTCTCTTAACGTCTCAACGCAGTGCTGCTCCTGTAAATGCTGTTGCAGCGCCGCGCGCGCCTTCGATATCTCCTTCTTCTTGCGCACGCATTGACTCGCCCCTGGAGAAACATATTGATAAGCTCTATCATTTTCAAAAAATACTACTAGAAGCTTTGATATGTTGTGTACAGTTCCATCGTCACAGCCTCAATGCTGCGTCACTTTACATTATCGTTTATTATATGAAAAAATGCTCTAATTGGCCGAAACCTTTGTGGCGGCGCATCTCTAGAGGAGCGGTATTGTTTCAGCATGAGCATGGTGCGTTATTGTGTCGACACTGCGTCTTAGATACAGGGATACATACAATAAGTTGTTTCGTCGAGACGAATCGTTCTAATATATTTTAGTAGTAGAGTCGCTGAATGAGTTGCTAAGCGCAAAACTTGAGAACGGTTGAACGGATTGGGCTGATTTTAGTCTTGAAATATTCATAGAAGTCCAGGGAAGGTTTAAAAGTGACCTGTGACACGAAGTTCACCGGGACAGCTAGTTTACAATAAAAGTCAATCGACAAATGCCCTACTTCGTGATTGTACAGTGTTCAAGTCGGTCTACATCGTGAGTCGTGACTGTAGTCTCGAAGTAGGTCTACATCGTGACTGTAGTCTATCTTAGTATTGACTTCATTTATATATTTTTTTAAATGAAATAAGGGGGGCAAACGAGCAAACGGGTAACCTGATAGAAAGCAACTTCCGTCGCCCATGGACACTCGCAGCATCAGAAGAGCTGCAGGTGCGTTGCCGGCCTTTTAAAAGATAATAGGGGAGGGTAGGGAAGGGAATATGGGGAGGGTAGGGAAGGAAATAGGAGAGGGTAGGAAAGGGAAAAGGGTAGGGGATTGGGCCTCCGGTAAATTCACTCACTCGGCGAAACATAGCGCAAGCTTGACGCCGGTTTTCATATTAATTCCGGCCAATACTTACACTTGAGTTTGTCGAGACAGGTGATCTGTCGCATGAGGCTGGTGATGTGGTCCTGGCAGCCGCGGCAGTACGCCTCCAGCACCAGACCGAAACGCACCGACACTGACGGCACGTGCATCTCCGACCTAAGAACAGTAAATATTAATAGATAGTTATACGGTCGACAGACCTATACTCCGCGCTCGACCGCCGATTATTTATTATATTTATTTTTTAGAAATCCTCTTATTATATATTTTTGACAAATCCTCGAGACACGAACAATCTTTAACTGCAGGCTTAGCATGGCCGCTATTGAAAGGACTTACGGTAAAGTAGACAAAGTGATGGAAAAACAAAGGAAAGCTGTCAGTTTGTCAGCATAAACTGTCAGCGTTTCTATGCTTTCGCATTTCAACTGTGGCTGGGATAAGCCTGCTGGAGTGATATGCCTGACAATATAAAATTAAATAACGCATCAAAGCGAGTGTGTCAAAGTACGAGGGGTGGAATGTGCTTTTTTAAGAAGACTTTACTCAACCGTAAGACAGAAAAATTTAGTCAATAAGTTATAGAGGGAAAGAGAGGTTAGAGGGAAAGAGAAAGAAATAGAGAAAACATTTCTCTATTTCTTTCTCTTTCCCTCTCTAGCATTGACACTCACCTGAGATGCCAGAACAGGTAGTGTCCGATGGTCATGTTGTTGAATGCGCGTTGCAGCAGGAACACGGAGAGATCACACATGAGGTAGGACTCGTGTTTCAACGCCTGGACTAGCTGCAGCAAATATAGTAGGAGGTCCTCGTCACTGGAATAACATGTTTTGTTAGCAAAAATACGTTACACTCGGCTTCCTATCCACACATATAGTTAAAAACGTATTTAGGACGATTAGTAACAAAACCACACAGATAACAACTATTACTAGTCATACAACTTCATATATTGTCTCTTTCAATCAGAGTGTCGCACTTTTTCAGTGGAAATGAGTAAGCAAAATATTAGTGTGCAAGTGAAGCAACAGTCTTTTACATTTATTATCATTTAGACATTACTTTAGCCCCCAGATTAGTAAGGTTGACACGTGTTAAAGACAAATGACAAAAATCCACAGAATATCAATAAACATACCTGATAGTAGACAGACAGTCTACTGCGAAGCTTCTCACTGCGGCGTCGGCGTACGCGTAGTCGAGGAGCTCGAGCGCCGCCTCCACACGTAGGCGTGGCCACAGCGCGAGCGTGCGGGCGACGCGCGCCGCGTCCGCGCGCTCCGTCCACTCCACGCACGAGAGTAGTTTGGGTAGCAGGTGGGGGGCGCGCGTGCGGAAGAATTCTCTGGGAAAATAAATACATAAATAAATAAAGTTTTTGCTAAGTAACAATATTAAACCTCCTTACTTAAAAGGATATTTACACAGCCTATTCAAGGTACACTGTCTTCGTCTGTGAAGCTACTTTTTATTACCCGACTGCCAGGAGGGTTATGTGTTTGGCGCGTATCTTGTATGTTTGTAATATTCTTTATTACCTTGTATCTCCAGAACCGCTAAACGGATTTTCGCAATTGAGGTATCGTTAGATTTGTCTTAATGACCCAAGTGTTCTTAGATAGGTGACATTTAAAAAAACCAAAATGGCAGATGTTTGACGCCATATTGTGAGATAAAAAAAAATCTACCAAGCATATCGAGTGGGGTATCAAAATAAAGGATTTTAAACACTGATTCTAAATATGCATATAACTTGCAGTTTTAATATTAAATGGAACGATAAATCTACACTAATATTATAAAGTGGAAAGATTTGATTTTTTGTTTGTTTGGCTCCGAAACTACTGGACCGATTTGAAAAATTCTTTTACCATTGGAATTCTACATTATTTTTGCTGAACATAGGCTGAATTTTATTTTGGAAAAAATAGGGTAAGATATTTGGATTCTTCGGACGCAAGGTGTAAAAATCAACCAGAAAAGTTACTTATTTTACATACGCTGCCTAAACTATAAAGGATAGAACCATAAAATGTTCTAAGTATTTGTAGAACTTATAAATATCTACAAAAAAGTTCGCGACACACTATACGTATCTATGTCGAGTAAGGCACAATAACCATTTTTTTATTTAAAAATCTTGAATATTTTTGCACTACATTTAAACGCGTTTATTTTACTCATTCTTTTCATTATTACCAAAAATAATTATTCCATCACTAATTACAGTTTATGTACTATCAGAGAAGTTGATTCCTATGCAAATCGGGGACCTAAGTAGTTTGGTTGCGTTACGTCAAACCCAGCTGACAGATCACAATTAACATTGAATTGACATAATCGACCAAATAACGTTGGTCTGTAAATTGCATAGGGATCAACTTCCTCGATGGTACATAATATTTGGTCTTTGAATGAATAAAATTAGACATTTGGTTTTGAAATTATGGCGAAATTAAAATATTACGATAGTTGGCGTCACCAAGGCGGGAGCGCGTGCGGGAGGAAGACAATCTGTGCAGGGTGCAAGCCTGCGTATATTAACTGCGTCGTCGATGTCAGTGTTGGAGTCTGTGAATTGACCTGGGAATAATTTTGCTGACCGAGTCTTTCCTGGGTATGCTTTTTGCAGCGCTCACCGACATCCACGCGGGCGGAGCCGCGGCCAACCGCTAGTAATAAAATAAGAAAAAACCAAAATCCGCCTGCATGGATAAATACATACTTAATTAAAAATTAACTTACATTACTGAAACAAGATGAAAATTCAATGACAAAGTTTTAAAAAAACAATGATTTGGTACTTAAAACTAGAAACATACATTGAAACAGTACCAAACCTATGTACCTACGAGGGCTGCTATTTATGTATCCGGAATTAAAAAAAGAAACAAACATATATCATTTAATATGGTTTTATTGCTTTTCAAAATATTCGCCGCGATGATCGACACACTTTTGCATACGCTGGAACCAATTTTCATAGCACTTTTTCCATTCTGATTGAGGTATCTCCAAAACGTGCATTTTGAACGCATCAACAGCCTCTTCGCGGCTCGAAAAACGTTGACCACGTAATTTGTTCTTCGCGTATGGAAATAAAAAGAAATCGTTAGGTGCCAAATCAGGGCTGTACGGCGGATGACCAGTCAATTCGATCTTTTGACCCTCCAAAAACTCAGTTGTTTCAGCTGAGGTGTGACAGCTAGCATTGTCGTGATGTAATATGATTCTGCGTTGTCGGTTGTCCTTTCTTATTTCTTCAAAGACTTCTGGTAAACAAATGGTCGTATACCATTCAGAATTAACCGTTTTACGATTCTCTAATGGCACTGTAGCCACATGTCCATTAATTCCAAAAAAACAGGCGACCATTTGCTTCAAAGTACTTTTTGCACGAGTAACTTTTGTTGGTTTCGGCTCATCTTGGAACACCCACACCGTTGACTGTTGTTTAGTTTCGGGGTCATATGCATAGATCCAAGATTCATCACCTGTGTAGATATTATAAACGGCTTTTGACGTACCACGGTTGTATTTTTTTATCATTTTTTTGCACCAATCGACACGAGCCCGTTTTTGATCGATTGTCAAGTTGTGCGGAATCCAACGCGAACATATTTTTTTTACAGCCAAATGTTCGTGTAATATCTTATGTATGCTCGTCATACTTATGCCTAAGGACGCCTCTATCTCGCGATATGTAACATGACGATCACGCATTAGTAGTTCCCGCACAGCATCTATATTTTGTGGGACAACAGCTGTTTTTGGGCGACCTTCTTTATTTTCATCCGTGAGCATAGACCGCCCACGATTAAACTCACTGTACCAGTGATAAACAGTGGTTTTTGATGGTGCTTCATCTCCAAAAGTTGCGGTGAGCTGAATAAAGCACTGTTGTTGATTTAGCCCACGCCGAAAATCGTAGTAAATCATTGCACGAAAATGTTCACGCGTTAAATCCATGGCAAATGAAGACACGCAATTTTCAAAATGACGCCACAATGGAAAAATAATTGACAGTCACATGAAACAAAATGTATTCTTCAACCAAAGAGTTCTATTTTCAAATGTTGTAATTACTTTTTAAATATTGTTCTTGTAAGTGGCCAGTTCCGGATACATAAATAGCAGCCCTCGTATTATAACGTATTGTAGGTACACTTAGAAATATCAGCACGGTAGTTTTTCAATTTTGTATTAGATTGATTGTCGAAATAGTTAAGATGGCTACAACTAAAAAGTCGAAAATAAATTAATTAAAAATCAAAAAACCCCGACTGCAAAAAATGTTACTTAACTATAAAGAACTAAACAAGACCTAATTCTGCCGGAGGCATCGAATCCATGTTTTAATTGATACTACTCTTGCTTACGAGTTTCATGCCAGGATAAATAGAAGGTTACATAGAAAAATGTAGAAGAAGAAAGTGGATTATAAAATCAGTCGGAGGCATGTCGCACCAAGTTTAACATTAATTCATAAATCATAAAATATTATGCCTCCAACTGCGTTTTATAATCCACTTTCTTCTTCTACATTTTTCTATGTAACCTTCTATTTATCCTGACATGAAACTCGTAAGCAGTCGGAGGCATGTCGCACCAAGTTTAACATTAATTCATAAATCATAAAATATTATGCCTGCCATTTTTTTCCGTCGGGGTTTTTTAATTTTTAATTAATTTATTACATGTGTGCATAAAAAGACAAGCGCAAATTTCATCAAAATAAGTTAAATGTGAAGAAATAAATTGATAAAGACCTTCTTCTTTTTAGGATACACGATAAAGGAAGAGAGTCAATACAGTTTGTAATTTGAGTTAAAAAAATCATGTCAATGCTGTAGTATTTAAACTTGTAAAAAATGTTGTACACACCTGGAAGCCCATATATCCTTCTTCTCCTGTTCGTGCATCTCATACATGGGGTCCTTCTCCGCAGTGATGCACAGTTTCTCAAAGTCCTCGCTGAGTCGCGACATGGCTTCCGATGTCCCGTTCTCTAGCTGCTCGCCGTAAGCCTTCACTAGCTCTTGGTTTGGAAATAGGATCGGGTACTGACAGTCATAGCTGTGAAAAAATGTATTATTATTTAAGTAACAGCTACTACAAGTTGTGATTTAAAACAACTCTAGAATTGCATAATATAGTGCGAGCGTACGCAATGCGTACCGTACGCACTTTTACGTGCTCAGAGCTGAATTCAAACCGAAGAAAACTTCGAAAGTGTTTGTTCCTACTCACAATACCTAATGTTTGTTTGTTAATCTGATATTATGAAAAGCAAATATTTGTTTCATTGCATTGGATAGGTTCCGGAACCATTGTTCTAACTTCGATAATATTTGGCTCTATGCCGAAACAAAATTACATATTAACGCGGGAAAACGCACGATTCACACGGACTTATCTTCTACGTAAAGCAACTACTCTTAGGGGCTGCTTCACCACTTACGGATAGGTGCTAGATAACCTATCCACAACTTATCTAGCTCTTCACAATCCACAACTTATCTACAACTCTATCTGAGTCTATCTTGTGGATAGCCTAGCCTATCCGATGCTTATCAGTAAATGGTGAAGCAGCCCCATAAAGTATTGTCTACTCACTTTGAAAACCGCACTTGCAGCGCCGCACACTCATCCGAGTTGGGGTTAGAGACGACCGTTCCTAACGGATGTAGCAGCAAGTCGTCGCCCTGCGTGCCATCCGCGACGTGCGTCCACATGAATAGAGTGACACCGTCCGTACGCAACTGCTCCTTGTAGTCGAATATCATGGTGTTCGCCCACGCTAGACGGTTTATTGCATCCTGAATTACGAGAAAATGTTTAAAATCACTGGTATTATATTATGTTCTTCCTAAACTATTATTATTGAATAATTAAATCCGGTCGCTAAGTTTTGTAGTTTTGTAACAGTGGGACTGTATCGAATCAATATCGAAAATTAATAATTAATGTAAGATTATTTAGCAAAATCAACAGACAGATATAATTTTCGCATTATTTAAATGCATTTTTCATAAAATTTATCAGCTCCTAATATCCGGTCGCGAAGTACAGCGGGGCTAAAATGGTCACATTTAGCAATTCCTCTCAATCAATTCAGCAAATGAATTGTCAAAACTGTCAAACTGACAAATGTCAAATTAGTACTAATTACTAAATATGAATTGTAAGCGAACTTGCATTTTGCGATTTTCAAACAATGAATCATAACATGATTCATAATATGATTCTTCAAAGCGACCATTTTAGCCCCGCCGTACGTAACATACGTAACGTATTTAACGTTCATTGATTTCCTATCTCTTTCACTCGAAAACATTGCTATTGTTTATACAAGATAGCAATATTGTAGTGCACAAATGAAGCCAACTAGCGATAAAAATAATAATGAGAGATATTTAAATGTAAGCTGTATTTTATATTTATACTTGGGAGTAACAGATAGAATTATAAAACTTACCTTACTATCCTTCCCTCTTCTCTTGTTCTTGGCTTTAGATATCTCGTATATAACGAAACAGAGTCGTGCCATTCGCGGCACGTTACACACTTTGATGGGAAACGTTAGCTCCTCGTCCCACTGTGCCTCGCCTTCTTTAGACACAGTGGTGACTTTTGTTTTTTGCGGCTCACATAGTGATTTGCCCCCATGGTAGATACCGGCCTGACAGACCACCTGAAATAAAACGAATAAATGAATTATTAAAATTTAGAATGTGTTTAAATTTTTTATAATATGAAACAATAATTAATATTAGGATTTTGGGATATTATGTGTCAATCTTTACTTAACATTATGTGTCATCATATCTTGATACGATAGCTTACGCCAAAACTCGAAGTGGCTATTTATATTTAAGATAAAACTATATTGCATATTATCTAAAAATGCAGAGCCGATGCTCTTACATCGTCGCGCCACGCAACCCAGTGCAGCAGCAATTCGAACGCAAATCAATGTTTTTTTTTATGTAATAAGGGGTAAACGAGCAAACGGGTCACCTGATGGAAAGCAACTTCCGTCGCCCATGGACACTCGCAGCATCAGAAGAGCTGCAGGTGCGTTGCCGGCCTTTTAAGAGGGAATAGGGTAATAGGGAAGGGTAGGGAAGGGAAGGGTATAGGGTAGGGAAGGGAATAGGGTAGGGGATTGGGCCTCCGGTAAACTCACTCACTCGGCGAAACACAGCGCAAGCGCTGTTTCACGCCGGTTTTCTGTGAGAACGTGGTATTTCTCCGGTCGAGCCGGCGTGCCAAAGCGTCAGCTCCCACGTCAAAAATCGCATCTACATCGCATACAATCGTATCGCATCTATACATCCATACTAATATTATAAATGAAAAAATATATTATGTCTGTTTTACTGTTACCTCTTCACGCCCAAAACTCCGAACCGATTTTGCTGAAATTTAGTATAAAGATAGTTTGAGCCAAGTTAAAGGACTTATACTTTTTATCCCGGTAAACACCGGGAGAAAAAGTAAACCCGGTTATCGCGCGGTAAAAGTCATCTAGCCGTAAATAAAAATCAATTTTAAAGTCCTCCTGTTGCCGTGAAATTGCTTGCCTTAAACTTTATATGTAATAAGTACAGTAAAATATTTACCTCAACCAGTCTTCCTGGATCCACGTTCAGTCCACCCACAGTTCGAACTGTACATGAGTAATTCTTCTCTATATTCCATGACGACTCGTTATTCTTCTTCTTTCTTATAGTATTTGACTGTTCTGATGTAAGTCTTCTTCTCTCAGGTAATAGGTAGTTTTGAGTTTCGCTGGTTACTGCAAAAAAAAAAACATTGTAACTTTAATTTTAAACCATTGTAACTAAAATTTTTGCCTAGTATAAATACGTGAAATACTTAGGAAACAGTACAGTATTCAGTACTTACATAGTTTAAAACATTATTCTATATTATTTTCTGTGACTTTAATAATTTATAACAAACTTCATGTTAATCACTTCAGTGATTTAGACGTGAATTATTCATTGTCTTTTATACAAGATATGCAAGTTTCATTCTGTATTATACAGACAGTAAACTTGCATATCTTGAATAGAAGTATGAATATTAGATAACTTACGTGATACTTTATCCATGCTGACAGTCATGACTTGCGGGACTAGATCCTTAGCCAGTATCTCCTGGATATATAGGTACTGTATTAGAGGATGGTCGCCCAGCAAGTATTCCTCCCTGCCGCACACTTTGAGCACATAGTTGCGAGGGTTTTCCCCGCGCATGTTCAGCGAGTTGGCTTTCTTCCGTAGAATAGTCTCGATGTGCTGCTGCGGCGTTATATTCACGTGCACGTTTGACGAGAATGTAAACTGAAAAAAAAAATGTTCTATTTTCAAATATTTACTTTTTTTACAACGATAGGCGAACGAATTTTATGAAAAATAAATAAGACAATGCCAACCAGTATATTATAAGTTTATGATGCCAACTATTGTCACTCAAAACATTGTCATTCCAATTGTGAATGACAAAAATTCCACAATGTTGAAATCTAATATTGATCTACATAATATTGACGATAATACAATCGAGCCTCAAATTGAGCCTATAATAGAAGAGGATGAGAAAAAATCTGAAGAAACATTGAAGGAAGAAGACAGTGAGGTTTCGGAGCAAAGTGTAAAGTTAGAGTATCCAGAAAGAAAGTTGCATGGGTCTGAAGTCAGTGTCCGTCTTAGTTTACTAGGGAAAACAGCAGATGGAGATGGGTATTATAGCTAGAACTACACCTTATCGACACACCACCAAACGACACCACCAAACGACACCACCGGTGGTGTCATATGGAATCTCTAACCAAATGACACCACCGGTGGTGTCATATGGAATCTCTAGTCTATATGACACCACCAACTATTAGTGTTGTTACATAGTTGCTTAGTTGTTGATATGAAGACCCCAATTAAGTTCAAGCCATCCGGTGGTGTCATATGGAATCTCTAGTCTATATGACACCACCAACTATTAGTGATGTTACATAGTTTCTTAGTTAGCCGTCCGGTGGTGTCGTTTTGGTAGTGTCAAGTAGAAAGAAGGGACCTTATTCCATGATTAGTGCTAGATGCAGAATGCAGGTATTACACAAAATAACAAATAAAGTCATATCCAACATTATAAGTAACAGAGACCTTAAAACAGTGAATTTAGGTTTGAATTAACAGCTAATTTTTGTTGCTGGACAAATGTATTTAGAATAAATGTGTGTAATTTCCTATGACCAATCAGGCTATTCCCCTAATATAAAGATATGTTCACAGGTACACTTATTTGAAAGCTAAATGCACAGGAATGAAATTAACCGATATTTCAGCAATATGCGCATTTAAACATCTGCTTTACGTGGACGTTTCTGACAACTTTCTAACTTTAGACAGCTTGCAAGTAATAACTACTCTACCATATCTTGTTCTCATACATGCAGATAAAAATTTGCTACAATCTGCTGCATTAAAACCTATGAAGTACATGCAAGTGATGATACTAAATAACAATGAAATAACATCAGTAAATGATGTTTATCAACCTGAACTATGCACCTTGGAGGCTGGTTATAATAAAATTGAAAAAATTGAATTTAACAAAAGAATGGAGACAATAAAAGTATTAGATTTCAGATACAACTTCATCAGTGATCTATCTGACTTAGATTTTGTAAACATGGACAGCCTATACCTGGCTGGAAACAAAATAAGAAGCCTTGAAGGTATAGGAAAATTAGTGAATCTAAGAATACTCCATGTGAGAGATAATCCAATAAAACTTTTAAATGGTTTTGAGCCGGACATGAAAAAACTACAGTATGTGAACCTTCGTGACTGTAAAGTGATGACACATAAACAAATTAAGAAATTGAGAGTAGGTAACATTATTTTATGTGCTTGCACCATCTGAGTTGTATTATATACTATTAGTATTATATATAATACATAAACTATTGTAATAAAATGAATAGAAATTGTACAAAAGATCACTAATAATCCAGATTTGTGCAAGAAAGTCTGAATTTTATATTCAATTTAAGCATATTCAATCATAATTTTAGGTATTGGAAAGCCTAGATACAATAATATTGAGAGGTTGTCCAATCATGGGGGCCATAGATGATGATGCCGAGGTTGAAGAAGACGGTGAATTGAGGGTAGAGATCCTAGCTACTCTTCCTCGACTGAAGAGAATTAATAAGGGCATAGTTACCGCAGAAGAAAGGTAACATTCTTATATGACATTAATATATTATAGTTTACTTTAGTTTTGTTATTGAAGTAAAATGGGTGTGGTGTGTCACTTATCTTATGTAATAAACTTTAAATTGTTACACAAGTGACAAGCTATAACCATCATCACCTTCCATAAAAAGATGTCTACAATTTTGGTGACCAATGTTTTAATCTTTATCTCACAAAACTTTTAGAACTGAAGCAAACAATTTACTGAAAGAATGGATTGAAGAGGAAGAAGTGAATGAAGAGGAATCAGAGGGTGAAGAAGAACTAACAAGTGAAGAAAAGTCTCTAAACATGCCTTAAATTCTTAAAAATATGGTTCCCACACATAACTGCAAATTAGCATCACATCATAATGTTAATTTTTATATGAGTTTTGTAGCAGATATTTGCGATATGTGTGTCGCAGATATGTGTGGGAGCCCATAGTAAAAAATGTAAAAAATAAATATTTACCTCAGTATTTGGAACTTTAGTATTTAATATAAAATTATTATTATTATTTAGATGACTAATAAGTGTCTTGGGTACAGTGGGACGATCGGCAAGTCTCGGTGGGCAGTGGTAACGTAGCTTTTCCAGTCTAGTGCTCTGCATGCGCTTTATCAAACTCTCCTCTGCTAAATACCTCATTCTCACACGAAAGTCATTCACCTCTGAACTCCGTAAACTGTCAAATTCATTTAAACCTAAAACAAAAAAAACAGATTTTAAAAATACACAAAAGCTCTAGTTCAAATAAATTATTTGTAATGAAGGTGAATTATACTCTTTTGAATATTTTCTAAGTGCCTATAAGGCTAGTTAACAAATACTGACCTTTTCCAATTAAATGACTAATTTGGTTGTTCAGTAAATGCTCCCCCGGCCTCTCTATAGATCTTTCTATTATGATCAGCACTCCGAACACCGGTCTGATGTCTCTCACACGCTTATTCTCATCATCAACCTCTTCTGGTACAGCCAATGAGTTTATAAATTGGAATACATATCCAGACATCTCATGCAGCATACCAAATAGAGGTAGTTTGGCTGCAAGATCCCATAGCTCCTAAAAAAAAGAACATTGTTGAACATTTATTTATTTTTCCTCATTTTTTTCCACTCTCATTCTAAACACAATTCATATTATATATCAATGTCATTGTTTGTATCACTGTAAGTGCATGTGATTGTCACAATAAACAGTTTAGTGAGTTTCTATAACAAACCCCTTATCTGTTGGTATGTTACACAATAGTCTGACCCAGTTCTCTTGAGCAAAACAATGTCTTGATGGGTGACTCACAGCCTGAACGAGTATTAACTAATACTAACCTCTTTTACATCCTGTAGTGTTGCATCCCAACTCACAGTGAGTGGGAGATATATGGAGTTGGGCATCAGGCACGTCAGCTCCACATAGTCTGACGGCGTGGCCGTCCAATAGTCCCATGTATTGGGACAGCTCGGAGCAGGAACCATTGTTTAGATTTTTTTGACACTCTATGTAAATATTGTGATTACGATCATCCTAAATCATTATTTGCGAACGTCCAACACACACTGAGTGAAGCATTATTGCCGCCTGCAAATAAATTCGATAAACATCATCGATTAGGCAAAGCCGCGATGTTGAATCACTGCATTTCCTGGTATTTTGATGGGGTAAATCGCCATTCGAACTAAAACTGTCACTGTACACAACTGTTTAGTAATTCTCAGAAAACCGTAGCATTTTACCTTTTTGATAGCAGCTTACATTTCTAGTGTTATTGCTTTATTTAATTCAAATAAATGATTTATTTTGTAATAGTAAATAGAAAGATTACGTGCAATAATTGAGGCAAGTGAATGAATTGTCTATGACTATTGACTATTGGCCTCTTTGGCCTGACTTTGGCCTATGGCATTTTATTGGTTAATTTGTCTATGCTTATTGCTAGTGATGTCCTAGATTAAATTCGACTTGTTGCTTCACGCTTGTGGGCTGTACTACCGTCCTTACGATAAGTGCAATAAGTTGAATTTTTGGCAAATTTAATTTAGACCTTATGAATTCAATCGTGAGGTCTAAATTAAATTTGCCAAAAATGTACACTGCCGCAGTATAGCTTGCTTGTGCTGTTGTGGCATCATGGCATGTGTGATGTGGGCAAATGGCAATGGTATTAGCCGCCTTACGGCTTAAGGGGTTCATAGACGATCAGACAGCTTGGCGGCAAGCACGTATAGTCCGTCAAGAAAGTGAAGAAATTAAAAATTCATTATCATCATCCCATTTTTCTTAGATTGATTTGAAAGGGATGACACTACGATGTTGCCACTTTTTAATTTCTTCACTTTCTTGACAGACTATAGACTTTTGATACTGGGCGTTTTGTTTGCTAGATGCTTGTAGCTTGAGTGACTTGACTCTTGGCTACTCTTGAGTCTTGATTCAAGCATTTAGGTACGTGCTTGCTCCGCGCTTGATGTGTTTTTATATTTTTTTCTTGACGAGACGGCTCGACGCGGCGTTTTAACGATGTTGAGTGTTGACACTTGACAGTGCTATGCTGGATCAAGTTGCTTGACGGGCGATGCCGACAGCGGCGCGAAGAGGCGCGGCGAGGCGCGGCGAGGCCGGCAGAGGCGGCTCGCGTCGCCGCGGGTGGTCGCTTGTGGACGCTCGCGGCCGCTGGCGGCCGCACGCATCCTTCACAGCGCCGCACAGTGGATCGAAAATCGAGTTTCATAGACATAGGAACTTGAATTTCCAGATGTCATTTTTTTGGGCTGAAATATGTTTTCCTAGTTGTTATTACATAATAAAATATTGTAAAAATAATAAAATGTAAAATAATATAAAAAATAATATCTCTGGAATCGCATGGTTGGCCGTTATATCCTCACACACTATTATAGTACTAATTATTACTCACATTTTGGCATATTTTGTATTACGGCACCATTTGTACTTCATTTTGGTTAATTAAAAACTGTCCATTGGTACTTTATTTTGGTTAATTAAAAACTTAATTCAAATAGAAAGAAGAAAGAAATTATTATGGCGATATAATGTATCAACCCTCTCTTTTTCCAGTGTCCCCAGTAACAATTTAAAACTTCCAACTGAATTAAATTAAATTGTCTGGAACTACTTGACACATTATATTGTTTTTTTGTTAAATAATTCGTGTTCTTTACTATCATAAAAAAATTGTAACTCTCTTATTATTACACGTAGCTGCGTCTTTTTACATTTTATTATGTAATAACAACTAGGAGACCATATTTCAGCCCAAAAAAATGGCATCTGGAAATTCAAAATCTTATGTCTATGATACTCGATTTTCGATCCACTGTGCACCGCACGTCCGTCGGCGGAAAGTGCTCGCGGCACCTCGCGATGCCTCGAGTCGCGACGGCGCGCGCGGTCGCGGGAAGCCGCGAGCACTTTCCGCCGACGGTCGCGCGGCGCCTCGAGCACTTTTGAAGTTTTCAAGCGATACTAGTAGTTATAAATATGTAAATAAAGTTTAAAATTATTTCACACTAAAAGTGCTCTTCGCGCCGCTGCCGGCCGCTGCCGATCCGGTGCGAATTGGGCCTTATTTTAGAGCGCCTTCTGTTGTCAACTTGTCACATATTATATTAGAAATGCAGTAGGAGTTCTAAAAGATAAGATAGATTGATTATTATTTTACCAAGTGATAATATTATTAAACATAATATTCTAACGTATTAAAAACTATAAACAAAAACATAATAACTAATAAGTATGATTAGTTCTATGTTACAATGAAGTAAAAAATAAAACGCCATCTGTTGAATCGTATTAGAACTAAATTGTTCATTGCATCGATATATTTCTGGATTTTTTATAATAATATTATACTTACATAAAATATATTTAAGATTTTTGAAATATTATTTTAATACACATCCAAGACCCAGGAACATTGAAAACTTTTTGTTCCGCCTGCGGGACTCGAACCCAGGACCCCCGGGATGAGCGCTGGCCACGCGCAATGCGAATTAATTTTCATCGATATTTTCATGGAAATAAGATATTTTCCCACATCAAAATGTAGCCTATATCCTTTCTCAGACTCTAGAATAACTGTGTACAATGTTTAAAATTATGTCGCCTCCATCTGTTTCCTTATTCATTGGTCATGTTCTAACAATTTCTGCATTATTTATTGTTATTTGCATTATTATTTTATAAGAATAAACCCTCATTTTTGTCAGATTTTTAGAACATGACACTCACACTGACACAAATTTTTAACTTTGCGCATGCGCAATGTACATTGAAAAACCAAACTTGTTTATGATATGTTTTTACGTTTGTGTTCGCATATCTCTGGAACTACCATTCCGAATTTAGTAATTCTTTTTTCGTTATACTAAGTATTGTTCAACTTAGGGAATAGTGCAAGTTTCATTAAAATCGGTTCAGCAGTTTTGGAGATACATATGATACATATTTTAAAAATTATTCATTCCAATTTCCACTAGACAACGCCCGCAACTCCGTTATGCCAAAATTCGTTTATCACGCGGGGACCGTACGTTATTCTGGGATAAAAAGTATCCTATGTCCTTTCCCGGGACTCAAAGTATCTCCATACCAAAATTTCAGCAAAATTGGTTTAGTGGTTTGGGCGTGAGACGTAACAGAACGACAGACACACTTTCGCTTTTTTAATATTACTGGATATACACTTTTTAGTCTGTAAATCATCGACAAAAGACTTTTATTGGCTATTGTGATTGTCAAATGTCAAATTTTAAAAATGACATTTATCTCGTGACGCGATTTGACATATGACTTTTGAGCTATTGTGTAATTTTTTAAGGTTATAAACAAAAAAATGTTGAGGACACTATAAAATGTTCAATCATTCGATAAAAGTTCCACGACATTATAAAATAGCAGCAAACATATTCAAAAAAGTCGCAACGGAAGGTGGAAGCGTAAAAACATTGCTATACGACGATAAACTTCGACACTTTGTAAGTCTAACTTAATATTATCATGTCTTTTATTTGTTGAAATCAAAGTAATTGCAAAGAATTGAAATTCGTTATGTAACTTAAATAAAAATAAATAGGCTACTTAATTTTTATGACATGCAATTTAACTAAACTTGTACAAATAATAAGTTTATATACCTATCAAAAATTTACAGAGAACCAATGTGCTTTTCGCACTAATTACTGAAACTATCAAACATGCTACCCAAATAGACAAAATATTAGAGAGTTCTGGAATGCTAGAAGCTGAAACTCGGTTTGATCCGTGGTTGGCTAAAGTTCTCACTGCTGAGCTTTTGTATGGCAAAAAGTCACTACCGGGAAAGAGCAAACCAGAACAGACTATACTATCTTATAAAGATAAATTCGAAAAGTATATTAGTGAAAATGGCGATGACACGGAGACTAAAGGTAATTATTTTCTTTTTCAGATATAATTCAAATTGTCATACTAACAATGGCAGATAACGATGGTCCACTAGTACCGAGTCACACCAAATTCGCTGCATTCGCTTTAGCAACCTTATTTTTGTACAGTGTGGCAATGTTCACCCTACCATTTGTAGCATTCTTTGGAGTGCGGCATCTTTTAACTGATTATTATCCGGTAGAACCTTTTACAAGAACAGTTTGGTCTGTAATTGCAGCGGTAGTTGTAGTTAATGCTATAATATGTGTTTATGCATACAAAGCATACCATGAGAAGGAATATGACGAAGACGGCAAAGAAATAGACCAACATCAGTACAAACCAGCAGAGTCTGAAAAGAGCTCTTTAAACTTAAAACAAGATTAGCAATTTATACAAACATTCCAGTATTATAAATAGGTCTATAGTGTTAAGTTCAATACAAGGATTGTAATTTCTTATTTGAATTGCATTTATTGAATTCAGTATGAAATAAATTATTTTGTGACCTTATTTATACACTTTGAATGATGCTGTATAGAAACAGGCAGCATTGTAAATTCTTAAAAATTTTCAAGTTTTATTTTTTAACTACAATGAGCTCAAAATAGTTCTTAAATTGATTCTTACATATTGTATTGTAAATTAATGCTTAAAAACAATAAAATACTTAAAAATATTAGAATTTGTTTATATTTCTTTTTTATCACTCACACAGAATTTATTGTAAGTACATCCTATTATGTCAGCTGGTAATCAGCATTACTTTTTGCATTTAAAAAGAGATATTCAACAAATAAATGTACAACAATAATGAAACATAAGTTAACTTTAATTATTATTATCATATTTTGAGGTCCACTAAATCTTAAGATGATGATGATTTGAGCTTTAAATATAGAGAAAAAAAACATTGTGTACAAAGAAAATTACAATTATTTGATTTCAATTAATATGTTCTATAATTATTGTATTATGTATCATTTCAGTTGTTAGCCGACCACGCTATGTGCGTATAAACACTAACTTGCTGACAACATCTGATGCCATTAGAGCATTCCAAGATGAAGGCTATAAATTCATCCGCTGTACCTCTGGCTCCTACGATGATTACCTGCAACAGATACAGAATCTCACAGAATATGATTTTACACAAGACTACCATGTCAAAACAATATTTGTTTTCTCTTCCGGCACAAAATTTCATGAACATGAACTGTACTATGAGAATAAAATTATTTTACAAGATAAGGTAAGGCTATAAAGCTTTAAAAAGTGTGATAATGAGAAATAAAATTTAATCATATTATTAGATACAGTTAGATATATACCTTAGTATGAAACCGCCATAGACGACGCGCACCTGGCCGCAACGCGACCAGTGGCCAGACCATACTTTCGATGGCTGCCGAGACCTGGCCGCTAGTGCGCACCCGGGTTTACTCCTCATTTAAAGATAGGCAGAGATATTTTAAATGTTGCACAATTAACTTCAGTACAGAGGTTTATTGATTTCATAAAATTTGTAGTGAGAAAATATTTTAAAATCAGCTGTGCTAAGGCTAAGTCGTTTGATTGGAAGGTTGAAATCCTCAATGCTTTAGTTTGCTATTTATTGTACTAGACAAGCTTAGAGTTAAACTCATAATAGAAGTTTTACCTTCCAGGCAACAGCTATGGCTGTCCACCTGCTGGCTCCACCGGCTGACAGTGTGATTCTCGACATGTGTGCCGCGCCAGGTATGAAGACTACACAGCTTGCAGCTTACATCAGAAATCAAGTAAGAAGAAATTTCATAAAACATTATTGTTATAAATAAACATACCTGACATCTTTGAAAAGTACATGAAACAAAATACATTATTATGTTTCAGGGGAAAATATATGCAGTTGAAAGGAATAAGGAAAGATTTGACACACTTTGTGATTTTGTTGAGAAAACAGGATCGAAATGTGTTCAAACACTTCATCAAGATGCTTTGGAACTAAAACGTGGCGATTACGACGACGTGGAGTATATCCTTCTTGACCCCAGTTGTTCGGGATCTGGTAATTCATTCAATAATCTCAATTTTAAATTGACAATAGAATTTTATAAGGAATTGCATAGAAGTCTCTTTCTTCTTTATTTCCTGAAATGTATTTTACACTAATATAGTTATGGAAGGGCGAGTCCACCTGACACAAGTGTCTCAAGACACTCACTAGGTGGATCTCATCTCTTTTGTGTATCATGTACTTAACAAAATTGTGAAATAAGGAAATAAATTATTTATTAAAAAAATTGCATAGAAGTTTATTAGTTATCACATTGGTCTCTAGTCTGGGTTAAAGTTAATCTTGGTTTAAACACAATGTTATATCTGTTGCTATTTGAATTTATTAAGAAGGCATGATGTTTTTAAAAACTTAACTAGAGCTCAGATTGTCACAAGACACAGGTTTACTTAAATGATTGTATTTATTCTAGGTATGCAGTTCAGTGTTCACAATTACGTCGAAGATACAAGAATGGCTCGACTTACTTCACTCCAGGAGAAATTTTTAAAGCACACCATGAATGCATTTCCAAAGGCAAAGAGGATAGTATACAGCACCTGTTCTCTTTATCCCGAGGAGAATGAAAGAGTTGTTACAAACGTTGTAAAGACATCTAGGGCCAGATGGAGAGTCCAAGATGTTAAAGAGTTACTCAAAGGGCAATGGAATAATTTTGGCTCGGGAATGTATGGAACCATGGGTGCGAGATGCCTTTACGCGAAGCCTGAAACAGACTTCACGACTGGATTCTTTTTAGCTGTGCTTGATAGAGATCAGAGCGATATAGACAGAAATCAAGGAAGCAAAGTGAATGATAATGTAGAAGCCAAAAATAGTACAAAAGAATTTAATAAAGCGGGACATGATGATTCAAAGGAGGCAGCAAATAATCAAATAGAAGAACCACAGAAAGAAAAGAAAAATAAGAAAAAGAAAGAAAAAAGTGATGATGTATCAGAAACAAATTTAGGTATGAATATCGAAGAAGGGGAGAGTGAAGTAAATAATGATATCACAAAAGAATCAAAGAAGAAGAAGAAGAATAAAAGTATTACTAAAGAAGAAAATGGTATTCTTGAATCAGTCTGCTCAGATGAGTCTAACGACATAAAACGAAAGAAAAAGAAAAAAGATAAGAATGAGATCACTAAAACCAATGGTTTTGTTAATACACCAGATAGTGATATAAGTGACGTGCCAAAGAAGAAAAAGAAAAAAAATAAAGAGCCAGTACTCTTAGAGGAAAGCCAAGACAGTCAAGTTCATGAGTCAACTGAAGTGCCAAAAAAGAAAAAGAAGAAAAGAAAAAATAACGATGAATCTGTAGCAACAGAAGACACAGAATTTATAGAAACAACCGAAAATTACGACTTGAATGAAGTGCCTAAAAAGAAAAAGAAAAAAGATAAATCAGAAAAACCTGATAATATTGCTACAAATGAAGATGATAATTTAAATGTATCAGTAAAGAAAAAGGTAAAGAATAAGACCTTTGTAGAACTACACTTTGATCATGTTGTGGGTGTCAATGATTTGCCTAAAAACATTCAGCTGAGACGCAAACACGTTAATTAAGTTTTTTTTATTTGTAAAATTGTTTCTTATTTTTTATTTATGAAACTTCATTTTATTATTTCAGAAAGCGCCATCGATCGGGGAGTAGCGCAGCGGTGGGAAACTTTTATCTGAATCCTTCCCACAAATTTAAAGATGCTGGTTTGGAATGACCGTTTTGAAAATCAATAAATTTTACATGTTTCGTAAAAATATTTTCATTCACCTTAAATGTTACCCACCTCTGATCTATCTGAAAAAATAAATTGATAAAAAAGTGTAAGTATTTAGTTTTTATGGATGGTTTTGAAAATGCACAAAGCCTGAATATTTTTTGACTATGTGTTTTTAAAGACTGATATGGTTTAATATTGTATTTTAGGGCTATATGCTTATATATTGTTCTTATGATATCGCGAAAGTTGCAATATAGAAGATAAATGATAGCTTAAGTATTTGAATGTTCTATAATAATAATATAATACTCCCCACACCGGTTTCGGTGACGGTGGCCGGTTTCATTGAAACCAGACCAGGTACGCAGGAGTAATTTTATAGTGCCCAAGTGTGTGCGCAGTACACAAGAGCACTCTCTATTCCTTTACTCTCATAACCCAGTGGGACGGAAGACCAACACGACCGGCGAGAGATCAGGCGCAGGACCGACTTTTTTACATGCCCATCCGACGCATGGATCATCTTACTTGTCAGACAATCAGGTGATCAGCCTGCATTGTCCTAACCAAACTTGGAAATAACATGTTTCCAATGCGGGAATCGAACCCACGACGGTATAGAGCGCGGCTCTTGACTCGGAGGTCGTCATGTAAAAAAGTCGGTCCTGCGCCTGATCTCTCGCCGGTCGTGTTGGTCTTCCGTCCCACTGGGTTATGAGAGTAAAGGAATAGAGACTGCTCTTGTGTACTGCGCACACACTTGGCCACTATAAAAATTACTCCTGCGTAGCTGGCCTGGTTTCAATGAAACCGGCCACCGTCACCGAAACCGGTGTGGGAGCTATTAATGTTCTATACAACACTAATAAGTGGCATTTAAAAGCTATGAGTTCTTAACCCATTTCGATGGGGTCGTAGATTTTAGTTTTCCACATAATAAGTAGTAGTATCGTGGTAGAACTAGGAAAGCTACTTTAGCGCTGCTTGTGTGAAAGCCATGGTCCAGGACCGTTGACGTCCGCCCTTTTTGGTAAGTATAGGTATTATCAGAGAAGTTCATTCATAGGCAGATGGCGGACCTATGGCTGTTTACACATACGTCGCAGCGTGTGTGTAAACAGCGTATCACCTACGTAATTTGGTCGCGATATGTCAAACCGGTCCGACAGATCACAGATAAGATAACATTGAATTGTCATAATCCGACCAAATGATGTAAGTCCGTCAACTGCCTATGAAACAATTTATTCGATGGTAGATACTATATTTTACCAGACGACGCCCGCAACTCCGTTGCGCCAAAACTCGTTTATCGCGCAGGAACCGTACATTTTTCCGGGATAAAAGTATCCTATGTCCTTTCCCGGGACTCAAAGTATCTCCATGCCAAATTGCAGCAAAATCGGTTCAGCGGTTCGCGCGTGAAGAGGTAACAGACAGACAGACACACTTTCGCATTTATAATATTAGTATGGATAGTTGCTCTTTAATTTCTTGTAATTTCTAAAAATATAGCTCCCTTAGTAATAATTTATATTCCATCATTACGTAGCATAACAATATTAATCTTATATCTAACTAGCTGTTGCCCGCGACTTCGTCGGCGTGGACTTCAGTTTATAAAGCGCGATGTCAACAAAATTGGTGTCAAAAGCTTTTATAAAAAAACCCTGGTACCCCTTAAATCAATACAGCTGTGCAGTGTGCACACAATAAGTATTTCATTTTTTATATTAAACTTTATATTTTATGGCAAATTTTAAAGCTTATTTAGCCCCCCAATTACATAACTTTACCCATAAACTATTTATCATTGATAGGTTTAAGGTTACGTCACTGCACAGATAAAGTACTGAGTTTTTTAATACCGTAGAATAAATATAAAAAAGTAGCCTATGCCCTTTCTCAGGCTTTAGACTATCTGTATACAAAATTTCATTACAGTCGGTTCGGTAGTTTTGGCGTTTGGCGTGAAAGCGAGACTGACAGACAGACAGACAGAGATACTTTCGCATTTATAATATTAGTATAGATTATGTGCACACTGAACAGCTGTTTTTGGGTATTTTGATTAATTAAGGGCTGCGCTACACCGGAATGGCAGCGGCGAGGCGAGCACTTTCAGCGCTGCCATTCCGGTGTAGCGCGGCCCTAAGAGGGGTACCACTTACCAGGGTTTTAAAAAGTTTTTAATTTGACACAAATTTTGTTGACACCGCACGCTATAAACTAAAGTCCACGCGGACGAAGTCGCGGGCAACAGCTAGTAATTAATAAGTATGATTAGTTCTATGCATAAGCATAATATTGTATCATGACTACAGGGTGTAACAAAACTAAGTGATAATACTATAGGGTGTGTATGAGTTCAATGTATAGAGTTCACTGTAAAAGTAGCAGCACTGAAAGAGTATTTTTTTTTACTTTTGTATGGGAAAATTCCTGACGCTGGGGCGCTTGCCCATACAAATCACAATAAAATTTTTGCTTTTCAACGCTGCTACTTTCACAGTGTACTCTATGGTAGGTATTACACGCATCAATATTATCACGATTCCGTGATATGGATGGTGTAATAGGCCGAATTCGCAGTTTCACAGTACACTTGTGAATCGCGTGATACTAGAATCAGGATAATATTTCAATGCCTATAGGTAATATAAGGAACACGTACACACCCTAAAGTATTATCACTAATTAGTTTTGTTACACCGTGTATTTTATACAATTTATAATAGTACAGACAGCAGACTACAAAGATTTTCTTTCGATTCGCCGCTGCCGACCCTGCAATTTTAGGGCCGCGCTACACCGGAATTGCAGCGGCGAGGCGAGCACTTTCAGCGTCATAATTATGATTTTAAACTTTATCTTAATTATTGTAATACATATAGAATCGCTTGAGAAATCGCGGCCGCCGGCGGCCACCAGCGGCCACGTGCGGCCACGAGCGGCCGTAGACTTCTCAAGCGATACTATGTATTACAATAATAAAGATAAAGTTTAAAATCATATGACGTTGAAAGTGCTCGCCTCGCCGCTGCCATTCCTGGTGTAGCGCGGCCCTTACTCTATCAAACACATGTGCTGTTACTTTGTTTTTCGAAGCTTAAAGTGATTATACTTATTATTATGGGATATGGGCGAGTGGCGATCAAAACAAGGACGCACGACACAGTTCGTGACGGAATAGCGTGACGAAGGTGCCGGAATCAATATTTTTCTAATCTATGCCTTATGTTCAAAACCATAAGGGTTATATTATAAACCGATGATTTTCCTTTAACAGATGGCCAGACTTTGACTAAATACAGTTATAATATTTGCCCTACTTATCGTTCACTTTCTTAGAAAGAAAATCGCCTAAGTTTTGCGAATTTTTCAGTTCGTTTACGACGATCTTTTCGTAGTTTAGTGTTTGGTACATTGACACAAAAATGTAACATTTTAAGTGGCTACTTAAAATGTTACACGCGATTCACAAGTGTACTGTGAAACTGGGATTCGGCCTATTACACCGTCTATATCACGGAATCGTGATAATATTGATGCGTGTAATACCTGCCATAGAGTACACTGTGAAAGTAGCAGCGTTGAAAAGCAAAATTTTTATTGTGATTTGTATGGGCATGCGCCCCAGCGTCAGGAATTTTCCCATACAAAAGTAAAAAAAATACTCTTTCAGTGCTGCTACTTTTACAGTGAACTCATACACACCCCATAGTATTATCACTTAGTTTTGTTACACCCTGTAGTCATGATACAATATTGTGCTTATGCATTGCATCTTTCTTTCAAGTTGCAACACAAAGGCTACTATTTAACCTGAAATGGTAATCCGTTCCGTTGGGCCTGCCGCGTGTGGGTCGTGGGATGCTACCAAAACTCCTCTTGGCCTCCCTTACTATTGGTAAAAAACCTGCCAAGTGCCACGCGAAATATAGGGTTCCGTAGTATCACTAGTTTTTGTTATTGTTTATATGGTCAATGAATGCACATTTATATCGTGTTTTACACTACTAACAACATCATTTCAGTTACGTTCAAATAGAATTTTTAACGAAAAGTTCCTTTGTACTTCTACGAATACATTTTTTTTTAGTTGATCGACTATTACTCAATAATTTATGAAGTCTTCTTAGCCGCGATAGTTTTCCTTTTAAATTCAGCATATTTTCTACTCCTGTGAATTTTTTCACATTTCCAGAAGCGACCATTTAGTTGGTAGAAGGAAGGAACACTGGACTCTAACGATTTTTTCCACTTTAAAACTTAATATTTCACAAACGGAACCCTAAATCGGAAAATGATTAATGAATACTCATAATATTTTTTAAAAACCTATCCAACAACACCCCACACGATGGGGTGGACGCGAAAAAAAATATCATCCCCGCTTGATGAGTAGGGAAGGTACCTACTATAAAAAAATATTTTTTTAAGATTTCATGTACCATTTTGTCGGCATCGTATATGTGCATTCATGCCAAATTACAGCTTTGTAGGTCCTATAATCTCCGAGCAAAACCGCGGACAGACAGACAGACCGAAACTATAAGGGTTCCTTGTTCACTACGGAACCCTAAAAACCGGAATAAGGTGAGTTGTTAAATATATTTTAAAAATATTCAAGAATATCTTATGAAGTGTGCTTCTAAATTAACAATTTACATAGACTTATATTAGTGTAACCTATCTTGGTACAGACTTTTTAACACCTTTTGATGTTTCTTAGAAAGAGTAGAAGTACAGTATACTTAGTAACTATTCAAAGTAGAATTTAAATCTTGTATTAGTATATTTACAAGTTAGGTAAACATTATATTATGTATGATTGTTAGAAATTAGTCATTTTTGCAATATTATGCATAATATATTATCTTGGGCAGCTATTACATAGCCTTATAGCCTTTTTATTGATAAAATAAGAGTTCTATTTGAAAACTTTAATTATACTTAGGTACGTGAAAAATTATCCATTAACGATGCTTTAAAAATATAATTGTGGAAGTCAAAAGTGGGTTGTGATCATGTGATGAAATAAATCGAAAGCGCTAACTGAGGGGTGAGCTTGATGTGAGATGAGTAACTATTTTATGTGCCTATTCTGTCCCATTACTGGGCAAAGGCCACCCCCAAGGTGGCCCACCCCCTTCCATTTCTCCCGTTCTAGCGTCATTGTAGGCCAGCCTGGTAACCGTAAACCAGCCTGGGAACCATAGGCAATATTGGTGTAACGGGTAGCGTTACTGAAAATAATTTGTATTAAAATTTTAATAGCTATACATTTGATTTTCGATAACGTGACGATAAGTGATAACGTAGCCTCAAGCCTGTCTAAAAGAATTCTTGCTCTCCCCTCCGGTGTCATTGTAGCCATAATCCAACCACTATCCGATGTATGATTAATGATTATATTACTCTATGTCAACCACAAAACACTTAAATTGTAGTTTGTCTAAAGAATTGGCAAAAAATAAAGATTATGTCTACTTTAAAAAACTCTTTTCGGCTATGATGTTCCGCCTAATATATTTGAAGGTTTTAAGGTTGTAGACCACTATTTTAACGTGAGAGTGATGTTTAGTAACTAAAAAGAAATAAACGGTTGTATTCGAATATGTTTTTGATATTTTAAAAGTTCCAACGTAAATAAAACACTTGTGCCATCGTTAAATACCTACAGGTTGTCAACAAAATCCGTTGCTAGGCAACGCTCTCATCTGGAAGGGCGTGTCCTAGGGCGGCGCTTCTCCATACAAAACCGTCAACCAATCGGAAGCAGATGCGCAATTATTATGACAGTGTCACTCAGGGCCTGTCACAACTCAAATTAATGATACACACAAAACTACACCCTGTTGTAATCCCACAGAGCTTATAATCGCTTGTGCGTGTCGTAAAGCCATTAGCCTATTTATTGTACCTACTGTTATCTAGAGGAAAATTATTTTATTATACCCACATAGCTTTCAGTGATATTAATTTATGGAGATTAATCATGAAAGAATTAATGAGTAGTGAGTACTATGGAGGTTTACCGTAGTGCTACGATGTGCTACGCGGCGTAGCGGCTCCGTAGCATATATTTTTTTGCGTTGAATAGGTTTACTCTTTACAAACTACTGGGTTGATTTATATTATGTAACTAGGCACAAATTTAGAATAGACCAGGGAATTTTAGCGCGAGTGTTCTTTCCCGGTACTCAAAGTATCTCCATACAATATTTTAATGCAGCGGTTAGACATACAGAGGGCAAAATACAGACACACTTTCGCATTTTTAATATTAGTATTTATCGTTTACCTACATACTATTTGATCTTTGTATTACATACAATCTGGTGGTCCAAACAAATTGATAATAAACCCTTATAAACTGGATCCCCTTGCGCACTGAACCCTAGAATTATCCATCTACTTTTATCGAAGTTCTAAATAACTTTAATTATTTTAACTAAGTGTGTGTCGTGCACCGTGCCACGCTAAATCTTTTATGCAAATTCCGTTATAAAATGAGCGCAATCATGGAGGTACGTATTTAAATAAAATGTGTATAATTACCGTGTAATAGAACCTATGCACATGTAACACTTGAAGAAAACTTCAGGGTGTTTTTTCTCGAAGAAATTACCATATGACCGACATTTTATTAGTTATTTAAGTGGGTAAAGGTAATTACTTATTATAAATAGGTCGTAAAATATAGTCGTTAGTTCAATTTTTTTAATCAGCATTATAAATGGAATTATTTTATATTCATACCTTTGCGTTTTATACAAATGGAAAAAAAATCGCACTATCCTTTCTATGTTGTTAACTAGTTGTTACTCGTAACTTCGTTCGTGCGGAAATTCGTTTGGAAGCCTTAATTTTTTTTTTCACATTCAAAATGTTGATTTTATATAATCCCGAGCCCATAATACATACCATCAAAAAACTTTATCAAAATTGGGTTAGCGGCTAAGCGGGAAAAAGTAATAGATAGAGACAATTTTGCATTTATAACATGCATATATTTATAGTATATAGATGACACCTTCTAATTACTTAGGTATTTTATTTGAGTAATAACTTAGCCAACCTTGGGTCTGACCTCTGAGCTACCCAAACAAAGCCAATTATTTCTTGATAGAGATTGATAAAATCGTTTTTCCGAGAAAACTGCTTGCGTCCAATTATGTAACTTATTGAATTTCGCTGTAAATGTGCCTAACGTGATTGGGAAAACGCTATTTTCATATCAATCTTGCCTATTAAACGGTTTGGTGAATTTTATTTTAGGTCAATTAGCGAATGGCCCAAAGTAGGGGTGCCATCACCTTTATTGCCGTCGCCGGTCTAGCACGACAAAAATCCCGGACATTTGGCCGAAATATGGCTGTTTCCCCGGACACCCATTAAAAACTACTTACTATTACGTCCCAATTTTTTCAACAAAAATTTGTAAAAATTTGATTAACTTAAGTATCTTAAATCGTACCTACTTGATTTTGATCAAAGAAGAAAGAAAGTGTGTATGCTTAGCGAGTTTTTATCTTTCGTTTATTGCTGCCTGGCTAAAACGTTGGATTTCTCTCAACAAAAGTCTCCGGATTTCACCCGGACACTTTTCAAAAACCCGGCCGAACGGTCCCCGGGCGCCTTTTAAACTAGGACAAATCCGGGGAAATCCGGACGGATGGCAACCCTAGCCCATCATCAGACGAAAGAAAGTCTAAACTTGAAACTAAACTCTAATGATTTGTAAAATGTTTTACCAAATGTGACATTTTCAATGTACGAATTTCACTACATTCTAGATATATAATTAGAAAGAAGAAATTGAAAACCACAGTGGTAAGTTTTGAAGTAACAAGGGATATAAATATTATAAAATCATCGCAAAGGACACGCTAGAATACATTGCTACTGCTTCTAATTAAGAGGATACACCAGGGGCTAGAAAAATGAATAAAAAGTACGTGTAATATCTATAGCTGTCTGTCTTCCTTACCTATACCGCAGAACGCGATAGAGACAACTGCAGAAAATCCAGAAAATCAACGATTCCTTGTCCCCTGATTCCTTCTCCAAAACTTAACCGATTTAAATACTTTTTTCACTAAAGATTAAAGATAGGCTTGAGCTATGTTCCTATGTTTTGCTTTTTTTGTATAATCTAGCCAAATCTGTTTTCTAGACGTTTGAACACAGCGGAAAATCTGGCCATTTTTTGGGTTTTTTAACGTTCATATCTTATTTAATAATTAAATTATAAAAAAAAAAAAGAAAACATAGGGACATTGTATTAGTGGCCGTAGATATTCAGGAAAAAAATTATAACTTTACTAGCATTATCCAGGGAGGAAACAGGGGACAACGTTTGTATGGAAAAAAGGGCGGTGTGGATTCCTCTTAAGAAAAACTAAAGTAAAACGGTAGGTAGTTTTGAGCTCTGATGCTACACTGTACACAGTACCTACCTAGGTACACGCGTAGGTATACCCGTACAAAACAAACTTTTCGTTTGTTCGTTAAAAAGAATAGCGCATGCCAAATTTATTAAAATTTAATTGTTAGTCGTTTATTTACAGATCTAGTGTATTTAACCTCATTTTACCAATGTAGGTAATTTGGTTCATAATGAAGTACTAACTAGTACCTAACTACATTCTAACAAACTAGGCACTAAGCAAGTAGTAAAACCTAGGGTTATTAGGTGTGCGACTAATGATTAATAGCATTTTGAATAAGTTGAACAATGCTATTTACGTGTAAGCTGCGGAACAGATTTAAATTAAAGGTACCAAAATAATTTGGGTCCTTCTGTAAGTTTAAAACAAAGAGGATGTAAACTACTTTAAAATTGAAATTAAATAATAATAATTATTATTAAATATTACAAATGGTCATTTAAAATATATTTTTGCAACGCGGTAAAACCACGTTATAAGATAATATAATATCATTCAAGTTTTTGTACGGAATACCACACATGTATTTTGGTAGAGCGTTGCATGTCCTGAGCACGCCACCACACATTCCAAAAGTATAGAAAATATGTGACCACTTATTTAACCCGTACCTAATTATGAAAATGTTTATTCCTAATACAAATTACCTACATTGCATATTTGATTAAAGCTGATTGTTTCCTTTAAAAAACGCTTAGCGAAAATATCGCGAAAGGTTTAACGTGGGTTTAACCCAAATACTTAATATAATTTGTGGGTATATTTTTTTATTATTGAAAAAGTTTATCAGGAATTAGATTTATTAACCCTTTTTGTCTAGATTTTTATCATTTAGTCCTACATGCGTATGTTAGTCCTTTCGTGTAAGACCTACATTTTGAAATGAGAACGCTCGCGAGGGAGCCGCGCCGCCATTCCACGCCTCTCTCAAAACAAAACCGGACGGCTATACGACTACAAAGAAAACTTATTACAGTAATAGTGATTACTTTTGTGACTACCGTGATCGATTTAATATGAGTAATGGTGATGCTGCTGCACCCCAGGTTAGTTGTTTTTGCATATTAGCAATCCATTAATTAAAAAAAAATGAAGTTTTAAAAATAGAACGGAGAATTTCGGCAATTTCTCGGAGTTTTTCTGAATGAAAAAAATGTGTTAAAAATTAAGCAAATTGTTTAGAATTAAACATTATTATAGCCAGGAGTTCGTTATTTTAACTGGATTAAATTATTTTTATGTTAAAATTTGCATGAAAACCATTATAGAAAAATAATTTTGAATAAATACGTACTTACCTAATTGAAAATCATTAACTATTTTAACTGTATCAGCCTGGTAACATAATTTTCATTTAAAATGTCATTATAGGTAAGTACCTAATTTTTATTCATTTTCATATTTTTATATTGATTACTTACAAAAAGAAATCGAATTATTCGAAACTAAATATGGCTATTGATACGACTTTTTAAATTCAACTTTGTTAAAGTATTCTGAATTGCACATAAGTAGGTACGTGATGTTTTTTTCAGTTTGTCAGAATAAGTTCTTCAACATTTTCTACATTAGACTAGGCATTATTCACCCTAGTCATTTTTCATCGTATACAATTTGTAGTAAATAGGTATGACGATATATATTAAGCTAGTTAAGCTTTTGTTTATGCTATTGAGCGAGTGATTCATATTGAACTGACCCTTGAAGGGTCACCCGATCGTGACTCAGGTCATTAAGTTATGCGATAAATAACGTAACTACAGCCCTATCTCATGTGCTATCCTATATCTATGTTCATTATTAACAGAGAGCGGTCGATGACCTCAAGCTTGGAGAATCGTTGGCTCGAGTCTTGAACTCTGGCAAGGTTTTACTAGACCTACCGATTATTCTGTACTACAGCGAAGTGGTAGAAAACAATTTTTAAGCCGAATTTTCAGTAGCACAAAAATAGTGAAGAAAACTTAATAGCAATCTATTGTTGTATAAAGTCACAAGACAAATCCGCTTTATCACTTTGCGAGAGTTTTTTGGCAAAAATATTTGAAACTTTAACTGTTTTTATGTTTTTTAATTTTTTGTCCACCCAAGCTAAGTAATTAGTAGATATTGATTAATGATTTAAACTGTTGATTATAGCAGATTTTGTACCACTAAATTACACAATTATCTATGTATATAAAACTCAAAGGACTGACTGATTGACATAGTGATCTATCAACGCACAGCCCAAGCCACTGGACGGATCGGGCTGAAATTTGGCATGCAGGTTGATGTTATGACGTAGGCATCCGCTAAGAAAGGATTTTGATAAATTCCAACCCCAAGGGGTTCAAATAGGGGATGAAAGTTTGTATATAAAAATACTTCTTAACGCGAGCGAAGCCGCGGACAAAAGCTCGTTATTGGTATAAAATTATTCAAATAAGATTATTCCTTAGAATGATTAATGCTTACAGGATTTCTGTAACCATCAATCATAATTTTCCCTAGTGAGTTTCTGAGTGTAGGTGTAATGTAAAAGTTTATAATGCTTGGTACTACTAATATATATTCTGTGATAATGCAGTAGTTTCATTTAGAGCAGTATACTCGTACGCACTCACTTACAATCTATATATTATAATTAATATTATAAAGTGGAAGAGTTTGATTGTTTGAACGCGCTAATCTCAAGAACTTTTTTTAATATGTAATAAAGGGGCGAACGAGCAAACCGGTCATGGAAAGCAACTTCCGTCGCCCATGGACACTTGCAACATCAGAAGAGCTGCAGGTGCGTTGCCGGCTTTTTAAGAGGGAATAGGGAAGGGTAAGGAAGGGAATAGGGTATAGGGAAGGGTAGGGAAGGGAATAGGGTAGGGGATTGGGCCTCCGGTAAACTCACTCACTCGGCGAAACACAGCGCAAGCGCTGTTTTACGCCGGTTTTCTGTGAGCCCGTGGTATTATTCCGGTCGAGCCGGCCCATTCGTGTCGAAGCATGGCTCTACCACGTTAAAATTGGTCCGGTTTGAAAAATTATTTCGTTGTTAGATGGCTCATTTATCGAGGAAGGCTAATGGCTATAAATTATCACTCTAAGACTAATAGAAGCGAAGAAACAGCGGAAAATGCGGTAAAAACCGAGAAAATTATTTTAAGGTGCTTATCTCGTGAACTACTTGATGAATTTTTAAGTTATTTGGCACAGATGTAGAGTAGACCATGACGTGAAGGAACATAGGCTATTATTGCGCGAAATTGTACGGTTTCCGTAAAATTTCTCATTTATGCGGGCGAGGTCGCGTGGAACGTCTAGTTAAGTTATATTAGTTGTATAATATATAAGAGTTCAATGTACTCTTGCTTCGTAAATAATGGTAGTACTGTTCCATATTCCATAACACCTTAGCCTAATTCCATAAAAATACTTACGGAATTAAGTAATATTAATCATGAATGGAATCTAAGCTACGTATCTATTGATGGGCGGGCGGCGCGGCGGGCAGTCGCGTGCGGCAGACCCATGCGTTATGTCGCGTCGAGTGCCAAGTAAACGCCTGCAACCTCTCCGTTCGCAGGTTGCGCCGGAACCCCCGCCGCCAGAACCCGCGCAACCGCCGGAACCGGAGCCGCAACCGCCGTCCGACGACGAGAAGGACCACGAATGGCGACCGTCACGAGCCGCCTCTCCTCACCGACCTGATGATATATCGGAGGGCTCCGAAGTCAACGCTCGACCTGTGAGAGCGGAACCGACCAGTAGATACGCGAACCTCAACTACTGGAAGGCCCGAAGAGTTGTCTTCTACAGAAATGGGGATCCGTTCCACCCGGGAGTTGAGTTCCGGTTCAAGCTGGGGAGAGACCTGGTTTCCATGGATGCTCTGCTCGACCGCCTGTCGGAGAGGCTGGAGCTGCCGAGAGGAGCAAGATTCATCTTCGGCATGGACGGAGACAGGAAATACCGGCTGGAGGAACTCGAAGACGGCGCCTCCTACGTCGTGTCCTCCTACAAAACGTTTAAGGTAAGAATTTGTAATTTTACAAGTTTGTTTGTGTAATTAAAAGTAATGTGCCACGCAACGTTTTTAACCGGCCTAGATTCGAATGGGTTGTAGCGTTTTTACAAATCATAAATATTTTTTTATTAATTAAAAATCACACTTGTTGTGACATGAAATTTTGTGTAAATTAAATTATGTATAGTTTATGAAGGCGCCCTTAATTGTAGGTTATTTCTAAAATATGATCAAAGGGTGGACAAAATATGATTAATTTCTAGGCAGTAGGTACAAATCCAGGTTATATTGTGTTATATGGAACTTTTAATACTGTCTTATCATAAACCCATTTCTTGTTTATCAGAATGTAGAATTACTTTATTACTTACTAACGGTTACGAAATTATAATTTATACGACTTATATCTTTAGCATTATTATTTTTACTGCCATTTTGTATAATTTGACGTAACGTTACACAAGGTCGTGTCCTTGGCTAGATGTAGGTCGGAGGATAAGACCCCTAGATTTACCCCAACCCCATACCCTTTACCCCCATCTACCCCCAAACGCATTTACATTTTGATTACACCAAAATTCGGCATCCCGATAAAGCGACTAATTGCCACAATTCCAAATAACCATTCCGCGCAGGAAATTAGAAAAAAAAACTAGTGATTCAAGATTTTATTTAACGAAACAAAATAACTAGCTAACTTGTTATTTTTGATAGACATGGAAGCTTCTATATTACTTGGATTTTAAATCATTTAACAGGAATTTGTCTTTTATTTTTAACGCGATTAAGCGTTCAAAAATAACTAAAGAGTTTAATTTTTTCACATTGTTTTTCGTTACCACATCCACTACATCTGTGTCAAGCACTTCAAATCCAATTAAATATGCATTTATGATACTTATTTGTCATATATTAATTTCTTCCACATAATATTTACATGTTTACAGTACATAGAGTTGGCAGTTGGCACTGGGCGCGCGGGGGCAATGCACTACCTTGCACTTAGTATGCATGAAGGCAACGTATTAACCCAACGTATAATCTTTCGCAGTAATAAATGGAGTAAACAAAACGTTGGGATATAATTATATGAAATTTTAAGGTGAAAAATGATATCTAATATCAGATGATAGCATAGGAAGAGTTTTGTAAGGTGCAGTGTGTAATGTGTTATAATATCCTAAGACCCGACCGTAAAATCCTGCAGGAATCGTTTTTTTCGATCAAATATATTTTAAAATAATCTTTAGAACGTATAGAATGGATTAATGTTGGGTTGCCTTGTCAAAAGTAGCCGCAAGTACCTCTAATTAAGTTTAATGTTCATGAGATAAATGCATAAATTTGCATGTATATTTTTTTTCAATAAATTTTATATCATCTGAAAGAAAATGACGAGACAAAATAAGGTATAAATGGCCGCAACCTAGGGTTGCCAGCCTGTAAACAGACAGTTGTTCATCAAAATTGAAGCATCGTTTTTTTTAATAATTTTGATAGAGAATTAAATTTTTATGCATTTTGTACATGGATATCCATGGTTGCCAGTTCCACGATAGCCGCAAACTCGGGTTGCCATCACTTTCGTATACGACATCGCGTGAGGTTAGGAAGCGCAAGAGAAAAGAAGCACGCATTGTTACTTGCGACTTTAAACAATAAAGGTCCTGTAGACCTTTATTGTTTAAAGTCGCAGTTTGGCGTAATATGCGCATATTATTGATGCCGACAAAATTGTAAATCTTTAAAAAATATAATATGGTAAAAGAAAAACTATCACGGCTAAGAATACTTCATGATTGAGTAAATAGATGAAACCCGCAACTCGTGCGTTTATCGCGAATGAACCGTATATTGTTCGGGGATAAAAAGTATTTTGTCCTTTCCCGGGACTCAAAGCATCTATAGATATACCAATATTCAACAAAATCAGTTCAATGGTTTGGGCTTGAATAAGCAACAGATAGTCAGACACACTTTCGCTTTTATAATATTATAGTAAAAGTGTATAGTATGGATACTCGTTCGTTTAACACAAAAAAGTAGGAAGTATAAAGGAACTTTTCGCTCAAATTCCAAGTCAATTTCTGTTTTGGACTTTTCCATCCACAAATATTTGTTGACTAGGCTATCAGTGTCGCAGCTGCTATGCAATATCCTCATTATCGCAAGTAACAATGCGTGCTTCTTTTCTCTTGCGCTTCCTAACCTCACGCGATGTCGTATACAAAAATGATGGCAACCCGAGTTTGCGGCTATCGTGGAACTGGCAACCATGGATATCCATGTACAAAATGCATAAAACTTTAATTCTCTATCAAAATTATTAAAAAAAAACGTTGCTTCAATTTTGATGAACAACTATGTCTGTTTACGGGCTGGCAACCCTAGGTTGCGGCCGACTTAGAGCTGGCAACAATTTATACCTTATTTTGTCTCGTCATTTTCTTTCAGATTATGTAAAATTTATTGAAAAAAAATATACATGCAAATTTATGCATGTATCTCATTAACATTAAACTTAATTAGAGGTACTTGCGGCTACTTTTGACAAGGCAACCCAACATTAATCCATTCTATATGTTCTAAAGATTATTTATTTGATCGAAAAAACGATTCCTGCAGGATTTTACGGTCGGATCCAATACTATAAGTATTCGCATTTCTAGTTACCGTATTTAATATACTGCTAAATAAAAATCAGAATTTAGGACACAGTAAAGCTATATATATAAAGCATAACAATTATGTGAAAAAGATAAAATACTCAGATTAATCATTATTATCACTCCTAGCTTACATAATAATATTAGGACTATTGAGCATCGACGGCTATAATTTTATGTTTTCAATGTTTATTTAGATGATGTAATTGATATAAACAGGTACAAGACCAAACAAATTATTTTATGCCAAATAATATGCGACTGAAACAAAAGTCATAAAGTATTAGTCACAATTTCTAGATGAATACAGTCATTACTATAATAAATAATCACAACTGTGAATGTATGAATAATAAGTAAACAGACTTGGGGCGTTCACATTTTGTTTTTTACATTGAGCAATCGTCGACTTGACACGCGAACCTTAGCAATATTTATTCTCTGAATCTGATTCACAAAACGAATTTACAATATGAAAATGTAAGACTTTTTTCAAATACTAATTAGTAATTAGTATCTACTACCTTGAAGCGGAACAAAAATAATATATTTTTGATTATTTTACAACATTTGATAACATTTCATTTGCACTGTCGTGCTCAAAGACTTTTAATGGTTCCATTAACTTTAATAAAGATTTTGACACAAGCTCCACACATCTTATGAAACTTTTCTTTAAATTAAAGTTATGTAAACATAAACAATCTCTGAGTGTGGCCGTAAGTTACATTCAGTTTGAGCTTAGCTCTAGGCTAGACGAGCAATTTTATTGCGCAATATCAAGTAGGTATTGTCTAATATTATTGACCGTCTTTGGTTGACATTGAACATCACGCACCTTCAATCTAATTGTCAAATAAACTGTTCAATAAAATTGAAGCGTGATATTGACAATACAATTGATCGTCTAGGGGACGGCTAAAATCTTATTCGTAGCTGTTCGTAGCAGCGCGTAGCCCTGCGTAGCGCTTGCGTAGCGCCTTCTTTTCGTGCACAATGCACATATTTTTACATAAAATGATGGAAAAGGCTCACTTGCTAGACTAAGGGCCTGTTCCACCACTTTCTGATAAAGTGCCTAGTTATAGGCTATTCACAACTTTTTTGACAGATTCTCAATACTTGATCTGTCAAGTTAATTGGTGGATAGCCTTATCAGGAAGTGGTGAAACAGGCCCTAATTGTTAAAAAAAGTAGATTATATCTAGTATGAAAATACAAGTGTATTTTCCACACTAGATAATATATTCTACTAATTCAATAATAGTATACAATACTAGATTTTAATTATTGCCAAGGCAATATAAACGCATGAAGTACACCATTAAAACAATAACTTCATTATAATAAACATTATAAACTCTATACCTGCAGTTTTATTGGTCTCGTGTTTACGACCGATATTATTTTCTTGTTTATGTGTATATATATTTCTCAGTATACGCCGCGTCACGCTAATCGCAATCTCATACCGCTAATACAATAATGCGGCACCTTAATGACTTCTCAACTATGTTACATGACCTTATGACCCTAAGGGCTAGTTCACATTGCAAGGTAGGCGGTCGTGCGGTGCATTTATAAACAATTTGAAATTTGGAACAAGCAGACAAGCACCTCGAGTAGCAAGTATCTTGTGTAGTAAAGTTCAGTTTTTAGTGGATCATTTAAAATTGAGTTCATCACATTTATACGTGGGAGAGCCATGCTTTGGCACGAATGGGCCGGCTCGACCGGAGAAATTCCACGTTCTCACAGAAAACCGGCGTGAAACAGCGCTTGCGCTGTGTTTCGTCGAGTGAGTGAGCTTACCGGAGGCCCAATCCTATTCCCTTCCTTACCCTCCCCTATTCCCTTCCCTTCCCATCCCTACCCTCCCCTATTACCCTATTCCCTCTTAAAAGGCCGGCAACGCGCCTGCAGCTCTTCTGATGCTGCGAGTGTCCATGGGCGACGGAAGTTGCTTTCCATCAGGTTATCCGTTTGCTCGTTTGCCCCCTTATTTCATAAAAAAAATTACGTCATACATCATCGACGCGCCATGTTGCTATTCTTAGAGTCTGTCAAAACACAATAATATGAACATTTATTATACACATACAAATATTTTGTATCTCAACTCTCAAGACTCAAAAGTCTTGTATCTCAAGGGTGTTTTGTATCTCAAGAGACTACCGTATTCTTACTTTCAAGTGAAACCGCACCCTGCGGGTTTTAAACATTACGATATAAAAAAAACAGATATTGAAAAAATGCTATTAGGTTCAAAGCATAAGGGTGTTTATCGTATCGGGTACCGTACTGTGTAAAAGTCCTAAGAGCCGGTTTCACAATCGTGCATAGTGACGCATAGTCTAGAACAGCCATACTCAACCTGCGGCCCGCGGCCCGCTGGGATTTTATCAGTGGCCCAAATGAAGTTAAGCCATTTTAAATATCATGTCCACCGGCAAAATATGTTATTTGTACCTGAAATTTTTCCAAAATTTTTGTTGCGGCCCGCAACACCAAGACCAAAGCGTGTTTTTGGCCCGTATAAAAAAAAGTTGAGTAAAACTGGTCTAGAAATTTTGTCTCTACGAATGTGATTATATATTTATAAAATATTTCTCATTTCAATGGTATTTAAAAGCAAAGGTTTAGATACAAAGTCGTATGAAATAAAGTCTATACACTTTCTATTAATGTCTTCATTTAATAACTATAAACAATCGTTAAATATGAGTGCTGTCGTAAAACTTTTTTAATTTCATACCCTTTTTTTAATGTAACGTGACTGTGAAATCGTATTTGCCGGAAGTGTTTATTAGGTTTTATTGGCGCTGTGCATAAACTGCATAAATGGCCGTTTGGGCGGGGTCAGGCGATCACCCGATCGAATTGGGTCAAGACGTACCCAATTCATCATCATCATATTGCCTGCGAGAGTCGGTTAGCAGATAAAAAAATATTCATTACAAAACGGAACACTTATTGGATCACTTTCTTATCCGTCTGTAAGTTGTCACGCGTTGAAATTCATAATATTATCAAAATGCAAAGCCGACGCAATGAAATAATACAGCCGAAAAACTTGTACGAAGTTTTGAACAAAAATGAAAAATCGAAAAGCGTTTAAGTTACGATAGTGAAAATATTTTTTATATTTTGTGCGAAACCCTCGGTGAGCGAGTCCAACTCGCCCCTGAGCAGCTTCTTTTATTGCTCAAATTTTAAAACAATGTTATTTACAATTCTTTATTTTAAATTATTTTATATTCTTTATGTTTTTATCACGAACAACAAGATTTTTTATTGATATAAAAGGTGTAAATAACGCTTATTAGGCCCAAGGTCGCCGTTGCCTTCGCCCAATTTAATCCCGAACGTGCGTGTCGTCGGGCTAAATTGTTTTTAGTCATAATTACGAAGCCAGGTCGACCGATGAGTATCGGCCTGACGTTTGTAACGCTAGGGTCGCGTGGCCTGACTGAGACTGACCTTGGGGGACACTAAACGCCGTTTTCGAATTCAAATCGTGTCCAACTCACAAACGTGCTATACGCCAGCCGCGTACACCTTAAACGCTGCTGTTAGAGTCAATTTTTGGTTAACATGCGGCGGTTAAGTCTTTTCTATTTGTGTGTTGACGACTTTGTTTTGCTGGTGCGGCTTTATCAGCTGTTAGGGGTGTAGTGGCTCATATAGCGTGTTGGAACCACCACGTATCTGTTCTAACTTCTATCTTGTCGTAGTGCACAGTGTGATCCAGAAAGTTCGGTTAGAGTTCGAAAACTTTGTGCGACGATTTTGGTAGTTTCTAATTTTTTTAATTATGTTCTTGTTTTAAAACCTATAACACCAACGCAAAAGTTACAAATTTGTATTTGGAACCTCAAAAAATAATTATTTTATGTTTCATTGATTACTTTCAATGTTTTATTTTTAAATATTTGAAATTATTATTACGTACCTAATTATTAAATGTAGCTGTATTTAATTTAATTTATTCATTATAAATGCGCTTAAACAGTAAATATCACAACTTTAAAATATTTTAAAACTTTTCATCCTCACCAATCCATCTATAAAATAAACGGCAATCTTAACTCTAATTTTTAATCTAAGAGAGAAAAATCTCTACTAAAACAAATACAAACAAAGGAAAGCTAAACGTAATTTAAGTGAAAAGTATTGTGAATATTGTGATGTTCAGTCATTTGGTAGTGTATTCCCTGGTCTTGTAATAGCATTATCTAATACAACTTGTAAATCAAATCATATGATTTTAAAAGCCTAGTTACAAATCAAAGATGTATGGGATTTGACGAGCGTTAAAAGAGGAATTCGCGATGTGTTATACCAAATCCCATACATTTTTTATTTCTATTTTTTACATTGCAAATTGCATACGATAATGCAATTCGAATCAGCTACGAAATAAATTGCGCACTCAAAAGGAACCCGTACATTTTGCCGCGATTAATAAAATTCATATTGCATTCTGTGTCTTTTCTATAATCTGAGGCCGTACCGCCCGTAGCCAAAGCCCCTTTCGTTAAAAACGATGACGAAATTCTTTATCAAAATGTATGGGATTTGACATTAATCTTCGCAAGCAAAATTTCATTTAGCGATGACTTATTTCAAACCGCATACATTTTGATAACGAATTTCGTTATCGTTTTTAACGAAAGATACTTTGTCCAAGGGGCTTTCTATAAGTGTGTGTATAAAATCGGGGAAGAAGTTTTGAAATCAATTTGGGACAAATACTTTATCTTCTTTCATCGCTTCACAGCAATTTGATTACGCGCGGGCGTACATTTTTTCGAATAAAAACTATCTAAGTATGTATTCCCGAGACTCATTAACTATATCTCTTTACCTAGCAAAATCAGTTCAGTTATTAAGCGTGAAGAAAGAAAAAGCGTGGAGCACATAGACTGACAGCATTTTTGCATTTGTATCGTATAAAATGTGTTTAATTATAGATGACGCCCGCAATTCTTGCGCCAAAATTCTTTTATCGCTCGGGAACCTCCCGTTCCGGGAAATGTCCTTTCCCGGGACTCAAAGTATCTCCATACCAAATTTCAGCAAAATCGGTTCGGCGGTTTGGGCGTGAAGAGGTAACAGACAGACAGACTTTCGCATTTATAATATTAGTTAATATTACAGTTTATACAAGTCGTGTAAATTTCACATATATTATGTAACGGTTATATACAAGGTTTACATATTATAACGTGACGGTGTCGCGTGCTACGTCGACAGCAACGCACACCAATCGCAGACCTCATATATTTTGTGATATATAGCCATTACCCAACAATCAACATTGTATGCCCACACCTGATTCTAAGGCTCAGTTTGCACCGCGCGGAATGGAATGGAAGCGACTTTTTACAACGAAACTGCAAACGCACAACGAACTTCTATCAACAGTATATAACACAAATTAAACACGAGCCAAAAAATTGGACGCGCCTCTTCTGCGGAATTCTAGAGAATTCTACGGTGCCAATTCTCTCGTATGATGAATTGAAGCTTTTTTTTTATGAAATAAGGGGGCAAACGAGCAAACGGGTCACCTGATGGAAAGCAACTTCCGTCGCCCATGGACACTCGCAGCATCAGAAGAGCTGCAGGTGCGTTGCCGGCCTTTTAAGAGGGAATCGGGTAATAGGGGAGGGTAGGGATGGGACGGAAAGGGAATAGGGGAGGGTAGATAAGGGAAAAGGGTAGGGGATTGGGCCCCCGGTAAACTCACTCACTCGGCGAAACACATTGCAAGCGCTGTTTCACGCCGGTTTTCTGTGAGAACGTAGTATTTCTCCGGTCGAGCCGGCCCATTCGTGTCGAAGCATGGCTCTCCCACGTATAAATTCGCTTCCATTCCGTTCCATTCCACGGCGGTGTAAATTGAGCGTAATAGGGTCGAATATTACATTAATGGCATAGATGTAATTTATAAAGCGGTCTTTATTTATGACTCGATGACGCCCGCTCTCCATTGCACCGAAATTAATTTATCGCGCTGGAACCTTACAACCTTGCCGTAACCGTTGTTTACCCTTTAATTAATTTTTTAAATTGTTTTTCATATTTTATTCACATAGTGCAGTTTATACAGGTGTGATCTTATTAGACCTGGATCCCAGAAGGATAAGACATAACTTACTTTCTGATGGATGAAACCATAGGTTCTTAGTAGTGCCTCGTGTACTTAGAATACCTGCGAATTTGTGTAACTCTACGTGTGACACCTGGTCAGGTACCAGGTAACAAAGTGGACTAAAAATTAGTGTGTACACGTAGAGCTACACAAATTCGCAGGTATACTAAGTACACGAGGCACTACTAAGAACCTATGGTTTCATCCATCAGAAAGTAAGTTATGTCTTATCCTTCTGGGAGCGAAAGATTAAACTTTTATTTTATAAAATTAATCATATTATAATATCTAAATACCATTCTTACTAGATACCCTGTAAGAACAGTATTCTAAACTTTATTCTTAACAAAATTGATCAACGTTCAACCTTCAATGTTTTCAGGCAAACATACTAAACAATAGCCCAAAAACAAAGAAAACCGTTGAGTAGGCGTTCGTAATTACAGAAACAAGGTCACACGTGATACACCATACTGTAACTGCAGATTAATATCATCATCATCATAATATGTTGTTAATCAACACCCTACGACGGGTTTACAACTGTACATGTATATTGTATACAAGTAATAATTTTTTGTGTCTCCGAATGATTGTTTCGCCTGAGCATTGATTCTGAATATGTTGTTACATTGAATAGTTTTCTTTAAAAAAATTGCGGTTACGGAATTGATGAAACTATTGTGTAACCAAAATTTAAGGGGTACGGATTTCTCTATGATCTACATTCTACACCAAATTTCGTCAAAATCATTTGAGTCCCGAGACTAATAATAATATTATAATCATGCCAAAACCTACGATTCCTACGTGAATACACGAATCTCAGAGTAACAAAATTACGGACAGTCTCTAGTATTAAACATTTTATTCTCGACAGAGACAAAATTTCTAAAATATCTAACACCGCATTCAACGTTGCCATATCATTACCGTACATTATCGTGTATCGCAATTTAAAAATGCACTATACAATTTGATTCAACCATACATTTTGATTCAACCTTCTAACAAACAGTACACGAGGCCATAGAATCAAACCATAATTTAGCACAAATCATATATCTCCCCGGGCGTATGCAAATCGCTGACGTCGTATGCAGTCGATGCGACAGCTAGGTAGAGCTAGTGTTGTTTTACCTTGAGTTTACACGAAAATGGTCCTTATGGCGTTGGCATAAAGTCCTGTTAAAGGTATTTTAGTTCTGAATGCAACAATGCATATGCAACTAGCTACAAGGCTAGGGTACTTGAACTTGTGAACGCTTCTGACATTAAACTAAGGAATGTTGAAAAGTTTTTTTTGTGTTACTATGGACAATTGAACAAAATCTAAAAACGTAGTAAATCTATGCAGAAATTAAGTAATTTTTTGTTGTTATTAGTAAGGTTTAGCTTAAGAAAATTGGTAGACTTTTTATCACTTGTAAATAGGAGCAAAATGTATGAATATAATATGTTTTATAAAAGCCGCCTTTAAACATTTTAAAACACAGCATTTCTCACTGGCACTATTCAAATTTCAAATAATTTTACGCACTTTTAACATCGTAACAAAGAGTTTTATCAACTTACAAAAGTCGACGAGTTGCTCAACAAGTTGACAAGTCGACAAGTTGCCCAATGTGTTAAAGAGACTATACAAAAGTGTGGCGCACCAAGAGATTCTTTAACTCAACAACAACAACAAAAACTCTATTACCGAACAGTCAAGTAGTTGCTCAACAAGTTGACAAGTCCACGGGTTGGCCAACGCGTTGAAGAGACAAAACACAAAAGTGTTGCGCACCAAGACATTATTTACCCGCAAACTCGAGTTACCGAACAGTCGACGAGTTGCTCAACAAGTTGACAAGTCAACTGGTTGCTCAACGAGTTGATAAGCTCAACGAATTCACAAGTGGGTTGCCCAACGAGTTGAAGAGACACCAAAGTGTGGCGCCCAAGCCGAAGACGGTGGCTGTCGTCGGCTCGCAGCAGCATGGACAGCGACGAGGAGTCCTTCACCGTGATCTCGCTGCCAGTCAACACTCCCGAGCCGCCTGTGAGTACCTGACATACCTATCATATAGCCAGTTACCAGAACTAAGGAGTACCTCGACTTCAAACAAACGGGTGAATATATTATACGCGAGTTGGGCGCGATTGTCACTTTCAACATGTTGCACAATGCTGAGTGCATTATTAATGCCCGCGCAGGCCGATATGACATATACTAGGTCAAACGTATTTTCGAGATCTCTTCTGAGTCGGCCTACTTGTTAGTTCTGTGTCCTTTGATGTAGCTGGGGAAGTCGCACTTACATTATGTATCATCGAAGAAATTGATTCATAGACATCTGTCTACCTACGTAATTTGGTCGAGCTATGGCAATTCAAAAAAGACAGATCACGATCTGTCTTTGACGTTACGAAATCAATTATATAAGTCTACCATCTGCTTGTAAATCAAATTCTTTGATAGTACAAAATATATTGTATCTGATTAATTATGGTAGTGTTCGTAAAGGTTGGGCTAAAACAGCAAAATATTCTGTCGGTCAGGGCTAGTGGTGGCTTAGTATAAATTGCGAAGTCCTGCTATGCAGTGTGTATATCAACGGAATGCATAGTAAACTTTTCTTACTGGATTTAGGCAGACATTGTTCACTGTTGTGTAATATTAGGTAAATAAAGTACCTGTAGTAATTTCATGAAGTAATAATAATAATATTATTTATTATGATTTTTGTTAAAAAAATACACACAATTTTACCACGTTTACAACGTTTGCCTAAATCTGTTGAAGAATAGGAGAACTACTTGTGTTAGAAAAAAATAGGCTGTATCAACATTAGGTCATAAGTCACTGCACATAATAACCTGCTTATAGATTTCACAATTAAACAGCTTAAGCCCGGCCGCACATTATCCGAAATTTCTGATGAGATAAATTCGGACGCCCGCCGGAACGCACTCTGTTCATTTTGTTGAAGTCCCCGCATACTATCGGAATTCGGATGAGTCAAATTGTATGAGCGGGGCGGGGCGTCCGAATTTTTCTGATTAGAAATTCGGGTAATGTGCGGCCGAGCTAAAACTTAGGCCTAGACTATCGTATACCATTATAATTTTGCGTCCTCATTTCATACTTAAAAAGTAGGTAAACCACAATTTCTTTTACATGTAAAGCATCTCGTGTGAAGTCCACTTAAGTGTTATTACAGTCAATTATTATTTAATATCACACAACAGTTCTTTGTATTTGTTTTGCTCATGAATATTCATGAGGCGTACTCAGATAGCCCTAACACAGTCCCAAGGAAACGTATTTCGCATGAAATATAACAATTATGATGAATTGTCGTGGTATTTTTCATGTTACTTCGAAGTGGGACTTGTTCAAATATTTAAATATGCTAAATGAATTGGATAGCTAGAAATAATATTAGTAGTATTCTTGTGTAGGCTGAAATTAGTAGACATTTTGTTGGTTTAATTGTTTGAGCGAGTTACCACTATCATGGTCTCTGCCATTATATAAGTTTATATACTGGTACTTCATATTCCTATTTTCTTCTGATTAATTTAGTTCGGGGCCTAGGACAGCTTTAGCATGCCCCTCGGGCTCCCTGAGATCATGTCAAAGAGTTGTTGGATATCGCTGTCAATCCTGGCGACACAGGAGATAGTGGTGGGAATGTGTGGCGGGCCAAAGCCCGTTTAAAAATATATACATTTATTCAAACAAACACCAAACTGAACATTTATAATTCAAACAAAATTAGAGTGACTGATTGGTCAAAACTTCAAAAGGAACTTTTGGAGTTTTGACCAATCAGAACGCGTTTGAAATTAGCTTAATATTTCATTACAATAACTCCGTAATTTAATAGAAAGCAGACTGGATCGAACAAAGAACGAAGTAAAATAGTAGAATTGGAGTACAGAAATCAGAACCCATTAAACTGCGTGAATGCCAAACTAGAAAACTCTAGAACTAACAATTAAATTGAGGAATGTAAAGAACGAAGCCTTGACCGTAAACGATGTACATTGTACCATTCAAAAAGCGTTTGGCAGAACAACAAAACACCGCAGTTCACTTGCTATGCAGCAATGTCCGCCGCGGCCTCGCCCGCGACACACTCGTACACACTTGCACACACTCGTACACACTTGTGCACACCTGTACACACTTGCACGTCCTAAACCTCCCCCGAATATTGGTCACCTGTCAGGCCGAGGTCACAGTATCGCACGCACGCGACCTTGAGGTGGTATCAGCCAAGGCCGCGTTCGCCGACGCCCGCCAGTGATTTCCCGACGCTTGTTGTAGCCGGAACTCAAAATATCGCGAATCAGGATCCGGGTTTACGCGAAAAGCGCGGAGAATTTGCGCATCACCGACAACCTGGTGAGTGCTTTGGATGTTTAGATATAGATGTATTGTCAATTAAAAATATGTAAGTGAAAAAAATAATAAATTCATAAGTTACACTAGTTGTGAATTAATTATTTTTATCACTCGAGGAGTGCTACGCTGTAGATTGCTTTCGTAGCAACCATTCGTAGCGCTGCGTCTACGCCCGTAGCATGCGCCTACGTCGTAGCTTCTCTACGATGATAGTTCATTTTTTTTTTTTATAATCTTTAGACTTTATCCATTAATAATAATTTAATGTTTACATGTTTTTTTTTAAATATTTAGCGACATTTGTACAGGATAAAATTCGTGATAGACGAAAGTAAACAAAAATTTTGTAAGATTTTCGTCAAGATAAAACTAACACGTTCGACCTGGATTTGTAACCTATTTACGCATTAATTGTACCTTATGTGGGTCAATTATTGTTTATTTACTTGCCCAAGTCTAAAAGTAAAAGGGTAACTTTATTGTGCAATAAATGTCCGACAATAATTATTTTACATGTTTTTCCAGGGGTTTAAGAACATTAATGAAACGCAAAGTCGGAATGGGGTCGAAATAACTGGGTCAAAAATACCGTCGGTGGTAAGAAATAACAAAAAGTGGTGGTGGTCTGAATTCCAGTAGTAAAATTGTGGCGATAAAACTTACGTCAGCGTCGCACGCATGTGTGGAACTTGCATTTGCATAAGTCCCAATATACTTAGTTTTTTAATCCTCGAAATGTGGTAAAAGGAGTTTCTTCGAAAGTTGCGTGTCAGTTTAGTTCTAATTTAACTTAGTCGTTATACTAGTTTTTTCATACTCGAAATGTATGTAGAGATGAATATTTCTTCGCAAGTTGCGTGTCACTTTAATGCTAATGTAGCTGTAGATTACAGCTATAGAAAGATGGAGATAAAGTCTGTTCTTAACAAAGATTACAATCAAATCTAGTACTTTAGCCTTCTGCGCATTGCTCCAGATTAAATGTTATGTGTATAGAAATTTTGTCTATTAGAGCTGTAGTTTGACCTCAATTAAATATTTTTTTTATCGAATTTAGTAATTCAAGGCTTTCAAATTACAACCGCTATTATACTAAACTCTCATAGTGGCCGTACTTACAGCAACCTTACAGGTTTAATAGCATTTTGGATTCTCTAGGTCTTCGGTAATATCATGCAGGTGCAGATAGTAAATCATATACAGCCTTCGAGTGGCCGGCTCGATTTACTGTTGACTGAGTTTTGTACACGAAATCGTGTCAGGGGCAGACTATACTGTTGCCAAATTGTAATGATTAATGAATATAATATATCATAGATTCTTTATTGCCAAATTCTTTTAAAAAAGACCTGCTTAATAAGTGTCTTATTAATAGCTATGAAACTTATTCTACGTCACTTGTAATTGATCGAAAAATAATCGTTGATGGAATATCAAACACACTTTTGTAAATTTTTAAATAAGGCAAAGATACTATGAGTACTATAACATTACGAACTGTAGCCTGTAGGTGAAGTTTTAGTAACATTGTGATTCTTATTTTGTCTTTTGTCAGTCAATCTTAGACCATTAAACCAACTGGTAACTTGACTTACGCACGCGCTAACGGTCTGACCCTCGCCACAATGGATATTAACTAGACTAACTAGAGTTAGTGTGTGGCATCTCTGCTGCTTCACACTTCTATAAACTCTAAACACCTCTACGTTCACACTGCTAAAACCTTCACCCCAAATACCTCCATATCCCCAGGCCGCCAGCTACGGCAAGAAGAACGGCATGTGGTACGGCGGCGGCGCGACGGGCGGCGGGTGGTCGCGCGGCGTGTCGCGCAAGCAGTCGGTCGCCGAGTCCGACGCACCCCCACCCGGCGGCGGCAAGGCCAGCGGCAGGGTCATCCGCATCGTCAACAACATGGACCACTCCATACAGGTGAGTATCAGATGAGGAGGTCGATGTCAAGCCCAATCCACAAGATTACAATGTATATATCAAACTCAGAGTAGGTTCACACGGCACAATCCTGCACGTTTTTTTGCAGTCTTAACATTCTTAACATTCATACGCCGATTGTACTGTAACAAATCGTGCAGTACAATCGACGTGTGAATGGTTCTATAACTATATGCTCCAGAGGTTAACTTAGAGCGAAGACCATGTCAGTCATGGGCGGCAGCGTTTTCGTGATAGAGAACAAAGACTTAGGGTGTGTCATTTTTTCATTTTTTGCACGTAAGGTAAAAGCACCTATTACCGTGGTAAATCGCCGAATTTGACTTTAGAGTGAAATATTTCGTAATCAAGACGGTTCTCCGCAAATTAGGATTTTTTTAAACGTTTAATAGACATTTTGTATGGTACCCTGTTAACTTCTTTTTATTTATTTTAAAGCGTTGTATTTATTATTATATTTTTTTGTCAGGAATACGATTTCCCCTATTACCGAGGCATGCCCTATGACTTTATCTATTACCGCGGTATGCGCCTCCTAATACCGAGTGTAGAAAAATAAAATACTATTTTATCCTGATGGTTCTGTATAAAATTAAATAGGTATATTAAAATTAAATTTAATAAAATTAAAACAATACATAAAACATTGAGATCGACTTTATTTCAAAAACATGATTAATTAATTAAGTAAACTATTTACTCACAGAAACAAAATTGGCGGCAATATAGTAACTTTCAACCTACCTTAAAAACGATTTTCGGGTATCATTTCGCATAAACAGATTTAAATTTTCATGGAAAATTGTATTTTTAATCACAAGATATGCCGCATTTTCAATCTTTTGTCAATTCAATATTGCAAATGTTTTTATGACGTTTTTGGCACCCAGTACAAAACCTATACTTTAAGTAGCTGTTGTTTTTCAAAAAATTAATGACTTTTAATGGATTTTGAATACATCGGAAATTGATTTTTTGTTTTTAGAATTCATAAGGACAGGCAGATTTTTCAACTTTTACTACAACGACAGTTAATTATCATAAATATATATAACAAAATAGAACCCTCAATATATCCATTACCGAGGGTACCCTCGGTATTAGATGCTACTCCCAATTTTAAGCATCTATTACCGCGAATTGTATTTCTCAATGTAACTAAGTATTTATACTAAATTTCACCATGAAAAGTACGAGATAATACTCCCATAAAAACACAAAAACCAGTAAACAATATCCATAGTCAGTTATAAAGTGTATTACTTTTAAATAACGTAACAAAAATGTGTATGCATTTACATGAATTGGCACGTGATTGTATGCACACAACCTGCTCCTGCGCTGCCGTCGCACAAACTAATTATTTTTGATCCGTTCATAGAGTGATATGCCAACTAGCGCTCATCAGTTCGATGTAAAATACTACAAGTTAAAACATGTCCGAAATAATATTGTGCTAAAGTTATTGCTATTCAATTAAAATACGAAAATACGAATACATCGGTAATTGATGCCAATTTTGCATACCGCGTTAATAGGTGCCTTTACCTTAATAGTTTTTATACCTATAATACATTGTATGCGCCACTATTTATTCGTTAAGACGTATACTGCAAAAAAAAACGTGCAGGATAGTGCCGTGTGAACCTAGACTCAGCTCATAGATTAGATTACATTGACCAAAAATTGTGAGTAGAGCCACCGTAATATCATGGCTAATCAATGATTGAAAATAAAGGTAAAATTGTTACCTTTATTTCAAACTAACCTAACCTAAAAATAATTCACCTTTCCTTGGCGGCATAAGCATTAAGCGTGCCGTCTGGCCCATCTTACTGCTAAAAAAAACAATTGGGTTAGGCCAAAGTGAGATCCTTAAAGCTTGTTACATTTAGCAGTTGAACAAACCATTTAAGTGGAAAAATGGCGCCTGTTCTAGATATCGTAATAATTCGATAAAAATCCGTAATGTAACAAATCAAAATGTAGGGATCTGTAGCAATTAAAAAGTCGTTTAAAATGCAATTAAAGTGTTTTGAATGTTGAAATCTGTATCGGCAATCAGCAAAGTGGTAGTAATTGCATTTAGTGAAATCGCTCCGTTATTTGGTGTAATGGTGCTGTTCCGATGGAAATCCTTGGCTGGATCGCATGCTCTCGATACTTTACACGGTAATTGTTGGACGTTTTTAATACTTGTAATGCTATTACTTCTTAGAATTTTTCATGAGCTGCGCAGTGCACTGTGATTTGTATAGTTTCAAACGCTTGAAATATTCTGAGACATTTGTGGCGGTACTCCCACATATTTGTTTTCATAAATAAAGGTAGCTCTTTTGTATGAACTTAGCATGAACTCTACAAATGATTATTATCCATTATAGATAATACCTTAGTAAAAGATTATAATATTATTTATCTTGTTCTTCAATATAAAAGAGACGTAGCCCTGGATAAACTAACGGAGGGAAAAAATAAACAACGTAAATAATATAATACACCTTTTCACAGTGTCGAGTTCTACTGAACTTACGAACAACGCAGCCTTTCGAAGAGGTTTTAGAAGATTTGGGGCAGGTTTTGAAAATGAGTGGGGCCAAACGAATGTACACGATCACTGGACAAGAGGTAAGTTTGAGTTTTGAGGTGTTTTGGTGAGGTGAGAGTTTTTAAGTTTGAGGTAAGTTGATACTTGTAATATTACCATAAAACAATATTTGTTACGTTTTATGGCAATATTAACAAGTATCATATTAATCAAGTGCTGTATTTGTACTTGTTGATTTTTACTTTTGACTCTATATTTCGAGAGTTCTAAAATTGAACACCTGCGTAATAATAATAATATCTATGGACGCTTCACACCATGTCAGTCTGGCCCCGTGGTAAATACCTGATGGACTTGTGTTACGGGTAGTAGACACCGGAAATATATTAAATACTTTTATACTATACGAGTACATATTATATTTAAGATTTTTACTATAATATGATACACATATTTAATACACATCCATGACCCAGGAACTTTGAAAACTTTTTGTTCCGTCGGCGCACTGATCTCCATTATACAAGTACGCTGGATCTATGATACCCACTTTTTTTTGTGCCATTTGAAGCGGAATCAGCGCTCCCATTATTAGGGTAGAGAACTAAATTTGACGTAACCATTATTAACCATGTATGTATTTTAATTCTCTATGCTTAATCGTTCGAATTGTTTTCGTGTTTTTAAAGTTCGAACTCGCGACCCCCGGCTTGAGCTACCAACAGCCTACCAACTGAGCCACAGAGGTTGTCGTAATGTTTATCTATATTTTGGAAGTTACTTCTTTATTCTATTCTCATATATTCCTTTCACAGGTGCGAAGTTTCTCCCAACTTCGGAATGAGTTTTCTGACGTGGAGACCTTCTACCTGGGCACTGTGTTAGCTGCGCCGGCCATCAGTCCGCGCGTCAGCGCACCGCTGCCCATAGACTCACCTATCAGAAGGTAATATTTATACCTACACTATAATTGAGGAGAATATTCCAATTTAACGAAGACATAACGGAATTGTGTAATTTTCTGACCGGAGAAATGATCCACGAGTTGGATTGGCAGGTAAAAAGTCTATCCAGTGCATTATTATGTTCTACAACTTTTGTCAGTTACTCACCCATTGCTTATGGTTAATTCACATTGGAACATGCCTCATCGATGCAATGAGCTATTTAAAACCGAACTCTATTTACTAAATAAGAAGATACACATTGAAATGACAGACTTGACATCCGCGTTCAGCTGTCTGTTCCGAATGGCCTTAAAAATGCATCCCGACCTCTAGCGACGATCAATCAGAATTGACCTTTACTACACTACATAATATGGTTTAATCTCACAGATCAAGATCACGAGGCACCTTAGCAGCCATCCCAATATCGGACGACACTCGCGGCCGAGCGCGAGCGCGCAGCAAGAGCCGCCCGAGAGTGTTGTACGCGCCTGAAGGAGAAATTGTACGGAATTCGGGTAAGATTTAAAATTCATACATGACGTACTACGATTTATCAACGAAATGCCGCTAAGGTTTAGATAACTAAATGAAAATTCGTTTATCTCGCGGGAACCAAACCAAAAAAAAGAATCCTATAGATGTCCTTTTCCGGGACTCAAAGTGTCTCCATACCCAGCAAAATCGGTTCCGCATTTTGGACGTGAAAAGGTGACAGACAGACAGACACACTTTTAACAAAATTAGTATGGTTAACATTATTTGAAGGTCTCTGGATGTTATTTATCATCAGGGAAATTAATTCATGGTGGACTTACGTTATTAATTATTATGTGGTCGGATTATGTACAGTCCAATTGGCAGATCACGACTTTTATTAACTTGACATAACGCAATCAAATGACGTAGGATAGGTCAATAATTTGCCTACGAATCAACGTCACTGATACTATTTGCTACATACATCATAACTCTTTAAACCTCACACAAACACCCAAATTCACATCTGTCTCTCAACAGACTACACCCTCCTAGAGGTACTCAAGGAGGAGCCGATCCGCGTGACGATCCGCGGTCTGCGGCGCACGTTCTACCCGCCCATACACCACGCGCCCATAGACAACTCGCCGCCGGATAAGAAGATGCAGCTGGACTGGGTGTAAGTATTGATGCTCTTAAATTCAGGATTTGTAGTCACACTGGTGTCATATGCTGCTAAAACCCAAAATAATTAAAATTGTATGATAAATATAATTTTAGAAACGACTTAATGTACGCAATGTATGCATTCGAAACGTTGATTCGAAAGCAAAACACAACAGTTTTCGCGTCTTCTGGACGAAAGTCACGTCCATTTCATTCAGTGATGATTATGGTGACTTTCTGAATCTGATGTCTAGACTATTGTGAGTAGATTTGAAATCACTACAACAGCTGTTAACACACTGAGACTGTAACTTGTCAAAAAGTGATAGAGCTAAACCGAACATAACATACATATTGCCCTTTGACGTGTGAGAGTAGATGCTCCTCTAGTTATTTCGCCCTTCGTGGGCTTCGCGGTATCACTGTGCTACTATCAGAGGAGTTGATTTACAGGCAGGTGGTGGACCTACGTATTTTGGTCACGTCTTGTCAAACCCAGCCGACAGATGATGATTTACATTAAATTGACATAATCCGACCAATTGACGTAGGTCCGTCAACTGCCTATGAATCAATTTCTTGATTGTCATTTGATCGGATCCTGTCACTTCAATGTTTGGCTGGGTTTGACGTAACGCGACCAAACTACGTAGGTCCCCATCTGCCTAGGTATCAATTTCTCTGATAGTACAATCGTTAAACACCTAATGCCCAGGTACGGTTACCGCGGCGTGGACGCGCGTCGCAACCTGTGGGTGCTGCCGACGGGCGAGCTGCTGTACTACGTGGCCGCCGTCGCCGTCATGTTCGACCGCGACGAGGACGCCCAGCGACACTACACCGGACACACCGAGGACATACAGTGGTGTGTAGTAGTCTGTATAGTGTATAGTGTAGCGACATACTTGTTGTACTGTAGGGAGGACGCGCCGTCTTGATCAAAATTACACCTAATCAAGTTTATATAAAAAGGGTATCAGACGTGCGAGTAAGTACGCGGACTTATGGCTCGACGATCTTAATCGCCTGTGTGTCAGCAAAGAGCCGCGAGCCGCGAGCCTGGGGCATGGTAATATAGAATAGAATCCAAGAAATTTGTTACAAGGTAGTGTTTGAAGGTGGTACAAGTTTACTGTGGTTCAAAATTTCTGCCTATCAGGCGTGGAAATAGTGTCAGGGTGAGCGATTCTCGTGTGTTACCGACGCGAGCCGAGTAAGTTCGCGAACTTAAAACTCGAGTTCGTACGCGGTACGTCTATCAGGCCTTTAAAAGCGAAGATAACGAACATAAAATTGTGATATCGCGGTTTCGTAGCACTCCGCTACGTGTAGTACTGCCACGGACGTTGTAGCGTATGTGCTACGCATACAAAATATCCAATCCTGAAGTAAATGCACAAACACAATGCAAAAACAGCTTAATGGAGTATACCGAGTTGCTTCGCTTCATTCTTCGCTGCATATCTACCTTCGCAGCATCATTAGGAATATTCTATATTTAAACAATAAAGTTAATATACCTAGCGGAATAGAGAAACAAAGGCCAAGCGAGATGTCACCATCAGTAACACTGCATGGTAAAAAGAGACGTGTGATACATGACAGCAGAACCAATATTTTTCATCTGTTTGACGTCCAGTCGGCACTTATGTCTGTTTGACGTATAGTCGGCACGTTGACAATCTAATTTCTTAGAAAGATGCTTGTGCAAGTGTATACGTAAACAAATTTTTACACACAGATGTAAATCAATTTCGGTCTCGTTTGACAGCTCGAGATTGTTGCTCTTTTCCGCTAGGTATTATTAACTTTATGATTTAAACCGACTCTCAATTATCAGCATGGAGCTCCACCCGTCCCGCGAGCTAGTGGCGAGCGGTCAGCGCGCGGGGCGGGGGCGGCGCGCGCAGGCGCACGTGCGCATCTGGAGCACGGACACGCTGCAGACGTTGCACGTGTTCGGCATGGCGGAGTTTGAAGCTGGAGTGTCGGCGGTGGCTTTCTCGCAGCTGGTCAGTACTTTTTGGGGGTTAAATAGAATGGGGGTAGGGGTATTTTAGAGTGATAAATGCGTAAGAAAGATTTGATAGAGCGAAGTCATGCACGTTCATTGCCAAAGCATCAAAGTAAACTAGAAGATTGACGACTGTAATTGACAAATTGAAATGGATTGTAAGGGACAAAGATATTATTAGTCGTCTTTTAAGAAGCAAATGCCACACTTCTTTAATACCATTCCAAATTAGGAGTTTTCTACGACAACTTACAGATGATAATAATCGTCTACCTTAAATTGCCCTATTCAACTTTTATTTGACCAAAGTGAAGCCAGAAGAAAAGTCTAGTCCGATTTTAACATCTCTAGTCTAATATGTTCTTATATTGTAGAATGGTGGCAGCTACGTGCTGGCGGTGGACGCGGGGCGGGAGAGCATCCTGTCCGTGTGGCAGTGGCAGTGGGGACACCTGCTGGGGAAGGTCGCGGTGAGTATCATACACACATACTATTAGAGAAGTTGCTTCATAGGCAGATGGTAGGCCTTCGTAATTTAGTCGCGTTATGTCAAACCCAGCCGACAAATCACTAACATTGGATTGACATGATCCGAACAAATGACGCAGTTCCGTCAACTGTCTATGAATCAATTTCTTCGATGGTACATCGCTACATTAAACACATGTAACAATTTACGTCCTATAGTTTGAGTGGTTCGAACAAGAAAACAAAAATTTCCGGGACAAAAAATACCGCTCTCTGAGCCTCAAAGTGTATAAGCGTTGAGGGAAATAAAGATGAATTGCAATATTTCCACGTTTTTTGTACGAAGTACAAAGAAATTTAACCACGTTGATATCTAAACTTTTATCTCAACTATCACTTATGTAAAATAATGTTAACATAAGGCACCCCAATCTCAAGGTCCGTCTGGCACACGTCGTCGCCGCCGGCGCTGTCAAATATATCTGCACATCGCGATACGATACACGAAACCAGTTCATAATTAAGGTGACGCCGCGTTAAAGTAAAAAACCCTGTTGGATATGTTTCAGATTGCTTGTTTTCTATGAAAGGCCGGTCCTCCGGCCTCTCATAGCAAACAAGCAATGGAACAGCAAAAATGGAAAGGGCGCGACAAAATGGTCTTTGTCGCGTAATTACAAATCATAAATACATTTCATATAAGCTATGGGCAAATTAAAGTGTATGCTTGAACCAATTTATGTACAAATTTTGGAAGCTTAAATCACTCTCTAATGGCAAAATAGGAATCCCTTTTTTACAGAGGTCTTTTTGATTGATTATTCTGTGTTATAAAAGTTGACCAATCGTGTTATGCTATGGGTAATTCAAAGACAACGACACGATGAATACTGACAATGAACTATAATTTCTTAGCTTTAGTCATTGCTAAGAAAAATCGATATCGCTACAGCCAAATTATCAAGGCGTCGCCTTAAATCACAAGGTTCCAGGGTAAACGAACGAAGATGTAATGATAAGAGTTGAAAACGTGTAGATTTTGATGCATTATTAAGAAATAATCACGCAAAGAACGTTAAATCAATGTCGTTTTCTCGTAAAACGTGAAAAAATTACATAGAGTAGAGTAGCCTTGTTTCTATGACCTTACGAATATTGTAAGATCTATGCGAAATTCTATGTCTGTCTGTCTCCGTCTCATTATGTCTGTTCGTTTAGACTCTCGAGCTGTCAAACGAAACCGAAATTGGTTTTCATCTGTGGGTAAAAATGTGTGTACGTATACACTTACACAAGCATCTTTCTATGAGATTAAATTGTCAAAGTGCCGACTGGACGGCAAAAAAAGAGTTCTGCTGTCATGTATCACACTTCTCTTTTTACCACGCAGTGACTGATAGTGACATCTCGCTTGCCCAGGCCTTTGTTTGTCTATTCCGCTAGGTATATTAACTTTATGTTTTAAACTTAGTTTAAACTAAATACTTACTTACATAGTTTTATATAAGAGATTCGGAGAAAAATTTTGACTCTACAGAAAAGAAGATACGATAGTTTTATTTCAGCAAAACGTATGAAAAGTTGCGGATAATATTATTATCTATGTTATGGATGCCTACATGGTAAAATAATTGAGGTTGTCATGCTATGAGAACCCTCCCACATATTTTGTCAACCACACGTAATATTCACTCTTACAACTATGCTAATAGGGTTTAAACTTGAATTGATAAGTTTGTCCGTCTGTATTTGTTTCCAACATCGCTAGGCAACCAGCCAAGCTATGTAAATCACATTAAGCCCCTCGATTCATTATATTCCATTCAATGTTAGTAAATAAATGCGCAGACGGAATGCCTATGATATTCAGTATTCTTATAAAAGCAATTTACCTAATTATTATATTCCTACAAATTAATATTTTTATTTTTATTGAGACCTATTTTCGTACAATCATAAAATTGACAATCTTTGGAATTCTTTTGTTTAGATAGCTTTTCTCTAGCATCTAACAACCCTAGACTTGGTGTTAAATAATGTTTCCAGGAGAAAAAATGTAGTATCTAATATCTAAAAAATATCCATGATGTTTCTATAAAGGTTCCTCTCTTGATTTGACCCTGGATAATCATGCACAATAGACGTCTAACATGGTCGGTTTACAGACAAACACCTAAATGTTATCAACCACTTATCTATACTTAGGGTCTGTTTCACCACTTCCTGATAAGGCTATCCACCAATTAATTTGTCAGATCAAGTATGGAGAATATATCAAAAAAGTTGTGAACAGCCTATTAGGCACTTTATCAGAAAGTGGTGAATTTATTTAATATTATAAAGCTGAAGAGTTTGTTTGTTTGTTTAACCCGATAATCTCAGGAACTACTGGACCGATTTCAAAAATTCTTACACTGATGTATAGCTAAGATGTCCCTGAGTGCTATGAATGTACCAAGGGCGGCGCCGGGGCGGGCCACTAGTCATGAATATTTACAGATCATTCGTTGTTTTGTAAAACAATAAAATATTAAATATTGATTTCTTAATTTTATGTGCAGACGCTTCAAGAAGAACTGACTGGAGCGGCGTTTCACCCCCTAGACGACAACCTACTCATCACACACGGGAAAGGACATCTAGCTTTCTGGAATCGACGAAAAGACGGCTTCTTCGAAAGGACGGATATAATTAAACCGGTAATTATTATCCAAACCAAAGTTACGAGGGTGCAAAAATACGACGAAACGTTAATTCGAGAAAAGGTAGAGTGCTCTTGCGCGCTTCGCTTGGCTCATCTTGGCGGGGGCACTCCCGTGCCCCCAGATTATGATTGTGTTTTGAATATTGACCATTAGCTGTTATTAAATTATAGTTGGTACTACTTAATATTTACAGAATTTTGCACACGAGCGAAGTAGACTTTACTCACAGTCTACTTCGCATCTCGATTCGCCTGTTTGTATAGCCCGATCACAGAGCACTTAGAAATCGTTAACCCTCAGTCCTCATTATCTCTTACGCTATTGTCACAGTATAGCAATATGACAATATTGCTATACTGTGCTATTGTCTTTTTCATACGCACACAAACATATTGCTGTCCTTGTCCCAGCGCTTATCTATATAAATGAGAAAGCAATAATTATGACTAATTCTGTTCGCGAGTGAAAAAGACAAGTGATATTGATCAACGTACAATCTAAGTGCTCCGCGGCCATACTTCCCATCTCTATCTGCTATCTCCATTTACATCTGCTATCTCTTTCCAGCCGGCGCGCACGCACGTGACGGCTCTGCAGTTCGAAGCTGACGGTGACGTGGTGACGGCGGACAGCGACGGGTTCATCACCGTGTATAGTGTCGACAGCGACGGTGCTTACTTCGTGAGGCTCGAGTTTGAGGTGAGAGTTGAATTTTGAGCTCTATGTTGACGACATAAGGTGTGGTTTGGTGACGGCGGACAGTGACGGGTTCTGTTTGAAATTTGATATTTATGCCGATCAAATAATACTGACAATTTTAGGAATCTCGTAATCAAAGCTTTTTGTAAATCTTATTTACTTCTTTACTAAAGTCTAAAGGCTATACAATATAAAATGTAGGGAATTTTCCAAAGCCTTAGCAAGCAGCCTGTGACGTTAAGATCAAAGTCCAATAGACATTAATTCCATATTTAAATTTCTCACATTATACGTGTTATTAATATACTGACCATATAATTATTATTTTTAACAAAAAATTAAAACCGACTTCCAGGGTAAAACACTATAATAATTTATGATGAACAAAAAAGTATTAAATAATAATTATTCTTACTCTTTGAAGTGCCTTAGGCATAATTCTCCTAAACCTCAACTATTTCTGTACACAATATCTTCATTATTTTGAAGACGGTACCAGCTAAGATTACTGAGTTCTATGACAAAATATTTTTAATATTTAAAACTGGTACCGACTTCAAAATAATGAAGATATTGTGTACAGAAATAGTTGAGGTTTAGGAGAATTATGCCTAAGGCACTTCAAAGAGTACGAATAATTATTATTTAATACTTTTTTGTTCATTTTAAATTATTATAGTGTTTTACCCTGGAAGTCGGTTTTAATTTTTTGTTAAAAATAATAATTTCACTCTTTTTAGTCCTTTATAAGGTTTCCTGTACAGACTAATGCTTAGTGACAAATAATAATTTCACTCTTTTTAGTCCTTTATAAGGTTTCCTGTACAGACCAATGCTTAGTGACTTTGGATCCAGGATACACTTTCATGATGTGAGAACTCATTGTCTGAGATCACTACCACTTCAGAATTGCTTAAGGAACTCCAAGGATATACCACTGTATAATATGCTTGGCGTTAATCAAGCAATGATAAAATTAATGTTCATACGCCTGTCTTTAAAGGCTCTAAAGTTCTGTTCAGTGACTTTCTTTCTATCATTACACTAATGAAAACTCATCAGCTCAACATAATATAATATTATGCTCAAATATAACTATAATCGTCCGTATAAATTTTAAGGAGATAAGCATACCTCAAAGATCTCACGATCAAATTGCTAACTTGGTAACCTAAACACCAAGGTCGAATCATTTACATTGAAATAACATTATAATTTTTTAAATCGTTCGACAAATTCGGGGTTTCGATCTTAAAGACGATTAAAAGTACCAATAATAGGGTTATAACTAGATAATTCATGGTCTGGTGACTGGTGGTAGTGATGATGATGATGATGATGAATGTAACTTGCATAGTAGCATATGCTTTCAGTTCTTAAACCAACTCCGAAAGCCGCAAACTTGTATTTATAAGGAATCCGGAGTTCTCTTAGCACCATCGGAACCATGGTATATTATCTAATTGCAAAATCTTGCTTTTTGGTAGCATATGCTTAGGATACTTCTCATATAATCGAAATCACTATATGTTTCCATATAAATTTTGAGGAGTTCCCTCGATTACTCATGGATGTATGGTGGAAGAGTGGTGATGATGATGATGATTAATTAAATTTGCATAGTAGTATATGCTTTCAGTTCTTAAGACAACGCCGAAATCCCAAAATATGTATCTATAAGGAGTAAGGAGTTCTGTTCACCACCTTCGAACCATGGTGTATCCTGGTGCAAAATCCTACTTTTTGGTAGCATATGCCTGAAACACTTCATATGAAACCAAAAAAAACATATGTTTCCATTTGAATTTTGAGGAGTTCCCTCGATTACTCATGGATCCCATCATCAGGTCACCACTTTTGTGGAAATGGGACCAAATTGGAGTAACACCTAATATAACAAAACAAAAATTTTGAAAATCGGTTCACAAACGGCGGAGTAATCGTTGAACATACATAAAAAAAAACATATCCACAGCCGAATGTATAACCTCCTCGTTTTTGGAAGTCGGTTAAAAATTGATTGTACACTTCGTTATTATATCAGGCACACACGAAAGGCATCAGCTCTCTCATCATGCTGTCAGAAGGCACCCTCATATCTGGTGGGGAGAAGGATCGCAAAATATCAGCGTGGGATACTTTGCAAAACTACAAGAAAATCACGGAGACAAAGGTAAAAACTAAAATGGCTTCTAATATTTTCATTTTAATATTCATTTATCACGCAGGGACCATACATTTTCCAGGATAAAAAGTATCATAGGATACTTCTATCCTATGTCCTTTCTCGGGACTCAAAATATACCAAATTTCAGCAAAATCAGTTCAGCGGTTTGGGCGTGAACAGATGACAGATAGTACATGTATTTAAATAACTTCATGTCAACAAGACGAATGGCCTTGAACCTAAAGTCTTGCCTCTTTGTCAAGATGGTAAAAAAACAAAGCAAACATTTAACAAATGGCTTTCAGGTTTTTCGCCATTTTAAACCTAGTTTTACTTTGCGGGGGAAGCGATTACGACATGCTTAGAGGGATGGATTCCTGGATGGTCAATATGAAAAATTCCTTAAGGGATTCTGGTACTAATGCCCATATACCCAAGGATTATATTCCCCCAGCTGCCGGAGCCGGCGGGCGGCGTGCGCAGCATCTACCCGCAGCGGCCGGGTCGCAACGACGGCAACCTGTACGTCGGCACCACACGCAACAACATCATGGAGGGCTCGCTGCAGAGACGGTTCAACCAGGTATTAAGTTGCTCTAATAACTCTCTACAGACCTCATTCCCTCCTAAGTAGGCTCCACACTCGCAGCTTCGCGTTCGCGCTTCACAGCTTTCCCCGTCCGGTGTCGGTTTTTTGGCCCGCAACATAGGGCTCGCGAAGCGTGAACGCGATCATCATCCACACTCGCTTTTATTCGCTGTCGCACACAATGTCAGATCAGCGGCAACAGTGACTTCAACGTTCATTTTACTCAAATGCGCGAACGTAAATGCGAAGATTGTGAGTGTAGAGGGCCATATTTGTTCGCGTTGTGTTCACGGCGCGTTGCATCCGTGAACCGCGGCCGCAATTCGTGCCGCGAGTGTGGAGCCCGCATTATATTTAAAAAAAAATATTCTGTAGAACTTCATCTACCTCAGTCGTAATAATAAAATCAAAATCATCTACAAACAAGTTTCAACGTGTGCAGTTTGATCATTACATTTTTCTTAGCCACTCACCTGAGTGAGTGGACCTATGTGTACTAGTTGTACTACACCAACTGCAAAATCAACTACAAGTTGACCTTGACCATCTCCCAGGTGGTGTTCGGTCACTACAAGCATCTGACCGGCGTGGCGGTCCACCCCGACGACGAGGTGTTCGCCACCGCCGGACACGACAAGAACATCGCGCTGTGGAAGGGACACAAGCACATATTCGCCACGCAGGTAATAATGTACCATCGGGGAAATTGATTCCTCCCCTAGGCAGTTGACGACGATCGACGACCGACGTCGTTTGGTTGGCTAATGTCAATTCAATGTTAGCTGTGATCGGTCAGATGGGTTTGACTTAACGCGACCAAATTACTTAGATCCGCCATCTGCCTAGGAATCAACTTCTCTGATAGTACCTACATATTGGTATGAGACATCGGAAGCCATTACTACAGCTAGTACTTTTGTACACTCACCGGCAAGTTTAAGCGCGTGATCCACAATCATGCTGGTTTGGGTTTGATTCCCGATGTGTAAACCAAGTTTTTCCATGCCATTCCGGTTGATTTAGTTTTCAATTTTCCTACCTCGTGATGGGGTCAGCAGGAGAATTAAACAGCGATTCGAGTAACGATAATGATTTGGATTTTTTTTAATCTGGTATATTTTGCCGGTGTTGTCGCACCTTTGGCTTGACTATGGCTCAGCCGTATTTATCTCTGTTGGACACTTTGACAAAAAATTTATCGGTCGGATCGGCGGATTCGAGTTACGACAATGTGGGTTTCTATCATAAAGTTAATATACCTAGCTTAATTCCGCTAGGTATATTAACTTTATGGTTTTTATAGTTTCTTATGTCAATGGTTTCCATTTGTCATAATGTGTCACTATATAGCTGCCGTATTGAGCCCATGGCAATCTTCTACGGGTCATTATGCAAGTGCACAGCTCACGGTTCAACCGTCTCATTGTAGTGTAATGTCCTATTGGGTCAAATAAATGTTTATTTATTTCAGGTGGGCTACGAGTGCGTGTCCTTGGCGTGGCACCCGGGCGGCGGCGCGCTGGCGGCGGGCAGTGCGGAAGGCCACCTGGTGGTGCTGAACGCGGACGCCGGCGCACACGTCGCCACCGTCCGCGTATGCGGCTCGCCGCTCACCTGCCTGCAATACAACACAGGTAGTGTACAGTGCAACGCTGCGGCGGCTCAAGCCCACGCATGCTGCTGGTCCAGACGGTATACCGCCTTATATATTTAAAGACTGCTGCTTCGTTTTAACGGAACCACTTTGCCACATATATAATTTAATCTTGGAGTCATCGAGGTTTCCTTCTAGGTGGAAAACTACGAGAATGGTCCCGGTACCGAAGGGAAACTTAGGATCCCAGATAGAAGGGTATAGACCGATAGCGGTCCTATCTACCGCATCTAAGGCGTTCGAGTCGGTGTTGTACAACCTCATCTTCGCTCAGGTTAGCGCGCAACTAGCTGATGAGCAGCACGGATTTCGTCCGTCGAGGGGCGTTACGAGCAACCTGCTAGGTTATATGTTGGACATCGTACCGGCGTTAGACAGTGGCATGCAAGTTGACGCCGTATACTTTGATTTTAAAAAAGCCTTTGACCTAGTCGATCATGACGTGTTGCTCACTAAGTTAGCGGCGATAGGTTTCACACCGAAGCTCCTGAAGCTTTTTGTCAGCTACTTGCGTGATCGAAAGCAGTACGTCCAATATGATGGCCATATATCCTTGCCATATGACACGAATTCGGGCGTTAGTCAGGGAAGTAATCTAGGGCCCCTTCAGTTTTTGATTACGATTAACGATTTGCCTAAAGTGATCAAATACTGCAAGGGTAAACTGTTCGCAGACGATTTTAAAATATATTTACTCGTTAAATCTATCGAGGACTACCTAAAATTACAGGAAGACATTGATAGAATAGTTGCATGGAGTGTGGAAAATAACTTACAATTTAATAGTTCCAAATGTCTCGCTATTTCTTTTACGAAGACGCACAATTATCTCCGACATAACTATACCGTAGATTCCCTGCCGTTGACTAGAGTGACGTCTGTTAAAGACCTCGGAATTCATATCGGCAACGAAGTTACGTTTAAAGAGCACATTGCAGTCTGCTGCAAAAAAGCTTTTCGGAACCTGGGCTTTGTGCTACGGATGAGTCGGGGCTTCTCTAACGTGAAGGCTATCACTGGTCTTTACAACAGCCTCGTTAGGAGCCATTTGGAATACGGCGCGATCATCTGGTCGCCTTACGAACAGAAATATTCCCTAATGTTGGAGCGAATCCAAAACAAATTCCTCCGTTATATATATCAGCGGCTGTACGGCGTCTACCCGTTCTACCCTCTGAGCTATCCGTCGCTATTCGTGCTGGGTATGGTGGGATACGACAGTCTCGCGGTGCGGAGGGAGCTGTCGGTGGTGCGGTACGTGTTCAGCGTGCTGCGGGGCCGGACGAGCGACGCTGCCGTGCTGGGGGAGGTGTCGCTCAGCGTGCCCGACCAGTACGTGTGGCGCCGCCGCCGCCCGCCGCTGCTACACGTTCCGTGCTGCAGTTCCTCTCGCCAGTGGCTCCGAGTCCTCTCGCCAGTGGCTCCGAGTAGCTGCCATCACACAGCGGTCACACCCTGGTACACCACGTCGACTCGTGGGCTAAACCTGGTTGAGGGGACTCCAGTATTGAAACACATGATGCTATCTAAGCGGAATCGTGTGTTTCAGAACTGGAGGTTGTACGGTTTGTCCCCGTACTTTTAGTGCTGTTGTCTCGGTGGTAACGCAATCCACTATCTGTGGCGAGATAACCAGGCAGTTGTTGAGGGCCTGAAGGTAACGATAGGACAAATAGTGTCGTGACCAGAAACTGCATCTACTCGTTCACTAATCGTAGCGGTTTACCGTTCCATTAGAGTAAGAATGAGGAGACGAGAGAGTGCACCTGTGTATTGCGCGCGCACTTATGCACTTAAATATTTCCTGCGTATCTGACTTGGTTACGTTTCACGGACTCCGAGAAAGTAAAGTCCTGTGGCGATGGGTAGAGGTAGAAAGGTCTGGCATTGATGTAAGCTGGGCTTTGTCTGATACCTGCACACTGGCGGCTGAAGGAGAGTGGTCGTTTTTGCACTGCATGGGAGTGACATTGTAGCTCGGCAGCACCCTCAGCGACAAAGCAGCTCTATTTAGAGGGGCACTGCTTTCCTCGCGCAGTCGAGGAGGGGACTAGAAAAGGTGTCCCAAACAAATGCTCACTCCAACAATTTTTTTTGGGAGGTGGTAACCACGACTGCCTGTGCATCCCAGCTAGACGTGGTCGAAGTACTAAGAATAAACAAATGACATTTGGTGCTTGGAATGTCCGCACTCTTTTGGATCGACCAAATAATATCTGTCCAGAGCGTAAAACCGCTATTGTAGCCCGGGAGCTAGGGCGATACAATATAGACGTAGCTGCTCTCAGCAAAACCCATCTACCTGAAGAGGGAGAGCTTGTCGAACATAGAGGAGGCTACACGTTCTATTGGAAAGGTACATCAACATCTGAACCAAGACGATCTGGAGTAGGTTTCGCTATAAAGAACAGCATTGCCTCTAGGCTAGTAGAACGACCGATTGGAATTTCTGATCGTGTCATGTCCCTTCGTCTACACCTAAATAATCACAGGCACTTAAATATTATTAGCGTATATTCCCCAACCCTAGATAAAACTGATGACGAAAAAGAAAAATTTTACGAGGAACTCTCCCAAGTCCTAACTAAAATCCGCCCAAGTGAAAAAAATCCTACTCCTTGGAGACTTCAATGCTCGCGTGGGTCGGGATTTTGATGCCTGGCCTGGTACATTGGGACGGCATGGTATTGGAAATATGAACAGCAACGGACTATTATTATTAACTTTCTGTTCCCAATTTCATCTGGCAATAACCAATACCATGTTTCGTCAACCAGCTAAATATAAAACCACCTGGATGCATCAAAGATCGAAACATTGGCATCTCATAGATTATGTTATTGTTAGGCAGCAAGATATTTCTGATGTCACGATAACGCGAGTGATGCGCGGTGCTAACTGTTGGTCTGATCACCGTCTTATTGTCACCAAAATGAATCTACGTCTCAAACCATTACATAGATCTTGCAGAATCAAACCAAATAGTCTTCACCTTAAAAAATTGGAGAGTAAAGAAACTCTTTCCAAGTACATTGACTCTATTTATATCTTAATACAGTAAACATAAATATTCAGGCTGGAAGTACTGACGAGAACTGGAAACTTTTATCTGGTAACATTTTAAATGCTGCCACAGATACCTTAGGTACCAAGCCTCGTGTATGTGATGACTGGTTTGATGATAACAATGAGCTGCTTACTAAAGCTTTAACGGAGCATCGCAAACTGTTAAGACGGAAGGATCAAGCAACCAATAGTCAAGAAATTAAAGAAAGTACAGCGCAAGTCAGGAAACTAACTCGTATTGCAAAGGATGAATGGTGGCAGGAAAAAGTTCGTCACATCCAAAATCTTGCAGACACGAACCAGCTAGGGGAATTTTTCAGAGAAATGAGAAGGTTGATAGGCAGTAAATATAAAGCAAATGTGCCAATAAGATCTTTAAGCGGTAATCTCTTAGTCAATAAAGATGAAGCACTTAACCGCTGGGCACAACACTTCAATACCTTGCTTAACGTAAATCGATCAGCTGATCTAGAGTATTTAAGAACTCTGCCAACTTTATCCCCAAAGGAAGAACTGATAATCCCTCCTAGCCAGCAAGAAGTAACGAATGCCATAAAAGCTTTGAAGAACAAGAAGGCAATCGGAGTTGATAATGTTCCAGGGGAACTATTAAAGTATGGAGGTGATGAATTGCACAATAAGATGTGGCAACTTTTTTGCAAAATATGGGAAACCGAAGAAGTTCCCGCGGACTTTAAGGTTTCAATTATTTGTGCTCTATATAAAAACAAAGGCGACAGATCTGAATGCGACTCCTACAGAGGAATCTCCCTTCTTTCCACCGCTGGAAAAGCGCTCGCAAGGGTAATTCTAGATCGCTTGATGGAGTTGTCTGAGGAGCTGTTACCAGAGACCCAGTTTGGCTTTAGACCAAATAGAAGCACCTGTGAGGCTATTTTCTCACTGAGACAAATTCAAGAGAAAAGTAGAGAACAGCACCAGCCTCTTTGTATATGTTTCGTTGACCTTGAGAAAGCCTTCGACAGTATCCCTAGGGAGGCTCTTTGGATAGTCTTATCAAAATTAGGATGTCCCGACAAATTAATTCGCTTGATAAGACTCCTGCATGACAGCATGACATGTTGTGTAGCCGTCAGTGGTGAACGCTCAGAACAATTCCCAGTAACATGTGGCGTTAAGCAAGGGTGCGTCCTAGCGCCCACTTTATTTGCTCTTTATTTCTCTGTTGTCGTGAAGGAGACTTTGAAATGCAATACCGAGGGCATCCGCATACGTTATCGCACAGATGGTAGTATTTTTAATCTCGCAAGGTTAAAATCTCGTCGAAAGGTATCATATGATCTTATTACCGAGCTAATGTACGCTGATGATCTATGCTTTGTTGCGAACACTCACGAAGGACTACAAAGGCTGATTACTAGACTGAACAGCGTCTGCATTAGGTTTGGTCTGAAAATCAACATATCTAAAACAGAGGTAATGCTTATGGACACCGTGAACCGAGCTTCTTTAAATATGTGCATTGAAGGCCAAGCCCTAAAAGAAGTCAACAAATTTAAATACTTGGGAAACACTGTAACAGCCAAAGGCGACCTCGACTCTGAGATAAACAGCAGAATTGGTGCAGCAATGTCTGCTTTTGGCAAACTCCGAGACCAGGTTTTCCGCTCTCACAATATCAAACTGAGTACTAAAATACAGGTGTATATGGCGATTGTCCTGCCTAACATTCTGTACTCATCAGAGACGTGGTGCCCCTACCGAAGACACATACGCATGCTAGACAGATTCCATCTGAAATGCTTACGTGACATCATGAATATCAAGTGGTCGGATCGTATTCGCAACACTGATGTTCTCCGACGAGCTAATGTCTGTGGCATAGAAGCATACTTGATGAGGCGGCAGTTGCGTTGGTGTGGACACCTTGTAAGAATGCCGGATCAGAGAAAGGTAAAGCGCATCTTCTTTTCTGAGTTGGAACACGGCAAACGGTGGTCAATTTCTACGCTACAAGGACGTACAGAAAAGACACATGAAGAGATGCAATATTGATCCCTCTAGCTGGGAATCTCGGGCGGAGGAGCGGCTAGAGTGGAGGCAACTTATAAATCACAAAACATACTCTTTTGAGGAAGAACGAAGGCGGGAACTAGATCTCAAACGTGACCAGCTAAAAGCAAGACCGCCTGCTAATATACGATATAATTATGTAAATGGTGCCCTAACTTGCGAATCCTGCTCTCGCACCTTTACTGCTAAGATTGGGTATATTAGCCATATAAGAGCAAAACATAATGTTATGAACAATTAAACATAACCAAGTCACTGAAGCCGAAAACGGCTAGGTAGATTATATAGTGCTGCAGGACCAACCTGCTTAAATACTCCCCGTTTGTTCGTGCACTACGTACCCTTAACGAAGTTGCACAGCGGGTGGACCTGTTCCATTGCACTCTCGGTGAATTCACACTTAACTGCCTGTTTGTCATTTGTTATGGGAAGACAAATGATTACATGATACATAGGTAATAATAACTTGTTTTTTGTATTATTTTATTAATTGATTTATTTTTAATCATGGATAGAATTTATTTACAATTTTAAACTATATTTATTGAACGATTGGGTATATTTACTATTTATGGTTTTATAATTTATTGTTATTAATTTTATTGTTATAATAATTGTGGATAGTTATGAAATTATTATTTTAGCACTTTGTTATACAATTTTATGTACACTACTATCGCATTAGGTAAACCCTGTAATGATAGTTTAAGTGTGGGATGATAAATAAATAAATAAATAAAGTTTGGGGACTGCCGGACTAAGATGGCAAGTATATGCAGCATCGTTGAGATCCGAATCGAACTGTACAGTCGTCAGTCGCAACTACATATTCTGTGACGGACATCTGTATAATATACAGTCGTGTCGCGCTGAAACAGGTCTTATCCACATTGTGGCTTCATCACATTGCCCCGTCACCCGTGCCCCGTGCCGCGCGTCGTCGCAGCGTCATAGCTCCGATATTATGCCACATTGATTTGTTGTTTTGACGGGACGTTGTATAGGAAATGTGACTGACTATGGTAACAGCATTTTGTGTTATGACGCTTTAACGTACCGCAAATGAGGGATACCCTAACAGTTTTAACTCATCAACATGACATACTGTAGTTTCTGTAACTTTATTAATTCGATACATACAGTATACTGAAGCATCTAACATTTCCAGCGGGCGACATGCTGGCCATCGGTTCTCAGAACGGCAGCATCTATTTATTCCGCGTGTCGCGCGACGGCTTCTCGTACAAGAAGTCCAACAAGATCCGCGGCACGCAGCCGTTAGCGCAGCTCGACTGGAGCCTCGACGGCTGCTACTTGCAAACCGTCACACAGGACTACGACCTGTGCTTCTGTGAGTACATAGTCAAGCCTGACTGCACGTTCCAGCGGGCTGATTCACGATTTGTTTTCACAAGCCTCAGGGTCTGTTTCACCACTTTCAGATAAAGTGCCAAATAGGCTATTCACAGATTTTTTGACAGATTCTCCATACTTTATGTGTCAAGGTAAGTGGTTAGTGGTGGATAGCCTATTCGGCACTTATCAGGAAGTGATGAAACAGACCGTAAGTAGGCTCAAGCAAGCACATGTAGGTACACGAAAAAGTACGTACAAAGCCAAGGTAGACTGCACGAGCGGGCTGATTCACGATTTCTTTTCACAAGCCTAAATAGCGTAGCACAAGCAAGCATAAAATATAATTACGAAGCCAAGGCTGCTGACTGCACGTTCCAACGATTCACGATTTCTTTTCGACTCGGATTCGAAAACTTTACGTGAGATTATTGGATGTCGCGCGTTGAAGTTTCCGAATCCGAGTCGAATTGCGCATTGTGAATCAGGGCCCGAGAGGCACTTTAACAGGCCAAAACAGAGACAAGCGGAGAGCCCTATCCCGGAAAGCGAATTTTAGTGGTAAAGTCCATCAGCCTTAATCCTTCGATCATGGACTCTTGGAAATCTATTGTTATTCTATTGTGTCTCGCTCACCGGTGAGCTTATGGGGCTTGATGGGTTAATGATAGGAGGGAAGGAGTGTAATTAGAAGATTAACAAGAATAGTTGGCCCATCTGTACAGGTCTATACAATATAGCTAACTTACACGTTGGCATTCGGAGGCCCACGTCAGAAAATTCCTAATATAACTACTAGGCACCAAAATTCATACAAATATTGCACATTTAATATGAAGTTTTGTGTCTCGATTCACTGTTTAAACACTGCCCACATCAGAAATGAGAAAATAGCTTCTGAAGTCTGTAAATGTGGGCTTACCTAATACCTTGTACCTAATACATTTGGCGTTAAAACTGAAACACATTGTTTTAAAATTACAGGGGATATCAAGGCCTTATCGCCAGAGAAGAGCCCGATAGCCATGAAGGACGTAAAGTGGTCGACCTACAACGCGACTGTTGGATTCCTCGTGTCAGGTACGTTCGACGAGATGAGTTTTGGACTACGAGCAAGTCCTATATTATTCAATGCTAAACTTATAAGAAAGCCAAACTTAACTTAGAATATTTTTAGACGATGTAATTTACCAGGTTATGTCAATTTATACGTAGCTGTGTAAATATGCTTTGTAAACTACGAGTTACGACTTGCTGAAGTAGTATTATTCATGTGTAAAATATAAAATATAGTGTAAACTACACCTAAGAAAATGTGGCGCAACGAACTGGTTGCGTTTGACAAAGAGTGCCTATGGAACGTGAACTATGGAAAGAAAGAGGGGAAGCCTTTTCCAGCAATCATGGGACACCGTAGGCTGCTATAATAATAAACAATACTACCTTATAATCAGTGACTGATGAATTCTTAATCCAAGTCTGAGGGGGCACCAGAAGAGTAAAGGTTCAAAGACCGTTTCTAGTTAACATACAGATAGGGGGGTGGGCATAAATTGTATGGAGCATCAAGTACAATGCGACAAGGCTTTAAATGAACCCACCGGGGACGCTGCTGGTAAAGGAGAACTGTCAAAAATAGCGTCTTTGTATGGTGGCGGTGTTATTTCCTTTTTTCGCCACGTTCATTTAAAGCCTTGTCGGTTGTCGGACTATAGTCTTAATCCTGCAACGTGTTTCAGGCATGTGGAACAACCGGTTCTACCCGATGACGTCGCTGATCACGACCTCCAGCCGCTCCTCCGCGCACGACCTGCTCGTCTCCGGGGACTCCGACGGCTACCTGAGACTGTTCAGGTTTGTTCAATACTTGCTACTTTTGATAACAAGTACAAACCAAATTGAGGTTAAAAAGGTGGTGGTGTGTGAGTTTAAAACTTAAAAGCTGTGAAACACTGAACTGACAAATAAACTAGCTTGGATCTTGATGCTGTCGGTGTTCAAACAAAAAACGGTTTCCGTCGATCGCGAATGCGGAATGCGTATATCATTGAATTCATTTGTTTGCTTCCTTAACCTCCACCACCACCACCGATTTATGGCAGTTAATTTGTGACCATCGTAAGCCTGCGGGAGGCTGCCTCACCTTAGATGAATAATAACATTTTTAACAGGGCGTTCTTTTATATTTGAGGGTTCGGCTATGCCTCCACTATTCTCACACACGGTACCAATGCCCATTCACCTCATTTTCCAGGTACCCCTGCGCGAGTCCGAAGGCGGAATACAACGAGAGCAAAGTGTACACGGGGTCTGTGTACGCGGCGCGGTTCATGTTCAACGACCGGTGTGTCGTGACGTCGGGCGGCACCGACGCCGGCCTCATGCTGTGGGAACTCGTCGACGACTAGCAGAGCGCGCCGGGGCCGAACCCCGCGCGCCTGACCCCCAGGTGAGGAAACAACGAGCGTCGTGTGTCGTGACGTCAGGCGGCACCGACGCCGCACGCGCCGGTCTGATGCTGCGGGAGCTCGTCGACCGCGCGCGCCTGACCCCCAGTTAGACAAAAAGAGGGCTTAAAAACGCTGTTCAGGGCCTGTTTCACCACTACCTGATAAGTGCCGGAAAGGCTATCCACAACTTAACTTGACAAATAGAGTATGGAGAATCTGTCAAATAAGTTGTGTGTTGTGGATAGCCTATCCGGTGCTTTATCAGAAAGTGGTAAAACAGATCCTTAAAAATAATAACCTGATAAAATGTCAACTTAACCACGTATAAGACGTTCTAACTTCTAAGACGTAGACCGTTAAAAGTGAAAATGTTTATTTCGTAATTTTGATTACCTATAGGACTGTTATGTATCCGCAATTCATTTATTAATTCCGCAGGGAGCCCGTTACCGCCCTGGCCCTGGCCCCCAGGGTGCCGCAGCTCCGCGTCGCCCCCCCGACCCCGTCCCCGCCGCACGCGAGGACATTCCACGTGCTGGATTTCGACGAGCTCGACTGAGAACAGCTGGGTAGTTTTGATACTTGTGTAAAAACAGCTGAATGTAGGTCGATTGACAAGTTTTGATACTTTAGTCGTGACAGCTGAATGGAGGTCGATTGACTAGTTTTGATACTTTAGTCGTGACAGCTGAATGGAGGTCGATTGACTAGTTTTGATACTTTAGTCGTGTTCGACCGTCGACGAGCTCGATTGACTAGTTTTGATACTTTAGTCGAGTAGCACACTGCATAACACTGCGAAATTGTATTGTATGTACGTTGCATTGGAATTATGTGGAGTTTGATGGGGATAAAAAAGTAATTATTGTAAAACTCGACTCGACTATGATAATTTGCCGTTGTGAAGTCAACTGAGTCATTTTGACTCTTGATACGTTCAGACCTTGTTCCCTCGGCGAGGGTGGTTTACTTTGACTATCGACGTTCCTACCGTCGGTTTTTAAAGCCTATTGGCGTAGGATGGGGATATCTAATAGCTGAGTATTATTAGCCATTAAAATAATGTTTTTGCCCAGTAACTCCTAAGCTGCAGGAGATAGTGAGGACTGAGGGCAAAAGAAATCAAGTATTACTGAGTCTCGAACACTTTGATGATCTTATAGATTTTTTTATATAGAATTTGACTCTGTGTAGAGTTACATTTTAAACAAAAATAATATCTGCGCGGGCGCATATTAATATTGTGAAGCAAACAATTTTCGGCGCGTTTGCTCTCCTCCGCTTTATAAAAGATTATAGGTAGAGATGGGTTAGGAACCCTTGACGACCCCCAGATATGTAGAGACACTTTTAAAATCATAGAGTCTTTATAATCTTTATCAAATATTTATATAACTTCTATTATTATAAGTAGATACTCTATGGAGATGACGGTCTACGTAGCAGAGCTACAACTCGCGTTATTGTTGTTTTAAAAATTTTTAAAGATAAGTATTAAAAATCTTCCTAAATTAAAATTCTAATTCCTAAAATTCACTGCCACCTATGCATAAATTATTAATCATACTCGTATATCATGAAAAAAATCGTTTTGAATAATAATAATTAGGAATTCAATTACATAAGTGTTGAAAGAAAAAAAACAATGCTAAGACATTTAATAATTTAATAGGCTACTTGACAAATATTCAATATCATTGAACAAATGCATATTTCTAATAGAACTTGGCCTAGGAAACTCAGTAAGTATTTCATCCTTATCATCAAATAAAAGCTTATGATTGATAAATAAAGTCGATTTGGAAGTATGATTTTATATTTTTTAATTTGTACTGACGAAAACGCTTTTACGGTACTTCCGATTTGGATGATCTTTTTTTAACGCGCTCTTTATAATATGTAGGTAAGTTTATCTGTAGGTACATAAATAATAAGCCTAGAAAGATTATTAAAATATATTTTCTCGAATAATTCAAATAAATAACCTCCTCGTTTTTTTGGAAGTCGGTTAAAAATCAGTTTTATATTAATATAATATTATCTCCATTTACTGTAGTTGGGAAATGAAATGGCCAAATCTTTTCTCTCAAAGTTTACAACATTATACAAATGATTTCTAATTTCTTATTTAGGTACCTAATTATTTTCTATTTTTTTTTGCACGTTTAGACTCGTACGTTTAGCACATAAAAAAATTTCAATAAAGAAAGTATAAAATACAAAAAATATGACGTCACACTATGGCTGACAGTGTCACCCCTAATAGCACATTTACATTGGTCCATGGTTGGGCCTCGGTTATTGGCTCGGTTGGCCAACAGTTAGATTTGGCACACCTGATTGCAAAGCAGCCAACGATGGCGGCCAACGATGGCCTAATGGTTGGCCCATCATTGTTTTCTTTTGTTGGGCCTACGTAGCATTTTATGAAGGTAGTTTGTTGGGCCTGCCGCATGGTTGGCCAACAGTTAGATTTGGCACACCTGATTGCAAAGCAGCCAACGATGCTGGCCAACAATGGGCCAACATAAAGGCCGTCAAAAGGCCTACGGTTGGTATATTTCATGCTTACTTGTGTAGGACCAACATTGTTAGGTTAACGTAGGGCCTACTGGATAGTCCCACGTAGGGCCTACTAGATAATATGGTTCGTTGGGCCTACTAGATATGGTTCTACGTTGGGCCTACTGGACAGTCCCACGTAGGGCCTACTAGATATGGTTCTACGTTGGGCCTACTAGATATGGTTCTACGTTGGGCCTACTAGATATGGTTCTACGTTGGGCCTACTAGATATGGTTCTACGTTGGGCCTACTAGATATGGTTCTACGTTGGGCCTACTAGATATGGTTCTACGTTGGGCCTACTAGATATGGTTCTACGTTGGGCCTACTAGATATGGTTCTACGTTGGGCCTACTAGATATGGTTCTACGTTGGGCCTACTAGATATGGTTCTACGTTGGGCCTACTGGATAGTCCCACGTAGGGCCTACTAGATATGGTTCTACGTTGGGCCTACTGGATAGTCCCACGTAGGGCCTACTAGATATGGTTCCACGTTGGGCCTACTGGATAGTCCCACGTAGGGCCTACTAGATATGGTTCCACGTTGGGCTTACTCTGCATAGTCCCACGTAGGGCCTACTAGATATGGTTTAACGAAGGGCCAACTGAAAATTAATATGTGTAAGGCCAACATTGTTCATTGACGTAGGGCCTATCGAAGAAATTGTATGTAGGGCTAACGTAATGCTCATAATGTGGGGCCAACTTTATGTTCAGAACCATATTCCCACTGCAGGTTAAGGGTTGGATCATAATACCGGACATTGCTGTCATCCCATACAAAATGCTGTGGTCCGGTATTGTGCTCTGTATTGTAACCCAACCTTTAACCTGCAGTGAGGCTATGGTTCTGAAAATAAAGTTGGCCCCACATTATAAGCATTACGTTAGTCCTACATACATAAAAGAGAAAGTAAATAAATTGACAAAATGCTTCATTACGAATTAAATTAATAGTCGATTGACAATACAACTTGGCCTCACACATAAACAAATGTATTTAAAAAAAAAAAAACAAAAAATATAATGGTTACAGTAATTTATTTGAAGTATAAAAACTTCGAAGTCATAAACTACAATTAAACCAAGTAGACATACTAAACAAATAGTGGCCAAAGGAATAATTTCCTCTGACGCCTAGAGATATAAAGGCACTGAAGATAGGACAGGCATAAACAAAATATTATCTCTTATTTGCAACTGGTCAATGAAAGTGACCCTAGCATAATACCTTTTTAGCCAGACAGGAGACAAATGAACAAATTGATACAGCAGAAAGTAAGCAAGAGATTGTAATGTTGATGCATTACAATCTCTTGCTGCATGGTGTTGCACCACTAACCGTATTGTTAGTGGTGCAACACCATACTAACGAAAGGGAAACAGATGAATTGTTCGTCATTATTGAAACTGGGCAGTAGTAAACATTTTCTACTTATATCAGAAGGACTAAGATTCACGCTTTGTACGCAATTACTGACCATATATATACCCAACTTGCTGCTATGAATGGGTTCTTTGTAAAAGTCAGTTTTGTTTACAAAGCAGTTGCACCTCAAAGTATAGGAACTTACATCAGTTTCCACAATAGATTTAACAATAACAATATCACCATTTGAAGTAACAAAACAGGAATCTCTTTGTGAGGTACCAATAACGTAATCATTGTAATGTATTTTTCTTATCTGTCCATTTTGTTCTTTAATAGGTTTTCTTTTAGTAATATTCTTTTTTTCAGAGTTACAATTCTCACCCATTCTTTAAGCAACCTGCTCTAATGGCATGTTATGACCACGAACCATGTTCTTTATTTTAGACATAAAATTCTCAAAGGGAAATGCCGAAAAGTTATCAAGATGGCCAAAGTTATATGCGTCATCTGCCAAATGGAGCAGATTGTGGACGTTATATACAAGAAATTCGTTGCTGTACAAATCTGACATGTATAGAACAAAACAATGTAGCAAGTCGCCGGCGTACTGTCGCCATTCATCATGTTTACAAATATTTGCAGTGCATAATATGTAAATTGCACAGTGCAATAAAAGAAAATGCGCGTACAGTGTTTTGCTTAACACACCACGTAAAACAACAGGGCCTAAATACAAAATGAAAGCTCTGAACTCCGTAGCTTTCCAATATTTGAACATATTGATAGGTCTAGGACGTCTGGAAAATTCAGTGGGATATTTATCCCGTATCACCCGTAAACGTTCTGATATTTCGCCTATTTTCGAAGCAGGCATTCTGCATTTTTTTGGTCCATTTTCTAAGCAACACCTTATCAGTTTTTTTACAACCCCCAGACACACCAAGTGCATGTAATCTAAAGGTACTTGGGTTATTAACCCTACATCAAGTTCAGATAGTATACTTTTTGATTGCTGGTGCTCGTCGCCATACAATTGATTTGAAAATCCAGCATCAGTTCTAAGGCGCATATCTGATGTGTATAACCAAACAGTCCTCCCCAGATATGTACCTTCTTGCTCGCATTTCTCACACCCATACAGTGAATTGAATGACTTAATACTTTTCAAAAAAGATCGCGCTGGTGCATCTGCTATTATGCAACTCACTCGGAAGTTATAATGTTGTCCATTAACAACCAACCCATGCTTTTCTAAATGGAGACATTCATCGACAAAAGGTCTAAGATAATCATTGGCATCGTTAGGTTTTGAAGAGCCATAATAAATTCCTACAATAATTGGTTCTTTATCAATGGACTGATCTAAAATGCTTAAAATAGGCCAAAATGAATTGCTGCTACTGGAATGCATTGGTAAACCATCAACATTAAGAGTTATAGTTATGTAAAAAGTACTTCCAAATTGTGACAGTTTTCTTTGCATCAGAGGATAGTAATTTGAACATAAACCAGCAGAAGCTCTTTTTTTAACTGATTTTCAAGCCCAAAATACACATACGAGCCTCCTGCACATTGGACAACATTAATACTCCTTGGTGTCTGTAACAAAACGCGAGCATCTTTTGGCAAACTTGGATGGTATACTTGCAATCCTTCCAGTAGATGATTGAGTGCGGAGTGTGAAATATTGTACCGTTTAGACCAAGAAACTAGAAATGATTTTAAAACACTGTCATTTGTGTCAAACAGAAGGGGACTGTTTGGCAAATTAACATTGATAGTGATGTCATTGTCACTGTCACCGAGCATATTATTTGTATAGTTTGATTCACGAGTAAAATTACTGTTACCGACATCTACAGTATATGGTTGATTAGGTGGACTAGTTTCCCCACTGAGCCCGTTTAACTCTACAGATATTTCTTGTATCTTTAAGGCTAAATGTCTTTTCTTATTTCTAGTTGACAGCCCTGTGTAACGTTGATTATTGCTGGATAGAAGTTGGCTCAATTGTCCTGCGTCTGCTTTCTCGACCTCCATCTCTATCTTTGCAGAAGCGGAACCAGTTGCTGACCACGGTCTTTATCTCGTTTTCTGTAGCCGTTTCGGCGACTTTGTGCCGACGGAGAGCTTCTAAAATAACAAATTTATCGATTTTAGACGCGCTTTTATCCTACTATACCCTATTTTATTTAACATTAGAGAGTTACAAACTTAAATAATTAACTGTAAAAACAAGTTAGCTCTACAACCTTGCTTTTTGCAAATACTGTCGACGTCACCGCGATTGAATACCTCTTTTAAGGAAAGCAAATAAAGTTTGTATAACTTTTCTAATGTTAAAAAAAAACGAAGTTTAGATAACATTACAAAATGTGACTTTAGTCGCATTTGGTCCACTTCTCATTTGGTTAACTTTTGTTTAATATTTTTTATAAGACCTGTCATGGCATTCAAGGATGCAAAGAAAAGAAATTGAAATTAAAGACAAACGGTATTGCGGGTTGTACAGATGTGGACTCACAGGTGCAAATACAAGAAATTTATATTAGAGAAATTACACGGTTACATACACAACAGACCAACCGCAACCAGATAAGTCACAAGAGAATTTTCATTAAAACAAATATTTTTATTTGTGATTATCATAATCATAGTTAGAATTAAAATATTTTTGTAGTTATACATATAAATAGAATAACTAAAAAATATACTTATTTTTAGCTGTTACTCTTTCACAGATTGTCATGAGTCATTACAAATCAACCAAAACCAAATGTCCTTCAAATAAAAAAATTATACATACAATATTTAACCAAAAAATTAATACATATATGTTAGCAGAGTTAGAAAGGTAACCTGTTATTTAAACTTTATATAGGTAGTTATATTACTTACGTTTTTAGAAGAGGCTTACTTACCAGTAACAACTTTAATTAAAAGGTGATCTTGTAGCTTATGTTTTCCATTTTTGCCTGACCAATTACAGATTTCCGCAAGTTTGTTTGAAAACAGTTTTTCAAGAATCCTCCTTAATATTGCTGATGTTTTGTTACCGCCTACATAGCTCAAGTGGTTAACCTACAACAAAATATTTTGCACATAGTGCTTGTACATACATACATTCCAGACAGCCAAAAGATAAATAGCGTAATAGGTACTGCCTAGTGTAGTCAGTCATTATAAAAATAATTAAAAAGCTTACAAGTAGCATGTAATTTTCGTCCACTGTTAGCCAGACATCAATCTTTTTAATCTCTTCGATCTGGGTGCATGGTAAATTGACTCCTTCTGATGCAATATGAATGAACTGGTACTGTGTCATCATCCAACCACTAATATAAATTATCAATGCTTGCCTGTGTTATCCATCTCTGCCTTAGTCTCCTCCGCTATTTGTTTTCTGCCGGGCTCTGTAACAAATAAACATGTACTTAACTAGTTTTCCCAATCAGTGCTTCATTATGTAGATGGGGCACAATAGGGGAAATTAATGTTCCCTCTATTGAACACTGATATACTAGATATCAACAAAAATACTTGCCTTTTGGTGGTTTTGGAAAATTCATTCCATGGCCATCATCTTCTTCTTCACTGGATACTGACAGATATCTTGTAGTTTTTTTGTGTTTTCTTTTTAGCTCAATGTCTAGTTCTACTTCGGAATTAAGTTCGGCTTCTTTACATTTCTTTCTAGCACTGAGAAGGTCATCTAAAATCATACGAATAAAACATATTTTATTTCATGGAAAATCTATAATAGAAATGGAAGCAGAGCTAGGTACCTACTGTGTCTGTTTGCCTGCTTACTTATCCAAAGGTAGGTATTTGGGACTTTAGAAAACTCCCTTACATACCTAGTATCATAACATTACTGACTTACCAGTTACATAAAAAATGCGTCGAATTCCAAAAACATTCCACGTGTCATCATCTAAAATTGTGCCCGTAAGACATTTCTTGATCTTTTCGGAATTTTTAAATGGAGGCCAAGCACTATGTTTCTTAGTGGGTGAAATCCAAGACGAGCGCACAATAGCGACGCTGTCATCCTCACTAAATTCAACGACGCTATACATTTCTGAAATGAGTAAACCAATTACCTAACCTAGTAGGTACCTATCTATCTTGGGAAATGAACGTAAATCGGGCTATTACAATGATTAATATGATATATTATATAATATTATTGTATTGACTACCCCGTAAGTATAATACTTATTTCAGTTAGGTCCTTACATAAGTTTTTGAGGTTTTGTCATGATTTTGTTAGAAAATTTTAAAGAACATGGCGGTTCGGCGTCCCCCGCCTTAGCGTCTCTCTTTCACTACCTACTTTCTTTCCTAGTACAATAATCTCTCTTTGTTTGATACACACTGTAAACGTAGCTAATCTTAAAAATATTACTCTCTACTTACTTTAGGAATAGATATTCCGTTTTTTATCCTCTTGAAACCATGAAATTACAGGTATTTTCTTTTCTGCATCCAAACACTACGAGCACAAAATAGAAAGAACACGTAGTGATTATATTCTCTTTGAGAAAGAATGCTAACGCTAGGCTTGGGTAAAAAAAAATATATATATCAAAATATCGATATTTTTTCAGAAAATAATCGATATATTATATCGGCGATTTTTTATTCTTTTATATATCGATTTTCGATATTTATTTTCGGATATCAAAAACGATATTATTTCGCTTCGAATTTTCATTTTTTATTATATAATTTTTGAGATTGCCAACTATACAGGGTGCAATTAAACCTTCCTGCCAAATTTTTTCCAGGGCTTAGGTATCATTAGGAGAATCCATTTAACCAAAAAAAATTGGGTGTTATTTTTTTGTTAATGACATATTTTATCCCATTTAAAATCGTTGCAGAATGCTCACTCGCGGCGGTGGGTGTGATCGGGGGTGACGCGGGGCGAGGCGCGCGCGCGGGGGCACGTCACGCGCGGGCGACTCGTAGGCCGGTATAAATAGTCAGTACTTAAGATGCGACCCGGTCTCAAGACGCGGTTCGGCTCTGTGATTGGCCCAAATTTTGACAGCCAACCAATCACAGAGCCTGAACCGTGTCTTGAGACCGTGATGCATCTTGAGTACTGACTATTTATACCGGCCGTAGTGTCCGTTGTAGTGTTTTTTAGGATAACTTTCGGAAGCCATTTCTCAACATTTTAGTACTGAGTGATTATAAAAGAAAAAATACGTGTATTTTTATTTTTGACAAGGATCAATAAATATATCAAAATTTGGCAGGAAGGTTTAATTGCAGCTTGTATTAGTGAGGGAGCCCTAGAACAATTTTTTTTGTGATTACTAACAAGCTAATTTTTTGTGAATAGCTAGAACAACATTTTTATTTTAGGTCAAGGACAAGGACAAGGTTACTTTTAATTTATATAACTATTAACCTACAAATATTATACAAAAAATCTGCTGGTCAGGGTTCCGTTTTAGGGTACAGTAGTCAACCAAGTTTTGTTGATTACAGAACCCTAAAACCTTGTCTTACAAATAAAACAATCCATATTTTAGGACCATCAAGTCAAAGTATGAAATACTTTCTATCTCTGTTAGCTACCACTTTCGAGATTTTTCGAAAATAAAAATGTTGTTCGTCAATATCAAAATGTAGCTACTCACAAAAAATTTGCTTGTTAGTAATCACAAAAAAATTTGTTCTAGGGCTTCCGTAATACGAGTATTTCTAATTAGTCTGTGCTTCCGTACTATATAGATAACCTTCTCGAGGCTCGAGGCTTAAGCAAAAAATATCGATATATCGGAATATCGATATTTTTAAAAAATATATATCGCTACATTTGAAAAGTATCGATACGATATATATCGATATATTTTTTCCATTTGCCCATCCCTAGCTAACGCATCAGACAGCTCACAGCGCTCTTCCATAGTGAAAAGATGTGCTTGTGCCATATAACCGCACATGTTGATTTTGAAATTTTGTTTTTTTTATAATGGGACTAAAATTATTCACGGAGATTCTTTCATAACCTTAATGGCATGAATTACACCATCAATATAATCACGATTCCGTGATAATATTGATGGTGTAAGCGGCCGAATCGCAGAATTTATTTATTTATTTTTATTAGGAACAACAACAGCCATCATTCTTATATCACTAATGACACTTGTAGGTATATCTAATATTATTTTGTAAGCTATAATACATTTTAGGCAATTATAAGCTATACTTAACAATAGGAAGTAGGGCCAATAATAGTTGTTCACTTATTACAATCTTATATAGATGTTATTAAAAACTTAATATAACAACTTGTGTAAGAATTTTTTTTTTATTAATCATGATTTTTTATCAGAGATTCTTGAAATCCACGCGATACTGGGGGGCGTGGCTTCCACAGATTATGCGATCTCGTTGGGCCTATGTTGGGTATTTGTACATATTATGTGTTGTAGGCTACACAACCAAAAACACTTAAAGGGCCTTCGTTGGCAGATTGTTGAATTTCACTGTTGGCAGCAGAACGTAAAATCAATGTTGGGCCTATGTTGGGTATTTGTACATATGTGTTGTAGGCTACACAACAGAAAGCCACAGTAGGGCCTTCGTTGGCCGGTTGTCACCAATCACTGTTGGAAAACTATAACAAAATATATGTTGGGCCTACGTTGGGTATTTGTACAGATGTCCTGTAGGCTAGACAACCAAAAGCCACAGTAGGGCCTTCGTTGGCAGGTTATCACCAATCACAGTTGGGAAAATAAAACAAAATATATGTTGGGCCTATGTTGGGTATTTGTACATATGTGTTGTAGGCTACACAACCAAAAACACTTAAAGGGCCTTCGTTGGCAGATTGTTGAATTTCACTGTTGGCAGCAGAACGTAAAATCAATGTTGGGCCTATGTTGAGTACTTGTATAGATGTTCTGTAGACTACACAACCAAAAGCCACTGTAGGGCCTTCGTTGGCAGGTTATCACCAATCACTGTTGGGAAAATAAAACAAAATATTTGTTGGGCCTATGTTGGGTATTTGTACATATGTGTTGTAGGCTACACAACCAAAAACACTTAAAGGGCCTTCGTTGGCAGATTGTTGAATTTCACTGTTGGCAGCAGAACGTAAAATCAATGTTGGGTCTATGTTGAGTATTTGTATAGATGTCCTGTAGGCTACACAACAAAAAGCCGCAGTAGGGCCTTCGTTGGCAGGTTATCACCAATCACAGTTGGGAAAATAAAATAAAATATATGTTGGGCCTATGTTGGGTATTTGTACATATATGTTGTAGGCTACACAACAGAAAGCCACAGTAGGGCCTTCGTTGACTGGTTGTCACCAATCACTGTTGGAAAACTATAACAAAATATATGTTGGGCCTACGTTGGGTATTTGTACAGATGTCCTGTAGGCTAGACAACCAAAAGCCACAGTAGGGCCTTCGTTGGCAGGTTATCACCAATCACAGTTGGGAAAATAAAACAAAATATATGTTGGGCCTATGTTGGGTATTTGTACATATGTGTTGTAGGCTACACAACCAAAAACACTTAAAGGGCCTTCGTTGGCAGATTGTTGAATTTCACTGTTGGCAGCAGAACGTAAAATCAATGTTGGGCCTATGTTGAGTACTTGTATAGATGTTCTGTAGACTACACAACCAAAAGCCACTGTAGGGCCTTCGTTGGCAGGTTATCACCAATCACTGTTGGGAAAATAAAACAAAATATTTGTTGGGCCTATGTTGGGTATTTGTACATATGTGTTGTAGGCTACACAACCAAAAACACTTAAAGGGCCTTCGTTGGCAGATTGTTGAATTTGACTGTTGGCAGCAGAACGTAAAATCAATGTAGGGCATATGTTGAGTACTTGTATAGATGTTCTGTAGACTACACAACCAAAAGCCACTGTAGGGCCTTCGTTGGCAGGTTATCACCAATCACTATTGGGAAAATAAAACAAAATATTTGTTGGGCCTATGTTGGGTATTTGTACATATGTGTTGTAGGCTACACAACCAAAAACACTTAAAGGGCCTTCGTTGGCAGATTGTTGAATTTCACTGTTGGCAGCAGAACGTAAAATCAATGTTGGGTCTATGTTGAGTATTTGTATAGATGTCCTGTAGGCTACACAACAAAAAGCCGCAGTAGGGCCTTCGTTGGCAGGTTATCACCAATCACAGTTGGGAAAATAAAATAAAATATATGTTGGGCCTATGTTGGGTATTTGTACAGATGTCCTGTAGGCTACACAACCAAAAGCCACAGTAGGGCCTTCGTTGGCCTGTTGTCACCAATCACTGTTGGAAAACTATAACAAAATATATGTTGGGCCTATGTTGGGTATTTGTACATATGTATTGTAGGCTACACAACCAAAAAGACTTAAAGGGCCTTCGTTGGCAGATTGTTGAATTTCACTGTTGGCAGCAGAACGTAAAATCAATGTTGGGCCTATGTTGAGTACTTGTATAGATGTTCTGTAGACTACACAACCAAAAGCCACTGTAGGGCCTTCGTTGGCAGGTTATCACCAATCACTGTTGGGAAAATAAAACAAAATATTTGTTGGGCCTATGTTGGGTATTTGTACATATGTGTTGTAGGCTACACAACCAAAAACACTTAAAGGGCCTTCGTTGGCAGATTGTTGAATTTCACTGTTGGCAGCAGAACGTAAAATCAATGTTGGGCCTATGTTGAGTATTTGTACAGATGTCCTGTAGGCTACACAACCAAAAGCCACAGTAGGGCCTTCGTTGGCCTGTTGTCACCAATCACTGTTGGAAAACTATAACAAAATATATGTTGGGCCTATGTTGGGTATTTGTACATATGTGTTGTAGGCTACACAACAGAAAGCCACAGTAGGGCCTTCGTTGACTGGTTGTCACCAATCACTGTTGGAAAACTATAACAAAATATATGTTGGGCCTATGTTGGGTATTTGTACAGATGTCCTGTAGGCTACACAACCAAAAGCCACAGTAGGGCCTTCGTTGGCAGGTTATCACCAATCACTGTTGGGAAAATAATACAAAATATATGTTGGGCCTATGTTGGGTATTTGTACATATGTGTTGTAGGCTACACAACCAAAAAGACTTAAAGGGCCTTCGTTGGCAGATTGTTGAATTTCACTGTTGGCAGCAGAACGTAAAATCAATGTTGGGCCTATGTTGAGTACTTGTATAGATGTTCTGTAGACTACACAACCAAAAGCCACTGTAGGGCCTTCGTTGGCAGGTTATCACCAATCACTGTTGGGAAAATAAAACAAAATATTTGTTGGGCCTATGTTGGGTATTTGTACATATGTGTTGTAGGCTACACAACCAAAAACACTTAAAGGGCCTTCGTTGGCAGATTGTTGAATTTCACTGTTGGCAGCAGAACGTAAAATCAATGTTGGGTCTATGTTGAGTATTTGTATAGATGTTCTGTAGGCTACACAACAAAAAGCCGCAGTAGGGCCTTCGTTGGCATTTTACTGTTGGCGGCGGAACGTAAAATTTATGTTGGGCCATTGTTGGCTCTTCGTTCGGAATTTTAGTGTAGGAATTTACGATTGGCTTTTTGTAGGCCCTTTGTTGGGATTTTCTCACACCATTCCCCGACAGTTTACCAACCGTTGGCAATCGTTGGCCAACGGAGTGTGCTACTAGGGACAGTATTACAATATTTATAATTGTAATACTGTGACAGTGTTTTTGGCGCCATTTAAAAGGCATATTTTTCAATCAACATTTTATGGGTTTCTATTGTTTAAAATATTAAATAAATATATTTTTTTTTGGTGAAAACGAATGATTAAGAAGCGATTAGCATGAAGAAAAAAAGTAGGTCAAGTAGCCTATTATTATTTTAAAGTTAAGGGAGCATTGTAAATTTTAAGTCTAATGATCTAGAACAGGGCTCCCCAAACTTTAAATGTGTGAGTAGGTAAGATTGAAATATTTAATTTTTAAATAAGTAATTTTATACTCATTACTTAAAGAAGCAGATATTGGGAACTTTATAGCAATATCTGTCTGCCGCGAGTCACATTAATGTACAGTTTGGGAAGACCTAGCCGAAATTTTTTCCTGCAGTATTTGAAAGAAATACTACAGTAGATTTTTACGAATTCCGGATTGATTACTAGAGCAAGTGGGTATAATAATAATACAATTATTATAAGTTAAGGGTGGCCGCAATGTGGTCATCTCTTTGTGTCACGACTCACGAAACTCTTATCTGTCCACAAAAACTATATCAATAAAAGTCGTGTTTTTGCAAAAAAACCTAACTAATAGTAGTAGGTACGTAGTGTTGTACCGCAGTCGCAATATTATATCGATAATCAGGATTAATACTAAGTTAAAAAAAATACAGAATACAGAATATGAGTAAGAAAACCGTAAGAAATCTTTCATTGGAATGAATAATGATAAACTGTATTAGTTGGAAATTTATTGGAATGAATAATGATAACTGTATTATACAGTTTAAAGAGAGACTTTTTATCGCGTTTGGATGAGCTTATTAGCAAATTCTACTACATACCTACTACATAAGAAAAAGCGTAATGTAACTACTCACTTACCTATTCTCGTAAAAGTTGATGTTTGCATTTGTTTAGAACAGAAATATTATAAAAAAATCCATTTTTATTATGTGGCGATATTATTGGAAATGAGAAAAGTATTGTATAGATAGATAGATTGTAATTTGTAATGAAATGCTTCCCTACAATTATGGCTTAAAGTTGGTAATGTTATAATATTCACTTAAAGCACGATTTTGAATTGATTTCACGACGGTGAATAAAAATGACTTTTGAAAGAAAAATATTTACTTACATGAGACACGGTAGTTAGCTCTAATATAATGTAATAGGTAAATATTTTTACAACACTACCACAAATCTTTTATACTTTGTAGATGGTAAAGTTATACTAATTATTAATTAATAATGTATGTTGTAAGTTACATGTGACATTTCCACACATAAATAATTAAGTTCGAAGGAAAATATTATTTAGATATTATTATTACTTACTGCCTAAAAGATAGTTAAAATATTATGTTTGTATTAATTGATTTATTAGTTATTTTATACGGGTGAATGTTACGTCGTTAATTGTTATCTATGTGGACATAAGTATTCTAAAATAATATTAATATACCTACTTAATAAGTTTCAGGAATTCAATCACATTGATCATACATTTATGAAATCACTGTTATTTAATATCACTTTAATGGGTCGCAGAGTCATTTTAAATTTGGTTAAGTATATTAAGTACAAACAATTATAAGTGCAACATTATTATTATTATTATTATTATTATTATAGATTTAAGTGAAAATTTAACTCATTATACCTATTATTATATTATAATCATATTTATCTAGTTCCAATAAAATTACTAATTATTTTAAGCCTTTCATTTTTAACCAAAATCAAGATTAAACCCAAAAATACCGATGTTTTGCGCTTTGCACATCCCTATGTATATGTCGCATACATACGCGGATTGTATATTACGCTGTTCATAACGGCTAGCCGTAATGTAAAACGGCGTATTTGTATAATACGCCGTTTTACATTACATCAGCCTGTGACAATATATACCGTACTAAAATATGTGTGGTGTTCGTGGTGTTATAGTTTGTGGTGTTCGAAACGAAACTCCTGTGCCAGTGCCAGTACTCTGAATATTATGACTAAAGGGCATATTATGAGTTATGACATCTCCAAAGTACGTAGACGTTAGCTATATAATATAGGATGTTGACCTCTATAGTTAGCTATATAAAAAAACAATATATTATAGCTTGGTTTATTCTTTATTGTAGGCCTGTATACTGCTTAGAGCTTAGGAACGCATTTGACACACGCTTCGCACGACATTGACAATTGACAAATGACATTTAACATTGTTCGTAAAGAAGTAGAAGAATAGAAAAAGTTCCTAACCTAATTTATTTCATAATTTATAAAAGTTTACGTTTTGTGTTTCACCACGATGAAACCGCGCCCCTGTGGTTGTAAAGGATGCAGAACGTGTCTCATATGCGAGACACAGTACGGTGCAAGTGCCCTGAAACCGGCAATAAACTTAGATAAAGAAAAGGGTTATGTTTACTGCCCTTTGTGCAACAAAGCCTGGCCTGGATGGGATATCAACCTCTATAAAGACCATCCTAACCATCAAGGCACACCCATAGAATACTCAGGTGTTTATATTCAATTGGACTTTATATCAAAAGACGAGGAAAATGAGTTAATGAAAAACATCGATGAAGTACCCTGGGATATATCACAGAGTGGCCGCAGGAAACAAAATTTCGGACCCAAAACAAACTTTAAGAAAAAGAAAATTGTTCCAGGCAAGTTCGATGGTTTCCCGGCATTTTCTAAATATTTGCAGGATAGATTTCTTTCGGTACCTCTTTTAGAAGGGTATGAAGTTATCGAACAATGTTCCTTGGAGTATGATCCGGACAAAGGCGCGTCGATTGATCCTCATATTGATGATTGTTGGATATGGGGAGAGAGAATAGTGACGGTCAACTGTTTATCAGACTCTGTCCTTACTATGACTCCGTACAAAGGTGATAGTAAAAAATTTAACCTATACTGTGCTGAGGAGTATCCACCAGTTGTTATGAGTGATGGCAGTATTAACAGTGACTTGGTTACAAACGGCTGTAGCATGTTAGATGTGTGTAAGCCGGCTAAGGACATGGATGTGATTGTTAGGCTGCCAATGCCCAGGTAATCAAATTTACTCATGTTTTTTATTTATTTTATATTTAATATTCAGATTGTGTTATAAATAAACCTTTAATCCTTCTATCGTGGATTCTTGGAAATCTATTGTTATTCTATTGTGTCTCGCTCACCGGTGAGCTTATGGGGCTTGACGGGTTAAAGTACTAAATATAACTGCTACAATAATTATTGGCACTGCACTCAAGACTGAAAAAAATATTTCTCTTACCAACTTATAGTATAGTAGCATAGCAAGTTTTCTGCTAATATATGTTTAAATTGCTTGAAATATGTTAAGTTCACATAAAATATGTATTATTTAGGTGAGAATAAAAATTAATACTTTCTTTTAAATAACTTACAGGCGCTCACTTATGGTGCTGTACGGAGAACCGAGGTATCACTGGGAACACTGTGTTCTACGAGAAGATATCATGGCAAGAAGAGTCTGTATAGCATACAGAGAGTTTACACCACCTTATATGAATAATGGTGCTCATGAGGACATAGGATTGGAGATAAGGAATAGAGGTAAACAATTCTGGAATCACTATGAAAGGTATAAGGAAGTAGAGATTAGTCCATAGAATAATTTGCCAACTCATCTATAAGGCATTGCATAAAGAATTTACTCGGGAATGCAAAAAGCGCTGAGGTTAGCCAATAATGTTAATGCTATGTTTACATTCTCTAGTTAAATTAAACAATTTTGATGTCAGTGACGAACCACTTGAATTGGTACATTTTATAAAGCCTGTTTTGAGTGTATGCAGACATGGAAATTTTAAATTTAGAATATTTTGATATTATAATGGCTATGGAAGCGTGCAACACTAACTTTGCTATATATGCTAGGTGTTTGTACAAATAGTGTTGTTAGGACCCTATTACTGTTTCTTAAATCTCGTGAAACAACTGCCCACGGTTCGTTTGATTCGAAATTTTGGTACATTCCGTGAACTTAAGTTGTGTATTTGTGATATCAAAACCAATATCTAGTAATATTGCTTAAATTTCACTACAATTAAACACCAGAAAACTATTGAAGAAAATGCTAACCTTTTACATGTGACATTGTAAAATTCAATAGTTCGAAAGGCTAAGCAACAAAGTAATGATGTATGAAAACAGCTATATTCACTCACTGATCGGAAACTTGCAAATGAGCATTTCTTCTCGTTCTGTCTCTATCTTCAAAATGTGTATTAGGAAAACTGTTTTCGTTAATAGTAAACCATTTTAAAATTAATTAAGTAAGAATAAAACAAATGTTATAGTATTTTATTATCATTTTATTGAAAACCCTTACTGAAACTAAGTTCACTGCTCACTTTTTATACTTTAAAATACATTTTTAATTTTTATATGGTCTTTTTTATGTAACATAATATTTAATAACTTACATTATTTTTTGGGATACACAGATAGACTATATATTTAAATAATTACATCTGAGTATGAATACTGAACAAATAATGAAATGCTGAAAAATTAGAGCCATCCAAAAACGCAGCCCGATATTGTCTATTAGTATCATAATAACAAGGACAGCATTAATTATACCTAAATCCGCTAAATTCTGAATTTGGTTGTAAGGCAAAAACAGTTCTGCTGTCTGATATAGTGAAAATCGCTAGACGAGGCCCAAAACTTCAAGTTGAGGGTTTATTGAACACTATGATATGCCGTGTCTTATCCTACGGTTTTGACTATATTAATACATTTAATAACTGTATGCCGTATCGTTACATAAAGTGCTACAAGGCTTTAAATGAACGTGGGCAGGGCGGGTTTTTGTATGATGGCGGCGTTAGTCCCTTTTTTCGCCACGTTCATTTAAAGCCTTGTCGAGCTCTAGTTGTGTGATGTGTCCTTGAATTCAAACTCGCTCACCAGTCACTACAGAGACGAGTTTAGTGCATCGGAAGTTATCTGAAATCACGCTTAAGTGTGCGTGCACCTGATTCAGGCGGTCTTGTTGAAAAGTACTGTATATTATTGTAAACCTTTAAAGACACCAATTAAAGTGAGACCGCACTAGGCGTAACTACACTGCTGCGGCGACGCGACACTTCATATTCTAATATTGGAGAGTTGTCGCATAGTTTTCTGCCGTAGTACACTGTACAGCATACATTCAATTTTCAAAGAATGTTTGGTCACCTCGTGAGTCGTGCCGCATCTCTACACAGCATTATAGTTGCGCCTAATGTAGCTCCACCTAATAGCACCAGAGTTATGCAGTGCTAGATTCAGTCGGCGCGATGTAGACTTTGTCGTCTGGCGTCTTGGCCTTGGCGGCTTCCCGCGCCATCACCATCTGTTCCTTGATAGTCCACGCCATTAACCCGCGTTGACTCTTTAGTTTCCTGATGCAACGCGCCAGCAGCAGAGCGAATATGATGCCGAGCAACTGAAAGATAAATAAGGGCTCTTAGAAAAACTAGAAGAGATGAGGATCAAAAATATAACGGATGTTAGAGGTTTTCTATAAAACGATTGTGAAAAAAAATTAGACCTATACTAGAATTAAATGATAGTAATGCCCAAGATGTTGTCTGAATGTTCAAACCCGTATTTTTTTCTGGATAAAAACTATTAAATATACCTCTCTCAGGAACACATAGTAAAACCATACGTGTTTTTTTCTACCTATATAATAAGTGATAAATTTCACTATAGCTTAAAAATAGAACATTTAAGCCACGACTAAATAACATTGACTACCACACCTGGATAAACATCACCGACACTCCCAGCACGCCGATAACACTCGCGTTTTGCACCACCAGCGAAATAACCGCAGACTTGCAGCCCACGGCTCTCATCTTATTACAGTACACCTCGCCGACGGTCATGCAGCAGGATTCCGGGACGACCACCGTCACGTGGTCACCGTCCACCTGGGTGGATACGACCACCGTGGACTGGTTGGCTGTGAACTCCATGCCCACGTAGTCCAAGTAGGAGTCGCTGCCGCAGCAGCTCAACTGAAAACGTTTGTTTAGTTCAAATTTTAGCAAGGGTCATGGCTCGAATCTAGTTGTATTCGCATTACGTGAACTTTGTACAGTGCCCGATTTATATTTTTTATGAGTGTGGGCCACTTTATGCCCCCCGCCCCATTTACGAAACCTGTCGCCCCAAGGCCGCGGCCTATACAGCCTATTTATAAATCCAGGGTTGTTTGTAAATATAATATTTTAATTACGATAAATGACTAGTTCGTTTTGTAAAAAGAGCCATGGTCTTTTCCCTACCTTAAAAAACTATCACTGTATCACAAAGCCACGCGTTCGTGCTTTCAAAATAAAATGAAAATCATATATACCATCATTATAATACCATACTATACCATCATCCAACAACGCATTTGCGTATCATCATGGTATTGACAGGTTAACAGGCGGCGTTAACCGCCAATTAAAAAGCGATGGGAAGACTATCAGGCATGACGCTCTTTTCCCGAAGTCTTCAATATATTGGTGCCAACGACCAACGTGAACCCTTTTTAACTGCTTTATCCTCATCTATCTTCATCATCATCTCTATCTATACTCAGTTTACTCACACAGCGCTGCAGCTGGTCAATTTCGGCCTGTATCTCGGGGTCGGTGGTGTAGTCCCACACGGGAACCGACACGTAGCTGTACAGCGTCTGGGCGTCCAGCGCAAACGCCAGGATCACCACGATCAACTTCAGCAGCAGGATGATGCTTAACAGGAATGCGTACTGGAAAATGGGTAGGGACTTTATTTGTAGTGAAATGTAGACAACGTATATTCGGCATTCGCTTAGATATTTTAACCGTTTGTGTAGTTTTAATGCAGTTTAAACAAATTATTCATCTTCTGGTTAAACTAATACAGAATTTTCAAGAAGAATCCTAAGTTATATTAAAAGTTAAAGTCTGAAGCGTATTAAATATTTTTGTAAGTATGAGCATTTCGTCTATGGTATGAGTACCCATGAGTAAGAAAGAGTACGGAAATAAAAGTTAGTACCTATAGAAATGTCTACGTAATGTTTTCAAATATTGTAATTTACTTCCAAATCCATTGTAAGAGTAAAACAATACCTGCAGCTATACATAAACGTCTATAGTTTCATAGTTCCTGTTAATATGCATATATTTATTCAGTTTTGTTACCGATTGATATTAATAGAAAAAAATACTAAACCCTTAGATAAATGATTGGTCTCGCGCGCGCGCTCGACCGCACGCGCGAGACCAATCATTCATCTAAGACTAAACCAATAGGTACTTACCAAATTAACCATGCATGTGCTCTGCTTCAAACTGCCGAAGAATCCTACCAGTGTGACGATAAGAAGCACCATGCCCAGAATAATACTGAGCACTGAAGGCGTAAAGAACCGGCCACTCTTAGCGCTCTCGAAGAAAAAGGAGAAGTTGTGGAAATGGCCGTACACGGAGAAACCTAAAACTATCATCAGCCCTGCGATTACCTGAAAAAAGACGTTTGTTTTTTTTAGCTGAGGAGGGATTATCCATGTATGCTTACACGGATAATCCCTCCTCAGTCCACCACTTGTTTTGACCTAAAACTATCGTCATATAAGGCTACGCCAGTTTTTTGTGTGGATATGTTTATCATTCCAGCGAAACACATCTCGATCAAAGTTGCAAATAAGGGCGAGCGCTCACTTGAGACACGCATTTTCACGTCTTTGGATATTAATCACATAGTAATAGTCTGCCTTAGGGCCGGCACACAAAAACACGATACCACGACGTGACGTCGTGTCGTGGGAATCTACGACGCGTGTCGTAAAAAACTACGACACGACATCGTATGACGTCGCGTCGTAGAAAATCACGTAGAAATTCAATGATGACTGATGAGTTTCTACGACGCGACGTCGTACGATATCGTGTCGTAGTTTTTTACGACGTGCGTCGTAGATTCCCACGACACGACGTCGCGTCGTGTTTTTGTGTCCCGGCCCTTAAGAGGAGTCCACACCGCTGTTTTTCCATACAAACGTTGTCCCCTGTTTCCTCCCTGGATAATGCCGGTAGAGTTATGATTTTTTTCTCAATATCTATGGCCACTATTAGCATGTCCCTATGTTTTCTTTTTTTTCATAATTTTATTATTAAAAAAGATAAAAACGTCCAAAAACCCAAAAAAATGGCCAGATTTTCCTCTGTGTTCAAACACCCAGAAAACAAAACTGGCTAAAATATACAAAAAAGTAAAACATAGGAACACAGCTCTTGAGCTGCTTTAATTTTTAATGAAAAAAGTACTTAAATCGGTTAAGTTTTGGAGAAGGAATCAGCGGCCGGACAACGAATCGAAGATTTTCTGTTCTTTTATTAGAACTTTTGTTGTGTTATCTCTATCGCGCTCTGCGGTGGGCGACTTGAGATTTGTGTGACAGCAATACATTTTCAAATACCTATTTTCAATTTCTCTCGCCCCTGGTGTATCCTCTTAAGCAAGTGCTCGCCTTTTTAGTGATTTACAAGGATTCGAAATTTCGAATGCAATGTCATGGTTGTTAAAGATAACAAACGAAGTTATTTCGCAATTTAAAAGTTCGTTTGGTGTTATTTTACTTCAGAATTTCATTAAGAGTGATCTTTACGTTGTTAGCATAAGAGGCAGTTAGAGGAAAGATAATTCTGAATGGAGTGTGGAGTGTTTTGCATGACTAAGATCATTGACAACGTGATTGTACTCAGTAAACAAGTGTTTTACAATAGTAATTAATCTACCGAGTGGTATTTTGTTATTTATTTTAAAGTGATCTACAATAATCATCTTATTTAATTAGAATATCTTATAAATAAGATTTCGAAAATCTTGAAAAAATTATGCAGTGGATATAATGTGTCTCTAAATAAGCAAGCTATTGAGATAGTATTATCAACTTTTAGAGATATGTACCTACAACAAAGACAAGTAGGTGTACACACTTAACTTTAGAGAAAATACATTTCCATAATAGCCAGTGCGCTACAATAGTTTACAAATTGAGTACTTGAAAGTGATTTATCACTACCAATGCCAAAATGAAAAACCTTCGTTAATAAAAAGCAGTATAGTTGGTTAATTGCATTGAATATTTGCAGTGAGAATCCACTGCTAACAGCAGTATGCAACACATCGCGCAAGCCATGCAGAATTGCAGCAATTTATGAATGTTGCATCAAACCAGGGCCCGTACCACGAAACGGGTTTGAGACTCAAACAATCTAACGAGAATGCCGCATCCTACTCTAACAAAGTGGAATGACGTTGTTAGAGCAGGACGCGGTATTCTCGTCCGATTGTTTTGAGTCTCAAAACGGTTTCGTAGTAGGTCTACTGAAGCGTAGCGTGCCTTGAGTCCTCGTATACTAATATTTTGTTTGAAGGCTCTTGGAAAAGGGTAAAAATTTCTTATAAACAAAAAAAAAGGTGTAAAATAACTCAGGGGCCTCGTATAATTGATACGGCAGACACGGCGGTTGCTACGCCTCTCCATTAAACCCTAACTATTAAGCCACAAAATTTAAAAATCTGTACTCACAATAAACATAGCCGTGATGGTCAACAATAGAAATCGTATGGACTTCATATTGTACTCCAATTCCGTCTTCAAAAACTTCATTTTGTTAGTGTTTGGCACCGACATTGTATCAGCACGATATATTGTTGTCCTCTGAAGGCAATTTCCCCGCTCGTATCTGATAACGTGTGTGCTATGACGCTGCCACAGTATTCTTAAACAGTAGAATAACTCAGGCTTATCCTTGAAATTACTCGCACAATACAGACTACAACGCGCGTGCTTTGAAGTCTTCGTTGAGCGAGTACTGCGTCGTTTGTTACTTCAAGTTGTTTGAAATCACGTTTAAGTGCGCGTGCGCTGATTCGAGAGGTCTAAGAATGTAGCCTACTTTATACTATTATATTATGACGCTACGTATAACAATAAGTTTCATTATCCATTTCTAATCACCGTTGCAATTATTTGTTTGCTTTATCTATATTGTATGGGCATTCCTCTTGTAGGAAGAATAAATACAAGAAAGTACGTGTATAATGTATTCATTGTTATACAGTATACTTACTATACTATACTCCTTCTTTCTTTCATCCTTCAATTTCTCATGAGGCGTGCAGGATTTTGTCTGACTAAAAAGAAACCAAATGTTTATTTAATTATTATCTATTATCGCGTCTAATTTGCTAATCTGATCTTAATTTATTGGGAAATCATTAAGATTTCTGAAAAAAATCTTCTGGTCTGACCACGTAACATTTTCGTAGTGAGGTTTAAGTGCATTAATATGTTTAATTTATATACTTTTTTAAAAGCTATGCTGTCGTAAAATCGATTTATTTCAATCGTTACTACGAATAATAAAAACTATTATTATTCGTAGAATCGATACTTCTAAATACGTAAACACGTTAAACCTTTTACTATAATAATTGTGTTGCTGAATATATATTTTATAAAATAGCATCATACTTATGCATAAATTAATATCATAGGGACGCGGACGTACAAAAAACATAGGGAATATTTATCCCGTAGCGCTACGTAGAGGGTCTACGCGGGGTCTACGTAGACGCACAACTACTTTTTAAAGGAGATTTGAGTGTCATTTGTGATCAGTGATCATTGATCATTAATTATAACATTCAAATTCAAATTCTTTATTAAGCATACAATAATATACAATAGTATAAAAGCTAGGTAGCGTACATCACGTCGTCTAATCCCATGCTAAGTAAAAACTTGTGTTATGGCAATCAGACAACGCGCAACAGATGTACGCCGAACAGTTTTATCCTTATATATATTTTATACATTAACACACATAATCACACTACACTTTATCACGATTCACGTAAAGTCTCTTTCGGCGACGTGATGCGCGCTTCGTTCGGGAGCCTCCCCCGGAGAGATCATTATAGATAACTTAAATCTGTAATTGTCTCTCTTGTTCTTTGGATTAATGTTAGAGACAATCACGATACTTAAGCTGGATTTATATACATTCGCGCGAACGAGCTGTTCGGTCGCCACACCGTGAGATTGCAAGCTATAGTATGCAACGACTTATATAAATAGCTACGTACAGTACTCCCAAATTAATAATGCGCATGGAAATCTTCGCTAATTGTCGTACTCACGAAAACACCCGAATCTATGAAACTTGCATTTTGCACCTTGTTCAAAGGAAATAGAAGTAAATATTATATAGCCGGTGGCTGTCCGTTGTCGCGAACTCACCGGGAAGCCATCGCGGCGTTACCATGGTAACCGTCCAAGCAATGTCAGGCGCCTCTACGGCGCTGCAAAGCTCTGTTTTTCTTAAAGTTAAGTTTAAAACAGCGCTTGCAGCGACGTCTTCCGACGCTCGGGAAATAGATCGTTGCCGAAGAATTACGAAAATTTCTATTCGCATTATCACTTCGTTAGCACTGTATATTAAATTACATTCTTAGCCCGGCCGCACATTTTCCGAATTCTGATCAGAAACAGTTGAATTTCGCCGGATCGCCACCCCGCACACTATCCGAAATATCCTTCCGGCGAGTTCGAACTCACTCGGCTCAGTACAAAATGTAAGAGACTGCGCGGACGTTCAACTGTTTCTGATCAGAAATTTCGGACAATGTGCGGCCGGGCTTATGATCTCACGCTGTAGCCGCCAAACTACGAGTTCAGTCGGACGCAAATAAATCTAGCCCTAGAGCAGCTTTTCCCAAAGTTGGCGATAACGCCCCCCTGTGGGCGCTGAAGGTCTAAAGGTGTGGGACCCAGAAAAAAATTTGAGAGGTGTCAAGGGATACCCGAATGGAACGAAGTTATTTCTTATGTTCAAAAAACTATACATATAAACTGTGTACACTCGAAAAAAATATTTAAAAAAAACGCCATCTAGTTGACGCACAGGAATACTATCAGCGCCCTCTACTATGCAGGTACTAATAAAAAAGTGTTGAGGTCAAATCAAGGTCAAATATCGTTCTGATTTAGCCTTCAGATTTACGCCGAACGCGCGATAAGGAACTTCGTTCCAAAAATGGGGCCGTTTTTTCATCTGGTTGCATTTTAAATTGAAACAAAGGGGGCGCTAAAACATAATTTGTTCTTTAAGTGGGCAGTAGACAAAATAAGTTTGGGAACCTCTACACTAAAGCAATAACTATATCACGACTAAAACCTCATGTAAACCCAACCCGTTAGCTCATTGTCGATCCAATATTGTTTTATTAATAATCGTGTGGATTGATAAGTGCTATCAGTCTGATAACGTGGCTCTACTGATAAGGCGTGGCATGGATTAAGAGATTCCTTAATGTTGTGTATGCATATTAGGTGGCCAAATGTTGTTTATATGTTGTCCTAAATTATTGTCTGACGAAATAAGAAAGCGGACAATGTTTTATGTAAAACTGTAGCTCTAGTATTTATAATATCGATGTTTCTTTGTCGAGTCTTCGTCGATTATATTATATATTAATCGACATTTATATTTCTCAAACCATATTATATTTACAATGTTAATTAACTGTACAGAAAGCATACAGGGTTTGTTTATTTTATTTTACCAAATACAGTTTTGTATCAATAAATCCATAAATTCTTAAGTTTAATTTAAATGGGTGTTTATTCTTTATACGGTATTGTCTGATTCTTACATGTCGTAGATATTTGAATTAATCCAAGATTGGACTTAAATATAAATTTTTCCTTAACTGGAAAATAAAAATAAACAACCACATTTTTTAAACATTTTATTTAAAAACACTTGATTCAAGAATAAAATATACATTAATTATTAAAAATATATAATGTAACGTGATATAAACTATATAAGACACTTTGCCTTAACTTTATAATTCTTAAAATATGTCCTTATTTTATCGTGTGTTAATCTTAATAATAAAACTTTGATATGGAATGTACTAGATTTTAGATAGCAACGCTTTTAATTTCTCGATAATAATACACAACATTATAATTAATACTGAAAATGACTAATAATTATTAATTATACCAATGACTACTTTTTTAACTTTCTATATTTGGTATCAAAAGGGTATAAGCGATTTCTAAGTACTAAAACTTTTAAATTTCAAATCTAACCAGAAGTAGAATGATCATGATAGACTTAGTGGTTTTGTGAAACAGTATGAAAGTGAAATATCTTAATAGATAATAAAGCAAACTAAAAATAAAATTTCGTTTCACCATTTTTAAGTTCTTCTGGTCAGTACACGTTTACGTTGATTGAGTGAAAAACTTGAAGTCTACAGCGTTTAGATTGCATTGTTCAGACCACGGTTGAGACCACAGACATAGGTCATGATAGATACCTCTATAGAGACTTATTTTACCTCAGACGATAAGTTAAGCCAACGGATTTAGAATCACTGTCACACAAATAACGTTCTCGGTAAAATAAATTTTTAACGTTTTGCCTGTAGATTTCGTTCATCTCTGCTTAATTTCATTTTCTTTATTTTTTTTTCTTTTATCTTAATTCTTCTATATTATTTAGTCCCGGTTCAGACACAACGGGAACCGCATTAAAACCGTTTAAACCGCACAAAACTTGTTACAACGCGTTTGTTATAAGTTTTGTGCGGTTAAATCCACTGACCTCCATTATATAAGTACGCTGGACTTATGATCAAAGCTTATGATACCCAACTGCTTTTTGTGCCTATTTGAAGCGGAATCAGCGTCCCCAATGCGGTAAGAGAACTAAATCTGACGTAACTTGCAAATGGCCGCTTAATCGTTATTGGTTGTCATCACTAGTATTAGTTCCAAGTACCCTCACTACTGCTATCAGCGCCAATATGGCGACTTTCAAACGTCATTTTTACGTCAGATTTAGTTCTCTTCCCCCGCATTGGGGGCGCTGATTCCGCTTCAAATAGGCACAAAAAATAACTGTCATTTCAAAGGGTATCATAGGTCCAGCGTACTTGTATAATGGAGGTTAGTGGGTTAAAACGGTTTTTAAAGCACTAAACCGCAACGTTTAAGGATAGATCAGCGCGGTTTTCGCTTTATCTGAAGCTCTCATACTAGTCTAAGCTACAGTCTGTCCGTGGAACGGAACGTAGACTACAGGTGCGTTCTTCTCATTATCGGGGTTCAGGGAGGTGTAGGCGTTAATCATACGCTCCTGAATCTCCCAGCGGCGGCGTTCGCGCTCCGACTTAGCCTTGCGGATGGAGCTGGCCAGCGAGAAGGAGAACACTATGCCGATTATCTGGAAAAATTAATAGGAAATAGGATAAGAAATGCTGAAGAAGAACGGATAAATTAGTATATAGCTGTAACCATCCAGTGTATAGAAAACTTGGAACTAATTAGAAATGTTGATAAGAACTAAAGATAAACTTCAGTTTCTAGTTTAGAATGCTGTTACATTAAAAATTAACTTGGACGGTATTACACTTTACTGTTTGTTTTAAATTGATAAAATCGCATTTAAACCCAAATAAGAGCATAATAAAATTATCTAATCCTCCCAATGAGAAAAACAACTATAGTTTGAATTCTTTTCAACTTCGTCGCACGGCGATATTTAATAAAATATGGAATTCGTTTCGTATTTAACTTGTAAAACAATTTTTTAACTGTTTTGCACGAATCCTACGCGCGAGTCGGGTTCTTACCTAACTGTTGTCATTACCTGAATAAACGCGATGGTCATGGCTCCAGCGACCAGCAGCCCCGCGCTCTGGTATATCAGATACGTGATGCGGGGCAGGCAGCCGTTGGCGTACTGGGTTCTTACCTAACTGTTGTCATTACCTGAATAAACGCGATGGTCATGGCTCCAGCGCCCAGCAGCCCCGCGCTCTGGTATATCAGATACGTGATGCGGGGCAGGCAGCCGTTGGCGTACAGCTTCACGCACTGGTCCAACTCTACTCCATCGTCAGCGGTGGACATGGCCTGCGCGCAGCAGGAATACGGCACTGTGATGTTGTTAACGCTGATGCCGGGGCTGGCGGTGGGCACGTTATCCCAGTCCTCGTAGCCGTCCACGCCGCAGCAGTTCAACTGGAAATAATGAGGCACCATCATTTCATCAGGTCATCAGTTGTTAACGGGGGTCTATAAAAATGTCTTAGGTGACCCGACTTGACCTTCTCCTAATGAATATAGGCAGCCAATGTCATCGTGTCTGAACTACATCGTGTCTGGGCTACAGGAGGTCCGCAGTACCAACACCTTAAAAGTGGGCTACGATTTACGAAACAAAGGAGTTAGGGAACCTCTGCTTTAGAGGATTGTAATCTAATAAGTGGCTGAGACGTACCCTGCTCTGTATGAAGTCGAAGCCGTCAGTGACTTCACTGTTGGTGTAGTAGTAGGGCAGGCTGTCACGTAGCTTGCTGTCCAGCATGTCGGAAACCTGCGCGCGCAGGCTGTACGCCACTATGGCCGCCGTTAGCTCCAACACGAACACCAGGCTGAGGATTACTGCGAACTGAAAAAAAATTTAAGTACAGTACATGTGGCACTCGGGGATTGCAGCGGTAAAGCTATGCAGCAATAGCTAGTCCACACGCATAAGTCTAGTCGCACGCACAACACCGTGTCGAAGTCTACAGAACTGAAACGACGTTCGACGATGTGTTAGGTTCATTTTCGTTACGGACTTTACATTAGAGGCTACTATGAATTCCTCATCTCCATAACAACGAATAGATCCACGGTCCGTGATTTAAAAATACAGAAGCTCGAGTAATAATCCTTCAGGATATTGGAAAATCAGCATGAAAATATGTTACTATCATTGGCCGCCGGATGTCGATTTTAGCGACTGCACTTCTTATGTACCTAGTACCTACATACGACAAGTAATGTTATCAAAACTGAATCATTTGTCGCGATTTCTGTTATCAGTAACAAATAAATAAATCGCTATGACCGGAATACCAAGAATTCTAAATACATACTTAGATAGAAAACTCTTTACATTTAGAAAACACTAGACGCTTCGACGATGACGATTTAAATTAAAATCCCAGCTACGCATTTTTACTTTAAAAAAAAAAAACGACGCCAATACTCACAATATTGACAAGGCAGGTGCTCTCCTTCAGGGCCCCGATGCAGCCGAACAGCGACACGAACAGCATGGTGACTCCGATGACGATGATGAAGGTCGCCGGCGAGAACAGCTGGTCGTCCAGGAAGAACGACACATCGTAGTAGATCGCGTAGATCGTCGTGCCCACCGAGATGATCAGCGCTGACGTCAGCTGGAAGTTAGTAAGTCATACTTTAAAATATATGAGACGGTCTTGATGTACCATCGAGGAAGTTGATTCCTATGCAATTGACAGACCAACGTTATTTAGTCGAATATGTCAATTCTATGTTAATTGTGATCTGTCAGCTAAGTTTGACGTAACGCGACCAAACTACTTAGGTCCCCGATTTGCATAGGAATCAACTTCTCTGATAGTACTATCAGCTACATATTAGCTACCTACGTAAGTGGCGTGTCAAACCCAGCCGACAGATCTCGATTGTGGGACACGGGTGACACACGGTCACCGCACGGTCGCCGTGCCATGTGAAAGCTGTCTGACATAAGCCGACCAAATTACGTAGGTCCGCCAACTGCCTATTATGAATCAATTTCGATCATTAAACGACAGATTGTAATTCTGGGGGTATTATCATTGGGTTTTATACACACAAGAAAGTCACTACTTTTTGGTTTGTGTTTTAATTTCTTTTCAAGCAAAGTTCTATAATAATTATGGCAGGTAATTTATTGTGACCCTGGTTTTAACTTAATAAGGATCAAAGTGGGTAATGGTTCCTTTGTAACTTAAGTTAAATGTAAGAGCTGCTTGTGAAAAAGATTTTAGCTTACTTGTTTTGCCGTTCCTACCGGATATTGTATCGAACTTAAAGCAATCGCTTAAGATTTCTGCTAGAAATGCCATTATTCTCTGGTGCTAAAATATGGAATTTAAATAGTAGAGACTAAAAAACAATCTATGACTTTAAAATTATTTTTAAAACAAAATGGCTGATACCTAATAGTATCTTATCATGATTCATGACTCATGAAACTTTACAATGTAAATTATAATAAAAAAACTAAAAGATAATGTTATAGCAAATGAGTCGTTAGTGCCTCGCGTGTTGTAAGTCCTACATAATTTAAGATACTTTTTTGAGCCTTTAAAAATACATGTCGCAATAAAATGTATCATAATATTATGGACATTTTTGTATAAATTATCTAACTTAACTTTACACTACTTTTAATACTTAAAATGAACCATACCGTAGATGCACCCAGTGCTAATAGGGCTTGATTACATCTTTTTTTTTATTAAATAAGGGGGGCAAGCGAGGAAACGGGTCACCTGATGGTAAGCAACTACCGTCGCCCATGGACACTCGTAACATCAGAAGAGCTGCAGGTGCGTTGCCGGCCTTTTAAGAGGGAATACGCTCTTTTCTTGAAGGTTTGCAGGTCGTATCGGTCTGGAAATACTGCTGGTGACAGTTCATTCCAGAGTTCTACCGAGTAGTAGTACATCTACCGAGTAGTGGCATAACAGTGGCAAAACAGTGCTCTCGGCCACTCAAATTGGTCACCGAGTGGAGCGGCCGAAGGCACTCTCTCGCATGGTCTCGCCTTACATAGACATAATTCAAAAGGTACAGCTTCATTAGTTTTAGCAATACGGTAACCGGTTTTACAAAATATGTACTGTAATACGTTGACGCTAATAGGCATGATGACTATTTTTTTTTCATATTGGTAATTGAAAGGCCCTTAAAAATAGAAACATCGCTGAAAGAATTACTCTGATAGCTTAAAAATTCACCAAGATTTGACAATTCAAACATCTCATAAAATAGACCTGCCCGACACGCTCCATACAAAATGCTTCGAAAGACTGACGTCACTCTTTCGTAGTTTGTACGCATCGGGAGAGAACTTTGTTCGATAGGTATATTAAATATTGCGTTTATGAAAGTAGTTTCTTAACAAAAGTAACTTTTAATTGCATAAGTTATCGAATGGTATACAAATATTAAGAAATTTAATTGAAAAAAAAATCGACTTGATTATCCAACTTTGAAGGCGCATAACAAAAAAAATACAAATGCTATCGAACTGAAATTTTGGGAGCACTTATTTTTTAACGTGATTTCTTTATTTTATTAACAAAATTCGCTAATCTTTGACCTTGTCATCATCCCTATTGTTATGTATATAACATTATGTATATTTACCTACCTCTGAATAAGGAAACTAAATATTTACACTAAAATTCGGCCTACACTAAAATATTTAATTCACTTACGTCACCTGCCAGGTGATTGTTAACAAAATTCTGTAAAATATATATTTGGTGGAAATGTAGTTTATTTTACTTTTAGCAAAGGGCAAAGCAATTTTCGAGGGTCTTCGGCAAATCGATTTATTACGTCTTCTGTGAAAGAATCGCCTACTTTTATAGAAAACTCAATAAGCTTTGAGTTTTCTATAAAAGTAGGTAAGTACTAGATATTTTTTCTATGAAAGTACTAGATTTTCGATAAAAGTACTAGATAAGATACTTAGTAGGGACGTCAACATGATCATGATATTATGTACAATTTTATTGTTATCGCTATACACAAGCGTGTATCTAATCGATCGGTCCACTCGCCCGCTATCAGCGATGTCCATAATGCTAACATACAGCGTTTACTCATAAATAACCTTCAATATTTACCCGATTGCGCCAAAACGAAGGTTATGTTTTGTGATTTTGTGTAGGGGAAGGTCCGTCAGGAAAATATTTTATACCACTTTTCAGTTTTATCGAAATATCTATATATATAGATCTCAAAGGTGACTGACATGGTGATCTATCAACGCACAGCCCAAACCACTAGCCGATCGGGCTAAAATTTGGCATGCAGGTAGATATTATGACGTAGGCATCCGCTAAGAAAGGATTTTGATCAATTCCACCTCCAAGGGGTTAAAATAGGGGATGAAAGTTTGTATATAATAATACTTCTCAACGCGAGCGAAGCCGCTGGCAAAAGCTCGTCATATAATAAATCTATACTAATATTATAAAGCGGAAGAGTTTGTTTGTTTGAACGCGCTAATCTCAGGAACTACTGGTCCGATTTGAAAAATTATTTGAGTGTTAGATAGCCCATTTATCGCGGAAGGCTATAGGCTATATTTTATCACGCTAATACTAATAGGAGCGAAGAAATAGAGGAAAGTGTGGAAAAAACGGGGGGAAATTATTTGAAAGGTCTTATTTGAACGTGCTAATCTCAGGAACTACTGGTCTGATTTGAAAAATTATTTTAATGTTAGATAGCCCATTTATCGAGAAAGGCTATAGGCTATATTTTATCATGCTAAGACTTATGGGAGCGAAGAAATAGAGAAAAATGGGGGAAATAATTTGAAAGGGCTTATTTGAAAGGGCTTATTTGAACGCGCTAATCTCAGGAACTAATCTCAGGAACTACTGGTCTGATTTGAAAAATTCTTTCAATGTTAGATAGCCCATTTATCGAGAAAGGCTACAGGCTATATTTTATCACGCTACGATTAAAAGGAGCGAAGAAATAGAGGAAAATGTGGAAAAATGGGGAAAATTATTTTAAAGGGCTTATCTCACGAACTACTGGAGCAATTTTTCTGTTATTTGGCACAGATAAGAAGTAGACCACGTGAAGGATCTATTCTTTGTGGACTAATTTGTCTGTGAAATATGTAATTTGCGCGGGCGAAGCTGCGCGGAACGTTATATTTCGCGTGGTCATGACTCACGACATCACGCGTAAACGGCTGGACCCATTTTGCTGAAATTTGGTATAAAGATACTTCGAGTCCCGAAAAAGAAAATAGGATACATTTTGTCCCGGAAAATGTACGGTTCCCGCACAATAAACTTTTATGATTATCGCCTAAACTATTCAATCTATTTGATGTTTGTAATACTTTGAGTCTCGGGAAAGGACAAGGAATACTAATTTTGTCCCGGAAAATGTACGGTTCCCGCACAATAAACTTTTATGATTCTCGCCTAAACTATTTAATCTATTTTGATGAAATTTGGCATGGAGATTGGAGATACTAATTTGAATCTGGGACAAGGAATGCTTTTTGTCCCGGAAAAATGTGCGGTTCCCACACAATATACTTTTCTGATTTGCGCGTAAACGACTCAATCGATGTAAGGGAACCTATAAACTAAAGTCCACGCGGATGAAGTCGCGGGCAACAGCTAGTTTTTCTATATCACCTACACCAATTTTAACCTTTTAAAGTTTTAACCCATTTAATCTTTTATCTCAATTTTAACGAATTTTGCGGATAATATCTAGTTATGTACTACTCTGGAACGCTACGTCACAGTCTATTGTCTACACCAGCTATTATCAAAATCTCAAAGGCTTTGCTCCGCAATAGCCTTAGAGGGGCTCCACAAAGCGATATATAAATTGTTTTTAGAAACGTCATCTCATCAGCATGAAGACAATTCATTATCTTTTAGGGGTCCGTCAAAAATATAACTTTCTAAAAGGGTTCCGCCGCCAAAAATTTTGAGAAAAAGACCGCTGGTTTAAAAGACTCTAGTTATTGTAGAACACTGCACACTTGAAAAATATAACACATACTCAGATAAAAAATATGAAAATACGAGTACATGCTACTATTTGTGGCCTACTAATTATACGTGGCAATGACCTATTTCGTAATATAATTAGCTGATCTATTTATAACTAATGGCGCTCGAATTCTTAGCTCTAATAGTTTTTTAGAAAATATTTTATAGATTATGTAAAATGTGTAATAATTAACTACTAATGCACCAATATTCTCTTATGAGTCAGATATTACTTATTATTTTACTGCTAATGTTTATTGTTTATGAAGCTATTAAAGACTTATATTATGTAGATGTTTTAATCTTTAATTCTCTATTATCGAATACTAAATGACACCCGCAACCATGGGCGTACCGAGGGGGGCAGGGGGAGGGCACTGCCCCCCCCTGGATCATGTTGATCATGTACTAAGTATATTATATCAATAAAAATTAAAAATTAAGAAAACGAATTTTTGTCATTTGTTTGCAATACTTACTATATTTTTACAACTAAAAAAAAACCGGCCAAGTGCGAGTTGGACTCGCCCATGAAGGGTTCCGCAGCAACAATAAGGTTTATTTTTTATGAAATTAAAAGGTTTTTGATTTATTTTTATGTTTCAGTTGATTTAATGAAAGTTAATTTAAGGTTAACCATTTATGACGTATAAAAGAAAAACTACTTGCTAGATCTCGTTCAAACCAATTTTCGTTGGTAGTTTTTATAGTTATGTACATCATATATTTTTTTTAGACTTATCATGCCCCTACTTTAGAAATTAGAGGGGGGGTGACACACATTTTACCACTTTGGAAGAGTCTCTCTCGCCAACTATTCAGGTTAGAAAAAAATGATATTAGAAACCTCAATATGATAGCTTGGACGAAAATTTTTTTTTTTGATTCAGTTGTAACTTGTACCTATGGGGACCCCTAAAATTTTTAATAATTTTTCCATTTTTGTATCAAAATCTTAATGCGGTTCACAGACTACATCTACTTACCAAGTTTCAATAGTATAGCTTTATAATTTCGGACAAAAGTGGCTGTGACATACGGTCGGACAGACAGACAGACATGACGTTTTGCCATTTGGCTACGGAACCCTAATTATTAATTTTTTATTCTTTATAAACACCTAGCTTATAAAAAAATCTGATTTGCCCCCCCCCCCCCCCCCCCTGGCTCAGAACCTGGGTAATTTGCCCCCCCCCCCCCCCTGGCCCAGAACCTGGGTACGCCCATGCCCGCAACGGAGAAAAAACGGAAAATTTGTTTACCGCGCGGAAACCAGGCGCGGTCGCAGCCTGTTGGAGGGGGTCACTCACTATACCGTACTAAAAATTTATTGGCAAAAATTTCCTTTTATTATTTGGCAAGATTTTGAGATTTTTCAATTTGACCTTAGATTTGGTGGGGGGATCATGTCCCCTGTGACCCTCCTCCCCCTTCGGCCCGCGCTTGGCGGAAACCGTACATTTTTCCGGAATAAAATTTATTCAACTTTCCCTCAACTCAAAGTATCATACCAAACAGTTCAACGGTTTGGGCGTGATTCGTGACGAGCCAACAAACAGACAGACACACTTTCGCATTTATAATATTAGTACGGATGTAATCTTAGGCAGTACAAAATTTTAAGGCTTCTCCTCTACACAAATAATTCAAAAAGTACAAACCATTTAGCAGCGATACGTTATCTCTAACTGAAGTCTGAAGGTCGGTGAAACCAATTAACATGGTGTAATTATTGTAACGCGCGTAAACAAAGTCTAGATTTGTTGAGGTAATGTCCTCCATACTCTTCTACGGCCGTATCACATTTAATTATTACTTAACTTTAATTTAATGAAGAGTTTATGAAGAAAAGTATGTTTATGTAAAAATGTACATTGAATTAACAGAAAATTAAACGTCCCTAAGTCCGTCAGACATTTAAAACACCCAAAATGGCGTGGATTTTCTATCCATTCCTTTCGGGTCCTTTTCTTTTACATTTCGGAGATCATCATCCAAATCCTACCAAGCAAAAGTTACGAAGAAGGGTCAGCCTTCGACACTGCTGAGAGCTACGGTATATACAGTGTGTAACAAAAATAAGTGATAATACTTTAGGGTGTGTACGTGTTCCTTGTAGAGAGTTCACTGTGAAAGTAGCAGCGCTGAAAGACGAAAATTTTTTTTCACTTTTGTATGGGCAAGGGCCCGAGCGTCACGAGTTTCCCCATACAAAAGTGAAAAAAAAATTTGGTCTTTCGGTGCTGCTACTTTCACAGTGAACTCTCTACAAGGAACACGTACACATCCTAAAGTATTATCACTTATTTTTATTACACCCTGTAGATAAAGACTATATTTAATATTATACAATATTGTTTCGTATGAGCTTTCCTTTTATCCATCTATTACATTTCAATAGATCGTCATACAAATCCCTATACAATATACATACTAGCTAGGGCTTCCCTAAGAAAAACAGCCAGCCTTTGCCATAGCCATAAAAACAGTAATAACTTGTAAGCCGTGTTTATACGTGGGAGAGCCATGCTTCGGCACGAATGGGCCGGCGCGAACGGATAAATACTACGTTCTCACAGAAAACCGGCGTGAAACAGCGCTTGCGCTGTGTTTCGCCGAGTGAGTGAGTTTACCGGAGGCCCAATCCCCTAACCCCTACCCTATTCCCTTCCCTACCCTCAACTATTCCCTTCCCTTCCCTTCCCTACCCTCCCCTATTACCCTATTCCCTCTTAAAAGGCCGGCAACGCACTTGCAGCTCTTCTGATGCTGCGAGTGTCCATGGGCGACGGAAGTTGCTTTCCATCAGGTGACCCGTTTGCTCGTTTGCCCCCTTATTTCATAAAAAAAAAAAGCCAAGGTGTAAACATTTCATACAAAAGATGAATTATTAATTAAGTTTTTGTGATTCTTGTCTATGGTAGGTATAGAGTAGTTTAGACTACAGTCACAGAATAGATAATAGTACAAGTACTACAGTGTCTGATACTTCAAGTCACTCGTGCCTAAACATAATTCTCCCTCATAATATGCATATGGTGAAAATGTATATGCATAATGCATATGCTGTAAATATGCATATGCAATGGTTCAGGCGGGTCCGGCAGCCTTGACCTCGGGCGCTGCGGTCGCGCTATCGATCCAAACGCCTTGCATTATTTAACTAATGTTCTAGCGTTTAATATACTTTTAAAGACCAGGCGCCGTCTTAGGAAAAGAGAGGGGGGGACATGATCCCCCCAAAATGTAGGTAGGTAGTTGATTTTTAGGGTTCCATACCTAAAGGGTAAAAACCGGGATCCTATTCATGAGACTTCGATGGCTGTCTGTCCGTCTGACTGTCCATCTGTCTGTCTCCAGGCTGTATCTCAAGAACCGCTATAGCTAGAGTTCTGAAATTTCCACAGATTGTGTACATATCTGTTGCCGCTATAACAAGAAATACTAAAAACAAAATAAAATTAATATTTAAAGAGGGCTCCCATACAACTGATACAACAAACGTGATTTTTTTGGCCTTTTTTGGTCGATATCAATAATAGCAACAGGTAGGCACTTGATATTTTTACAAATGCCTTAATTACTTATATGTCTACTTCAATATTTAAGAATAATATTAAAGTAAAATAAAAAATTAAGGGTTAAACACAATTTTTGGTCTATGTTTGCTCTTTAACAGTACGGAACCCTTCGTGCGCGAGTCCGACTCGCACTTGGCCGATTTTTTATTTCGACACTACACCTTTCGCGCGGCTCCGCCCCACGGAGTAAAAACAAAGCTCCACCAGTATAAATAAGGAAATTTGCGGGAAGCGCACATTTTCCCGCAAAAAAGTAGGTAGCCTATATGTCTTTCCTCGTGGTCTGTAAACCCTCGACTTACTGATCTCCAGGATTTAATGTCGATAGCTTGCATGAATTTTACTCCAAACAAGCAACAAAAAACTGACATTTTTCTCATTGATATGTAACTAAATACATTTGTAATTACATTGTTTATTTTTTATGTGCGGACTGTGAAGGTCATTTTATTTCTTAAAATGGACCCCGAGCGAAACTAATTGGTGAACCCTGTTATAGAGTTCTCTTTAAATATAGATTAGGCATGTTAATGCATATTAATATTTAAATTTAATTTTTGCTGTCCTAATCATATTAACATAAATAAATTTAATTATAAATGCGGATGAAACTCTTATTTCTTGGATTTCCAGACAATGACTAATATTCTCTGGCCTTTTGATTTCATTAAAATCTAATTAAATAATAATTTCTACACAAAACCGGTTCTCATGTTATTTAATGGTTACATTGACGTATAATCCATTGTTCTGAGGCTCTCAGAGACGAAATTCAGAAGATTTAAGAATATGAATTGTTAAACATTTCTCTTATCTGATAGCGGGCGTGAAATTGTTACAAGCAAATTCTTGGTAAGTTTGTTCGATCCGATTTCTATGAAAGTATATAAGTATAATTCTTCATAGTTCTTCAAATTAAATGAGCATACAAAAGTACTATTCTGTTATCTGCTGATGACAGAAAATAAAAATGTTTCTAGAACTTGAATAATATTATTGATTCAGGGAAAACTAGAATTTTGTGAATCATTTATGAAATTATTTTGACTCATTCATATCATTAGCGAAGGAACACGAACAAGTCAATAGATAAGAAAAGGTAGACAATAGTTATTAAGGAGAGCCACATCATTGTATACCTTATTTACTTTGTGTTAAAGAACATATTTGCTTCACAGAGATTTAATTGCGTCTCAGCCTTGTCAATTTGTCTCAAAACAAAGTGCATGAAACTTTATACGTGAGACTAACGACTGTTGGTTCCTGTAGCGCCATCTACTGGGTCTAGTTGATAATTTCACATCATCTTTATCATCATCTTCATCATCATCATTATCAACCTCATCATCAAACCAAATCCCAAAACAAAATTTCGTAGAGCCTCTACGAGCTACGTAGCCACGAAATTATAATGTATTTTCAATTACCGCTACAGCACTAAATAAACTACTTACAAGTCTTGTATATTATGTAGGTTCAGTAAATAACACTATTTCATGTTTCGAACAGGTGCAAAAGACGTAGAAAGATAAGCAATTCCACGTAAACGTTTACCTTAAAATGTTTTTATTCCGTGTAAAACGTACATCATTTTAAAGAAAAACAAAGAAACCAACACATTATAATATAAAAATTACAATCTTCAATTTCAACATAATACCTTCCATATAAGTACTTATTTTGATATATTGGAAATATTTCTATAACCGTGCAAATATTTCACAAGCATTGTTGTCCTTATCAGATAACTCACCACGAAAATCGCCGTCACACACAACAGCATGTACTTTATACACCGCATGCCCACTTCTAGATTATTCGACGCCATGGTCACAACTACACTCGACGGAAGGTAGCGTTACACTGAATTTCAGAAGGTGATAACGTATCGCGCGTCGTATAATGACTGCGGGGGAAAACAAGCCGAGTTTTCCTCGGCAATTAGCATGGTAAATATAGAATTACCTTGCAACACTGAGCGTTTTTCGAATGTTGGCGACCTTGTCGTAAGATTTTTTTATCATGGTCGAAGAAAATATGTAAACTATGGGTAATCTTTTGTAGATTTTTGTGATTGGTCGTTATTATTGGCCTTTACTAATTAACAGATTTAAACCTTTTTTACAACACTGCGTTATTTTTAGAGTTACATAAATTACTTAGTTATTTTACTTGTTATATCGTCATAGGTGATGTTGTAGCTTCCTAGTTTAAACTCAAAGTTTTGAAACTAATCGAACAGGAATCTTGTCGATCTTCTAGTTACATATAGACATGCATAGTGGCTGTTATAGTCTTCATTTTATGATGGTCACGACTCATGATATTAAAATGAACCAGGTTAATGCGGTTACAGGCTGACCTTCGGGCGAATGACCTCACACTGCAGATTCTCTGTCAAGTGCAATGAGGGGGAGAGGGGATATTAAATAGGAAGTGACACGTTCCCTCTGTATTATTTTAAATTTTTTAAATAAATTCCTATTATAACTTTTTAAATATGGAATCAAACTAAAGTGAGCTTATTATAATCTCACAAGTGAATAAATAAATAAATAAAATATTTTTGTTTCAGGCTAACGGCCCATAAAAAATATTAGTAATAGGCCAAAAATTGTGTTTTTTGTATGGGATCACCCCTTAATTATTTATTTTATTTTAATATTATTATTAATTATTAAAGTAAACATATATTTAAGGTCTTTGTGAAAATTTCAAGTGCCTCTTATCATTATTGATTACGAGCAAAGAAGGCCAAAAAAATCACGTTTGTTATATGGGAGCCCCCCTTAAATATTAATATTATTTTGTTTTTAATATTTATTGTTATAGCGGCAACAGATATACACAATCTGTGAAAATTTTAGAACTCTAGCTATAGCGGTTCTTGAGATACAGCCTGGAGACAGACAGACGGACAGACAGACATCGAAATCTCATGAATAGGGTCCCGTTTTCACCCTTTGGGTACGGAATCCTAAAAACAAAATAACTATAAGTATTAGGTCCTTACATAATATGAAATTGGCGTTTTGTATGGGTGGAATCTAAAGTCGATTTTTTGTATAATATAATTTAATTAATCAAAGTATGTACAGTGGTACATACTTTGATTAATTAAATTATATTATACAAAAAAATCGACTATCGATGCATTTTTGCCATCTTTAAAGGGTAGTTCGTTGATCCCTGTACTAAAAAAACGGAGGGACGAGACTCAATTAATTCTTTGAATGCGGTTTGGACTGCCACATCAGAGTTGAATTTTTTTCCTTGTAGGAAGTTATCCAAATTCCGAAAAAATGGTAATCTCTTAGGGCAAGGTCCGGGGAGTACGGTGGACAGACATTCCAATTGCAGCTCCTCCAGTTTTGCTTCCGTCTGTTGTGCAGTGTGTGTGTGTGGCCAGCCTTGGTTGCTTAGCAGCTAGTTCTTCCATCATGGTTTGCAGTTGCAACGACTTGACGCAGCCCCAAAGAAAAAAATCTAGAGACGAAATTTCAAAATTGTCAAGTCCCTATTGGAAAACCCTTTAAATATTCGAAGACGAATACTTTCTAGTTTCATGTTATCCTTATTATACCTCTACTATTGGTAAAAATATTTCCTATGTATGTATAATAATATTATCAAGAGCAAAGGTTCCTCTTTTCAACACAGAGTATTATCAAGGATACCTGTTGCAGAAAAATTAATGTTTTCCACTGAAATTATTTTATTGCGCAAAAAACACCTATTAGCCTGTATAAAAAATAAAACATAACAATAAATAACACATTCATAAAATTTAATTCATACTCTCGATGTATTATATACAAACTAAATCAACACAAGAATGTTACATTGTTAAATAACAAATAATTTAATAAACAAAATTAATAATATTAGGTAACTATAGTGTTCTACGGGAACTCCTGTTCTCTTCTTGTGATGTTGGCTAGCCACACGGCGCCCGCTACTGCCAACGCCTGAAAACGTTAAATAGCAATCATTTTACCAGCAATTTACACGTTTATTAACATCTTATTTCTAAGATGTTTTATGAAATAAACAAGAAAACGAGCATCCAATTGATGACAAGCTATTGCTACCGCCCATAGACCCGCTGAGGATATTACTACATTTGTACAGTTTCCTCTGGGGTCGGACTTTTATTTTAATCTCGATGATGCCCGCATCTTCGTTGCGCCAAAATTTATTTAGGGCGCCAAAAGTACGAATAATAATAATAAAAACTAGCCGAAACCATACATCTTTCCGGGACAAAAGTATCCTACGTCCTTTCTCGGGACTGATGTATCCCCATAACAAATTTTAACAAAATCGGTTCAGCGGTTTGGGCGTGAAAAGGTAACAGACAGAAAGACAGACGGACAGACAGACACACTATCGCATTTATAATATTACCTACTAGATATTTTTGCCATGTTAGGTATACGTACAATGGCGAACACTCAACGTGAGCGTCACTGGCTGCAAGGCCGACTGTTATTAACCGACTTCCAATAAGGAGGAGGTTATTTATGTTCGGCTGTGGATATATTTTTTTGTTCCGATATCTAGTCACTGGCGTCAAAACAGTATAACCTTTCTTGTTTACAAATCACTAACTGATAACAGATGTATCACAATTTCACAAAACGTATCTCCATACCAAATTTCAGCAAAATCGGTTAAGCGGTTTGGGCGTGAATAGGTAACAGACACACTTTCGCATTTATAATATTAGTATGGCTGTATGGATCATAAAGTTAATATACCTACCGGAATAGAGCAACAATCTCGAGCTGTCAAACGAAACCAAAATTGGTTTTCATCTGTGTGAAAAATATGTGTACGTATACACTTACACAAGCATGATTGAACATGAATTCTATGAGATTAAATTGTCAACGTGCGGCACGTGCCGACTGGACGTCAAAAAAAGAGTGCTGCTGTCATGTATCACACGTCTCTTTTTACCACGCAGTGTTACTGATAGTGACATCTCTCTTGATCAGACCTTTGTTTCTCTATTCCGCTAGGTATATTAACTTTATAGTATGTATATAATAATTTTACATTAATTTTATAACTTCAATTTAATAAAAACAACAAATTACCTGCATAATAACCAGAAACACTCCAGTAATGCCGATGGTCCCCGCATGCGACTGGACCCAGTCGCCAAACGCAACCGAGCATCCGGTACTGTATCCCATGGTGGTGTTGCAGACGAAACTGGTGACGGTACCAGGGATGTGGCTGCAGCAGCTGACCGGGAGACCCAGGGTGTCCGTGGTGTTGAGTGGCACCAGCCAGTCGCTGGAGTTGACCACGCCGCAGCAGGTGAACTGGAATTGTGGGTAAGACAAGTTGGGTTAAAGATTTGAATCTTTTTACACGTGCCATCGAAAAAATTGATCCATAGGCAGATGACGGACTTCCGTCATTTGGTCGGGTTATTTCAATTTAATATTAGTCGTGATCTAGTTGGGTTTAACATGACGCTACCAAATTACGTAGACCCGCCATCTGCCTATGCATCTTCTCTGATCTGGGTGCACGGTAGTGCCCCCGCCAAGGCGAGCCATAGTACTTTTAAAAATAAGTAGAATCACAGAATAGATAATAGTACAAGTACTAGAATGCAATTTTAAACATAGCAACGTTTGTACACGCAATTTCTTGCTTTCTTAATCAATTTATTCGAGTCAGCAATCTTGCTATGCATCTTTAAATTATTTATGGTCAGGACATTCGGCAATTTCGGACCATCAGCTCCTAAGGCAATAACAAGAATTCTTGTTCCAATAAAAAATACCTATTCGAGGACATAATATTATTTCTTAAGGATATTATGGATATATTTTTTCAGGTTTAGCACATTCAAAAGGAATTTTTGTGACTCGTCTCGCTGGTTAGACAAGGCCCTACCTAATAAAGTCTAATCTACTGCCGGTGCATTAAATTTCATCTCTATATTCGCTATATCCAAATTCGCTACTAAAAAAATATGTATTTTTACGTATTTCATCACCATTTCGCCACACCAAGCGCCAACAGTCGAAGTAATAAAAAAATGTGCAAAGGAATTAATTTAAATATGTATTTCATGCTTGTGGTTTCTGTTGGCCTAGTTCAAGACTGTGTATTTTCTTATAAATTAATATAGCTATAGCCTTTTGCCAAACCAAGTTTTTAGTGTTTTTAATATTGTGTAATGTAGTACCTATTTGAATATAATTTACTTTACAGGATGAGATAGGTATCGCACTTGACAGATAAATTTATATTATAATATATTAACTAATTATGGTTTAATGCACTAATGAGTAACAAAGAAAAATTAATTTCTAAACAGATGTTATAATTATGTGATAAGGATTTTTTAGAAATACTTAATTATCATTTTAGAGAACGAGTATAGCTCATTTCAAATCGGGATGATAGCATACTAGAATGCAACTCTATTTTATTTTTATGGCGATATATTAAATATTTATAATAAACAATATGACATTATAAGGACTTAGGACATCTACATTGCAATTTTAGTTTACTTTGTTGCATAGAACTAAGATTAGGTTCACACGGCATTGTCCTGCATGTTTCCTGCAGGTTTTTTTTTGTAGCATAGTGTATACGTCTTGTACACTATACGTCTAATTGTGCAATAGTGCAATAGTACAACAAATCGTGCAGTACAATCGACGTGTGAATGGTTCTATATACATTGTATGCGCCACTGTTTATTCGTTAAGACGTATAAGTACCTACTGCAAAAAAACGTGCAGGAAACGAGCAGGATTGTGCCGTGTGAACCTCACCAACTCTGAAGCTACTTAGTTTTATTATATTTGGCACGGACGTGAACTTTATCACGCTATGTTTATGGTTCTCCTTTGTTCTGACTTCTGGATAATTGTTAATTCAGTGCTAAATTCTCCTGCCTTGTATAACAATGTAATAAACGAATTTTTGAAATTCTAGTTAGGTTCCCTAATTTTTAACATACGAAAACCACCACAGATAATTATTACAAAGAAATTTTTTGGAATACCACCGGGAGAGGTTGAACTCTGCATACCCCGCGCTCTCTCTCTCTCTCTCTCTCTCTCTCTCTCTCTCTCTCTCTCTCTCTCTCTCTCTCTCTCTCTCTCTCTCTCTCTCTCTCTCTCTCTCTCTCTCTCTCCTCTTTTATACGAAATAAGGGGACAAAACTCGCAACATCAGAAGAGCTGCAGGTGCGTTGCCAGCCTTTTAAGAGGAAAAAGGGGAGGGTAAGGAAGGGAATAGGGAAGGGTAGGGAAGGGTAGGGCCTCCGGTAAACTCACTCACTCGGCGAAACATAGCGCAAGCGCTGTTTCACGCCGGTTTTCTGTGAGCCCGTGGTATTTCTCCGGTCGAGCCGGCCCATTCGTGCCAAAGCATGGCTCTACCACTCGGTACTATTGGATGTACTACTCACGTCAGTCTGCACCTCATCCCACAGCTTGGTGACCTCCACGCTCTTGTGAATCCCGTACAGGTCCATGGTGCTGAGCAGCTGCTTCTGCACCAGCGCCACCGTGTTCCCGCGCAGTGCGTACCCCGCTATACACGCCGATAGTTGGAACACGAACATCAGGATCATGGAGCCGGCGAACTGGAATTGTCGGGGTATTTGTTAGTGAATGCTCCTCTAAAGTGGGGTCAAAGGAACTACAAATAATCGACAAACTGTCATAATGAAAGTTTCAGTCATTTCACAACGGAACAAACAGAGACTTTCTCATCTATATAAATAAAAATGAATTTCAATTTTGTTAGTATCGTTATAGCTCAAGAACGGCTGAACCGATTTACGAAATATTCGTGGGTAGGGTAGGTTTTAGGGTGAGAAAATGTAGGAGCTAAGTGTTACGAAGTTCACGGGTAATCCAGTTTATATTAGTGTTTTAGAATGTTCTTTTGGTTTAACGACATTATTCACGTAGGACAATGATTGCCATTATGATTGCTCATGGTGTCTACAGATGCACAATCGTCGTCGATCATAGCCCATAGCTAAAAATATGCCCAAATAGTTAATAGGCTACAAAGCATTACACTTTGTTCCTTGTAGTTGTACCCATCATGAAATATTTTCCTGGCGATTTTTCTTTTTCATCCTCGTTATTCGCGCTTATGATTATACGAGTAGTCGTGACGATATCCGTTAAAAGGTAATAAAGTAAAACCTTTGAACATTATTATTATGACAGCCATCTGTTTTCATTACTTGTTCGCCGGCTTAGCTGAAATTAGCCTGTGTATTAGCAATTTTATTGTTAGACGCCGACCCATTTCTTGCCGGTACATCAGCTATTTTGAATACGCGACAGTTCAGACTAATAGCACAATATAAATAATGTACAGTAGACTATGCTAGCGAAGGCTGTTTTTTTACAATCTATACATATTATTATAAAAAAGCGACTTTGTTTATTTTATCACGCTAAGACTTATAGGAGCGAAGAAATAGAGGAAAATGTGAAAAAAACGGGGAAAGTTATTTGAAAGGGCTAACTTGAACGCGCTAATCTCAGGAACTACTGGTCCGATTTGAAAAATTCTTTCAGTGTTAGATAGCCCATTTATTGAGGAAGGCTATAAGCTATATTTTATCACGCTAAGACTAATAGGAGAATGTGGAAAAAAACGGGGGAAATTATTTGAAAGGGCTTATCTCGCGAACTACTGGAGCAATTTTCATGTTATTTGGCACAGATAAGAAGTAGACCACGTGAAGGATCATAGGCTATCGATTTTAATCATTTTTTCAGTGGCTATATATTTTATACCCGTGCGACGCCGGGGCGGGTCGCTAGTTGTGTAATAAATAGGTAAGGGTTTGAATGAAGGTCTGCAAAACCTGTGCTAAAAGATATAACAAATAGATAAAGAGTTGAAAAACCCCACGACGCGGCGCCTATTTATCACACAGCGTACCGAAGTAGCCTTCGCGCCGACGTAGAGTTGTATACTGTAGTAGACTACAGATCCAAAGTAGACAGAGTAGTTATGTCTATTGTGACAGATCGTACTAGACCCCTCGAATCGGGTGAACTTAAAACTGGAAGTAACAAAAGGAACGAGGTAGAAAAGATGGTCGATGTCGTGATCATTAGTTACATATTAACGTTATTATTTCATCTTCTGTTATGTCTGATACTTTCACTTGTCTCTGTGTTGAGCAATAATGATTAGGGATATGCCTGAGTTACTCTACTGAGTGATACTTACACTGTGCTAGTAGTACTAGTATTTGGTACGATTAATCACTATTATAGAGCAGCTCACTGACCTGCTATGCGGAAGACGTCATTGATTCTAGAGTACTACTTTTTTTCTATCACCATAGTTAATGGATATTGTTTAGCTATTTTTGTTATTTGTAATAGACGTTTCAAGGGTATCTCTTTGTGATTTAGTATGTCTCAATAATAACTATCAAACGATTAAATCAAAGAAATAGAATGATAAAACCCGTTTCTTTTAAAATAGAGCATTTTGATTGGTAACTTAAGAGCAATTACTCATTTCTCCCCTTATCTTCACTTTATCCACTTTATCTTCAATAACGGATAAGCTATTTCCAGTACCGGATTTTATGAGTGTAGGCCACTTTATTTCCGTCGCCCCATGTACGAAATCTGCCGAGCCCCTACGACGCCGCCGCCCCTAGGCCGCGGCCTATACGGCCTTTTTTATATTTATAAATCCAGGGCTGGCTATAAGCTATTTCTTCGACTTATGCGACACAAATCCACTCACCGCCATGGTCACATAATAGTTCTCCATATAAGCTCCATAGAAGCCAGCGAAGGCTATGAGGAAGACGATGACTCCAGTCGCAATGCAGAAAGCCGGCAGAGAGAAGAATCTCTCCGACAGGAACTCGTGGTAGCCATTGTATGCTGATTGCACCGAACTACCCACCGATAGGATTATTATCCCTGTTATCTGAAAATGAGTCATTGTGTGAGTCACTTGACTGACACTTACTTACTTAAGTACTTACTTACTTACTTAAGTACTTACTTACTACGCGACGTAGTGAATTGTAGTACAACAAGCAAAGAATGACAACTTCTGTAGAGGTTGCTCGCAACTTTATGCAGAAATTCGTTAATTGCGCGGGAACCGTTAGTGTCTAAACACACTAGGCCGAAAATACGCGGCCGAAGTTCGGCATGATTACACTTGTCGCTTGCAATGCGATATAACGCGACATAATTTCGGCATGGTGTGTCATCAACAATTTAAAATACATTGCAGGTGTAATCATGCCGAACTTCGGCCGCGTTTTTTCGGCCTAGTGTGATTAGACTTTAGAGTTTAGACACTTAAACGTGGTACGAAGACGTGTTGGTGAAGAAGGAACAGAGAACCAAGCATTAATTATTGTCATATTAGTTTGTAAGAAATTGTAGCATTCCTTTTTTATTACTTTTTCATAGTTTCAAGGCTACAGAAACTCTATTACAGGTTTTAATTTATCCAATATTTAGTCCTATGACATCACCGATCAAATCCATAGCTTATGTGTTTAAAAACTGCTGCAGTGTCCCGGACATACCAAAATTACAATACATATTCCGGGGCATATTTTTGGTCGTAAATGAGACATTATCCATTCGAAATACCACGTTTCATGTTTTATATAACCACTAAAACCGCGGGTGTCTCATATCGAGACTCACCATGAAACACAATACGTCCGTACTCGCATAATCAGTAATAAACTTATCATAGACACGTATTTTTTCTTTTCTTAGCAAAAAAAAAACTCACGTTACACTTACCAGGAAGAGAAAATTAACAGTCACCAAAGTGTATTTGACTGTTGTGAATATTTTGGACAGCATTTCGCCTGCGCGCGTGATACACTACCGACGTTCAGATATTTTTATCACAATTATAATCTTGATAAGGTAAAACAAGCGGATTTATCTCAACGACGCTCCCGTGTTTGACTTTCCATAATTATTACGAAACGTTACACATTTAATTCTAATTATTTTACACTAAAATCTAAACTAACTCTCTTTAAAGTTAAATTAAATTTAAATACCATAACACAATTTTGACTATCACGTAATATTTAAGGTGAACCTATGGCTTTGGCAGGAGGCACTCGTCAAATTAGCACTGAACAAGGCGTTCTTATCACATGGGCGTGCAGTTTACACTAAGAACTCATGGCCAAGCGTACGTACGAGTTTTATTTCTTTCGCAAGTTCGGTAGGAAAACGACGCGACATTGAAAATATGTAGGTAATTTAGATATAGACAAGTAATACTTAAAAGTGTTAAATCCTATTCCTATTATACCAGACTACAACGGAATAAATCTCTTACCGGTACTTGAATTAAATTATTATTTTCACGGACGTCATTAATTCGTCATCATCTTTACTATACTACATCTACTTTTTTTGGGAGACGAAGGAACATAATAATTGAGAAAGGGAAGAATGCAGAAATTATAGCATGTAGAGTTCCCACTCTATATTTCAGACTAGATGACGCCCGCAATTCCGTCGTGCCAAAATTCGTTTATCGCGCGGGAACCATACATTTTTCCAGGATAAAAAGTGTCATATGTCCTTTCCCGGGGCTCAAAGTATCTCCATACCAAATTTTAGCAAAATCTGTGCAGCGGTTCGGGCGTGAAGAGCTAACAGACAGACAGACAGACAGAAACACTTTCGCATTTATTAAATTAGTAATAATAATACTATAAATACAATATAATATGTTTTTTTAAGTTGACAACTATTTCTGTTTATCAGTTCTGTTCCTACTGTGCGCTATATTTTAATGTTTTTTTTCTATTTAAATTCATGAATAATTGAGTCGGCCATTACCATTAGATTACATTAGTACATAAGAGAAAGTTTAAAGTATCCCTTGAGGATTTCGAGTGAAAACGAGCTCGATAATAACACGGTTTTCACCAACGAGGGTTACGTACACGGTACACCGAGCATTACTTTTAATCAAAATTTCAATTTGTAGAGTTTCAATTTGTTTGTAGTGTAGAGTGTAGAGTTTTTCAGTCATTTTCTATACTATACCTGTGACTATACTAGACGACGTCTGGAACTCCGTTGCGCCAATCGTTTATCGCGCGGGAACAGTACATTTTTCCGGGATAAAAAGAGTCTTAAAAACGGTATAGACATTAGGGCGTGAAGGTGAGGAACAGACAGATAGACAGACACATTTTTGCTTTAATAATGTTAGTGTAGTATCATGGATTAGATGCTTTGTCATAACTCATAATATTATGTGAGACAAAAACTAGCGATATTGTCCTGAAACGTTCACGGTTCAGAAAATAAAAAATTGAAATAGAGACATATTATGTTTACCGTGGATAATAAAAAGGCTATGAAATATGATCAAATACGATCTAGCAGTACAATTTAAAACATTTAGATAATATGTTGTATAAAAATGTACTTAGGAAACCATTACACCAAACTAAGCAACAAAAACCACTTAAGATTATTAGGTAGAGTACAGAAATTAAGGTACTTTAATATACCAGCTACCTTGAACCTTCATATTGTTATTTTATATTATGTAGATGTTACGATCTATCTATATGTAATTTCTAGGTTCTTACATAAAATAAAAATATACCTAATAACTCATCCACGGGTAGATTTTCGTCGTGCTTTGTGTCTATAACTAAATTTTTTGTTGCGCCGTCTTCTCCCAATAGAAAATACAAAGAAAATAAAACACAAAGTAAACATAACAATTTATTAGGACTATATCTATGACTCCAGTTCCACCTCCTCGAACTTGGACCGGTACGCCTGCCACGACGCTGCAGCCACCAGCAAAATCTGGAAACAATCAGCTTTGGTGAGAATTTCAAGGAGTTTCCTATATTGCTTATCAGTTATCATCCATCATTAGGTTCACAACCACTTTTGTGAACATGCTACTATAATAATTAATCAGCGTATACGGGGGTGCCCTGTTTGTGCCATTATTTTCGTCGATCGTCCGATAAACGAATATTGCGCCAAAACTCGTTTATTGTACGGGAACCGTAAATTTTTCCGGGATAAAAAGTGTCCTATGTCCTTTCCCGGGACTCAAAGTATCTTCATACCCTGCATAATCGGTTCAGTGCATTGGGAAACACACTTTCGCATTTATAATATTAGTTATGGATTGAAGATTGAAGATCTAATTGATTCTAAAGACAGATGACGGACCTACGTCACTTGGTCGGATTATGTCAATCGAATATTGAAGATCTATCGGCTGAGCTGACATAACGCGATCAAATACGCGCTTATACGTGGGAGAGCCATGCTTCGGCACGAATGGGCCGGCTCGACCGGAGAAATACCACGTTCTCACAGAAAACCGCGCTTGCGCTGTGTTTCGCCGAGTGAGTGAGTTTACCGGAGGCCCAATTCCCTTCCCTATCCTCCCCTATTCCCTTCCCTTCCCTTCCCTATCCTCCCCTATTCCCTTCCCTTCCCATACCTTCCCTCCCCTATTTCCCTATTCCATCTTAAAAGGCCGGCAACGCACCTGCAACTCTTCTGATGCTGCCAGTGTCCATGGGCGACGGAACTTGCTTTCCATCAGGTGACCCGTTTGCTCGTTTGCCCCCCTTCTTTCATAAAAAAAAAATACGTAGGTCCGTCATCGGCCTATGAATCAACTTCCCTTTGTACAAACGTACCTGTAAGCAAGTAACAGTAGCGCCCGTGACGCCAACCGCAAAGGCCTTCCTTCCCAACCACTCTCCCAGCGCCGCCGCGCAGCCGCTGGTATACGCGTTGCCGGTGCCGCACTCGAACGGCGATATCGTGCCGTAGTCGATGTAGCAGCACGACACCGGTAGTCGGTTCGACACCCAGTCGTTCCGACCGGTGACGCCGCAGCATTGGAACTGAAATATAGGGACGAGTGAGAGCCCTGTCCTTATGCAGATTTTATGCCTTGATCACACCAACCGAGTAGAGTGGTGAGACAGTGCCCTCAGTCGAGCGCATCCATACAAAACGTACCGAGCGCTTGGCCGAGAGCACTGTCTCGCTTACTCTATAGTCTATACTCGGTAGGTGATCAAGGCATTCGTTGGCCGATGGTCCAGACCAGGAGTCACCAAATGGCGGACCGCGGTCCGCATCCGGACCGCCGACCCATTGTGTGCGGACCGAGCATTTTCGAAGATGTCGAAGTTCGAACTTCGTTAATAATGACTTTCCAATAATTAGGCTCTTAACTTCAAACAGATAATTAGCAATGAAAATTGACACTTTTCATATTGATATGTAAATAAATACCTTTGTAATTTCCGTGATTACCTTTGTAAAATAAACATCTTTTTATTAATGTGTGGACCGCGAAGGTCATTTCATTTCTTAAAATGGACCCCGAGTGAAACTAATTGGTGATCTCTGGTCTAGACTAGTCGGTCTAGTCGATACCTAACTCTCATAAGTTATAACTACTAGATGATGCCCGCAACTCCGTTGCGCCAAAATTCGATTATTGCGCGGATATCGTAAATTTTCCGCGATATAATATATCACTCAAAGTATCTCCATACCAAATTTCAGCTAAATCGACACAGCGGTTTAGGCGTGAGGAGGTAACAAACAGACATTAACGTGGGAGAGCCATGTTTCGGCACGAATGGGCCGTCTCGACCGGAGAAATACCACGTTCCCACAGAAAACCGGCGTGAAACAGCGCTTGCGCTGTGTTTCGCCGAGTGAGTGAGTTTACCGGAGGCCCAATCCCCTACCCTATTCCCTTCTCTACCCTCCCCTATTACCCTATTCCCTCTTAAAAGGCCGGCAACGCACCTGCAGCTCTTCTGATGCTGCGAGTGTCCATGGGCGACGGAAGTTGCTTTCCATCAGGGGACCCGTTTGTTCGTTTGCCCCCTTATTTCATAAAAAAAACATACTTTCGCATTTACAATATTAGTATGGATTACACTTACGCCCATCTGCAGCTCATCCCATATAACAGCGACGTCACTCCTGGTCTCGTACTGCTGGAGACTGGTGGCCATGGTTGACCTGATCTCCGACACGCCGTCCTCCCGCAGCGTGAACCCCATTATCGTGATGGATATCTCGAAGAGTAGTATCACGAGCAGTAGACCCACGTACTGGAGTAAGAAGAACATTTGAAACACTCGTGATCACGTAGAGTGTAGACAATAGCCAAGAAGAAACCTTGTGTTCCAGCCATTCATTCATTCATTCCGATCGGCTCGTCGGGATTATTTCGCCGTTTTCGCGTCATAGCTTGTACTTTATTGTTGTAATTAATACATATAAGTAGGTTTTATTAAAATTTGGGATAAAAAGTTTTCTCATAAGGTAAATGTGTTGCCCAAAATGCTAAACCACTTTGACTTTTTAGTTTTTAGTCTGTCGCTATCAGGGGCGTCTTTCCCTTAGGTGCAGGGTGTGCGTTGCACACGGGCGCCGCGGTCCTAGGGGTGCCGGGCGCCTCGGTTCTAGGGGCGCCGGGCGCCGCGGTCCTAGAGGCGCCGAGCGCCGCTCGGGAAAGGCCTTATGTAATAACAGTATTTCTCTACTATTTAATGAATGTTATTATACCTATAACCCTTCTCTTGAATCACTCTTTCTATTAAAGAAAACCGCATCAAAATCTGTAGCGTTGTTAAAGATTGTTAAAGATTAAAGGGAACAAAGGGACATGAGGGCAAAAAAGCTACTTTGTTTAATACGAGGGCTGCTATTTATGTATCCGGAACTGGCCACTTACAAGAACAATATTTAAAAAGTAATTACAACATTTGAAAATAGAACTCTTTGGTTGAAGAATACATTTTGTTTCATGTGACTGTCAATTATTTTTCCATTGTGGCGTCATTTTGAAAATTGCGTGTCTTCATTTGCCATGGATTTAACGCGTGAACATTTTCGTGCAATGATTTACTACGATTTTCGGCGTGGGCTAAATCAACAACAGTGCTTTATTCAACTCACCGCAACTTTTGGAGATGAAGCACCATCAAAAACCACTGTTTATCACTGGTACAGTGAGTTTAATCGTGAGCGGTCTATGCTCACGGATGAAAATAAAGAAGGTCGCCCAAAAACAGCTGTTGTCCCACAAAATATAGATGCTGTGCGGGAACTAATAATGCGTGATCGTCATGTTACATATCGCGAGATAGAGGCGTCTTTAGGCATAAGTATGACGAGCATACATAAGATATTACACGAACATTTGGCTGTAAAAAAAATATGTTCGCGTTGGATTCCGCGCAACTTGACAATCGATCAAAAGCGGGCTCGTGTCGATTGGTGCAAAAAAAAATGATAAAAAAATACAACCGTGGTACGTCAAAAGCCGTTTATAATATCTACACAGGTGATGAATCTTGGATCTATGCATATGACCCCGAAACTAAACAACAGTCAACGGTGTGGGTGTTCCAAGATGAGCCGAAACCAACAAAAGTTACTCGTGCAAAAAGTACTTTGAAGCAAATGGTCGCCTGTTTTTTTGGAATTAATGGACATGTGGCTACAGTGCCATTAGAGAATCGTAAAACGGTTAATTCTGAATGGTATACGACCATTTGTTTACCAGAAGTCTTTGAAGAAATAAGGACAACCGACAACGCAGAATCATATTACATCACGACAATGCTAGCTGTCACACCTCAGCTGAAACAACTCAGTTTTTGGAGGGTCAAAAGATCGAATTGACTGGTCATCCGCCGTACAGCCCTGATTTGGCACCTAACGATTTCTTTTTATTTCCATACGCGAAGAACAAATTACGTGGTCAACGTTTTTCGAGCCGCGAAGAGGCTGTTGATGCGTTCAAAATGCACGTTTTGGAGATACCTCAATCAGAATGGAAAAAGTGCTATGAAAATTGGTTCCAGCGTATGCAAAAGTATGTCGATCATCGCGGCGAATATTTTGAAAAGCAATAAAACCATATTAAATGATATATGTTTGTTTCTTTTTTTAATTCCGGATACATAAATAGCAGCCCTCGTAATATGTATAGATAGATATAGATATTTTGCAGATACTTAACTAAACATTTAAGGGGCTCCCATAAAAAACATAATTTTTTGTCTATCTTTGCTCTATAATTGCTTTATAATCGTACGGAACCCTTCGTGCGCGAGTCCGACTAGCACTTGGCCGATTTTTTTTGACCGCGCGCTTGCTAGGGGGGACCTAGGGTAATATTTGCACACGGGCGCCACATGGGCTAGAGACGGCCCTGGTCGCTATTGTACAAGAATGTTATTCGTCTTTATAATAATTTAAAGATATTTACGCAGCACATAATTCAATATTTTCTGTCCTGTCTTTGTCGTTCATGTAAGGTTTCCAATGTGCCTGACAAGAAGTGACAGACATTGTAAAGTTATTCACTAAATAAACAATAGCAAAGGAGTGTTATCGTGTGGCGTCAGTGCGAAAGATGTGACTGAAATTAACACAATCAAAGGCCGGCAACGCACCTGCAGCTCTTCTAATGTTACGATTGTCTATGTCTCTATGGGCGATGGTAGTTGCTTTCCATCAATTGACCCGTTTGCTCGTTTGCCCCCTTGTTTTATAAAATCTTATAAATCAGCTGAAAAGACATAAAAGCCCAACTTACCCCGGCTATAAAATAGAAGTGTTCCGATATAGCTCCATAGAAGCCGAGAAGCGCCGCAAAGAATATGATCACCCCCGTGGCTATCACCAGGCCAGGGAGAATGAAGAACCGGTTGGTGATAAGCAGCTCATACTCCCGGTAGGCGGTAAGGGATATCACTCCCGTGATGAGCAGCACCGCTCCTGTTAGCTGCAAGAAGAGGACAGAACTAGAGAGAAGAGGACACAAATTGAGAGAAGGGGACACATTCAAGATAGTAAACTTATTGTTTATGTTTTAAAATGACACTGTAATGCTTAGTTTTAATTTCGTTATTTTATTTTCATAATTAGGCGCTGACACATGCCACAATAGACATAATTCTGTCTACTCTGCACATGCTGAGTAAGCACCTATTTGGTAAAGGTGTTGAAATGTTTTTAATTGTTTAGTTTGTTTGTATTGTTTACCAAACAAAGGTTGTTTCTTTCTTTCTAAACTTACCTACTATAGCAAAAAGGTAAGGAAAATAAGTTACATATTTTTTTAAAGATGACGCTGCATGTTTACTGGAGTGATCTCAGTAGGCAATCTTTTGTACACGACAACACCCTCGAAAATACAGTGTTGGTACCATGGAAATAGTCTTTTGAGGAAAGTACTTTAAGTACATAATAACTATATACATAATTTTTTTCATTAATAATTTATCAAACGAAAACGGATACTATAACATACCTCATCAAAATCTTGTTAATAGTCTCCGCGTGAAAAAGTGACAAACATACACACAAAAGTTTTCTCTATATAATATTAATGTGAAATTCAAACCTTCAGACATAATATAACGACCACGGGCTCACAGATAACCAGCGTAAAATAACGCGTCTTCTCGTTCAGTATATTAACATACAGCAATCTTCAAGCGTGTCGACGAGGTTTAACACACCCTTATTTACTTAATCTATAGAAGCCTCACCAAAAACAGACAGTTCACAGCGAACAGGGAATATCTCACGGATTTTATTAACTTTGGCACTTTCATGTTTGTTCATTGAAACGCAAATCGGCACGAAGTCACTAAAGATCTCACTGAAACTGTGATCTTTTATCGATCTATATCTTTATCTTGACAAGCCCATCCAGTTTTTATCAAACTCGACCGTAGCTTGCTACTATTGTTAGAAAATTTCCAACACCTCGCCAATAAATCAAATCTTTGATAAGTAATATTATTATGATTTGAAAATATATAATATATATTTTCAAATTTTTACCCATTAATATATAATATTAATAAATAATAAATAATCTGTCGCAAGTCAATTTTTACCCATTTTAACCGACTTCCAAAAATGAGGAGGTATACGTTCGGCTGTATATTATATATTATCAAATCATAATAATATTACTTATCAAAGATTTGATTTCAAATTTAGTATATAGGGGGTTTCGGGGGCGATAAATCAATCTAGCCAGGAATTATTTTCAGAAAATGTCTTTTTACTCGTGTTTTATCGATAATCGATAAACTGAAAAATGTGGCTCTTCCTGACATCTATTGGCGAATAATAATACTATTTGTGAGCAACTAATTGTTTTAACTACCAGCAGATCGCGTTATTAAGTAACACGAAGTCAATGAGTGTTTGCTATACCGAGCAAAGCTCGGTCATCCAGGTACTTTATTATTAACTTTTAACGCAGATGCCATGCATAAAATAAAATGGTTAGCCACCATTACGTATCGTTAACTATACTTAATTAAATGTCTACTAGCATTGTAAAGAGGTTTGTTTGTTTGCATCAATTAGCTCTGAGCCTCTGAAACTATTTAAATATGGCTGATTTTTTAGGCTTCCATACCCAAAGGGTAAAAACGGGACCCTATTACTAAGACTTCGTTGTCTGTCCGTCTGTCTGTCCGTCTGTCTGGCTCCAGGCTGTATCTCAAGAACCGCTATAGCTAGACTTCTGAAATTTTCACATATTGTGTATATCTGTTGCCGCTATAACAACAAATACTGAAAATAAAATAAAATAAATATTTAAGGGGGCTCCTACAACAAACGTGATTTTTCCGGCCTTTTTTGCTCTATATCAATAATGGCAAGAGAGGCACTTGAATTTTTCATACCGTCGCGTCGTTGCAAGAATAAAACCTCTTATGTGCAGTTTTACCCAAAATGCGTTTTTTTGCATTTTTGTATTCAGAATTTCAAGAGCTATCGACTACAAAAACTCTTTAAATGTTCATATATAGACAATGCCTTAGCTAGAACTCTTTTTTAAAATATCCTATGTGTGAGCGTGCATAATATGTATAGCAAAATCTCTCATGTGCCTGAGATGACACATAAGAGGATATTCACTGACCAATATTATTCAAATTGTTCAAAACTTGCAAAACAAAATCTCTTATGTGCTTCAGACGACACTGAGGTTTCACTCACCATTTTTATTTAAATATCTGGTTTCTGTTATTACGCATAGATTTCGCGTCTTTTTTGGGTTCCCGCGTAGCCAAATGGCAAAAAAACGGAAACCTTATTTAGACAGAGAGCGAAATAATTAATCGACGCATCGGAAGTGAGACGGAACGAAAACACATGCATCATGCCACTACTAGTTCGAGGCCACCTTCAGTGCAGTTTTAAACTGTCGCATGGATTTTTTTTATGAGCCTGTGCTATCCCTAATCCCACTGCTAAGCAAAGGCCTCCCCCAAGGTCTGCCATCTGTCTTGCTCAAACGCCACCGCAGGCCAGCCTGGTTTGTAGGCATCCAGTTCATCTCGCCATTTCCGTCCTCTAAAACCATTTCAGTTCCACTTAAAGTTTGCAGCTTTCATGCCGACGCGACGTCTTTAACACCTGTTTTGGAGCGCAGCGTGCTGTTTTTAATTCGGTCAGCTAGTCTTACACCTAACATGCTGCGCTCCATTGCTCTTTGACAAACCCCGTGCTGGAACCTTTGCGACTCAGTCAATGACCAGGTCTGAGCACCGTAGGTTAGGATGGGCAGAATACACGTCATGTTGACGAGTCTGCGTTTCAGGGAGATTGGCAAATCTCCCTTTATCAGCGTCTTCAAGGACCAGTAGCTCTTCCAGGCGTTTTAAATTCGACGATTGACTTCCTTTCCAAGTCTTTTGTTAAAGGAGACCTGGCCCAAGTAGATATTATACTCAGTGACATATTTTAATTCTTGCCCGCGTGGGCAAGAATTAAAATAGGTCGCTACCGTTATTTCTTTCATTGTAATTGAGCAGTTATATTTAGAAAAAGGTCATACGATGATGGAAGTAGACTGTGTCCATTCAACTACCGAACTGTACATCAAACCTCCTATTTACGCGCCTAGTGATTATGTGTATCGAATGCAGCAAGCTCGACCAAAATACCCGTTCGATGTTAAAATTTAACATCCTCTTCCTCACTGTAGTGGCACCTAGGCGATGGTTTCCTCCTGCCCGTTCCTCGGTGCAGGTAATGACCAAAGGTAAGAGCGTCCCTCGAATGTGTGATCCCCTGTTGTAGTATCGACCAGATCGCTTTCACAGTTCGGCGGCTGGCAGTTGGGAAGGCCATGTGGTCTTGCCAGGTACTTAATGTAATGACAAGCACCTGTTGGCGCCATTGGGTTAGCACACTCTCCTCCATATCCCTGCGATGCGCAGTAATTCTGCCGCAAAGGCGGCGCTTCGGGGGTCAAAATAAAAACTTGGCCTACGTCGTTTCGACTGCGACCCGCAGCCCTAACGTTTCTATAAGCAGCACCACCTTTGACCTAAGCCACCTGAGACACCCAATTTTTTTTATTTAGAAGGGCGCCACTTTTGGTTTTCGCATCGCCTGAAAATTTGGTTAGGACCGGCACTGTGTTAAATCAGTGAGTTCTTTCTTAATAACGAAGAACTCGAAACAAACTTCAAATCTATACGTCCCGGCAAAAAGGGAGATCCAGTCGTGGTAGACATAAGAGGGCTGAAATATACGCCAGATGGTTCTGTGCTTTATAAGTCGCGCCATAATGATTATTGGACCACCTAATTACCATAGCGAAAAGCTACTAGGGTCAGGATCGCGATTCCAGAAAAATATATTCGCAGTCACCAAATTATTTGTAAGTCCGTCTATTTGTCCGTCTCTCTGTCTGTCTCCAGGCTGTAACGCAATAACGCCTATAGCCAGACTTCTGAAACTTCACAGATTGTGTATATCTGTTACCGCTATAACAACTAATACCTACTAAATCCAAAATAAAATTAATATTTCCCATACAATAAACTAGATTTTTAGGCATTTTTTGCTCTATATCAATAATGGCAATAAATAGGCACTTGAAATTATCACAGAGTAAGTACTTAAATATATATTGTGTACTTTAATAATTAATAATAATATTTAAATGAAAATTAAAGGGGGGCCATATCCCATACAAAAAACACAAAATTTGGCAAATTTTGCTCTATAGCGTTACGTAACCCTTCGCGCGTAAGTCCAACACATACTTGGCCGATTATTTTTATTTTAATAAGTTCTGTGAATGGTTAAAATATCCTAGTCGCAAGAAGAAAACACAAAAATATTATGCACAATATCTCTTATGTAACAAAATTTTGCAGCTAAAATCTCTTATGTGCAGCGGAATCGTTAAAAAAATACTTTTCAGGCTTTTCTAAACATTTATTACTGATAATTATATACACAAATATCCATTAGTAAACGCTAAATGTATCTGCATTAAAAAATTACAAATCTTCTAACATTTTTTTTCAGTAGACAGTTTTTATCGTTTTTCTCGGAAACTTAAAAATGTCACATGAGAGATTTTCTTTGCAACGACGATACATTCTTTTGTTATATGTGTATACGTACTTTTATATTTAATAATAATCTTATATCTTTAAACGAGCAATAATTCTTGTATATACTTATAATATATATAATTGGAATCTCGGAATCGGCTCCAACGATTTTCATGAAATTTAGTATATAGGGGGTTTTGGGGGCGATAAATCGTTCTAGCTAGGAATCATTTTTAGAAAATGTCTTTTTATTAATGTTTTATCGATAAACTGAAAAATATGACTCTTCCTGACCTCTATTGGCGAATAATAAAACTATTTCGTGAGCAACTAATTGCTTTAATGACACAACAACAGCTAAAGCTCTTCCAGCAGATGGCGTTGTTAAGTAACACGAAGTCAATGAGTGTTTGCTATACCGAGCAAAGCTCGGTCATCCAGGTACTATTAAAATAAAATAAAAATTTAAGGGGGGCTCCCATACAAAAAACACAATTTGTAGCCTATTTTTGCTTTTGTATGGGTACGGAACCCTTCGTGCGCGAGTCCGACTTGCACTTGGCCGATTTTATTTTTAATTTGGCCCAGAATATGATAGAGACTAATGTATCAAAAGTTTGTCAACCTGTGGGGGTCGAAAAACATTCAAAAAACACAAACACAACCAAGGGCGGATCCAGGGGGGGGGGGGGGGGGGGGTGACATGGGGGTCATGAATGACTGGGGACAGGTGACATTTTAAACAAAAAACTTGTGCTGTACTGGCAAAATAGAAATTAAGGTGATCTAAATTTTAAAGATAATAATCTGACCACCGTACTCAGAGACATTTAATTAGAATTAAAATTATTGTTCCACTCTGAGCAGCTGTACTATTATATATTTTGTTGCCCCGTGTATTATTTTCCTCTATGTATTTTGTGCTCTGAGAGTCACAGGACTACAGATTACTGCTAGTAATCTGTGGTCCTGTGACTCTCAGAGCAATCAGAGATTTAAATCTTCCGCCATTTTCTGTTGTTTGAAAGAAGTAAGCAATTGCCAATAATAGATACCTACTATGGAATTTTTCCGATGTAGGAATCTATTTCACTTTCAAGCAAATGACAAGTGAATACTTTCCGATTTTGCTGTCATTTTGACAGTAGTGACATTTCTTTTGTATGAGTGAAATAGTTTCCGCCACGGATTCGAGAAGATCTCACCGCGGATGGGAGTTTGACAACCGACGTCGGAAAATTATCCGAGGATTAGAGCCGTTTTTACGGAATCTTCCCGGCACCTCCGAGACTCGTGAAATCTTTTCACTTCGAGAACCGTGTCATGGGCCATGGCGGATATTGTTGGATGGAATTATTTAAGTAATGATAAGAATAAAACAAAGCAATTATTAATACCATTATATAATCCCATTTACATCTAACACACCATGTTATCGTCTTTATAGTCTGTCAAGAAAGTGAAGAAATTAAAAAGTGGCAACAACTTTGATTTGATTGCCACTTTTTAATTTCTTCACTTTCTTGATAATATTCTTATTTCATAAATATTATATAATATTGCGCTGCAACTTGTCTTGGTAGTTAGGCATGATGATGATGATGAGGCGCTCATTCATTACACGGTTATATTTAAAACGTAATTTTTTGCTAGCAACACCATTATTTTCTGTGTTGCCAACTATGGAGATTTCCCATTTTAATTTAGTGGAAAAAAATAAAGTTTTTAGGGGGTAATTTTTTTGGGAATATTTTTGGGGGTAAATTTTTTACAGCGATAAATGTATATTTATTTCGTTTTTAGTGTTATAATTATCATTTTTAGGGTTCCGTACCCAAAGGGTAAAAACAGGACTCTATTAGGGTTATTACTAAGACTTCGTTGTCTGTCCGTCTGTCTGTCTCCAGGCTATATCTCAAGAACCGCTATAGCTAGACTTCTGAAATTTTCACAGATTGTGTATTATATATCTGTTGCCGCTATAACAACAAGTACTGAAAACGAAATAAAATTAATATTTAAGGGGGGCTCCCATTCAACAAACGTGATTTTTTCGGCCTTTTTCGCTCTATATCAATAATGGCAAGAGGTAGGCACTTGAATTTTTCACACATTCTTTTGTTATAAATGTGTACTTTAATATTTAACAATAATATTAAAATAAAATAAAAATGTAAGGGGGCCTCCCATACAAAAAACACAATTTTTAGCCTATTTTTGACGGATTACGGAACCCTTCGTGCGCGAGTCCGACTCGCACTTGGCCGATTTTTTTTAATAAATCTTTTTTACCTTTATTTTATTAACATATTTTTAATTATATTATTTAATTAAAACATTTTATTAAAATCTAAATTCTAAATGAACAACTTATAAGTTGTTCATTTAGAATTTAGATTTATAACATAATCAGGGTGTGCAAAGCGAGCCCTAGTACATCTATATATTAATACGTGAGCCAAAAACTTTATATCCCTTTTGACGAAAAGTGGGGAAACGTAGGTGAATGAAATTTTGCACAGTTATAGTTTATATGGTGAAGGAGTGCATCGAGCTAATATTATTTTGAATTTATGCTTTTATCATACATTTTTTTTAACAAATAAAACATAACACACACAACAACACACACACTAGGAAAAATGTCTGTTTTTGAGTGACAACTGACAAGCCTATATATTATACGAATTATATAGGTACTCTTTTAAGGTTGAAGTCTGTTGACAACAAGGTGACAAATTGAAAATGGATTATAGTTTTTTTTATTGAATCTTAGATACTATTAGACAATGCTTACACGGCCAGTCTGAGATCAACTGAGTCCCAGAGACAAGAGTTGAAAAAAATATGATAAAGTCAATATTTTTTACAAAATATATAGGTAGTAATCCTAATGTCGTTGAAATTAAGGTCGAATTTCGACCATTGGGCGATCTCTAGTATTATTATATCTCACAACCTGTACATTTTGTTGTACACCATACTGAAAAATTATCACGCATATTGATATTTTGTGCTTTGAAATATTAATTTTTATTTTTAAGTAGATGTCTTATCATCAGTCAGTCAAGGTGTGACGACGCGAGCCCTCACAAAGTTCGGCTTAATATAGTATGTAAAAATGGCGGCTTTATTAATACGTTCACATCGACCCACCTTTTAAGATGAGTCGTTTTTAGATTTGCATGAGCGAAAATAATGATTAAAAAAAAATAGGATAATGGATAATAATTTTTGCTGCGATTACAAAGACTGAAGTAGTATTTTTAGTGTTTTGATCGCTTGGTGGAATACACACCAAGTTGGCACTGTATACGAGCTATCGCCTATTGGCTATCACATCAAGACCGACGATATTTGGATTTTGGGGAGTTTTGGTTGAAACTTAGTAGCTTTTAAACTAACCCTCTTATTAATAAACGTTGTATAAGCTTTGAATAGTTATATAGTGTTTTGTCTTCTTCAATCCAATTAAAAATTTCACTTGTGTGACAGGAACAAAACACTATATAACTATTCAAAGCTTATACAACGTTTATTAATAAGAGGGTAAGCTTTTAAAGTTGCTTTAGGAGGAAAATGTATGTAGTTGGCAACACTGGACTATTTGTTTGACGTTTGACGTTTTTCTGGTGTTTCCAGTTTCATGTGTCGACCAGTGTTGCCAACTATGGGGATTTCCCACTAAATTTAGTGGGAAAAAATAAATTTAGTGGGTTTTTAGGGGGTAAAATATTTTGGGGATATTTTTGGGGATAAAAATTTTGAAGAATGGAATATTTTTTTAATAACAACCTTAAAGTGGCTCAGAACTTTGCCGCGAGCGACCGCGACGGATTAAAATTCAAACGAAATGCCACTTTATGACATAGGCTATAGGTTTCCTAGGGTTTCCCGTTTCATTTTACTCAACCACTAGCTTTTACGCTGCAGGCATGCGTGGCGAGTGGCGACCTATGCCGCTGCGGCGGCAGCATGGGTCGCCACGCAAATGTCAGTAGAAAATGATACCTATACTCTACGTCATAAAGTAGCATTTTATTTGAATTTTTACCGGTCGCAATAGTCTTTTGAGTCGTACCAGCTGACAGTAGGCTGACAGATTATTATATTTGTTGTCGTTGTATGTAAATTGTAATGAAAAAAAAGATTGAAGTATGTATTTAAAAACTGCTGGCCTGTTTGTTTGTTTAGCCTGTTAAAGGTGTATTTCAGCGTTTTAGCTTAGTAGAACATACCCCAATTTTTTTTAATATTTTGATTTTTTAGGGAGTTTTGGTTGAAATTTAGTGGCTTTTGAAGTTGCTTTAGGGGGAAAACGTTTTGAATAGTTGGCAACACTGGTGTCGACTGTCACTATCGTCCACAGAATAGGTACAAATCTGTCCAGGGTGACCATATGTGGCAGGTTCCTGCCATTTTGGCAGGATTGGCGTCTTATTTTGGCCTATGGCATGATCGGGTAAAGTTTTAAAAATTTGGCAGGTTTTGGCAGGATTGGAGTATGAAAAATAAATTTTATTATTGCATCTTAAATTTCCGACAATGGCAACCCTGGATACTTTACGGGGTTTTGTTTTTCAATGTGCATTGCGCATGCGTAAAGTAAAAAATTAGTGTCAGTGTGAGTGTCATGTTCTAAAATCTGACAGAAATTGTTACAACATGACACTCCATTATGAAGTTGACAGTCAGCTGCCAAACTGCGAAAACATGAAACGAACACGGCTAAGGCTTTAAATGAATATGTCAATTATGTCAATGGGCGCTGCTGGTAAAGGAGAACTGTCAAAAATGACGTTTTTACGTATGATATGTAAGCGTTAGTTCCTTTTCTCGCCACGTTCATAAACAGCCTTTTCGAACTGTACTTCTCTTGTGTGGTAACTGGTATCGTGGGTGATAGTTATTATTGGTGGTGGCTTTATACTAATAACTCTCTGGTGGTGGCATTATACTAACTACTGGTGAAGAGGTGTGGCGATGAAAGAAAGTGAAGAAATTAAAAAGAGGCACCATCGTAGTGTCATCTCTTTTTTCTGACATTGATTTGAAAAGTATGACAACGATGTTACCACTTTTTAATTTTTTCACTTTTTTGACAGACTACCTATAACTTGATACGCTTTTTACTCTTATACACCGATACGAGGCCCTCTCCTATAGTCTATAATACGATAAGATAGGTTTAATCTAATAAAAAATTGCAATATAAAATGTGTATTTTTACTTTTCATACTTTAAAACAACAGTAAATAAGTTGGCAGAATTTGGGCATTTTTTACTACAGGCTTTGGCAGGTTTTGGCAGTTTTTTGACCAAAGTATGGCAGGATCTGTAATTTAAATATGGTCACCCTGAATCTGTCGTCACTCGTCTGTCGTATATCTACATCAGTGTTGCCAACTTAGTGAAATTTCCACTAGATCTGGTGGCTTAGACGTACCTTTCGGCGGGAAAAATTTGGTTTTAGTGGCTGGTGGATTTTTTAGTGGATTAGATTCTTTAAGTTAGTGGTAGCTTCGACGTTAAACCACTAGTTTTTTTTGTAATATTTCTAACCCTTGAAGACCCACACTGGAAACTTAATTATATTATTATTATCTTTATTAGTTTTGCCGCATTCTAACGCTGATATAGAGCGATTATTTAGCATGATGAATGTTGTCAAGACTCAGAGAAACCGGATGAAGTTTGATCGCCTTTCTTTCGTGCAAGGTTAGCACGCGAAGGCAAATGCTGTAATAACAACATAATACCAAATACCGTATTACAAAAATTAGAACTAAAGAAAATTCTTCACAAACTGAACAAGTAAATGACAATGATTCCTCTAAAGACGTTCATCTTTACTCTTTAGTTAAGTACCTACTTATACATAGGTACTTAAGTAACTAAAGTTTTCCTTTTTGTAGTAACAAAAATAATTATTTCATAATAATAATGACGTTATTGTGGTATAATTTTTTAATTATATTCAGGTAGGTTGATGTTGTCTTTACGTTATTTAGTGGAATTCTGTTGGTTTGAGAGGCCATTTAGGTTTTAGCGGTTTCTGGTGGTTTACGCTGCTGAATTTGGTGGGTTAGTAAAAAAAAAAAAAAAAGTTGGCAACACTGATCTACATCATACATATAATCATAGACATAATATATACCATAAAGACCAACAAAGAGTGCGAGAGAGAAGAAAATCCTTTATGGAATTATAACAAGATGAAAAGAGAGAGGCAGTCTAATGAAAATTGTAACAACTTTTATTTGACAGGTCGTCAAAAGTCGTCAATCGTTTTTATGCCCTTTCGGTATTTGCAATTTATTATTTAAATCGTATGTTATTTTCAACAAATACTATTATATATAACAATAATAACTTGTGCTGTGAGTGATTGCAGTGTAAATCATAAGAATAATCCTGAAAAATATACATTTCACCCGTAATTAATCTTCATGTTCTAATTGCTACGATGTGTTTATTTTTGCTATATTCTGTCTTTAGTTCTCTATTTCAAATAAAATATTGTGAATCCTACCTTTTACTTTCATATTTTGCGCAACTAAAGGTACTATTGTTCTTATATTACACAAATTTTGAAGAATAATTTTTCATCAAAATTTTTTACATATACGCTAGTGCTTGAATCAAATTTATCGATATGCTTATCGATATTTTACAATAACATAAAACTAAAATAAAAATCATTTACCTTTATATTTATCACCTTAATTAAGCCCGGTCGCACATTATCCGAAATTTCTGATCAGAAAAATTCGGACGCCCGGCGGAACGCACTCTGTTCATACATTTTGTTGTAGACTCATAATACTAAAAGAATTTGTATGAGCGGGGCGGGGCGTCCGAATTTTTGTGATCAGAAATTCGGATAATGTGTGGCCGGACTAAAAAGGACATAAATAGAAAAAGTAGAATAAATACTATTTTGGTTAAAGGAGCTATCCCAACTTTATTTGTGCCAGTAAGTTTGACATACTGTTGCAATTGTTACTGAAGCAATTATTAAAAATAAGCAATTATAAGCAATTATTGCTTTTTAGTTCATTTTAGATTATACCTAAATGAACTAAAAAGTATTAAATAATCCTTATTCTGTACTCAATCTTCATAATTTTGAAGTCGGTACCAGTCCTAAGTATATAAGTTGTAGTTATACCTATTCTGTCAGAAAACTGGCGATTAGGTTAGCTGGTACCGATTGCAAAATAATGAAGATTGAGAACAGAATTAATACTGAGTACAGAATTGTCATTACCTTGGAAGTCGGTTTTAATTTTTTGTTTAAAAAATTATAATTTTACTCTTTTTAGCTGTCCTTAAGGTTTTCTATACCTGCAGTTGGTGTTTTAAAAAATCAAAATCAAAATTGCTTTATTTCTGAACAAATCTAAAATAAAATATATTTTCAGAATACATGGTGCCTACCACCGGATCGGGAACTAAGCCGACGAGAAGAACCGGCGTAAGAAACTCGCACGGAGCCCACTTTTTACCAAAAAAAGTGAGAAAAAAAATAATCTTTTAAAATAAAATTTACAATGCTGTAACTAAAAATTATACAATGTAAACATAGATAGATACATAATAATTGTAAGTCATGTAGAAGTAGCCTTGCAAGCAGTAATTCAGCATTCCAAAGATGTGCCATCGTTTATGAAATCATTGACCTTATAATAGGCTTTGGCACAAAACGTTCTTTGACTACTTTTTTAAATTTATTAATCGAAAGATTTTGAATGTTTTCTGGGACCATATGTTCCTATTTGAATATCAAGGAGTCACCTCGATTTCTCATGGTTTCCATCATCAGACCACCACTTTTGTGAACATGATACCTACTCGGAACAATACAATGTACAACAAAAGAAAAAATTTGAAAATCGGTTCATAAACGGCGGAGTAATCGTTGAACATACATAAAAAATATATCCACAGCCGAACGTCTAGAGTCCTCCTGTTTGGAAGTCGGTTAAAAATAATTATAATAAAAAATATTATGATATTTTATGATATGTATTTAATTTAAGAATAAAATATAATATACTATGTGTGTTGTTTACTTTCAACGTTTACTTTCAATGTAAGGACTGATTTACCAGATAGATTTTACCTGAGTAATAAATAAGTAACTTTATAATATATTATGTGTATATTATTTACCCCTATAAGAACCTCATGTCATAACATATCCGACGATTGAAAAATCATTCCAAAAGAAAATGTGTATCTACTTTTCAATCGTCACCTTTTTTTGCCAATTAAAATTTATGATACCTAATTTAAAATACAAATCTGTCAAAGTTGCATATTATTTATTTCTTGTAGAAACTCAGGTAAAATAACTCGAACGGACTATACTATCGATAGCAAAATACTATACTATCGATAGTAAAATATACATCACTAGCACACGCACACATTGACAGATCGAAAATGGTCACGCATTTTTGGGTTGTCAGGTGGTCTTTACGACAGTATATATTAAGTCTATGCATATAATCATAGACATAATATATAATATTAAGTCTATGATATATACCATACGGACTATACTATCGATAGCAAAATACTATACTATCGATAGTAAAATATACATCACTAGCACACGCACACATTGACAGATCGAAAATGGTCACGCATTTTTGGGTTGTCAGGTGGTCTTTACGACAGTATATATTAAGTCTATGCATATAATCATAGACATAATATATACCATACAGTATATATTAAGTCTATGCATATAATCATAGACATAATATATATACGACAGTATATAGTCTATGCATATAATTGTATTATTATTGTATTTTTTTTGGAGCAAAGGACTCGTTTCCAGCTCCCAATAAATTAAAAAAAAAAATCATACATATAACTAATCTGTGATCTACATTCTGCATCGCAGATTGCAGACGTTTTGATTACTCACTGCAGGTGTTCTAATAATTTGGTGGAATTATAAGTGAATTTAATTCAGTTTGTGAGTATTACGAGGATTAAAATTATTTATTTTGTAAAACACACAAAATAAGATCTAAACATTACGAAAAACTGTGATCCATATGTCGACAGGTCCTTGCAAAATATCGAAGTTGCGACGCAAATCGATGTTACAAAGCGACACTTCTAGGTTTTTTTTAAGTGTTACGGAAAGCGTAATTATGTTAGAATTATTTTTTCCAGAATCTTATTAAATAAAAATGGCTATCGGCGCAGGAATGTCATGTGTGAAATACCTTCTTTTTGCCTTTAAGTCTATGCATATAATTGTATTATTATTGTATTTTTTTTGGAGCAAAGGACTCGTTTCCAGCTCCCAATAAATTAAAAAAAAAATCATACATATAACTAATCTGTGATCTACATTCTGCATCGCAGATTGCAGACGTTTTGATTACTCACTGCAGGTGTTCTAATAATTTGGTGGAATTATAAGTGAATTTAATTCAGTTTGTGAGTATTACGAGGATTAAAATTATTTATTTTGTAAAACACACAAAATAAGATCTAAACATTACGAAAAACTGTGATCCATATGTCGACAGGTCCTTGCAAAATATCGAAGTTGCGACGCAAATCGATGTTACAAAGCGACACTTCTAGGTTTTTTTTAAGTGTTACGGAAAGCGTAATTATGTTAGAATTATTTTTTCCAGAATCTTATTAAATAAAAATGGCTATCGGCGCAGGAATGTCATGTGTGAAATACCTTCTTTTTGCCTTTAATCTTCTTTTTGCGGTGAGTATATTATTTTTTTCGCTATACCTTCAAGTTATATCGAAAAAAAGTCGACGAAATGTATATTATAATAATTATTTCAATAGTGCGAGCTACCTGTTTTGTATGAAAAACATAAAACATTGTGAAATGCATAGGATTTACGTTTGATGACTCATTACTAGAATTTCTATTGTTTATCTCTAGCAATGACTGTTTACCTGACTTTAAGTACGAATAATAATACCTACAAGCTGGTTGTGATAACCTTAGATATTATTTATTTTATAAACTTTACTCACAATTTTTCAATTGGAATAAATTATACTGTTGCAGATAACCGGTTTAATAATACTCGTTGTTGGTGCCCGGGCTGAGATAAACGCTCACCCATATGTGGATCTCACGGACGAGAACTTTTACACCTCAGCTCCTATGATATTGATCATTGTGGGCTTAATCGTTTTTATTGTGGCCTTCTTTGGTTGCTGCGGAGCAGTTAAGGAGAACCACTGCATGATAGTTACTGTAAGTCATTTTGCCTTGATGTTATTTATATGGGGTTAATGTCCATACTAATATTATAAATGTGAAAGTGTGTCTGCTTACCATGTGTGTCTATCTATTTGTCTGTCTGTTACCTCTTCACGCCCAAACCGCTGAACTGATTTTGCTGGAATTTGGTATGAAGATACTTTGAGTCCCGGGAGACCTAGGATATATTTTATCCCGGAAAAAATGTACTGTTCCCACGCAATAAAAGAATTTTAGCGCAACAGAGTTGCGGGCGTCATCTAGTAAGATAGTAAAGTACACCAAGTGTATGTTCCTGTTTTTCCTGAATTTTTGAAAACATTTAATATTAATTCTTTAATTGTGGATTCTTGGAAATCTATTGTTCCATGTGGCCGTTGGGAGTTGAAGCGTTAAACAATTAGTATGTAAATAGGATAATTGATATATTTTAAGATAAGATCCCTTCTTACTCCAACTGACTGATAGTACAAAATTTTACATTATTTTATAGTTAAAAAAATGCAGTAAAAAGAAAACTTTTTAATATTTGATATTTAAATTATTAATTATGACCTTAAAAAAATGCAGTAAAAAGTAAACTTTTTAATATTTGATCTTTTGATTTAAATTAATCATTATGACCTTAATAACATGCCTGTATGACGAGACATTGTTTGAGTTTTAAAGGAAAAAAACTAAAGTATACTAGTGAGTAAGATAAACGGGTTTAAATGTAGTACAAAAAATATTCAAGATTTTTAAATAAATAAATGGTTATTGCACCTAACTTGACATAGATAGGTATAGTGTGTCGCGGACTTTTTTATAGATATTTATAAGATCTACCATTTTATGGTTCTATCTTTTATTGTTTAGGCAGCGTACGCCAAATAAGTAACTTTTCTGGTTGATTTTTTACACTTTGCGTCCGAAAAACCCAAGTATCTTACGGAACTCTATTTTTTCCAAAATAAAATGTAGCCTATGTTCAGCAGAAATAATGTAGGATTCCAATGGTAAAAGAATTTTTCAAATCGGTCGAGTAGTTTTGGAGCCTATTAATTTCAAACAAAAAATCAAATCTTTCCTCTTTATAATAATATATTAGATTTTTTTTAAATATTGCATTAAAATTATAAAGGTTTGCTATTTATGTAGGTATACAAAGACTGTACAATAAAAATAGTGAAAACAAAATAATTTTAGTTCAATTGATGAGTTGTTTGTACATTTTGGTGGTTGTAGTTAACTTGTATGGATTCCTCTCTTCCTTTGTTAGTGTACAGTTTGTTCACTTTTAATCCATATTGATTTAGATGTAAACTAAAAATATCACCAAAATTCATGTGAAATTGTATTTTTACATGATGCATGGTAATTTTCATGATATATTTTAACTTTTAAGTGATGTGTAGTTTTTTATAAAACACTAAACGCCATGACTTCAAAGGACATTACACGCCTTTCCCAAATTAACTATTCAAGAAAAGCTTACTCCATATTTTCTCTCACAATTCTTTATCAAACTGTATCAAGTTACTTTAAACTTACAAGTTACTTTAAACTTAGTGCGCAGAACAAAAAGTTGAAAGTAGCATAATATTATGTATAATTAGGTTGGGTTGCACCAACTACCTTAACTATAACTGTAACTTTAACTATAACTACAATGCAAAATGTTAAATCTTTGGTTAAAGTTAAATATGGCGTCCAAGGACGCCATCCGCTCCGCTCATACGTATATATCTGAAAATTTACTATGTTTTACAGTGTTATATTTTTCCTGCCGATTTTTACGGATAATTAAATTTTTTATACTCTCAATCCCGTTACCTGTAGCTTCAATAAAAAAAATAAGCAACAGACATCTGTGAATTTCTCCGGTTAAAGTTAAAGCTAAAGGATACCATATTCAACTATAACCATAACTTTAACTAGGCCTCTGGTGCAACCCACCCTTAGTATAACCCAGGTATAAGCACAATGCATATTAGAGCCCGCGACCGTAATCAAAAACCGGTTTTATCCCTTTTGGACTTTATTAATACAAAAGTAAGGTCCAAAACTGGTGCACGGCATGGATCAACACTTGTGATTGTGACAATGACTTGAGATTCCGTGACCTCTGACACGCTTCTGTCATCCTATTCACTAAACGAACAATTTCCTTCGTCCTAATTGTTCATTAATGGTCACTCTCTCGAGTTATAATCTTAAATAGCTTTTGCCCGCGGCTTCGCTCGCGTTATGAAGTATTATTATAAATGCAAACTTTCATCCCCCATTTTAACCCCTTGTCGGTGGAATTGATCAAAATCCTTTCTTAACGGATGCCTACGTCATAATATCTACCTGCATGCCAAATTTCAGCCCGATTGGTCCAGTGGTTTGGGCTGTGCGTTGATAGATCACCATGTCAGTCACTCACCTTTGAGTTTTATATACTTAATAATATAGATTCTTCGTGTAAGAACTTTGTCTTACACCTATTCTGGTCTCTGCAGTCTGCACCTATGAAAGAAAATCCATATTGAAGAAAGTATTCTTGTCCGTCCGTACGCATAAACTGCCAACCAATTAGGTAGTATGAAATTTGGTATGTAAACGTCGGCCCGCAACTTGCACCAAAAACTTATCGTGCGGACATGGTACTTCTTTCCATTTTCAAAATTGCTCTATGTCCTTTCCCGGGACTCAAAGCTATCTCTTGTTGTAAAAATCAAACGATATTTTTACAACGAACTAGATATAGTTGATTGAAATATCGATTATTTGTGTAAAAACATTGCTTATCGGCAGACATGTTTTAACCGTAATCCAGTATTATCGCTGACCCACGAATTTACAGAACACGAGTGTGTGCTTGGCCGAGATATCGATTTTTGAATGACTGTAGCCAAGTCGTGAAAAAATGTGCTTTGTCCCTAACCCATATACCTACTATGTGCAGTCTAGCTGTAGTCCATGTTATGTAAAACCTTTACGAATGGTTTTCGGGTATATGTACATACTTCTATCATTTCTGTAGTACAGAATGTAGTGGGCCACTGGCAAATTATTGGTCATGACATAGAGTTGGGCTTATTGTACGCCAATTAGGTAAACTGGCTATAACTAGACGGTAGCTCCGTCCTTGTTTATATAATTAGTAAGTACTTATTGAATGCAAATCATAATAAATATTTTACTCAAGACTCATTAATTGAAGTATTCACTAGAAATTCAATGTAAAGCCGCAATATGCAATATTGAACAAAAGGTGTGATTTTCCTCATGAGATGACGCGATGCAGAAGACGACATGACGTTTCAGGGAAGTCCAAAATTACTTTAAATGATTCGATCATTTAAAAAATGGCGTCAGTATTAGTATTAATTTCTAGCATTGTTTTACATCTACAATTGTTTCAAGAAATGAAAGTATGTGGTAAATATACCAGTCTGTGTCACAACGCACATAACAAGTAGTACGTGTATTTTTGCGCAATTCAACCTCGAGCGCCCTCGGTGATGTTATTCATAAAATGACTGTATCGTTATCAGACACTTATTTATAATTATTTCTGATAACTTACAGTGTAGGAAAAACAGTTTTAACGCTCTGTAGCCCTTGAACCTAGTCTCATTTACATTTCAATTTGCAGGGTAAATCTTTACAAAATGGTACTCGATGGTCGATACCCGCTATGTTTTGATTTATTACCTACACCTAAATTCGTTTATTGCGCGCGAACCGTACACATTTCAGGATTATTATATTTTTTATATTATTATAATTTATTATATACTTACACTATTCTATTTTCTATGTATTTTCCGGCCCCGAAAGTTTTCCTTACCCATCAAAATAAATTCAGCAGTAACAGGGAGAAAAGACAAACATCATATCGCATTCATAATATTTATTATTTGTATGTAGTCAACTAATTATACTAGTGGTGAGGTGGCCTTGGTCACGGGTTACGCACCATTACCACGACACAATCGACGTTCGTTTTTTTATTTTTATTTTGAGTCAAGCCTTTAATATGTCATTATTTAAAACGGCAAATTATTTTTGCGGCGACTTAAAACTTATTGGGCGACTAACTACTTGGTTACAAAAAAAATATATGGTAGCGTTTTAAAATATTTTAGCAACAATTATATCTGGGGGCACGGGAGTGCCCTCGCCAAGATGAGCCAAGCGAAGCGCGCAAGGGCACTACCTACCTTTTCTCGAAACGTTTCGTCGTATTTTTGCACCCTCTTAACTTTGGTTTGAATAATGCCAGTTAGTTGAAATTTTTAAGATATAATGACATGGGTATAGTTATTAAATGCGCAAAGTTTGAATATCGTAGCTATTATACTTTAGATTTTATAGGTGTCCAAAAACCCACAATTTGGTCACTGACTCACCGATCCGAAAGCTGAAATTTTTTATGTAACATAATATTAGTACTGGAACAACAAAAAAATTATCAAACCCAACTTAACCTATATCCGTACAATTATAGAGCAAAATTAGGCAAAAATTTATGTTTTTTGTATGGGAGCTCCCCTTAAATATTTACTTTATTTTGTTTTTACTATTTGTTGTTATAGCGGCACCAAAAATACACAATCTGTGAAAATTTCAGAAGTCTAGCTATAGCGGTTCTTAAGATACAGCTTGGAGATAGACAGACGGACAGACATCGAAGTCTCAGTAATAGGGTCCCGTTTTTCCCCTATGGGTACGGAACCCTAAAAAATTAACTAAAAGAAAAAAACAACGTAAACCAGCTTACAAAAAGAAATGAAATCCCACCAAAAACATTTTCATGTAAAAATGTTGCCAATATGAGAACATAATACTATAGTTCGTCGTGTCAAAAAGTAGTGAGATCTCATGTAGAGCCAAGTTTCTAACCTTACAAAACAATTATTGTTACGTGCTAGGATTCTAAGGATTTGGAGAGAAAGACCTGCTGACTCTCTTGAAGACTTTATTCACTAGCACTAGGTCCAAAACACTAAGCACGTATAACGCACAACGCACGTATAACGTGGGAGAGCCATGCTTCGGCACGAATGGGCCGGCTCGACCGGAGAAATACCACGTTCTCACAGAAAACCGACGTGAAACAGCGCTTGCGCTGTGGTTCGCCGAGTGAGTGAGTTTACCGGAGGCCCAATCCCCTCCCCTATTCCCTTCCCTACCCTCTCCTATTACCCTATTCCCTCTTAAAAGGCCGGCAACGCACCTGCAGCTCTTCTGATGCTGTGAATGTCCATGGGCTACGGAAGTTGCTTTCCATCAGGTGACCCGTTTGCTCGTTTGCCCCCTTATTTCATTTAAAAAAAAACTATCACTGTCCTAGTCGCCAGTCGACTGTCTGCGTCTCCTCGATAAGTTGCGCTGGTTTGACGCTAGATGGCTCTGTGTGTCCGTATTCGTAACATTATAATGAGCTACAAAACGTAAGATGTATAAAACTAAATAACGATTAACGGCTGCTGTTTTAAGATAGCAAATATTATATACGTGCTTTTGCCCGCGGCTTCGCTCGCGTTAAGAAGCATTATTATATACAAACTTTCATCCCCTATTTTAACCCCTTGGGGTTGAAATTTATCAAAATCCTTTCTTAGCGGATGCCTACGTCATAACATCTACCTGCATGCAAAATTTCAGCCCGATCCGTCCAGTGGTTTGGGCTGTGCGTTGATAGATCACCATCACTTGTCAGTCAGTAGGTGACTACTGACTGACACTGACACTTTGAGTTTTATATATAAAGATTAAGCAGGAAAAATTAAATAATAGGTGTAAGGTTAGGTTTTAAAAACTATTGTACTTAATATACTAAATATTATGTGATATGCTCACTTCACCAAATTAATTTCACGCACAAAAAAACGAGAAATTGCGTTATTACTTATTCTCTATAACATACCACTAAGGTTTTCTATTTCAACACAATATTCATGTAAATATTTTTTAAATTGCATGACAAATAGAAATAAAATTAAATTGATAAAAATAACAACAGATTGTTGTTATTTCACATTTTTATCATTTTAAATTTAATTTTTTTCGTGTACCTATTTTAAATGCATTTCTTACCATATTATTTTTCCTGGAAATTTCCATGCATTAAGTTTTCTCTTTACTTGGTATGCAAAGCTTTTAGAAATCTCAACCCAATATTGCTTACCATATCAGCATGATATGCATAGTTAACTATTTTTTTCTTATTCTTATATCTTTAAACGAGCAATTCTTGTATATATATTATTGGAATCTCGGAATCGGCTCCAACGATTTTCATGAAATTTAGTATATTAGCTAGGAATCATTTTTAGAAAATGTCATTTTATTCGTGTTTTATCGATTTGCTCGGTCAAATAGCTAATGGTAATTAAAAGAACTCTCAAAAATAGAAACACAGGTTTATTTTTATATTAAAAAAAATTTGCGTTATATCTTTATTTTATTCAAAAAATCTGCTTATATTTGACCTTGTCAACATCCTAATGTTCTCAGTTCTCGGTATTCCTGCTGCTGATCTTCGTCGCCGAGCTGGCTGTGGGCATCGCGGGCTACGTCAAGCACAAGGACCTGGAGACTTCCATCATCAAGACCCTCAACGCCTCCATAGCCCACTACGAGACCGACCCCAAGATACAGAAGAACTTTGACATCATCCAGACCGATGTGAGTGATTTGAAACTCTTATGTCTCGAATGCGGCTGTTAGTCCTTAGAATAATCGGCCAAGTTCGAGTCGGACTCGCGCACAAAGTTCCGTACCATTATGAAGCAAAGATAGGCAAAAAATTGTGTTTTTTTTATATGGGAGTACCCAGAGTAGAATATTTTGTTAATATTTCAAGTTCCGGTGTTTGTATGGGAGCCCCCTTAAATATTTAATTTATTTTGTCTTTAGTATTTGTTATAGCAGCAACAGAAATACATAATTTGTAAAAAATTTCAACTCTCTAGCTACCACCGTTCTTGAGATACAGCCAGACAGATAGACCGACGGAGAGAAACACAAAATATATTTGAGTTTCTTCTCGGTGATAGCTGACTCTTAATGACTTTCGCTTCTTTGGTTAATGGTGAGTTATTTTAGGCCTGTGGTAATCGCTTCATAAGGCATCTGTCTATTAAAATATTGGCTTGACTAACGTCGTCGTCGTCGGTCGTAACTAACGGCCATGGTCAAGGCTATAAAGTACCAACAAGTCGCTCGTTAGTACTCAATTCCCCAATCATCACTTCTTTCCAGTTGATGTGCTGCGGCATCAACGGCCCCGAGGACTGGGCTGCGAACAAGCTACCCATCCCGGCCAGCTGCTGCTCTGGAGACAAGACTGTGGCCTGCACGCCAGCGTCTCCGGACTTCCACAAGGACGGCTGCTACCCAGGCATACTGGAAGCCATGAAGGGCATGGCGCTGGTGCTGGGCGGCGTTGGCCTGGGCATCGCTGTGGTGCAGGTGAGATGATTGTACCATCGAGGAAATTGATTCATAGGACCCACGTCATTTGGTCGAAATATGTCAATTCAATGTGATCTTTCGGCTGGGTTTGACACAGCGCGACCAAACTACGTAGGTCCCCCATTTGCCTAGGAATCAACTTCTCTGATAGTACTGTCAGAAATATTATAAATACAGGATGGTGGCAGCTCTGGATTTATATGTTACATAAGCAGTATAGGCCATGGCCTATGGGCGGCAGCCTCCTATAGCGCCCTGGGGGGGGGGTTGCGGCAGCGTACTAGGATTACAGCAGAGTTTGTACATAGGGGCGGCAAAGTTAAAGTGGCCTAGACTCAAAAAAATACAAATCCGGTCCTTGATGGTGAACCTATTTATAGGCTTGATGAATATTTTTTTTAATTTTGGTAATTAAAGGACCTCTCAATAATATTAGTGTAATTAGTTTGGTGTCTGATTGCCATAACTGATAAGTGATAGTACAAGATTTGAGCATGGGATTAGACGTCTCACGTGACGTACACTACCTTTAATTGTATAAATATAAATGTACGTAAAGAATTTGTATTCTAATTTCTAATCCTACTTGTCTCTTTCGTGTCCAAAATTATTATCGCGTTTATACTCCACTCGTGTATATTATCTCAGACCAAAGTATATTACAAATATGTTGCGTTATGCAATAATTATGCCATTTATTCAATCAGTATGCCATGTGTGTCATCATTCCGACCAGCCACCATAACAGGAAACAATTTATATTCAGTCTAAAATCGTAGTTTGCAATATCCTATGCCAAAATACCAGCCTTTCCTTACTTTGTGGCCGACTGATTCTCTTTATTTACGCGAATACACTGACTCTAGGGTCAAAAGCCGTGTTCCAAAATTCAAGTTACGTTAGTTATAATATGCCGCCTTTTTTTCCGTTGGGGGAATGCGTTTACGCATCCCCGGGGCCTGGGGAGGACCACCGAGGTATGTGGGACTTCCCGGGCGGACGGAAGACGCACCCGGGACTACCCACTAAAACACCAATGGAGTTCCTGCTCCTGAAGGTGGGACTACGGAAACGCGTGATACACGACCGCAGATAATATGCCGCCTAACGTAACTCGTCTATACTTAATTCCAAATATGGGAATTCGCGAGTGTAAGAGACAATAATCCTTTATCAGAATTTCTCCTGCGACCCGTATAAAAAAGGTTGAATACCAATGGTTTGTACAGAAGGAAAATATTAACTAAGATTGTTTTTTTTTTCAGCTGCTCGGAGTCATGTTTGCTTGTTTCCTGGCTCGTTCCATCCGCAGTCAGTACGAAACCGTCTAAACCGTCTCCAAGCTCAGCAGCTCTTTGCTATTATTTAAGTACAAACAAAATATTTCCATTCCTTTACAATTTAATTATATTATTTTTATATTTCTTTATTCTACAGAATCGAATGTTGTAAGTAACTTGTTTACTTAAGTGAAATTTTAACATAAAATTTTATTTTAAGGTAAATGTTGATTTAATTAATGTACACAAAATATATATATTTTATTTTATTATTTTGGGTGTAAATTTACTTTATGTACTTGAGTTAAAAAGAAATCGTAATTTTTCATTGTATTGTGGTCAAATGTATGTACTTCTATGTGAGATTTTTATTCTTAAAATTATCAATTCAAGTGACTGACTTGTAATTTTAACAATATATTTTGTAAAAATATCAATGATCAAATATCAATGATCAAGAACTTTTTATATGTATCGATTTTGATCAAAAATATTTGAGATTCATATTTAAATTGAGATTTTTCTACTATTGTTCGGTCACCGGATAGAGAGAAACTCGGACATTGAAATACAACCGTACTTGTCTTATTCGCAAGAATACGCAAATATATTTTGTATCCTACTCACAAAACATATTATGATGGAAAAGATATACCAATATTTTCGTATTTGAGTAAAAGAGAGGTCATTGGGCTAGCCGCTAGTCTCTCTTTCCTGCGACCGGACCAATCAATTTATTATATAGATGTTATTTATTCAATAGAAACAACAGATATCACTTTTCTCAATATGTATCGCCATCACTAAGTAATTAATGTAGGAAGTAGTATTCCTTATATTACATTATTCAGAAATAGAAATATATTATTATAGACAATAGTGCAAAGAAGTAAAATACATAGAATTTCAGGTGTGCTAAAGTGTAGAAGACTGATTTTTCGAATAGAAGTGGCAAAACCATGCACAGGATTATATCTATGTCATTCCTAGGATATAGGCACGTTTTATATTATATACTGATATAGATCTATAAACTTATATTCTCTTAGTGGATCGCAATGAGTGTTTTTTAAATTTTTTATCACAAATCGTAATTTATTTAGATTTTAGAATGTTAGATTTCTCATGTATATTATAATAAATGTGTATATTGTGCAGTCTTGTTTTATTCATTTTATTTCGTAAGAGTTCCTTAAGGTGCTTTGCAGGCGACGGGGCAGGGCGGGCTGGTCAATTTCGCCGCGTACGCCCGTCGATGTCTGCGGCTGCCCGCGCCGCGTACACAAAGCATACGCCGTCTGCGTTACTGCATGTAAACTGGTTTGTGTGATCCACGGCGGGCAGCCGCGGACATGCGCCGCCAGCCAGGACCTGCGGCGCGGTCTTTTCGCCCACCGTGTGCGTTGGTATTATAGGATTCCCATTGCGCTATCGTTCGCGGCGAAACTGACCGGCCCGCCCCGCCCCTTTGTCTGCAAAGCGCCTAATATACAGCTAAAACATTTTGATACGTAAAGTAAACAATGTTTGTGATATAAAATAATAACATATTATGATAAATACAAAATAGTAAGTACTTAATGATTTTTTCCATATTAATTAATCATTCGGTCGTCAGCCTTGTTTTAACCTTTTATCGGCTATTGATTCTTTGTTTACGCAGACATTATCAGCAGTGTGTGTTATATCTACTGTTTGCTTGTTTTAGAACTTCTGTCATTTCAATTTAAGGTACGCGGGCACATCCATACTGATACTATAAATGCGAAAGTGTATATGTCTGTTACCTTTTTGCTCAGGCTCAATTTCACTGAGGCAGAGACACAAGTCTGCGCGTTCACCTAAGAAGTCACCAATGGTCGTATACTCGTATCTACGTTTTGAGGGCGCATCTTTAACCATCTCCCCTAGCATTGAGATACTTGGCGTTAAGTGTTAACATATCGAGCGAAGTCCCCGATATCATCTAGAGCAGCTATCCCCAACCCACGGCCCGCCAGAACTTTATCTGTAGCCCGCGTGATGTTAAATCATTTTGAAGTTCGTGAAAAACGTGAATTTTTTCCACTTTTAAATCGTTAATTTTGAAGAACGTTATTTTTTAACCCTAAAATTTTTTTGTTGCGGCCCGTGACACCAAGACGACATGTTTGTGGCCCGTATGAAAAAAAGGTTGGGGACCACGGATCTAGAGGGTAAGGCCAAGTTAGCCTCGAAGAAGCTTGGTGTTCTTAACAGAGCGAAATAGTACTTCAGTCCGGAGTCCGGACCAACGCCTACAACTTTACAAGGCGCAGGTTCGGCCTCATATAGAATATTGTTCTCATCTCTGGGCAGGGGCGCCAAAATACCAACTGCTCCCTCTGGATCGTAATTCGTATCCAACGAAGGGCCGCTCGAATTGTTGACTGCCATAGTGTTTCCAACAGCTTGGCGCCGAGATGTAGCTTCACTCTGCATTTTCTATCGGTTGTATCACGGGGAGTGCTCTGAGGAATTGTTCGGAATCATACCACCTGCAACTTTTCGCCATCGTCCCACGCGAAAAACATACCACCCTCATCACCTTGATGAGTGGCAGTCTTCCACCGTGCGTTTTTCGCGTAACTTTCTGGAACGAACTGTCACCAGCAGTATTTCCGGACCTATACGACCTGCAAACCTTCAAGAAGAGAGCGTATTCCCTCTTAAAAGACCGGCAACGCTGCTGCAGCTCTTCTGATGTTGCGAGTGTCCATGGGCGACGGTAGTTGCTTACCGTCAGGTGACCCTTTTGCTCGGTTTGCTCGTTTGTCTCCTTATTTTATAAAAAAAAAGCAGAGTCATAGATAATACAATATATTATATAGGCAGAGTCGAGGCGACGCTCGATGATTTTCGTCACAGCGTATTCAATCTCTGAGGCCTTCATTACAGCCTACCGAGTGGCGAGAGAGAGATATTATATAGTACTTTATAGAGATGAATATGCTGTAGAAAAAAACATTACGCGTCAGCCGTCGGAATTCAGTGCGAGTTGAGCCTTCAGCTGCTGAACCGATTTTAGCGAAATTTGGTATAGAGATAGTTCTACAATTCTTGATTCCATAATAATTCTTGATTCCATACATTAACAGCAGGCAATTAACTCTTATTAACGTTTTAAGCAGACTGCTTTGGCATCACAGCAGGCTCCAGAATCCAGATAATGGATATTTTTACATTGACAGGTTATATACAGCGCTGCTTATGCACTGCCCAGTTATACCAGCGCTAGGTAATGAAAAAATATAAGTTGAAATAGGTTAGGTTAGATACAGAACAATAAAACATCATTTTGTGTCCTAATTACACACAATTTATTTTACTATTTTATGCCATTTACAAATTTTAACAGAGGATGATTATAAGTGGATCAGAGTTTATAAACATCGCGCAGTCAGGAACAGGAGCGGCGACCGCCCTCGCGCACACGCCACAGACAGTATAAAATAATTTAAAAAATCACATTGACAAAATATACTCCAGTCACGAATACAGATGCGGTATTCATTTATCGTATGTCGCCAGCATTTGAATCTCACAGCACCAGTTCTGGCTGGTCACACATCGACGCCGCGAACTCCGAAAAAGCGATGCAACAATGGCATGGACGCAAGATGGATAACCATGCGCAGCTGTCTACAATAAGACATATTCCTGCAATGTTTTCACGGCAGCACCAGCATAGACAGTAAACAAAGTATTGTAAGTTTTCTTCAACGTCTGACAATTTGTCAATATTATGATATTGACTGAAATATTAGATTCCGTGTGCAGAATGTCGGATTTTGGTCGGTTAATTGTATATATGCTAGTAGCTCCCTCTGCTGACCTTTGCATAATATTTCCTATTGAACACGACCCCTCTCTAAACATTACCAGTATAAGTCCATCGGGTCAGTGCTCAAGCCGCATAACGCATGCCATTTTAGATGAGGCAGTAGATGTGTCAGCCGCTTTATGTTCGCAGCGTCGGTGTGCAAACAGCTTAATGTTCGTCGTCACTCGTCCCACAGCGGTATCACCATTCATATACACGCGACATACATTTTAGCTAAAAATTACAGAACTAGTCTCTATTTTAAATCTAGGGTTAAGACATACATTGTACATTACCTAAACAATAAAATAACTTACATCTAACAACTGTTTACATTCTAAACGGAATATTTTAGTAGACGAGCCACGGATAGTGCCTACGCAGGTTTGGCACGATTTTAAGTTTTGGAAAAAAAGAATTGTCATGTTTTGATATGTTAAGGATGTGAAGCGAAAAAAAGCATTTCTCGCGTTGAAGACTTAACTGCGGACATATATAATTTATACAAGCTCTTTACTACAAAAATAAATAAGTTTATAGTGTATATTTTATATCAGAAAACTATTGAGTTCATGTTAGTAACTGCACTATCATGGTTGCAGATATTACAGGATAGGAAAAGCAAAAGTCATACATAAATTATATTATTTATATTTGTTGAATCGAAAACAACAAATATCTCGACTAGAACAATAATCAACTAGTGGAGAAACAGTTTGCATTGTAAACTTCTTAATCAACTGGAATTTTACTAAAGGAGAGTCAAAAAAATTGTCTAATAGATTAATCACTACATGAAATTTATATTGGCAGTATTTTTACAACTAGCTTGATCACAAAATTTCATATAAACCAATCACAAAGTTTTTGCACCATGTCATAATAAATCATAAATTAATGTTTTACCAGATACATACCTAAACAGTTCAAATAGCGCTTGAGATCAATGCATACGTCGCGACAATTGACTCAAATCACCGATTCAGCCTATGCAATATACGATTAGTACTTATTATCACTGTATAAAACATAGTGAACTAAATTTGTAAATAATTAACTCGTCACCTAAAATAATATAGTCCAACTGCTCTCGAGCATTAAAAAATTCACATTCATTGCAACAAAATATTCGTAAAGCTAAATCAGTAATATGCACACGTTTATAACATATTATCATTACACTAGGAACATGGATTCTGACTTACTTTACACGGGTTACATACGTCCCAGCTTAAAATATGTTCTAAAGAGTGCATATAATGACTGGGTTACGTTAGTTTACATTTAACATGAATAGGATGGATTTAGAAAATAAGATTTTGAGTATGTTTTGGGTGGAGAGTGACAGTAGAGCAATCATGTCGCATAACGCTTCGTCCAGAGGCGCGCGATGCGGTCGTGCTCCTCTCTGTTCTGCAGATACTGAGTCGCAATGCTGCCGACTAATGGGTCCGCTGAAAAATAAGACATTTCATTTCATAACAATCTTTACAACAGAAATTTATTCGTATGGATGTGTATATTGAGGACAACAACCTTTAGAACAAAACTTATGTTTACCAAAATCTAAAATAATTATAATATTCTCTTTATAAAATAAATATCAGAAGAACAAACATAAAATTGATTGCTATAATATTGTACCAAAGTTTTCAGGCTCCATCATGAAGTATTATTTATTTAATCAAGTTGCTCTAACAAGAATTATAATACTTACCAGGATTACAATCAGTAAGTAGTGAACATATAGATAATAGGACTTTTGATATAGTGAGCGCTGGAGACCAGTTATCCTTCAGTATGTCAAGACATATGACACCTTGGCTATTTATGTTACAGTGGTATATTCTAGTGCGGAATGTCACCTGAAAAATAATAACATAAAGTACTTAAATATCATTAACATGCTACGAATAATAAAAACTAAGGAATCTTAACTTCCATACTATTACCGTTTTAAATTTGGTTCCTTTTGATATTTCATGTAACGTCAGCCTAGTACCGCTCAAGGTCACCTAAATATTGCAAATGTATTGAAATGTGTACCTAAGGTACACTTTTTTGACAAGTATAATTGTGGAGCATGTTTTTTGACGGAGTTACTTTTCCATAGTTTTTATTATTCGTAGTTGACATGTGTTAAATTATTGCAGCCTACAATAACTCTTCCTAGTCAATTCAATTTGGTTGGTTTTATTAAATTTCTATACAAGACTGTTTCTTAACATTTTAAGTACCAACATAAAATCTTGGTCATAATAATTTATTTGAATTTGTTTGTATCATTGCTATTCAACTGTTCAATCCAATTTCCTTACAGTGGAATATTACCTTTGTTTAGGTGATCATCATAATGTTTAGGGTCAATTTATATTAGCGCAGAGTCGAAGCGCATCAAAGCGAATTATTAAAACTGAACATAACAAATTCAACCTTAACTCCGAAGTATAAACGCACTTTATTACTTCTGAGAATTTAAAAAGGCGCACGCATCCGCGCGAATTCGCGTGGATGCGCCCGACCAACGCTGATTGGCCCAGAAGTAATGTATGCATTACACTCTAGAGTTAAGGTTGAATTTTCTGTGTTTGGTTTTTGGAAATACGCTTCGACACTGCGCTAATATAAATTGACCCTTACATTAGAATATGATAGTACTGCGGTGCTATTTTGTATCTTTCTCATATTCTAACATTATCATATTAATTTTAAGAAAAATATATAATAATACCTTAGGAGGTTTGAATGGATATTCTGGTGAGAAATGTATGTCCAAGAAGAAAACTCCACCTTCATATACTGAACCAGGTGGTCCTAAAATTGTGGAGACCCATTCATATAGATTGTCTCCTTTTGGACCCGCGCTGCAATTTGGCGGGGGGTCCAAAGTAATTTCAGCAAGCTCCTTCTGGATTCTCTTAGCCGAGGTACCGAGTGCCTTGGACATTTTCGGATTCGATTTGTTTTCTTTGTCTGCTTTGTTTTCGATATCACCAGTCCCTCTGCTGTGTCCGGTCCCACTTCCTGAAGAACCAGACGCACCTGACATTATCTAAAAGCACCAATGCCATTCTACCATAAAGCAAAAAAAACAAAACTCATGCCAAACAAAATGCAAAAAAAATTAAAATTAATGACTGTAACATACACACAAGCAAAGTAACAAATGCGTGGGGAAATTGTAGGTAAAGATTCACTTGACGAAATCTTTACAATAACCTTATTAAACATTTTGAAAGGTAAAGAAGAGTTGATTGAACTTTTACGAAACGTCTTTGGGAACAAAGACTTTTAAGATATTATGCGTAAGACAATTATATAACGGTATGCATAATACAAACGCTACATTTGAACGTTAACCAGCAAATAAATAAATAACTGCACGAAAGGAGACGAGATACATAAAAAAGATAATTTAATACCTTACGAATAACAGTCGGCCATCTTGTGGGCTAGCGTTATCCGAAAATATAGCAATTTATATTCACAAAAGGTTAAATTGGTGAAAAACAGATATCCAAAAACACAATGGATCAAACAAAACGCAACCACAAAGTCTAATTTGTGTTATTAGCAAACAAATACTCCGATTTTAGAATGCTTGAAACTGCAAAGCGTTATGGAAGCCAGTTACATTTCTGAGAAGTTGTTATGTAAAATTTCACATCCACTATGTATTACCAACACACATTTAGTACCTTTTTAAGCCTTTTAACTCTGGCGATTGCTGTGATTTATAGAAGTTAATCTTGAATCCTCTTCTACCACATTTCGTTCATTTGCTCATCATCTCACCAACACAACAATCTCTGAAATTCATACGACGCACACTTCAGATCTGAAGACAATTACTGTCCACTTAATTGTAAATTATTTTATTAGTAATAAACAAGCGCTTATGTACCTACAGTCGAAAAAAGTAAATAAAACCATGTGCAAAAGTATATTTCTAAAAAGATTTAACATAAATTAACAAATCACAATGCACAACCACTTTCCGACATGTTTATAAAAAACCGGTATACAAAGTGCTGCCAGTATTAAAAATATTTAAAAAATAAAATTTTAATTTTTTGCAAACAAAACTATAAAATATTTTATAGAATACGTATCTAGGCTATGGCGGTGATGGTTTTGATTTATTGACAAAAAAACGCTAATTACCGCTCTAGACTAGTTGCTTAGAAGTTAGAACTTTCAATTTTTAAAATAAGGCTAAAATAAAGTCTAGGCTTATGCAAAATTATCTTTCGACGTAAGTTTATTGACTAAAAAAAATAAGAGGCAGAAAGAGACGTTGACGTCAAAAAATGTGTCAACTGTCAAATTGTGTTTATGACTTTATGTTGCTGTCTGCTGGCTGATTGTATAGAAATTTATAAAATTTCTTCAAATTATTGTATTTATCAATACGTAGAAATAATTTATACGTGTTAACTTAATCAAAATCAGGAAAAATGGGGAAACGTCAACATCAAAAGGATAAAATGTACGAACAAAGTTAACATTGTAATATTTGTACTTCTCATAGAACTTATAAATGTTATTATATATATTTCTTAAGCATTACTTAATTATTTCAGGTATTTAACGTACACAGAATGGACCACACTGTATGGTGGCAAACGTTCTGGTACAGCAAAAGAAGAGGACACAACATTCAAAAGACTCCCATTTGACCATTGCTCTTTGTGCTTGCAACCTTTTGACGATCCTTACTGTGACGCTGATGGCAATATATTCGAGTTGCAAGCTATTATTGAATTTCTCAAGAAATTTAAAATAAACCCCATCACTGGAAAGGTAAAAAAAAAACACAAGTTTCTTAACCATCAAAGAAATTTATTATAATTTATTTTGAATACTACAAAATATACTTTTACCTTTTCAGAAAGTAGATATTAAAAGTTTGACAAAGTTAAACTTCTTCAAAAATGCCCAAGATGATTATCATTGCCCAGTATTGTTTAAGCCGTTCACAAAAAACTCACATATTGTTGCCGTACGACCCACTGGTAATGTGTATTGCTATGAAGCTATTGAACAGCTCAATATCAAAGGCAAGAACTGGAAAGACCTCATCAATGACACCCCATTCACTAGAAGTGACTTAATAACTATACAAGATCCACATAATCTGAACAAATTCAACATTTCAAACTTTCATCATATAAAAAATAATCTTAGAGTGGAAACAGAAGGTAACTTTACAATTTTTTGTCAACATGTTGCAGGTTGTGACATTTCATGCACCATGGGCGTACCCGGGGGGGATCATGTTGACGTCCCTACTACCTTATATAGTACTTTACTATCCTTGTTTCATGGTCTTCACTCTGCACAAGTTTTATAAAAATCAATGCATTGTTTCTGAGTTTATAATAATTGCTTACAAACCAATTATTTTTCACTGTTTTCAGTGTCTGTCAATGTTTTGTGGATATTATTATGATGGGAAAATTGAATTTGAGTTACAATTTATAATTTCAGAGGAAATTGCTATGAGGAAAGACCCACACGCTAGACTCAAATCAGTGTCAGCTGAAACAAAAGACATCTTACAAGAATTGGAAAAAGAGTATAAAGCACCAGAAGAGAAGCAAGTTAAAAAAGAGGTTAGTTAATAAATAAAACAATTTAATGTAATAATAATTATACTAATGCAAAAGGGGAAAATATCTGTTTGTTGGTCTGCATTAAACATAATATAAGCTCCATAACTTCTGGATCAGTTTTAATGCTTATATCTGTAGATATAGAGTGGATGATGAGAAGTCACCATGTTATAATATATCCTCTTGTGCATACTAAGGGCAACATCTAGAAGTTCAAGGTCACCTAAAATGTTTTGAGATTAGGTTGCAGATAAGTTCAATGCGGCTCATTATTCAACTGGCATGGTGGCAGCGAGCTTCACATCCACTGCCATGGTCCCAGAAACTGTACACGAGGCTGCTATACTTTGTGAAGATGATGTCAAATATGAAAGAGTGAAGAAAAAAGGTGATTACTATAACCTGCTTTAAAAAGTGATGCCATTTTAGTAAAACAAATCTGATACAAAACAGAAAGCTATCTAGTGTATTAGTAATTTAGTAGAGTTTAGGTAAGATTATATAAAGAGTACCATAGCTGGGCATTAACTCGTTAATCCGTTAATCGTTAATTAACGAAGTTAACATTTTAATTAACGGATTAACTTTTAAGTTAACTTTTAAATATATTAAGGACTCGTTAACTTTCGTTAGTATATAGAAGTCCGTTACCCGCACGGCAACGCGGCGCGGCGCGTAAACAGGTTCAGACAGCTATTAGTATAAAACGACAAGTGCCGGGCGGGCGGGCAGCGATGCGCCGCGACACGGCAGCAGCGAGTGAAACAAAAACAATACTAGATAAAGAAGAGTGCAGTGTAATTTAGTTAGGTAGAATACAATAATTATAGAAGTATTTTGTTTTGTCCCTAACCAGTTAACTTCCAGAACCCAAAACAACAAGTTTTGTATGTACACCAACACAATGATATAAATTATAACAAGGCCATATTACAAGTATTAACGGATTAACGATTAACGTTAACTTGCGTTAATTTGTCCGAAACAATATAGTTTACTAAGAGAATTTTTCCTCTGAATTAATGAATGTTGTTTTTGAATACAACTACATTATTATTTTTTGACTTTACTGTAAAACATTTTAACTGAATGTTTTATTTGTTTGCTTTATTATAATTTGTAATATAATTATTTATGTTCAGATTAAATATTGTAACAATGATTGTTACAATATTTGACATTTAATAGTGATTTTTTATTTATTTATAAGTGATTGTCTTTACAGGGTATGTAAGACTTGTAACCAACTTTGGACAGTTGAACTTTGAGCTCTATTGTGACCTGTGCCCAAAAGCTTGTGACAACTTTATCAAGCATTGTGCAAGTGGCTACTACCATGGCACAAAGTTCCATAGATCTATTAGAAACTTTATGGTAAGCTCTCAATTATTACGAGATTTTTGTTTTATTGGGGTGCTTCAAAACATTATTGTTATAGTAAAGAAAAGATCCTGATTACAAATGTTTTAGTTGTATGATTTTATCCTTGTTTTTTCAATCATCTCAGATAAGGATAAAACAATGTATAACTTTAGATATGACAGAATATGTGTGAGTTACTGTGAACATGCTGAAGCTTTTATTAGTAAGAGGGAAAGTGTGTTGCTTTAGTTATTAAAAGACCTTTTCATTAATCTATATAATATTATGTATAGCATCAAAATGTAACCTACAAATTAGTTTCATAACCTTTTCAGATTCAAGGCGGAGATCCAACAGGTACAGGTCTTGGTGGTGAATCAATCTGGAAGAAACCATTTGAGGATGAAATAAAACCAAACCTGCACCACACCGGACGAGGAGTTCTGTCCATGGCTAATTCGGGCCCCAACACAAATGGATCACAGTTGTAAGTAAAAACATTTTAATCTGACTTGTGATTAAATAAAAGTGTTTTTTCTGTGATTGTAGTCTTACTTCTCCATTATAATATTGGTATAAATAAATAAATAAAATTAGTTTAAAGAACACATAAACAGTTTGAAGTCTACTATTCTTGATATGATCACAGAGAAATTATTCATAAATTAGTTTAATAAATCACATACAAAATTCTTGTATCTATTACAGTTTTATAACATTTCGGTCATGTAAGCAACTAGATGGGAAACATACAATATTTGGTAAACTGGTTGGAGGTTTGGACACGTTGAATGCCATGGAGCATGTGGAAGTTGACAATAAGGACAGACCCATACAAGACATCATCATTGAAGTAACCCAAGTGTTTGTGGACCCATTTGCAGAAGCTGAAGAGCAGGTAATTATGACAAAATTGATTGATATAGTACACTTTTGGGAATATTATATTTTTTACATATTTCCATGACTTAATACATTTATATGGGATAAAGAAAATAGGTTTTGGTGTCATTAATGAATATCATACAGTATGTTATTAATTATTAATTGATGATTTGTGAGAAATGTCTTTTTTTCTTAAAACAACTTTGTTGTGCCTTTTTAGCTCATAGCAGAAAGGGCTGAGGAAATAAGAAAGCAATCGGAAGAACAAGGTCCAAGTAAACCAAAAAAGAAGCAGCCGCTGAAAGTGTTTCGGGATGGAGTCGGGAAATATCTTAATTTACAAGAAGTTGCAGCAGCCAGCAAGTCAGAAGACGTTCCAGCAAAAAAAAACAAAAAGGATAAAAATTACAAATTCGGTGGTTTTGATTCTTGGTGAAATAATATTGTACATAATAATAGGCGTAAATAATAAAGATTAATAGTTATTAGATTTATTTTAATTTTAAATATCTTATAATAAATAATAATACCTTAATGTTTATAGCTTTTGGGTAATATTGCATACCTTTAACTATCAGTTAATATTTGTCACTAAATAATTTATAGTCCAAATTAGTAGTTACATTTAACAAATTCAAAGTACTTAAGTACAAAATATCAACTTATTAAATACTTTAAAACAATGTTTTTTAAATTATTTTAAATAAAAAAAATGCTAAGATTAAAATAAAGGCTTATGGAAGTTTGGATACTAAAAATTACAACATTATTATAGTTACATTATTTTTTTCAGGAAGTGTTTTCACTAATTTGCTTATTCATTTTGTCATTAAGGGTCAATTTATACTAGCTCAGAGTCGGAGCAAAGCGAAGCGAATGCCCAAAAACAAACACAGAAAATTCAACCTTAACTGCAGAGCATAACGCATACATTACTTCTGCGAGGCCAATCAGCGTTGGTCGGGCGCATCGACGCGAATTCGCGCGGATGCGCGCGCCTTTTTAATTCTCAGAAGTAATAAAGTGCGTTAACGCTTTGGAGTTAAGGTTGAATTTTCTGTGTTTGTTTTTGGGCATTCGCTTCGTTTTAATAATTCGCTTTGATGCGCCTAGTATAAATTGACCCTAAAGCCTAATTATTTTAATCAATATTTTTGATATTATTAGGTAATAACACTTAAAAATAACTTAAAATTATAATCTAATGGGTTCTTATGTTATGAAATAATTTTCATTTAAGGGCTTAAAAATTACTTAAGTGTGTTTTAAATTTTGCACAAACATTAGTTGTAATTTTGACGCCGTCTCGCCGTTCTTTGCTTGTCAAACCTCATTTCCATTTCTTCTAGTACCTTTGGTGTGTAACGGACTACAAGTTTCACTGAACCTACAGCTTGTTTAAGTAATTCCACTGCTTTTTCATGGTTTTCTCCTTCCACCGAAACACCATTAACAGACAAAAGTTGATCTCCTCTTTTGAGGCCACCATGTCGGTCTGCTACTCCTCCGGGTATGATCCTTGATATATATATCGGGGAATTTTGTTCCTTACCTCCCATAACATTGAATCCGAGACCTTCTTCAGTCTTCGGCAGCTCCACGACGCGAGGATGTGCATGACCCTCGGCAGCAGCAAATGCGGCCACTGTAGCCTTGGCCGTCGCCGAAGCTCTGATATCCGCTGAACCCTGAATATCTACCGTCTCATAAACATGCTCATATACTTCTCTAACGGCATTCAAAAAGTCACTTTGTAAAACTTTTTGTAGAGCAGCTAATTTTGTTGCAGGCACTTCGCCACTCTGCTGAAGTTTATCGAGTAATTCGATGGCTCTTTTAATGTCCCTTGCGAGAGTCAGCTGTTCACCCGTAGTACTCATGTTGATAAGTTTTCTTTCCTTATATTTAATAGGGCGTATCCGAGAATTTTACGAAATTACAACAAATTACAAAAGATCAATACAGCTACAAGAAAGTAACTTGTCAACTTGACACAAAGATTTGACATTTCAACAATTATGATCTGACATAGGCCGTGTTCGTCGTACGACAGTATATATTATGTCTATGGTTCGTGGCTGTATGGGCAACGCTCCCTTTGCCTGTCCCGACCGGGACGAATTAACAAAAAAAAAAAAATGTCTATGGTTCGTCGGCGTATTTTTGGACAAACCTTTTATTGCGCATGTCCAAAAGATGTCATGGCAACGCAAAAGTTGCTGGTCTGTCGAATTAAACAACGTCTTAATTGTTTATAGGTACATGATTAAAATAATAAAAGCTAAACTTAAATACATAAGCCTAAATAATTAATATATAATAATAAGCCGCACAAATAATTTATTTAACACTATGATAGTGTTTGATTATTTTATTTTGGAAAATATGGATATGGATCACTTAGAAAAATTTAAAAATTTAATGGTTTTTTTTTATGAAATAAGAGGGCAAACGAGCAAACGGGTCACCTGATGGAAAGCAACTTCCGTCACTCATGGACACTCGTAGCATCAGAAGAGATGCAGGTGCGTTGCCGGCCTTTTAAGAGGGAATAGGGTAACAGGGGAGGGTAGGGATGGGAAGGGAAGGGAATATGGGAAGGTAGTGAAGGGAATAGGGTAGAGGATTGGGCCTCCGGTAAACTCACTCACTCGGTGAAACACAGCGCAAGCGCTGTTTCACACCGGTTTTCTGTGAGAACGTGGTATTTATCGGGTCGAGCCGGCCCATTCGTGCCGAAGCATGGCTCTCCCACGTATGAGCAAAACCAGCTTACTCTCTTAATCTAAGAGTAAGCTGGTTTTGCGTTTTTCCAACTTCTAATTCAAGAATGAGGTAATTACACGGGAGTAAATATTTACACGGGCTATTTTGGTGGAGTAAATATGAAACTGAGAATAGTTGCACAACAGGGTTCAACTGTCACGGTCGGTGTCATTGTAAACTATAATTGACATTCTAGGGTATTATCGTTTGCATTTTACCAAGTTACTCAAAGAGTATGAAATAAAACATACTCTTTGAGTAACTTGGTAAAATGCAAACGATAATACCCTAGAGTAAATTAAAGGAGTAAAGTTATTCTCATGATAGTTATACTCGTGTAACTTCAAGTTTGGTTGAATCGGGCCTAAAAGTAACAAACGGCTAGACGGTTTCAAAATTCAAACAAGTTGCAAACCGACGCTTCTACCAGTGGTTTCAAACGCAGGCCTCGCTACCAAGGGCGTTTAAAGATCAAAGCAAATTTGGCATAAAACAGCTATCTACACGGTTTCAAACTTCAGCTGTTTCAAAGTTCAAACCGCCGTTTTAAACCGTGTATCAGGCGCTTATAGGTATTTGTATGCCCTTTTCTATCAATAAAAAAAAAGTTACGTCAAATCGTGTTTGTTATTTCAGTCAGGTGTCAATTTTTGACAAGTTATTTGTAAAACTTGCGTTTTCATTTTAAGCAACTTTTTGTTTATTAAAAATATCGATACCTACCTAAAGTGCCCATAAAACGATATAACATATACTAGATCTTTCGTTAAAAAGTGTAGTTGTAAAGTTAGTCGGAGATAAATCAAGAAATCGCAAAATTTCGCTATGGACGACTTGGGTATGTAAACTTATTTTAATCCAATATTATATATTAATAATAACGGATAACCAGTTTTATTTCGCTCTCGAATTCTACCAGGAATGACGTGTAACTTTGTTAAAACACAAATGTATAATAATTTATATCATATTTTCTAATATAAAATGGAATATAAATTGGTATTTTGATTAGTACTTTTGCTGGTTTCACGTATTAATTCTTATACTGCTGTTGGAGAAAAATTCAGAAAGTACAATTTAATGTATTCTGACCATAATTTTGAAGCTTGAGCTTAGTCATAACTCATATTCCTTCCATAGAGGTCTATTTTATTTATTGTATATATAAAAATTAATAAACAAGTCTGTTTTGATTTATGCAAACTGTTGTAGCTTTATGAATATAACATATTACACTTTTGGTTTAAATAATCTGTAGTCACTGATTGTGGGCTTGCAAATGCAAATGTGCTCTTACTATAAGAGTAAATTAATAATTAAAAACTTTATATACATATTCAAACACCTAATTGTAGTCCAAACCTTGAAGCAAATCTCAAAACTTCATATATTAGATTTCAAAAGTTGTATGTGTGACTAGCCTTGATCTTTGGAATTTAACCTATCAACTCCCAAGCGGTCAAATTGGACCGCATAAAAAATAGATTTCTAAGAATCCGCAATCAAAGGAATATTAATACTTAGGTGTTGTAGCAACAAAATCTGACACACATAAATTGTTGTTTTACCACTTTACTGAATCAGTTTTAAAAAGTGTATTTAAATTTTTTGCCATCAGATATATTGCCACTCTATCTAAATTGAAGTTTTTGGTCAAATTCCACCATTTCGCGATTTCTGTCCACTGCAGTATGGCGCTGGAAGCCACCCTTTGGCATTATTTTTAGGCTAGCTCCTAATCCATTTGCCGGCCCATTTTAGAAGTAGTGCAAAAATGTTCTATTATAAATGGCCTTATGTGTATTACTAGATGTCCCGCATGGCTTTGCCCGCGTAAATTAGAAATTTTACGGAAACCGTGCATTTAAAAAAATAGCTTATGTCCCTACTCCCTTCACTTGGTCTACTCTATATCTGTGCCAAATATTGCCATAGAAATTGCTCCAGTAGTTCGTAATTTCTAATATTTTCCCGTTTTTCCTTCATTTTCCTGAGTTTCTTCGGTCGTGTTAGTCTTAGCGTGATAATAATATAGCCTTACTCGATAAATGAGCTATCTAACACTGAAATAAGTTTTTAAATCGGACCTGTAATTCCTGAGATTAACGCGTTCAAGCAAACATACTTACTCTTCAGGTTTATATTATTAGATTTAGGTAGGTATAGATTTTTTTTTAAATTATCGCTTGACAAACTTGAGTCTCGATCTAAAAGACTATGAAAAGTACCAATAACAGAGTCATTATAGGCTCATAAGTCATAACCATGGGACGATGCATGGTATAATATGGTAGTGATGATGATGATGATGAATGTAATTTGCATAGTAGCATATGCTTTCCATTCTTAAAACAACGCCGAAACTCTCAAACTTGTATCTATAAAGAATCAGGAGTTCTCTCAGCACCTTCCGAACCACGGTATACCAGGTATACCTCAGTGCAAAATCTTACTTGTTGGTAGCATATGCTTAAAATACTTCTCACGAAACCGAAGTCACCACATGTTTCCCTATAAATTTTGGGGAGTTCCCTCGATTACTTATGGATTCTTCATCAGATCACCACTTTTGTGAATATAATATTAAATTGGGATGATACCAAAAATTTGAAAATCGGTTAACAAACGGCGAAGTAATCGTTGAACATAAGAAAACGAACATAACACCTCCCCCATTTTGAAAGTCGGTTAAAATTGTAGCCTATGTGTTATTCTGATGTATAAGCTATGATATTGTAAAGTTTCATTAAAATCCGTTCAGTAGTTTTTGCGTGAAAGAGTAACAAACATCCATACATCCATACATGCAAACAAACTTTCGCCTTTATAATATTAGTAGAATGTTATTAATAAGTGTGCAAATATTTTTGTAATACATATAATTTCTAGATTAAAAATGATGGGACTTTGATACATGACTTTTCTATTCGGCACTCAGTGCTTCAAAGCCGATATGTATGTGTATGTATATGTTTTGAATGTGATGTATTACACATAACATAATAAAATATATAAATATATTACTATATATATTTTATAAATATATGAGGATATTTTTTTTTCTTTGTTTAAGTTTAGCACTTTAACATTATTTTCTGCCACCATATTTTGGTTGCCTGGAAGAAACCGCTGAAAGCGGTAAGGCCGCCTATTTGCTATGTTCCTTGCCTAATGTTGTTTTTTGTTATTTTATATTGTTTATAATGCAAATAAAGAATTTATAAATAAATAAATAAATATAGATTGAAAAAATTATATATATTATTTGAATAATTAAACCACTGAACTTGTTACTCTATTTAATGAGCTTTTTAACTGCATTTTTGAAAACGAAAAAAAATCCATTTTTTTTCTTGATTTTCTCATGGAATTTTGATCTATTTTTACATTTTTAAAAGCTAATATTCTATAGAATATTATATAATTTTTTCAATCTATAATCGGCTTTGAAGCACTGAGTGCCGAATAGAAAAGTCATGTTTCAATGTCCCATCATTCTTAATCTAGAAATTATATGTATTACAAAAATATTTGCACACTTATTAATAACATAATACACATAAGGCCACACATATAGACGTAAGTTATAATTTACTAGCTGTTGCCCGCGACTTCGTTCGCGTGGACCTTACTTTATAGTTGTTCCCGTATATCGATTGAGTCGTTTACGCGCAAATCAGAAAAGTATATTGTGTGGGAACCGCACATTTTTCCAGCAAAAAACATTCCTTGTTCCATGCCAAAATTTCATCAAAATAGATTAAATAGTTTAGGCGATAATCATAAAAGTTTATTGTGCGGGAACCGTACATTTTCCGGGACAAAATAAGTATTCCTTGTCCTTTCCCGAGACTCAAAGTATCTCCATACCAAATTCCATCAAAATAGATTGAATAGTTTACGCGCAAATCAAAAAAGTATATTGTGCAGTAACCGTACATTTTTCCGGGATTCAAAGTAAAATGGGTCCAGCCGACGTGATGTCGTGACCACGCAAAATATAACGTTCCGCGCAGCTTCGCACGCGTAAATTAGATATTTCTCAGATAAATTAGTCCACAAAAAATATCCTTCACGTGGTCTACTTCTTATCTTGGCACATCATTTAATAACAGAAAAATTGCTCCAGTAGTTCGTGAGATAAGCCCTTTCAAATAATTTCCCCCGTTTTTTTCCACATATTCCTCCATTTCTTCGCTCCTATTAGTGTTAGCGTCATAAAATATAGCCTATAGCCTTCCTCGATAAATGGGCTATCGAACACTGAAATAATTTTTCAACTCGGACCAGTAGTTCTTGAGATTAGCGCATTTAAACAAACAAACAAACAAACTAACAAACTCTTCCGCTTTATAATATTAGTATAGATAACTTATATTTTATAACGAAATCAAATACTATCAAAATTGGAGTTATTAATATAAATCTACTGACACTTCATTAAGTGTCAGTAGATTTTAAATATTAATGACTCCAATTTTGATAGTATTTGATTTTGTTTTGACATCACTGAATGCAGTGATTTAAGTTAAATACTTTACTTAGTCTAAATTCCAAGGGAAAACAACTTTAGAAGAAAATATAATACAACAAAATAGTTTTCTTTCCTTTTGTAATATTTAGTTGGTTAAACTGTTATACTGCAGTTTCCTTCAAATAACCTAATAAGACATTGTTTAAGTATTTTATAAAAAAAATATTATCTTACAAAAATAAATTTACGAAAGTATTTAAAAAATAAGCATTTAATATTAATTTAGAGGATGATAATAATGAAGATTTATTGAGTATAGTGATCCATATATAGATCCCTTAGCCCAATTTACCTTAATGTGATAACATTAAGGTAAATTGTTTTACCATTACCTGATTAATTTACTGTGATGGGAGGCATCATATTTCCAAAATTAATTATTTATCAACACATACTTAAATTAAACTAGATGATGCCCGCAACTCCTTTGCGCCGTAAAAATGTACGGTTCCCGGGCGATAAATTTCGCCCGGGAACCGTACATTTTGACGGGATCAATATTTCTCTGTTACCTCTTCATGATTAAACCGATTTAAATGACTGATGTTAACAGAGGTAGAAAAAGAAGGTGTGAAGGTGTGACATTTTCAATAAATTTATGCAAAATAATGTCATTAGTATGCTCCCCTTTTTCAATTTACTGATGCACTCTTGTGAGCCATGATGTGACCACACCTTAATCACTAATGAAATGAACTCTAATGAAATTTAATGTATTTTTTAATACTACTACTAGTATACTATGTACGGTGGTGCAGGAGCTAGAGGAGTGGATGACCCTGGGGGAGGCCTTTGCCCAGCAGTGGGATATCATAGAGTATTGACTAACAAGATCGCCCTATAGTGTTGACACTTGACAGTAGTTTCATGAGTAATTTTTGGATACCCAATCAGCTGTAGATTAATTCTTATCTAAACTTCTAAAGTCGTTGTTAGAAAGAACTGAATGAATCCAGAATTAACTAGTGGTATTTTCGCACGGATCTCACTACTTCGACCGAGACTGAACTGAACCTAGGTATTCTAAACAATGACATCACTTGTTTTGTCAGTTACGTTTCCAGTTTTTTAAAGAATCATCAAGGCATTTTATGTGTGTAATAATGCGAGTATAATCACCCGAAATAGTTCCGATTTGATCTCTTACATCTTGAGTTTCACCTTGGTCGGTCTGGTATTGGCAGGGCTTCAAACGTGTAGCGTAGTATTGGCTTTCAATTATTAACGTTACATAGACAGAAGAATGTAAGTTCAATGCTGTTCATTGTACGTTGCTTCTTTCTCGACAAAAGGTTTTAAGGTGACGCCGCGTTAAAGTAAAAAACCGTGTTGGAATTTTTTTAGATTGCTTGTTTTCTATGAGAGGCCGGCTCGGCCTGGAACGCTGGAATAAGAAAAAATGGAAAAGGCGTAAGCGACAAAATGGTTTTGTCGCGTAATTTAAAAACCATAAATACATTTCATATAAGCTATGGGCAAATTAAAATGTATGCTTGAACCAATTTATGTACAAATTTTGCAAGCTTAAATCACTCTCCTCTGTTGGCAAAATAGGAATCCCATTTTTTACAGAGGTCTTTTTGATTGAATATTCTGTATTATAAATGTTGACCAATCGTGTTATGCTATGGGTAATTCAAAGACAAAGACACGATGAATACTGATAATGAACTTTAATTTCTTAGCTCTAGTCATTGCTGAGAAAAATCGATATCGCTACAGCCAAATTATCAAGGCGTCGCCTTAAAAACTCTCTAACGCCACTCTAACGTGGGAGAGCCATGCTTCGGCACGAATGGGCCGGCTCGACCGGAGAAATACCACGTTCTCACAGAAAACCGGCGTGAAACAGCGCTTGCGCTGTGTTTCGCCGAGTGAGTGAGTTTACCGGAGGCCCAATCCCCTACCCTATTCCCTTCCCTACCCTCCCCTATTCCCTTCCCTTCCTATCCCTACCCTCCCCTATTCCCTCTTAAAAGGCCGGCAACAAACCTGCAGCTCTTCTAATGCTGCGAGTGTCCATGGGCGACGGAAGTTGCTTTCCATCAGGTGACCCGTTTGCTCGTTTGCCCCCTTATTTCATAAATAAAAAAAGAATCATCCGAGGTAAAATATCTCTGAAGGGCCTGTAAATCTCTACCATGTCCAAAGGACGGTCAGTCACATAGCTCACAAGATTTGTATGACATTGTCATTCTCATTCTATGAGTGACCGTACTCCGTAACTTTTGGGAGTTTACGTGACCGATCAAAACGGATAAAATTAAGATCCCGCCCTTTTGGACTAGATCTTTGAGGTATTCAAACGGTTGACCCAGCCCACTCCTCACCCACGTGAAATAGATTCGAATACTAGAATTAGAATACTAGAGGTTATCGTAATGAGGCAAAACTTACACTCTTCTAGAACCAGAGCCTGTAGCCAAGAGTTCTTTATTGCATCTTTATTAGAATCGCCGATCAAAATGTATGGAATAGTTGATATTACACCAGTCGAACGCCCACTTCATAATGTCGAACGCTTTATATGTCAATTTTATACATTTTGATCGGCGATTCTATATATAGAATCGCCGCCGATTATAAACAAGCGATAAAGAAAACGTCTTGGCTACAGGCTCTGTTACGCGGCACACGCACCGCGCACGAGCTCCGCTCATAAGACAACAATGCCGGTTGTTTGCACGTGGCGTGGCTGTGGGCTCCAGAACAAATGTTGACTTCCTCATTAGATCCCTCACCGCCATGAGCTGGGAAATCGCCCGTAACTGTGCTAATTAGATTCGATAAAACGCTGTTTCCTCGCTGGTTTGCAGGCTTAGTATAACAACATTGGAAACGGGACATAATAGAAATACTAAAAGATTTTAGTGACAAGGTGGCGGATTACCTTTGTCATTCTGTCACTTTGTCTATTCTTCCGTAGGAAGAAACCTTTATAATATGGTCAAGCTAAGCATGCAGATGGCAGAGCAAAGCATGCTATTTGAAAAATCTTTTCATCCAGCACAATAAGGACGCCTTCACATTTATATACAAAAGACTAAAGAGAGTCGTGCGACTGCCGCACTACTGGCGACCTGTGAAGGCGTCTTAACGTTATTATGCTTTGAAACAAAAAATCAAAATAAATCTTGGCTATTTGTCACTTTAGCGAGCTGGATTTAAAAACTCATAATCATAATCAGCTTTAAAACAATGGGAAATATCAAAATCGGTTTAACCGTTTCGGAGCTACGACGCGACGTAGCCATGCTACGATGAACAGACAGGGACACAGGCTTCAGGCACGTAAATCTTAAAATACATACACACTTCTTTATTTTTATCGGAGGTTAAAAATAACTTGTCTAAATGCGTTACGAGTATGACAGAAATAATAGCTACATCAAATAATACAGTATACACAGAGTGTAGAGTTAGCTACTTTTCTTTTCTTACGCTACACGTATTATGCTTCTGCATTGTATACGTGGGAGAGCCATGCTTCGGCACGAATGGGCCGGCTCGACCGGAGAAATACCACGTTCTCACACGCTTGCGCTGTGTTTCGCCGAGTGAGTGAGTTTACCGGAGGCCCAATCCCCTACCCTATTCCCTTCCCTGCCTTCCCCTATTCCCTTCCCTACCTTCCCCTATTCTTAGGCCGGCAACGCACTTGCAGCTCTTCTGATGCTGCGAGTGTCCATGGGCGACGGATGTTGCTTTCCATCAGGTGACCCGTTTGCTCGTTTGCCCCCTTATTTCATAAAAAATGTGAACATTTTAAGCAGCGTTAAAATTTTAATTTAATGATTTGTGTAGAAAAATAGAGAACTTGCAATATTATAAGAATAATAAACTTAATATGTATTTTTAAATATTTTTCTAAACTAAATACTACGATATTCAGACGTCTTATCCTGATTGTTCCAATAGTCTAAAAATGTGGTCTGCACGTTTCCGTTATAAAGGAGCATCAACACTACGACCAACCACCGCAGCGGTTAGATAATATTTTTAATAACAATAATAAAGTAGTATATGTCTTGAATCTTGACGGTAGCTTTCTTGTATTGTAGAGATATAGAAATATTTTCTTATTATATATATTATTGTATGTTGATCTACTTTGGAAAACTAGAGATCGCCCATTGGTCGAAATTCGACCTTAGTTTCAACGATATTAGGGCTATGAAGATTGACCGTGTAAGCATTGTCTAATACTCTAATAGTATCTAAGATTCAATAAAAAAAAACTATAATCCACCTTGTTGTCAACAGACTTCAATCATAAATAAAAGAGTATAATTCGTATGTATAGGCTTGTCACTCAATAATCTGTCATTTTTCCTAGTATGTGTGTTGTAGTGTGTGTAATGTTTTATTTGTTAAAAATATGTATGATAAAAACATAATTTCTAAATAATATTAGTTCGATGCACTCCTTCATCATATAAACTATAACTGTGCAAAATTTCATTCACCTACGTTTCCCCATTTTTCGTCAAAAGGGATACAAAGTTTTTAGCTCACGTATTAATATATAGATGATGTGACCACACGCTTCACTAGTGGCCTCAACGGATGATTGATTGCGACAAATATAATTAGAAACCGAACACCGTAACCAAAATTAAGTTGAGTTAATTGATTTTCGTAACTCATCTATTGTGCGTCTCCCATTATAAATAAATTGCATTTGAAATTTGAACACAAAATGCTTTCAGAAATCATAGGATTGGTGGTTATTATGTAAATTGCATTTCAACACAAAATAGGCTTTCAGATGATTTTTTATTGTGATCAAGCACACACATTTTAAAAAACGCACATTAATAATCGCTGCGTTTTGAACATATTGTGTGATGTGCTCTAAACTATCACGTTTCAGCTCTAGTTTATGGTACTCATTAGTACAAAATATGATCTCTTTGATCTACCCCACTATGCTTATGGCAAGTGATTCATACAGTTATTTAATTACTTAATTAATAATTATGAACACGCTCGTGAACGAAGATTGAATCTTAATATATATATTTCTTGCGTGCGTGTGTATGTGACTGAACTCCTCCTAAACGACTGGACCAATTTTGATGAAATTTTTTGTGTGTGTTCGTGGAGATTCGAGAATGGTTTAGATTTACAGTTTGGTCTACTGGAAAATGTTTTTTCAATTAATTTCTTATTTATAAGGAGTTGTTGATTTTGGAATGTTTTACATTAGATCCGGCGGACGGCGCTATCATCGCATTCAATATTATTCTATTTCAATTTTAGTTTGTCCTGACTCCTGACAGATGGTGCTACGATTAATTTGAAAAAAATTTTGTTATTCAATTCATGTGCTGATTAAAATATTAAATAAATAACACATAGGCTACAATTTTAACCGACTTTCAAAATGGGGGAGGTGTTATGTTCGTTTTCTTATATTCAACGATTACTCCGCCGTTTGTAAAACCGATTTTCAAAATTTTTCTTTTGGTATATAGGGTATCATCCCAATTTGGTATTATATTCAGAAAAGTGGTGATCTGATGAAAGATCCATAAGTAATCGAGGGAACTCCTCAAAACTTATAGGGAAACATATGGTGACTTCGGTTTCGTGAGAAGTATTCTAAGCATATGCTACCAACAAGTAAGATTTTGCACCGAGATATACCTGGTATGCCGTGGTTCGGAAGGTGCTGAGAGAATTCCTGATTCTTTATAGATACAAGTTTGGGAGTTTCGGCGTTGTTTTAAGAACAGAAAGCATATGCTACTATGCAAATTACATTCTTCATCATCATCATCATCATCATCACTACCATATTATACCATTTCATAGTCTTTTAGATCGAGACTCGAGTTTGTCAAGCGATAATTAAAAAAAATCTATATTTCCCTAATATTATAAACCTGAAGAGTATGTTTGCTTGAACGCGTCAATCTCAGAAACTACAGGTCCGATTTAAAAACTTATCTCAGTGTTAGATAGATCATTTATCGAGTAAGACTCATCATTTATCGAGAAGGTTATATTATATTATTACTCTAAGACTAATACGACAGAAGAAACTCAGGAAAATGTGGGAAAAACGGGGGAAATATTTTTTATGGGAAAATGTACCTACGGATTCTGTAAAATTTCTAATTTACGCGGGCGAAGCCGCGCGGGACATCTAGTATTATATATTTTTATGTTACTTTAATATTGTTGTTATTACAAAATCATTTAATATTCTTTGATTTTTTATGCTAAGGGTTTCTTAATGCTGATTTACTTACATTGATATTTTTTTAAATTCTGTTCTTCTTATGATATTTGATTTTATAAACATCTCCAGTGCTAGAGATGTTCCCCGTCCCCCTTCGATTATCGATAGTTTTAATATAGATATGATTAATGAGCGCGATGTCCAGCTGTCACCCTGGAGTGGCATGCGCGAGCGACCGTCGGCCGCGACTGTACCTACCTGCCTTTAGTCGCCGTTGGGACGCGTCGACGAATACTCGGTGCCTCGCGTTATCACTTATCACTCTATCGATACATCGAGTGAATTCGACAGCGCGGGAATCGAGTGACCTTCAAATACTGTTATCAGCTGATAACTCAGTTGTTTACATGCAGTGGGCTGTGACTATGGTGCGGTATCCGTAGGTTTCCGTGGGTGGTGTTGTTTTACTACTATTGGTCATGGATCGGACGATGTATGGCAAGGTGCTGCCTGGCACTTATTATCCGTTCCGGTGCGCGATGAAGGAGCACGGAATTTCGCCGGGCTGTGAGTTTTTATTTTTTTATTTTGTCGATATCGATGTTTAGTGATGTGCCAGGGATAGGTAGTGAAGGGAACTTCGTGTTTATGCGCTAATTTATATGGACGTGATTTGGATATCGATGATGTACGTGCCGATTTCTGTGCCTACGAAATACCTGTGTATTTATTTACTGGAATATATTCGGCTGTCCCTTTGTCCCGGTGGCGGTTGCCAGCGGTATTTATAGATGTGTCGTTATGTTTTCTGATTTGTTAGTGAGTTTACGTGTGTTTGCTTAGTTCTTAGAGTATTACATATCTCAGAGTTGCGACCTTGATGCACAACGTCATTAGTAATATTACAGTGCATAATACGTACTACGTGATAAGTAATTCGTGTCATTAGTATTAAACTGGCTTACCTACTAAAGAACATGTCAGAAACTCAGAACCACTAAACGAGACATTTTGATATCAATTGGAGATGTGAGTGGATGCAGTGGGCTGTGGGTAACAAATAATTTGAAAATTGACGTTTTGCATAAATGCAGGCTTTAGGATAAAAAATATTTGAAATTAAAGGAAAGTGGATTTTATGTGTTGTAAGTAAAGGGAAAAATGAGTAATTAGTAATTACCCGTATGTTATAAAATGTTATTTATAAACTTCATCAACTCACGTCTTCAATAATGAAATTTGTAATTCCTCCCCTTGAGACGAAAACTTATCAGACTCAAAACTATAATTCACTAAAATTAGGCATTTAGCACATAATTTTTGCAAAAATATTGTTTGGTAACGTTTTCATAAACTACATACAAAAACAATCAAACAATTTTTGTAAAACTTCTCTGAAAGTCTACATGATGCCTACCACCGGTTCGGGAACTAACCCGGCGAGAAGAACCGGTGTAAGAAACTCGCACGGGGCCCACTTTTTTACTTTTTACTTTGAGAAAAAAAAATGATCTTTTAAAATAAGGTTTACAATGTTGTAATAAGTTGTGTATTGTTATCTTATTTTTTATACAAAAACTTCTTTTCTACCATTGGTTGTACGGAAAGTTTCAGGATTGAAATTAACAAATTGGAAAAAATTCACCCCAAATAAATAATGGTAGAAGGACATCCAATATTGCGTGTCATGTGATACTTAACACTAAAGTAATTTTTGTATCACACCTAAATTACTTACATGACAAAGGGTAGTAAGTAATTTATATCTAACAACCTACGAACTCTATATTTTTAATGCTTTTTTTTTGTATCATGTGATCCTGAAATTTTAATAGACAGAGCATTTGCCATATATATTTTAATGAGTTATTTCAATAGCTAAAAGTTGAATAACCAGAGCAAGCAGCTTTTCAAAAATATTATTCAGTGTTATTATTAGTTATGTTTTTAAAAAGCCAATCAATAAAAAGAAATGTTATAGTGCTAAACAACATAACATAAAGCAATAATCCTTGTTACTATTGATAAAATATATATGATCCAGTTAAAATTAAAAATATTGGAGCTATGGTTAGCCCTAACTCTACATTTAACTATGTTATGTATATTTATGAATAACTAGACGTTCCGCGCAGCTTCGCCCTCGTAATTTAGATATTTCACAGACAAATTAGTCCACGAGGAATAGCCTATGATCCTTCACGTGGTCTACTTCTTATCTGTGCCAAATAACATAAAAATTGCTCCAGTAGTTCGTGAGATAAGCTCTTTCAAATAATTTCCCCCGTTTTTTCCACATTTTCCTCTATTTCTTCTTTCCTATTATTCGTAGCGTGATAAAATATAGCCTATAGCTTTCCTCGATAAATGGCTATCTAACACTTAAAGAATTTTTCAAATCGGACCAGTAGTTCCTTAGATTAGCGCGTTCAAACAAACAAACTTATTAGCGTAGATTGATGTTTGTGAAGCCTGAACATGGCCTAACTACCGCACTCGGAGACTATTATTATATGAAATATTAATTAACTGTAATTAAAATATAAAGATTTTTACATAAACCTTTTATTACCTGTCACAAACATTTTATTATCTGTCAAACTCTACATTTGATTACAGTTAACAGTTAAGTGAGTAATATTCGTCACTGAGTGCGGCAATTAGGAGTTGTTAATCAGTTTCGACAATCTGAGGATTTGACTGCAGTTTATATATTCAACAGCGTTGTTGGTTGGTTATTATTTTGACGTAAGCCAATTAAAAGCAGCAATGAAGATATAAACCTTAGAAACTGGGCATAACTCATAGCGGATGAAGACTGCCTGGTGATGGTGATGACAGTGTTGAAGATGATGATGTTGATGATGATACACATAGATAATACTATTATGTTTGGCGTCGCACTTACGTAACGTATTACTGAAGTGCAAAATGAAGTCATCGCGATTGTTGTGGGTCAGGTTAATTTTGTTTCATTAGAATTAGTTAGTGCCACCTGTGGAGTATAGCCGGCTTTATATTAGGTTTGTCATCATCTATTTGATTAGTTCGCAGTAGACTGGCATGTTGGAATTAATCTTTTAGCCTCTTCGGAATGATATAGAGCCAATTTCAAGCCTTTGCTAGAATGACAGGGATGTAAATTTTAAAGTACACAAACGATGGACGAAAGGTGGAGTGGTGAAGGCATTTTCGTCCATCTTCCGTTCAAGAATATCTCGGGAAGTATGGTCTATAAGATTTTCCGGCTTAAAAATTAGCCAAATTTTTCTAGAGGACCTCTGCAATAATTTTGCGATATTCTAAACTTGTCGCCAAGATCGACAGCGGAAACGAACCACAAAAATCATATTATTATGATCTCACGAGGGCATTCTTCGAGCATTCTTCGGGTCCCAAAGAAATTAATCAGAAATCTGAATAAAGCAGGAGTAGAAAATATTGTTGTGCTCTTCAGTTGAAAAGATGAAATTTTCTGCTATTAATATTTACCCTTCATATCCTATTACGTTCTTTGTGTCATCAAAGGATGGGCTTCCCATAGTTTCGTTAATTAATTGACGTTTGTCCCAATTACTTATGCCGGCGTAGTTATTAGTAGATGTAGGGCTGAGAGCAGGGGACGATAAAAGGTATTGTTAATTAAAATGTTAATATGCTTCGAATTATTTTATGGCATTTATGTTATAACGAGCTTTTGCCCGCGGCTTCGCTCGCGTTAAGAAGTATTATTATATACAAACTTTCATCCCCTATTTTCACCCCTTTAGGGTTGGAATTTATCAAAATCCTTTCTTAGCAGATGCCTACGTCATAATATCTACCTGCATGCAAAATTTCAGCCCGATCCGTCCTGTGGTTTGGGCTGTGCGTTGATAGATCACCATGTCAGTCAGTCACCTTTGAGTTTTATACTATATATAGATGCAATTAGAAACTAAGAATATCTATAATACTTGTATTAAATTTACGAAGGCGTGTTTGTCTGTTACATTTTTAAATGAAAATGAAAATGTAGAACCGATGTTCGTGAAAGATATAGAGATATATTTGTTACCCCCGGGAAAAAACATAAACGTAGGATAGCGACTATTTTGTAAACTACTCATATACATTTGAATCTTTCTCTATCTTTAATACTATCTTACAAATAAAATATACAAATCTTTAAAAGTTGAAATGCCAGAAGTCTAATTTGCAACTTTCAGCTTATTGTTTTCATCGCTGCTTAAATACAACGCAGGAAAAACGAATGTAACCAATACAAATACCAATAAAAATACAAATTGAGGCAATTTCCAAGAACGTTAAACATTATTTTATATTTAACCGTATGGCGGAGGAAGTTTTTCTTCATGAAAGCCGAAAGGGTTATATTTATCACACAGAGTATCTAGACAAATGGTCCGTTAATTCTTGGATCTTTATTCTCGTCATTTGCCATTAGGTAGCTAATTTAATATCAACTCAGTTTTCTAAATCGTTTCTTATAACTTATTTTAAAATTTTGATATACCGATGTTATTTCTAAACATTCAAAAGGACGACAAATATATATTTTTTTATTATTTTATTATTAGGTTTACAAAACAAGATACAATTTACAATACATGTGGGTACTTATAAATAATAGAGTATAGAATGGCTAATACTAGGGTGTATCTTACTAGGTGGTATCTTTTGAAATCTGAGCGATGTTGATTTTATTTTTTAATGATTCCTCCCTTGGTTTCTTATTTCTATGTTGCTTCTACCACACTATGGTTATAATATTGGTTGTGTGTAAGTCATTGAAAGTACGTCATTTATTTTAATATGGCAAGTCCTTAAACCAAGTTGTAACTCTCCGAAGACCATAGTGGCTTCCTCCCCATCAGGGCATTGTTACATCTACTCAGACTGATCTACTAGTCTTGCTAGGACACGTACCAGCTGCTTTCTGGTGCTGATTTCTTGTAAAAGTAGTGATGTCATAGTGACATAATGCGAACTTGACACAGTTCCAGTACAGATGTGGTACAGGTTTTCCTGCTCGGCCGCATTGCCTTATATCCACAAAAGGGCATTGTTTAAGGTCTGATATTGTGCTTTTGTGAAGGTCGAAAAAACTAGTACATGATACGTTGCCGGATGGAAGTGTTTTGTTCAGTTTCAGGGTCTTAAATTTTGACTGTATGAACCAGATTTTTTTAAAGTAATTTACATTTTACTACGACTGTATTCGTACATTTTTCAGATTGATTTGTATTATTGTGTTATATTCTAGAATTAAAGTGCCTTCCACAGCGGTTTCGGTGACAGTAGCCGGTTCAATAAAACCAGATCAGCTAAGTAGAAGTGGTGTTATTGTCCCCAAATGCTAGCTATACACACGCAGCACTCTCTACCTTAACTGTCGTACCCCAGTGGGACGGATATACGACGTGAGAGACGAGTGTGAGATCAGGCATTGCGGTCCGTCTTTTGCATCCCCATCCGATGCTTGCTTCAGAATGTCGTTAATAATCTTGGAAACAACACTTTCTATAATGAGCACTCGGGAATCGAACACACGTCCTCCGAGGGCTCCGAGTTGCGAGCCAATAGCGTCAGCTACTACATCCACAGCCTCTAATATCTTTTAATCGTGGATTCTTGGAAATCTATTGTTATATTATTGTGTCTCGCTCACCTGTGAGCTTACGGGGCTTGATGGGTTAATATGTTTGCTCTACATGCAATAGCATCTTGTATCTTGAATAATCTTGGTTATGATAATTATACTATCATAAATCTTTTTAATTTGATTGTTTGCTTTCTGGTGACAATTGAAACATAAACAGCTACGGTACATAAAAGTAACATTGCTATTCTACGTGGAGGTATCCATGGGACCTTATATGGACTATAAAAGCTGTGTTTGTTATATGTTGCTATTTTGAGTGTTGCTGAGTCAGTTCTCGTGATAGTTTTGGTGTCGGAGGCTTCGTGGCTGTGGCCTGTGACTCACCCGAGGACGAGGGCCATATGTTTTGACAAATGTTAGCGGATTGTATATTATGTATACTACATTATAATATTGTTTGCGTTACGGTCCATTCATTGTACTGCTCTTAGTAGATTTTGGTCCAAATATGGAATGTTTTAGAACTTTTAGAATTGTGTAGGATTAAAGCTTATGCGTCCTTATTCGTGCGGTTATCACTTATCAGGCAAGGACTGAATAGAGTATTATATGATTTTACTTTATAAACCTACAATACTAAATCATGGCTTTGGCAACTTAAGAGGATACACCAGGGGCGAGAGAAATTGAAAATAGGTATTTGAAAATGTATTGCTGTCTCACCAATCTCAAGTCTCCCACCGCAGAGCGCGATAGAGACAACACGACAAAAGTTCTAATAAAAGAACAGAAAATCTTCGATTCGTTGTCCGCTGATTCCTTCTCCAAAACTTAACCGATTTAAGTAATTTTTTCATTAAGAATTAAAGCAAGGCTTGAGCTGTGTTTCTATGTTTTATTTTTTTTGTATATTCTAGCCAGTTTTGTTTTCTGGGTGGTTGAACACAGAGGAAAATCTGGCCATTTTTTTGGGTATTTGGAAGTTCTTATCTTTTTTAATAATAAAATTATGAAAAAAAAGAAAACATAGGGACATGCTAATAGTGGCCACAGATATTCAGGAAAAAAATCATAACTCTACCGGTATTATCCAGGGAGGAAACAGGGGACAGCGTTTGTATGGAAAAACGGCGGTGTGGAATCCTCTTAAGAGGGCGACTAACCCCAAAAATCAAACATCGTCCTTCTCTCTTCACACTCACGCCCGTCTTTCATATGCCAGGTGAATAAGAACGACGTGGATTCATCGCCAAATTAGTTTTTTCTCAATAACTCTATAAATATACAACATTTTAAAAATCCGCTAGATCGATCACTCAATGATAGAATTTTATACGATGTGTTAAAATATTAACTTAGTTCAATGCACGGTTATGGCAATAAATGAAAATTTCGTTCACGAAGTTTTCATAGGATTTTCATCTTCTGGATAGAAAAAATCACAAAGATGCATCTAATTTTCAAATTAGATGCATCTTTGTGATTTTTTCTATCCAGAAAATTTTAAGATATGTTTTTTGTTCAGATCGAATTCTGAAATATAATGTAGTATCTAATTTTAGAAAATGAAACAATTCGGAGCTTATTTTCAAGTATAAAAATGAATTATAAAATCGACACTTTAGGGTTAGTCGCCCCTTAAACACTCTTCCAAACAACATGACAGCTCTACCGAGAGCTAACATCCAGTTAAGTCGTGCTTCGTACAAACTTAATAAAAATACCTGGCTAATTTGCGGTTTCATTCATTATGGTATTCGTCATGTTTGATTTAGTAATTCTATTTACCTATGACATGATATTTCTTATGAATCAATGAATGATTCATTAAATGTATTGGAGATTTTAATGGCATTCAAATATTATCGCTTGAAATTAAAAAAAAGTCGGCACCTAATAAACATAGAAGAAGGAAATAGAGGACAATAATTATACACATAATATTATGGTGGCTTTAAAACCAGACACGTTTTATTTACGCCTCAAGATATAATGTTGGAAATTTGAATATCACACTATCATTAATCGCACCAATATTATAAAAGCGAAAAGAAAGTTTGTGAGTTTGAATGTTTGTTACTTCTTCACTTCACTTCACGTCTAAACGCCTGGAGTGTTTCTAACAAAATTTTGGTATGGAGTTAGTTGACACCCTGGTTTAACACATATAGGCTACTTTTTACTATGGGAAAATATCACAATTTTTTTCCCTAATAAACCGCGGGTAACACCGCGGGGCACAGCTAGTATATTATATAGTTGGTATATTCTTTAAACATACAGACTGCAGACTTTTAGTCGGCCAATAGTTTGATCGAAAGCTTAATCAATAATCAGTGCGAAGATGTATGAAGGTACACTAAACGATTTGTATCGCCCGATAACAATGTACTGAAATTTGAAACCCCTATTTGGTCAAACTGTCGGCCGCCTAGTCTGCAGTAGTCTGCGGGGGCTCTAAATGCTCTACTTTATGTAGAGACTAGAGACTGTTTTCTCGCGGTGAACCACTAATGGTCTCCCTACAATCTACATGCAAGTTGCGAGCAGATGGCAATGTGGTTTATATTTTTATAAGTGACTGTGATCGTCTGCGTTGGTACATATTGGTAGTTATATAGCTCAAATTAGTAATGGAAAACGAGGCCGTAAATAATGGTAATTTTACGTCAATTTAACATAGAACAGCCCTGGTTGATTGCGATTTAACGCTAGATAGAGTTCTGAGTAGGTGTGCGTACGGTTTGTATTCAGGGTGAATTTTCAAAATGGACATGTTAGGTGAAACCTGAATTTCTAAGAGCCTAGTGATCTAGCCCAGTGTTTCCCAATCTTTTTTAGCTACGGACCTCTAGGAATTCAAGCTCAGTTTTAAAAAAATCGGATATGTTTGGTCTAATGACCACACCGCGGACTCCAGTCCCACGGGTCCGCGGACCACAGGTGGAGAAACACTGATCTAGTCGATAGCAAAAAAAAAATAATAAAGAAGTTAGGAACTTGATTTCAGAAAACTTAAAACAACATTATTTAGAGTTAATCGGAAAAACAAATGTTCAAAAAGTGTTACAGATGTAAAACTTACGGACAAATACGGTATGGATAGTAACCGATTTAAAGGCCAAATGCCGCACTAAGAGATATTTAATTATGATGGCAGTAAGATTCCTCATACATAACATTTAACATCATGACTGTGACCCCGGCGAGGTTAACCTACGCGCCATATGGAGATTTCGCCAGACCTTGGTCGGTTCTTATATTTATGACATAATGCCATTCCATGAATATTCAATATCGCGCTTATTAATACTAGATGTGGCTGGCAGCTTCACTTGCGAAGGACATAATATTATGTAGTTTATCTCTCGTACATTTTGGCAGTAATAAAAATATCTCATGTCCTATCCAGCAGCTCTAGTTTATTTCAAATTTCATCTAATTCATTTTAGCAGTTTCAGCGTGAAGAAGTGATAGACAAACATGATTTCACATTTATAATATTATGGAATGGTCATGAAAATACGAATCATCACGTCTTTACAAAACTCCCAATCCCCTACCCTATTCCCTTCCGTACCCTCCCCTATTCCCTTCCCATCCCTACCCTCCCCTATTACCTTATTCCCTCTTTGAGGGATCGCAGACGGCACAAAAAGTGTGCCGTCTACGATCTTCCTTAAAAGGCCGGCAACGCACCTGCAGCTCTTCTGATGTTTGCGAGTGTCCATTGGCGACGGAAGTTGCGTTCGATCAGGTGACCCGTTTGCTCGTTTGCCCCCTTAATATTTCATTTAAAAAAAACTCTGTTTAAACCGACATGAGTCTTGACTCCTTAAAATGGGTGGTTGTAAATCATTGTATACCTAATACAGTGATGTCCTTAGTCCATTGCAATTATAATTCAAGTATTCTAGTTAGCACGTTTCTAACGCCATGTGGGCTTGGGAGTTGGGCCCTTCGAAACTAATTATCATTATGATATTCATGTTAATTATGCGACCGTATTCGTTCAGCAGGATGTGGATTTGGTTAAACCGTAAAGTGGTGTGGTCTAGCGGTTAAAAATGAGTTGATGATAAAATTTTTTGATTCTCAAATAGATCGGAAACGAAATTATTTGAAATATTGCGATACCCGTTTGTGTTACCCGATACGCTTATTTCGATAAAGTCGTTAAAATCGGACGGTGACTTCCGACATTGGAATTGGAGTGGCAGAGAAACGCCCCTACATCCGACAAGAAAATTGACCACCGTCTGCGAATCAGGAATAGTACATAGAGAGTAAAGACTGACTGGTACTAGTAGTATTGATAGAAGTTAAAATTATAATAACCTATCAGACGTTCCGCTCGGCTCCGCCTGCGTAAATGTGGTATTTGGCGGAAACCGTACGTTTTCCCCGAAAAAAGTAGCCTTTGTCTTTTCCTGTGGTCTACTCTACATCTGTGCCAAATAATATAAAAATCGGCCCAGTAATTCGTGGGATTAGCGTACACTCAAATACTTAATATTTTTTCCCGTTTTTTTCACATTTTTATATACACATATAGCCTCAAGCCTTCCTCGATAAATGGACTATCCAACACATAACTACTTTTTCTATTCAAGCCAGTAATTCTTAAGAAAATTGACTTAAGTTTTGTCTGTGTTTAGGGCTTAATATAATAATAACAATTACTGTTTCTAATAATGATGTATTTCTCAAAGAAAAATTGCATTAACCTAATAGGGTAATCGATTCTAATATTGCTGACCATTTTTGATATTTGTATGGATGGCTATGGACTGCCCTTCCGGCGCATACATAGATAGCGAAAGGTTGCCATATTTGGTCGGCTGTTTAATGTTAGTTTCTTCTTAATTGCGTTGTGCTTATGCTGGAAAAGCGTGACGTTTGTTTAGGGAATAGAAAACGTAGGTAAACAAAGGAGTAATAAAAGGTACTTCGGAATTTTGCATAATAAGCTATATGCCTTATTGGAAAACTTGCCCGACTGGCAATGGCAATTTTCCAATGAGTTTCTAAAATACTAGAGTAGCAATGTCTTACAAAAGATTCTCAGAAATGCGTAACCACTTTTTTGTTCAAAAGACAATGTCAAGTCATATATTCGTTATGTCATTATCATCACGCCTCCGTGGTCCAGTGGTTAGAGCGTCGCTCTCGACTCCGGAGGTCGTGGGTTCGAATCCCGCGTTGGAAACATGTTATTTCCAAGTTTGGTTAGGACAATGCAGGCTGATCACCTGATTGTCTGACAAGTAAGATGATCCATGCGTCGGATGGGCATGTAAAAAGTCGGTCCTGCGCCTGATCTCTCGCCAGTCGTGTCGGTCTTCCGTCCCACTGGGTTATGAGAGTAAAAAGGAATAGAGAGTGCTCTTGTGTACTGCGCACACACTTGGGCACTATAAAATTACTCCTGCGTACCTGGCCTGGTTTCAATGAAACTGGCCACCGTCACCGAAACCGGTGTGGGGAGTATTATATGTCATTATGTATGTGAGATATGCCTGCAGGCATCTTCGAAGTGGCAACGCGTTGCTACAGTAAACTTCCAATCTAGTTACGTTAGTAACGTAGAATATCATTGCAATTTTCCGTTTGGTCTGACTGACTCTCCGTACGGCTAGATTCTATAAATATAAATATGTAGATCAATAATTTTGTCAATTTCTTCTGTTCAAAAAATGGTTCCGCTCATTTGTCAAACCAAAATAGCCTGTTGACGTGTTAGTATTTGCTAGTATTGAAAAATAAGAAAAATGAACGGCTGTCTTTATTTTGGTTTGTAAATAGTGGACTGGATGGTACCCATGATTGAGCAGCTGGCTACTGAAGCAGTGTCAACGTCGATCATTGGCAATCATAGACGAATATGCTCTACACGTTTGTAATTGTCTGTATTTGTACATCAGGGGCCAATTGGGAAAGGCTACAGTGCACTGAAATCACCAAGCTCTATTTGACCCTCCGTGCTGTAAGTCATAGAAAACATTTGAAGGGAAATACATCAAACGTTTTAAATATGATCCTAACTTCAAGACAAAGTAATTTTCTGGGATGTGTTATGGTTGGTTTCTTAGTTATTTTTCAAGAATTTATTTATTCACTACCAATCCACAACGCTAATAAAAAGAAAATTTCCTCAGAAACTGGGACTAGTGCCTGTTGATCTCCAATGATAAAGGTAGAGCTCATTAAAGACATCAAAATATCTCAAAACTGTTTATCAATCTGCCGGAAAACACGTCGGGAGTGGGCAGAGGTTTTTAAAAGTGTTCAGCCACTCCGCTAATGTTTGTGTGAACGACCTCATCAAGAGACTGTCGCGAGCCAAATGTTGGAAGTCCTATTCCTGTTACTATCTTATGTGAATACAGATTCACATAAGATAGTAACAGGAATAGGACTATAATGCTCCAGAATTTTTTAATTTTGTGTTTTTGAATGTTCAGAAATAATGAGTGAGTACTAGAATTGTTAATTTCTTCTAATTGTTATGATCTTTCTAACATGAGGACTAAAAGGAGAGATCTACAAAGATCTCTGTTATGCAGGCCATACACCATCCTTCCTATCGTCCAATCAGCGTGACGCTACCGATTGGATCGGTTAGAACTGACCGTGTGTGGGAGTGGATGGGCATGACTCATGCCACAGGATGCCAGGATGGTGTATGGCCACCATTACGTAGAGCAGTGTTCTGCACACTTTTAGTGCTTAAGGTGCATCTAGGAAAATACAAATATTTGGAGGTACACAACACTGAGCTCCCACTCTTACTCTGAGATCCCACCCCTTCGTCGATCGTCTTGAGATAACCCATCAAGTGCTGACCACAGCACACACTTTGCTGATCACTGACCTCTACATCATTGATCAGCAAAGTGTGTGCTGTCTAATTTTCTTCTTTTTCTTCTTCAATTATAAATTCTTTAAATTTCTTGGATATTTATTACATTTTATTTTTAGTTAAATCTGTATGAATGCCACCTAGCGTGAATGTCTGTAACCTTGTTAACCGAACAGTGACTCAGACACTGCTCTCGTTTTCTACTTGCGATATCGATACTTTAAGACGTAGTTCCAGTGTTCAGCGTAAGATGGAGCTTTTACGTGTATCGTGCTATTGTGGATTCTTTTTGATTCTGGAATTGTTATAAATCCGAAAGTGGCGTCGGTCTGTATGTTATCTCTTTAAATCAATTGAACTGATTATTATGAAAATTGGTTAAATCTCGAGCATTCTCTAGAACTCAACGTATCAAGAAGTTTTCGTAGTGCAAACAGCACTTAAAAATTACAGTAAATATATAAACAGAAAATCATTTTCCGAACGCTTGTCCATCATAATGAATCGAATAAAGGACCAGAATACTAATTGCGGACAGATGGCTCTCTCTAAATTACAGTTACAAACTACAATACATTTTTAATTGACCAAAGAGGTCACCGCACATAGAGGATGCTGATGTAATGAGCTCTATTGTTCCGTCTATTGTTCTACTCCCTAATGATTTATATGAGACGATCAAATTAAAAATCAATTGTCCCGGGCTCAGAGGAATATTGGATTAATCAATTCAATCCAAACATATTGTGATTTTCTACGAAGCAAATGGCACAAGTAACAACTAACAAGTACTTGATTAGACAATCCATAGGATTTTGTATATTATGGGCCGTGTTCGTCGGCGTATTTTTGGACAAACCTTTTATTGCGCATGTCCAAAAGATGTCATGGCAACGCCATAACAAGTTGCTGGTCAAGTCGTAAACAACGTCTTAATTGTTTATACATGATTAAAATAATAAAAGCTAAACATAAATACATAAGCCTAAATTGTCTAACAGCCGCACAAATAGTTTATGTAACACTATGATAGTGTTTGATTATTTTATTTTGGAAAATATGGATATGGATCACTTGGAAATTTTTTAAAATTTAATTGGTTTTTTTTAATGAAATAAGAGGGCAAACGAGCAAACGGGTCACCTGATGGAAAGCAACTTCCGTCACCCATGGACACTCGTAGCATCAGAAGAGATGCAGGTGCGTTGCCGGCCTAGTTTTAAGAGGGAATAGGGTAACAGGGGAGGGTAGGGATGGGAAGGGAAGGGAACAGGGGAGGGTAGGGATGGGAATAGGGTAGGGGATTGGGCCTCCGGTAAACTCACTCACTCGGTGAAACACAGCGCAAGCGCAGTTTCACGCCGGTTTTCTGTGAGAGCGTGGTATTTCTCCGGTCGAGCCGGCCCATTCGTGCCGAAGCATGGCTCTCCCACTGGTTTGTTCATTGCAATGCCACCAACTAATTGCAATTGGGTTAAATGTCAAGTCGTAAACAGTTGTCGTTGCCATGGCATGACATGATTTGGACATGCGCAATAACTAGGTTTTGCAGCGAATGCGCTAAAAATTACGCCGACGAACACGGGCATGGTTTGTTTTCTGTGATTTGTTTCACAGAAAACAAACCATATGTACAAGTAATTTGTTACGTATTGCTCGCTGGAAGTTATTTTCATCTCCAATACTATTGTCGCTACTTGAAGAATGCTCATGTCATGCAAAGAAGATAAACATAGAGTTCGATTATTGACGCGTTAGACATGGGAGCGGCAATGACTTTGATTCGCTACGCTTTGTTCTGTCGTTGTTTGTCATTGTCAGTGCCATTGGTCACGAGGAACAGCGCCATATTATGCGCCAATGTTCAAATAATCTTGGTTTATTACATTAGGTATTGTATTTAAAAGTAAGACCAAGGCAACGAGCTTTTAGGTGGAAAGATTCTAAAACTTGAATAGGGGTTAAATCTACGATTATGAAGCTGCGTTTCCGCCAGAGATGTGCTGCGAAGCCTGCGATGAATGAGTTTTTGAGAACCAATAGAATCGCTTCATTGACGTGAGCTTGCCATGACATCGCTCAGCGCGGTGATGCTATTGGATCTTAAAAACACATTCCTCGCAACACATATCTGGTGGAAACGCAGCCTTATACCGCGATTGCCTTAAGAGTCCGTATACGAAATTTTGCCGATTTCGCTGATTTAACAGACGTGATTTAACAGTTAAAATACAGTATTTCTATAAGTTTTAATGCACAACATGTAAGATCATTTCAATTATAATCTAACGTTGGAGCTAGATTTTTGTTTTTTTAAAGTATTTTTAAATAACTGTCGCGGGTTTGAGTTGGATACTCAAACCCGCGACAGTTTTGTGATTTTTGCTGTAAAAAGTTTAGAATAGTAAAAGAAAACGAACTCGCCGCAAGGCAGCCTTGATATAATGTGAGATTTAGGTTGTTTTGAATCGTGTTTTTTGGCACAATTTGTTTTTTTTTTTCTCGAATTGGATAGAATTTTATCTATAGATTATTTCTGTCGTTTTCTTTTTATGAATTACAGCTCCAAGTTGCCGAAATTAACAGCAATTCTTTGCCCACTTTCTCTAAAATTTTGCTGAGTTACATATTTTTTTACTCAACTATTTCATATTAAACTGGTAAAAAGTAAGTCCAACATTGTATAGATGACTTTCTCAACAGTACATTGTATTTTTTTCATACCGTTAAGACGTCAATACAATCCATAAACAGGTGATATTCTAAACCTTTTACAGCAAAAATCACAAAACTGTCGCGGGTTTTGCGTTGGATTATTTAAAAATACTTAAAAAAAAAACTAGCTCCAACATTAGATTATAATTGAAATGATCTTCTTACATGTTGTGCATTAGAACTTATAGAAATACTGTATTTTAACTGTTAATTTTCGGCAAAATTTCGTATACGGACACTTAACATGTCATCCATCTCTCTATGTTCAGTCAAATATTATCCATACTTTATAAATCCTAATTCCTATCCCTATTCTAACCTGTCATAAATGCGAAAGTGTCTGTCTGTTACCTCTTCAAGCCCAAATCGCTGAACCGATTTTGATGAATTTTTGGTATGGAGAATGGATCTACCTTGAGTCTCGGGAAAGGATAATATGTCTATCGAATTTTGGCGCAACGCGGTTGCGAATGTCATGTAGTATGAACTAATAATAATAATAATTTTTAAAGCCTTCGCCTTTTGAATTCGCCTTATTGCCAAAGATTAACAGTTACATCCTAACGTCTAACCTTATTCGTGACTAAAAAGTTAATTAAAAAAAGCTCTATTTAATGATTCCGGCTTGAAAGGAATAGTTGGCGGCGAGCTAACGACATTCCGCGTGCCCTACACCGTGTCCTGTATTCCCTTTTCTGAGGATTTCCTAGAACTTCCAGATCCGCTACATCGGTACTCCGGTCTCCGATTCTGATGTAAATCCGAGATTAATACAGATTCAATTCAGTCCGGATCTTATCGAGAAGAAGAATTGCGTTCTTATGTGTGAAATATACGACAAATGCCATATTATGTTTTTGGTTTGACTGTTCAGTGACCAATTGGAAAGAGTTTTACGTTCTTCACAAAAATCATGAAACGCGAGGTTTCATTGGTAAACCACGTAAAGCACGAAATTGGCGAAACATAATAATTCATAAACCTTTCATAACAATTAACAATCAAATATTCCTTAATAACATTTTTCAATATTCCATAATATAAGCATTCGACCATCATATTATGAGCGCTTTTCGTTGTGTTGTTGCAACAAATAAATGACAACGCTGCCATTCATGATATTTTCCCACAACTATGAAATAACTATCCTAAAATGTTTGGAATCTGATGCATCAAATTGAAAATATATTTTCAAAGTAAAACAATGTATTGTAGAGCATATAATTATACTCATGTGAGTACACGTCAACTTTCGACCTCTACGGCAAATAGGCCGCTTACCGGAGCACAATGTTACTACGATCGTCCCACATACACCGTACACAGCTACAGTGTCTGTTGATACTCTCAGTCGTAATATTGACATCAATCTGGTGACGGTTTCTTACGCGGTGCCGTGATTTGTGAATGAATTTGTGACGTGTGTTACACTGCTGGTTGGATTAGGATGTGATATCTAAATTGATACGGACGGTTTGTTTTTAGATTCGATGTATGTTTTTATAGTTGGTTACAAACGAATAGTCGCAAATATAGAGCTATTTAAAAATTATGGTATTTGGATGCTCGAAGTAAATAGAGCCATTTGTTGAAATGCGTTTTCTCACAAGGGATTAATCTCTTATATTAAAACTGAGAAATTGTCTGATTGATTGTGTGTAGATTCCTTCATCGATCATTTTATCTCTACGTCAGTAAAAAACATTATGGTGTACATAAAACTATGGTGGTCGCTTTTTCAAATCTTTTTTACTATTCATAATTTTCATGGTTTATCAAAAGTTTCATAACATTCAAACAGTTTTGATCATGAATTATGGTTTTTAGATGAGCATAGCTAAACATAATAACAAGTGTTAACTGTTAATTAAACCAAAACATCGTATCAGAGGTTCCCAATCTTTGGCGTTTGTAGAGACGTATCCGCGTAATTTTGGATTTTCTTTAAATTAAAACTCCATGTAAATCATCCTTTTTAATGGATTATAAATTTTAATTTGCATGAGTATAATATATTTATTATATGTACAAGCTATTTATTTTTAGCAGTTTTGCGTTAGAACTTTGAAAAGCTAATTTTTTTAAGCGCCGCGCCGGTGTATAAGCGTATTACCAAGTTTTCTATATTTGGTAACTAAAACGTCAAATTTTTAAATCCTTAGCTCTAATAAATATCTAATTACCTAGATATCTAAGTTCTATACGACCTTAATGTAAGCGATCACTTTGCAATAACCATTCGACCTTAACGTCTAGCTTTTTGCTTACGTCTCTTTAAAACAAAACATTCCTCTCATTATGGCCCACAGCTCGTGCCCACGTATAATTATGTCGTAATTGTTATCGATATAACAAACTGTAATGTGTCATATAAGGAAATATTACCAAACGTTAAGTCGAGACGAATACACCTACATGACGATTAGATTTTATATCCATTTCATAACCTTTGATGGTAGAAGCTTAAACTGACACGTTTAAAAACTAAACTACTGAACTCCAAATTTTTGATAAGGCAGAATAACATTATTAACATAAAAATATGCGAAAGTCTGTCTGTACCTCCGTAGACTGCTGCTGAACTGTAAATGTTTGCTATAGAGATGCTTCCGCTTGTATTTTATCCAATAGGATTTAGAAAATTTTTATCCCGGAAAAACTAACATGTGGGGCGGCATTTTATTGTATTTTTTTTTAATGGAATTTGGCATGGAGATTGGAGATACTAATTTGAATCTAGGACAAGGAATGTTTTTTGTCCCGGAAAAATGTGCGATTCCCACACAATATACTTTTCTGATTTGCGCGTAAACGACTCAATCGATGTACGGGAACAACTATAAAGTCCACGCGGACGAAGTCGCGGGCAACAGCTAGTATTGAACATAATTGTTACATCTAAGAGCATCTAAGGCTAATTAGACAAATTGTATTTATATACAAATAGAAAATAAATAGCCCTGATAATGTTAGGGGGTGGAAATAATTAAAAAAATAAACATGTGGGGTGGAGACAGGGGGTCGCCAGAAAATTACGGGCAACATCAATAATGACATAAAACATAAATCTTATCGACTTACGGCCGTTCCCAATATTTGATCTATCTCTGGTTTTGCCCTACTAGAGATAGGAATAGCTCACATTAGACATTAGAGACATATATTTTATGTCAATTGTGAGCTATTCCTATCTCTAGTAGGGCAAAACCAGAGATAGATCAAATATTGGGAATGGCCGTTAGAAACTAAAATCTTATATCTTTAAACGAGCAATTCTTGTATATATATTATATAATTGGAATCTCGGAATCGGCTCCAACGATTTTCATGAAATTTAGTATATAGGGGGTTTCGGGGGCGATAAATCGATTTAGCTAGGAATCATTTTCAGAAAATGTCTTTTTATTCGTGTTTTATTGATAAACTGAAAAATATGACACTTCCTGACATCTATTGGCGAATAATAATACTATTTTGTTGGCAACTAATTGTTTTAACGACCAGTAGATGGCGTTTTTAAGTAACACGAAGTCCATGAGTGTTTGCTATACCGAGCAAAGCTCGGTCATCCAGGTACTTATCATTAAAGAAGACATCTTAAAATAAGACGTATTATGTAATTCCTCAACATTCATTAGTATTAGCCTACAAACATCAAAGACGCCATCCATAACCGCCTACTTGTCGCAAACGACGGTTCCGCCTCCTACTGATTTGACGTCTATTCAGAACAAAAACTATGGTGACTTTGTTTTCGCGTTTTTTTCGGCAAAATTGGTGTCGTTACGCTAATCGCAGATGGTAATTCAACTAAATTAGCACTTCTGTTTCTTTTGCCGTTTATTTCTTACTTACCAAATTATTATTTTTCATTACTTAAATGTTTTTCCAGACATTCTAGAATGGCCCTTAATAAGTTTAGGAATTACTGGACCCGCGCGAGAAGTAGTGACGTCTTCTCTGTAATTTGAATTCCATTTCCATAAAATGCGCGTCTATAAAGAAGTAGTAAATTCCTTAATCATGAAAGACACAAAATTAAATGAAGCACAATCTACTACGTTATGCTTTTAGCACGTTATGAGCGTAACGTAACCATTATCAAGCTATTCTTGTCATCGTCAGAAAACTTAATTTTATCCTGAATGGTCTAAATTTATCTCGTGTCATTCACTGATCCCTCGTTAAAGTTGAAGAGCTGCCAAAACGTTATACACATTAGAAGTTACGACACAGGTAGGTAGGAAACAACAAAATATCACAATAATATCTATTCATAACTAACAACCCGTAGCATCCGAAAATATTAAGAGGAGTCCACACCGCCGTTTTTCCATACAAACGTTGTCCCCTGTTTCCTCCCTGGATATTGCCGGTAGAGTTATGATTTTTTTCCTAAATATCTATGGCTACTATTAGCATGTCCCTTTTTTTTCATAATTTTATTATTAAAAAAAGATAAGAACGTCCAAAACCCCAAAAAAATGCTGAAAATGATAAAAAATACTCATGATTGGAAATTCATCTGTCACAATAAAGCGAATCCGGACGAGAAAGCTGGAGTACCTACCTAATGCTAGTTTCTTTATATGTAGCATAAAAGTTGCTTTTGATTGAAAGTTGAAACAGTTTAAAAAAAGATAGATACTAGAATAATTATTCCAGTTATTTTTATAGACTTATAGCCCTCTCCTTATAAAATATGTATTAGGGTTTTAATTTAACATAGGTATCATCTAACATTTGATTAACGTTTCATTTTGGTCAATTTACGTAACTAAATGGAAAGCTTTAACATTTAACGACTTGTTCTTGCCTTATTGGATTTGGAATTACTTGATCAATACAAAGGACGAATCGATTAACGTAAGAAACATCGAAATCGTCTACGCATTTACTACTGGTACGTAATACATACACGAGGTATAAAACATGAAATCCCTTAACAATGCGATTTCCATCTTTGTGTCAATGCTTGAATTTTGTTTTATAGAGTCCGGATTATCCGGAAAAATATTTATAATCTGGTCTAGGGTCTAGATAAATAAATAAAAAAGCCTTTTATTTCATTACTAATAATTAAAATTAATTGTACAATGCATTTAAAATCTTAATAATTAATCTAGTTTAATAACATTTTTTCTAAATTCATTACATTTAATTAAGTATCTATTATATAATTATTTAAAAATTTTATTTCCTTTCATAATAATTAATAGTTATTAACATTATTTGATATAATAAGGATTGATTTTAATTTTCAATTATCATACCTACTTACTATCTATTATTATTTTAATTTTATAACTACAATGTCATTTGTTCGATATTATTATAATATTTTTAATTTTTGATTATCTAATTGTTATTATTTATTTACATATGTTAGGTATATTATTATGAGTACTTATTAGTAAGAACCCCTCTTTATTTGAGGGTGAAGGCCTCCTCCAGACTAGACCATAATTCTCTATCTTGGGCCTTCTCAAACCACTGCTTTCCTGCGATATATTTTATCTCGTCTTCCCAGCGTGTCACCGGTCTTCCTCTTTTTCTATATCCTTTAGGTCCTGGCCACTTTGTGGTTTGTTTTGTCCAGCGTTCGTCTGCCATTCTGGCTACGTGACCTGCCCACCGCCATTTTAACCGTTTAGCGTAGGCGTTGGCGTCAATGGCACCGGTTATTTTTCTAATGGTTTCATGTGGTATGTGTTGGATTTTTTTAATATTTGTCATGCTCCTCTCCATTGCTCTCTGGCAGTGTTTGATTTTTTTACATATTCTTCGAGTAAATTTCCACGTCTGACAGGCATAGGTTAGTGATGGTAACAGGCAAGAGTTCAGTGCTTTTCTTTTGATTTTTACAGGCATGTCGCTTTTGAAAATTTCTTTTAATTTCCAATATTTTTGCCAGGTAGAGTTTATTCTTCTGTCTACTTCAGTGTCATTGCTCATTAATTCAAACGATAATTGTTTTCCTAGGTAGATATAGGACTCTACATATTCCAAAGGAGCACTATTTAATTGAACTGGCAACTTTCTGCCGTTGGTCATTATTTTAGTCTTTTTTAAATTTATTTCTAGTCCTGATTCTAAGCTTGCTTTTTGTAATGACTCTAACATATACTCTACTTCTTCAATTTTTTCGGATAACAGCACTATATCGTCTGCAAACCTTAAGTGGCTGATGCAGTTGCCTGAAATATTCACACCTATATTTCTCCAATTCAGTTTTTTGAATATTTCCTCTAGGACAGCTATAAAAATGCGTGGGGACAATGGGTCACCTTGCCGAGTTCCTCTTCTAATAGGTATGGGTGGGCCGATCCTGTCCAGTTTTATTCTACTTATGCCCTTATCATAGATGTTTTTTAGGACTTTTATATAGCTAGACTCTACTCCTTGTGCTCTTAAAGTTTCCCATATCGCAAAGTGATCTATAGTATCAAATGCTTTCTGGTAGTCAATGAATATTATGTAGAGTTCCTTTTGGAATTCCCGATATCTCTCGATAATCAGCTCTATTGTATGAATGTGGTCCACTGTAGAGTAGCCCTTCCTGAATCCTGCCTGTTCCACTGATTGGTAGAGTTCTAGGCGTGTGCTTAATCTTTTTTCTAGAATTGAAGCGAACAATTTATATATCACCGGCAACAGGCTTATAGGTCGATAGTTGCTTACGTTTTTTGGGTCGCCTTTTTTGTACAGTAGAGTTATACGTGATTCTGACCACTGAGAGGGAGTAGATCCTGTTTCTAGTACTAGATAGTATCTAGGGTCTAGATATTATAACATAAATGATAAAGCACGTCATTAAAAAGAACTAATGAATTGTAGATTTTGACCTGAAGGTAGGTTGCAAGGTTTCAAATGAAATGGCCTGCAATAAAAATAGGACCTATTAAACACCTGCCAATAAGTTAACCAGAAACTAGGACAAGTGGCCATTAAAATAACAAAAGTAAAAAAAATATATATTCAAAAAGAGGTTAATGAAGCTTTTGGATGTTATGAAATATACGTGTCGGAAGCGTCCACCTGACAGGAATAGTTCAATAATCGTCGCCAACTAGCAGTGTGACCGCGCTATCATCCGCAACCGACCGCCGTAGATAACCCTGGCTCGCACACCAAAATAACCAGTATTCTCTCAGCCGCAGTCGCACCACGACTGCCTCGGATATTTATCTCAAAAAGCTTTTATACCTGGCGGTGAGGTATGGCGTCCGTGCGCACGCGCTCCGCATCCCCTAAGTCTGTCTCCTTCTCCCCCGTGCTCGAGAGGAAGTACAGCGTCGACCGGGCTCCCACCGCCCCGACCTACAAGTACGACGTACAGGAGCAGAAGGAACTCAACTCGACGGACTGGAGAGACTACTTTAGCGATTTCAGTTCCTACCTTGGTGAGTGGTTTTTACCATCGGGAATGAGTCAATGGGCTTTTATTGTACGGCCTTGTTCTATATCGGTTCGTGTTTGTGGAGCGTCGGGAGTGATGCCGTAAACAAACCTTACGCAATCGCTCTCAAGAGATCGTTGTTAAACATTTTTATTGAGTGTTCCACATACAGTAGCCTGTTGAGTTCCTCACGCACGTGTCAAGTACTTTTAGAGTTATACCACTTAAAAAGACTCCTTATACATACTTTGTAGAGGTGTGTATCAAATTAATGTTTTGTTTTTTTACAATCCCATATCTTTAAAACGTAGCTGTTAACCTTAATTATTGGAGCGTTAACACATTTGGCAACTCGTCTATAAACATTGCCACTATTTGCTACATATTATGCGATCATTGATTGATTGATTTCCAATACTAGTTCTGTTCCAAAAATGTTTCTCCTTTTAAGAGAAACACTCTTAGAGTTTATTGATAAATCTGTACGGAACCTGAGCTACTGTCGTATCTAGTATTTATTGGGCTGCTGCAGTGTCATGTAGCCGATAACCTTGCGGTTTGATACCGTAGCAACATTGTTTACACTGCACTTACTGGCTGTTTAGTACGTTTACTTGTAGCCACAATAGAAAGTCTTGTCTGATATTGTGGTTATTTTGCGCGTATTATCGTTTTCATTATTTACTTTTGTCTGAGATTGTTTCTGGCTTATATTCGTGGTCTCTTATGTTTACTACCCCGTTATCTTAACCGATTATTTAAATGAAAGCAGCAAAAGTGCTCTTAGCACACTCAATAGGGCTAATTTTTCAAATATTTTTGAACATTATTTTAATGACAGCTTACCTAAATCTTTTCGCGTCATGTCGTGTTCGGTCTCTAACTAAACAAAGCGGTTTAAAGTTTGAAGCATTAGCAAGACCAAAGGTGTCTTTCAAACCTATCGAAAGAACTTTCTTATGTCTAGCTTGAGGATTGAGAAGCAAATCATTGCCTTTCCTTAGGCCGGGTTTCCACTGACGCGGAGCGGAGCTTAGCGGTGCCGAATTGACCAATCACCATGCTCGAAATCTTCGCCCCGCTTAGCTGTCATTCCGCTGGAATAGCACGATTGGTCAATTCGGGCACCGCTCAGCTCCGCTCCGCTCCGCTTCAGTGGAAATGCACCCTTATGCTAAGTACTCACATGCGGTTTTGCTCGATAGTTTTACTCCAAATCGAGTAATAATTACTGTACCGCAAAACTCACAGCTCGAAGGCTTTCATCGAGCCGGCTCGATGGAATTAAATATATCGATTTAGAATAAAACTATCGAGCAATGCTGAATATGTGTACGAAAGCCCGAGCCGTGGTTTTTACTCTACATGATTGCTCGATCGAGCAAAACCGTATGTGAGTACGCTTACACTAAAATACGATTTTTTTTTCGGTGTTTTAATGACAGCTCGGAATGTGGATATTTTGCCAACAAACAAACCAAACTTTATCCTAGCGCCTGTAAAATTTATCGCGGTGAACAGAAAACGTTAAACGACGTTGCTTCTGTTATAAGTTCAGGCGCAGGATTTTACATCTTAATCACCATTTCACATTTGAAAGGATCTTACGTGAATAATAAACCGGGTATTGTAAGAATTGAATTTGTTTGTTCCAATTTTTGAGATGGTATTTAAACTATCAAACTTAACTTCACTCGATCTTGCCAAAATAGTAAATGCTCTTCGTCAATAACCAAGAGATCAGCCTCTCTTGGTTTTACATAAAAATTTTTAAGTTGTTATGTATCGTAAGTACAAGGCGACTAAGCAAAAGCGATTGAGACAAATTCCACGTGGTGAGCGTCATCGTATGACGCCGGTCGGCGCGTCACCACTGTCAATGCCCAATGGTACAAGATAGGTCCGTTAGCGGTACGCGAAATACTTGCGAAGGTCAGAGGTTGCATACTAAATGGTACAAAATTGGGTACAATTTTATCACTACATTTTATTCATTTAAGTAGGTGCATTTAGAATTCCTGTGAGACCAAGTTATGACTTAAATTCTAAGAGGTAATAGATAGTTATAGTTTTTTGTAATTGCTATGTGTAGTTAAGAAATATGACTCTACAAATCAAATTGCAACAAACTCACCATAGCCACAGAATATAATATTATATTAGTAGTACCAACCATAGCTAGTATTAAGTGGTAGAGTTAAAACTTAAACCATAGAATTTAGAAATTGATTTTACTGTTGTGTAAATACTAAATAGGTAGATTTATATAATAAAGATAAAAAATGAGATAACTTACAAACTTCTCTAGGTAGAGGTACTTGTACTAATATGTATTCTGTGGTAGAGGTAAAAGTCTAAAAATACAAAGGTAACGACGAAACGAAACTGATACTTTAAATCACCATAATCATTACTCAGTAGAATCCCGAACATTTCTCGGAACAATGTGTTATGGTTACAATTTTGCGGTCTGCGCTAGAGGTGAATCAGTATAACATTGGCCCATACCAGCGCCGCTCGCGCCTTTTTATCCGTCTGCGGCAAAAATTTAAATTTAGTCTTTTAGTTTTTTTTTCATCGAACGATCCTCAGTTTTGTGCCAGCCAGGATTGTTGCTAAGTGCAGTGTTTATAATGGCTAGTGAACATTACTCTGTGAATGATGATGTTTATGGGAAGATACTTAAAAGTCACACAAATTTGAAGCCTCAGACTGATTATGCGGACGTGTATGAAGCCGTTGAAGGACTTGGTATGATAAATATTATATGGTCCCCTTTTCTGTAGAGTTAGGTATTTAAACAAGTGACGTAGTAACTATATTCATTTGATAAACCTTATTCACAATATTTGTCTGGTCTCCTTGTTTCTTCTGTCTTTGCTCCTTGTTTCTTCTGTCTTTGCGATATCCTGTTGTCCAATGTCCTGTATTATTTTGTCTTCACGCTATTTCACATTAAACTTTAAAACAGCAACAGCAGCTTAAACTTCAAGCATTTAAGCTGCTGCTAAATTCCCAAATGTGTGTCAATGTTGAAACAAGTTGTACTTTTCAATATTTATTTTGATTACATCAACTTTTATTGACACAGATATATAATATTATTATGCTAACGAGCACAAGTATAATTTACACAGCTTTTTAACTTAACGTCAAAATTAAATACTTGCCTAATGTGCCAATTAATTTTTAAATTTATGACATGTAAAAAATCTACAGTTTTACTACCGAAATCTTAGGATTTCAACATATCATTAGCATGTATAAAGAGGATAAATGTTAAACATTCTTAATCATCTAAAGATGTGTCCAAACTTCTGTAACTACAAACAAAACAAAAGACACGTTAAACCTGATCATTTCTATCTTCTGAATTCTGATTTGAAAATGTTAGATTTTAGATCACAGACAAAGAAGTAAATTACAGTCAGATTAAAACAATCGGAACCCTTTATACAGCTAATTAAATTAATGTGATCTGACGCATAATGGAGCCACAGAAGACGTGCCCAAGTAATAAAACGGCAAGTGTTTATCTACTAAACAATGAAGCGTTGAGCCTGTGACCGATAAGGTACCGTAATAGTAATACGGTGATAGGATGGTGAGAGGACCAATGAACCCCGAAATAAAACGAGTTTACAAGCGAGGCCGGCTCGCGAAACGGATACCAGATTGTTTAGATGCAGATTAAAATAGGTTCGAAGATTCTTTAAGCATGCGAAGTGCAGGTTTTGATACTAATATGCGTATGAACATCCTGCCCTAATAGACAAGTGGCAGGCGATTATCGTAAATGCTACCAAAATGTATGCGATTTGACATAAGCCATCGCTTCCCTAGGGAATACTAATGTCAAAACTCAAATCCCATACATTTTGTGGCTTTGGCGTTTACTATAATCGCTTGAAACTTGTCTCTAGGCCCTGAAAATGCTAACACTTGGTACTGTAGTGTAGATATCCGAAGTAGATATATCTGGTAACAAAGCTACGTTGAAAGAGTCAGTTTGTCGCAGTTATGTATTGAATGTGTGGACTGGTCTTTAATTGAGTCTTTAGATAAGTTATTGTATTTATAATTGCTAGAACTATGTTCATTGAAGTTAATTGAAGCCGCAATATCAATGATGACATCAGACATATTCTGAGATGTGAAGAAAAACAAGAGCAGGCGTTGTTTAGAATTTGTGGGTTCTAATGGGTAGAAAATTGGCTGATTTTTTATTTAATATACTAATTGTAAAGAGGGAAAGTTTGGTTGAATCGAATAGGCTTCGAAACTAATCGGCCAACTTTGATAAAAGTTTGCGTAGATCACATAATTAAATCAATCCAATACATTAAGTCATTGACCACGAGACCACGAGGAAGGAAATATAATGACTTTTATCGATAGGAAAATATGAACGTCTACCGCGTGCAAATCTATACATCTATACATATAAATAAAATTGGAGTGTCTGTTTGTAATATTAAAATAACCGTTTTTTACTACATGCATATGAATATTTAGATGGTACTTACACCAAAATAACAATTTTTAGAATTTTTGTCTGTATGTCTGTCTGTTTGTTCCGGCTAATCTCCGAAATGGCTGGACCGATTTTGACGGGACTTTTATTGGCAGATAGCTGATGTAATAAGGAGTAACCAAGGCTACTTTTTAACCGACTTCAAAAAAGGAGGAGGACATATTTTACATTTTGTTGACGCGGACGAAGTCGCGGGTAACAGCTAGTAGAAAATATAATTTTAGACTTAATAATAGCTGCAGACCTAGACCCACTTAAAAGGAGAAATCTAACAGTAAAATTGTCTCGTTTCAGATGCCCTCCTCGCGGATCTACAGAACTCCATAAACCCTGGTCGTGTGAGCAGTCCGGGCGGCAGGACAGGATCTCCGGGGGGTCGCACCACTTCCCCTGGCCGCACAGCGTCACCCCTCGGCAGGGGCAGTTCACCTGGACGACTCAGCTCCCCCGGTGGCAGCCTCAGCTCACCCACATCCACCGGATACGGCTCCATCAACGGATCGAGGAACATCAGCGCGGATTATGCGAGGGCTGCATCGGTGAGTTTCCTGGTCCCTGGGTAAAATAACCTCTTATCCATACTAATATTATAAATGTGAAAGTGTGTCCGTCTGTCTGTCTCTGTCTGTCTGTTACCTCTTCACGCTCAAACCGCTAAACCGATTTACTTAACTGAAATTTGGTATGGAGATACTTTGAGTCCCGGGAAAGGACATAGGATACTTTTTATCCCGGAAAAATGTACGGTTCCCCTGCGATAAACGAGTTTTGGCGCAACGGAGTTGCGGGCGTCATCTAATACGTATTAAACGTTATAATATGCTAGTTACTTATATTTTAAACAAACGCGATATTTTGTTAATTGAAAGTACCATATTACTGAAATGCCTCATAAGTGTCAATATACAAGTTCTATGAATTCAACGTAGGCAAAATAAAGAATACCTATTACGCATATTAAAATATACGTGGGAGAGCCATGCTTCGGCACGAATGGGCCGGCTTGACCGGAGAAATACCACGTTCTCACAGAAAACCGCCGTGAAACAGCGCTTGCGCTGTGTTTCGTCGAGTGAGTGAGTTTACCGGAGGTCCAATCCCCTACCCTATTCCCTTCCCTACTCTCCCCTATTCCCTTCCCATCCTTACCCTCCCCTATTACCCTATTCCCTCTTAAAAGGCCGGCAACGCACCTGCAGCTCTTCTGATGCTGCGAGTGTCCATGGGCGACGGAAGTTGCTTTCCATCAGGTGACCCGTTTGCTCGTTTGCCACCTTATTTTAATAAAAAAAAATATAATAAAGTAGGCCGTACATCAAGTATTGTTTACTGCGACAATATAAAGCAATATAGTTAACTACTTAACTATTATAGTATGTGGCAATGGTGATAAGGGCGACACCTATACGGTATCTTGCACTAAACTTAATGCAAATAACACGTGTTTTTATCACGCGATTTCTTTTCCATCGACGTTTTTACTAAACATCTTGTTTATGTGCGCCTTTCAACACCACACTGTTAATACGTTCCGTTATAAACATCGAAGAAATTAGGTTACATGTTTGAAGCAATCCTGCTATCAAATTCTTGGTGTTAGTCAGTACTCAGTAACTTTTCTGTTCAATTTACAGTTAGTTGGAAGCTGTTACAGCCTAATCTATACTAATATTATAATTGGGAAGAGTTTGTTTGTTTGTTTGTTTGTTTGAACGCGCTAATCTCAGGAATTACTGGTCCGATTTGAAAAAAATCTTTCAGTGTTAGATAGCCCATTTATCGAGGAAGGCTATAGGCTATATTTTATCGCGCTAAGACTAATAGGAGCGAAGAAATAGAGGAAAGTGTGCAAAAAACGGGAGATTTTTTTTTAAATGGCTTATTTGAACGCGCTAATCTCAGGAACTACTGGTCCGATTTGAAAAATTCTTTCAGTGTTAGATAGCCTACTTATCGAGAAAGGCTATATTTTATCACGCTATGACTAATAGGAGCGCAGAAATAGAGGAAAATGTGGAAAAAACGGGGGAAATTATTTGAAAGGGCTTATCTCACGAACTACTAGAGTATTTTTTCTGTTATTTGGCACAGATAAGAAGTAGACTACGTGAAGGATCATAGGCTTTTTTTGTGGACTAATTCTTCTATGAAATATCTAATTTACGAGGGCAAAGCCGCGCGGAACGTCTAGTGATAAGTATTTTAGGAGATAGTGTATCTGAGAGTAGTTAAAATAACTTAGATTTGACTAAAATTAACCTAGAACTGGATGTTGTGCAGTAAGCGTGAAAACTGAAGAGGTAGCAGATAATAAGAATTTAAACGTTTTTGATAGCGACATCTAGAATAAAGTTTAAATATTATTATACCTACCAAATAGTCCTTGGAAGAAAGCCAGTCAACGTTACAAGTGGTATAACGATACTCAACATAGATGTCGCTTTAGCTTCCTGATGTTGCGGTAGAAAGACGACAGATGTCGCCACAGGTTTCAAATTCTTATTTTAAACAATGAATGTATACTTTTTCTTTGGATTAAAATAGTAAAGTTAAACAAACTTAGATAACTTTAAAAATGTTCAACGCCTACTTCTAATACTTCGTTAGGCAGGTAATATTTAGCACTGCGGTTGATACCCAGAAAGCGACCGATCACCGACCTAAAGTTACTTAAACACTAAATTAGCAATTTATCTATAATATAAAAATGAGTCACTGAATGTGTTGCCAAGCGCAAAACTCGAGAACGGTTGGATCGATTTCGCTAATTCTTTTTTTTAATATTCCTTGAAGTACGAGGATGGTTCTTACGGAGAGAAAAATTCTAAAAAAAAAAAAAAAAATTCCTGAAAAAGTCTAAAAACAACACTTTTCTATACTCCCATACAAAAGATTTGTGATAATACTTAAAAGTCAAATATATAAAAATGGATTTTCAATTATGTTAGTAACGCTAAAACTCGAAAACGGCTGAACGGGTTGGGCTAATTTTAGTCTTAAAATATTCGTAGAAGTCCAGGGAAGGTTTTAAAGTGACACGAAGTTCACCGGGACAGCTAGTATTATATAAAATTATTAAATTTTATATAATACTAGCTTGTAATTTGCACGTGGGATACTAGTAATTTGTACGTGGGAGAGCAATGCTTCGGCACGAATGGGCCGGCTCGACCGGAGAAATACCACGTCCTCACAGAAAACCGGCGTGAAACAGCGCTTGCGCTGTGTTTCGCCGAGTGAGTGAGTTTACCGGAGGCCCAATCCCCTACCCTATTCCCTTCCATACCCTCCCCTATTCCCTTCCCTTCCCTACCCTCCCCTATTACCCTATTCCCTATTAAAAGGCCGGCAACGCACCTGCAGCTCTCTGATGCTGCGAGTGTCCATGGGCGACGGAAGTTGCTTTCCATCAGGTGACCCGTTTGCTCGTTTGCCCCCTTATATCATAAAAAAAAAAAAAAAATATACCAAATTCAAATTCGAGTTTAATAATAGTGTAGTAGTTTTTGACTGAATTAATTATTTGTTGTACATATACCTAATTAATAATTTTGTAGTCAGTAATAAACGGTTAAATACCAAACCATTAAATATTTACACCAGCAGTACCACAGAAATGGATATAGTAGCAGTACCTTACTTCAACTTCCTCGTCATATGCTGAGGTTTCCACGAAAACTATGTATGCACACCTGCTCTATTTCCATACATCGATCGAAATTAATAGAGCTAAACGACGAACCAATTCAATTCATTTATTATGTACACTAGAATCCAGATACATAGCTACGATACTGAAGATTTTTAAGTTGGTGACGAAGACTATCTGATGGTTGTTTATTTATTTTAAAAGTTTTCGAAATTACTTCTGCAAGTAGACTGTCCTCTGCGGGCGTGTATCACGCGTTTTCCGTAGTCCCACCTTCAGGAGCAGGAACACCGTTGGGGTTTTAGTGGGTAGTCCCGGGCGCGTCTTCCGTCCGCCCCGGGGAGTCCCACATACCTCGGTGGTCCTCCTTAGGCCCGGAGGATGCCTAAAAGTATTCCCCCAACGAAAAAAAAAGTAGACTGTGCTAGTAAGCCAGGCCATTTAGCCGAAACTTTTTCATTTTCGCTTCGTTATAGAATCGCCGACCAAAATGTATGGAATTGACATAAGACGAGTCGAACGTCAACATCATATTAACGAACGCTTATGTCAATTCCATACATTTTCATCGGCGATTCTATAACGAAGCGAAAACGAAAAGATTTTGGCTCACCCCCCAGACCTGCCTCCTAGCGGCGGTAGAAATATGGATCACCTTACACCGTAGATTTATGGCCCAAAATTGTGATAAAATCTTTTGTAGTAGTGCAACTAGTAGTCTTACCTGACCTAAGGCTTCGACTTCGATAGAAATTGATGGCAAACTTCTAACTTGGTAGTTATTGAACCCTTTACCCAAACGAGTAATCAAAGTGAACAATTCTCCTTGTCCACAGCCGACTTACCAGAACGCATCGTCAGTCCACGAGAAAGTCATCCCGGTGAAATACTCGAACAGCACTTCCAACTACAGTAGCCACACGCCGGTGGCCGGCGGACAGACCGCGGGCTACGGCAGGACCGGCCGCGGGAACCTGTCCGAGCTGGACACCCTACTCGACGATCTCAGCAATGCCCGATACGGAAAATACGCAGAAAAACCGACTTACGACAGAAACGGTAAGCTTGTGTGTTAGATTTAGAATCTAGATTGGGTGCTGGAACTTCGGACCAAAGAAACACCGTTGGTTATTGTACTGTACCCTCGTGTAGCTTATTGTGTGAATAACAGGGGAATTTTATTATTTAGTCTTGACAATTAGAATTCAAAAAAGGTGATGACTTATCATGGGCGGCCACGTACACTCGGAATAATTCTGTATTACGATTCGAAATGTCGATTCGGCATTTTCTGCGATTTTCCGACCCGTTCACTGTCCTCGTCAAAGAGACCAAAAGAAAGCTCATTTCATTTTTGCCGACCGATCTAAAAGTTGCGCGTGGCCTATCCAATGGTTATCAATACATATTTTTGCGTGAAAAACTTTGGTAATTAAATTAATTTATCTGGCGTGCGTCCCATTTTCTGGTTTATTAACATTGTGATCACAAAACAAACAAGCCGGCTGCCAAGCCGCTGAAATAGATTTATTTCAACTGGTGGACTGGATCACTCAGATCAGCCCAATTGGGTCACTACCGCACTGATAGTGACATCAAAGAGCCAAGTGCACTAGAAATAGTCTGCACCACGTAAACTTGTTGCAAACATGCACAGTCTATGTTGATATTATGCTTGCACCATCAGAGAAATTCACAGGCAAATGGCGGATCTACGTTATTATTGTGATTGTCAAGTCAACGTTAATAGCGAACTGCTGGTAACATAAATATTAAGGACCAAATTAAGTAAGTCTGCCATCTGCCTAAAAATCAATGTCTGTAATAATACATCCAGGGCTAGAAATCGGTAGAAAGCTGATAAAACATCAAGAGAAAAATTATCCGGCCAACATGCTATGGAATTTCATTAATTTTATGCAATTCTGGCGTGTCTTAAACTAACGTTACACGGTCAGTCTGGCATCAGTTCAGTCCATAAGAATGATCGTGTAACCGTGTGATTGCCATGTATATAAATAAGTCTATGGTGATTGCCATCATTCTGGTGTCAGTCTGAGACTGATGAACTGAACTGATGTCAGACTGACCGTGTCACCTTAGAAATGTGACGCCTGTGTCACCAGCTGTAGAAATATGTAGAGAACGGATAGAGCAATTTAGAAACTTCTATGTAGTTTGTTAGAAACTTCTTCTTCTCCTGAATCCTTGCCTGGATATGCGGACAGAATACTTTTGCATCTTGAAAAAATATTCCAAAAGTTTCATAACATCATGATGATGATGTTATGAAACTTATGACGGCTCGTTTTAGCAATTTTTACGAGTTTGCGGCCTCGTTGCGGGTTATAATAATATATTGCCGGCGAACACGAGCATAACAACGTATTACGTAACATCATAATAGCATAATAGCTATCACGACGTCACCGCTCACCAGCGGGGCTAAAATGGTCACATTTACCAATTCTTCTCAATCAATTCAGCAAATGAATTGTCAAAACTGTCAAACTGACAAATGTCAAATTAGTAAGAATTACTACAGTGCGACAAGGTTAAATAGGAACGGTACGGGCGGTGGCGCTGCTCGTAAAGGAGAACTGTCAAAAATGACGTTTTGTATGATGGCAGCGTTAGTTCCTTTTTTCGCCACGTTCATTTAAAGACTTGTTGAGTTGTAGACATGAATTGCAAGCAGACTTGCATTTTGCGATTTAAAAAAATGAATCATATTATGATTCTCAGTGTGATTCTCCAAAGCGACCATTTTAGCCCCGCAGATGTCTCATATTATAAGCTAATAATCTCTAATAATAAATAAATAATAAATAAAAAGTCTTTATTTCAGTCATAAGTACCCATAACATTAAGAAAAAATCGTAAATTTTTAGAGAGGCTGAGTAATAAGCCATAGGTAATAGCCGGACGTGTTAAACTATTTGGAAGTTGTTTACAAATCTTGACTCTATGTCCATATTACACGTAATATCTGTCAGAAAATTGACCTAAGCTGAACTCTACTGTAGAGTTCAGCTACATAAACCTTAACTCTACATAAACATATTTCAAGATAAACTACAAAGATTTTTCGTTAGTCCACTACGTCTTGAATTTTTACTTTTTTTACTTTATTATAAAATATGTTATTGTTCCTTTTAGATGGGTACGCGCGGACGAACGGCGCCACGAGTCCGGCGTCCACGCGGCCGACAGTGGACTCCCTGCTCGACCAGCTCAGCACCGACATTACAAATGGGTAAGTGCTTTTGTATATTGTTGATTTAACATAAGCAGAAATTACCCTGCTTCCCTATGAAAAGGAAACTCGACAGTTTCCTTACAACGAGCTGTTGCCTAGTTAACTTCTGCGTGTTATTTTTATACCTTACCATAGAATTGCTACTAACTACATATTATACAGAGTTCATTGTGAAAGTAGCAGCGCTGTAAGAGCAATTTTTTCACAAAAAATCACGTCATGATTTTTTCCATACAAAGGTGAAAAAAATTACTCTTTCAGGGCTGCTACTTTTACAGTGAACCTCTATACGAGGGACACATACACACCCTAAGGTTTATTAATCGCTATGTTTTGTTACACCCTGTAAGTATATTAAAGTTTAGCTAATGCTGTAGAAAAAGTCGACCATTGTCTTTAGCGAAAGTATCCTTTGGACTGTAAATAATACTTTCCCTTAAAGTTTCGCTGAATCTCTAAAGTTTAGAGATTCACTATCACTATTTTATAGTCAGTGAGATAAAAAAAAAATTTGCCGTATCAATTACAAAATTGAAATATTTTCTTAAATCAAATATATCAAAAGGAGCACATTTGCTAAAAATTAAAAAGCATTGAGAAATAGCTTCAATTAAATTTTTCATTTACAATTTATTACGGGAATAGTAGTCTGTGGAAATACTTACGGAAAAAATTCAATGCCATGCCTACAATTATCGTTTGTCAAAATGTCAACTGGGACGCTCATAAAAAATATTGCCAAGTGTTCGTTCTTTCAGTAGTAGATAGTTCTGTAGGAAAAAAGTGTTTGTGCAAGAGCTTACTAGCCGTATGATTTTTTCCGTCAAACCTAAATAGAACATAATATTATAATGCCGTAATTATTATCTTGATCAAGTAGGAATCACTTTGTAGAACGTAATCTGTTCTGAAAAAACCGGCCAAGTGCGAGTTGGACTCGCCCATGAAGGGTTCCGCAGCAGTAATAAGGTTTATTTTTATGAAATTAAAAGGTTTTTGATTTATTTTTATATTTCAGTTGATTTAATGAAAGTTAAATTAAGGTTTACCATTTATGACGTATAAAAAAAACTACTTGCTAGATCTCGTTCAAACCAATTTTCGTTGGTAGTTTTTGTAGTAATGTACATCATAAATAAAGACTTATCATACCCCTACTTTAGAAGTTAGAGGGGGGGACACACATTTTACCACTTTGGAAGAGTCTCTCTCGCAAACTATTCAGGTTAGAAAAAAAATATGTTAGAAACCTCAATATGATTTTTGAAAACCTATCTATAGATACTCCACACGCATAGGTCAGATGAAAAAATTTTTTTTCGTTTCAGTTGTACCTATGGGGACCCCTAAAATTTTTAATAATTTTTCCATTTTCGTATCAAAATCTAAATGCGGTTCACAGACTACATCTACTTACCAAGTTTCAATAGCATAGCTGTTATAGTTTCGGACAAAAGTGGCTGTGACATACGGACAGACAGACAGACATGACGAATCTATAAGGGTTCCGTTTTTTGCCATTTGGCTACGGAACCCTAAAAAGCAAATAAAAAAAACCCAAATTATTGTTTACTTGCAATAGATCGCAATGTTCGGAATTGATCCGTCAGTTGCAGTTTCAGCAGGGAGAAAATAGTGTTTCGGGCTTTACCTATTCCCTGCCGGGTAGTTGAAAAAGAAAATAGGGCTTAAATCTGCAAGGCGCAAGCTGTTGCTCACAGGGAATGAAAATATCGCTAGATTGGGCTCAAGCGAGTTCTCGCGAGTTTATAAAAATCGGCCAAGTGCGAGTTGGACTCGCGCATGATGGGTTCCGTACCACAATAGAGCAAAAATAGGCTGAAAATTGTGTTTTTGTATGGCAGCCCTTAATTATTTCATTTATTTAAATTTTACTATAAATTATTAAAGTACAAATAAAACTGAGTATTTCGTGAATACTCCAAGTGCATATGTATTGCCGTTATTGATTTCGAGCAAAAAATAGCAAAAAAATCACGTTTGTTGTATGGGAAACCCCTTAAATATTTAATTTATTTTGTTTCTAGTATTTGTTGTTACAGCGGCAATATATACACAATCTGTGAAAATTTCAGACATCTAGCTATAGTTGAGTTACAGCCTAGAGACAGACGGACAGACATCGAAGTCTTAGTAATAGGGTCCCGTTTTTACCCTTTGGGTACGGAACCCTAAAAACAAAAAATCAATCTCGCGGGATCTCGCCCTCTTTTCGACTAAGATCAATATCGCTAAAAAGGCCGAAATCACGCGAAATCGAGATTGCGTTCCGTAGTTGCTCGGTTTCTTCGATACTATTATGAGGATCTCTAAAAGTATAACCCGATTGTTTTGGCGTGGAGCGCGCGGGTCGTGTGAAAAGTGACGTATACCGGGCCGGGAATAGCGCACGCAGTCAAAAACACTATGATACACGAGCTAGTGATAACTGATAACTAAAATGGTCGCTTTGGAGAATCATAATATGACTCATGATATGATTCATTTTTTTAAATAGCAAAATACAATTCTGCTTGCAATTCATGTCTAGTAATTCGTACTTATTTGACAATTGCCAGTTTGACAGTTTTGACAATTCATTTGCTGAATTGGTTGAGAGGAATTGCTAAATGCGACTATTTTAGCCCCGCAGGGCTGATTGAGAATTGGCAATATAGAGATAGGAAATGCACGTTGTAGACAACCCCTAGAGTGGCCTAGAGGATTGGGACTTGGCTAAACAGAGTGTTACAAAACTAAGTGATGATACTATAAGGTGTGTATGTGTTTCTTTTATAGAGTTTACTGTGAAAGTAGCAGCTCTGAAAGAACATTTGAAATTTGTATGGACCAATTCATGACGCTGGGCACTTGCCCATACAAATCGCAAAAAAAAGTTGCTCTTTCAGCGCTGCTGCTTTCACAATGAACTCTATAAAAGGAACACATACACAAAATCAAAAAGTTATTAAAGCCAGTCAATGCAGGTTAAGAATTCCGGATATTATAGTAATTTAGGTAAGTATATCCAAGGAAATTGATTCCTATTTCCTAGGCAGTTGACATGCCAACGTCATTTGGTCGGATCATGTCAATTCAATGTTAATTGCTATCTGTCGGCTGGGTTTGACGTAATGCGACCATACACATACCCTATTCCCTCTTAAAAGGTCGGCAACGCACTTGCAGCTCTTCTGATGCTGCGAGTGTCCATGGGCGATGGAAGTTGCTTTCCATCAGGTGACCCGTTTGCTCGTTTGCCCCCTTATTGCATTAAAAAAAAAATATTATAACCCAAACTTATGACTTATGAGACTATAGTCAATTTCACGTCATGTGTGAAAAGTTCCTAACATAGGAATGCAATGGCTTTAAAGATACCTACATAGTATATACCTACATACTAGAGCCTATCCAAAAAAAAATTGTCTTGCGCTCTATGTTCTCAAATCAAAATATAATATAAATATTAAATATAGTAGTTTTACGATTAGTTGGCGATCATACAGGATTTGATTTATTGCATCCGTCTGCTCGAACCGATATCATGTACTAGATATTGATTTAGACTTAAAAATAGGCTGTACAATTCATTTGCGTTCTGGCAGACGGTAATTTCGATTTATTGATCTCAAATATTACGAACTACTCTGAAAGTTTCTATGCGTCTCCCACACCGGTTTTTGTGACGGTGACAGGTTGAAACCAGGCCAGCAGCTACGCATGGCCGAATTTTATAGTGCCCAAGTTTGAGTGCTAGTCTTCCTACACTCTCTTAAGGTGACGCCCCGTTAAAATAAAAAAAAAACCGTGTTGGATATGTTTTCCCGGCCTCTCATAGAAAACAAGCAATGGAGCAGCAAAAAGTGGAAAGGTTGTAAGCGACAAAATTGTTTTTGTCGCGTAATTTAAAAAGCATAAATACATTTAATATAGGCTATGGGCAAATTAAAGTGTATGCTTGAACTTATGTACTTACTTTCAAATTTTGGAAGCTTAAATCACTCTCCTCTGTTAGCAAATTAGGAATCCCTTTTTTTTTACAGTATTCTGTGTTATAAAAGTTGACCAATCGTGTTATGCTATGGGTAATTCAAAGACAAAGACATGATGAATACTGACAATGAACTTTAATTTCTTAGCTTTAGTCATTGCTGAGAAAAATCGATATCGCTACAGCCAAATTATCAAGCCGTCGCCTTAACCCGCTGGGACGGATAATCTTATACGACTGGCGAGAGATCCTGTCCAACTTATGAATCATCTTTCTTGTCACTCAGGCGATCACTCTGTTTTGTGATTTGTCCCAACCAAAACAACCAAACTCTCAATATCTTGTCTGCGTGGATGTCCGTTGGAACCAATGGAACTAAAATAGACTACAAAACAGCACAATCCTTACCACATGTTTTGTTTTGTCATCAATGGCGCATCCAAACAGATATACAGGGTGTAACAAAAATAAGTGATAATACTTTAGGGTGTGTACATGTGCCTTGTAGAGAGTTCACTGTGAAAGTAGCAGCGCTGAATGACCAATTTTTTACTCTCGTATGGGCAAGCGATCCAGCGTCACGAGTTTCCCCATACAAAAGTGAGAAAAAAAAATTGATCTTTCAGCGCTGTTACTTTCAGAGTGAACTATCTACAAGGAACATGTACACACCCTAACACTTAGTTTTGTTACACCTTGTATAATATATATAACGCTAATTGACTACTATGTATAATCGCCAACAAAAGTGGATGCATTTCTAATTAGAATTTATAGTCCAACACACCTGGCAGAATCACCTTCGCCGAGAGCCGCTAGATTTACGATCAGAATCAATCTCCTCTACATGTAACTGTCTTTACATGGAGCGCTGCCAAAATGCGCTCGCCAAGATACCCAAATGGATCGTTTAGTATGCACCCGAAGATATTTTCACGTTAACACTTTTGTTTATGATGATTTTCACTTTTAGCTGTGGATGCACGTGAATTATGCGTTGATTCGTTGTAATTGTGCGGTAATTGCCAAATGTGCAAGAGCTGTGGCGATGTTCGTTTCAGGGTAACTTCTATATTAGTCGGGTAGCTCAGCTTATTAGTCATTCCTATTAAAGCTTTTATGGCTTGTCGGGAGCTTGATATACCAATGTCACGTGACGCGTCAGGGAGCATTGTGCTGTCGACAATTTTTTTATTAGCTACTCACCTGTTAAACAATTATTCTGCTAGGAGCAACGTCGTTTGATGACTGATCTGCCAATAGAAATAACCGTCTAACGGCCGTTCCCAATATTTGATCTATCTCTGGTTTTGCCCTACTAGAGATAGGAATAGCTCAGATTAGACATTAGAGACATATATTTTATGTCAATTGTGAGCTATTCCTATCTCTAGTAGGGCAAAACCAGAGATAGATCAAATATTGGGAACGGCCGTTACATACCCCTCAACTAGTAGTAACCAGCTTGCTGACAATCAGCGGTTGACAGTCGGTTTGGTGTAAACGCAGCCTTATAATCAAGTGCGGCCTAAACATGTCATGCCTTAAATATTTTGGAATTCGAATTTTATTTTAAACTTTTTTTTTTCTCACCAATCATTTTGAAAGTCAAATTTTATTTTAAACCTTTTTTTCTCACCAGTCGGTCATCAGTGTCACCGGTGCCGCCGTCGTCCGGCACGCTGCCGCGGCCCGGCACGAAGCAGGTGACGGTGACGGTGCAGGAGACGGTGGTGGAGCCGGCGCAGCCCCCAGCTCCCCGATATCATGCCTCCACCGCCACGAGGGAGCTGGACGATCTCATGGCGTCCTTGTCTGACTTTAAGGTAGGTGATGAGATGGATTTCGTCAACACGGTCGGGGGTGGTATTACAGTCAAAAGTCAATGAAGGCCAAAGCGCCCAAAACGTTATGTACCATCGAAGAAATTTTTTTACATGGGGAAATGCGTTACGCATCCCCGGCGGTTTGGGGACATCGGCCGGGGTATGTGGGACTCTCCGAGGAACTACCCACTAAAACCCCATGGTGCTCCACTCACCGCTTAGGCAAAGTTACGGGCACGATCAACCCACCGCAACCTACGTTTGATCGGATCATGTCAATTCAATGTTGTGATCTGTCGGCTGTAGGTATATTTTATTTTTCTATAATGTTCTATTCTTAATGATGCAGATGTTCAATAATATGTACCGTCGAAGAAATTGATTGATTGGCAGATGGCGAACCTTGATAATTTGATCGGGTTATGTCAATTCAATATTACTCGTAGTCTGTCCGCTGTGTTTGACATAACTCGATCAAATTACTTAGGTCCCCCATCTGTCTAGGAATCAACTTCTCTGATAGTACTATCCTCTGATAGTACATAACGTTTTGTGTAACTTCTCTAAGTCGATTCATAGGCAGATGGCGATTGGCGGACCTATACGTAATTTGATCGAGTTATGTCAAATTCAGCGGACAGACTACGAGTAATATTGAATTGACATAACCCGATCAAATTATCAAGGTTCGCCATCTGCCAATCAATCAATTTCTTCGACGGTACATATTATTGAACATCTGCATCATTAAGAATAGAACATTATAGAAAAATAAAATATAACTACATGTTGCATTTTCTATGTTCTGTCTTAAGTCAAGACAGACCGACAGGACGACAAGAGACTATCAATATTATAACACAATCTTTTAAGTTTTATGACCCGAAAAGTAATGATTTCACTTCAACATTAGGATGATATTGATGTTAAAGACTCTATTAAACTAATTTAGCGTCCTATAACAAGTTACATACCGTTAGCATATTTGTATAATATTATTTGTTGAAATTATGTATCTGTTGAAATGATCTACCGCTGACGCGTGCATACTACGAAAATGTAATGATATATTATTGGGAAGAACCATAAATATGTTGTAGAATGTAGACGAACAGTAATTGTCCTATTAATAATGGTGTTCTTTATATAGTACCAAATGCGCAGTAGCATGACAGTCGCTAATGACCATACATTAGTGATTAGTGGAACTATTCTGTATGTCACATGTGAAATGACAGAACTACTTATTTCCGGCCTTTCCTCCAGTGCCAGGTAAAGTCAAGGTCTTCTAGCCCCAAAACACATATTATTTGCTATGTATTTCCTTAAGTATTAGATTGTCATCAGAGACGAGCCGATTGTTTGGATTGGACAAGCGAATTTGGTAAATTTCATCACATATAGGCTTATCAAAACATTTATTTATGGTATAATATTATATAAAAGTTTTGATAAGTATTATAATTATAAAAAGTAGAGCTGAAATGGTAGATTAAATTCGTCTCTATAATATTTATTTCTAGATACTGTTTTTGTGAAAAATAAAAAATTTCACCTCCCCGGCCCTTGCCCTAGCAAATTAACCTTAATGAGATAAATTTTCTGGGGCTATTTCAAGTTTTACAGTCGGCGTTTATGCACGAGAATAGGTAAATAAATACTCAGTACTTTTGTAAAATTGGATGATGTACTGGCGGTAATATAAACAATAACACGGGTGGGCGCTAGGGTCCAATTTCCCGCGGCAACTGTCACGGCCGCCAGTCGGCACACTGCACTACACATTTTCCGTTTATAATATTTACTACACGCCTTTCTTGGTCCACGTCTATTTCCAGCGGTTCCCGAGGCCGAGCCTCCAGAAATACAGTCGTCCCGCTCGCACTCGCCGAAAAGCTCGCATCTAAAGATAGGCCCGATTACATCATGGCGCGGCGGGGCCGAGAGTTTATAATATTAGAGTAGATAGTCAAAGATTTTACTTCGCCACTCGCTCCAGTCCGCTCAGGCAAGCCGGTTACCTTCCTGTACGTTCGCCGAACTTCTGAAAATCGGTCGAGCGCACAGGAGGGAATCGAATATTAAATTATTTTCAGGTGAGCGACGTCTCGAGTCCGGGGGCAGAGGCCGGGACGCACGTGTACCGGGAGAAGCGCGCCTGGCAGGAGCACTACCGCAGCAGCCCACGACAGGCCGAACCCGCCTCCCTCGAACACATGCTCGGATCCCTCCGGGCAGACATGAGCCGCCAAGGAGTCCAGACCCCCCAGAAGGGATGCTGCAACGCCTGCGAGAAGCCCATCGTCGGCCAGGTCCGCATCTTTTACAACCGTCGGAGTGCAACCCCAGTGCGATGTTCTAAGTGAATTTTCTGCCGCAGGTGATCACGGCCCTCGGCAGGACGTGGCATCCGGAGCACTTCACGTGCGCGCACTGCAACCAGGAGCTCGGCACGCGGAACTTCTTCGAGCGTGACGGCCGGCCGTACTGCGAGCCCGACTACCACAACCTGTTCTCGCCGAGATGCGCCTACTGCAACGGACCGATCCTCGATGTCAGTGCCCGGAAACTTTGGACCTAACACTTCGATCGCTCCGGCGGATACTAACGATGCCTTTTTTACAGAAATGCGTGACAGCCCTCGAGAAGACTTGGCACACGGAGCACTTCTTCTGCGCTCAATGCGGGGAGCAGTTCGGGGAAGATGGGTTCCACGAGCGGGACGGGAAACCGTACTGCCGCGCGGACTACTTCGACATGTTCGCGCCCAAGTGCGGCGGCTGCAGCAAGCCCATCATGGAGAACTACATATCCGCCCTGAACACCCAGTGGCATCCGGACTGCTTCGTCTGCAAGGTCAGTATCTCCTACAGGTTAGACGGCTCCAGGTGAAAACCGCAGTTTGTTAAGTAAATATGACAGGTAAAGTATAAAATACTCCAGGAAAAATATGCCAGGTGAAGTATAATTTTCTAACAGGTCTTTCTTACGCAGGACTGCCAAAATCCCGTCAAGGGAAAGACGTTTTATGCCATGGAAGGAAAGCCGGTCTGTCCGAAATGCGTCGGAGTCGACGAGGATGAGCAATAAATGAACATGATTCCCCCCTCCCATGAAGCGAATGGTCCCAATTTTTTTTCAGCTACACATAAACACAAACACCTAAGCCTCGAGTACACACACAAATGATATATTTACAAAACACAGAAGCTAGTCAGAGAGTACTTGATAGGACAATTATGTAATATATTTTTGTAATATGATTGTAATGTAAGGATTTATGTAATAAAGATTAAAAAAAAGAAAAACAAAACAAAAAATAATAAAAAACACAAAAATTTTAAAATAGAACACTGATAGTGACACCTGTCACCGAGCGATTGATCTGTCAAGGTCAACCGCGTGAGTGCGGTAATGACCTCCCAGGTTTACTATTAAAAAAAACTAAAAGGGTGAATAGGTCAAGTTCTAATAGTGTAAGATTTTCCGTCCGGGGTATAAATAGCGGGTGACGTCACGGGTCGCAGCCACACCGGCTGTTGCAGATCAGTCAGTGATTATAGGCCGATTAGACTATTTTTATATAACCGTACTCACTATAAATACACTGTCGTCAACGTACAAACACTTCAATATAAAATAAACAAAATTATTGCTAGACCTCAAGTTTATTATTTTCAATATAAGCTTTTATATAAAAGCATACGAACTCAATAAAGAGTAGAATTACTGTAAATTAGAATTCGATGATTCATCAACAATTAAAAAGGCACTTGCGAAACTATTTTTGCTAAAGTAGACAATTAGGACGTTCAATTTTATAAATACACTTTTAATGAATTTTAAGCGGGGAAAACAACTTAATGAGTATTTATAAATTGGACATTCATTCTGTAATTTAAGAAGCAATACTTGTCTATTAGATGGTCTATTAAAAGTTGTAGGTAAATTGTAGGTGTGATAAATTATGTGTAATGTGTACGCACGCACAGTACTAACGGCCACAAGTACGCACGTATTTACGCATACACGCACGCACGGACGCACTCTCTGGCGCTGCGTATACGTACAAACAATAAAAGTGATCGATTACTCGAAGAGGCATATTAAGTTGTTTGATATAATATTCATTTCTTCAAATGCCTTATGGACCAATATAGAAATTGGCCTACCTAATCTTTATGATGTATGACCCTTATAAATTAAGGAATAAAAAAATATAGAAAATATTTTTAAACGATATAACACTAAAAAGAAGATATTATGACACTTTATTGTGTAATATTATTGACCGTCTTACGTCTACGGTTAATATTGAACGCGCCCCCTTTCAATATAAGATTCAAATAAATTGTTCAATTATATTGCATAATAAAATTGATCGTCTAAGTAAGGCCACTTAGTAGGCCCACACACTGTGCATTTAACATCCCCCAAGATTACTAATTGCCGTCTTTTTATTATTGAAAGATTATAATAACTGTAATAAAAGATAATAACTGTAAAAATAGTAGCACTCTAAACTGAGCGTTAGTACTTAGTTTAAAAAAGAGTTACTTTTGACTTTTATGTTTCTATGAGAAATGCCCCAACAACGTTACGAATTTGTCCATACCAGAAAAAACTAACTCTTTTAGCGTTGCTACGTTTAAATAGTGAACATTGTATTAAGGTCACATAAAAATGTCACCCTTGGTTTTTGTACCCTGTACAATATTGTACAAGTATAATAATATATACCCAATTTAAAAACTATAAGTAAATGGAATAGACAAACGAGTTTTTAATCGATACCAATTTGAAAATCGAATGTTTTCAGGAGTGCCGCGAGCCGTTCCACGGCGGGTCATTCTTCGAGCACGAGGGCCAGCCGTACTGCGAGACCCACTACCACGGCAAGCGCGGCTCGCTCTGCGCCGGCTGCCACAAACCCATCGCCGGCCGCTGCATCACCGCCATGTTCAGGAAGTTCCACCCAGAACACTTCGTATGCGCCTTCTGCCTCAGGCAACTCAATAAAGGCACATTCAAGGAGCAAAACGACAAACCCTACTGTCACGCCTGCTTTGACAAGCTCTTCGGGTAATTGTCTATGGTCAGATTCGATGTTGCCATTATAGAAAAATATACGATCAAACAGTTATAAGTGGGTTTTGTAAGGAAAAAAATTTATCTGTTTTGTCGAATATGAGATAATTGAGAATAGAGCAAGCTACACCTCTGAAACGTTGCATATATCGACTATCAATGTTGCTCTGTCTGTATTTTGAACAGAAGTTCGCTGTGTCTATACTATATAATAGTTATAGGTATTCACATTGGAAAATAAATATATTTCAAATTTACAAAGATAAATTCACAATCATATGAAGTAAGAAGTTTTTTAGAGTATGACAGAAGATGATATGTTTATTCACAAACGTTTGTGATAGATTTTATTTAAATCTGGTCTTAAAACTTAGGGTGTAAGTTACAATGCAATAATTCCACTGCTTTTACATACCATATACTTAATATTTACAATAGATATTTGCTACAGATCTTTACTATGCTCAAACTATATTATTTCATTTGTTATAAGCTTTCAGTGATTTCAGTCAGTACTTTATAATAAGTATTAAAAAATAGTTAACGGTATACATTTGGTATACTCTTAAAATAACTATGGCGATGTCTATGAATTTGTTATCAACTAAAACGGTTTTCATGAAGTATTACAATTTTCAACTAATCGATGGGACATTATTACGGTTTCATTTGTTTTTTTTTTAATAAAAAAAATATTACTTTCTAATCTTAGAAGATCTTAGAGATCTTAGAATCATAGAAGGAAGACGTAATAAATCTGTGTTATTATGTTCCAAGTATTCGGTCTAAATATTGTGAAAAATAAAGGGTTTGCAAATCTCAAACTACGATACTTGTATTTAATATTTTGTTATGAATTATTATAGGTGTAGTCGGCTTAAACTTGTTTTTATATATTTTTATCTAAAATGGTGCATTAACTGTAGATATAAGTGTAAAATTATAGCTGACATAGTTAAAAATATTACATACTCAGTACTCCACCTATTGTACAATAAGAAAAATTTAAGAAAAAAAGTTTCCATTTTTCAGTTATTAATTTCTTAATCTCTATGGTTGTTTTATTGTGAAAGAAGCTCTACTTAATCTGGTGTTAATTTTATATTACACTCTACTTACAATTGTTCTATATGTATTTTTATAGTGACCTACAATTTTTTTAACAACAAATATCTACTAAAAACTAACGAACACTGCCTAAGGTTCTACTAGTAATTTCAATGTATTTGTATAAATAAATGTCGACGTAAACACCAATAAATGGAGCTTTCAGCGCCATATAGTATTGATAAAATATTTCCTTAGGCACTTGAATTGTAAAAAATGTAGTTGATGTAAGTTGCCAGTAGAAAAAATAAGTGCCAATAAATTAAAATTTGCCCGTTTTGTGGGAAATATTGTTGTAGAGTTGTAGCAGATAATTCACATTACACGATATGATATCTACAGCTTATTGGCCAGGAAACGATCGTAAGTTACAGAATCGTGGTTAAAATAGAAAAATAATAGACTACTTGCAATCTATCGGATCAATGATATTCTATGTTACTAACGTAACTAGATTGGAAGTTTACGGTAGCAACGCGTTGCCACTTCGAAGATGCCTGCAGGCATATCTCACATACATAATGACATAACGAATATATGACTTGACATTGTCTTTTGAACCAAAAAGTGGTTACGCATTTCTGAGAATCTTTTGTAAGACATTGCTACTCTAGTATTTTAGAAACTCATTGTATCGGATTGATATCGTGTCGTGTAATGTGATAATGGTCTAAGAGTGATCAAGGGAAAACTGATAAAGTATTTGTAACTATAAAGTATAGAAGTCTAAAATGTGTTTGATAAAGATTAGAAACTGACATCCATAGTAAATAATGAATAATTTATTATGTGGCAGTCACTTGAACTAACACGTTTACACGTCTTAAATTATTAAACTGACATCCATGGTAAATAATGAATAATTTATTATGTGACAGTCACTAACACCTGAATTAACACGTTTACTCGTGTTTGAATTAAATGCGCTGTATTATTGGGTATTTTTTTTATCTATCAAAATTTTTTAAACATACGTGTTGGGACTCGTGACTGCCAATAAATAACTGCATTTTATGCTTAACAAATGACTCGAGTTTATAAATCTTCCATTAATATACTTATTATTTATTACAGTTCAGCAGTTTTATTTGCTTGTGTCTTACTAGATTTAGGCGTTCCAAACCTTTTCAAAGGAAAAAAAAATCAGAAAACTTAGCTGCGTAGTGCAGTCTCACCTTAACAATTTAATTTAACAAATCAAAATTTGGTATCGTGAGATTAACTCTAAATACTGCTAGCAATGATACCGATTCTTAGTTTGCAATTTTATTTGAATTTGGCCATATTATTATGATCACAGTGACTGTGAGTTAGGTATCTTTGACAAGCACAATAATTACTTAAGTTATTCCATCAGAGAGGTCGGTTCTGTTCTTAGATGCCGAAGCATAATAATATTATGAAATCTGGGAAATGTACCATTATACCAACCAGGGTTTGTATAAGTGGGTCACCTGAGGGAAAGTAACGGTCACTTATAAACTAGCAAGTGCGTTTGGCGCCCTTTAATCAATAACAACCTACCTACTTCAATTTCCGTATTAATACTATTATGATTTTTATCTTTAATCTTAAAGATATGAACTGCGAAACAATTGCCTGGGAAAATGTGACAGTAATGTAGGTAGAGATATATTTTTAGGTCAAAATAAACGTGTCGTGGTTGTGTATTCCGCGTATCCCATGCCTCTACCTAAAAACCATCTAAAACAGAACCGTTGGGTTTTTAGTGGGTATGCCCGGGCGCGGCCTTCACCGTCCCCGGGGAGTCCCACCCCAGACTGTTATGATGCCTAAATAAATCTCTTCAACGAGAAAAATTACATCAATTTCTGTGCTGCTACTCTCGTGACGTTAAAATACTGTGTATAAACTATTTCTTCACCTGTTATATTCACATCATTCAATAAAAAATACGTAGCCTTGAGAGTCTTTTTTTACTTTGATAACAGCCATTAGGTATTAAGTAATTATTTTTATCGATCGACGTTATCAACTTACTTTCAAAGAACGCAATATACTGGAACATTTTAATTGTTCGCTTATCTTAGACATTCTAATTTCTAGATTTACGATGTGGGACGATCGCTAGTAGGGTTGCGGTAGGTTCTATCGTACCCGCAACACTGCCTTAGTCAGGGCCCCATGTGTGCAATGCACATGGGCGCCATCCTCTAGGGGCGCCAAATCGCCATCTTTAGGGGCGCCAAAACCAAGGACCCAAAAAATTTGCCTAAAGGGGCGCTAAAATCCCTTTTTTGCACGCAGGCGCCAGTAGCCCTTACGGGGGCCCTGGCCTTAGTAAAGCACCATGGGGTTTTGTAACCAGTGGGTAAACCGTAACCAGGGAAGTCCCACATACCCCGGCCGATATCCCCAAACCGCCGGAGATGCGTAAAGTATTTCCCCATGTAAAAAAAAGGTTTTACAAAGAGATAGAGCAATAAAATACTATATTTTCAACAGCATACAGTTTATTAACATTACATATTACATCCCTTAATAATAACAAATTACGAATATATTAATTTATTAAAATTAATGTCACTAGAATCCTTACGAACTAATCAGTCTTCGGTGGTAATTCAGATTTATGCCCTAAGCTCATGCTAAGCCAGGAAATAATTCTGAAAACGATTCACACCAAAAATCTGACAAATCCATAGATTCTGATTCGCTGAGAGGCGACGCGAGGGACTCGTAGCCTAAATCTGAGAAGGTCGTGTGTGTTGGAGATACACCGAGCAGGTTCTCATCAGCTGACTTGGGGGACAGACTCATGGGGGACAGTAGTTTCATGTCGCACTCCAGTGTAATGTCGGGGCAGTCTGTCGTTAGACATGTGAACTGTGTCTCCTCTGCCGCTGGTTCTTCGACGTTATCATCATCTGAGGGTACTTCTACCGTGATGCAGTCGTTTGCTTCATAACTCGCGTAGAATATGTCCCCCTTGTCTCCGTTCTCCTTAGTAGTGTCGGGGTGGGGATGTGCGTACGAATGTTCCAGTATCCTGTTGATATCGTGTTTGGCGTCTACGAGCTCACTTCTACTGGGTTCCAGTTGCTCTGCTGTGGGCCCCACCACTTTATCTCCTTCAGGGCACCTTCTAGGTTCCCGGACTTCGACCTGTGAAAATATTTAGGTTAAATTATGCCCTTAAATGCATTATCTTATCTTATCTCTTAGTTGACCTGTAAATGTTGTTTTGTCATTATTATTATATTTTATGCTAAATAAGTATGTATTACGTTATATGTATAATACATAATATAAAACTTCCTTTTGAATCACTATTAAAATATCAGACACAAACAGCATCAAAATACGTTTCCGTTATTTCAAAGATGATTGTTATTGTATGACCTTAGAGAATTGTAAATGTGTTGCAATGTTTCATGACGCAATATTTCATCAGCCACTTCATAGGTCGTCACCATCTAAGTCACCAATATAGGATGATTATTTAGTGGCGTAATTTACTAGGACACCATGGCGACGCCACCGGCATCAGTGTACACGCAATTAATATTCAAATGTATGGCACATGGCAACTTAGCTATGTGCTCCAAACATTTCAATACAAACTGTTAATATATATATACCGGACAGCGTCGCTATGGCGTCCTAGGATATGCTAGCTTATGATGAATATCCACTTACATTTTCAGCCTCTCCTGCAGCACCTGCATCAATCTCTTGGAGGAGGGAGTCTGCAAGTTGATGGAGGGCGTCGAGGTCGAAGTGGTCTGAGTCGAGCTGAGCGAGGAGGTCTGTGAGAGGAGACACATCGCCAGCAGCACGCGCGCCGCACGAAGCGCCGTCGGGGGCCCCACCTAGAAAAAAAAATATTTGAAAAAAAAAACCAAAGAGATCAGTTAATTGCTATAAAACCTTATTAGTTGTTCTTATTCCTGTAAGCTTAGATAAAAATGGCTTGTCCCTGCAAGTAGTAGATAATATAGATAAATAGTAGATAATTTCAATCTTTTTCATACTTTAAATATCAGTATCATGTATTTACCTCATCACACTGATGTGAATCAGTGTGATGAGGTAAATACATGATATAGAAACTTATCAGCTCCAAGATATAAAAGCTGCATTTCTGCGTTACAGCCTTAAAACCTACTCTGATAAAATTTGATTTCATGCTCAAAATCTTTCAAACCATGAATAGAACTTACTACATACAGTAAGTGCATATTAAAATTTAAATATGTATTTTAATTATGTCATTACAATTTACATCAGCCGAGTCTACAGATATTCCATGAGATATTACATCACCAATCAGTAATTACTAATTAATTAAATTATACAAACCTTCTGCTGAGGTAGAGACTCTGCTGGTCTCGGGGCTCCCGCGACGTTCCGTGCCGCGGCTTCGCTGCGTAGCGCTGCGTTCTCGCTCAGTAACCTCTCGTTCATCGCTTTGAGGTTCTCCACTTCACCCATCAATCTCTCGTTCATGTCCATGAATTTCTGGATCTTGGCCTCCATCTCATCCATTTTCGCCTTCTTCCTGTCCCTCGAGGTCTGCGCTGCAACTCTGTTCTTCAGCTTCCTGGATGATGCAATATTATGTTTACTGTATGTGCCTTTAATATGATTGTTTATAATTAATTCTTTTTTTATCAACAGTAGTAATAATAAACCCTACAAAAATTTGGTTTGTTACCAGTTACTTTCTTTTAATTTTTTATTAAAAATGACAATGGCAAAGTACAAAGTAATATAATTAATCTTATAAAGTCAGTGTCATTTAATATTATAACTGTATATAGTGTATAATTGATATTATTAGTGTAAAGTGCTCATAAGTTAACATCGCTATGGTGAGTGACATCGGTTGAGTGTTTCTAGTAAACCATAGGCGACACGCAAGCATAGCATTGTTGTAGGCAGTATGACTCACTTTCGTTGCATCTTTTCCTCCCATGTTAAATGATCCAATCTTCGTTTCCTGGACGGTGGAGGAGATACGTCGACAACAACCTTCGACTCCATTTCATCCACCGTCAGGTAATTATTGGGTACAGTTATGATGATCGGTGCGCTCATGATGATAATATTATCATTCACGGCTTTAAAAAACAAAAATCCACCAAACTTGCACCACACTTAAAACTATAGTTTAAAAAATTGCATAATCTTCCTGGTACAGGTGAGCACTTTTGCTAGAAAACTCTTTCGCGATAAGGTTTTACTCGAAATACACTTACGTCGTACATATTCGAGCTTCTGAATCGCATTAAAAAATTACAGTTCTAGAAATCGTACGTGCCGGTTTATGACTGGTTGTTTGATAAGAGTAGGCGTGATCCTATTGATATTTAGAAAAAGACAGACTTATCCAAGTTGATATTGAAACGAGTGAAACAAAACTAGTATGTGTGACGTATTATGAATTCACAGATTAACAATGGAACAATATGAATGAAGACTATAAATTCGTTTTGGAATCAATGGAATTGTGTCTATGGTATTTATGAATGGTGGCAAGTGGAAACTGGCAACACCGGAGCTGTGCCGGAGCTCTGCCGGAAAAAAATATCATTGTCAGTGTCATATTTACAGTTTTCTCATTTCTGTCAAGTCAATGGTATTTTGTATGGTATTTTGGAAATACGGTCGTGAAATTGCAATTATTAAAATACATTGAGTTAATCTCAATTACATTACTTAGTTTAATATAAATAATTAACATGGCTTCAACAAGTGCGGATTCACAATCTACGATAGCTCAAAAAACTTGGGTGATGGCGAACAACATTGAAACTGTTTCAAGTGTTGATGATATTTATCGTTACGATAAAAAACAGCAACAAGATATACTCACCGCAAAACCATGGGAAAAAGAGTATGTTTCCGATACATTTATTTTGTAAACAATGTAAAAAAGTGGTAATAAAATATACAAACTGTTGACAAAGTGCAATTTCAACTTTTTCCTTTGTGCTACTCTCTATTTTACAGACTTCACAGTTGAAAAAACTATAAATAATTGCAAACTTATACAAAAAAAGAAACTATCAGAAATATTAACATTTGATCATTTTAAATTTTAGCCCTCATTTCTTCAAAGACATCAAGATATCTGCATTGGCTCTACTCAAGATGGTAATGCATGCAAGATCGGGTGGCACTTTAGAAGTGATGGGGCTGCTACTGGGTAAAGTGGATGCCAATACCATGATAGTCATGGATTCCTTTGCTCTGCCAGTCGAAGGAACAGAAACGAGGGTCAACGCCCAGGCTCAAGCGTATGAATATATGACAGCTTATATTGAAGCTGCGAAGCAGGTGTGATTGTTTTAAAAGTTGTTTATCTAAGCAGGGTTGAAAACTTATCATATTTATGCCTTTTTCATTGATCACTTTATTAATTAATTTTGAATAGTGGATGTTATAAAATTGGTTTTAAGGCACTTTTTTAAAAAATGCATTTTTTAGGTTGGTAGACATGAAAATGCTATAGGTTGGTACCACAGTCACCCGGGCTACGGCTGCTGGTTGTCTGGCATTGATGTCTCCACACAGATGCTGAATCAGAACTTCCAAGAGCCATTTGTAGCTATTGTCATAGACCCGGTCAGAACCATCTCCGCCGGAAAAGTTTGCTTGGGAGCTTTCAGAACTTATCCTAAGGTGAGCTTGAAATTAAACTTTTATTATGAATAACTTACATACATAAGATTGTTTTGTATCATATTTTTAATGTTTATCTTAGGGCCTGATAAAAATATAGAATATTGTTCATTATTATTATGGTTTGTAATTTTATTTTCTCTAAAATTATTCTGAATAATAAAATTTGATCAAACTTTCTTGTTATTGCTTTGATCTAAACAATAATTTATATAACTGCAGGGTTACAAACCAGCAAATGAAGAGCCTTCAGAATACCAGACTATTCCTCTCAACAAAATAGAAGACTTTGGAGTGCACTGCAAGCAATACTATTCATTGGAGGTGTCATATTTCAAGTCGTCACTGGACAGGAGGCTCCTGGATTCCCTCTGGAACAAATACTGGGTGAACACCCTGAGTAGTTCCAGTCTCATCACAAATGCAGACTACACTACGGGACAAATATTTGATCTGTCAGATAAATTGGAGCAGAGTGAAGTTTGTTTGGGTAAGATTTCTTAAATTTATTCAGTATCTATATGTATAGATAAGTTATAAATTGGTAGTAATTACACTATTCTTATCCAACATTAGGGTCAATTTATAATAGCGCAGAGTCGAAGCGCATCGAAGCGTCAAATTCGCAATAAGTCGAACCAATGTTGCGCGAATTCGCCAGAATGCCTACAGTGATGACGCGTAGATTCGCTTGTGCGCTTGGATGCGCGAGAATGCGTGCGCACCAAAAAGCGGTGGTCAAGCGAATTCGCGAAAGTGCCTTTTTTAATTCTCAAAAGTAATATGTGCGTTAATGCTTTGGAGTTAAGATTCAATTTGTTTGTACAGTTTTGATAATTCGCTTCGATACGCTTCGACTCTGCGCTACTATAAATTAACCCTAATACAGCTATGATCCAGTCTGAATTCTATGTATTTTGCAACAGTAACCTGGTATACGTCAAACAACTGATTTTGGACAACTCAGAATGCTCTGTTGGTTTAACATTTTTTAAGAATACTATTACAGCTCTATCATACAGAGACTGCATTTGCTACTTTGTCATTACAGGTCGCGGTGTGTACGCTGGTACTGATCCAAATGAAAAGAGAACAGAAGACAAACTGGGTAAGGCAACGAAAGACGCCTGTAAGACCACCATAGAAGTAATCCACGGTCTCATGGCACAGATGATCAAAGACAGACTGTTCAATAGCGTGAGCGGCAGACCCTCGCCTGCTACACCCATGATTGAAAATTAATGAAATTATAATTAGAAATACTTCTTTTACTCTATACTGCTAATTACGGTTAATTTGTAAAGTTGATAAACTAAACGCATAGTTATTGGACAGTGTACCTTTTAAGTCAATAAAAAATATAAAATATTACCGTGTTTAACTAACATTTAAACTTTTTTTTATCTATATAAATAAAAATTAATTTTAAATTTTGTTAGTCTCGCTCTCGAGAACGGCTAAACAAATTTGGCTAATTTTAGCCTTAAAATATTCATGGAAATCCAGGGAAGGTTTATATTAGGAGAGAAGTGATACAAAGTTCACCACGTCATCTAGGGCATTCTAGGGAATTATAAAAGAATTTTAGATTGAGATATAAGAGAGATAAGAGAACTCTTGAGGTGGAAAATCAAAATACAATTTGATTATATAAACATTCTCAAATATTTATTAACCAATTTACATAAAATCATTATAATTATTTACATCTTTTCATCATAGTTACAGTTACATGTAAAACCATAACATAGAGTTGTGGAGGGCCTTCTTTCATCCAGGTTCTATCATAAGCACCAAATTGCATTTACCTTTTCCGAAGCTCTGCTGGACAATAAAAATGCGTATAATATATACCTGCATATACGAATATACGAAAAAGTTAGTTCCTCTTTGTGGCAAGTCGTAAGAGTTAGGTTTGCCTTTATTGTTTGAGAAAAACTTAGGAATTATTGCTAGCGCAATATATTTTTATAATCCGATAAACTTAAACGTGTATCATATAGAAAAACTCAAGTGATTAAGAAAAATTGTTACTTAAATTCTTTTAATGGCTGACAAACCAAACACTTTATACTCTGCGAAAACTTTCATTATGGGAACTACGCGTACAAATCTTTATTACGTTTGGTGTCAGGCTAAAATATAAAACAGTGCATCTACATCTCCTTATGTAAAATATAGCTGATATCATATTTATATACAATGATTACCGATTCAGAAAGTCTGACAGACATATTTCTATTCAAATATACATATTATATTTACTTTACAGAAGCTTGAAAGTTTTGTCTTTCTAAATAACTTGAATTAAAATCTACTGAAGCATAAAATCTGACCAAAGAACATAAATACAATTACTAAAACTCAGTTATCAGATTAAAGTTGGTCAGGCTTCAAAACTAAAATAACTTGATATTGTATTGCTTCATATTCCGGAAGCTTACTAACATTAGTTATTGAATAGAAATGAAGAAAAATTACAGGACCAATCCTACTCTATAACGCCTAGCATTACAAGCAACAATAAAATGTCATAAATAAAATTACTCTTAACAAAATGCTTAGGGAACATGTTAGTTTCACTAAATATAAGTAGGGCACTTTCTCACTAAATTTATTTATTGCTGTTAAAGTTTTAATCAGTTAGTTGGAGAAATGTTAATATAAATTATTTTTATTTAACAAATGAATTGAATAGAGAACTGAAGAGTGAAGAGAAAATTATATTTCACTAGAATGTAACATTTTGTTGTAATGTGTTAACATAATAATATTATTATTGAAGATAAGCTCTTGGAGAATAATTTTTATAAATAAATACACAGTGGGAAAGTACTCTTATACCTCCAAATCCCTTCATTACATGTTATAATAATATATAAGCATATTTTTGGTTACAGGCGTTTAGTTTCGCTCATAATTTACATAATTTTCTTTTTGATTATTTTTGCCGATTGTTATAATGCATGCAGGAGGCTAGTATTGCACAAACAACATTTTCACTAACTTTTTAACGATAAGTTTTAGATCTCTTTGTCCCATAACCCATTCTAAATTAATTTTCCCTTATAAGTTGCCGACCAAACTAAACGCCCGCGACATGTTATAATTAATTAAGTACATTCTCATCGCCATCCAAACTTTACATGTATGTTACAATAACATTTTCACATTTATATACAAAATCGGCATTTTAGTCATCTATTAATTATTAGGCTCCGGTAAAAAAAACCTACAAAATTAATTGACAGTCCTACGTTGAAGCTGAGATTTTATGAATACTGGTGTTTGTGCCGACAGATATAAAAATATCCTGTAGGTCTACTACGAAACCGTTTTGAGACTCAAACAATCGGACGAGAATGCCGCGTCCTGCTCTAACAACGTCATTACACGTTTGTTAGAGTAGGATGCGGCATTCTCGTACGATTGTTTGAGTCTCAAAACCGTTTCGTGGTACGGGCCCTGGTTTTACAATCCAAGGGTTGTCCAAAGCTTAGTAGCACATTTGACATACGACCAAGTGAGATGGAAGATATGTTTTCTTTCTTTTCTTTTAGTATGTCAGTTTCTTTTAATATATTTAATACACTTTTATCATGTCACCAGCAAATAAATAATAAGTTTAATTTTTAAGTATAATCTAAATTATATTCAATGTTTAATTTTAAAGTCCATAAAATGTACACTATCTGTTATCAGCTATCAGTTATCACTCTTTAGATCAAGAAAAAGAAATTGGAAATTAATTTTTATAAGGGGCCTAAATAAATCTAATTATGGAATGTTTATTGAATCTCATTTTTTATTCAATAGTAACAGCAAACGGCTACGCCTATCAGTCCAAGGGAGTAACCATAGACTATAGCAGTAACATTTTAATTATTACTCAGCTTGATTTTACCTTAGGTAGGTTTTAAAGATTAAGTAGTTTCCAAATCTTATTATTACTGACATTAAACTTTTATAACAGTGTTGCTATTAAAATATAGTTGCTATAATTTATGATAAATCGTTCCCAGGTTCTTTTATAATAGATCTCTTACTTCTATTATAAAAAATATTTTATATGGTAAGGCGACCGTCCCACTCTATCATTATTCATTATAGCAGTCCTTTAAGCCAACATTTACCAATAGTTTAACAACAATTAAACATTGGTATCATTACAGAATATGTAAAGTTAATGATTAACAATTGTTGAAATATTGCAGTTAAAATAAAAACTAAACCTTATGAATAAGCTGATACTCTCCAGACGCCACACATAATATTTTATATCTTTTCTACCATATCTGTCACCTTTGTATAGAAGTATATTTGTTTATCCACTAGAAGAAATCACTACCACTGCTGTTAAAACAGACGATGGAATTGAAATTTCTACAATAAATATCGTTTTAGCTCTGCTCTACTGATCATAGAAACTTCTTCTTTTTATTAAAAGAGCCCTTAGTGATTTGCCAACGTCAGAGTAATTACTTGATGTAAATATTCTATTGTAGATCTAGTGGATATCATACTTAGCAACATTGCGAGTGAGACAGCAATACCCACGTGACAGACAAGATGGCGGCTGACAGTTTAGTCTATGGCAGTGTTTCCCAACCTTTTTCAGCCACGGACCCCTAGGTAGTCAAGCACAGTTTTCACGGACCCCCTTTACCCTTATTAAAATAAACGGCAAAAAATCGGATTACGTATGGTCCAGAGATGATACCGCGGACCCCCATACGGACCACAGGTTGGGAAACACTGGTCTATGGTATGGTTTCGAGTTGCGTTACAGGCCGTAGGCGAGTGCCGGGCGTCAGTTGAACAGGTCGGGCGGGAAGTTGTTGACCTCGGCCTGCTCGAGCACGGGGTTGCCGTCGATCGTGTACGACACGCGTATCCGCAGCCGCAGGGGAGTCTGAGAAGTCAGTTTTATGTTATTGAAGAATCTGTAGCTAGGTGGGCGATTTCATTGAAATTAGACCGCGGGAGTTATCTTAATGTAGCTATGTGTGTGCGCAATACACAAGAGCATTATTTTCATTTATTCTCGTTGTTTTGTGGGACTGTAATCGACTGAACTTGAAGATGAAGGTTAAACCATAAAAGCAGCCTATTTTCCAAGTAGATTTTTTTTATGAAATAAGGGTGCAAACGAGCATACGGGTCACCTGATGGAAAGCAACTTCCGTCGCCCATGGACACTCGCAGCATCAGAAGAACTGCAGGTGCGTTGCCGGCCTTTTAAGAGGGACTAGGGTAATAGAGGAGGGTAGGGAAGGGAATAGGGGAGGGTAGGGAAGGAAATAGGAGAGGGTAGGGAAGGAAATAGGAGAGGGTAGGGAAGGGAAAAGCGTAGGGGATTTATCATTATAAGTGATACTAGCTGTAGCCACTACTATATTATGTGACCACTCATAAAACATAATGTGGCCATTTCAAACCTGATAACTGATAATATAATATATGATATTGTCAATCAGTATACTCACTTTGGTAGGGTTGGTGATTTTGAGGATCTGCGTGATTTCACCCTGGGGAGTCAACACCGTGCCAGACGGCGACATCATGTCCAATCGGAACGTCTGCAACAGAATGTTATTGTTGTTTAGCATAACGACAGAATTTTAAGCGTATCAAGTAGTTACATTTACTTGTCTGCTTGCTACTAATGTTGAACTGGATTAAGACATGTTAACATAAATCTTAAAAGAACTGGAATTATATAAACATATCATAAATATAACGCCGCGCCGTACACGAATTTAATATAACGCGATAGCCGATAACACAAGCACACGACAGAAAATTGTGGTTTGAATATTGCAGTTTTCATACACATTTATCAGAAATGAGCGTCCCCCTTTGGTTTGCACTCTTAGAGGGTGCAGGTTCGAACCCGGGTGGAAGCGTGTACCTATGAGACATTTTCTGATCTCAAGTACATAATACGCATAAGACGCTCGTACGGTGAAGGAAAACATCGTGAGGAATCTCTAGTTGGTCCCAGACGTATTGACTAGTTCTTTCCTCTGGACTAGGCCGACTATGATGCGAGAATGCCGTATGCGCTTGGGCAACCATAAGGACATTTAAAAATCTTGTCCCAGGCACTACAGTAATTGAGGAGTGGTTACTTCGCTCTGAAAAATACTGTATAAATCATCCATAACGGATGTAAAGGCCTAGTTTATCAGAAATTAAGTTCCGTAAGGCACGCAATAATATACTTATTTGCGCCGGAGATTCTTCAATTATTATAGATATTTTTTCTTGCGTCTGCGAGACACTCATTAGTCTGTCTGATATTTATTAATTTTTGGGTTACTTATATTGACAATACTCACCCTTGGCACAGCTGCCTGGAATAAAAAGTCGGTAAGCGGCGAGGAGGCGGCGGATGCGGCGTGCATCGTCAACGTCGCCGTGCCGTCAGCGCCGCGCCGCGCTCGGAACTCCACTCGTAAGTCGGCCTTCTCTAGCGCCACCACTGTCGTCTCTGGAATAGAGAATATACCATCGAGGTAATTGACTCTAAGGCAGTTGACAGCTTGGAGAATCATATAATTAATCATAATATGATTAATTTTTAAACTCCACTTTGCGTGCTATTCATATAGTGATTCACTTATTTCACCACTTTCTGATAAAGTGGCGAATAGGCTATTCACAACTTTTTTGACAGATTCTCCATACTTTATCTGTCAAGTTAAGGAGTCGATAGCCTATTCGACACATATCAGGAAGTGGTGAAACAGGCCCTAAGCTAAGTCAGATTCCTGTATTTTTTATAAGCTTGGGCTGTATGTATGTAACGCAATCTGAGCACGATTTTTAACTACCTCCAGTAGTCTAATTAATTCGAAATTTGCATACGTATTAAGAGCCAATGTCAATGCAATAATTTGTAAATTTTTTGAAAAAAAAAATTAACAAATTATTGCACAATTTTGTTTTTTTTACCTATTATTAAATTACCACTTACTTGTATTTACCATTTTTAGAGCAAATAAACTAACTAAATTAAACTTAATAGTTTAACATACCCGGTGCCTGTGCTACTGGCGTCTGCGGCGCAAACAGTCCATCCAGCAGCAAGTTAGGTGTTGCCGCGGGGACGTTGTTATTCGCCACGCTGACAGGGTTGGCCGGGATGCTCGGAGGACCGCCTAGATCCAGCCCGCTTAGGAGGTCTAGTATGTCCTGGATTAAAAAGATGTATTAGGTGAGAAGTAAGAAAACTTTTTGACCGAAGTGACAGCTGTTTGGTTATTGATATGACAACAATTCATGATCAGTTTCTGAGACCTCGATGAGCGTTCAAAGGCGAGTCTCGGGTCTCGGCATGAGAAGAACCAAAACTGCCACGGACAGGAATGTTTACATTAAACCTCTATAATTATAGTGAGTTTTAATATAAATCAACAATCATTTTGTAAAACATTTGCAAATTTTTATCTGGTGAACTATTTCTTTGTGCTTTTTTAAAAACTCACGTTAGTAGTGTTTGTCTGCGGCGCGTTGTCTGTAGCGGGCGTGTGCGCGTCGCCGTTCGCCAGCGGCTCCGAACCAATGATCAGGTCCAGTAGGGCATCCTGTATTATAAAAAGTAAAATAAGTATTATAATTGTAGTATGAAGTTAATATATTTTATCTACGAAATAAACTCGTTATGTTGAGAAATAAAAAACATATTGCATAAACACATGACCCGTGGAAGCTAGGCCAGATCGCTAATGCGTACACTCACTCATTTACTTACAGGTTGAGGTTTATTTCGCGGAATATTGCTAAAAATATCAACAATCAACAGACTATATTTTAATGCGAAAAACCTAAATCGGTCCCTGCATTGAAGTATGACGTAGGTAGGTTTTAGACCCATTTACATAATAAAACACATCGTAACCTGTCATGTAACGACATGTAATACTCGATTTTTTTCTTCTTTCACATTCTCAAACGCAGGGCACGTCGCCCGCATGCACCCGGACAGATGGGCGCGTCAAGTTACAGAGTGGCTACCGAGTCGGCGATACAGGGGCAGACCCAAGAAAAGGTGGCACGACGAACTAGACGCTGTATAATGTATATAAAGAGTGGCCAAATACAGCGAAGGATAGAGACGCGTGGAAGGAAAGAGGGGAAGCCTTTGCCCAGCTGTGGGACACTACAGCCTATTAATAATGATAATAAAAAATTCTCAAAAGGCTCGTTTACCTGGTCCTGATGCTGCGGCGGCGCGGGCGCGGGCGGTTCGTCGTCGTCGGGCGAGTCGCGCGGCGCGGCCGCCTCCATCGGCGGCATGCGCTCTAACAGCGCCGGCCGTAGGTGCGCGTATTGCCTGAAACAGGACATATCCGTCACAATAATATAATATTATCCTCAGAACAGTCTGTCGAGAAAGAGTAGACGCAGATCAAAATTTTGGTTGGCTCAAAAGGTGGTTTTTTCTTTTTGTATTTCCACAGAGAACGCTTATACACTTTAAATATTCTTATTTTAACACATTTTTATATTTATTTAATAAAGTTTTCATTATTTTTATGCTATCTCAAAATTGTGTTCAGCATCTTCTATTTTTTGACAAGCTATTAAGTTGGCACAAACAGACCGACTGCTACTATAAATGAAGCTGTTGCTGCTGCGTTTTTCGCGCTACAGCTGCACGATATATGTAGTGCATACATTTTGCTTGCTACAACTAGCTGCTAGCTACAAATTATACTTTCTCCTACGATTAACGAATACAACGAGAAATGCTGCGTCAAAAATTTATTCCACAAAATTTTATTCAAATGCGCACCTACGTTGATTGTCAGACCTGGGTTGGTCCATAAAGTTAACATACCTACCTAGTGCCGACTGGACGTCAAAAAAAGAGTTCTGCTGTCATGTATCATACGTCACTTTTTACCACGCAGTGTCACTGTCACTATGACATCTCTCTTGCTCAGGCCTTTGTTTCTCTATTCCGCTAGGTATATTAACTTTATGGGTTGGTCAGACTATTCGCTGCCCTAGCTACTAGTTTATGGCGGTAACTGGAGTTTTTCGATAACTTTCTTCTCCTAAGATACTCTTGACAACCAAAGAGATTAACTTATATAAACTCACTTGTACAGCTGCGACAGCTCAACTCCTCGCTGCTGCAGCTCGATGTGTATGTGTGAGCCGAACGTGTCGATAATCACACGGATTTTGCTGAAACAAACGATAACAATATTATCATTCTGTCTCTTTCTTACACAAGAGTCATTTTTAAGATACACACAGCAATAATGCTGTTTAATGTCTCACAAAAACTAGTTTTAGCAGTAACAGATAATGTAAAAAAATAAGGAAATACACTAAAACCGATTAATTACAATAATATTTGAAATTTTTAGAAGTTATTTAAAATAATAATATGTATTTGAAATATTTGAAATTTTGGGGTGGATTGGAATAACTGTTGATAGCAGGCGGGGGATTTTACAACTAGGATATTAATTCTACTCACTCTTGACTCTGTTTTGTTGTGAATCTCGTTGACAGTTTAGCAAGTGAGAGCAGCAGGTATTCTTTAGTCGTGATAGACAACTGAGTCGACCACAGCAGCTTCTGATATATGTCGATCACATACTCCTCTGTTGGCCGGGTGAAGTCATCTGAAAATAAAGGATAGACATAAGATAACAGAAAAGTAATTTTAATTTAAACTTATATTATATCCCCCTTTGTAATAAAAGTATTTTCAAGGTAGATATAGTCCCTTATCATGTATTTTATCAGTATTTATTTGTCAAGTAACTAATCCAATTTCACCTAAGAGAAAGCCTTTGGGCTAGCATTGGAAGAGCATACACTTAAAATAGCCAATATATAACGTAAAATCTCACCGACACCATCGTCGTCCACCATCGATATGGCGTTGCTCGCTTCCGACACCAGCATGTCACCGTACTCGCCGATAGTCCACGCTGCGACCTGAAATTACATTTTTATTTGAATTAATATATTGCAACGAGAACTTCCTTTTTGAAGTTGGTTAAATTAAAGTAAGGTTTTGGCGTTGTAAGCAAAATTTTATTACACCACATCACACATGATAGCTGCAATCAAATACGCAGTGAAGATTACCACGGAACATAATAACATTTAGGCATCCCTAAAATTGGATCATAGGATGTTTTTTTACTGCTATCTATCGATTGATCGACAATATCATGTCGACTTACTAACACACGCATGCACGCACACGCACACACACACGAAACGCGCATGCACACGCGCCGCCTGTGGCGCCTCGGACACGATCTGCAGCATGCACGACACCGTACACACACACAAACACACACACGTGCACATACACACACACACACACACACACACACACACACCTGAATCAGCGGTTGTCGCTCCGTGGCGTCTGCGGCGACGGCGGAGCGGTGCAGCGCGGTCCAGAGACGCATGGCGGCGTACGCCTGCCGCTCGCCCGGCGCCGCGGACACGATCTGCAGCGTGCACGATACCGTATCGTCGCGGAGATAGTTGCCCGCCTGGAAATTGTTACAAACTGTATTGTTTCAGCGGAACATTTATAATCAATATACATTTTATAATGCCCGCCCCAGCTTTAAGGAATCAGGGCTACTATGAAAATGAGAGGGGTGCTCTCACATTTGTGACAAATCCTCAGACCACACGCGTTAAGTATAAATAATGTTGAAAAGCCTTTCATACAAAGCAGTTGTCTATGTTCACGTACAATTGATGATATTTTATTTTATGACGGAATCTTTTTAGGTTAATAAAAAAAGCAGTTTCAATTATTATTAAAAAAATTCGTTAATGCCATACAATGACAATTTAAAAAGAAAACTCCCAAATTTAAAGGGAACTTTTAATTGAGAAGTAGGTAAGTAAATAACCAGATTTTACCTTCAACAAAACCTGGAACAGCGTATCCAAATGCCACTTGCTGGAAGGCGCGTATCGCTCTGCAGCCAGCACCATGGCGCTCGAGCAGTGCGCTTTGAACTCCGCGTCCGAGCGCTCCAAGAACGCGAGCAGTTCCTTCATCATCGAGCGGATATTCTGGCCGTTGATTAGAGCGAAGGAGAGCTCCATAGCTCGACGACGGATGGACACGTCTGGGTCCTGAAAATGAGAAGAGTTTTTATCAGTGGGAGTTAAAAACGTTAAGTACAAGTCGGACTCTTCACCAAGTCTCGTCACATTAGCTATAATATTATTTTGCCCCACTTAAATGCATATCATTTTGTTTAAATTTTGCTAGTTTGTTGTTGCAAAGGCAACAGAAATACATCATCTGTTCTTATCTTTAGCTTTTCAGTCTCGTGACACGGGACAGACAGAAGATGGACCGAATATGGCAAAGCATACTCTAAGGGTCTGTTTCACCACTTCCTGATAAGGCTATCCACTAATAAACTTGACAGATCAAGTATGGAGAATCTGTCAAAAAAGTTGTGAATAGCCAATAGGCTATTGTTTTCATAATTAGGACCTGTTTCACCACTTTTTCATAAAGTGCCTTATTAGAGCATTTTTTAGCCTTTAGTAATGTAACTTAAAATGTTAAGGCATTGTCTTATAGTAAACTCATGAAACGTGCTATATATTAAGTTTTAAAAAATACTGCGTTTAAATTATATTAATTAACGCAGTATTTTTTAACTAATTGTAAAATTAGTTAAAAAATACTGCGTTATTTCTGTAAATCATTCAGCAATCACACCTTAAGATAACATTTTACCAAACACTATTGACGTAGTGTTTGTTGTAATGTAAACATGTTACATGAGTGCACACCTTCCATTTGTATTCTGAACACAATCGTGACGAAGGATAAATTGCTAATAATGTTATCTTATGCTATGCATAACCGATAACAATGTATAATAATAATTTACATTTGTAACTGTTGATCTCTTAAATATATTCGCGGTAAGGAGGAACTGAATCTGAATATGAGATTTTAATGCATTTTCAGGCGAATAGACAATAGCCTAATTCATTATAATTTAAATTCATGATAAAACAAATAACACATGGTATTATTATTTACGAATAAAGTTTGTAAAGAAGTTAAAATACATCCCATTTTACTAATAAAGATATTCACAAAGCTTTTAACTATTGAAGAGGTAATTCTTGTCTTCGTCAAGTGTCGTTTCTGATGTGCCAGACGAGACCTTGTTCCTTTGCCTGCACGAATATATGTATGAACAAGGAGAAAGAAGTATTTTCTAATTGTTGAAACAATATAACTGTTTTTCCCTCGACATTTCGTTGTTTGTTATGTCATGTATCCATGTAAGTACTGTATCTGATTGGCAACTTCATATTTGAGTTGTTATTAATACTCGGCTAATATGGACGTGAACGTCGACACCTATTTAGAATCAATTACCATGACTCATACATACAATTGGCTGTGATTGAGACATAACCTACGACTGTATTACTATACCAGTTATAGTATGGCACAATGATATTCTATGTTACTAACGTAACTAGATTGGAAGTTTACGGTAGCAACGCGTTGCCACTTCGAAGATGCCTGCAGGCATATCTCACATACATAATGACATAACGAATATATGACTTGACATTGTCTTTTGAACAAAAAAGTGGTTACGCATTTCTGAGAATCTTTTGTAAGACATTGCTACTCTAGTATTTTAGAAACTCATTGGTATGGCAGACTACAAAATATGTTGTGAAGATATGACAGACAATATAATATAGATGATAGTGTTTCTAAACATTTTCCTAATGGGTAAAGTTATTGTTTTATTCCAGACGTCATATATTTTAATATGACTAATTTGCCTAAAATTGTATCGCATAGCAAGTCGTGATAAAAATCTATCCCGTCTTTTAAAGTAAGATATTCATATTAAAAGAGTTCGAACCTTTTGTATGGAGCGTGGCATGCCTAAAGTTATTTTCGTGTACACCTATGAAACATGCGTCAATTATTGACAGAGAAAATAATTACAAACAACAAAATATACTCTTTGACAAAATGTCGTCAATGATATACTTTTTTAAATATTTCAGATTGTATATTTAGATTTTTTTTTTAATTTTACATTTTCAAACTGAAATAACTCAGAAAGTATAATAATACTACATTTTGTCAAAGAGTATTAAATACTCTTTGACAAAATGTAGTAAATAATAGAGAAGATGTTTACAAACAATAAATTTTATTGTTTGTAAACATCTTCTCTATTGATTGACGTATGTTTCATAGGTGTACACCAGAATACGACATTTTATATGTACACTCGAGGAAGTTGATTCCTATGCAGGTAGCGGGTCATCTTAAACTGGCCAGTTATGTTGGTCGGGAAAAAGAAAAGGACAGAATCGAATTTCTATATTTCTATCTTGGTCATTTTGTGTTTGCCAAAATATCAACATAGCGATCTCCTTAGCAACGATAGGTTTATTGGTCGCTATCTGTCGGCTATGCTCGTTCACGATAGAATCGTATTTTTATTGGTCGCATTGCTTTTGACAAATAATCTACTTAGCAACCGCCTTAGCAACGAAAGTATTTACATTTTGAAGTTTTTGACACGATCATCTTCAAAGATGTTTTGCAAATATTCGGAATTGATATAAAGAAATATATTTTATTTCTCTAGTTCGGACTAAGTATGCAGTGCAAACGTGGCTTATTTTAGCAAGTAAAATATGTTAATTGAAACATTATAACCCATGCGATATGTGCTACAAAAACAATGGACATTATTAACAGCAAATCGTTGAGCAGATCAAACTGGCCAACCTAATTCTACTCCTAATATCTTCGTCAAATATCATGACTTGGTTAGTTGGAAAAGGCTACCCAGAAGGAGACTTCAAGAAGAAGAGTTCATAATCCATACTAATATTATAAATGCGAAAGTATCTCTGTCTGTCTGTCTGTCTGTCTGTCTCGCTTTCACGCCAAAAGTACTGAACCGATTGCAATGAAATTTTGTACACAGTTATTCTAGAGTCTGAGAAAGGACATAGGCTACATTTTGATGTCGGAAAATATCATATTTCATGAAAATATCGATGAAAATGAATTCGCATTGCGCGTGGCCAGCGCTCATCCCTGGGGTCCTGGGTTCGAGTCCCGCAGGCGGAACAAAAAGTTTTCAATGTTCCTGGGTCTTGGATGTGTATTAAAATAAAATTTCAAAATCTTAAACATATTTTATGTATAATATTATAAAAAATCCAGAAATATATCGATGCAATGAACATTTTAGTTCTAATACGATTCAACAGATGGCGTTTTATTTTTTACTTCATTGTAACAGAACTAATCATACTTATTAGTTATTATGTTTTTGTTTATAGTTTTTAATACGTTAGAATATTATGTTTAATAATATTATCACTTGGTATAATAATAATCAATCTATCTTATCTTATAGAACTCCTTCTGCATTTCTAATATATGTGACAAGTTGACAACAGAAGGCGCTCTAAAATTAAGGAGTTCTAGTGTACCGGCGTGTTGGCCTATATTCCATCCAGAAAATATGTCAATGCAATCAACATTTCAATTGTAATATATGAAAACAGATGGCGTTTTATTTTTTACTTAAATATATTTTAAGTATAATATAATAAAAAATCCAGAAATATATCGATGCAATGAACATTTTAGTTCTAATACGATTCAACAGATGGCGTTTTATTTTTTACTTCATTGTAACATAGAACTAATCATACTTATTAGTTTGATTAGTAAAGCGCGATGTCAACAAAATTGGTGTCAAAAGCTTTTATAAAAAACCCTGGTACCCCTTAAATCAATACAGCTGTGCAGTGTGCACACAATAAGTATTTCATTTTTTTATATTAAACTTTATATTTTATGGCAAATTTTAAAGCTTATTTAGCCCCCCAATTACACAACTTTACCCATGAACTATTTATCATTGATAGGTTTAAGGTTACGTCACTGCACAGATAAAGTACTGAGTTATTTAATACCGTAGAATAGATATAACAATCGAAAAAAATCGAAACTTAAATGTAAGATGATACCACCTCTTATAGAAAGACTTTTGAGCAAGCGTCAGCGCGATGTAGAAGACGCACGGCGCCATCTATTATGTATTTTTGGATTTTGGAATTTGAACAAATTTACGCATTTTCACCCCCTGACAACCCTTTTTTCCAGTAAAAAAGTACCCTATGTCCTTTCTCAGGCTTTAGACTATCTGTATACTAAATTTCATTACAATCGGTTCGGTAGTTTTGGCGTTTGGCGTGAAAGTGAGACTGACAGACAGACAGAGATACTTTCGCATTTATAATATTAGTATAGATTATGCGCACACTGCACAGCTGTTTTTGGGTATTTTGATTAATTAAGGGCCGCGCTACACCGGAATGGCAGCGGCGAGGCGAGCATTTTAAGCGCTGCCAATCCAGTGTAGCGCGGCCCTAAGAGGAGAACCACTTACCAGGGTTTTAAAAAGTTTTAAATTTGACACAAATTTTGTTGACACCGCGCGCTATATAAACTAAAGTACACGCGGACGAAGTCGCGGGCAACAGCTAGTAATTTTATAAGTTTTAAGTTTTATGATATTGTTTTAACGCTCAATATTATCATGATAATCGATATTATACTTGTGTTGTGATTTTATAAAAGGTTCGTGTAGAATATTAGAACATTACGCAAAACATAAAAATGAATAGTAAGTAGTACAGATTCCCTACTAGAACATTGATTACTATCAAGCAAATTTTTGTGAGTAGCTTTGATAAGACCAAGAAGCTTATAATATAAAACTAACAACAATTTCCTGTGCGAAAATTCTCGAAAGTTAATATTTCGATTTCATGGTCCTAAAATATATGGATTGTTCTATTTGTAGAAAAATGTTACTGTGAAATTTTACCTAAAACTAGCTATTAACCTATCAGTATACAAAAAAATCTGCTGGTTAGGGTTCCGTTTTAGGGTTCCATGATAGTCAACGAGGACTTGTTAATTAAAGAACCCTAAAGGTGAACGCACACTAAGCCGAACCAAACGAATCGAATTTCCATAAAGCCTTACTGGATCCCCGCGTCGAATCGGTCGAATCTGGCAAGATTCGACCGATTCGACGGTGCGGGTGAATGTGCGAGGTTTACAACAAAAGAGGCATACATCGAATTTTAAGATGCGGCGCGTACTTAGCTAACAATGTGCGACCACCTTTAGAAATTTATAGGTATAGCCATAAACCTATAATACGACAGTATATATTAAGTCTATGGGTATAGCTATATCTGAGCTCAAATTTCGACAATATTTTTTTTATTTATTGGTTTTGAATTTTTTGCCTGTTTTTTTTTATGATATAAGGGGGCAAACGAGCAAATGGGTCACCTGATGGAAAGCAACTTCCGTCGCCCATGGACACTCGCAGCATCAGAAGAGCTGCAGGTGCGTTGCCGGCCTTTTAAGAGGGAATAGGGTAATAGGGGAGGGTAGGGATGGGAAGGGAATAGGGGAGAGTAGGGAAGGGAATAGGGTAGGGGATTGGGCCTCCGGTAAACTCACTCACTCGGCGAAACACAGCGCAAGCGCTGTTTCACGCCGGTTTTCTGTGAGAACGTGGTATTTCTCCGGTCGAGCCGGCCCATTCGTGCCGAAGCATGGCTCTCCCACGTATAAATTGTATGGCTCTCCCACGTATATGTGTATCTGTGAAAATGATCTTTAAGACGTGCTCAATAAGGTGTGACCTTTATAACCACGCATTAAAGTTAATAATTTTTGATAGAACAAATTGCAACAAACTGCTGTCAATTTTTGAGTTATAATTCAAAATGAAAAAAAATATCAAACACGAAACAATGATTTCGAAAGTAAGGACGGGGCATCTGGAAACAATTAAGTTCGAAAACGAGTAAACATTAAGAATTCTCAAAACTGATAGGTATTAATTATACTATAGCGCTATAGCGTCACTTAGGTTTTAGTCGCCTACTATGTGTCTGAAAAACTCATATTATGCAACCAAAATTTAGTCAGCGCTTAGATTTTAAGTGATGTATTATCATATATTTTTATCATTAAAAATTTTAACGCCGATTTCTAAATCGACCGTAAGTCTTGTCACTACTGAGAGCAGTGTAGCCATACATAAACATTATTTTTAAGATCTCGGCAAACACATAAAAATATATATATTTTAAAAATATGTAGGCAAGACTTGTCCTTACTTCAGAAATACCTATACCATGTAAGCACAAAAATTAATAGATATAATTTTACTGTATGCGACATATAAAAATGACTGAATACCAAATAAAATGCTACTTTATGATCGATGCTATAGGTTTCATTTTATATGGTATGTTATAAAGTGGCATTTTATTTGATTTCTTGTCGGTCGCGGCCGCTTGCGACAAGAATCAGAAAGTCACCTTGGCTTGATTTATATGAGTACGCCCGATCGCGCGGTTTTGTGGCTACACCGCGAAACAACCAAAATATGTCGATAATAGCGGCGCGGCCGCGCTACCATTTGCGTATATTGGCTTGCAATGTAGCAATATCGATATAGCCGCTAAACTGCGAATTTGGGCGGACGCAAATTTTAAAATTACTTACTGGTAAAATATAAACAAAACGATAAAAATATTATCATAATAAATATTTATTTGGATATAACTAAACATACTTTAATTAAAAAATGTTATGTCCTTTGCGAACTGCAACGTGAATTAACCCAAACAGAATTCGGTATCCTTTTTCCACTCTTTACAGTTTCAGGCATTTTAGAGGTCTCGATTTTGAAGAGAACTGAATTTATTATATTATTGTAGCCACCGAAACAAATAATAATTTATCACGAATAGCACTTTTGGACTTTCATGTTTTGCACAAAACACATAGCACGTCAGGTTGAAAAATTTCTAAGAATGTGTCTGATGACCATTAATTAAACTATTATTTAATATGCGATACACACGCGACAAACTTTATGTTTATAATCATTAAATTTGTTTGACCATAGTGATTATTTGTTCTTGACAAAATGTAAATAAATTCGTTGCTAAGGTGGTTGCTATGTTTTTGGCAAACACGAAATAACCAAGATGGATATATAATTCTGTTATACTCTTTGCCGATCAACCGGCCCAAACTAAAAAACCTGCCACCTGCATAGGAATCAACTTCCTCAAGTGTACATACTTGTAAATTTAAGTATGCCAATAAAACCTTATTGGCATACCTAAATTACGTTGTTCCTTAATTAGAGTTCCTTAAGTAGAGACCTTAGAGTATACATTAGCAAGCTATAGAGCGCGCGCATCGCTCGTTCCCCGTTGTGCCGATCGTAAGCAGAAGTTCTATAGATACTTGTCAAACGTATAACGCAAGTCTAGTGATGTTCCATGCGCCATCGTAAGACGCTTATAGGAAAATATGTTCACACTCGTGCTTACAGTTCATACCTTGTTAGAAGCTCTCTATAGCTTGCTATAATGTTTACTCTATGGTAGAGACACACAGACACATTTTCGTTTTTATAATATTAGATAGCAAATTATTATCTCCGTTACGTACGGCGTGGTCATTTCCACAATTATTACTGTATAAATTAATAGTTGGTGCCCGCGACTCCGTTGCACAGAAATTCGTTTATCGCGCGGGAACCGTACATTAACCGGGATAAAAAGTATCCTATGTCCTTTCCCGGGACTCGAAGTATCTCCAAACCAAATTGTATCAAAACAGCTTTGCAAAACCATCGTGAACAGGACAGACAGGCACACTTTCGCATTTATAATATTAGTATGGATCAATTCTAAGTAAAAAAAAAAACTCTCACCTTCAAACACTCCAATATGGTAGTCCTGTGACGCTGCACAGCGGACGTGTCAACGTGCACCGTACGCAGCAACGTATTCAGCGCCACGTAGCGAATATTCTTGTCGTTATTAAGTAGAAACCGTCCAAGTATATTCACAGCGAGCACTCTCAGACTGCTCTCAGATCGTATATCCATTATTGACAGTACTGTCTCGTAGAGTATGGTGTTGCCAACATTCTTACTGGTCTCCGTGTTAGTGGCGACCTGGGCTAGGATGTCGTTCATGGCTTCTGAGGATTCAGCGTCGTTTTTCCCCAGTATCCGCAGTAGACGGAGGATTTTCACCTGGAATAACAAATAAAAATTATTCTATAATAATGGTTGAGAATTTAGATGTCTTTTATAGCTTAAAAATATTATAGTCCTTGTTCAACAGATTACTAAAAGGTGTTCCTCAAACTTTTATAAAACTAAAGTATCAAATCCAGTAAGAACCTAGCTCGTAGGTTCTAAAACATTGAAGATAGTGGAAATTGGAACTCCAAATTAGTATTTTTATACCCTTTGAGAACATTGAATATAATTATCTACCTAAAATAGTCATAGTTCGCAGACAATGTTACACCCTAACTATAAATAAAAAAAATTAAAAACATTCACGCCATGTATACAGACGTAATAGTTTTGCAATATTTTATCGTTGTCTGGAATTTTGTATAGCTTTATAGTTATATAATGTTTGTCTACATCTTCAAACAGATAATAATATAGGTATTAGTGATATTTTTAGTAGCATGGGGAGAAGCATATTATTTATTGAAACAAGTACCTGTAGGAAAGGATCCGAAACGCCACTAACGTCGTGCTCAGGGGAATACCCGGCCAGGATCAAGTTCTTCAGTATTCTCACCAAATTCGGAACGATCTAAAACGATAATGCATGTTAACACCATGAAAATAAAGTCCAATATTGGTACCCACATATACAAAAAGCTTCTCAATTTACACATAATATACCAGGCAAATACACAAATATTTTACAAATACGTTATACCAAAAGCTTTGAAATAAAAAAATACAATTTATAACATTAAAAGTACTTTACATAGAATCACATAATAAAGAAGATAAAAATATTTACTCGCAGAATACAAAATATCCAATACCAACAAGAAGTTTTTAGTACATTTGGGGGCAAATTCAAACTAGTGTCTCACTCAAGTTATTATTGTGTCATACTTTTTTGTGAAATGATCTTACCATACACTATGTTACTTTACAAGTGTCTGTGTTTAATATTATTCTACTCTGTGTGATATAATATTTGATGGGTACCAAAAAACTACACATTCTTATTTTTTATTAATCTTACAATATACAATTTTTACGTCACAAAATCTACCAACAATAAACCTATTTAATCTATACCTAACGTGTAATGAATTATGTTTTTGCTGTATTTTTAACTAATTTCAAAGGACTGATGCTTGGTTTGATTTCTAGATAAGATAAATCTCAGGAGCTTAAGAATTGCAAGACAGTCTTGCCACAAGAAATAGGTCAGAAGTTAGAAATTTTAGAAGGTTTTAACCTTGATGATGATTACTACACTAAATAAAAACCGTCTTGAGAATTGACCATTACAGCTCGCGTGCTAATTGGCAATAACGGTAAACAATGTACTATATTTAGGCATTCGATTGAGGTAATTATACAAAAAACCTAACTAACGATATACGATACCAGTTACCACATAACATGACAATCCGTATTGCAGTTTGATCAAAAATAAACATCCTGTATATTGTCCAATGCCTGATTCTACTTTCTTAAGCTTCAAGCTTGTGAACAAAAGTAAGCTTTTGTCACTACTCGCTATGCAGAAATATCTTCAATTTGTATGTGAGTAAGTTACCATTTCTTGCCTCTGGGGGCACTGCTTTATTAACATACAAATTATAGTAACCTTTTTTTACAGCGAATAATGTCAAAAACTACCACTTAGGATACTGGTAAAGCTATAAGAATCCATTCCATCCAATTTTTAGATTCAAGAATCCATCCAATTTTTATACAGGGTATTCATTATTTAATCAAACTTCTCTCATGCAAGTATTTAGTCCACTGACATTACAAAATTAAGACTTTAAATAAATTGGTCAAAGACTTAATAAAGACGTAAAATTATTACCCTATCAGCCTTTTACTCTAATTTTATGATTGGTTTAAAATGTTAAATAGTACTTATTACGAAGGTGGGAATACTATTAATTTGAAACCTTCACCAAATAGGAAAGTAGTATAATATTGTGCAATGAATCCAACTTCCATACACCCATGATAGTTTATACTATACTCTATTCGCGTTAAGAGAGTGACGTTATGAGCGAAATGTCAAAATTCGCTAATGAGATTCTACTGACGTAATGAAAAGAAAACGGTTTAAAAATCATTGTAACCTAATAAGTGCTCTGGTTCACAGTTTTAACGCGAACGGACTATAGGATATTAGAGATTCAGCAAGTATCAAGATTATGTCAATGGACTAAACGGTAGTGCAAGGATCAGCGGTAGAATTACCTCTCGCTGCCCGCTCTCCTACGGGGACAACACAGACAGTATTAGTATAACATAGTTGTAGCTACAGTTCATAGAGGTATTGTATGGAGCAGACAATGGGATTCTCAAATATGTGGGCGTAAAAGTGAATCATCCGTCTCACTCATTTTAATTTAATTGTAAAGGACGAATGCATTGCGATTAGCCTGAATTGAAAATTGTTGTAGGATCAAGTATGTTTGATACTTGATTTCGTTCATGTGCTCTATACAAATAATTTACCTCTACGAGCAATTTCAAGTGTATTGTGGACAGTAATGTCTTATTTTACGTCAACTACTACATGTATATAATATACATATTATACAATATAAGTAGCACAATAAGCTGAGTGCTCAATTTAACACCTGGCAAATAGTTATTATATTAATATTTGTTTTTTGAAACGAACACAGTGCGTTTTTAACTTTCTACTTATTTGTGAAGCGTTTTTGCGGTGAAATACAAAGTTTTCAATGCAAAGAGTCGGCAGAATATTTACTTGTTTTCGCCAACATAAGTTTTTTCTTAAAATAGTATCCGTTGAAAATTGTAGCATTTGCCACTTAGTCACGTAAAGTGGATCAATATAAAATCTATTCAGTATTGTATAGTAAATTCTACTTTTATTATGGCATAAAACTAAATGCAATACAATACACAATAAACAGTTTATTAATAGAAGGTCAAGATCATAATTCGTTGAATATGTTGTATGTTTTCTTGTATAATAGCTTAAATTTTTCTAGCAATTTTCATACATTAATGACCAATAGGTACCAGGATTTCATAACGAACTAAGAGAAAAGTTAATAGCCTTTTGCTATATTGATTGAGAATTACGGGCCTTAACAACTTAAGTATAGAGTTGAAATTAGCTCACCTTTTTGAAGTGGTTCAGTGTGTCGGGGCTGTTCTCGCACATCTCCGTGATAAGCGTCACGCCGGTGATAAGGACACCTGTCAATCACATCAACTGTGTCATTTGGTGTCACTTCGCATCATCATCTTACTAATTACAAATTAAGAATTTCATGAAACATATTGTTACTTGTTGGCAAAGTCTGATATATAATTAGTAACTTTTAAAATTTGTAAGGAAAATGATGGCTTTTTATTTAAACAATTTTTATTTAAATATCTTTAATATAAGTACTTACTATTTATATTTTTAATATATATTTTTAATTTTCATACAAAATAAAAATTAGCAGGCCCATCAAATAAAAATTAACATTAAAATAGCGGATCACGTAAAAAAATTATAATCATGTCTCTCTCACTTGCGCATAAATCAGCTGTGTCATTCAAAAGTGCTAAGGGCTGGGGCAGTTTACGATAAGGAAGATGGTGCAGTCATGTCCAAATTAAAGAGAAAGTTGCATAAATTTAAGAGTGTATTTTGCAGTCTTGAAATAGAATATTCACCCATTACAATATTTCATACGGCTGTATACCCAGCATAGCAACATATTTGAGAAACAACGAATCATTGTACTTTTTACTTCACAAGACACTCACCATGATTCTTCTCCGTCAGTAAACTCCTAGTAGCCGGTAGGAACATCTCCATCAAATCCGGCACCCGTCTTATGATCCTGAAGGCGCAGAGAGCAGCCTTCTTCTTGATGTAGGCGTTGGGGGACTTGATCAGCCTTTCGACTTCCGACGCGAGATCTCGCGCCATTTCTGGTGAAGCTATGGCGCCGAGGGTGCATAGCGCTAGACCGACCACGAATTGGGTGTTGCTGTTCAGGTCACTGGGAGAAATAAATTAATGTCAATCCAAACGTATTAAAAGAAGAATATGTGTAGTGTAGCCCTAGCCCCTAATGTAGGAGATAAACCATAGTAGAAATTGATTCTTAGGCAGTTAGAGGATCCACGTTATTTGGTTAAGTTGTTAAACCAACGTCTGTGCGGGGTTTGACGTAATCCGATCAAATTATGGAGTTCCAACGTGTGCTGAAAATATCTTAGAATGATCTAGATTTCATCTGAATAAACTTGGTTGAATAAAAATTGACCATGTCCGAGCCTAATCCAATTTTTTATACGACAACATTGTTAGCTGAAAGTGATTAAATCGATATTTTACTAATATTACACAAGTCTAAGAGTGTTCGGCAGACTTCCAGTAAAGTTGCAAACTTTTTTTTTAATTCAAGTCTGCGAATGAAGATCTTATGAATCGATTCCATTGGTTCGCACTAAAACGCATCCCTCACAACATAATTATATCTGATGGAAACATAGCCTTAGGCTTAAATTCTGACGTTGAAAAAGACATTTGAATTTCATAAAAAATACTAGCCAAGTTATTCGAGCTAGTACTAGTTAAACATAGTTTGTAGTACATAATTCTAGCTTTAAATCGTGTTTGATGTTAGTACTTTGTTTCATTCAGTCAAGACTGGTTTGACTTGCTCTACATTCGCTGGTATAATGTTACTCAGCTTAGTGAAACCCGACACGACAGTGTAATCCATAAAACGCTTAAAGAGTTCATCGAACAGAAATGTTAAAAACCATTTGGGTTTTTCAAAACATCATCTACCTGTGTAACTCATATCATAATTAGCGACTGAAATAACATTTCCGAGTTTTTTATTACCTATCCTTTTGTAAAAAAAAAATCTCAAATTTTGTCCTGTTCCATCATTCTCAAAATGTTTTGTTTGCGCTTGTTCTTGCAGACTGTGAACTGCCACTATGTGTATAAATTAATCAAAACTACATCAAAATCAGTTTCAGTTCAAAAACATGCAATAAATATTAATATTATGGGAAACCTATGAATAATAACGACCCTTGTCGATAAAAAGAAACTACGCAAAGCTTTAAGTATTCATAATAAACGTTTTCCACAATCTTTTTAATTAAAATGTCGTACAAAGTAACCGAGGCGTGAGCAAATCACGGCTTCCCCTAAGTTTGTTTAGTGGTTTGTGTGTACACTCATTGTACCTGCCAGAGCCTTTATAACTGCCACATAAGGTTCACTTTTGTATAAGTTTTAGTTTCTCTGAACATACATTTGACACACTTCAGGAATTATGTAAGCCTTTGGAACTAATTAAGAAAACAAACTTTGGTTTACAAAACAAATTATGTGTCGCCACTACATAACGTTAATTAAAATTTGTTAAAAGTTACATAGCTTAAGTTTCAAAGGCAAATTAATAAGTACTTACTTAATAACTTAATAAAACTCTACAATCTACATGCTATGTGCTATAATTACCCGATTATTAATGATGATTAATCAGATTTCTCTAAAGTTATCTAATATTGACTATTAGACCGTAAAAGGTTAAGGTGTTTTAACGTTTTACCAAAAAATATACGCAAAATAAGTTTTGCACGTCAGCTATACAATAATTTAGTATTGCAATCGATTCCGATTGTCTCAATTCTCAAGAGACTAACTGATTTGGCCTCGATACATACGATATTGTAATGCAAAATTGCACACCCTTCGCCTTCATTCAAATCTCAAGAGACCAGCCCTCCATTGTCGTGAACAAGGACTAAATATTTTTAAACTAACACTTTAGATATATGTCAAACTTAAAACACCTCTTTGTTTTCATCGTTAAAAGGTTAACTAATCAACATCTCTATGATAATACAACAAAACAAAAATTTCGAAAATCGGTTCACAAACGGCGGAGTAACCGATGAACATACAAAAAAAATCGATTCTCGATTCCATTCTGATCCTGTCGGGAGTAAGGCGCAGCTGGGCATTATTTTCTGTTTGAGGTAAACAACACTACTCACTTCTTCAAGCTATTGGTGATGAGCAGGTGGACGTCCTGGCGCTCATCCAGCAGCAGCATAGCGCCGAGGTAGCCCACCCGCTTGTCCGTGAAGCGGGAGCTGGCTATCAGCTTCAAGCACTCGAGCTGGCCGAAGTGGGCTGGGTAGCCCAGCATGTGGATGTACAGGAGCTTCGCGATGTTCCGACATCTGGACAATGGTGATTGGTCAGTTCACTAACTTACTAAACTCAAATAACCCATAACCACTGTTATACTGACCGCTTGAGTCCCTTAGCTAGGTTACACACAAACTTAACGTCAGGTATAAAAAATGTCTACCACCAGTTCGGAAAAAATCTGAGCCTGAAGAACCGGCGTCATAATAATCTCCTAAGAAAACTTAGTCTACTGCGGTCAAGCTAAGGTGGAGCTGGGTTTTTTTTTAATTTTCAGAATTTGCAGAGAGTTCTAAAATTGTCTAATGTGGTGATTAACCTTTTAGTGTAAATAATTTGTATTATAAGGGAACCAAAGGATTTAAATGCAGTCGTAGCTTTATATCTTTTGTGAAAAAAATCGTTTGCTTAGCAGGACCATGCAGGACGAAGCACTGTTTGCAGATGATATATGAGCTAAGCTGACGCATATTTGCGTAAAGTGCGACAAGGCTTTAAATAAACGTGGGCGGGGGCGCTGCTGGTGAAGGAGAACTGTCAAAAATGACGTTTTTGTATGATGGCAGCGTTAGTTCCTTTTTTCGCCACGTTCATAAGCCTTGTCGAGCTGTACTATGCCCGATGCCACGGTCAAAAGTGACGAGCGAGAGAAAATTGCTTGGGCCTGTGCCAATAAAAGCTTTTTATTCTGTTTTCGCTACGGGCTTCTTATTGAAATTGTTAAACTTGCAATATTGTAAGGTCTTTGTGCTCACAACACAACGTGACGCGGGAAAAACTAACGACGCCATGTCACCGTTAATCGCGACAAGATTGATGATACTCAGAACTGCCCTGTCATTTTGAAATCAGGACTTTACGACACGGAATCTTCATACATAATTAAAGAATAAGTCTTGCTAGCCCAGTTTCAAATCTTAAGACTTAAGATGCCTCAAAAATTTTTATATTACAAAACTCTTTTCAAAAAAGCACTGACCTCTATAATAAGAGGTCAGTGCAAAAAAGGGTCTTCACGTATGTATGCGTGTGCATGATTCCACGGCGCTGCTAAGCAACTTATATACAAACTTATGCCTACCTCCAAACGCTATCCTCCTCTCTGAAAGTGGATCGTATATAAGCACACTCCTTGTTAACAACACTTCTCTCTTCTGCCGCTGTCCGGGCAGCCCGGATCTGTCTTATGAGGTCGCGGAGCCTTGTAGGAGTCTGCATCCGCACTGAAACCGGCGCGACTGTTATGGACGACACGCACACAGAAAAAAGCCAAGATCAGTGCATTTGTATGTGTTAACTTAATATTAAGCGGTGGAGTGCTGTCGAAACTTCGTAGTCTATTCCAAATTTAAAAAGAGCTATAGCATTCATGTGTCCACAGATTCGAAATTAAATCCTTAATGACTAACAATTTTTTTTCGCCTCTTTTATCAGTTGAAAGAAACAGTGGTTATTAATTTTCCATTTTAAATTTTTTTCCTTTTTTTTTATCAAAAAAATAGTTTACAACTTAGTTAAAGATTTTTGGAACGGACTATATTATGCAGTGCTTGTGACAAGTGATAAAGCAAGGGTATAGGTAAATGCCCCTTCAAAGTTATTTCAATTGAAAAGTGCAAAAGTTTCGACAACACAACCATAGGTAAGAATAAAAAAAGGCGTTAGTACTACAAACTAAAGTTAGTAGTTAGTTACTACTCCAAGTTATAATTTGAAATAGAAAATAGTGCAGAATAAAAAGGCAATTTCAATAAATTATATATAGTAAGATTAATAGTGAAGAAAAATAACAAGTTCTTGAAATAGTTGCCTTAAGCTTCTACAGTCATTTTAATTAGATACAAAGAACCAATAAGCCCAACCCAGAGTATATTAGATCAAGAAGTTTCAGAAAAAGCTTCAGTACCAAAATATAGCAGTGGCAAAGTTAAAGTAAATATGTTATTCCAAGTTCAGACTTAAGCCCCAAAGGCATAATTCATAAGCTATATACAGGGTGTAACAAAACTATAGTCTGTCAAAAAAATAAAGAAATTAAAAAGTGTCAACATCGCAGTGTCTCCCTTTCAGAAGTTTCAGATCAATCTAAGAAAAAAGGGATGACACTACGATGTTGCCACTTTTTATTTTTTCACTTTATTGACAGACTATAAGTGATAGTACTTTAGGGTGTGTATGTGTTCCTTGTATATAGTTCACTGTGAAAGTAGCAACACTGAAAGACCAAATTTTTTTTTCAATGGAAAACATACACACCCTCAAGTATTATCACTTAGTTTTGTTACACCCTGTAGAATGTAGATAATCAACACTATATTATTAAAATAAATAATGTGTATTGTGAAATGTTATTATTTTTATCTAATAATATTGCATTATCTGCTTACTATTAATTTATTAATTAAAATATAAAGTTCTATTGAACTACAAATTGCTGAATAAATAATGATAAATTAATAAACAATACTGCTTTAATAACTTCTATTTACCTGTAAAAACTGTTTAATTTATATTTACAATAAAATAAAGATTTAATAAACTCTACTCACCTCTTTCTATAGCTTCATTTACCACCTGTTTGATGGTGGCAATGTTAAAAGCTGGGTTAAACCTGTAAATAAGAATAAGAATGGATTTATTTTTAGCATCACACAATACATCATAATATAAGTCAGTGGTACAGTTCGACTATAATATTAAAATTAATTTACTATAATGCTGTGTAATGCCAAAAATTGGCCCCAGCTTAGCAAACGCAACAAGCAATGCCGCTGCACTGATATTCTGCGAGGCCAATGAGTGGCTTCACAACGCTACAAAACTAAACAATTTAAATAAAGAAGTGAATAAACACCAACATTGTTAAGTAAAAAGCAAGCTAGTCAATTATTTCTTAAAAACAAAAATTTATAAGAATGTCCAGTCATTTTTATATTGGAGTTTAATCAGGTTATTGGTAAACAATGCTTGAATGGAAATTACTTTAAATATTTTTTAAACATTTTACTATTACTGTAAATCAAATGTAATGTAATAAACAATTTCCTTTCAAGTTTACAATTAAATTGACTTAAGACATACATATAGATACCTACGCCATTGGTTATGATATTTTATGAGCATAACAACATTATTAGAAAGGTCAGATTTAATGTCAGCTCTTTGTAAAACATACAATAGAAGCAGATACACTGTTTTGTTCAGGATTTGTAAAAAATAAGAGTGTATTTGCGAAGTGTAAGATATCAAAACAGTATATATATTTATAATACTTAACTATAATATTATAATACTTGTTACACCTACATCCTTTTATAATGTGATAATAAAGAAAATTATTATACTATCTATTATGTACTATGTTTGCAAATGTACCTGTTATACATAACTCTCGAATTGTTATTCTATAACATGGGCATTGTTTAGAAATTTACTTCAGGACAGGACCTACTTCGAACAATAGACATGTTGTTTTATTTTTAATATGTAATATCATAGAGAAAATATACATAATATTCAATAATTAGAAGCATATACCGCAGAATAATTTTATAGCCGCCTCAATTTGCACGTATCTTTAAAAGCAATATTAATAACTTTAAAGTTTCCTTCAAAATTTGCCACTTGTCTCCTTCACCTTGCTGCTTGCTGTTTATAAAGAAACCAAGTAATAATTAAAACGAGAATTACCCAGACTCAGAGCCGTTCATCTTCGTATCTTCGAATTAATAAAATATTGTTAAAAACAGATCTTTGATGTGAGATTGTGTGTCACTAGTATTCTTCAAGGCGCCAGGTGGGTATGGTACAACTTTATAATTTCTTATTTTACACTTATGTAAACGTTTACTGTTACACAAAACACTAAAATTAAATAACATAAGAAAATTAATAGAAATTGTAAGGTCTATGTCAGGGATATAACCATTTTAATACTTGTCACAAACCATAAAAATGCAAGGGATATTGACACTTTTGATAAAAGAATATCATATTTTCACGTGTAACCAGAGCACAGTCATGATATTCGTACAGAGCGTAGTATTTAGATCTATCACAGAAAAGTGTAGAGATAAAATTTATCACAGATTTTTCGAATTATTACGAATTATGGCAGCCGCCAGCTGACATTTCCTGCGTTGCAAGAAATTCAACATGGCCGCCCAAGATGACATGACTGGCATCTCTCGCTCTAGCAACGTCAAATATATTTTTTAATAGCAAAAGCATCCAAAGAATAAGAAAACAATCCATAATCAAATAAAATTTACAAATTATTTTTCGGCTTAGGGCAGAAATTCTATCTCTTGATTCTATTTACTCGATTTATTACTTAATTTAATGTGAACTTTATTATTTAGACGTAGTATAATATATTTTTTGGAATATCGCTACGTTGCGCGTGGTACACCGTACACGCATATAATTATTATAACATTCCGATATTATTATTTTATCGATTGCAAAACAAGGGGTACAAAAAATTTACTACATTAATAATTGTTGTTGAACGTTGCGCTTTCCTTGTCATGATTTAATATAATCAACAGGTACCACATAGGTACTCATCAGATTGATACTAAGAACACAACTTAATCACGCTGATAACACCTACCTTCGATTTTGTTCTGGTGGTAAAACGCTCCAATCGACTTCATACATAGGATAAGCCATTTTTAAATAAGCACAATGTATGTAAACAATCACTGAAGCATATCACTCCACAACACAGTAGTCTACGTCGGCGCGAATGTTACTGTTATCAGAAATGTTTTATCAGTTACAGGTATAACACATATATCTTACAATAGCATATCTCTTATCAAAGGCACCGTTTATCATTAAAAAAGGATAGCAATATACAGTCATACACTGTTAGATTTAATGTTTTATTTTCAATAGTCAATACTATACACAACAATAGTTTGAGTCACATTATTATCTCATTTGGAAAACTCATTAATATTCAATGTTTGTGGGCCACAAGCGACATAATATTGATATGAGGTGCGCATTCATATCATGTGCAATATTCGCTATAGATTATCCTCATGGTTTCTAGCTGGTCTGTCAATGCTGTTTCTTTTTATGCAGTCCACTAGCCACCTTATACCCTCATCAACTCCATCTCTGAAAAAAATTAAAGGTTTTTTATACATTCTTTCAATAATTAATTCTATACATTCTGGATATTAAAAAAGTACTAAAAATAACTTGTACTTTAAATTTATGATTAATAACTCACTAGCAATAAGTTTAAAGTATACAAGCATATGAATTCATAAGTCTCAAACTCTAGATTGACAAATGTTTAGGGAAAAATGACTTTATTAGTTATTATAAATTAAACAAAGTATACTTCATTTACCCAGTCAATGCTGATATTGCCATCAACATAATGTCTCTAGCTCCAATGAGGTGGGCATTTTGATTAAAAATAGGTTTAACTGTATGTACGCCCATACAGTCAGGAATGTCTTGTTTGTTGGCTAGCACCAATAATGGAACACCAGATAAATGCTCCGAGGCTATCATTCTATCTGAAAAACAAAAATATGTTTTCAAAATTATACTCCAATAATTTATTTGTTACAATACAATAATATTGTACATCTTACCAAATGTCTCCTTTGATTCTGAAATTCTTTCTCTATCTGATGAATCAACAATGTAAATAACTGCATGACACTCAGCATAATACTGAAACATTCAATATGATAGTAAGAAGTTAAGAAGGTGTTAATGTTACAAACATTTGTCACCTAAACAATATAGACTACATTTAGAAAGTAAGGAAATATGTTTTTAAGTATTACTATAAGGAAAATAATTATAATTATCCTAAACAAGTAGGTTTCGAAGAGTAATAGAGTAGGGCCTCGGTAATCCGGACTCCCGCTTGTTCGGTGATCGCTGCAATCCGGCCGTTGGGATTCGTGGGGGAGGCCGGCGAGTGTAGGTGCGGGCTGTCAAGAGCCAATGCGCCGTCAGTCTTTTGATTATCGCCTTTCGTGTAATAAATAGTATGTAGACTACAGGGTCAATTTAGCGTGTTTGCTAAGATCATGGCACCGCCACGTAAATATTCGACATTGATATTAAAAAATTGATTAAAGAAACTAAGGTTAAACATGTGTTTTATTAACATTTAGACTGGATTGCACCAACTAACTTCTATAACCGGAAAAATTGACAGATGTTGATGAGAATATGGGGTGTTTGGACGCCATATTTAACTTTAACTTTACCCACGCCTCTGGTGCAACCCAGTCTAAATAATGCATATTATAATCCGGACGCCTCGATAATCCGCAAAGGGTCGTGTTTTTGCCTCTCCGGAATAACGAGGCCCTACTGTAGTTACTGTTTTTTGTAATAAAGACTTTAGTTTCATAATTTATACCTTATCCCAAAGGGACTGAAGCTCTTGTTGTCCGCCAAGATCCCAGAAATTCAGCCTCACTCCATCCACATCTATTTTACCTATATTTAGTCCCACGGTTGTGGTTATTCTGTTTGGATTCATTGCTTTATATTTTTTGGTAAATCTCGTTTTAGCAGCCTCCAAATATGTCTGCAATTCATAAATTAAATACGTAGCAATCATTTTTAAAGGACTTGGACAGAAAACGAAAATTAGAGCTGACAAGACATACGTACCGTTTTGCCTGCATTGTCGAGACCAAGAATAAGGACACAGTATTCATCCTTTTGTACCATATACTTATAAAAACCGTGAATTAGAGTATACATTTTTCAACATGTTTATAAAATATCTTATTATAATAAAGCTTTGATAATAAATTTTAAGAAAAATAATTCCTTTTGCTTTCGCTTGTTTTGAGTTATGACTTTCCAATTATAAGAATGTACTCTATGGATAAGACAATAAAATATATGTCAACGACCAACTTTTTTTTTTTAATTCGTCCCGGTCGGGACAGGCAAAGAGATCAACGACCAACGTCAAATGACAGATTTTTTTTCTTATTATGGCACTTCGGCTATATAACCATAGCCATTTTTTTTTATTTCGTCCCGGTCGGGACTGGCAAAGGGAGCGTTGCCCATACAGCCAATAAACATAGCCAGTGTCACAGTATAGCAATATTAGTCATATTGCTATACTGTGCCAGTGTATTATAAATGGCGGGAAAACAGTATTGTTGCATAGAATTTTCAGCATCGTTTCTTTATATCGTCAGGTCAAAAGTCTAGTCAAAGTCGAAGTAAAAAGTCAATACAGTCAAGGAGACAAGTCGGTCGATTCAGTAAAGTGGTAGACGCTTTACTGAAACTTTCGAAGGAGTTTTGGAGGGAACACAAATAAAAAGCAAAATAATACCAAAGAGAATATAATCACTACGTAATACAATACATCGCATAAGGATATCGAAAAAAGCCATTGCTTGTTTCATATTTAAATTTTCATGATTATATTAACTCATTATTCTTTAGCATGATGGCTAAAAAACGTGACGGTAGTGAAAAATCAAAGAGTAAGAAAAGTATTAAAAGTGCGGTATCTGTAAAATCGAATGCAACAGGAGCTACGTTTGTAGACAATGTTAATATTCCTCATCTGGACGTTTCCTTAATTTTGGAAGGCAGCCCTGGCCAAGGCGACTGGATTTTGTTGGTAATATTTAATGGTATAACTTTATCACAGACAAATTGGGAGGATAAAGTAGATCTACCAGAAATACAAATATTATTAAATCTCGAGGAGGCTAATGATCAGACATTACTAGCAGACCAGCCTTTACTGTTTTTACTACGAACTACGAGCAGTAAGGCCGCAAAATCTTCAGACCCATTGTTGAATCATGAAAACAAAGCTGGGTGTTCAGCAGACTTGCTTCCTATACTGCTAGGTGAAAGAAAAATAAAAGTGATGTTGCCGTTAATATCTTTAGCTACAGGCAAACATTTCAACTGCTCTTTGGACGTCTGTGTCACATATTCCGAAGAAAACATTCCAAATATAGAGAAAATTCCACTATTGATAACACTGCTCTCAGCGCATTGTCTTCCATCAACTAAAGATGCCCCTCTGTATGCCGGAGCAATGGAGCTAGCAAATGTTCACAGCCCTATTCATTTTGGAATATCAAATAGTGACTCCACCACTGAAAATATCCTGTGGGCATCAGCCGCTGCCGGTGGTAGAGCAGCTTATACGAACTTCAGAATTCCAGCTGAGGATGTGTTCATTCCATGGGAATTTGACCCTCTTAATACTAAAAGGTGTTTTTCTATTTATTGGAATGCCATGAGGCGCATACTTGTCGATCCAGAGAGCTTACGGGACCGTCTGAAATCTCAGTTTTTTGTTGAAATTGCTGCTGCTCAAAAATCGGGCAAAATTGATTCTAAATATCGATACATGGCTTCGATCGATGCCGGAGTATTATTAGAAGCTAATCAATATGGTGTCACAACATGTGCAAAGCTAGTTCATTTTGATAACGCAAATTTTCCTGAAAACGTCAAAACTATATTGGAAGTTCCTCCTTCTAGTGCAAAGGCACGCTCAGAACATAATGATACTGTTGCAGATGAATTTGGACACTATCCTTATATTGTAGTAAGGTTTGATTTATACGAATCTTTGACATCTAAAACGAAAACATTAACTTACTACGAAAATCTTGGAATATTACCACCAGATGGTTTACTATCTTCTGTATTTGAGCTGGATCATCCGCTACCTCAACCTGATGATAAAGGTATTGATGTAAGTTGTATTAGAAAAGAAGCTGGCGCCTTAGCTGTACATGAAGAACTTAGTAAATTAGTTTCTGATAGTGTACATAAAAAGGACACATGTAACAAAAAGAGTGCATGTAACAATCTATCGACGCGCGTAAAGACAATGCTAAGGAATTTCCAAGTCCAGAAGACGGATCATTGGCAGAACGTATTAGCTTCGCAATATAGAGCCTGTCAACGTAGCGTTCAAGCGTCCTTTGCTCCAAATTTAGATGCAAAACCACCGATTTTTTCACGTACATTTGCAGCCGCTAGAGCCCGCATAGCTGGAGATACAAGGATTTCGATGCAACGTATAAAAATTGATTTAAAAAGATTTCCAGAACACCCGAAACCTCTATTAGCCTTAGCTTTGCGGTGTTTGGAAGAAAGCAATGGTAAAGACGCCCTAACTTATCTGTATAGGTCACTAAAATCTCAACCAAGAAATAAGTATGTCTTGTGGACCCTAGGAGCTGTTGAATTCAGTGGATCTGATCCCAGAGAGGTGTCTAAGGCTGCTTTTAATATAGCTGTTATGGGCGATGTCTGTGATGGTATTACGGGTGTCATCGGCTGGGCTGCATTGCATACGCGTTATCATTTTAAAAGGGACAGTTATGGTGCTTTCCTAGCAGCTAAGAAAATGCGAAAGTGGTTTGAATTGGAACAACCGTGGAGACAATTTTTAGATAGATGGATGAGCATAAGCGGTGAAAAAGAAATATACTGGGATCCGAAAGCTATAAAATACTATGACCCACTTTTATTTGCCTCTGCGTTTTTCTTATGTTTAAGATGCTATGAATTTAGCGAACAACTTCTATTTTGTTTCAAAAATGGTTGTACTACACGTGGCTCCCGGTTTAACGTCGCACATACTGTAACCAATGACGTGTATTACATAAGAGTAGCGTCACTTATTCTGCGAAAGCAGGTAACAGATGCACTAGTTCTCATCGATAAGAATGTAAGAAAATTCTGTCCATCTACTGTTATGTCTCAAATGCGTGCGGTAGCTACCATCCTACTCGGTGAGTGGAATAAAGATTGTGAGAATGCAATTGACGAAGCAGAACGAATGGGATCTAAACTTTGTCCGTTCATTCTTTATAACGCTGGTCTTGCAAAAATTTATACTGATATCGATGGAGCTTTGCAGTACGCTGCGCGGGCGTACAAACTCGATTCATCTGCCTTCACAGCTCTTCTTATTGCTAGAATTTATGGTAAAATGGGAAATGAGGATCTCGCGCAGCGCTGGGCAGCGGTAGCCGTTAATGACGAACCTTTGCTGTCTGATGGTTGGGCATTTTTAGCGACTCTTGCTTTGCGCGAGCAAAACGTGACAAAGGCGATATCAATGCTAAGAACATCGGAACAAGCGGGGCCGTTGAGTCCGGAAATTGAGAAAGATTTGAAGAAAGTTATGAAAACCGTGGGAATGGATTCTTTGCCGATGTTGACTTCCAAAGACATTTGCTTGTGTGAATATTTTTAGCTGAGAGAATACTGCTTTAATTTGTATGTAGTAAAGTATTAAAAACAATTTTCTAAATTAATTGTTTTGAGTGTATTTTTAAAGTGATTGTAGGTAACAAGGAAGAGCAATAATTTTGTTGTTTGCTCTGGAATTACTGTTTAAAGATCTCGTCAATTTGTTCGTGCCCCAGATCTCGTCAAATTCATTTGGACAACGGTTGCTAACTGTAGGTGGAAGCTAAGGCCAACTGTAACAGATCTTAATTAGTTTAATTAACTTCGTGCTTCAACTGAATTAGTTTAGAGTAGGTAAGCCCTGGATTCGGGTGTAGCAGAGGAATCTAAATGATTTCCTTGGAAATGCTTTAAAACTTATTAGTTGAATATCACATAGACCCTACAATCTACACTGTAGAGTAATTGTATATGTTTTAAAGTAGGACATTTTAAAATGTTTAATAGTAGAGACCTAGCTTCTCATTACATTTATTAAATAATATATCTAATATTAATTAACAAGTCGCTCGCAAGTCGTAGCTACTTTCTCCAAGTAGCGTCAACTACCTTAGTAAGTACGCCTTAATTATTCTTATTTATTCTCGCTCTTCTATTACAATAATTAGCCTCTATTACGCGAATTCAAGAATCAAGAGTAATATCGAGTCTTGTCAATATGTACGAGGTACGATAGATTCTTTAGATGCGTTTAACTGAGGATATTGCGAAGTAAACTTGTTAGCCTACTTATGTACTTCCTGTTGTTTCTTACAATCGAATGCTGCGCTAATGTATGTTACCGTTACATACGTCACTTAGCATTTTTATTGCTGTAATTAATGAAGGAGTTAATATTTCTAATAGGATTTATATTTTAGTGGTAGTAGCTGTAGCCCTGTAGACTAAGAGTAAACGTATAGAATAAGGTACCTCTGGGAGTACGTACTATAGCTTATATATAAGTACTAACGTGGTAAGTACTAATTACGGCTAGTTGGTGAAGATTAGGTCATGCGTAACGATGCAATTAAACGTATTATCCGGCTTAAAAACTCTGACATTTACTACTCCACGTCCATGAAGATCGGGGATAAGTGGGAGCGAATTTAGAAATGTCATTGGCTATTTATACGTTTTTCACCTAGCACAGCGCACGACGTATTTTCTCGTCGTCGTCGTCGAAACTGGGTTACGTTACGACTTACGACATGACCACACGTATATAGAACGCATTATCGCTGATAAGCGGCGCACCAAACGGATAAAGCATTTTCTCAGTAACGTCACCGAATTCAATCGTTCGGAAAACTGTCCGCAATCTTCGGATAAGCGATTTAATTCTTTATGTCGGTGTGTGCACTGCGGTCGCGTTGCGCGTGCGAAGCGACACACAAACAATCTCTGAGGTGGAACGGACGCTTTGTTTTGTGGCTCCCGTGTTTCCAAACAAGATCTCGGACATGTGAACACGGACTGCGGAACAATGGCCGTATCATCAACCTGTTGGAAGTATCTAGTGCTGACTTTTAACGTACTGTTCGCGGTAAGTCGGTATTTTAGTTCGTCCGGCTTTTTGTTGGTCCCGTTATGATTCAGCGTCTGCGTTGTCATAACAACTGATCAAGTACAACAATAAATACTAGCGCGGTGCATTGTTTATACTTACTTACCCAAAAATTGTTAAACAACAGTTAACAACAACAGTGTCAAACAACTTAAACCAAGTACCTACTTAATTTTTTCGTATAAAGTTATCTATTTCTATTATATCGGAAAGTTACAGTACGACGATTTTATTACAACTACTTAGATAATGAAATGAATAGCCGCTTCTAATTGCTTGGTTAATAAATAATAATTGAATAATTACATTGTTCAATGAAATAACCACCATCTTTAATGTTGATTTTTCTCCTCGATAGATGTCAGCAGTAGTACTTTTTGGCGTGAGCGGGTATCTGCTGTACAAGTTGTTCATCTACCGTCAATTTATCGGTGTCAATGTAGAGTACCCGGCTATTTTACTCCTAATGATGGCAATCATCACCTGCTCTATCTCCTGGATTGGATGGCGGACAGCAAAGTCAATGCATCAAATCCACATTATACTGGTTCGTATTTTTGTTTAGAAAATAAACGTGTGTATTTTAATTTTTAATACCTACCTACCTTCAATTAAAAAACGGTCACAGATGGCTCTGATGCATTTCAAAATTAAAAAGTACTTCTTTGTCTAGTTTTTCAAATAAAATAATTATGTATTATACTTACTTAATAACAGTCATTCACTACTAACCCCAAAAATCAAATATCGTCCTTCTCTCTTCACACTCACGCCCGTCTTTCATATGCCAGGTGAAAAAGAACGACGCGGATTCATCGCCAAATTAGTTTTTTCTCAATAACTCGATAAATATACAACATTTTAAAAATCCGCTAGGTCGATCTCTCAATAATAGAATTTTATACAATGTGTTATTAATATGTATTAACTTAGTTCAATGCACGGTTATGGCAATAAATGAAAATTTCGTGAAAATTAGATGCATCTTTATGATTTTTTTCTATCGAGAAAATTTTAAGATAGGTGTCGTGTTTTTGCTCAGATCGAATTCTCGGAAATATAATGTAGTATCTAATTTTAGAAAATGAAACAATTCGGGGCTTATTTTCAAGTATAATAATGAATTATAAAATCGACACTTTAGGGTTAGTCGCCCCCTTAATAAGAGTACACGCACTACACGCAGCTGCCGTTGTTAAAATATACAAAGGGCGTGTTTACCATTTTACTATAGACTAAAAGACTGTGCTAAAAGTTATCATTCTCTTTTTCAGGCTGGAGCTTTGGTTGTGATAGTGGTTGTGATAGAGTTTTCGTGCTTCGTTTGGGCGATGGTGGTGTGGGATAACATCGAGATAGACATAAAGACTACAATGACTGACTACTTCTTATATACCAGTGAGAATAAGGAAACTAGTATAGACTCAGTAAGATGGGATCGACTGCATGTGAAGGTGAGCTAAAAAAAGATTTACTTATCAGATTTTTCTATCATTCTAGTCCAAAAACTTGCTCTTACTGCTTTATCTATGAGCCACGTGTACTAGTCTGAAGAAAATTTAAAGTGTCTTGCTATCATGTCGTTCTCACTTCTCGGTGTCCCAGACCATTGCAAGATACGAACTTTAAAAATAACTTTTTCCAAAATTATGATATTGAGAAAACTCTACAAAATAATGAGCAACTTTAAACATTCGTGTAAACGTAGGTAATTTATCCTATTTTATGAATATTTTCAGTTCGAGTGCTGTGGTGTAAGTGGGCCAAACGACTACAGCGCCACAGGCCACGTGCCCTTCTCCTGCTGTGGGCAGGGGCCGCTGGACTCCATACAGAAGCCCTACACATCGGATTGCTCCATCCTGTACCAGCGCGGTTGCGGCAACCTCCTTCACAGCTACGCCAAGGAGCATGTCCTGTTTGTTGCCATGGCAGCGCTTATAGCATCAGTTCTGCAGGTTGGTCGTTGTTCACTCCTAACTATTGGAATAATACCATATTATTATCATTTATCACAATAAAATAGCTAATTCAATTTATCTTATCAAGCTGAAAGGTTCTCTTCGACACTTCAAACAGTGCTATCTAGATTGGACAGCAGTAAACGTAAATTGTTAAACGCCGTCTAGCGTAGTCTTAGGCAAACTAAGACAGAAATGTACTCAACTATTTGACATAGATGGCGCTGTATACACCATTAAAATTAAAATAAACTTTAAATTTTGTAATTTATTATATTTTGAGTCAAATAAGTATGTAACAAGAAAACATAAATCTTAAATTACTTATATAATTATTTATTTCAAGCTACTGGGTGAGGCCAAACGAGCGTAATTTGTGAGTTGTGAGTCGCAGAATTCCGCTGCATTCAGTTTCATCTAAAAGTCCTGACATAGATTCACAATTTCACACGAGCGTAATTTTGTGAGACATGATTTGTAGAAAAGATATTTACGCAACCGAAATTCTGCGACTCACAAGTCACAACTCACAATTTACGCTCGTTTGGCTTCACCCTTATTACTATTAGTAGACCTAAGTAATTTACTTCTATAATCTGTGAATAGTACCTATAAATTCGAACGATAAAACCACAATTATAATATTTGCCGTAATTACTTAAGTAATATAAGATCGAAAAAAAGAATTTGCATGAATTTGCGATTGATTCCACACAAAAATTAATAATATTATGACTTCAATCATGTGATGACTCATGAGTCATGAGTGATGAGTCATGACTCATGAGTGGTCAAGAGGTACTTTGGATAAATCCTACACCACTATTTGGTAATCTGCCTGCAGTATTAATGTTATTGGTGTCACCTTATGCCATGTCATCATTCCATATCTAGAGAAGTCGACCAAGACCTTCGGCAATAAAACAATGCTCACTCTAGAATAATGATTGTCGTGTGATGTCATGTCACTCAAATGGCTACCTTGTGGATAATTACACTTCGATTATGTTACTACATGCTTCTAGCCCAGGGGTTCCCGATCTTTTTCAGCCTGCGGTGCAACTACACGTAAAATATTTTATCACGGCGCCCACATAGCTAGGTATAGTAAGTATACTCTACCTAGCTATTAGAAAAAAATACATAAAAGGCCGGCAACGCACCTGTAGCTCTTCTGATGCTGCGAGTGTCCATGGGCGACGGAAGTTGCTTTCCATCAGGTGACCCGTTTGCTCGTTTGCCCCCTTATCTCATTAAAAAAATGAATACATTTAATGATTAATGATTATAGTTAGGTTAAGCAGGTAAATAGTAAGTAATAAACAAATATTTAATCATCTACACTGCTTTACATAATTAATAATTTAATTTTATAATATTTGTGGCTTCGGATATTATGATGGTGGATGACTCACGGCGCCCCTCTTTTCTTTCCACGGCGCACCAGGGCGCCGCGGCGCACAGTTTGGGAACCCATGTAATCTAGCCAATTACTTAATAGTGGCCCAGTTCATTAGCTAGCCCGTTATTATAAAGGTCATAGTCAAGTGTCAATTCGATACAAAAAATAGTACTTAACTCGAACACTGATGTTCTACTTTACAGAAATAGATTCCTATAAAGTTGATCCAATCAAAGAAGTTGCTCGGACAGCGGACTACATTATAATAATGCGCGCGCAAAAATTTCATTACAAATAAAATGACCAGTCCTTGTGGTCTTTTGACTTCAAGTGTGTTTAAAATATATACTAGCTCAAGGGTAAGTTACGAAGATGGACTTATATGGCAAGATGTATATTATATTTTGTAAGAAATCTTCATAAGTACATGGAAAAAATACACCATTTAAAATCCCTCACTAGCTTAAAATTAGTGTCCGACCGAAGGTCTATTTTTGGCCGAAGCCAAAGCCGAAGCCGATTAATCGGCAATCGTCACAACCTTCGGCCGAAGCCGAAGCCGAAGGTTTATAATTTTAATCTCAACTCTCAGTAATTAATTTTGTTTAAAATTGTCTATAAGCTACAATGAATATTAAAATTAGGTATTTCAAAACTTCAATATTGAAGGTTTACCTCTATATTGACTGTTTCATATAGAAGTTGATTTAGAGATAGTAATAAAAGCTTGTGATTTTGTGATTTATTAATATTGTAAAAAAATATTTGTAGTCTAGTTAAGGAATGACTCAAAGGAGGGTATTGAGTGCGTGAGCGATTTCTACTGGAACTTATTCAGGGTGCTTAGAGACAAAACATACTAAGTCCTGACGTCTAGAAGGTGAGCCTAAGGGAAGGGAGGGTGACAAACGTCTCAATTTTTAGTTTTTGGCTAATACCTTAAAAACGATGCGTTGTGGCAATAAAGTTTTATAACGAAATAAAAGCTTATTCAATTCTCTATAACTATTTGATTCTATATAGTTTTTCCAAATTCTCATCCGTTTTTTTGACTACAGGCGCTGGAAGTTTCAGAATTGCTCTCAGGCATCTACATTAGTCGCTGCTACAATCCCTGGTGCAGTGACAAAATATATTATTGTTTTAGTGAAGCCTCAGGCGCTGGCAAATTGCCTATTGTCCTTGGCGTCAAGAAATTATCTACATTTTTTCACCCCCACTCTTGAAGGGTCAGCTCATTCCCGAATGTTTTTTATACATTTAACTAAGCAGGCTAACAATTAGTGTATGTTCCAACTGATGGAAGCTGGTTACCGTAATGCCTTGCGTCGTCTGCAACACCAGGGGTGCTACTGGTGCGTTGCCGCGTCAAGGGGTGTAATGAGGGGATGGGGGGATGTGCTTACAGCCTTCTCACTTACTGAACGCTGCATAGAAGCGGTAAAGCTACTATTCAATCAGAATTAGAAAGGAATATTTAAAAATAAAACACTTTTTATTACTAGCCCAAGGCAGACAGACAAATAGACATGACGAATCTATAAGGGTTCCGTTTTTTGCCATTTGGCTACGGAACCCTAAAAAGCTTGTGATCTTACTAATAACCACACGGTATGCCACCTAAACCTATTAGTACGAGTAACATCAATTACAATTGCGCAATGGATGAAAATATGCATGTAATTGGTGTGAAATCACTGATTATTCGGTAAAGGATATCGACCACGATTCGCGCATATCCTAAAAGAATTAGTAAACTAATTGCTGTGTCTAATCAGAATATAATTAAAATTGCCGTGGCGTGCAAAGTGTCCCGCCATAGCCACTACGCGAAGCCCTCCTTTTACTATGGTCTATGATCCCGCGGTTCCAGCCTTCGCGGTTTAAGTTGCCTCCGAGCGGTCCTAGGAGAGTTCTGGCTCAGAGTCTGCTAAACCGATGTTGTTGTGAAACTTATGGAGATGCTTTTAGTCCAGAGAATGGCCTACATATAAATATGTAGTTTTTAAGACGGAAAAATATAGGATGTAACAAAACAAATCCTACTTATTATTGTAAAGGCGAAAGTTTATATACGTGGGAGAGCCATGCTTCGGCACGAATGGGCCGGCTCGACCGGATAAATACCACGTTCTCACAGAAAACCGGCGTGAAACAGCGCTTGCGCTGTGTTTCGCCGAGTGAGTGAGTTTACCGGAGGCCCAATCCCCTAACCCCTACCCTATTCCCTTCCCTACCCTCAACTATTCCCTTCCCTTCCCTACCCTCCCCTATTACCCTATTCCCTCTTAAAAGGCCGGCAACGCAATTGCAGCTCTTCTGATGCTGCGAGTGTCCATGGGCGACGGAAGTTGCTTTCCATCAGGTGACCCGTTTGCTCGTTTGCCCCCTTATTTCATAAAAAAAAAAAGTTTGGATGTATGTATGTATGGATGTTTGTTACTCTTTCACGCAAAAACTACTGAACGGATTTTAATGAAACTTTACAATAATATAGCTTATAAGTACATGAGAAAAACACATAGGCTACAATTTTAACCGACTTTCAAAATGGAGGAGGTGTTATATTCGTTTTTTATGTTCAACGATTACTCCGCCATTAGTGAACCGATTTCCAAAATTTTTCTTTTGGTGTATAGGTTATCATCCGAATTCGGTACCATATTCATAAAAGTGGTGACCTGATGAAGGGATCCATAAGTAATCGAGGGAACTCCTCGAAATTTATATGGAAACTCATAGGTGACTTCGGTTTCGTGAGCAGTACTACATACACACCGTAAACTTTAAAGTATGTATTGTCATGTTAACTTCTGTTATTATTATACTCTGTATTATGGGTACCGGGCTTTAAACAAAGTTGGCAACATCAATATCTTTTCTCAGTAAGTTGCTCTGCAACGTAAAGGAAATACGCACTCATCATAGACTTATCATACGTAAACAAACGCATCATCACCGCCGTCATAAGCTACGGCAATTCTTTGAACTATGTCGTATAAGTGAGATCACTGTTTAAACTGAATGATTAATGAATCATTACTCAGCGCGGGGTCTCCAATGAATAGGCTTAACCGACAGCCAAAAATGGATGGCAATGATAGTGATGATTATTATAATGATGATGATGAAGTTGATTATGATGCTGATGCAGATGATGAAGTCCAAAAGGGAAAGTGACCTTGTGCGATACCTTGACTAGTCTTAACAGTATTATATTTTATTTTAAGAATATTATGCATTAAAAATTAAAATAGTGTTAGAAAATTACTATTAAGTATCATTATATTATTGTAGTATGTATAATGTATATATTTGCGTAATCGGGTAAGTATTTTATACTTTTTTTATTGTAGTCTCTCTTCTGAACTTCTGAGTTATGTAAAGCATTTTAAACATTAAACATTTTTAAAATAATTAAATAGTAGTACGTATGCTTAACGTAACACGGTTAAAAGTGATATCATTGAATTATATGGAGCAGATTTACACCAAGTGGCCACAGGGGTAACCTTGCTCCGAATTGCCGTGGTGACGTCAGCTCTATAGAGTAGAGAGTTCGCTGTAGGATTTAGAAACTGTATCACTCCTGCGCATGTATGCTGGCTCAAATGCAAGTGAGAGAACCTGCAAGGCGATATTCGGGCAAAAGTATGAAAATCGGGACCCTGGTCTTCGGCACGAGTTTATGTAGAATTGCACTTGAACAGTCTTTTGTCAAAATGGTTTAGGTTAGGTAAGCCGCTAACCCATGTCGTGTTCCTCTTCAATTTGACATTGTAATTTGTAGTCCTTGCAATTCTGTAAAGATTCCGTAATTAATACATTTATTGTCTTCATAATACGAGTGCAACTTGTAAGCTGTGGCCTTTTGATCAGTCCTGGATTTATAAACAGGCCGTTTAGGCCGCGGTCTAGGAGAGACAGCGTCCGGTCCTACTGGAGTGGCAGATTTCGTACATAGTGCATAGGGCGGCGGAAATAAAGTGGCCTAAACGTCTTATAAAAATGTAAATCCGTCACTGATTTTTATGATTATTTGCAGTCAAGCGTTTAGAAAATTAAAGAACATGGAACCTAAATGGTCTATGCTCATTGGACATTGGCCATTGCTCTCTATGTCATAACTCATAACTCATAATGAATAAACGAGACTTTAATGCGAAGATTGAACACAGAGGATATTACCTCTATTAAACGGTCACCTGCTACTGTGTGGGATCATGTCCCGTCCCCCTCATATTAGTATAGTTAGACAAGGGGGACGATAAATTAAAACGATACTTATCATGTGGGGCCTGGGGGGCTATATGGTACAGGTACGGGAAGTAGTTTAGACTGAGCTGGGGGGATCGGTTTAGGTCTTTGTTGTGACTGGGTTGGATAAAGCTGATATTCGACCTTATTCGTTTGCATTACAACAATACAAGCTTAAGCGCCGTGCGAGGTGCGAGTTTCTTACGTCGGTTCTTCTCGCCGGGTTAGTTCCCGAACCGGTGATCCGTCATCACGTTTCTGAAAAGATTTGATTCAAAACTCAAAAAAAAAACCCGTTTTTATTTATTTTCATTTTATACAGAAACGTAACATCATGCTGCTGGACTCTTACCATACGTTTACTGGATTGTTCTCAGTTCTGCAAATTTTATCTGAAATCACGCTTTAAATGTGTGCGATTCGTAGTTCTTTTTTTTGTTGAAATAAGGGGGCAAACGAGAAAACGGGTCACCTGATGGAAAGCAACTACCGTCGCCCACTACCGTCGCCGCCCATGGACACTCGCAACATCAGAAGAGCTGCAGGTGCGTTACCGGTCTTTTAAAGAGGGAATACGCTCTCTTCTTGAAGGTTTACAGGTCGTATAGGTCCGGAAATACTGCTGGTGACAGTTCGTTCCAGAGTTTTACAGTGGCAGAAAGTTACGCGAAAAGCGCACGGTGGAAGACTGCCACTCATCAAGGTGATAAGGATAGTAATTTTTCAGAGCACTCCCCGTGGTACAACCGATAGAGGATGCAGAGTGAAGCTACATATCGGCGTAATTCCAAGGGATCCAAGCTGTTTGAAACACTATGGCAGTCAAAAATTCGAACGACCCTTCGTTGGATACGACCAATGAATAAGGAAACAGATGGAAGTGACATAACTACAAAAAAGTGTGGCCGGCGCCATATTACCAAGAACTAAACATGGCGGTCTATAGTGATGGGACACTCGGTTGATATTTGTCGAGGATATCGATAAACTAAGATGTCATAAGTGAGCGTCCTGTTATATTATATATTATATTGATATCCAAAAATATGTTTTTTTTAAATATTATATAAAAAAAAACATTTTTGCCTATTTTCTCTCTATGTATTATTGTACATAGAGACAAAATAGGCAAATATGTTTTTTTTATATAGGAGCCTCCTTAATTTTAATAAAACTATTTAATTTATTTTAAGTTTATTCATTATTATTTAAGTTGCCATTATTGATATCGGGCAAAAATTACCAAAAAATCGGACAAATACGAGTTGTACTCGCGCACGAAGGGTTTACAGTTTATTTTAATTTTACCATCACTTTTAAATTTCTTCACTTTTTTGACGGACTGTAAATAAATTAAAAAAAAAGCAAATTGGTCGAGAAATTTGACCGATATATTGATATATCGACATTTTTTATATATCGACGATATATCGAGACCGATATTGATATTTTTTCAAATATCGATGTATCGATATATCGATATTTTCTTTCAATTTCGACATCCCTATAATACGACACTTTGACAGTTTATGTACCTCGGAGAACCGGAGCATAAAATGGCGGACCGGCCACAGTATTTTGATTTGGTATATAGACTATTATGCCGAGTCCACTCTATAAAAGTCAATGGATACGACCCAGAGGGATCACTTGGTATTTTAGCGCCCCTGTCCAGAGATGAGAACAATATTCCATATGAGGCCGAACCTCCGCCTTGTAGAGTTGTAGGCGTTGGTCCGGAGTCCGGACTGAAATACTGTCTCGCTCTGTTAAGAACACCAAGCTTCTTCGAGGCTAACTTGGCCTTACTCTCTAGATGGTATCGGAACTGGACTTCACTCGATATGTTAACGCCAAGTATTTCAATGCTAGGGGAGACTGTTAAAGAGGTGCCCTCAAAACGAAGATGTACGACCATTGGTGACTTTTTAGTGGTGAACGCGTAGGCTGGTATCTTGGCGGGGTTGAATTGGACTAAGTTACGTCTACCCCATTCAGAGACTTTCTCCAATGAATTCTCTATTTTAGACACAAGTTCGTTTCGACTCTCAATGACATTTTAGCTGAGAAATATTGGGGGAGCCGGTATATACAGCATCACCTGTATTATCATCTGCATAGCAATGAATGCCGTCGGTTGGTCTGTACTCTGTAACATGTCATTGATATGCAGCCAGTATGAATAGGGTAGGCGATAGTACACAGCCCTGAGGGATACCAGCATCAACAGACTGAGTTTCCGAGCATGCACCGTGAACCTTTATGCTTCTATCTGCTAAGAAACTTGTGACCCACTTGCATAATTTCTCGGGCAGCCCGTATGATGGAAGCTTTGATAGCAGCGCTTTAGGTATGCCAAACCCGATCAAAGGCCTTCGCAATGTCCAAACTAACAGCCAATGCCTCTCCCTTGTACTCAATTGCCAACGATGAGTTAGGTACGCCAAGAGATCACCAGCCGAGCGACCCTTGCGGAACCCGCACTGTTTGTCGTTTAGTAATCCCTGGCCGTCCAAGTATCGAAGAAGCTGGCTATTGATAATAGATTCCATTATCCTTGAGAAGAAATAGATTATGGCGATTGGTCTGTAATTGGAAGGGTTTGAGCGATCACCTTTTTTGGGGATCGGGTGCACCAAGGCTGTCTTCCAAGAAGCCGGGACGATGCCAGAGGAATAGGAGAGCCGAAAAAGACGCGTCAAGAGTATAGATGCTGGCGGGAAAGATTCCGAATTATTCCCGTCGAATACTTCGGAAGTATTCCGAAATATTCCGAAACTTTGGGAATATTTCAACTGTCAAAAAAACGAGGAAAATTGCGCTTGGAAGCTGTAAACTATTTATCTTTAGTTGTGTATCTAAGAGTGTCAAGACCGGAGCCAACTCTGGAGCACACTTTTTGATATCAAGGGAACGGAGGGCAGTTCGCTCTGTGTTAACTGTTATCATGTCTAGTATCAAGATGGTCTACTGTTCATTTGCATATTCTATCCTGTAGTGTTCTGTGTTACTTTCTACAAAGTTATAAAGCTAATTACGAAGTTACGATTTATAGTAAGTACTTACATACATAATATTTAGTATTATCTAGGTACTTACGCTTTAAAAGTTCGTTGTCTGTCTAATGTGAGCATTTGCCTTCTTCGTCATGTTAATGCCTTTGTTAGAACTTAGCTAATTGTGATAAAACTTGCATTATATCCAAAGTCCATACCGTTTATAAACTGCAAAATGTCGTCACAACATCGTCACTTTGAGATGTGATAGGTATTCATAAGAATCATAAGAATACGATTTTGTAGTTTGGAGTTTGGACGGACTAAATCGAAGTAGGAACGAAGCTGCATTAATGTTGCATTAAAATAAAAGAATTATGGTACAGTCTAACTTCTTCGGCGTCTAACCCTAGAACAATTGGGTATTAAACTCAATATAAGAATCATATGAGGCTAAGAGCGGTCAACTCTCGACAATAATGCTCTTTAGTCCATCAAGGAGTTGCCAAACTAGTTCTTATGTGGGTCGAATAAAGGTCCTTAAAGGAAATTTAATTCTGAATAAACTCTAGTGGGTTGCTAAATTGTGTCCAAATGCCTCTTTGTTACAGCATGACTCATTCTAGTGACTTCCTTGTTCATTTCGCAAGCAAATCTTCTACAAGGTTATACGTTTTACTAGATCTTAAATTAGCGAATGATATTGTAGTAATGTTGAAACCACAAGAATGGGCCGGCTCGACCGGAGAAAAACCGGCGTGAAATAGCGCTTGCGCTGTGCTTCGCCGAGTGAATGAGTTTTAACTGGAGGCCCAATGGCCAATTACCTACCCTATTCCCTTCCCTACCCTCCCCTACCCTATTACCCACCTCATTCCCTCTTAAAAGGCCGGTAACGCACCTCTTGTGTTCTGTAGCTCTTCTGATGTTGCGAGTGTTCATGGGCGACGGAAGTTGCTTTCAGGTGACCGGTGACATTTGCTTGTTTGTTATTTAATAATGATTAATGAGTAAAAAAAAATGTTAAGTCCATCACAAAAAAGATCTAGTGTTTGTATAAATATCTCCATATTATACACATCGACCATCGTATGAATAACTAGATGTCCCGCGCGGCTTCGCCCGCGTAAATTAGGAATTTTACAGAAACCGTACATTTTCTCATAAAAAATATTTCCCCCGTTTTTCCCACATTTTCCTGAGTTTCTTCGGTCGTATTAGTCTTAGCGTGATAATATAATATAGCCTATAGTCTTACTCGATAAATGATCTATCTAACACTAGATAAGTTTTTAAATCGGACCTGTAGTCACAATAGACATAACGACCAGTAGTTCGACTGCAAAGAGACGGACAGGTTTCAATATCTGTCAAATTCGTCGGGTTTCACTAGGATTATAAATGGAATGTGCCTCGCGCTGGCTGATATAATTTATTTTTAAATATTTAAAATAAAGATTTCAAAATTGGATTCTGACAATTTTAATCGCATGTGCCAAAACACAAACAACAATACGACCAAAGAGGAACACGTCCAGCGAATATGTCATAGTTTTAAATTCGTAGGTAACAATTTAACAACCCTAGCAACGATTTTCGTCATAATACGTCAAATTTAAAAATTTCAACATCAGTTCTTAGTCGGCATACTCTATAATTCTGTCTACTCTGCTGTAGTTCCTGAGATTGACGCGTTCAAGCAAACATAATTTTCAGGTTTATAATATTAGGTAGATATAGATTTTTTTTAATTATCGCTTGACAAACTTGAGTCTCGATCTAAAAGACTATGAAATGGTATAATATGGTAGTGATGATGATGATGATGATGATTAATGTAATTTGCATAGTTAGCATATGCTTTCTGTTCTTAAAACAACGCCGAAACTCCTAAACTTGTATCTATAAAGAATCAGGAGTTCTCTCAGCACCTTCCGAACCACGGTATACCAGGTATATCTCGGTGCAAAATATTACTTGTTGGTAGCATATGCTTAGAATACTTCTCACGAAACCGAAGTCACCACATGTTTCCCTATAAGTTTTGAGGAGTTCCCTCGATTACTTATGGATCCTTCATCAGATCACCACTTTTGTGAATATAATACCAAATTGGGATGATACCCTATATACCAAAAGAAAAATTTTAAAAATCGGTTAACAAACGGCGGAGTAATCGTTGAATATAAGAAAACGAACATAACACCTTCCCCATTTTGAAAGTCGGTTAAAATTGTAGCCTATGTGTTATTCTGATGTATAAGCTATATTATTGTAAAGTTTCATTAAAATCCGTTCAGTAGTTTTTGCGTGAAAGAGTAACAAACATCCATACATCCACACATCCACACATCCACACATCCACACATCCATACATCCACACATCCATACATCCATACATCCAAACAAACTTTCGCCTTTATAATATTAGTAGGAAGTAGGATGTTACAGTTGTACACTGTACAGACATAATCTGAGTAGAAACTAGAAGCAGATTATCCGCATGAATTCTATTATCCAGAAGGCAGGCTAAAAGAACTGCATGTGTGTAAATTTTAGGCATCGAGCGTACTAATAATAATTATTGTAGTTGTAGCCTGAAGCACAGAATATATATTAGTGTAGGTAACTTTTGAAAACATCTTAGGTTGTTATAGGTATGTACTGTGTACACTGTATCTATTACACCTTCGCTTCAATAGCCAACCATAGAACCATCATAAAATGGCAAGTGGCAACTGGGTGATGGCTCATGGCATCGGGTATGTTACGTCATACTTGTGGCATGGCAATAACAAAGTACTTGCCACTACACAATTATCGTTTCTCCGGATATGCCCGCATGTTTCTTGTAGTACATACTTATTGATTTCACTTACTTAAATGGAACTCATGTAAACGAACTATTAGCTCTCTTAACTGGATAGCTGGTTAATTGACAAATGGCAACAAAACTTGGGGCAATCGACACTTTTTTTTTATGAAATAGGGGGCAAACGAGCAAACGGGTCACCTGATGGAAAACAACTTCCGTCGCCCATGGACACTCGCAGCATCAGAAGAGCTGCAGGTGCGTTGCCGGCCTTTTAAGAGGGAATAGGGTAATAGGGGACGGTAGGGAAGGGAAGGGAATAGGGGAGGGTAGGGAAGGGAATAGGGTAGGGGATCAGGCCTCCGGTAAATTCACTCACTCGGCGAAACACAGCGCAAGCGCTGTTTCACGCCGGTTTTCTGTGAGAACGTGGTATTCCTCCGGCCGAGCCGGCCCATTCGTGCCGAAGCATGGCTCTCCCACGTAATAACTTGACAGAAATAAGAAATGTAGCATTTAATTTGACCCAGTAAAGTGTAAAGTGAACTAAGGTTATTCTGGAATAAAGTCACTATTGAGAGGATACACCAGGGGCTAGAGAAATGAAAAAAAAGTAAGTGTAATATCTATAGCTGTCTCTCTCACCTCAAGCCTATACCGCAAAACGCGATAGAGACAACTGCAGAAAATCCAGAAAATCAACGATTCGTTGTCCCCTGATTCCTTCTCCAAAACTTATCCGATCTAAGTATTTTTTTCATTAAAGATTAAAAAAAGGCTTGAGCTGTGTTCCTATGTTTTGCTTTTTTTTGTATATTCCAGCCAAATCTGTTTTCTGGACGTTTGAACACAGCGGAAAATCTGGCCATTTTTTTGGGTTTTTGAACGTTCATATCTTATTTAATAATTAAATTATGAAAAAAAAGAAAACATAGGGACATTGTATTAGTGGCCGTAGATATTCAGGAAAAAAATTATAACTCTACTAGCATTATCCAGGGAGGAAACGGGGGACAACGTTTGTATGGAAAAAAGGGCGGTGTGGACTCCTCTTAAAGCTTTTAGTAGGAATTTAGCTACATATTATGTAAGTATTTAAAATCAGTAATAGGGTCCCGTTTTTACCCTTTGGGTACGGAACCCTAAAAAAATCTCTTGTTTTTCGATACTTACTGCAAATCGTAGAGAAGGGGTTATTACTTATTAGAAATCTTGCGCAGGCCACTCTTTACACAAAATATTAATATGCTTTCTAGTACTGAAAGAGCAAAATATTACACTTGATTCTTGAAACAATGACCTCACATTACGGAAGCGGCTATCATACTTGCGTGTTACCTCTATTAACTTACTTGATTATGATTAATTAAATGAAATACGGTGACTAACTGCACAAATTACACAATTAACAAAATGTTATTGTTATTAATTAAATAAGATATCGAAATCCTGAATTTTCCTGTTATATTGATTACGAGCTTTTGCCCGCGGCTTCGCTCGCGTTAAGAAGTATTATTATATACAAACTTTCATCCCCTATTTGAACCCCTCGGGGTTGGAATTTATCAAAATCCTTTCTTAGCGGATGCCTTCGTCATAACATCTACCTGCATGCCAAATTTCAGCCCGATCCGTCCAGTGGTTTGGGCTGTGCGTTGATAGATCACTATGTCAATCAGTCAGTCAGTCACCTTTGAGTTTTATATATATAGATTGTTCTAGATTTATTGGTATACTTATAGGTACGGACCTATAAGTAAACCATATTTTGGTCCTGAAATTCCCCAACATAAAACAAACATTTTCTATTAGGAAGCGTTCATGTATTACGTAACAAAGATTAAGGGAGGAAAGGGGGTATTTTTAAACGTTGGTAAGGGGCTTCGTCATTTAATAAGTGAGTCAGCTCATAATATAAGAATTAAGATCCCAAGGGTTTTTCTCCAAACCCAAGTTTAGGGAAAACCCTTGGGTTGCTTTGAATCACTAGAGGGTTTGCCTTTTTATCGAGACGAATTACTTACTAGATTTTTTACATCTATGTACGCTAGGCTGAGCACCGATACACGCCACATAGTGCTGCCCCATGCCTAGAAATGACATTGGCAAGGCCATCTAAAGTCTTAACTAAAATATAATTTCAAATTCGCAATTAAAATAAGTAATAACCCAGAATACATTAATATTGTAGTCAGCGAACGAATCGCCTAGCGAAAAGCAATTAGCCGATAAGCTTCGACAAACATAACACCGAAATAGTTTTTAAGGTTCTTCTAAGTGCGTCGCTGACAAGTTTACTTCCGTGGTCGAGTAGTTAACTTTTGGTAATTGTTTCAGAGTACAGGCATCTTCTGCACGTTCTTCCTGGCTCATGCGATTAGAGAGAGGAGGAGGGCTTCTATACGACAATCCACATCGATCAGAGAGGCGACGTACGCGGCGGCCGACGACAGTCTACTAGCCACCGCCCCTAATCCCACCCTGCCAAAGTATTAGGTGTATTTTCCTATGCAGGTTGTAACAAAACAAAGTGATAATACTTTAAGGTATAGGTCTATCAGAATCTAATGGCAAATTTTGACATGCCGTTAAAAAAATATCCTTGATCATCAAAATTGGATAAATTTTTATATTCTGCATGTTTCACACACAGAATAAGCCGCTACAAGGAAATAAAGGAACAAAATGTTTTATTCCAATTACTTACCCCGGTATTGCTAGAGTCAATTTAATTTCTCACTTTTTGCCATCAGATTCTGGTAGACCTATAGTGTGTATGTTTCCCTGTATATTGTGATAGTAGCAACACTGAAAGAATTGCATTTGACTTCTATGTTTCTTTGAAAACATTTCGCGTGTGTGCGCTGTACACAAGATCACTCTCTAATCTCTATTCCTTTACTCTAATAACCCAGTGGGACGGAAGACCTCCGTGCGGAAGACCGACACGACTGACGAGAGATCAAGGCGCAGGACCGACTTTTTACATGCCCATCCGACGCATGGATTATCTTACTTGTCAGACAATCAGGTGATCAGCCTGCATTGTCCTAACCAAACTTGGAAATAACATTGTTTCCAACGCGGGAATCGAACCCACGACCTCCGAGTCAAGAGCCGCGCTCTATTGGTACCACTCACGAAGCTAAATTAGCTTAGAGACACATACACACCCTAAAGTATTATTATACATATCACTTTGTTGCATCCAGAGTGTAGATCATTCTAAGTTTTGCTGTGTGAAAGGCAAAATGGTTAACTGAATTCAGTCGCGACTATTGTGACATCATTGCAGATTTAAGGCAAATGAATCATGTGTGTGTTAGAGTTGTATTTTATGTCATGTGTTCATCTAATCTCGAAGGTGATTTCGTCCAAAATTTTGTACTTGTAGTAAGTAGTTCCTTCTTCTGAGCCGGTTTTGGAATTTACATGTTAAAGATAAATTACAAGATCTAAAATTTTATATCAGGTTAAAAAAAAATGGTTTAAGCTGCAAACGAATTTGAACTTCTATTGAAGTTATACCTATTTTTTATAAAATTTAAACTAGATGTGAGTTTTACATCTAATCTAAGATTTAGCTAGACATAATAATATTATTATACCTTTTTCCCTATACTTACATATAAGTGTCGAAACTCTAAGACTAAAAAGCCATTTTGAATACACTTAATTTTGTATAATATCTTGAACCTGTTTATGATATGCTTTATCAATTAAGTACCTAGGTTACCTAGATTGAGAAGGTTCTATTGTTTATAAGCAAGCAGTCAACAACCATTGTAACTGCATTTATATGACTCATTGCATTGGAAATAACCAAACAGTTGCGTAATATTTTATTTATAAAAGAATTTAATATCAAACGTTTCCGTTTTAAATACTTTATTATTTATAAATTATTGTAAGTTATTTATACGTTTTTCGGTATAGTTTATTGTCACAAATATTATGATTGTTCTTATAAAATCAATTATTACTATTGTGTGTTTTACAAGTTAGGCCTACAGGGCTATGTATTGAGTATTGACTTTTGTGGCCAATTACTGTCTAGTGTCTAGGCAATTTTTAGGGCGTCCATAAATGACATTAATTAGATTTTTTAAAGGACAGTTTGACCCCCTTTATTCTTTTGAGGCATCGTGAGATTCGATATAATTTGTTTCTTTTGTTAAATTCGATGTAAATTGTTAATTTAAAAACTATTTATAATTTTTAATTATTTGCAGTTTACAATCTTAATAAATCAATAATCTTTTCACATTTTAGGAACCGCAAATGGCAAAGACCAAAAATGTTTACATTTATTTCTTCTAGTAGGCTTTAATATTTTATAATAAACGAAAAATAAATTTGAGTATTTTATTTTAATTTTATGAAAGGTGTACTTGTGTATAAATCTCTCTAGAGTCTAGGTATACGGTCGGAAATCGGAATGAACCGCATTAAAAAGCTATTATGAATAACATAATTTTTAAACATACTAAATAATAATAATATAGTATTTACTATATTATTTTTATATATATTTAATTTATTATGTATACATATTATTATTAACTTAAAAACCGAAACTTTTTTCCTTATCGTTTACAAAATTAATGTAGTTAGGTACTCCAGAAAAATATATATTTTAATGATTACTTAACTTTGTTTTAGTTAAGAATTTGACAGAAAACGAATGGAGTTAAATGTCAAAATATTCATTACTCACTACTTGTTTTTTACTGTAATTACTGTAGTCCCAGCCTGAACAATCTCGCGGCTACATGATGTAAGCTTTGTTAGTTCAAACAAGCAAGTTGTGTTGGCGTTGTTATTTCCAAATGCCGACAAGTAAGTTGTACGGTTATGCAATCGGTCAAAATTCCATTCCCAGTCTAGGACTGCGATTGGAATTTTAATTATTGCTGTTATGTAGTCAGGCTCTGATATAAGTGGAATATCGCGTCTAAATACATTTCAAAGTCACTATTTTAAGATAATATTAATTATTTTATAAGAGTTTAGAGTACTTAAGTCCATTTTTTGTGCCTCTGTGATATATCGTTATATTCAGTAAGATTAAAAATCGGCCAAGGGCGAATCGGACTCGCGCACGAAGGTTTTCGTACCGTTATTAAGCGAAAGTTGCCAAAAAATTGTGGTTTTGCCCCCCTTAAATATGTATTTTATTTTCATTTTATTATCCATACTCCATACTAATATTATAAATGCGAAAGTATCTCTGTCTGTCTGTCTGTCTGTCTGTCTCGCTTTCACGCCAAAACTACTGAACCGATTGCAATGAAATTTTGTACACAGTTATTCTAGAGTCTGAGAAAGGACATAGGCTACATTTTGATGTGGGAAAATATCTTATTTCCATGAAAATATCGATGAAAATGAATTCGCATTGCGCGTGGCCAGCGCTTATCCCGGGGGTCCTGGGTTCGAGTCCCGCAGGCGGAACAAAAAGTTTTCAATGTTCCTGGGTCTTGGATGTGTATTAAAATAAAATTTCAAAAATCTTAAATATATTTTATATATAATATTATAAAAAATCCAGAAATATATCGATGCAATGAACATTTTAGTTCTAATACGATTAAACAGATGGCGTTTTATTTTTTACTTTATTGTAACATAGAACTAATCATACTTATTAGTATGTTTTTGTTTATAGTTTTTAATACGTTAGAATATTATGTTTAATAATATTATCACTTGGTATAATAATAATCAATCTATCTTATCTTATAGAACTCCTACTGCATTTCTAATATATGTGACAAGTTGACAACAGAAGGCGCTCTAAAATAAAGGAGTTCGAGTGTACCGTGTTGGCCTATATTCCATCCAGAATATATCAATGCAATCAACATTTTAATTCTCATATATGAAAACAGATGGCGTTTTATTTTTTACTTTATTATTGTAACAGAACTAACTTACTAACTACTTTACTATATAATATTGTTTTTATTCATAACTAGCTGTTGCCCGCGACTTCGTCCGCGTGGACTTTAGTTTATAGCGCGCGGTGTCAACAAAATTTGTGTCAAATTTAAAAAACTTTTTAAAACCCTGGTAAGTGGTACCCCTCTTAGGGCCGCGCTACACCGGAATGGCAGCGCTGAAAGCGCTCGCCTTGCCGCTGCCATTCCGGTGTAGCGCGGCCCTTAATTAATCAAAATACCCAAAAACAGCTGTGTAGTGTGCACATAATCTATACTAATATTATAAATGCGAAAGTAAATCTGTCTGTCTGTCTGTCTGTCAGTCTCGCTTTCACGCCAAACGCCAAAAGTATCTCTGTCTGTCTGTCTGTCTGTCAGTATCGCTTTCACGCCAAACGCCAAAACTACCGAACCGATTGTAATGAAATTTTGTATACAGATAGTCTAAGGCCTGAGAAAGGACATAGGCTACTTTTTTACTGGAAAAAAGGGTTGTAAGGGGGTGAAAATGCGTAAATTTGTTCAAATTAAGTTAGTTCCAACAATTCATAATAGATGGCGCCGTGCGTCTTCTACATCGCGCTGACGCTTGCTCAAAAGTCTTCCTATAAGACGTGGTATCATCTTACATTTAAGTTTCGATTTTTTTCGATTGTTTTATCTATTCTACGGTATTAAATAACTCAGTACTTATCTGTGCAGTGTATCTGTGCAGTACCTTAAATCTATCAATGATAAATAGTTTATGGGTAAAGTTGTGTAATTGGAGGGCTAAATAAGCTTTAAAATTTGGCATAAAATATAAAGTTTAATATAAAAAAATGAAATACTTATTGTGTGCACACTGCACAGCTCTATTGATTTAAGGGGTACCAGGGTTTTTTTACACCAATTTTGTTGACATCGCGCGCTATAAACTGAAGTCCACGCGGACGAAGTCGCGGGCAACAGCTAGTTAATTATTAAAGTACAAATACAATTAAGATTATTGTAAGTATTTCAAGTGCCTACCTGCTACCATTATTGATATTGATTGCCCGTAGCAAAAAAGGCCAAAAAAATCACGTTAGTTGTATGGGAGCCCCCTTAAATATTTATTTAATTTTGTTTTTAGTATTTGTTGTTATAGCGTCTACAGAAATACATAATCTGTGAAAATTTTAGAAGTCTAGCTATAGCGGTTCTGGAGTTACAGCCTGGAGACAGACAGACAGACAGAGAGACGGACAGACGGACAGAAGAACAGACGGACAGACATCGAAGTCTCAGTAATAGGGTCCCGTTTTTACCCTTTGGGTACGGAACCCTAAAAGTGACCGGGTTCCCCCCTAAACGCCTTACGTAGTTTATGGATGCCTCCTTGAGTCCCCCTTTACTCTTTGTGCTAGTATAGATGGCGCATGAAGTTTGCAGTGTTAAAGTAATAGATAAAGGTTTTAAAAAATACGTACATAATATTATAATATTAGCTTTATTTTTAACTTAAATAATTTTTGTATTTTAAAACTCATAATACTACTTGATGATTTGCCCTTCAATCCAGTTATAAAGTACTTATTGCACTTTCCCTAGTTAAAAAAATGCTAGTTATGGTCGAAGTAACTAGACTACATTTTGTTGTTTGAAAGCGCAATACATAAATAACATTGACGTATTATAAAATTTAGATATTTTCAAAACTTAATACTTATTTTAAGACATTTTAGTTAATTTTTAGTGAGTGCAGCAGGGACAGTAATAATTAATACAGTTAAAGGATGTAGCTATTGTAATAAAATTACTAATAAGCTTCATATAGCTATTGTAATATTAAGCTATATATGGGGTGTAACAAAACTAAAAGAAGCTTTAGACCAGCTATCCCCAACCCGCGGCCCGCAGCCCGTAAGCGGCCCGCCGCGCCCGCCGCGCGGGACTTTATTTGTGGGCTGTGGCCCGCGTGATGTCAAACCATTTTGAAATTCACGCCCACCGGCAAAATAATGTGAGGACATATTCTATCAATCGTGAAAGTCATGAATATTTTATTCACTTGTAAATCGTTAATTTTGAAGTACGTTATTTTTTAAACCTAAAAATTTTTGTTGCGGCCCGCGACACCAAGACCAAAACACGTTTTAGCCCGCATGAAGAAAAAGGTTGTGGTCCACTGCTTTAGACCTTAGGGCTTAAGGGTGTGTATTCGATTAATTCCTAATCCCTTTTAGAGCTTTAAGAGCAAGATTACACCAACCGAGTAGAGTGACGAGACTGTGGCGAGACAGTGCTTTTCGCTAATTTTATAGGCCGAGAGCACTGTCTCGCAGGCAGGGCTCAGGCCCTAAACAAAAAGGTGTAAACTTATAGATCATGGATATTTTTGTGTAAAATTGATCCCACCAAAAACATACCTGTTAAAATGAGGCCAAGTTCCTATCGGCGAATTTTTGACCTAAAAAAAAGTTGAAATCCAATCCTATGCTAAGTTGAGATGCACTTCATCGATCGTAATCATCTTCATCAACAGCCTGATCCATAATATTTCTAATTTGATTTTTTTTTTAATTACATATCTTATTAAGGGCGGGCTGCCAAATTTTGCTGTGTTTTCTTATACCGGACGACGGTTGACTTAAATGAAATTGAGATTTATTTAATCATTGTATACAGTGTGTTTATGTAAACACCGTTATCCTTGAAACCATCAAATGAGACCGTCAAAATGAGCAACTTTTTCTATGAGAACAATGCTTTTTTTAGGCCAAAAATTAGCCGATAGGAACTTGGGCTAAAATTTTAACAGGTAGTTATGTGGGATTTCAATACCTTTTTTTTTTTAAGAAATCATACTTATTTTTTTTCTTTTTATGCCACGCCCGATATAAACAAAAATTTGATAGATGGCGCTAGTGGTATTTGTTAAACTATTAATAGAAGCCAAATTTGTAAGTAAACAGTATTTATTTAATAAGCTATACAGTGTGCTTTATACATGACAATATTTTATGCCCCCTCTCTCCTCCTCCCACGCTCCTCATCGTTTATCTAAATTTCGTAGATGAGCCGGCTCACGCTTGACTGATTTCTTAAATTTCCACAATTTCTTAACCTATCAACTCCCAAGCGGCACCTTGGTGCCGCATAATAATTGAAAATCTATTGTGTCTGGAATTCCCACGATCGAGGTATTCATTTTTAGGGTTCCGTAGCCAAATGGCAAAAAACGGAACCCTTATAGACTTGTCATGTCTGTCTGTCCGTCCGTAGGTAAATCTGGTAAGTAGTGTAGTCCGTGAACCGCATTAAGATTTTGATACAAAAATGGAAAAATTATTAAAATTTTTAGGGGTCCAACATAGGTACAACTGTAACAAATTTTTTTTTCATCTAACCTATGCGTGTGGGGTATCTATGGATAGATCTTCAAAAATCATATTGAGGTTTCTATAATATATTTTTTTTCTAACCAGAATAGTTTTCGAGAGAGACTCTTCCAAAGTGGGAAAATGTGTCCCCCCCCCTCTAACTCCTAAAGTAGGGGCATGATAAGTCTAAAAAAAATATATGATGTACATTACTATAAAAACTACCAACTAAAATTGGTTCGAACGAGATCTAGCAAGTAGTTTTTTTTTTTATACGTAATAAATGGTTACCCTAAATTCTACTTTCATTAAATCAACTGAAATATAAAAATAAATCAAAAACCTTTTAATTTTATAAAAATAAACCTTATTGCTGCTGCGGAACCCTTCATGGGCGAATCAAACTCGCACTTGGCCGGTTTTTTGTTAATCTACATACATAATATAATATAACACACGACCTGTGTGCCAAACTTAATGCTAGGACAATTGAAAGTGGCCTCTGAAGTTCGTAGATAAACCGACTCACGCTTGACCGATTTCTTAAATTTCTCAATTTTTTGCTAATCTACATACCTATAATAACACACGACCTGTGTGCCAAATTTCATAATGCTAGGACAATTGGAAGTGGCCTAGAGGTTTTGATTGAGTGAGTGCCAAAATTAGCTATTTTTACAGGGACATATATTTTTAGGATCTACCGAAGCTATACCTATGAAATTGGGTATACTGCTAAAGTACTATTAAATGATTACGTAGGTTTAATTTTATGATTGTACTAGTAGTAGACACTGAGCTACAGGGGGGTCAAAAGTGCGTCGAAACGGTTCGTGTATAGTGCACGGCATGCGCGCGGCCTGCTGGAACTTGGTCTGCACCGTCAGCGCACTTCCGTGCGCTTTGATACAGTTTACTACCATGATAGTTACAACTTTACATTTTGAAATAAAAGTTAAATTAATATAACACATCGATGGCAATGAATCTCGAAAGTTGTGATGCAGAGGTACGAAATATCCGGCGCCAGTGGACCAATGCAGCTTGCACGGTTATTGCCGTTTTTCTTATCTGCAGCGTCATGGGTAGGTCTAGGTACTGTATGTGCCATGCGGTATCCCTGAATGAATGAAGTTACGCCGTTAACTGTTAAAGTTGCGTGAAGGTAGGGTATCCTGTATACCCTACCTTCACGCAACAAAAATAAGTGATAATACTTTAGGGTGTGTACGTGTTCCTTAAGTAAAGTTCTCTGTGAAAGTAGCAGAGCTGAAAGACCAACATTTTTTTTTTCATTTTTTTTGGGGAAACTCGTGACGCTCGGGCCCTTGACCCATACAAAAGTGAAAAAAAATTTCGTCTTTCAGCGCTGCTACTTTCACAGTGAATTCTCTTTAAGGAACACGCACACACACTAAAGTATTATCACTACTTTTTGTTACACACTGTATAATGGTATTTTATTTTTAAATAAATTAAGTACCACAATTTACACACCAAATTATTTAGCAGTTTCTGATAGGATGGTAAGTCGTCAGGGGCGAGAACAGTCACGAAATTGCGTTCGAAGGCCGAAGCTCTAACAAAAATGTCCTAAGGTGAAAAAAAAGTACATACTGTACTTATTATACTTACATAATATAATATTATACGCTTCGATCACTATACGAGAAAAACATACGACTTACGAGGCAGTAAGTTATACAATCTTAAGAATCAAAGGATAAACTCATTATAGTCAAGGATCTCTAGAATTCTTGAAGAATTTTTGTCTGATACCATCAACAGTCAACATCGAGATGAATTAGACAAGGACGGCACGACACATCTCGTCCGAACCTCGACAGGAGCAAAGGAGAGGGCAGATACTTGAATGAGGGGTTACGGCGTGAGTCGGCGGGCGCGGGGCGCGGGAGGGGCGAACGTCGCCATCGCGATTCCTCGTTTATTTTTATTAGTCGTTTTCGTCCCTCCGTCAGTGAAAGGCTGTGTCGCTGTAACCGAATCGTACAAATTATACCGCGAGTGACCTCAGCTTGTGTTGTGTGTGACTTTATCGCTGTGCATTCAAAATGGGGTGTGGAACGAGTTTTGTGAAATATGTGCTGTTTTTCTTCAACCTGGTTGTCGCGGTGAGTTGTAATAAGGGCGGGAGAACCGGTTTTGTTATGATTCGACAGACTGTGATCAGCCAAGAGTGAAACCCATGGTTATGTGGCTCCACAAGTCACAACCATGGGAATAGCCAGTCTCCGGCAATTAACGACGCCCGAAACAAAAAACACAACCTTGTTTGATATACTTAGTTCTTAGAACGTTGTTTCTCGCAGTACGGTATTTGAAATTTTAAATCTCGTAACTCGTTATCATAGCGCGTTTATTTAATAGGTACGATATTTTTTAGCTTTTTAATTTTTGTTATAAGTTTAAGCACGTGTCTTTATAGTTGTTACTTCCTAAATCGTAGCGTAAGATTCCTAGGGTTTTTATAATAATATAATAAGGTGTTGCATTTAAGCAGTTTAATTATTAAAGTTTAAAAATGCTTTAAACCAGCTCTACCACGTGCTAATCTGTGGCTGACCGCTGAAGGCACTTTAGGAAAAAAAACCGGCCAAGCTTTCCGTTACAAAATAAAATTAACATTCGGACTCCCACACCGATTTCGGTGACAGGTAGGCGTTCTATTGAAAACAAGCCAGCTACGCAGAAGTAATTAGTATAGTGCCTAAGTGTGTGCAACAATACTTTCTAGTCCTTTTCCTTTGATAACCCAGTGGGACAGAAATGGACACGCCCGAGAGATCCGACGTAGCACCGACATTTTAAATACCCATCCACAATTCCACTCATGGATCACTCCTCTTGTCAGACTGTTTGGGAATCGAACCCACGAATTCCACGAACTACCCACCATGATATGACAAAGGTTTTTCCAAACTGTCTGACTCAGAAATATCAAATAAGCAGCTGTACTATTATTTATATTTATGACGTGATTATGTGATAGGGCAATGTGTGGATGTCTCTAGAGTCTGGTACGCTACATAAATACATCTGTCACCGTCAGCAGTCACCACTCTAGAGTTTGAGTAGTAAAATTTCTCCCACATCCATGACAGATCCTTTTGAACCTTATCACAAAGAAAGTAAAGTCAAAAAGTGGTAATATCACTTCCACAATACCCTTGTCTGTAAGGGTCCCCGCAGATATATAATACAAGAGCGCTTTAGTGATGGGAATACCCGTACGCCCGGAATAGATTCGAAATTCGCTCTTGTGACGTCACAGTAGGTATGAAAAAAGTGACACGCTCGTGTTCATATAAATTGTAGCGACATGGCGCTTCTATCTTGATCTGTTTTCCACACTGTGCACTTTCATCTTCAATTTTCGTCATCAACTTTCATATTGGCGCATTCAATAATTGAATGCGTCAAGGAACGCAACGCCAATATTGTCATTTTTGAAGTTTTGGATACGGTCAGAGGGCATGCGTCGCGGGCGTGCCTCGTGTTCGCTGTTGACTATGCTATAACGCATGCCCTTGACGAACAAAAAAAGGCACAGTGTGGACAAAGCTATTAGCTATGTCCACACGCAACGCCAACTGTCATGTCACTGACATTTAATAACAAAGCGAAAGTTTTGGATACGGTCAGAGGGCATGCGTCACGTTCGCTGTTGACTGCGCTATACGTTATAACGCATGCCCTTGACGAACAGAAAAAGGCACAGTGTGGACAAAGCTAATAGGTGTATATATTAGGTAGTTAAGCTTAGTCCTATTAGCTGCTTGAATAATGGTTATTCTTTAGCAATGAGTGCGACCATGATTCAGGCGTGAAGTGACATCATACCTACTTGTTTGCATTATTTTATGGGTAATGTTACTTTTCGCACTGTACTAGGTATGTTCGGAGTTATTTTACCTTGCCGCCTCGCCTCTACAAAATATAGTCCTTTAATTTTTTCATCGACTTCCAAAACGAGGAGGCTCTATCAGGACCCGATCTAGCCATTTAGCCGCTCCAGGCAAAGATCATTTTTGCCGCCCTTTACATATACAGGAAACATATTTGTTGGGGGAAAATGGGAGGAACATTTAAGTAAAAGACTCAAATATTTCCACTAGCAAACTTAAGGTAGGTTACCTGGTAAAATTCTGAATTCTCAAACTTAAGTGGTGGATGGCTAGGTTGGAAGATAGGAATAAGTCAATTTCGCCGCCCCTCATTTTTGCCGCTCTAGGCAAATGCCCGGCTCGCCCCCCCTTAGATCGGGCCCTGGGCTCTATTTTTTAATGAAATAAGGGGGCAAACTAGCAAACGGGTCACCTGATGGAAAGCAACTACCGTCGCCCATGGACACTCGCAACATCAGAAGAGCTGCGGGTGCGTTGCCGGCCTTTTAAGAGGGAATACGCTCTTTTCTTGAAGGTTTGCATTGCAGGTCGTATAGGTCCGGAAATACTGTTGGTGACAGTTCGTTCCACAGACTATATATATTTGGCTGTATTATGTATACCGTATATTATTTTTTGGTATTACATTGTACAGTATATTATTGATTACGGTATTTGACGTGTAACCAGAGGTTGCTTGCCATCTCGCTGGTCGAGTGGAAATCGTACATTTCAATCCCAATTCCCATATAAAAACTCATAAGAAAGAGAGTCCTTTCCCAGAAGAATATGTGTTTTTATATCAAACTTTGACATCTAAATCGATACAGCGCTCATAACGTGGAGCATAAAGACAAAATATTTTTGTATTTATTTGTAATGCTCCAAGTTCCAACTCCCAAGCGGTCACATTCGACCGCGATAACAATAGATTTCGACGAATTCACGATCGAGGGATGTAACATATTATTAGTTATTACATATTATTAGTATGGATCATGGATGCTATAACAAAGCTCAAAGGTAGATGTACACTTTTAAATACCCACTGCGTTGTATTCGCTACCAAGAATCCTTCTTGTGGTCATATTTCAGCGAATTTTAATTTTTTTACAACGAACACTTGTGCATACTGCATAGTAGCGCCCACATTGATTACAACTTACAAGAATAGTACGAATTACTTACGTTTTCTTCGTAATAATGTCTAGGTTAAATACTTCACTGCATTGCATTTAGCTACAAAACTGAACGAGTTCACTTAGATAATAAGAAAGCTTTAATTTCATAAAAGTCTTGAATTACCTAAGACCTAAGTATTAAGTAGGTTAACTCGTGTTACGTGTACACACTTAATTAACAAGTAAGTTTCTTATTCCATGATTTTTAGGCCAAAATAAATATTAGCCCTACCTAATTCTTTGTCAAAATTTAGTCGTATAACACATTGTGGTGTTATGGGTCTGATCAATCAAGTTGCGTGACAAGCGTCCCTTAGCCCTTCCATTGGCGCCCTAAAACTGGTCAACAGGTGTGTTTCATTGAATAATTAATGATACGGAACTACGGGCCGTGGTTATTTCCTCGAATATCATTTTTCCCTTATGTACATTTTTGACACGTTATTGAGTATGTGATTTTCCCCGGGGTATTGATCGTGCATTATTCGGATTTCGGACAAAGATGTTATCGTACTTTTAAAAACGACAGCTGGAACCGAATTCGCGAACCCCAAAACTTCTGTTTCAAAGCTTCAGAGACTTCATTCGTCAAGGGGTTGTCGGGTCAATTTTAAAATTGATCAAAGACTCGAGTTATAAGAATTGGGCCCCTGGACCTAGTTATTCATCAAATTATTCTACCTGTTGTATGTTGCACAGAACAAGAAATAAAGTGTTCGTATTGTTTTATCATGAGAAAGACATCCGAACCTAGCTGAGGATCTAGAGTCTAGACTCTAGCTAGAGGATAATGATGGTGATTGCATACTGTTCAAAATCAACCCTTCGCCTATTATCTACTCTGTGCCTTCGCTCATCGCTGGCACGTGAGAACCAGTGAGTAGTAGAGGAGTGATTCAACATGCGTAGCGTATTTTACGCCGTGAAATAATTTTATCGCTACTGCTTTGTCACAAACAAAGTGATCTTATTTTTACATTTTTTTATTACATGAGGCCAGTCACGAGTCACGATCCGATTTAAAAGATTGTAAAATAAATCGGTAATGAGTAATGACGATAAAGGGAGGAGCATTTAGAAATAGATCATATTGGCATAATATTATTATATATAATGTAGTAGAAATTACACATCGGAATAATAATTAATAATTATAGTGCTAAAATATATTAAATATATATAGAGGTTACATATATACATTTACGACTTCAAAATACATTAAAATATACATTATACAATCACGTGATAACAATAAAAGTACAAAAACCAATCGTTCTGTGTGCACCATGATTCATGGAGCATTGCACGTCACGCTGGCTTACCCAACGATAAAGGAGCTGGTAAAAACCATTATTTTACTTACTTGTACAATGTACATGCCTAAACATCGACATAATATCAATGCGTAGAATTTGATAAACAAAATTTTATTTTGATGACCTCCTATGACTTAAGTAACCCGCGACTTGTGAATGTGATAAATCAATATACGCCCACAAATCTTACGAATTGAAAAGTAAAAGTTTTGCAGTTATACAACAGACTAAATAGATGGGATGGACTTCCTACATTGAATATAGAAATCGCAAGTGAAACAGCGAATGCAGATTTCCGTTTGGCATCGCGATTTGTTAATGATCAAGTTTTTGATTGAGCTCACTGCTCATCATCTTCAATAACTTAATTTTTTTACGCGTAGGCTATCCTGCAATGGAAAAAGTTGAAAAGGACTATAAAATTAGAGGTAATTACAGGACTTTTTAGTTGTATTTTGTGGTGTGGTAAGATCGGATGAGGAAAGAGTGATGGCACAAAGAATGCAACAGCTTCTTGCTCTTAGGCCCCTCTGCTCTTAGGCCAAAAATCGTTTGCCTCCTGCTGTGGGCCGCAAAGGTTGCTTGAAAGAAAAAATATGGAACTTTATACAATATGAAGCCATAACAATACGAAGCAACATATGGCATGATGGCACGATTACGTGTTCGCTGCAGACCTTAACATGTCAACAGCAAACAATGTGTTTCCTTATTTCATGTTTAAATGCCTCAACTCTCAAGGTATTACCGTCTAAGACGTAACTGACCTTAATACTTATGCTGTACAAGCTTCGCAATTACTATTGAGCATTTTATGTAATCGGTTTATATTTTACACCTGTAAGTGATGAAAGTATCCAGGCGTCTGTTTAAAATGTTCATTACATCTGGAGCCTTCTGAATATAGTTCAAGGAAAACATCGATGACCAAGGAAATTGTGTACGTGACTCGTTTGCACGATGTCGAAAGTATCGAAACTTATGCTCTGGCCTCTGCTTAATAAAATTTGAGAATAAGACATTTCTCTACGTGATCGCCAACTCTCTCGCGTATTTCAAGTTATGTCTCTTTTTTAGGGTTCCGTAGTTATTTCTACTGAGTACTTTACATAGCAAATAGCAATCGAGCACGATTTGAATATTGCTTCTTATAATGTCACTCTGCAGATTTCTTCAAAATAAAACATTGATATGCGGCGCGACAAAATGCTTATTTTCTCAACCTCCTTTTCATCATCATTGTTTAATATGTTAATGTTATTATTAACATATTAGCCTTAATGTTTAAATGTATAAGAAAACCGAATTTGATAGTCCTGTCAACATTATCCTGATTCCTGAGGATATAGGCATAGTATAAAGTATAAACTATGCTATAGGCAAGGCCTTTGCTCGCATATTCATGTACTTGCTCCTTAAACATTACTCTGTATCAAGTGACCTCATGTCGTTTTGGTCTCATAAGGTGGGGGAACATTACGCGCATACTAACTAACAGCCTTCGTCCAAGGATTATTGCAAGATTTACTCCTCGACATAGATACTTTCGAACGCCTACTGCGAGAAATTTGAATTTTGTCACATCCGCCCCCGATGTGATGGGAAAATGCGACTATCGAACAAATTACGACTCGATGACCTCCAGAAGTAATTACTACGACAAACTACTTGTTTCACTAGCTGCATTCCATTTGGTTGTCTGCATTCATTCTAGTTGTTAGGTTGCTGTCTGCAGATGTCTACAGATAAAGACAAAATGTGACAGCTACATAATATTATGACACGACTTGGTGACCTCCAGAAGTAATGACTACAGCAATTTGTTTCACAGCATTCTATTTAGTCATCAGGTTGGAGATGTCTATATAGACATCTGCAACCTATGGATGGAATAAAAGTCTACAGATGTCTTAAAAATACCCACCTTGATGCAAAACAATTTCAAAATTAAAGAGGCACAAAAACGCAGTGAACCGCCTACCATCTAGAGAACAAATATTTTTTGTTTGTGCAGCTGGTTACGTCAAATGTCTCAGTTGAGTGAGTAAGAAGTTGCAAGGTTGCGATACTAACGAGTTTCACTAGCGAAGTCGTAAATTGCAATAATACGAGGATACTAATTTTAAAGTAATAAGTAATAATTTAAGATCAAGGAAAATGTAATACTTAACATAATAATATTGAATATAATAATAAGATCAAGGATAATAATAATTATAACATATTTTAATATCCATTGTGATTTTTAAGTGATTGAAGTTAAAGTATTTAAATCGTCAAAGGGAATCACTGTCTAGATTTTGTTAGAAAAACAGAATACTATGAATGCCAATATTAAGATTTTATGTTCAGATCATGAACTTTTAAATTGTTAATAATTGGGTGCTTTACCTTAGTTTCCGTGAAAGCAAATAAAACAGAGTTGAATATCATGAAACTATTTAAATACTAAGTAGAATAGAACCTTACTATGCATTATAATACAATTAATATTAGAAGTTATAAGGATATCCTGTTCTTCATACAGGAATTACGTATTTAGGACGTGTGTTGATTACTGAGGGCAGTTTTATGGTGTTTTAATGGGTGCCTGCCGACTGACACAATAAGTTTTGGTAGCATCTACAATCTACATACTTAATAGTTACTCGTTCAATACTGTTACTATATCCTGGGTCCATAACCTAAGAGAAGTTTTGTTCACGGACTTTTCTCTTATGAAAAAGATAATATTAAAGTTATTAGGAAAATTATTTTGTCTGTTGCCGTATTTTATAATTAAAAAATTATATTAAGATTCATTAAATTCGTCGCACGTCTTACTTAACTATCTGAAGACAATTTCTTTTCTTGTCTCATTACTTACAAGTAGTATTCTATATATTTTAATAAAATACATATAATCATCAGTTCAAAGCAGTCATTTTTATTAAATTAAAAAACATTCCGAAAAAATGGTAGAGAGTGGATGATTCTACCGTTTTGTATGGGAAAAATTGGTACCGCATACCATTTTGTTTACCATTATACTATTTTGTATGGGAAGATCTTTCTCTACCGTGTTGTTTGGGAAAAATGTGATATAGGGCACTGCATGTACGAAATTCTATTTTCCGTTCGTTACTACGCCCAGATTCGCGTCGCTGTTCACGTGACCGAGATGACATCACCCATCTTAGACGGTCTCTATGGCGCCACAACATACTTAGCACTACATAAAGATATTACTTGTATTAAAACAATGAACAATTAGCGACAGCTATATTAGGATCGGCCTTGTTACGAATTTGTTAGAATTATTTGTCTGGGTTTTCTTATCCTTGCAACTGAGTTGCTTGATATTTAGAAGCTTTAGCGAATAGAATCTTATTAGTTGGTCCTGGATCCTGGTCACAGAATACATATATTAGTTTAACAATCCTGGTTGCTAAACTTGTCGCTCTAAACAATTTTTAAAAAGTAATAGAAAAGAAATTGTGTTAATTTGATAAATCACTATCAAATTAACATTATTTTGTCGATAAAAGTTCAGTTTTTTGTGACACAAACCACCCACTATTGATGTTGTACGTTTACTATTCAGGTTATTAGGTTAATTGGATTTTTGGTTGGTCTCAGTCATTAAATAATAATTAACAATAACCACCCTCGTCTTGTATATTTACAATTCACCCTGTTTGCTTTAGTTTTTTGGTTTTTCGAGAGGTCGCGGTAAGCCCCCATAACATCGACCCATATTTTTGATAATTTCTCACGATTTCTGATTCCAATTTATTGATATTTCTTGAATATCCGGTCATCATTATACTATGTAGCCATTGAAGGCTATTGCAAACTTCTTATATTATGATCATGATTTAAACATCAGTATAACATGTTAAGAGGATTCCACACCGCCATTTTTTCCATACAAACGTTGTCCCCTGTTTCCTCCCTGGATAATGCTAGTAGAGTTATAATTTTTTTCCTGAATATCTACGGCCACTAATACAATGTCCCTATGTTTTCTTTTTTTTCATTATTTAATTATTAAATAAGATATGAACGTTCAAAAACCCAAAAAAATGGCCAGATTTTCCACTGTGTTCAAACGTCCAGAAAACAGATTTGGATAGATTATACAAAAAAAGCAAAACATAGGAACACAGCTCAAGCCTTTTTTTAATCTTTAATGAAAAAAGTACTTAAATCGGTTAAGTTTTGGAGAAGGAACCAGGGGACAACGAATCGTTGATTTTCTGGATTTTCTGCAGTTGTCTCTATCGCGTTCTGCGGTATAGGCTTGAGGTAAGGGAGACAGCTATAGATATTACACGTACTTTTTTTTCATTTCTCTAGCCGCTGTGGTATCCTCTTAACAGCATCGCTACACAGTACAAACGCTAAAAGAATAGAAACACTGCAAATTTCCTTTGTCAATCTCTCTGTTCTACCATGGTTCTACCATTAGGAAGAAACCTTTTCTATTGTATCTATTCTAAGCATGCAGAACCTATAATTTAAAATCCAATTGCTACGAAATAGAAAATGCTTCATAATTCCCATCCTACCAATTTGTTAGTTATGGATTAATGTATATTTAGATACATAATATGAGATCACTGGCAGGCGGCAGCATCACTTTGTGGGCGAGCTGTGCACGGATGTTGTGACCTTGGAATGAAGTATGGCTGAAATACAAATAAAAACAGTAGTGAGTAGACAAATTGTTATTTACGCAATCGTTCTTAACCCTGACCAAAAATTCGCAAAAACACACAATGGCGGCCTTATTACTAATTAGTAATTTCTTCCAGGCAACCACAGATAGAGGAAACATAATTTTAAGATATAAGTATGGTAAATGTGCCATTTACAAAAATGTATTATATCAAACGTAACATGATGCTTCAAAATAAATACTTAAGTATATAGATTTACATATTTTGGTACGTACAGTTGTCGAAAAATGTTATACCCTGTGAGGAAAAAAATGGCGAAAATGGCGGTTGCATCATATTTTTTCTAATCAACATTTCTTCATCAGTTCGGCGTTTTATAAAGTGTTTATTAATAGGTCACACATTTTTAGATAACCTTTTGAAATTTGAATAGAGATTGTATTGTATATTCGGACAACGAAGGTCCTTGAGTCTTGAGGGCTTGGGATACGTAGCTATGTAGGCATCAGCCACACAGGCGCCTTCACCCCAAAATCAATAGCTAAGAGATTTTGGTACTATACAACTTCTGTCTTCTTATACGATAATATTATATTATGCTCTTTAAATAGGGTTTTTGGAGTTTTATTATGAAATATTTATCAAAATATTTTTTATTGGAATCGCTATGACTATCAGAGAAGTTGATTCCTATGCAAATCGGGGACCTAAGTAGGTTGGTCGCGTTACGTCAAACTAAACCCAGCTGACAGATCACAATTAACATTGAATTGACAATATTCGACCAAATAACGTTGGTCTGTCAATTGCATAGGAATCAACTTCCTCGATGGTACATGACTGTTGTCATGTGCATTAGAGTTGTTGTGTTTTTGCACACAACAGTATTGCAGTGTGCTGTGTGTCTGTTGTGTGCACTGTATGTGTGTTATTTTAATTTTAAGACAAATTAAATAATAATCGGCCAAGTGCGAATCGGACTTGCGCACGAAGGATTCCGTACCACAATAGAGCAAAAATAGGCTGAAAATTGTGTTTTTTGTATGGGATTTTTATTATTTAATTTATTAAAATTTTATTATAATTTTATAAAGCATATACAGAACTAAGTATTCCGTGAATATTTCAAGTGCCTTTGTATTGCCGGTATTGATATCGAAAAAAATAGCAAAAAATCACGTTTGTTGTATGAGAGCCTAAATTATTTAATTTATTTTGTTTTAAGTATTTGTTGTTATAGCAGCAACAGATAATTATACACAATCTGTGAAAATTTCTTAAGCCCAGCTAAAGCGATTTTTGAGATACAGCCTGGAGACAGACAGACGGACTGACATCGAAGTCTTAGTAATAGGGTCCCGTTTTTACCCTTTGAGTACGGGACCCTAAAAATTGGTTGCTCCATAGTTAAATACTTCATTATTTAGTTTATTATAATGTATTTATCTTCCGTTTCAGCAAAAATTTAAAATACCATTATAGAAACAGATAACAGATAAAGTCGCTTGATAAAAAGGCCCGCTCTCTACATAAATCTCGACGTAAATTATTGGCTCTAGGGTCTAGGTCCTAGACCCTAGACTCTTAGACTCCTAGACTCCTAGACTCTAGGACCTAGGTCATACCTCAGTACTTATAATTGTGTATTCATCATTTTCAAGGTTTCTTTTATCTTCCGGAAAGCGTTTTTAACAAAAGTTTGCATACTGACGAACTGTATCTACGGAAGCGGAAAGCTGATTAGCACTAAAACGCGCTAAAACCTTGGTGTTTCATGTTTATAACAGGATTATGTTGGTTTTAGTACCTATTTAGTGACAATAGTATGTTAATGACCGGTTTACATTTAATTCCAATCCAGGTCTGGATTGCTACTGGAATAACAAATAAATAATGTAAACGGGCACTGGAGTGCATTGGTTGTTCCATTAGCAATCCAGCGCTTGTTTGGATCACTGGATTGGAATAATGTAAACCCGCTATAGCGTATAATGTAAAATGTAAATTGTAAACTATTATTGTATATATGTATGGGACTAACAATGAATAGGTCCAAAACCAAAATAATGACCAATAGCACGAAGCGTAGGGTCGAGGTAGACGAGCAAGAAATGCACTATTATGTCAACGAGTACATCTACTTGGACCAGCTAGTTTCATTTGAAAATAGACAAGGGAAGAAAGTTGATCGTCGAATCGAAAACGCCTGGAAGAGCCACTGGTCCATGAAGATTTACCGATCTCCCTGAAGCGCAGACTCGTCGACATGTGCATTCTGCCTGTCCTAACCTACGGTGCACAAACTTGGTCATTGACCGATTCACAAAAGTCCCAACTCGGGGTTTGCCAAAGAGCAATGGAGCGCAGTATGTTAGGAGTAAAACTTCTGGACAAAATAAGGAATACCACACTGCGCTCCAAAACAGGTATCTGGATGTAGGTGTCAAGGCTGCCAAGCTGAAGTGGGATTGGGTGGGTCACGACTCACGTTGGCCGTATGCATTCCGATCGCTGGGCTAGGATCTCAACAGAGTGGGCACCTGAAGACGGACGCCGCCGCCGAGGCCGGCCTAGAAAAAGATGGCGTGATGAGTTGAAGGCATACCAGCCAGGCTGGCCAGCGATGGCGCAGGAGAGAGATAGTTTAGGCTCAAAATAATAAATAATAAATTATTATGTAGAGTTGGTCTAAAAATTGCCATTGTATGTGATGCTTCCGTAAATTATTATTACATTCATTTTTGTTTTCGGACTTAGTCGTCGTAATCAAATCGTAAAAATCTACGACGTCGCAGAACGCATCGTGGAAATTTGCGACGCGATAGCGTGATTTCCGATGACATTTTTGCGTTGTGACAAGTGACAACTGACAACGCATCGCATTTCTCTGCGATGTTGTTTTTGCGATACGACGCCGCAATGCTGTGTTGGGCCTGGCCCTAAAGGCTTTCTTTAAATATTGTAGAAAAAAGGACATAGCTAAAGGGTAAATTTCCAAAACTTCTGAGTTCTGAGTTGTAAGACGAAAAACTTCCTTAACTTAAATTGTTTTACGGGCCTTGAAGATGAAGTCGACGAATACTGATCATGTTTTCCTTTCGACTTCCTCAAATAATATAGTTTTTTTTTAATATTTCACAAAAATGCGCGCTAAGAACGCTAAACATTACGCTTAGTATTTTGCAGCGCATATTTAGGGTTCCGTAGCCAAATGGCAAAAAAACGGAACCCTTATAGATTCGTCATGTCTGTCTGTCTGTCTGTCTGTCTGTCTGTCCGTCCGTATGTCACAGCCATTTTTCTCCGAAACTATAATATACTGTTGAAACTTGGTAAGTAGATGTAGTCTGTGAACCGCATTAAGATTTTGATACAAAAATGGAAAAATCCTCGTCCTCATAGGTACAACTGAAACAAAAAAAATTTTTTTCGTCTAACCTATGCGTGTGGGGTATCTATGGATAGGTCTTTGAAAATCATATGGATGTTTCTAATATCATTTTTTTCTAACCGAACAGTTTGCGAGAGAGACTCTTCCAAAGTGGTAAAATGTGTGTCCCTCTCTAACTTCTATAAATATATGATGTACATTACTATAAAAACTACCAACGAAAATTGGTTTGAACGAGATCTAGCAAATAGTTTTTTTATATATGTCATAAATGGTAAACATTAATTTAGTTTTCACTAAATCAACTGAAATATAAAAATAAATCAAAAATCTTATTAATTTCATAGAAATAAACCTTATTGCTGCTGCGGAACCCATCATGGGCGAGTCCAACTCGCACTTGGCCGGTTTTGTTAATAAAACATTAATTATTATGGTAAATTAATAAGCAACAAATTACGCTGACGTTCGTGTGAGCCGAGTGTCGACTGTCGACCAAAATTAGAATAATTTTGTTGTTTTTGCCAGCCCAGCCCTTCACACCTTCAAATTAAATTTAATGATTCAGCTATAATCTCTCATTAGTCAGGAATAGTCTTCATATAATATGACTGTATTACATAATGTTCCTATGTAGTAGATAACACATAGCCCAGAACACCGGCAGAATGCTAAGTGCCGTATATGTGTATTGGCCAGAGGAAATGGGGAGCATACCAATGAGGATCGCGGTTGAATGCCTGATGTGTCACTTCCTTAAAGGTGTGAAGCGTAGGTCTAAACTCTAAACAAATACCAGATATTTCCACTGTCAAAATTATGCCATTAAACTAACTTTTTGTGAACAAAGTTCCACACACTAGCCATCTAGCCATATCCTCACACATAGGGAATGCAATACCGGGATACCGGGATCCCGAAATACCGGGATCCCGCATGCATTTTGCGGGACTAATCCCGGTCGAAAATTTAGCGGGATCCCGCGGGACTGGCGGGATTACAAAAAAGCGTAAATATATGTGTAACGCTGCGCGCGGGAGTGCGTGAACTGGCTACAGGCAGCCCACTAAGCAATTTACCATCAATTCACCTATAATTCACTTTAAATGACAATTGTACCAACTAGCGTGGAAGCTGAGCAAACTTTTTCAGCTGCTGGCTACCTTGTGTTGAATATCAGGAGCCGTTTTGCAGACGACACAATTAATACCTTAACATTTTTAACATACTTTTATATATAAGTTGGTTAAAAAGTGTTTTTTAGTTTTTTTTAAACATTTTTTTTCACGTAACCATTTTAAAAAAAAGTTTAATTATTTATTATTTAATATTTTTATATCTAAAGTCTGAAGTATTATTAAACCCTTGTAAAAAAAGTGTCCGACAATGTTTGTTTTATTTATGTTTCTAAGAATAAAATGAGTTCTATCAAGTAAAGTCATTATAACGATTTATTTTAAAAGTTTAAGTCCACCCTGCGAGATCCCGTAAATACCGGGGTTGAAATTATCCTGCGGAATTGCATTCCCTACTCACACACAAACAGTGCGGACTTTGTGTTCATGGTTGAGGAATATATGAAAGTGGACAACAGATCGACAGGGATGAAGTGTAAGGAAAAGCTTTTTAGTTTTTAGTTTTGACTCGGACTTGACTTTGAGCTTTAAAGCTAGACTTTTCAATTCCTATTTTCACAAAGTAGATTTTAAATCCTAGTTCTTTAGCTATTGTAATAATTTAAGCTTTGTTTGTAGAGCTATGCTAATTGCTGATAGTACGTGTAACGTGTTGGCACTATCAGGATTAAGGAAGTAAAAAACACAAGTGCATTGACATTTGCCACCACGGTATTTTCCACCGAAAAATTTCTATGGAAAATTTTAATAAACCTGGGAAATGACTAACTACGGTCTTCAGCGAAACGAATTTCGACAACAATCGTATTGTTCATCGCGGCCGTCTAAACGAGCGAATTCCTTTACAAATCACAATGACTGGTGATTTAAGTAAGGTAGCTAATGATCATGAACCTAAATTGATGTTGCATCACAGCTCACAAAGTGGTATTGCGGTGAGAGAGCTATTTGGAGCTATATCGGTAACTCTAACTCACAATTTCTAGGAAAATGAACAATTCCCAAATCACTGCAGCTGCTGACATTTCTAAAACATGTGCATTAAATGTTTGCATTAAATGTTTGGCGAATTTTTATTTTGATCTTCAGTTCAATTTAATATAACCTTCTAATGGATATTGTACACCTGCATTGTACACCATAATTGAAACACCGTTGGAATGAACAAAGCTGTAGTTTTCAATTAAGCTAAGACCTAGTAATTGTGAACAACTGGAGTGTCTGGATTGGGATTAACTTTCCACTCCCCCCTCCTCCCATGTCCACCTCATTGTCTGGCGTTCGTTGACCCGTTGTGCAAGAGACGTGCACGTGAAATGGGTTTCGTGGGTGAGACCGAAAGCTCTATTTGGTTCACTAAATAGAGTAGAACAATGTGAGTTTACTGGTACCACTGAATGAAATTTAATTAAATCTATACTAATATTATAAAGCGGAAGAGTTTGTTAGTTTGTTTGTTTGTTTGAACGCGCTAATCTCAGGAACTACTGGTCCGATTTGAAAAATTCTTTCAGTGTTAGATAGTCCATTTATTGAGGAAGGCTATAGGCTATATTTTATTACGCTAAGATTAATAGGAGCGAAGAAATAGAGGAAAATGTGGAAAAAATGGGGGGAAATTATTTGAAAGGGTTTATTTGAACGCGCTAATCTCAGCAACTACAGGTCCGATTTGAAAAATTCTTTCAGTGTTAGGTAGCCCAATTATCGAAAAAGGCTGTAGGCTATATTTTATTACGCTAAGATTAATAGGAGCGAAGAAATAGAAGAAAACGTGGGGAAAACGGGGGAAATTATTTGAAAGGGCTTATTTGAACGCGCTAATCTCAGGAACTGCTGATTCGATTTGAAAAATTCTATCAGTGTTAGATAGCCCAGTTATCGAAAAATACTATAGGCTATATTTTATTATGCTAAGACTAATAGGAGCGAAGAAGTAGAAGAAAATGTGCAAAAAAACGGGGGAAATTATTTGAAAGGGCTTATCTCACGAACTACTAGAGCATTTTTTCTGTTTTTTGGATCAGATAAGATAGTATTATTAGTATCTAAGTATTGTAGTTTAATAGTATAGTATAATTATTGTATTTTAAAATGTTACAGTAATTTAAATTGTTCATCAATATTAATTATTAACTGTGCACGCCCTGTCTGATGTTTCTGTTCAAATTTCTCTACTTAGGACTGCTGGAAGAAATTTCTTTTAGAGATAAGCAGTACCTGTTGTGTCGTCTTTCTAATATTGTTACTTTTCAATGGTTTTGTGTGCAACAAAGTGTAAAATAAAAATAAATAAAATAAATAGGAAGTAAGACCACGTGAACGATCATAGCCTTTTTTTGTGGACTAATTTTTCTGTGAAATATCTAATTTACGCGGGCGAAGCCGCGCGGAACGTCTAGTTAATAAAATAATAATTATGGACATAACTTTACTTATCTGTAATTGGCTCAATTCTATGGAATATTTTCTGTCAAATGCCTCATTAAATTAAGAGGATACACCAGGGGCTAGAGAAATGAAAAAAAAGTACTTGTAATATCTATAGCTGTCTCCCTTACCTCAAGCCTATACCGCAGAACGCGATAGAGACAACTGCAGAAAATCCAGAAAATCAACGATTCGTTGTCCCCTGATTCCTTCTCCAAAACTTAACCGATTTAAGTAGTTTTTTCATTAAAGATTAAAAAAAGGATTGAGCTGTGTTCCTATGTTTTGCTTTTTTTTGTACAATCTAGCCAAATCTGTTTTCTGGACGTTTGAACACAGCGGAAAATCTGGCCATTTTTTTGGGTTTTTGAACGTTCATATCTTATTTAATAATTAAATTATGAAAAAAAAGAAAACATAGGGACATTGTATTAGTGGCCGTAGATATTCAGGAAAAAAATTATAACTCTACTAGCATTATCCAGGGAGGAAACAGGGGACAACGTTTGTATGGAAAAAAGGGCGGTGTGGACTCCTCTTAAACTAAAGCCCCCCGGGGAAAGGACATAGATAGTTTCTGTTTTAGATTACAGTTTTTTCGCTATGAAGGAATTGCTGCAATCAACATCTAGTAGGTAAATGATAGGCCTAAGTTATTATTAGTTTATTACATACTTAATCAAAAACTATCAAAGTTTAGCTGGCTAACCAAATCATAGTTGAGAACTCGTTTGGTTATGACTTATGAAGTTAAAGTCAATTTAACTTCACGCCCCTGTATGAAACTAAATAATTCTTAAAGTTCTCGTGTTAATCTAAGTTAAAGATTTAATTTCTTCTGCAACATATTATAATACCTACTATTGTTTACAGTAAAAAGAAAGAACAGATTTACGTATGATTCAGGGGCTAGAATTTAACTTTAAGGCATAAGAAAATTTTCTCAGTGCTTACACTGTGAACAATGGGACCAAAATTCAAAAGACCAACCAGTTTTCATACAAGACCTAGTATTGTTGAATCTAGACCGTCTTTCGTCACTATACCCAAACATGTTTCCACTTCATCCTTGAGATCCAGTTTCTTGTACAATTTGAGTATCCAGCGAGGAACCGGTTTTAACTTAAGTCGTTTGGATATAGCATTAGTTTGTACTGGTCAGATATTTTTTGCTCCATTGATATTTTCGCGGTAAAGCGCAAAACCGCGTGTCCAAAATAGCCACAGAATTTAACAAGACATGTAATATGATTTTTTTTTGCCTCGATTTGCCGTTAGGACTTTAGATTTTTCCTCCTTTTAATTAAAATCACTTGAGGATATTTAATGAATGTTAGAGTTAATTAATAGAATGCCATCGGAAGCGATGTGGAATCTTCAGTCCTGAGACCTGACGACTACAGAATTCCAGACTCGTGTATAAAACGAGATTATTGGCAAATAGTCGAGGTAAAAAGGGCCATTACTTTATCCCTTTTTGCTCGTTTTCTTCAGTTAGGTACTACTTTAAAGCTTTAGAACTCAATCAAGTCAAATAAGATATTGTGGTCAGCAGTTGAAATCATAATAATTGGTCAGTAAAACTTGTCGTGACTGCCATTTGTAAAATCGTAGATATTATCAACGAGGCGTAGGGCGTAACCTTTAAAAAAGCTTTTAAAATAAACCTACTATATTACCACAAAGGCTTGTTTGATCAGGGGCCTGATTCCCAATCCTCGAATCGTTTCGATAGCAGGCCGCCTCACTTTTGCGTGAGCCAGCATATATGCGAGTAAGATAGCCTGTGATCGAAACGAAATTTGACGCTTGAGAATCTGACCCCAGAAGTTGTGAACATTGAACAGCGTAGAGAACAAGAATAGTTTTGGATGTAGGTCGCGGCAGGTTGGTGACCGCAGTCATTAAGGATGTTATCGCTTTCCACGGGAGCTCCTGTTCTAACGGTACTGCTTGTCATGTGGTTAGTGGTGACACTCACATGCTGGTACTAGTACTAAGTAACAAGTAGTTCACTCGAATGATTATTATGAATTATAGTCTGTCAAAAAAGTGAAGAAATTAAAAAGTGGCAACGTCGTAGAGTAATCCCTTTTTTCTTAGATTGATTTAAAAGGGCCACAAATGTTGCCACTTTTTAATTTCTTCACTTTTTTGACAGACTATAATATAATATTCGAATATTCAAACGAATTCGTTTATGACATAGAATGTTTATGAACTTCGAAAGAAGTTAATAGGAATCTGGATTTGGTAATACGAAGAGCTAATGTTTCGTCGTATTATATATACTAGAGATCGCCCAATGGTCGAAATTCGACCTTACTTGCAACGACATTAGGACTAAGTCTAAGTACCTATATTTTGTAAAAAAATATTGACTTCATCATAGTCTTTTTCAATTTTTGTCTCTGGGACTCAGCTGATCTCAGACTGGCCCTTTAAGCATTGTCTAATAGTATCTTAAATTAAATAAAAAAAAACACTAATCAATTTTCAATTAATTGTCAACTTGTTGTCAACGGACATCAATCATAAATAAAAGAGCATAATTCGTATGTACATATAGGCTTGTCACTCAAAAATTTGTCATCTTTTTTAGTAGTAGTGTCGTAGTATGTGTAACGTTTTATTTGTTAAAAATATATATGATAAAAGCATAATTTTAAAATAATATTAGCTTGATGCACTCCTTCTCCATATAAACTATAACTGTGCGAAATTTCATGCACCTACGTTTCCCCATTTTTCGTAAAAGGGTTACAAAATTTTTCTGTCACGTATTAATATAGATAATATAGTAGAAAGGGTTTGATCACATGATGCAAATTAGTAAATCTATACTAATATTATAAATGCGAAAGTATCTCTGTCTGTCTGTCTATCTGTCTCGCTTTCACGCCAAAACTACCGAACCGATTGTAATGAAATTTTGTATACAGATAGTCTAAAGCCTGAGAAAGGACATAGGCTACTTTTACTGGAAAAAAGGGTTGTAAGGGGGTGAAAATACGAAAATTTGTCCAAATTAAGTTAGTTCCAAAAATTCATACTAGATGGCGCCGTGCGTCTCTTACATCGCGCTAACGCTTGCCCAACATCTTTCTATAAGAGGTGGTATCATCATACAGTCGTCTTTCGATTTTTTTCGAATGTTATTTCTTTTTTACGTTATTTAATAAGTCAGTACTTTATATTATATACAGTGACGTAACCTTAAACCTATCAATGATAAATAGTTTATGGGTAAAGTTGTGTAATTGGGGGTTAAATAAGCTTTAAAATTTGGCATAAAATATAAAGTTTAATTCAAAAAAATGAAATATTACGTGCACACTGCACAGCTGTTTTGATTTAAGGGGTACCAGGGTTTTTTTATAAAAGCTTTTGACACCAATTATGTTGACATCGCGCGCTATAAACTGAAGTCCACGCGGACGAAGTCGCGGGCAACAGCTAGTGATTCATAAATGAATAAGGAACAGTTATTTTTTAACCGCACAGACGTGTACGCATTAACCAGGCTTAACTCTTATCGTGTGGTGACACAAAAACAACCACCTTGATGGTATCTCGGTCGTATACATACATATTTTAGACATTCTTCCAAGTATCTGACACTAAACAGTTTTTGCGTTTACAAACCGTACATCTATGAGACAAATGGGCATCTAAAAGAGTTCCTTTGGGGTATTTCTTGTAGACCCATTCTAAAAGTGTGCATCGATGAGCTCTGGGACTCAGTAAAGGCCTTAGGCTGCGTTTCCACCAGAGATGTGTTGCGAGGAATGTGTTTTTTAAAGCATCGCCGCGTTGAGCGATGTCATGGCAAGCTCACGTCAATGAAGCGCTTCTATTGGTTCTCAAAAACACATTCCTCACAATACATCTCTGGTGGAAACGCAGCCTTATAGGGGCTCCGCGACACGTATAAATTGTTTTTATTAGTCATCACTCATCAGACAATCTGCGAGCATGGTAACAATTCATTCAAAGACATTCTTCTTTGGGGGTTCGTCAAAAATGGCACTTCTTAAAAGGGTTCCGCCGCCAAAAAAGTTTGAGAAAGAGCTGTTGTAGAGAATTGGAGCACTGAGCAATTATTAATTCCAGACAAAGAAGAAGCAAGGAAGATTATAATGATCTAAGTGTAAAAACAATTATGAGTACTGAGGTAGAGAGTAGGTTCAAAAGCCCGAAGTTTGGCTATAGCAGGATCATGTAAGGTCAACTGGACGGTCTCAATTAACCCTTATTGGCGCTAATTGTGCGAGTTAGCGCTTCGCAGGATCAGAGTATTATCGTGTTTTGTGAATCGTATTTCGAAATTATTCCATATTAAAGTGGCTATCCTTGGTAGGTATATTACATTTCTTTTTTTAAATAATTATAATTTGACTTCTACATATGTTTCGTCAAATGTCTCTGAAACATTATAAACTTGAGCCATGGATTGTTGGTATGTTACTATTAAACATAACATGCAGTTGTGAACTCAGCATTTCGAAAATAGGAAGATATTACTGCAACTTTTAGACTCTTTTAACTGGGTTCTGCAAGGACCGTATCTGGTAAAATATCTGTTAAAGTCAACAGTATTTAATGCTGCAAGCTAACTAGCTGCAAGGCTTGTATTATCGGTGAGAGAGTCTCCATGTCAATTAATTTAATGTCAATTTAAACTGCACATAATGGCAGAATAATTTGGATCAAAAATCAAACTGAGATCAAAACTAAGTTTAAACACAGTAAAAATAATAAATAATATACTGTACACGTATATCAAAGATTTTCCAATTAAAACAAAGTACAGGTTTAGCGGGCTTGCGAAAGCTCGCGCCTATTTACGTTAGCAACTATTTCCACGACGTGTATTTATAACACACGTCGTTCACCGCACTCCCGGCTTGTTTATCCGTCGTGTTCGCTGTTCTACAGAAACACGGATATCGACGACTTCTAATTTCTAAATATTCTAATACATTTAGCGGAATGTAAAAAAAGTCACTAATACATTTAAGTATAGGGGCGTGAACGGCGTGAACGATGGACAAATTTATAAAAATAATTATTAGGACGGAATAGGGGTCCTAATTTCTAGAGACGAAGCAATCAACTTCAACATTTCTGCACTGGCCACTGGTAGTCGTGTGAACTGTGAATTCAGGACGGGCCGCTAGTTGAATATAAGACTAGAACGAAAAACTGATAGGGTGCTAAATATTCCGTATCTAAATATAACGTGAAAATAGGATCGAGTATAAACAAACTTGACCGAATAAAAACTGTGCAAAACGTGATGTGTTTATTACCGTAGGTGACTAATATAAACAAAATTATCACGTTTTTAGGTCACTTTCTTTTCAAATGTTTTTGTTAGTGTTTAACACGATATCATTGTCACCTCAATTTATTGGAATGTGAAAATGTTTTGGTAATGTAAATCGGGTCTATTTTTATGAACATTAAGTAACTAGGCAACTACTTTTATAATTTTTACGATTACAACGCCGTCTTACATAGGTATCATCGAATCGATCGGAAGGCATCCGGAATCCGAGGTTCGAGAATCTCAAAACTCAAACAAATCTACTTTTACTATTCGCGGGCTACAGCTCAGTAATTTTAATTTTTAACAACACAGAGGCCTGTTAAGATGTTATTCAATGCGACCTCGATACTCAACCTGCGTGTTATGCAACAAAAGACCACATCTGCTGGCGTTTAACCACGTAATATTATAGTCCTCTTATTTTACTTTCGACAGTGTTACCAGCCCAACATAAAACACTTGCCCAATGATTGATGGCAAAACTATTTTTAAATTTCACTGTTAGCAGCAGTAGGTGTAACAGATATTTTAACAGGCTTAATAATATTATGGTCCTTCGACGCAAATTTTTTTCTTGATTGATTGATTTAATTACTGCTTAAGCTAGTCTGCGGCCTCGGAATATGAACAAAATTATGTCCATAATTTATGGATAGCCGTTGTTTGGATATCGGGAATCGGGATACAATAATTTTAGACTAAGGTCCTTCGACGAAAATTCAAGGCCATTTGTTTCTTGATTTATATTATCTAGGGTCTCAGAACAAGAACGAAAAAATATGATTCGGAATAACCGTTGTTTTCACTTTTCACTCTTGGTTGGTCTGTCTGATGCTTTTACTTTTGTTTGACTTCCATATAATTGGGCGCTGTTAAGCATTCGTGTACTTACCTAAAAAAATATGTAGTACGTATTGACTATTGAGTTATGAATGCATATATTATGTACATACTTTCTTTAGATGATTTAGAACAAGACGGCATTCAAAATTCAACAAAAAATAGTATATAGTATACACAAATGCTTAACAGCGACCATATATTTATCATATTGCGTGGGTTACTTACTTTTCTTCTTCTTCCAGTTGGGTGGTCTCGCGATCGTCGGTATCGGCGTGGCCGTGCTGCTACAATGGTCGGTGATGGTCACCGAACTCAAACACTACCTCACCGTCGCCCCGTGGGTTTTCATCATCATCGGAGCTGTTATGTTCGTCATCGCCTTCTTCGGATGCTGCGGAGCGATACGGGAGAGCCACTGCATGGTTGTCACGGTAAGTAACTTAATAGCCACACTAGCAGCCTCATTCATAGATAATGATGATTAAATTTCAATTTGATGATGAATTTGACAGATGTATGGGGCTTATTGTCAAAATCTTCATTTCATAATGCCGCGGCCGCACATGCGTCTATCGTTGTGCTATGAGACGATAGTACGATACCATTGGACAATACACGCAGATCGTCCAATGGTAGAAGAATGGTATCGTTTTAAGTACGAAGCACTACGCAGGTGCGGCCCGGGCATTACAGTTAAGTACCTAATTAATGTTCGTCTCTGAGTGCGGCGGTGAGAGACGAATATAATTATTTAGTTAATTGTAATTAAATTAAAATTTTGACATAAGCCCCATACATTATCTTAATTATTAAAATGAAGTTTGATCATCATTAAGTGTCCCTGAGTGCCGTAATGTATGGAGTATGGATTATGGATGTGGTTCATGTGAAACAACGTGGGCTACTTGAAGTACTCTTGCTCCCGGCAAAATATGTAAAGTTGATTAGGGTCCAGAATCCAGATAAGTACCATAGTATTTACTTAGAGCTGGACCCTGATCTATCTTCCTAATGCATCTACTTTTTGGTCCAGACTCCTACAGGATTTAAAGACTTGAGTCGACCACTAATGTCTAAGAGCATATTTGTATAGTCTGATGCAACAATGCAACTTTTAACTACATACCTACTTGAGTTTGAAACTTTGAGAAAGCAGGTTCTTAAAAGTTTACCACAGTAGTTTAGTCGAACTCAAGTGAAATGTAGTCAAATATTCAACAATGCGTGTGATCAGTATTTTTAAACGGAGAGACAATATAACACGTAAAGTGACGTATAGGAGTACAATCGTAGAACAAACAATGCCACTCTCTATGGGGAAAGAAAGCAGCTTTCGCTCAAGTAAGTGTGTCACAGAAACGTAATATGGACGTCGCTAAGCTAAGAAACTCTGTAAGGGACTGACACAGAGGTTTTCTAGTTACGTCTAATAACTTCTTAGTTATGGTGATTTTGTGAAATAAACATCTTGTTTCTAATATTAAGCTTTATAGGTCTTGCTTTATTATTTTTTTAAGCTGAAGGGAGAATCCTAATGGTTTATCACTTATTCTTTGTCGTTCAACATCGCATAGTCAGCATTTGGATATTTTTTTTTATTAATAGATAGATCAGATTACTCTGTCCAGACCAAACTCTGGTACCGCTAGAGCAAGAGGAATGGGTTATGGGACTTATGCGAGACTGGATTATGGAAGGACCCCCAAGGGAGTCTTTGCCTAACAGTGGGACAGCTAAGCTCTTAATAATAAAAGACAGGTCTACCAGATAACTGACTTAATATTTTCATAATATTTATTATTTTGTTAGGAATATGTATTGTACAGTAGTGTGTTAAATTTTTCCACCTTTGTTTCCAGTACGCTATCTTCCTGCTAGTGGTGATCATCGTGCAAGTGGTCCTCGGTGTTCTTCTGTTCACATACTCCGACTCCATCAAGACCAGTCTCGTCAAGGTGGTAGATTCGACCTACGACAAGCGATCGACCGACACCGCGTATGCGACCATCTTCAACAATATCCAACAGCAGGTATGGCCTTGTTACGAATGTCAAGAAGACTAGCCCGCTTACTAAAATATTTGTTTTACTTATATTATTATGTATAGGACTGTTATAGACGTTATAGTTATACGATCTTTTGTCTTTGTCGAGCACGGTACAAAAGTGTATAGCTACTTTACTAGTCAAGAATATTATGATAACATTGTCGAACTATAACTTACGTAGTAGTTCTGTTTATCTGTCCTATAGCGTCTGTATACTAAATTTAGTTTTTTAATAAGAGTAGGTACTGTGTTGATCTATAAGTTCAGGGTTAAGACACGTCCTACTGAGCTATTTACTGTTATTTTTTTTTTATCACTTATCAGTTATGAGGTATGCTTATGACCCACTAAAAGCTATTTCTTTTAATAGGCCATTATAAGCTATTCGATCTACTATGATTATAGTACTGACCAGTCGCTGTCGCAAAATTATGCTGCACAAATAACATTAATTAACTTATATTATGTATACATATTATGTATATTATTATGTTATTGACTGCAGTTCTGCATGTTATCGCTACATTATTGCGAGATAAAAATTTTATATTTTGTTTCAATGAGTTTTCCCGTTGATATGAAATTAACAGACTTGCATTTGCATTTAAAATGTATTTTAGTAGTACCGGTCTAGCTCATAAGGCAGTAGGTACACTATACTTTACCAATATTGTTGCTGCTTGAACCTTAAGGCAGTAGGTACACTATACTTTACCAATATTGTTGCTGCTTGAACCTTAAACCTAATACTATACTCAAAGTGACACCAGTATGGCAATTAATAGGGTTCCGCTACCAAAAAAATTGAGTGCCGCTAAAACCTCATCTTAAACATAATGGTTCTAACTTCCTAATTCTCATTCTAGCTGGTCTGCTGCGGTAAATACGGCGCGGCTGACTACGGCATCGGCACCCTCAACCTGGACAAGTCCTGCTGCTCCAACCCCGGTGCTGTCAGCAAGCTCATCGGTGGCCAGTGCACCATCGCCGACGCCAACGACGTCGGCTGCAGCACCCGCGTCGCTGATCTCTACGAGAAGTGGAACAAGACCATCGCTGGTGTTGCTATTGGTGTGGCGTGTGTTGAGGTAAGGGAGAATCTTAGCCCGGTTTCTCAGGTTTTATAAGTTCATCTATTCACTAATGACTATTCGGCCTTTGATTGGCTTACGTCAAAATCTTAACCATCAAAAACGCCGTTGAACTGATAAACTTCTTTAAAAAAACCTCAGAATCCCCAGTTTTCTTGAGTGTAGTACTATATAATAATATAGTATATTATTATATTATGTATTAGTCAAAGTCAATAAAGAGCTATTTCACAACAAAAACGTGGGTTTATACTTAAATTTATGATGGCATCGACGTTCTTAGCTATTCATCGCTAGCTAGCTTACTACTGATCAACAGCTGGGGTTTTGAGGATTTGACTTTGAAGCTACCTGTATATAAATGTTGTTATACCTGTGTTTATATAAAAAAATTTAATGTTTCAGGTTGTAGGCGCCCTCTTCGCCCTGTGCCTAGCCAACTCCATAAGGAACATGGACAGAAGGTCTCGCTACTAATATTTTGTACATTAGAACTGGTACCTATGACACATTTTGGTTTTTTTTTTTGCTAATTGGGTGTTTGTTCCACGGATCTTAAATATGAAATTCAATGGCTGTCACAACACTTCATTATGTAGTTTCATTAAAATGGTCTAAGCACCATAATATCATTTTACACATTCACACAGAAATCACTTAAAAAAGGGACAAAAATAATAATCACAATCAAAAAATGTGGTAGCCAATGAGTTTTAAAAGTTCTTTTTTTAACAACTTTTTTTTGCCTAACCATTTTCGTAAAAAAATATTTCTTGTTCTTATTACTGTGGTTATTACTTACTGGACAAATTGATATTAAGATCCGTGTCCAATGCATGGCATATTTTGTAATTGGTGTTTAAAAAAACTAAGGTAATGTAAATAGTACATTAGAAGAGACTTGTTAAACATGTAAAATAGGAATAAGCCACCCACACCCCACAAAGAATCGGCACAGAATAATATTCTTATTTAAAGATTTTTTGAGAATTTCAGACATTTTAGGTTCCAAATTAGTTGATTCTATTGTCTGAGATGTATTAAGTTTGTTATTCTAATATACAACGTATGCTGTACGGTACAGCATACATTGTCTACTATAGGTAGATACAACCATTTTTGCAAAAATATTTCAGGTTCCAAATTAGTTGATTCTATTGTCTGAGATGTATTAAGTTTGTTATTCTAATATACAACGTATGCTGTACGGTACAGCATACATTGTCTACTATAGGTAGATACAACCATTTTTGGAAAAATATTTCAGGTTCCAAATTAGTTGATTCTATTGTCTGAGATATTGTAGTAAGTTTGTTATTCTAATACTAAATATTATGCTGTATACGACGTATGCTGTACGGTATAGCATACGTTGTCTACAGCTATTGGTACAACCTGTACCTATAGTAGACAAAAAACGGTCCTTTACGATAGTAAAAGTTTTCTATTCTCTGTACAAATATGTTACGAGGTTTTTATATCCGTTTACTTTTTTGCTTGAGAAATATAAAGAGGAACACATTTCCAATATACATACGTCTGCCAAAACTTTACCCATAAGTAATAAAAATACAAATGAAAATAAAAACATCCATTCCGAAATTATTTAGTTACTTACATGGAAAATTATTAGTAATTTCTACATACCAGTTTAATTATGGGGTTATAAATTATAATATAATAATTATAAAGCGCTGTTAATTAGTGTGGTAATTTAATAAACATGATGATAAATAAATGAGTTATGAGTCTCAACTGCGAAAAAGCAGATCAAAGGGGTATGAAGATTTTTGTATGGAGCCTGGCCGACCTACTACTGTCCGCTAAATATGTTTTTTCGCGTTCACGAATATTTTTTTCAAAAATGGATAGCTAACATCAATAAGCACAAACAAAAAATAATCTTGGACAAAACCGCGTACGGTGTCACATTTTGAAGATTTGAGCTGCCAAAGTTGCAATAATATCTTAAATTGGTAAAACTTTAGCAGCTCATATCTTCGAAATGTGACTCTTTACGTGGTTTTGTTTAATATTATTTTTTGTTTGTATTGATGTTAGCTATCCATTTTTGAAATCAATTTTCGTGAACGCGAAAAAACACATTTAGCGAACAGTAGGTCGGCCAAAATCTTCATACCCCATTCAAACGTTTTTCAAATCTCTGACATTCCAACCACACATTCCAGCTTTTTCTAGTGTTGCTGCAATAAAAAATGAAGTTAGATTTTTTTATTTACTTATCATCAAGGTTTTGCTACACCTTGGTTTTTGCGTTGTATTATTATGCTTTTGTCTTGTGTTTATTCAAGTTTTGCTAACACTGTTGTTGTATATTGCGCAGTTAATCATTTGATACGATGCTTTTTGGTGCTTTTATAATTTAGTTTTACCTTTTTAAAAATTTACGTTTTTTTAAACTTTAAAAAATATATTCAGCTCAGTTTCTGTTAATTTCGTAAATTTTTAAAGGTAAAATGTTTATGATTTTGTAAGAACTTTATAAAAATTACACTGCCCTTCGAAATAAACGGATTTGTAAAGATAATTTTTGTTTTAATTGATTAATCTACTTAAAAAATGTCGGTTTTAAAAGCTGATTGCATACCTGTGACATATAAAAATTTTCGAGCATTGGAGGGATCTACTCTGTAAATAAATATTTGTTTATTCTTAGTTATATTGACTAATCAAGAATAATATTTCGGGTAATGATATTTTAAACATTCTTGTTCTTTTTTTGTGTGTAAATAGTTATATTGTAACTAATATATTATTACTTTGTGTGTTATTAAACTTTGCTAGGTACCAGAAACTTGTTAAAACATCAGAATTAAATTGTAAACCATATTATATTTTTTATACTTACTTTATGTTAGGTGTTGTTTACTTACTTGCAATTTATATATTTCTTTTATTACAGGTACGCTTGAAAGGAGAGCTTGACGAAACATTGAAAAAAATATTCGACAAAAATATTATTACGACACAATACCTTTATTTGTACAATTTTAAATAAGTTTGTTATTCTTACTTTTGCCCCACCTTTAAAAGTTGTTCGAATTTCGAAGTTGTTACCAATTACCATATTCAAAATCATTTAAATAATCGCTAGCATAGCATTCATCTCGTTTTGGCTACAATCGATTTAAGATATTTATCGTTAGTGGTATAATGAATATAATTATAAATATATTTGATTATTTACCTCAGTATAATTTTTTGAATTGACAGTGCGTGGAACATGCGTTAGTTTCCTAAGTTTCCTTTTCTTGTTAAAGATAATTCTTTTATAATTGAATTATTACTTACTTTTAAGTTAGGTAAGCATCCCTTTGTAATGTTACAATATTGAAGGTTATATATATTGTATTTTTTTAAACTTAAAGTTTGTACGTCCAATTTACACTTTAATAAAGTTGATACTATGTACGGTATGCATTTCTATTCTACTTTTATAGTTCACTCGATGCTCGATGTATATAAATGTTATTCTTATATTGGGAACAAGAAGTGTCTGTTTATTGTATTTTGAATCTCTTGTGCATTTCGAAGTATCTGCTTTTGTGAATGATACATTGATGGTATGAATAAATTATTATATTTCAACAAACATCTCTTATTTACCCTACCTACTAACAGAGACTAGACATGCATGTGTATAATATTTTCTCTATGCTACTAATGAAGGAGACTAGTAGACGTCCCGGCGCGGCGGGCCGCGGGTTGGGGATACCTGCAGCTTTATATGAACGTGGGCGGGGGCGCTGCTGGTAAAGGAGAACTGTCAAAAATAGCGCTTTTTTATGATGACAGCGTTAGTTGTCGGACCAGCAACAGAGATCTGTCAAATTCTGTGGTCAAAGTTAGGGTTAAAGTTAAGGTAGCCTTAACTATAACCATAACTGTAACTATAACCACGCCTCTGGTGCAACCCACCCTAAGTGTCCATGATTCATATAAATAAAGGGAGATTTGGTAAAAAAATTAAGTAGGTACAAGCCTACTTACTTACCTAATTTTATTACCTACATAATTATTATAACAGTCATGCTGAATAATCGGTAGAAACGAACTTTTTAGGGTTCCGTACCTAAAGGGTAAAAAACGGGACCCTATTACTAAGACTTCGATGTCTGTCTGTCACCAGGCTGTATCTCAAGAACGGCTATAGGTAGACTTCTGAAATTTTCACAGAATGTGTATACTTATCTGTTGCCGGTACACCGACCACAGAACCACTGCCGGTATAACAACAAATACTAAAAACAAAATAAAATTAGGTAATATTTAAGGGGATCATCAAAAAAAAGCAAAAAGGGCAGCCCTTTTTGCTTTTTTTTGATCTAGAAATTCTGTGTTGCGAAAATGCCTTATGAGCTTGGGCAACCAATAACCATACAGACATTTAAAAATTCATGTCCCAGGCATTATAACGGTATATTTTAGAGAGGGGTTACTTCACTCGGAATATAATTAATTATGTATAATACGTGCCTACAGTATAAAAGTATAAACCATTTACAGCGGATGCAAAGTTTAATCTGAGTTTAATATTGTTTTATATTGCAGTAGATGACGCCCGCAACTCCGTTGCGCCAAAATTCATTTATCGCACCGGAACCGTACATTTTTCCGGGATATAAAGTATCCTATGTCCTTTCCCGGGACTCAAAGTATCTACAAACTCAGTAAATTCTATTCAGCAGTTTGGGCGTGAAGAGGTAACAGACATATAGAAAGAAAGACCGACAAACAGACAAACAGACGGACGGACAGACAGACAGACAGGCACACTTTCTCATTTATAATAATATTAGTATGAATTTGTGTTGATAATTTTAATAGTTTATTTATAAACGGTACCCCGGCCCTTTTTCTGGAAAATAAGTCTGATCCTTAGTTTTTGGGAAATAATAAAACGAGCGAATAAAAAATTACTTTGCGACTGATGATGAACATACTGTTTTAATAACATGAGCGGTGTTAATTCTACTAAACGAAAAATAAACTAAACTTACGACTAATATTGATTTATAATAAAATCCAAAACGAGCTTACAAAATGTGGATTGCGATTAATCTATTTCAGATATTAAAATTCTATCCGAGCGACTGTATTACTAAGTGAGCGACTGGAAATACATAGCGGGCAACTTCAATATTAAATATAGATTAAATTTTTCTAAGTGAGGTTATTTATTACGAGCTACTAAAAAGTTCATTTTGAGCAAACTTTTGTGAGCTGCTTTATTAATGATAATTGGATACTGATATTCTATTTGAGGCTTTATATTTTATATTTTGAAACGTGTTTTAATGAAAACTTATATATTGTTAAACGCGTGCGAATTCGAATGGAGGCGGGGCGACGAATCGTTGCAGTCAGGTGAGTTGGGCTGCGGATCAATACGACTTTTTTGGGTTAGGTTAGATTTTTTGGGTTAGCTTCGCTGCGCTTCGCTCCCGCCTTAGCCATCTTGGTTATTTTTTTGTAAACCACCCAGAAGTAGGAGCCCTGTGTAGCCCCGTTATTAATGATTTTTATATATAAACGGGGTTTATCCCGTTAATAAAAATTACATTCAAGCCAAATATTGAAAAAAAATGCTGGACGTAACGTTGACACCAAACAGATATTAATAATTATTAGGTCGCTCAAAAATTATAAAGCTGCTCATTTTGTATTTTAAGTAATTCAAATAAATAATTTCTAAGTTGCTTTTCTGTTAATTTCTCGTCACTCACTCTCAGTCGCTCAAATAGTAATTCTATAACCCAAATTTAGTAATTTTGACACCTAAAACTGTAATTTACAGTCACTCGATTAAATACTACCCTTAAGGTGGCTTTCGGGACTTTGCCGCGAGCGACCGCGACTGACGAAAATTCAAACGAAATGCCACTTTATGACATAGGCGATAGGTTTAATTTTACTCTACCAACTAGCTTTTACGCTGCCGCCGCCGCGCCGGCGGCAGCGTGGGTCGCCACCAAAATGTCAGTAGAAAATGACACTTATGTTCTTTGTCATAAAGTAGCATTTTATTTGAATTTTCACCGGTCGCGGTCGCTCGCGGCAAAGATCCGAAAGCCACCTTTAGTTTTTCCTAAGCTTTTATCTAAAGCCTTAGAATTATTTGTAATTGCTCAAAAATAATATATAAAAAAGACATAATGTCACTTTGACTTGAAGGTTGTTTGACACTAGACAGCTGTCATCTTACAAATTACGAGATTTTTTTATTGCTCGTTTCTCTTTTGTAGAAAGTGATTGTAAATTCTGTAAAATTTAAATTTGTGTATTTCAATAAACAGAGTAGTGCACCTTTAGAATGATTCCTGAAATATATTTTTGATAATTAATAAAACTGAATCTAAAATTATACAAACGTTGATCCAGTGCAAAATTAAGTTTGTGTATACCGATTTCTAGAAGCGCACTAAATACATGAGCATGATAAAATACTGAATCAGAATGGAAAGCAAAAAAGGAAGTTTCATTGTTTTTATAGTTTTTATTTTCGTCATCGTCGAAGCAAACGGTTTCGACACAGAATTGTTTGAAACATCGGCGTGCGATAGCAATGCTTGTTTTGAGGCGCTTCACGGAGCTCTCGGCGATTGCTCGTGTAACGTAGACACGATCGACTACTTTAATAACGTGAAGATCTTTCCACGGATTCAAAGCCTCGTCAGTAAAGACTACTTTCGTTTTTTCAAAGTAAATCTAAAAAAGGAGTGTCCCTTTTGGGCCGACGACAGCAGATGTGCCATGAAATATTGTCACATCAAAACCTGTTCGCAAGAGAGCGTACCTGGGTATAAGAATGACTACGAGGACGAAGAGGAGGAGGAGAAACCTGCAGCAAAGTATGCAGAAAACGCTCAATCCAGTTGTAATTCGGACAGCGATCATGATCCAACATTAGGATACCTAAATATGACCCTGAGTGCCGCAAGCCAGTATGAAATTGCTAAATGGAAAGCGTATGACGCTTCACTAGAAAACTTCTGTGAAAATGATGACAAAGATGCCGATGCAGACTATGTAGATCTGTCATTGAATCCTGAACGGTATACGGGATATAAAGGTCCCTCGGCTCATAGAATATGGCGCAGCATATACCAGGAGAATTGCTTCAGACCTAGAACAAATCCGTATGAATCCTTCCCGTATGTGCTAAGTTCAGATTTAAGTAATATGTGCTTAGAGAAGAGAGTATTTTATAGAGCTGTCTCGGGCTTGCACACCAGCATCAATATACATTTATGTTCAAAGTATTTGCTATCAGAAAAGAAGCTGGGATTTGTTGCGGCTCCGGATGGTGAGTGGGGCCCTAATTTGGCTGAATTCCAGAGAAGGTTTGACCCATCACAGACCCTGGGAGAAGGCCCAAATTGGCTTAAAAATTTGTACTTTGTGTATTTGTTAGAAATGAGAGCTCTGGCAAAAGCTGGCCCTTATTTGGAAAGAGAAGATTATTTCACTGGGGACCCCTCGGAGGATGAAGAAACGAGGGACGCCATACGCAACATGCTGGGTGTAATATACACATTCCCAGATCATTTCAACGAATCCTCAATGTTCAATGGTGGAATACAAGCGACGACTTTGAAAAATGAATTCAGAGAGCATTTTTGGAATATATCGAGAATCATGGATTGCGTTGGCTGCGACAAGTGTAAACTTTGGGGGAAGCTGCAGACGCAAGGTTTAGGGACAGCATTGAAGATATTATTCTCCAGCCAGTGGGATCAGGAAGCCAAAGACCCCGATCAAGGAAAATTGTTGTTACGCCATAAAGCAAATAAGAGACTACAAAGAACGGAAATTGTTTCATTGTTCAATGCTTTCGCAAGATTATCTAATAGCATTCGGGAGCTGGAGAATTTCAGAAATATGTTAAGGTAAGCTTTTATCCTCATTTATGTTGTGAAGTAAAACCTGCTAAGTGGTATTTACCAATATTATATTTTAATATTTCTTTACCCATCGATCGTGGAATAACCAGACACAATAGCTTTTCCATTGTTATCGCGGCCGGATGCGGCCGCTTAGGTCTTCATGAATTAAATTATAGTTGGGAAGGGGAAGAGGGGATTTCGGGAGTAGCTCCAGCGTGTCAGATTAAGCTTGTATAGGCTTCCGACATGTGTCTAGTTATAGTGTATAGAAATCAAATTTCTCATGTGGTGGGTTTTTTTTTTACATTGAAATGTCATCGGAGCTGTCAGATTAAGATACTGGATGTTTAGTATACCCCAAAGAAGCTTCCATATAAAGCATTGACGATTCAAAGGTTTGGTAAGCCTGTAGGTTTATTTAGGTAGGGTTTATTTTAAAATATAAAAAAGTAAAGCTTCATATTTTCCTAACTAAGCTTCGCAGATATTTTATTTTGCACTAAACTAAATGATTAAGTCCTTGCTGTCTAAAATATATTTATAACTGACTTAAATAAGCAATTTTCTGAATATACAAGTTTCCGAACCCACCACTAAAATAAAAAACGCTCTTATTATTTTTTAATCACTTTTATCTAATGTAAAAAACCTACTAAGTCTCCATGACACTCGAGTAACTACAAAAATAGCACCCTCCCCTCCTCTTCTATTATAATTTTTATAATATTTTCACTATCAATACCACTTGTTATGTTTTATAGTGCATGTTATTAATAATGTGTGTTTGAGCTCATGTTTCTTCTATGCACCAGCTTGCTTTAATAATATTCCAGAGGTTGTTGTTTTGCATGTTTTATGTTTGTAACATAATGTCATACTACTTGTGCTAAAATGTTTCCATGGGAATAGATAAAAGTTATTATGGACAAAAGTGTAGAAATAATTGTTGACTTAAAAAATGAGGTTAATATTTGTATGTTGCAAAGCATTAATCAATTTCCAAAAAAACCCATGTGCCGACGTCGAACCTCAGCACCGCCTGATGTCACAACTTTCTCTTTTTATTATTACATCACTATTCATTTTGTTCATCTATGGCAGGGATGGCGAACCAAAGGCACTCATGCAACCAGTGGCGTGTGATGATTCACATAAAATTTGGAGCACGCTACTGGTAACAAAACTAGTATCGAAATAACTATTTTCAACCAACAATGAAGTTTCTCTGTATAGTGTGCACCAAATTAGGCAAATTTTGAAATACGCACCGAATCACAAAAAAATTAACCATTCAATATTTTTTATCGTTTATGACCTCTTCAGAAAGATTTCTTCAGAAAAGTGCACATTGATACGCAAAAGTTCGCCATCCCTGATCTATAGCATTTTTAGTTTCTAAATATATTATGTATTATCTTTTTTGTCGTTGTTGTCGAAAGTTGTCACAATATCCATATTATGAAGCGTTTAAAGGGCGGACCAATCACCAGATACCAAGGTCATGAAAAAATTCGTAGTATATTAAGTGTAGTAGTATTCGCCTAGTTTTTTAAGATTTCTAACGCTAACGTCAAACAGCTAACTAATAAAACCGTTGAAAAGATAAACTCCTGCCAAAAAACCTTATAAACCAACCTTCGGCTCCACTTAAAAGACGTATATTTTTTTTTAGTTAGAGCTGTCTCGCCTTAGTCTCTATCTATCATAACTTTACCATTGATCTTAAATCAACCTATATCCACAGAATATAATATATTGCTGTTGCTATATCGTAAACAACACCATAGCTTGTGATTGTCGATTTAGGTTTCAAAAGTGTAATAAAAATTTCGTCACTGCTCTATTTTTGTAAAGCCACGTATTTGTTCTTTGATATAGTTCGTATTACTGAGTTTTTAGCGTCAAAAAAGATAGGATAATATTATAATAATTTTATTGTTGCAAGAAATGAAAATGAAAACTCAAAATCTACAAGTCGTACTAGTATATTGTTTTATATTTTCTTTATTTTTAGGATTTCCGTACCCAAAGGGTAAAAACGGGACCCTATTACTGAGACTTCTATGTCTGTCCGTCTGTAACTCAAGAACGGTAATAGTTAGAGAGTTGAAATTTTCACAGATTATGTATTTCTGTTGCCGCTATAATAACAAATACTGAAAAAAAATTAAATATTTAAGGGGGGCTCCCATACAACAAACGTGATTTTTCAAACATTTTTTGCTCGGTATCAATGATGACAATTATAGGTAGGCACTTAAAATGTACACAAAATACTCAGCTGTATTTATAATTTAATAAGTAATAATAAAAAAATAAAATAAATAATTAAGGGGGGCAATAAAAAAAACACAATTTTTTACTATTTTTGCTCTATAATGGTACGGAACCCTTCGCGCGCGAGTCCGACTCGCACTTTGCTGATTATTCGTAATTAACAAAGAAAATTAAACTTAATTAACAATTTACCTATGCCCCTAACAAAGCATTACACTTGTTGCCTACGTTCCTTGAATCACGTAGGTGGTTGTGGAGTGATTCAGCAAGTTATCAACAACCTCCTAACTCCTTGTTGCATGTACGCGTTAAGGTACACGTAGACCAAACACTTCTTGTGGTTGTTAATCTCCATTTGAGGGTACCACTAATATATTATATTCTGTGATTTGAGCAGGACCACATAATGTTGAGGCTTAATAATTTTTAATTTGGCGTGAAGACAGAACTTTTCGAATTATCCAGAGAGGCCGGCTTAGTCTTAAGGCCGGCCTAGTCTAGAGGCTGGTATAGTCTCAAGGCCAGTTTTGCCTAGAGGCCAGTCTAGTCGAAGTCATACCGTGTAGTGTGACGAAACTACGCCTTTGCAACATTGTCTAAAACTTGCCGAATTGCGTGTCACTTTGTTGACGATATTAATAAAGCATTTAGTATAGTTAACAATATAAAATAACTTAACAGTATAAACATTGTAAAAGAACATAAATAATTAACATAAAGATCATAAATATATAATGATGTTGAATAGCGGAGATTTGTTCCGCGAATCCATAATTCGTGATGAAAGTCAGAGGTAAACAGACACCATGACGTGTTGTGTGGCTGTTGGTCCACGTCGCTTCCACGCTTAACAACATTGATTTATTTGTAGCATTTATCATTTTAGGACATTAGAATAATAACAACTTTTGTTAATCTTTAAAATACTAACTGCCGCACTCAATGACGAATATTAATGACTTAACAGTTAAGGCGGGGATTAATCTCAATCAAAAACGATAACCTTGCACACAACCAAAGACCAAGCGTATACGCATCGCAATAAGATTCATTTTAGCTTAACATAAAACTGTAACAACTCGGCCGGATCTTCTCTATTTTTCATGTTTTTTTTAATATCTTTTGAAATAAACATTAAGAAACAAAATTGTTCGGTTAAAGAAATTTTAATATAGATTTACTAACAATTTATTGAAATAAAATGTATAATTATCCTAGTTAATACTTATATTTCGATGAAATAGAGTTTTTACGGAGGTGAGTTTGTAAATTAATTACAGCCAAAGTATTACGTTTTACTAAAATGTTTATGGTTTAAGGTATTTTAAATATTGTGCTTTATATCTCATATTTTTTAACACTTCGTTATTATATTGGAACTAGGTAAACCGGGAGTCACGGAATAACAAATTGGGGTTTATCCTCGCCTTAACTATGATTAAATGAAGCCCCATACATTATTATCTGTCAAACATTCTTCATTAAGCTGAAGTTTAATCTCCACTGAACCAGAGTAGACAGAATGATATGTCTATTGTGACTGAACAGTTAAACGTGTTCTGTGACACTGAATGACTCCGAGTGTGGCACTTGGCAGTTAGTACATTTTCTATAGTAGCGATCGATCAACTTTAACAAGATTCGCAATAACATTATAGATGTTTGCTGTAAAATTATTTCTAGCAAAAATAACCGTAGAAGCTATTTTACTTCTAGCCGCCGCTGGGTTAAAAGTCCATTGAGATTTGAAACATTATCATGCAGTATTAAAAATATTAGTGGTTCTAAATCCATGTACAGTGCGGAATTAGAACAACTAATGTACATATTTATTATCCTTGTTCGTTAGTAGTTGGCGCTCTCAGTTCGTGATTAGAAGTTTTGATTTGGTGCCAATAATCTTGAATATGGCACTGAGTTCATGCAACTCTACTATTTCCGTATTATCATCAAGTATCGTCTCTCGTACGGTATAATAATATTATGATAATTCATTATTACGAAAATTATTATCATCAGAACCGTTCTGTAGACCAAGCAGAAATAATAGAACATGTACCATAATAACAAAGTCGATGTAGATTTTAATACAATTTGATTTAGTGAAGATGGATTACTTCCATATCCATATTCCATACTAATGTTATAAAAGTTAAAATTGTCTGAAGACTGTCTGTTTGTTACCTCTTCACGCCCAAACCGCTAAACCGATTTTACTGAAATTTAGTATGAAGATGCTTTGAGTCCCGGGAAAGGATACAGGATGCTTATTATCCCGGAAAATGTACGGTTCCCGCGTGATAAATGAATTTTGGCGCAACAGAGTTGCGGGCGTTAGTAGTACTTAATAACTTTTCGATTGGTGGTGCTTGTAGAATGCAATTTGGTCTGTGTTCCTTTCTACACATATAGCATGGCTGCCATAGGAATGGTTTCTGTCTACGATATAATTGATAAAATGGCAAATCTGTTTTTTTTATTCCTATATACTTTTAGTAGGTACTTAAGTATATTCTTTCGCATTTCTACTGTAGTCATGCTAAGCCTGGGGCTAAAAGCTCTATTAAATAATAATATAATAGTTGATAATTGATATATAGTTTTAAATAGTTTAAATATAGGTAAGCAAAGCAAAGGTAATGCATTTTGGTACTCATAAACTACAAATTACAATATTATCTGCGATAACGTCGATTCCATTATTTTATGTACTTTTATCATTGACTGTTGATAATAATGGGTTTTGGTCACATGCGATGGCCGATGACGGATCGATTAGGACGTAATTACCATCATGTTGGGCTGTATGAAACTAAATACTTTGAAAGTAAAATGAATCATTTTATGAATATTATTCATCAAGCTATTTTCTGAATCTTATTATTCCATTTATTTTGTACAGTTGTATGGTTTTTTAGTTTTAAGTCTGATCATATTTTTAATCTCTGCTATTGCATGTTTTTGCTTTCTGGTGCTCTCTGCACATGGGTCATAATCGCAAGAAATGTTTGCACTAAAACTTTATAAACATTTGGGACATTTATTGGAGCACATTCTGGGAAATATTATGTGGGATCTGGATACAAATTTTTAAACCTTAAACGTTTCTACAGCTCCCAAACCGAGACGCGAAAGCCAGATATATTCGGGGCGAAAAGAGAAGATGGATCATTCCAGAAGGAGCGATGCTCGTCGGGGGGAGACAAGCCTAGGATATGGAGCTAAATTTACACAATGTCAAGTTAGAAAAAAAATAGCAAAAGAAATCAAAAATCGAAAGCATCGTAGATCTGATTTTTTTGGGATTTTGACACCTTGTATAGAATTTTTACTAACAATAATATCTTAATAATGAAAAAAATATTAAAAATCACGCATAAAACTTATGAAATTTTTTGTACCCATCGGTTTTTAGATGAAAATCAGATCTTCATTAATATAATATACATAATTAATATTGCATAATTAACATTTGCAAAATAGTAGAGATTTTTGAGAAGTTTTAAAGTTCCTATAACAAGAAACAGAACAGTCGAACAGGTGAACAAGTCACAAAATTAGCTAATTGAATTTGGATGTTTTTGTACATAAACTCTTTGTAACAAACCTCTTTTGAATTCTGTGAATATATTAAGTGTAAAAATTGTATAAGATAAGAATAATACGGGAAAATTGAAATTTGTTCCATTTCATTAAATCATCACAATTTTGTCACCAGTGACTTAGGTAATAATTCTTTGAAGAGGTAAAAAATATACCTGCGGGTAATAGAAATTCAAATTCGTAGGATAAAAATAATTGATAAATAGTTTACTCATTTCACCATGTCGAAGGTTTTAACTTTTAAGTATTATTTTTACAACCAATACTTTTAATATATTTTGTGGTTTTTTAATATCATTTTAATGATATCAAGGCAATTATTTTAAAGTAATAATGTTAGTGCTAGATACAATTATTGTGGTATTTTGTGTATTATGATTTACTGGTAAGGTACCTCTTGCGGTACTAATATATTTTTTTAACATTTTTCTTTAACTTTAATAGTTTAATTGTTATTTATAATATGTATTAATATTATAAGTGTTATATTTCTCTGCCATGTGAATAATAGAGAACTAAAATTATTTAATAATAACAAAAATCATTTATAACTAGTAACTACATAATATGGGGCTCAAAATGTCGTAACTCGTAATAAATACATTTTCTAGTCATATTTATTTCTTACTTATAATTCCTTGATTTACTTTAAATCACGGGCGTATACATATTATAGCTTTGATAAGGGAGGGGTCCCTGACGTCGCTCGCCCATGTAGGGTTCTGCAGCAGCCAAAATACCTACTCTGCCTACCGACACGCTCCACAGTATAATTATTATTATTATATTGTTAATAGAAAACAAATACATATGTACCTCGCCGATGAAAATCGTTGGGTCCGGACACCTAGGACCCCCCCCATTATATACGCCCATGCTTTTAATATAACGATTGTGACAAAACCGGAAGAAAATATTATATTGTTACTAGCTGTCCCAGCAAACGTCGTTTTGCCAAATAAAGTATTTCACCCATATTATTTTATTGAAGTGACTAAATAAGTATGTCACCATGGCACCGTCCATCGCTATCCCGTCGCACAAACTATGGTCGCCGTCAGTCTCGCCCTCGAGTTGTAATAATTTACTATTATTTATTCAACAAATGCACTTATCAATATAAAAAGTACCCAGTAGCCGATTCTCAGACCTACTGAATATGCATATAAGATTTTGTAACAATCAGTAAAGCCGTTTGGAGGAGTACGGTAACTAACATTGTGACATAAGAATTTTATGTATAAGATGATTAATGCAGTTGAGGCTCATTATTTCAAAACTGTGGCAGATTTAGCTCTTACCAGAAACTATGATCTTACTTAGTAATAAGACATAGTTTATCTTATGTTTTAACCATAAAGTTAATATACCTAGCGGAATAGAGAAACAAAGGCCTGAGCAAGAGAGATGTCACTATCAATAACACTGCGTGGTAAAAAGAGACGTGTGATACATGACAGCAGCACTCTTTTTTGACGTCCAGTCGGCACGTACCGCACGTTGACAATTTAATCTCATAGAATTCATATTCAGTCATGCTTGTGTAAGTGTATACGTACACATATTTTTCACACAGATGAAAACCAATTTCGGTTTCGTTTGACAGCTCGAGATTGTTGCTCTATTCCGCTAGGTATATTAACTTTATGGTTTTAACTTATGAAGATTCTGTCTGTTTAAGTCTTATTCCTATTTTTTATCGAAACTAACAGTTTCAATGGCTCCTTGTATACAGGGTGTAACAAAAATAAGTGATAATACTTTAGGGTGTGTACGTGTTCCTTGTAGAGAATTCACTGTGAAAGTAGCAGCGCTGAAAGACGAAAATTTTTTTTCACTTTTGTATGGGCAAGGGCCCGAGCGTCACGAGTTTCCCCATACAAAAGTGAAAAAAATTTTTGGTCTTTCAGCGCTGCTACTTTCACAGTAAACTCTCTATAAGGAACACATACACACCCTAAAGTATTATCACTTATTTTTGTTACACCTTGTATATTTCATAATCTATTCGGCCTAGGCTCAGTTTCCGTCACCGTCTTACGGTCAATATGATCCCTGAGAAACTACACAATTTTGTTTGAAGTTTCGCATCATGAACAATTTTAGGCTGAGTAGACGGGATAGTTTTAAAATATCTTTACACCATTATTTTACTGCCCATTAAAATGTTGCTAATTGTCGACGCTATTTGCGGTCGCCGTACGTCGATTTTACAGTTCTAAATTGTAGGCGATAAAGAAATATGGAAAAATAAATCTAATGTTGTTTCTTTAACCAATGTCACTATTTCTAACATGTGGCAATCGTTTACCTTTCAATTAACTATTTCATATATCCAAAATGGTTGCCATATTGAGATTTAGGTTGGGTTGCACCAACTAACTTTAACTGTAACTTTAACTTTAACTACAGTGCAAACTGTCAGATCTTTGGTTAAAGTTAAATATGGCGTCCACGGACGCCATATTTAACCATAACCGCTCATAATAAATAAAATAAAAAATAAAAAATAAAAATAAAAAATAAAAAAGCCTTTATTTCATAGACGATTATTACACTAAGAATAAAAAAACTAAATATGTAGGAATTAAACTAATTATTAATCATCCAGAACCCCTCCGCGGGTGAAGGCCTCCTCCAGAGATGCCCACTTTTCTCTATCTTGGGCTATGTTTGTCCATCGTGGCCCGGCTATAGATTTAATATCGTCTGCCCATCTTTTAAGCGGTCTGCCTCTGTTACGCTTACCGAGCGGGCCATTCCATCGTGTCACTCTTATGGTCCAACGTACGTAACGTAACCGCTCATACGTATATCTAAATTTTTCGTGAAAATTTACTATGTTTCACAGTGTTATATTTTTCCTGACGATTTTTACGGATAATAATTTTTTTATAAGTACTGTCAATCCCGTTACCCGTAGCTTGAATAAGAAAATAAACGCAACAGACATCTGTGAGTTTCTCCAGTTAAGTTAAGGTTAAAGTAAAAGCTAAAGGACGCCATATTTAACTATAACCATAACTTTAACTTTAACCACGCCTTCGGTGCAACCCAACCTTAGGCACGGATAGGCCGCGCACAGCTTTAGGATCATTCAGCAAGGCCCTTTTTCTATTTTTGCAGTTTTCGATTGTTTGGTATCTTTGATGAGGTGATGGTGGGTGCGCCGACGCGTGATAAAAAATTTGTACTAACACAAATGTTTATTCATAGGCAGATTGGGCACCCACGTAATTTGTTCGCGTTATGTCAATCCGAGTCGATAGATCGCGATTGACATGATCCGATCAAATGACGTGGATCTGTCAACTGCCTATAAATCAATTTCCTCGATGGTAATGTTATGTTCTGTAATCTGTGAGCTGTAACTTATAAGCTACTTTGTATGTACTTTTAGCGTCAGTTCTCGCTGAAATGTCGCTGAAATCCAAAGCATAACAGCAATTGCTAAGTCGTGCTTCGTCTCGTGTCGGTGTGCCGTGTGACTGACCTTTAGGCCTTGATTACACTTACCGAGTACCACGCCCTCGGCTGAGCACTCGATATGTAATAAACACATTAATTGCGAGCGATAGGCCAATACAATATAAGTACAATACATAAATATACATACCGCGTGTTGGCTAAGGGCACTGTCTCACCACTCTACCTACTCGGCAGGTGCAATCAGGCCCTTAGCGTCTGTTCACATCCAGATGTCAGACGAGACCTGTTAATTGTGTGTTACTACATTTTAAGCACCCTGATTTTGTTTAAGAAAATAAATGAATTAAGTATTTGTAATTTTGTGATAAGGCCAGAAAAATACTTACCGTATTAAACATTATCATGCATAAAACTGTGATTATCATGACATTTTTTAATTTATAATAAAACATTATTTGTTAACCACTATTGTTTTATTTTGTTGTTTTGTGTTGTTTCCCTACTAATTAAACTAACATATTTTAACATTTTTGTTAAACGATTTGATGATGACCTGCTTATTTTATACGCTACTTTCAATTCCAAAAAGTTACCAGTAAAAAAGTTGGAAATGTACTTTATAATTTATTAATAAAAGTTGACCAGGTTTAATTCTGTTAAATTTCTATTAAAATTTAAATAAAGTTTCTGAAACTTCTTAAAGGAAATCTTAAATTTGCAGGTATCCTGAAGAAGAGATCCATTACGTTATGTGTACAAAGGTGTAGCCGGAATAGCTTAGGTATTTATATTATAGTAAGTTCATTTGCATCAGTCTGGAGTCAGGGTATGTTACCTAGATAACTCAAAGTTAATCCCAGCTTAAATATTATATTGTCGTGTCTCTCGTTAGTCGTTACTCGTAAATGTGTATGAAAGAGAAGGGATTAGCGATAAATGACAATAATAGCATAGACCGGTGCAAGTGGATCGAACAGCAAACATGAATAATATTTTATAATACACTTACACCCAAAACAGTGTTTTTTGTAATTAATTTCCCTTAGAGCCTGTCCAGATGAGGCGTTGTACGCGTACCCGTGATACTAGAGCGCGTATATATCGCGTCTACGTCCAGATGCGTACGCGCGTTTCCTAACTCGCGCGTAAAACGCTTGCAATGAGCGGGACTCTCGACTCGCCCGTAATGTCGGCTGTACTCTCTCGCCGAGGCACAGCGAGGCGGCCCGAGTGCGAGAGTGTAAATGGGTGCGCTCGCCTCGTCTCTCCTGTCTCGGACCCTCTCCGTCCGGTGTCGGTATTTCGCGCCCGAGACAAGGGTCTCGCGAGGAAAGCGAGCGCATTAGTGTAAACTCTCGCGTTTTTCTTCTTCTTCTTGGATGGTGATCAATGATCATTGATCGTAGATACGTATTCGCCATTTTTTTATTTTTATTGTATAAATATTTGGTAATTACTAATTATTTATAATAGCTCATAGCACAGAGAGCTACGGCAGCTGCAAGAGAAGTGTTTTCACTTTTCGTCCATCTTATAGAGAAAAATAATGGTCTATCTTCTCTGAATTCATAACTGCCATTGAACTAAGCGAGAATGTACATCATCGCACTCGGGGAAGGGGCTCTCACACGAGACTCTCGCCCGAGAGCTCTCGGCGAGAGTGTACAGCCGACATAAAACGCGCGAGCGACGCGCGAGTCGAGATACTTGGGTGCCATTGCAGCGGCCAGCGTCCAGAACTACGCGCGAGACCGTTGCGAATGGACGTATTTGATTGGAGCGTGATAACTTTGAGTCCATTGTTTGTAGCGTAAAATCGCGCGTAAGACGTGGTTGCTGAATGCAATAGAAATTTAAAGGCGCGTATGGACTTCGCGCGCAAAAGGCCTCATCTGGACAGACACTTAAGAATGTGTGTACCTAAGCAGTTTCCTACAAAAAATTTGGAGAATTCGCCACATCATGAGCATGGGTGCCATAATTATCATACTTTATTTATGTATATTATTCTGTCAATAATGTTATATTGTGACATTTTTATACTACCCCTATTAATTTGTCCATTCACAAGAATTTTAACAAAATATTGGGGGAAGTCACAAGAAAAATATTACAATTAGTGGGTAGGTCGAAAAAATTGAACGCAATTACACCTCTTCATACGTTATGCGCTCCTGGTACTTTATAGTCTAAAACAAATGGGCTACCCCTGTTGATTTGTCAATTCACAAGAATTAAAACAAAATATTGGGGGTAGTCACAAGAAAAATATTACAATTAGTGGGTAGGTCGAAAAAATTGAACGCAATTACACCTCTTCATACGTTATGCGCTCCTGGTACTTTATAGTCTAAAACAAATGGGCTACCCCTATTAATTTGTCAATTCACAAGAATTATAACAAAATATTGGGGGTAGTCACAAGAAAAATATTACAATTAGTGGGTAGGTCGAAAAAATTGAACGCAATTACACCTCTTCATACGTTATGCGCTTCTGGTACTTTATAGTAAAACAAATGGGCTACCCCTATTAATTTGTCAATTCACAAGAATTAAAACAAAATATTGGGGGTAGTCACAAGAAAAATCTTAGAATTTGTAGGTAGGTTGAAAAATTTTTACGCAAACATACGTTCTGGGCTACTGCTACTTCAATACTAAATAACAACAAATGAAATTTTTTTGAGTTAATGAAAATTATGAGAATTTTCTTGAATAATTTCGAATGTCCTGAAATTCTACATTGATTAAGGGCATTTATAGGCGACAAGTCAACTCGCGACTTTCAATACAAAAACTTGCGAAGTTGTTCCTTTCCGCATTTCTAGTGTTTTTAGTTTCTTACTTATTCACGGATAAGGGTGTGATCTCATTTCACATCTCTTTAGCATTTTTACCTTTCTGCTACCACGAAATTGTAGCAGAATGCTAAAATGATAAGAAGCCTGGAAAAAAATATTTTTATTTTTCTTTTATCATTAAGAAAATGTATACAGTTAAACTTATAGGTGTAGGTAAAATAAAAATAAAACAGATGTATTATTTGGGAACGGAATCGTTTATTCAACCCACCTGCAATAGAGCATTAAAATTATACCATTAATCTACACATATTTGTACTGTTCAAAGTACCTACCTATTTATATTCTATACCTTAGTTGAGAACTATCCAATGCGACCAATATCAAAAATTCGCCTGTATTCATAATTTTGTCGCTCGTCACATACACATGGAAAAAGGGTATCTTATGAATAAAGACGAATGATAACCATCTCGTGCTCATAATTTAGTGGTAGTTACAGATCACAGTACCCCTGGATCCTACGATTATCATTAACGAATATAATGTAATATAGATTAGGTACAATTTTTATAACAAACAATAAAATATGGTTGGGAGGTCGCTGTTGTAAGCCATACGATCCAGATTCTATATGGATGATCTGTTAGATACATAAATAAGGTGGTTTTTACAGTGACGAGCTTTAAGAGCAATTTCACGACATTTTAACGTTGTCCAATAAATTATATTTACTACGAGATATTTTTACACTTTAGTATTTTAAAGAAACATTATCTGGATCGTTGTAATGAAATATTACTTCTACCTGCAGGAATAAATATTGGGTATATTATAGTAAATTATATATTATAAATGATATTACATTAATTACGTTATTGCATTTTATTAGGATTATATCATTTATGAGATTTTGTTTGTATTGTAAAAATATTAAATAGTTACATTATTTGAAATAACACGTATTCAGAATTCAGATACACATTTAAAAATTCAATGTTGCTATAGATTTGGACAAGACGTTTTTCGAACTTCAAATAGAGTTGTTCAAATAAACATTTTTTTTTATAAAAATTGAAAATGTGTATCTGAATGCCTCCAAGTTTATCCTAGAATGAGACATATGACTACGCACAGACAACGGGTTTTGAGTTTTCACAAATTAAATACAGGTCAATTCGTTACATAGACATATGAATTATTCTTATAAATATCGATCGAGTTGTTCGTTAATTTTTTTCTTAATAGGTATAAATCTTTCTTATTGTCTTTAAACTTTGCCATTAAAATAAATATGGGCAAAATAACCAGGACAGAGTCGTGTCTCAGCGTAACAAGTGGTGGCAAATTTCTGTGTAAATCGCTTTGGTTTATTAGAATATCTACAAGTAATAAGATAAGCTGAAAATCCCTACATAAAGGTTTATAACCATAATTAATAATAACCAGTATTGACAATGCTTCTAACAACAAACAATATCAATTGCGTAAAGTTTTGGTCTTGTACTTGAGTTCCAAACACTTGTTTATTATTATTATTAAATGTTATATACGTTGTAGATTTATGAGTAACATTGAGAGTTAAAATTCTTGTCAATACTGGAATTGTAACTAACGAAATAATACAGTTTAATGATATGTGCCTAAGTATACACAAATTATTATTGATAGATCGCAAATCATACAACTAAATAAATAGTTTAAATGACGTTACACAATATATACACCTACCATAGTTTAGTACCCTTGGATTTAATGGATTTTATAACTATACTGTCGTTACACCATAATTATGACTATTTCCATAACTAAGTTACTAGCACAATAATTGTAAATATTTACATTTTCAACGATTCGAAGCCACGAATCAAAGATTCAAGGAATACTTATAATACCTACACAATAGATTAGATTAGGACTTTAGACTATTAATTGCATCGTTTAAATTGCTTAGATTTTGTATGGCGCAAAGCACTCACACGTTAAAATAGAACGCAACTATAGATAGTACTTAGTAGGTATAAACGAGGTGACGATAACATAAAAACCGTCGATACCTGGCTTCGAAAACTTCTCCATTCTAGTTCCAACAATAACGCTTTTCTTCGTACATTTCGAAAGGAATCCATTTAAATGTATACGAAAATAATTGGGACTTACAAGTATATACAAAAATATCACATTACTTCGAGGCCGCAGCTTTCAATTACTTAGTCATTACTTAATACTTCTTCTTACCTAATTCGTCGGTAGGCTCGAAGCGTAAACTAGACAGCGTGAAGTAACAAAACAAACTTAAATCGATTCTACACGTACTGTACTTACAAGTTACGACACTAAAATACTTTATAAATTATAATTATTTTGAGATATTGCATCAAAAGTAGCTTAAATCGCATGTTCGAATTTAAAAACATCAATAAATTAAGAACTCGAGCACAAAAAGTCAGTAACTAAAAGTCGGGCGCCGACCGCTCGGTCTGCGCTGCGTGTACGGGCGGAAGGAAGCTGCAGCCTGGCGGACGTCGGAGAGCAGCCGCTACTCGTAAAACTATTTGGCTCACACGACAGAAGCGAGGCCGGTCCGCACCTTATCACGACGTACAAAAATATAGTTCTGGAGCGTCGTTTATCGCTAACAGTCTTTGGCGTCGGGGGACGATCCGGCGGAGAAGTCGTCTAGGAAGTCGAAGGTGGCGACGGCGGCTCGCTCGGGGTCCCCGTAGCGGACGAAGAAGCCGTCGCGGCCGAGGATGGAGGGGCGGCGGACGCGCGGCGCGCGCAGCACCGCGAGGCCCCGCACGCGCAGCGCCGCCGCTGCACCAACACGCGCGTTAGCCCCCTACGTCTACAAGCGGCCGCCCTCTGGCGAGACAACACGCGTGAGCCTGAGCCTCTCGCTCGCACTCGCGCGTACCGCACCGCTCCCGATACCCACACTCGATCATGCTTTGTACGTAACGTATCACTTGTTAAATGCGATCTTTAAAAATTTGACGACCTCTAAAATTGCTCAAGACAGCTCCAGAATGTGGGATGATTAGAAAGACGGTTGCTTCGGAGAAAACTATTGTATTGCGAGGGCTACCATCGCATTTTGCAAGTGAAAGTCATCTAGGTATTAGATATTATAATATTTTTCTTGAAAAGTTAAGGCATAAGTAACCGAAAATTCTAAAAGCAACAACATTTTAGGTAATATCTGATACCTCAATTGTCTAGACAGTTTCCCAAAGCATGATCGACTGTAATGAAAGTTTAGATACTGTGCTTCCTTTTTTGGAGCGGTGCGCCAAAAGACATCTACTCGACATGAAGAGTGAGATGGTGCGTTTGAGTGTGAGCGAAAACAATGGCAGTGAGTGGAAAATATAAGATGAGTATTGAGTATAGACTATTATAAGTAAATAAAATCAAAATACAATAATTAATTAATCAAAGAGGCAGTCTCTATAGTAAAACATCAAATAAAAATGTAAACAAAGAAACAGAATAAATGAAATTATAAAATATAAATGTTAACATTGGCTAAAGGTAAAAACTGGTATTTCTTTGCTAACATTTTAGAACATTCTGCAATTTTAAATTAATTTTGAAATTAAATTAAAAAAATAATCTAAAATTAATACTTAGATACCTCTACCCTAAATAATAGATTGAGTAAATAGAGAAATTAAACTTTGTTAGGTATTTGTATTATTCCTAAGTGCCTGTCCAGATGAGGCGATTTACGCGCGAAGTCCATACGCGCGTTTAAACTTCTATTGCATCCAGATACCGCGTTTTACGTGCGTTTTTACGCTACAAACATGGACTCGAAGTTATCACGCTCCAATCAAATACGTCCATTCGCAACGGACTCTAGCGATAGCGTAGTAATTCTGGACGCTGCAATGGCACCCAAGTATCTCGACTCGCGCGTCGCTCGCGCGTTTTACGCGCGAGTAAGAAAACGCGTAGGCATCTGGATTCTGGACGAGATATATGTAACAGTAGCTCTAGTATCTCGGTTTACGCGCGTACGAGTCGCTCACTCGCGCCTAAAACGCTTCATCCAGACAGGCTCTAACGATTGACTTGAAGTTAAGGACTTTTGAAATAACACACTATGCGTGATAATGAAATGGCATTTCGAGTGATTGTGTCTAAGTATAGAGTTATTTTACCAAAAAGAGATCCTTAAGTCAATAGCGTTTAATATCTTAACTCCTGACAAAGGTAAAATAATTCCAAATTGACTTTAGCACAATAATTAAACCTTGAAGTTTTAATAACGATCTGTGACGGTAACACTGTTTATAAGAATCATATCGACCGACACTCCATTCACTGCTTAGGCAGAGTTGCGGGTACTACAGTTCGACAAGGCTTTAATTGAATATGTCAATGTCAGTCAATGTGCGCTGCTGGTAAAGGAGAACTGTCAAAAATGACGTTTTTGTATGATAGAAGCGTTAGTTCCTTTTCTCGCCACGTTCATAAACAGCCTTGTCGAACTATATAGAACCTATCGCACGCTTGCTAGCGTTGACCAATAACAACGCGGTATCGAACGAATCCGAGTCGAGCGCGAATAGTAAATAACCACGCTCATCGAAAGAGGCAAGTTCCTGATTAGAAACAATTTACAGTCATAGCTCGTTTGGAAATATTTTGGTAACAGGTAAAATAACTCTGAATTAGCAATACCAACCGGTATTTTGCCGTCGGGATCGATGTAGTCTGTGCAGGCGAGAGTACGGCGGCGGCGGCGGCGGCGGTTCCGCGGGAGACGAGCCGCATGATGATGGAGACGAGTCGCTGGACGCCAGCATCACGTCTAGCAGGTTGGCTCGTGCCTGGAATTGGTAAGTATAGCATGGTTCCATAAGTGAAGTTCTTGAAGAATAGAATAATCTGTTCTTTAGTACCTACAAAAATATTTAGACCAACGCGTTTCAAAGTTCTCGTTCTTTTTTGTTAATTAGTCTTTTACAGCAATATAGAAAAATAATCTGGACATTAAACAGATAAACAGTCGTATCAATATTTTGAGTAAGAGATCTAACCACTATTTGTGTTGGTACCACCTTCATTGCGTAACTCTGATAAGGTATCCTCTTTTAAAACAAAGGACTGGTTTAGTAATTTAAACACAATCTGAATGATTTACCTTGGGATCGCTGAAATCAATGTCTTTTTCAACGTGCACCCAGCCTGTCGGCGCCCACAGAGCGTTGTCTTTATTCAAACATGTTTTTTCAGTTTTGTCTTCTTGCTTCACCTCATTTACTGTCAATGGACCTTCGCTTTGACGAATCATTCTGTAATTGAGAAAGATATTTTATTGTATTGTATAAAATCAAAATCAATCTTAATTAAAATAATTAAAAATTATGTTGAACGAGTCTTACCTATTAAGCTCATCAATAACATCCTTTGAAGTGGCAGCTTCGTGAAAGCTGAGGGAATGTTCTTGCTTGATAATGATTGATTCCGGAACTGTTTGCGTCGTAGAGGGACGGTTCTTCCCGGCGACGGGTATTTTCGATTTCGTCCTATTCGGTGAAGATGGAGGCCTTTTACCTCCTAATAGCATGGGAATGCGACTTTTTTCTCCCCTCCGTCTCACTTCTTTCTGAATACCCTCACTCTTATTACTTATTATCACAGTTTCAGCAGTTGACGTACTTGTCGTGTTTGATTCAGTCATTTGAGGAGAACTAGTCTCTGGCGATGAGTTTTCCTCCTCTTCAGGAACAGTACCGAGAACCAATGAGCTTCGTCTACAAGCATTTAAAACTTCTTCAACGAGTGACATGTCAGTTTCAGGATATTGGAAACTATTAGATTTTGTTAGTGTGGATTCAGTTTCTTTTTCGTTAGAAACTTGTTTGTTTAATTTGATATTAAGGGTATTTTCTTTTAGGGCGGTAGTATTTTCTGAATTATGACTAGATTCTATTTCACAATTTTTATACTCCTTTGCAACTAAACGGTCAACTTCCGTAGAATCATCTACATCAACACCTCTATTGATTTCATTCTTTCTTTGCACTTTTGAAAGTTGCCTATTGTCGATTTCGTTTTCCAAATTCTCGTTGCGCGATATCTCAACATAGTAATCTTCTGAATCATTATAAGGATCTTCTCTTTCTATATATCTAGGTGTCGATTTTGGCTCGGAAACATCACAATACGACATTCTTGGTCTATCAGCTATAATATCACAGGAGTCATTTTCGGAGAAACTTCCGAAAGAGTCAGGCCTTTGCCTATCTTCAGAAACCTCGCTTCGGGGATCAACGGATTCGTCGTCAAAGTCGGCCGCTGCATATGGAGGAGGTAGTTCTCGAATTTCAGATACAGGACGGGATGACATTGAATCAGATTCTTCCCGATCACGACAGTATTTTTGCTGCTCGGCTATAAAATTCAAAACACTTTGAAGCGCTTGTTCACGATCTTGTAGGCCTACCGACTGAACATCGTTAATACGTAAGTGACTATTAGGGTCTTGAGCAGCGAGCGGTATACCTTTGGATGAGTTTGATGCTAAACTTTTTGTGCTTTCATATTTGACAAGTCTATAAAAATCACGCGTAAAATCAAGGCCAACATTCGCACAATCTCCTTCCTCACTTAAAGCTGTACTACAACGTTTCTCTTGAACGTCAGAGGCACTTGACCAAGAACCACCAGGAGAGTGAGTCCCAGAGTATTCCCATCGCTTTTCAGAAGTCTCTGCATCGTCTGCAATTCTACATTCTTCAATTTCTATTGTTGCAAAACCACAATCATTCCATAAGCAGTCACCCACATCTTCTTCTAATTCTAAAGCATCATCTTCTCTAATACTAGGTAAGGTTGACAGGGATATTTGGCCAGGAGTAGTAATTTCAGCGAACGGAGAATGTCTATCCCTGAGATCTTCGCATGACAGCGACAAACTCCAATCTTCTAATTCCGCTCTATCGTACTCTAAGTCTGCTAAGTCCCTGTGCCTTTGTTGCAGCGCAGATCTCGCATCATCTAATTCTAACCAATGCTGAACATAATCTGCTTCATACTGAGCAACATCTACTCTATCATCTAAAGTGCTTCCCCAAGATGCTCTTTCGGAGCTCGTCGTCGATGGTATCGCAGCTCGTCTCAAAGGCCTTTCAGGTGCGGGTTTTATATCTAAAACCAATACACCGGAGCTCGGCGTCGGCGTGTCTAGACAAGTAGAGGGACAAGTCGTTCCCGCCAGAAACTTTAAGCACAAATGCGAATCTGAAAAACTTCTAACGACATGTTGGAAAGGTAAAACTGGCCTAGACGGGGGATAGCTGCCCCTTATTCCGGCAAAAGCTACTCCGATAGGAAAACATATGTAGTCCGCGTCCAACATTCTTGCGTGTCGACGAGATTCTCGAGGGTTTATTGATACAATGGTTTGATTGTCGGTTTCATCAGAAGCCTCATTGAGATCCGGCAAAACTCTATCAACAGCATGATCGCTTTGCCTCGAGGCATCCGCTTGAACATCGCTAGACATTGTAGAATACCCTTCATCTTTTGCACCACTTTCGGGAGATTCTGCTCCAGCTTCACAAGCCTCGCCACTGCCTTCATCTGCTCCCTTTTCTCTTGTCGTACCTGTAATTGTAAAGCGATTCTATTAATTTACATAAATTGTGAAGTAACAAAGATAGAAGATAATTACGCTGTTAAATGTTGTTTCGTTTTGGGTTTTATTAATGGGTACAATATAATATTACGTAAAGTCACAATGTCATATTGCTATACTGTGGTAAAGTTTTTAATTAAAAATTTAAGGTGTTCATTATTATTATTATTAAAAGTTATATAAATTATACAGGATGCTAATAATTGAAACTAAGATAATTGTCAATTACTGACCTTTAGCAGCGTCTGAACAAGGCTGTGGCATACTCAGGCTCAGGGTAGCTGGTCGGGCTGGCGGCGCCCACAGCGTAGGGTCTACCGCTGAGAGGGCTCGAGCGAGATTTGCTGGCGTCACTTCGAGGCCCTAAAAATAATTTATTATAAGACAAAAAAAATTATGAAAAATATTTACATTTTTATGGCTCGGTATTGCCATATTTGCTGGATTCCACCGTACCCCGTGGAATGCGTAGGAGCATGTCGCGTCCCAAAAAAAGGTATTGCCATATCAAATAAACAATTGCATACCTTTAGTTCAGTCCAAATGTCGGCCAGGATTTGATGCCTCCGCTTATCATCATGACTCAGAGGGTGAGGGTGTGAGGTGGGGGGCGCCGGGGGTGGAGAATCTCTGAACGACACCAGCGAACCACAGGACCCTACGTCCACCAGATGCACTGGAAGTTTCGAGTATTATTTGATATAAAAATTGCATTTATAAACTTTATTCTTAGTTAACTATATCGAAGCCAAAAGAATTTGTGTAAATCCTCCATACAGTATAACGTAGTCGAGTTAAGATTTTTAACTTTTACTTAATAATTTAAAAGGCTTCGAAGTTAAATGCATCAAGTTACTTTTACTAATCTTAATCTCAGAATCAAATCTTCTACTCTGTAATATGTTTCAGTAATGTTAATGTGTAGTAGTAATAAGAAAGCTATGTATGAGTTGTGTAGTAGTAATAATGATATAAGAATATACCTAAGATGATTTTACTTAAAATCCTGATCCTTCAAGAGTACGTACCTTGTAAGTCTCTGGGTGTGTGAGGAGTGAGGGGTGTGTGCGGTGTCGCCGGAGACGGCCTGGGCTGGGGTCGCAGCTGCCGCACCAGCAGAGAACTCAGGGCTCGATTCTGCCCTTCCAGCTCCCGGATCCTCGCTCGAGCACATCCCAACTCCTCGCGTATGCTCTGAAAAAAAGCACACCGACTTATTGATTTCTCATTTTCACTTTAATATATTGGTATTTATAATGCCTATTTAGAAAGTCTTAATACAATAATCTTTTACTAAAGCGATGGAATATTGACGAAATTCGAATTGAAAAACGATCCACAGCAGTTGAATTTTCAAAGTACCCACCAGACGTGTCATCTTATATTACAAGTACGAAAATAAAGTTGTTTGAACATTAATTAAGCGTAATGAAGGGATTCATTATATTTATCTAAATCTTCCTTTGTATTGTCTGTGGAGGTGTACGCGAATATTTTAATTATGCTTCATTAGCCAAATTAAATTCGAGTAAGTAATTGACGGCTGGTAATTATGGGGGGAGATGTCAGATAGGGAACGACAATGTTGCCAGTATTAACAAAAGTAGACGAACTTTGTTTATTAAAAGATTTTCATGAATTCGGAGAATTTTCATTATTTTGAGTCGTAGTTATAAGCTACGTTGAAATTACTTTAATTAAAATTCTGGTGGAAAGTTTTGATGGGCTATTCCTATATAACGGCGAGATTAGGTAAGGAGGAGCTAATAAATCATTACACAGCCCTTCTATCTTTAATTAAAATGTTCATAAAACATTTTATGATAGCCCAAATATTTAATAAACTGAATGAAACTGAAATACTGTTTATCAACACAAACGAAACATTGCTGTTAAACAAATCCTCCTATTTTAGTAGCAACAGTGTTGGGTCAATATCAGGGCAGGCGATCGTAAATAGCCAACTTGCGAATCAAGCCTAAGCTAAATTAAATACAAAGCTAAAGTGAAAACTAAAATGCGTGAACGTTATCTGTCAAGTGCACGCCCGACCATCTTTATTCGAAAACTTTCGCGCCAAAACTAGAACAACATGGCGGACATTTGTGGGCCGGATTTAAACACAGGCATTCGCATTATCGGTCAGATTATGCCAAGATTATAGTGGTCCAGAGGTCGGTAAAATTATTACGGTGCCAGCTTAGCCTAAAGTGTCCCATTTCGTGGAATTTATGTGCGAATGTGCTACGAATAATCCGCGGAAATAGGCGGCGTATAATTATGAGAAAACAATTTCCGGTTTCCATCTTAATGCTGGGGATTAAGGGCTTGTGATGAACCTTTTTTTGCACGGTATTAATTTACGCTTTTGAAGCGACATTTTTAAATGCGTTAAAAGGATTCCTTTCCGCTGTCGAGATTAAAATGTCGTTAAAACAGCGCCACTTTGTACAAATGACAAAAGAATGGACTGTCCTTAATGCTAAGTTAGATATATTTCTATACCTACTCATGTGTTGACGATCGACAGACCGAATCAAGTAGTAAGCACCTAAGGTATGCTGTGAACTATTCCAAGGCATTCTTAATTTACCTTAATGCTAAAATCTCATCATCGAAAATGGGAACTCGCTCGCCAAAGGCAAACATTGCGATTTGGGGTTGGAATTTACCCCATGATTTTAGTGCTTATTAACTGCCGTTGTGTACCTACATCCAAGCTTCGGATAGTGGTTTAACGTTGCAGAAACGGGCATAAAACAGTTATCTCGGTTGCCCGCGTTATTTCAGTGATCCGATTCAAATGCGGCGCAACTGTGGGTTACTTTGCAGACAGAGCACTTAAAATTACTGGTCATTTGTGAACAACCACCTGTATTACTAGTAAGTAGTATTAGTAGTATTTGATCATCATCCCATTGTTGATGATCCTCTAGAGAGAGTGAAGGAAAGACTAGTCTTTATTTTTTGGCTACAGTTGTGCCCTCCCAACCTGCTGGGAAACATGTTCCAGCCTCTTGAATCTTTCAGGAGATCGCTGCTAGAGAAGGACATGAAGTCCTCTCATCATTCATTCATTAGTCCTGCGACAAAAATGCCCTCACGGCCACTGTGCCACAGCCCACATCGTCCAGCCGGCGTTCGTGCTCGCAGCCGCAGTCCATCACGACAAAATACAGTGCAGAATTTGTCTGAAGTGCTGCTAGAGAGAGAAGATGTTTCTCTCACCTTCTGCGACAGTAGCGCCCTCACGACCTGCTGGGCGACGTCGTCCAGCCGGCGCTCGTGGTCGCTGTCCACCACACCAGTAGACAGCGCCGTCAGCTCGCCCCGCAGCCGCTCGTTCTCCGCTGACAGCGCAGCTAACTGGCTCTGGTAGTGCGCAGCGGACGCCTGGAATGAAAATGTACCGTGTTAGATTACTTGGTACGAGGAAAGATCTTTTAATCAGGCTAAGGCTGCCTAATGTAAAGGCGCTCTAAAGTCTAATACTAATAATTACTAAAGTTACGAAACAATCAAAATTTGAATTTCATTGTACAACCTGTGTCTACCATGAAGCTAATTTTAGCTTCGTGGTCTATACAGACGAACTTCCTTCATATCGGGTCGATTTTGAGGTTTTCCATCTTATTACGTGGGTGTGCGCTATACATGTGCTATGCGTAGCGGTAGGAACGAATCAATCCAACTAAAATATTCAACGCTGCTAACACGTGCCTTGTTTTTAGTAATATCGATTTTACATTATAATCACTGTAGATATGGAGTGGGGTGTAAAATTCGTCTGCCACGCGGAAAAAAATTAGCAATATGCTGAATTAGTCATAGCCGCTAGCCGGGCGGCGGCCGGGTGGTCGCAACAAAGGGGAAACACGCGATTGATACAGTGTCAAAGGGGAGCCATCAATAGACCGGCTTATACGTGCATTTAATTTGTTCGGCGTCGAAACTGCCTAACACTTTTGTTTTTATGCGTCCCCGGTACTTTCGTGATTGTTTCAAACAAAAAAGGCATAAAATTGTGTACGAACTCAATCGGTTTCGGACAGGTGTTTCGATTGGTTTTGAAAATGTTTGCGCGAAAAATAAAGAAAATTTTAAAATTCACAAAGCTGTCATTTGACGTGTTTTAAAATGTTATAACCACAGATTATAACTTATAGTGAATTGCGTTGTGGTAAATTCTATGGAAATTAGAAACTAGTCGAATTTTTCGCCTCATTTGTTTTTCCATGGAGTAATTTTAAAGCAATTTGAACGTGAAAGCTTTGAATGAAATCCAATTAACATTAAATTCCTATTTTGGTGCTCATGATATTTCAATGCGTAGATTTATTAATCCAATTTTCCAATAAATACCGTACATAATTACTATGAAAATCCTGATTGCTATTTCGTAACATTAATTGGAGAAATCCTATATTTCCCATGGCATTTACGGAAGGAAGGAAAGAAGCAATAAAAAAAACGTCGTGTAAGTATTTAGGTACTTATCTACATAATTAAAACTTGCAAAGTAAATAGTGATTAAATACAGAAGCGAGATAACTCAACGGCGTAAGAACCAATCCACCGTTTAAATATTTAAAAAAAAACTTGAGAGGTGTCAAGGGACACCCGAATGGAACGAAGATATTTCTTATTTTCAAAAAACCTGTATACATATTACATATACACAAAAAAAATATTAAAAAATCGCCATCTTCAGACGCCCAGGAATATTAATTAACAACCCGTCGCTGTACTTTATTATCAAAAACGTTAACGCACAGGAATACTCAACGCCCTCTGCCCCTACCATGCAGGTACTAATAAAAAAGTGTCGTTACAACTTTTTCAGGCTAGCCCAAGGCGCAACGCGCGATAAGGAACTACGTTCCAATTAATAGTGTATAAAATGTAAATGTCTCAAGTTTAAATGAAGAAAGGCCGCAGATGGTTCCAGAAGGCAATTATGCTCGCAATCGGCGCCAAACGGCTTTCCCATCAAAGGCTTTGACGAATCAATTTATGTTTCCATCAGACATTTCTTAATTAATTAGACAAGATTTACTGTATTTGTATATTATTAAATGGGTTTTCATCGGAATTGAAATTAAGGGGCTCGTGGAAGCGCATTTCGTCCGGATTCTGCGGGGCTTCTAATTACTGGGCTGAGCTTGCAATTACAATTAAATATTAAAATGTATAAATCTTATTCATTTGAAATTACAGAATGATTTACTTTGTTGTCACGATGGTAAAAAAGAAGTCTGAATTTCTTCATCGCATTTTATTTCAACTGGTGGTATAATAGTAAACGTTTTTGTTACATACCCAAGTACACCCAAAAATTGGTGCAGTACATATTTTAAACATACACGGGCTAGCGATAATAAAATGCAAGAAAAGTTATTAAAACTAATATAGAACCTACTTATTTTGTAAGTCAGTTAAAAAGCCCATAGTATAAACATCAATTAGCTAAATTTGATGACGGCGCAAACAGAAGATTGATGGATCGTACAAACCGCGAGTTGATTACTCCCACACATTGTTTGACGGAGGTCTAGGGGCTTTTGTTGCATTACATTAAGCAATAACTAGAATTAAACTACGTACAGTCGGATAAATACGACATTTTTGATCCGTAAGTAGGTTTTTAAAAGTGCGACAAGGATTAGCTTGCCGAAGTTTTGAAAAATATATTTTTGAAATCCAGACATGTGTTGTGACTTTTCAGACTTTCTTTAAGAAATTGTAACTGTAAAGTTTATTCATGTTTATGTTGCAACTTTAGCTATTTTGGATACTTAATTAAGGTGACGCCGCGTTAAAGTAAAACACCGTGTTGGATATGTTTTAGATTGCTTGTTTTCTGCCTCTCATAGAAAACAAGCAAAGGAACAGCAAGAAATGGAACCATAATTAAAAACCATAAATATATTTCATATAAGCTATGGGCAAATTAAAGTCTATGCTTGAACCGATCTATGTAGAAATTTTGGAAGCCTTAATCACTCTCCTCTGTAATTGACAAAATTAGAATCCCTTTATTTACAGAGGCCTTTTTGATTGATTATTCTGTGTTATAAAAGTTGACCAATCGTATTATCCTAAGATCCGACCGTAAAATCCTGCATGAATCGTTTTTTTCGATCAAATATGTTTTAAAATAATCTTTAGAACGTATAGAATGAAGGTATGGAATGAGGTACTTGCGGCTACTTTTGATAGGACAACCCAACATTAATCCATTCTATACGTTCTAAAGATTATTTTAAAATAAATTTGATCGAAAAAAACGATTCCTGCAGGATTTTACGGTCGGATCCAATACTATATTATAATATGGGTAATTGAAAGACAAAGTCATGATGAATACTGACAATGAACTTTAATTTCTTAGCTTTAGTCATTGCTGAGAAAAATCGACATCGCTACAGCCAAATTATCAAGGCGTCGCCTTAACCATAACGTAATGCGCTTGTAGCAGCTATTTAGTTGAATTAGCCAGCCAGCTCTTCGCCAAGGCTGTTCATATCGCGACTTGATAGTCGATGGCAGCGACAAACACTACTTTAACGTGTCCACGTGTACTAGTAGAGCATTAATCACGGTGTGCTGTTCGATCATTACCTTTGCTCGGTGATGCGGAAACTTTGGGGTGCGTGACTTTTTCTCAGCCCTTTGTGAGCCTTTGCGGTCAGCTTCTAGCCCCTAATCCACAAAAAGCAATACAAGCTCTCAAGTGGTGTTGCGGACTTGTATAGTGATTATAATATTCAGGAAAAACAAAACAAGCGACTTGCTTTCATATAGATATATCGATTTTTCGAACCGATTATTATCCTCAGGCGGGTGAGCTCGAGTTGTGATTTGTGAAAATGTTGTCGAAAATGATTTGTTTGAACATTTACAGCTTTCATACATTTGACACTCGATAGCGATACGATTACTTTGTCTAAACCATCTCAAGGGTTGAGATGGTTTAGACAAATTAAATAACCTTTTTACATTTTGGTTTGCTCCAAAGTTTACAGCGTTTTCATCGTTAAACGGGACGACCATAGAATAATTAGAGCGCGGCCGAAAGGGAATTGAAAATTGGACATTTGCAATTTGTGTTATCAACGCCGACGTCAACAACCACCGTCATTCAATTGTCATTGGCGATAATGGCGCCACTGTATGCGGCAACTTGCATAAAACTTATCCAATCAGAAATCTCCCGGTACGGAACTGTATCCATTGCTCCAATTTTAAAAGTGCGAGGTTGACGTGACGTGACGCACAGTTTTATTGCATATGAAAGGGTTAAGCGTGATATATAGCCTGAGTTCCGAAATATAACCCAGCATTTCCAGTGTTCATGACGTCTCATATTGAACTGGAACATCAAAAGAGAAAATTCAAAACGTAACAATGGCTACGTTTTGAATTTTCACTTTTGATGACATTCCAATAAAGTCATTCACGCGAGTGCAATAAACAAGCGTGTATTTCGGAATACGTCAACAGTATGACGTCGATTCATAACGTCATGAGCACTAGCCACTATACTGAGTTATATTTCAAAACACGTCCTTATTACGCGCTTATTCGACTATCAAATACGACTGTCAGATACATGCGCGCCGTCAAATTCGATTAATTTACCACTACTCGGCTATCGAACCCAATAGGTCTTTGATCGAAACAGCTTACCAGAGAGAATTGCATATTTCGAATATACTTTGCGAACGCCAAATATTTACGAGAGTTCGAAAACGGAGAAAATTAATATTCAAGTAGACTTAGCTTGAAGACGGTTTCTGAATAACTAATAACAGTCTGGCTAGCGGCTAGACATTGACCTTGTTAAGTATCGTAGTTTCCCTTTCAGTGCTTAGTTTACGTTTAACTAATGCAGATATAACATTATAATAATAGTAGCTACTAGCTAGCAACTGTAGGGCCATATGAAGTTGCAGTTGAACCTATACCGCAATAGCTTTATCGAAATCTCATAAATTCATTATAATAACCTACATCTTGGCTATCCCCTATGCATGAAGAATCAGGTAATAGAGCAGTACAATCGGCTATATTGTTAAAAGTGGGCATAAATAGGCAATGACGATATACGCGACATACAAAAAGATGATCAGCGCTCCTAACACGATATCTTCGCTTTACTGCTTATAAACGTAATATTTATAACCTCAAAACAGTGCCATTTCCACGAAATATTTACCCAAAATTTCATATGAGTGCGACGTAAGCACGTAAATAACCAATATCGTGACGTGAAACAATGGAGAAGGTGGAATTGGTTTCGTTAGCGACGGCGTCGGTAACTCAATTATGAAGATGGTTGCTCGCCTTGTGCGTCGTTTTACAGGACCCTTATCTCCACGACATAAGGATCACTGATATAAACGATTAGGAAAAATAAATCTGAACGATATAATATAATAGTGTTCACAGTACCTGAGATAATAAAGCAATTTCTTATATCGAGGCAATCGAAACTCACTAAAAATGTTTGTTTTCAAATGTTTATTCTGAGACTGTTTAGTATGAACAAAGTCTATAGCTTTGTCCACACTGTGCCTTTTTTTGTTCATCAAGGGCATGCGTTATAGCGCAGTAAACATCGCACGTGGGGCATGCCCGCGACGCTATTTTTTTTATGAAATAAGGGGGCAAACGAGCAAATGGGTCACCTGATGGAAAGCAACTTCCGTCGCCCATGGACACTCGCAGCATCAGAAGAGCTGCAGGTGCGTTGCTGGCCTTTTAAGAGGGAATAGGGTTTTAGGGGAGGGTAGGGATGGGAAGGGAATAGGGGAGGGTGGGAAGGGAATAGGGTAGGGGATTGGGCATCCGGTAAACTCACTCACTCGGCGAAACACAGCGCTAGCGCTGTTTTACGCCGGTTTTCTGTGAGAACGTGGTATTTCTCCGGTCGAGCCGGCCCATTCGTGCCGAAGCAAGGCTCTCCCACGTATAAACGCTATGACACTTTTCTTTCCAACGCGGGTGGATTTTGACGAATTCAATTATTGAATATGCCAAACGAAAGTTGAATAAAAAGATGATGACGAAAATTGAAGATGAAATTGCATAGTGTGGACATAGCTATTGGCTAAGCCACGAAAAAACTCATGCAGCTTATATTAATATCTTCTTATATATAAAATTCATGTGTCACAATGTTAGGCCGCGTACTCCTCCGAAACGGCTTTACTGATTTTAACCAAATTTTATATGCATATTCAGTGGGTCTGAGAATCGGCTATAGGGTACTTTTATATTGATAAGTGCATTTGTTGAATAAATAATAGTAAATTATTACAACTCGAGACTGACGGCGACCATTGTTTGTGCGACGGGATAGCGATGGATGTTGCCATGGTGACATACTTATTTAGTCACTTCAATAAAATAATATGGGTGAAATACTTTATATGGCATACTTTACATACTTTGACCACGAATTTAAGCCAATATATAATTGTAACAAACTTTTTTTAGTCTCATTTATTTGTACAGACTTATAGAAAAGTGGTTTCAAAAAGGAATAAAAACACATTTTTAATAAAAAAATAGCATTTCTTTCAAAATCATAAAAAATGGGAAACTTTAATAATAATAATAATAATAAGTTTTCAATTGCATTAAATCACAGTCGTAAATTTTAAATATTCAAAAAGAAAATAATCTTTATAAAAATAATTAAAACTATATAATTGTATAAAATCACAGTAAAAAATTAAACAAATCAACAAAAATAATATTTAAAGTAAATATTTTTTTTAAAATTACATAACTTTATAAAATCTTAGTCGAAAAATTAAAATAATCAAAAACAATAAAAAAAACAAAGTTGTAAAACAATCAAAAGGAGTAAAATTATTATAAAGTTAATTTTAAACCCTTAATTTTTCCAGGCCGATGGTTATTTCACCCGCTAATAACCCTTTTATGATGTTACCTATTCTTTTAAGTCGGGAATTTTTTGCGCCCATCTCGCATTTTTTTTAGTTTGGTCTTAAGACTTAAATTAATATTTTTGATTTCTTAATTATGTTGAGCTTAACTGTACTTAAAGGAATATCTACACTGCAGTTCGAATCCACTAATTCAAAAACAGGTCTTCTCTGTTTCAAACCGCGGTATGAATCGGGTAATTACAAAAACAATCCTTCGCTGTTTCGAACCGTGGTTCGAAAAACTGTGGTGTGAACCAGCGACAGACCCGGCAAAGAAACGTTTGCCGGGACAGCTAGTACAAGTCTTTAGTTTTAACGATGGTAGGTAATTATGTTGCCTGTTTGCAATATTAAAATGTAGCTATCATATTGTATTGCTATAAAAATTGTCTAGAGTCTAGACTCTAGAAATTGTTGAGGCTTGTACAAAAACTTAAATCTAATATAATGTTTGTAGACTGCAATGTGTTGTGACTTGTGAGGCAATAACAGACGCTATTCACAACTTTCAGCGGGTGTTTTCTAAAGTTTTTCTTTGAACTAGGATCTGGATTTAGATGTTATGTGGATTTTTTTATAACAAAACGGCTATATTGCTGGAATAGTTTCAAAAGAACTGTATTACAGAATGTTGGTGTTTACAGCATTGCAAGTTGTCCTTTGCTGCAATTTTCTTTTACAATAACAATATTATTTTCACTCAAAAAAGTACTATCATACAGTCATAATACCTTGGTACCTAGGGGCTTAGAAGAGCTAATCGAAATTGACCGACAATTGCATACATTCACAACGCACACGCACGTACGCTAAGTCTACTCTGATTGTGGAAAATACTTGATTACTGCTAATTAAGGATTTATTTAAAAAAAAAACACTAAGTATAGCAGTAGTACACTGGTAGCCAAATATTGTCCATAAATTAAAGAATGATTGAGTGCAATTTACCACACATGCCGAGCATTTTAAGATTTTATTAGAGGTATGTTTGCGATTTTTTTCTATAGAGAAAAATAAGTTGCATCGTGTTTTGAAAACACTATGGAACTAGCATATATATTCTGAATAATATTATATATCTTTCTCAATACAAGTACCGCATTCTATCATACAGACATTCCTCTTCGAAATCTCGCATTTAGGTGTTTTAAGCCCCTTAAGTAAATGTTATTACAAAACAGCTGGTTAAAAACGAGACATTCTTTTTAGAAGGGCTAGTTATAACCTATTTTCTTGAGCTTGAGCTCCAACTATCCTTCATGACCTACAGGTTCGGAAACTACAAAGGAACCAGCAAAATAAAAATACTTATAACAGTTTTTTCAGTTCATTACGAGGGCTGCTATTTATGTATCCGGAACTGGCCACTTACAAGAACAATATTTAAAAAGTAATTACAACATTTGAAAATAGAACTCTTTGGTTGAAGAATACATTTTGTTTCATGTGACTGTCAATTATTTTTCCATTGTGGCGTCATTTTGAAAATTGCGTGTCTTCATTTGCCATGGATTTAACGCGTGAACATTTTCGTGCAATGATTTACTACGATTTTCGGCGTGGGCTAAATCAACAACAGTGCTTTATTCAACTCACCGCAACTTTTGCAGATGAAGCACCATCAAATACCACTGTTTATCACTGGTACAGTGAGTTTAATCGTGGGCGGTCTATGCTCACGGATGAAAATAAAGAAGGTCGCCCAAAAACAGCTGTTGTCCCACAAAATATAGATGCTGTGCGGGAACTAATAATGCGTGATTGTCATGTTACATATCGCGAGATAGAGGCGTCCTTAGGCATAAGTATGACGAGCATACATAAGATATTACACGAACATTTGGCTGTAAAAAAAATATGTTCGCGTTGGATTCCGCACAACTTGACAATCGATCAAAAACGGGCTCGTGTCGATTGGTGCAAAAAAATGATAAAAAAATACAACCGTGGTACGTCAAAGCCGTTTATAATATCTACACAGGTGATGAATCTTGGATCTATGCATATGACCCCGAAACTAAACAACAGTCAACGGTGTGGGTGTTCCAAGATGAGCCGAAACCAACAAAATTTACTCGTGCAAAAAGTACTTTGAAGCAAATGGTCGCCTGTTTTTTTGGAATTAATGGACATGTGGCTACAGTGCCATTAGAGAATCGTAAAACGGTTAATTCTGAATGGTATACGACCATTTGTTTACCAGAAGTCTTTGAAGAAATAAGAAAGGACAACCGACAACGCAGAATCATATTACATCACGACAATGCTAGCTGTCACACCTCAGCTGAAACAACTCAGTTTTTGGAGGGTCAAAAGATCGAATTGACTGGTCATCCGCCGTACAGCCCTGATTTGGCACCTAACGATTTCTTTTTATTTCCATACGCGAAGAACAAATTACGTGGTCAACGTTTTTCGAGCCGCGAAGAGGCTGTTGATGCGTTCAAAATGCACTTTTTGGAGATACCTCAATCAGAATGGAAAAAGTGCTATGAAAATTGGTTCCAGCGTATGCAAAAGTGTGTCGATCATCGCGGCGAATATTTTGAAAAGCAATAAAACCATATTAAATGATATATGTTTGTTTCTTTTTTTAATTCCGGATACATAAATAGCAGCCCTCGTACATAAAAGCCACATGTATAATTAGCCCGCGGCATCAGAAAAGCCGCGAAAAGCCGCGAAAATATACCACATTATCGGTAATATTCAATCACGCGCAGTATCCAAATGAAACGAACGTATAATGAAACAAAGAACGTAACCAAATAATGGATAAACACAATTAGTGAGCGAGTGTAAATTTGAGATCCGCGGGGCTCGATGCACCCCATGTAGGGATGTGCTGTGTCGATGTTTTGTAAATGTAAATTAAACTATCCTTTTGAAATTAGATAGTAGAGACCTACGAATAATAAAAACTAAGGAAAAGTAACTCCGTCAAAAAACATGTTCTACAATACTTGTCAAAAATATTACACAATGGTACACATTTTCAATAATATCTATGGGATAATGGGGAATACATACATTTACAATATTTAGGTGGCCTTGAGCGGTATCAGGCTGACGTTATATGATAGTTCGAAAGGAACCAAATACGGTAATAGTGTGTGAGTCACGTTTCCTTAGTTTTTATTATTTGTAGGTAGAGACAGGTGAGGGAGGGGGTGTAAACAGGTGAGGGAAAATAATATTATATAATATTTTGAAATGTAAAAGACTGTAAGTTGAAGGTAAACTTCTTACTTAGGCCTTAATTCGATGGAAATCTGAATAATATTCAATTAATAGGAACGAAAAATATGGCCATACTTTACTTCACATACTTAAATGTTCTGTATGCTCAAACCACTAAAGTTATTTGCAAGTACATAATTCGGTCTTGAGATACTTTGAGTCTTGGACTTTTCCTGGGACATTTGGTTGTTGCCGGGAAATATGGTTATCACGAAAACAAAAATTACTTGCTCAAACGAAGTTGCTAAACTATAATAGTCTTATTTTTTTTTCGGAAAATACGTATCGGTAAGTACCCATCCCTACGCGCTACCCCTAGTGAATGCGCCCTTGCACTTTGGAAAGGGTGAATCTGAATTATTGTTTAGAGGTGAGGTGCGGGGTGCGGAGGGAGGGGGGACTTTTAAACCGGGAAACCCCAGTCATTGTGCACAGGCGATTTCCCTCCTTCCACCATTTTAATGTCCTTACATCGCTGTTATGGCCGGCCTGTGCGGGTAGATACAAAACGGAGTAACGTGTCGAAATATTGAGGGCTAGTCTGTAGGGTAAGGCTGAATTTGTAAGCTATAATGAAGTTATTAAATAGCTATAGAGTAATAACTAATAAGGTAAGACTCTTAAAGGTAATAATATAATATATTTTTAATTATTTTTTGTTCAATGTTTTTACTGCTGCATACAAATAAATAAAAACTCTTTATTCAAGGTAATAGCAAAATAAAAATTAATGAATTAACAAAAGGTACAAAAAAACCTGCTGGAAGCGGTCTCTTCCAGGCAACCATAATATACTGAATGATGTATATTTTCTATACTTGTACACGTCAACTATCATCCACAGTCCACACAGTATACATGTAAAGGACACTCAACACGTATCGATCTATTTGAACTGAGTTTTGTGCAGCTGGTGGTTTAAAACGTCATTGTAGAGGGAGGATTTCGGGTTTAACTCCACAGTGTAAACACAAGTGCCAGTTAAACGCATAGTTTTCAATATGCCGCTTAGTTTGAGGACCATTTTGACAGTATACATGAGTATTAGAGTACCACTTATTTAACTTAGAGTCAAAGTTACCATTGATAAAATAAATGAATCGTCCGCATGTAATCGCGCCGCTATTTATATAAATCGTTATATACAATTATTGTCTGTTATCTCACAGTGTAGAGGCCAATCCGCTCTGTCTCGCGGACGCATATAAATCGAGCTTTGTCTCAATTTGTCCATAATATTATAATTTGGTTATTATATTATTATGACTGGATATTTTGTAAGAGCTTGTATATTAAGTACATTTTCAGATAAGACTTCTTTGTGAAAATATAATGTTATTAAATTCTATTACTCAAATGGTACAACAATCTTTAAATCGTTTTGATTTGATCGGCCCATAACTATCAGTGCCTACCATAAATGGCCAAATCAAACGTGAAACTGTCGTGAAGCTAGTAAGCCCAAGGACAATTCACACCAAGGGCTACACGTCCTTAGCCTCAACACTAAGAGCCTTTGTAGCTAGGGTCGCTAAACAGGCAGCTTGGCTTCGTATAAATAAAAAAGGCGGAAAGTTTTATTCAATCTAAATTCAAATTGATGTACAAATTATGTTTTATTTAAACAATTTAATATCTGATTGATAAATATATATAACATTTCGTTAGGTGTAAAACCGTCTAAAATTAGTAGGATTTTAGTATAAAATTATAGATTCAAAGCTCTACAAAAGTACACCTATTAATTTTGGCCGGACACGCAACCAAAAATCCTGACTGTGTCCGGCTTTATCCGGACGCCTGGCAACCCTATATGTAGCTCTATTGGCTTGTCAATTGCCGTCAACTGCATAATACTGCATTATGGACAGTGAAAGCAATAGCTTGAGCAAGTTAGCAATCAAAATTTATAGTGGTCACATAAATTAACTTACTGTTACCTTATATCTTATAACAAGCTAGTATGAATACGTTGTAACTTTCATAATATCTATGTAGGTGTTGTAAAAACTGAAGTTGTTGACTTTATATACTTAAAAGACATTAATTTTAATATTTAAATGGAGTATAAATATTTATTTTTTAAAAAAGTAGAGCAGCTAAATAGCTCAATGTTATGGAATGTAAAAAATCATAATTCTAAACTCGTTATAATTTTAATCAACAAAAGAGCTGTAACAACCCCTCGTCAAAATATTCCACAAAGAGTTTCCTTCGAACATGAAATATTAAGTCTCAAAACTCTCTAAATATCTAAGCTAAATTAAAAATTTCAGACACCATAACCAGGATAAAATGAACTGTAATAAGTAAGCCAGATGAAAGACACTGTAGCTCTTCAGCAACTGGTTGCTCACCCAGGAATCAGATACAAGTATTTGAGATATTTCATTAGTCTGGAGTCTGGACTCCCCTTGCGAACTTGTATGGAAATATTCCAGTTCCAAGTGCCTCTGTTTCAATATATCTTCGGCCACTCGCTTTGTTTGAGTTTGGGTAATATGAGGGATATTGAAATGATACGAGAGTTGTAACTTGGCTGGAGTTTGAAATACTTCGCTTGTGGTTGTTTAGGGGTTTAATAGTAACTAGATATCGCCCAATGGTCGACCATACTTAATGCAACGACATTAGGACTACTACCTATATTTTGTAAAAAATATTGACTTCATCATAGTTTTTTTCAATACTTGTCTCTGGGACTCAGCTGATCTCAGACTGGCCGTTTAAGCATTGTCTAACGGCGGTTCCCAATATTTGATCTATCTCTGATTTGGCCCTACTAGAGATAGGAATAGCTCACATTAGACATTAGAGACATATATTTTATGTCAATTGTGAGCTATTACTATCTCTAGTAGGGTAAAACCAGAGATAGATCAAATATTGGGAACGGCCGTAATACTCGTAGTATCTAAAATTAAATAAAAAAAAACAATACTTAATCCATTTTTAATTTGTCAACTTGTTGTCAGAGACTTCAACCATAAATATAAGAGTATAATTCTTATGTATAGGCTTGTCACTCAAAAATCTGTCATTTTTCCTAGTAGTAGTGTCATAGTGTGTGTAAAGTTTTATTTGTTAAAAATACATATATATGATAGATGCATAATTTTAAAATAATATTAGCTCGATGCACTCCTTCACCATATAAACTATAACTGTGCGAAATTTCATGCACCTAGGTTTCCCCATTTTTCGTAAAAATGGTTACAAAGTTTTTCTCTCACGTATTAATATATTACTAATTAGTAATAATAATTAATGGATATAGTAATGAACTGATTCCTGAAAAACTTATACTAATATTATAAATGCGAATGTGTTAAGGCTTAAGGCGGCTAAACCGCTATTGTTTAAATTAGCCCCGGGAAAGGACAAACCATAGTTTTTATAATGGAAATATAAACGAATTTATGTGCAACGAACGAATATTCTCAGAAATGTATATATTGTATTTTTTTAAAGAACCCATACAGACTAAAATAAGAAGACTAGTTTAAAAAGATATTCTTATGTCGCAACAAAATGTCCATTTGGCGGGAAACCGCGGCCATCTTGTATACAAATTCCATTTATGAATTTGTATAGATGGTGAATGATGTAAATTTTGATTTTTCCATCTCCCTTCACAGGGCTGGTTCACTATACATTCCCTATTTAATATCTTCTCCAAGGATCGTATTGTGCCCGTATTGAGGGATTCTGAATAGCTATTCAATATTTGAATAATATCTTTTAATAGGTTTTTCAACGTCAGATATTTTTTGACGAATACGTTTCGAAGTAGAAAAAAACCTACGTATACGTGGGAAAGCCCTGCTTCGGCACGAATGGGCCGGCTCGACCGGAGAAATACCACGTTCTCACAGAAAACCGGCGTGAAACAGCACTTGCGCTGTGTTTCGCCGAGTGAGTGAGTTTACCGGATGCCCAATCCCCTAACCTATTCCCTTCCCCTCCCTACCTTCCCCTGTTCCCTTCCCTTCCCTCCCCTATTACCCCATTACCCTCTTAACCATTAATCCCCAAGCGGCCGGATCCGGCCGCCACAGATTATACTGCAGCCATTCCGTCTACACCCAAGCGGCCGGATGTGGCCGCGCTCTTTCGTTCGATTAAATTACGTATTTCGTCGACCTATGTGAAGTTAGCAACCGAGTTCAAGGTAAATGATTTTTATATATGTCATTCGATTGTACCCGGAGTGTACCCGATTGTACCGCAATTAAAATCGTTTGTACCTCAATAGGGTAGAAATGGGGGGGGTGGTAAAATTTGCTTAGCAACCGACATAAAGATACCGGAATTTTAATGATGCCATCTGGAAGAGTATCGTTTGTACCGGATTGTACCCGTTTTTAAAGTTAATTTTTTTTTTGATTTTACGAAAAAAAAAACAAAAAAAATTTTTTTCCCTAAAAATAAGGCTTTGTACGGAGTAGAAGGAAAGAAAGTATATAAAGCAGTTCAAATGTGTAAAAGAAGTTATTTTTTGAGGTAGATTCGTTCGGTCTTGACGAATTTTCCAATATCTTACTATAAAAGTCGGAGTTATATTTTGCAGTTTTTTTGTCGTTTGTACCTCGCCAAAACAGAAAGATTATAAAAGAAGATACTATTCACTTCATATTTACACAAAAAAATTTGAGGTACAAACGATTTTTCATACAGTAACAACGTCAGAGATTCGATCGGTCTTGACGAATTTTCGAATATCTTACTATAAAACTCGGAGTCAAATTTTGCAACTTTTATCGTTTGTACCTCGCCAAAACCGAAAGATTATAAAAGAAGATACTATTCACTTTAAATTCACACAAAATTTTTTGAGACAACAACGACAGAAATTCGATCGGTCTTGACGAATTTTCGAATATCTTACTATAAAACTCGGAGTCAAATTTTGCAACTTTTGTCGTTTGTACCTCGCCAAAACCGAAAGATTATAAAAGAAGATACTATTCACTTCATATTTACACTAAAAAATTTGAGGTACAAACGATTTTTCATATAGTAACAACGTCAGAGATTCGATCGGTCTTGACGAATTTTCGAATATCTTACTATAAAACTCGGAGTCAAATTTTGCAAATTTTATCGTTTGTACCTCGCCAAAACTGAAAGATTATAAAAGAAGATACTATTCACTTCATATTTACACTAAAAAATTTGAGGTACAAACGATTTTTCATATAGTAACAATGTCAGAGATTCGATCGGTCTTGACGTATTTTCGAATATCTTACTATAAAACTCGGAGTCATATTTTGCAACTTTTATCGTTTGTACCTCGCCAAAACCGAAAGATTATAAAAGAAGATACTATTCACTTCATATTTAAACAAAAAAATTTGAGGTACAAACGATTTTTCATATAGTAACAACGTCAGAGATTCGATCGGTCTTGAAGAATTTTCGAATATCTTACTATAAAACTCGGAGTCAAATTTTGCAACTTTTATCGTTTGTACCTCGCCAAAACCGAAAGATTACAAAAGGAGATATTATTCACTTCATATTTAAACAAAAAAATTTGAGGTACAAACGATTTTTCATATAGTAACAACGTCAGAGATTCGATCGGTCGTGACGAATTTTCGAATATCTTACTATAAAACTCGGAGTCAAATTTTGCAACTTTTATCGTTTGTACCTCGCCAAAACCGAAAGATTATAAAAGAAGATACTATTCACTTTAAATTCACACAAAATTTTTTGAGACAACAACGACAGAAATTCGATCGGTCTTGACGAATTTTCGAATATCTTACTATAAAACTCGGAGTCAAATTTTGCAACTTTTGTCGTTTGTACCTCGCCAAAACCGAAAGATTATAAAAGAAGATACTATTCACTTCATATTTACACTAAAAAATTTGAGGTACAAACGATTTTTCATATAGTAACAACGTCAGAGATTCGATCGGTCTTGACGAATTTTCGAATATCTTACTATAAAACTCGGAGTCAAATTTTGCAAATTTTATCGTTTGTGCCTCGCCAAAACCGAAAGATTATAAAAGAAGATACTATTCACTTCATATTTACACTAAAAAATTTGAGGTACAAACGATTTTTCATATAGTAACAATGTCAGAGATTCGATCGGTCTTGACGTATTTTCGAATATCTTACTATAAAACTCGGAGTCATATTTTGCAACTTTTATCGTTTGTACCTCGCCAAAACCGAAAGATTATAAAAGAAGATACTATTCACTTCATATTTAAACAAAAAAATTTGAGATACAAACGATTTTTCATATAGTAACAACGTCAGAGATTCGATCGGTCTTGAAGAATTTTCGAATATCTTACTATAAAACTCGGAGTCAAATTTTGCAACTTTTATCGTTTGTACCTCGCCAAAACCAAAAGATTATAAAAGAAGATACTATTCACTTTATATTTACACAAAAAAATTTGAGGTACAAACGATTTTTCATATAGTAACAACGTCAGAGATTCGATCGGTCGTGACGAATTTTCGAATATCTTACTATAAAACTCGGAGTCAAATTTTGCAACTTTTATCGTTTGTACCTCGCCAAAACCGAAAGATTATAAAAGAAGATACTATTCACTTCATATTTCCAAAAAAAAATTTGAGGTACAAACGATTTTTCATATAGTAATAACGTCAGATATTCTATCGGTCTTGACGACATTTCGAATATCTTACTATAAAACTCGGAGTCAAATTTTGCAACTTTTATCGTTTGTACCCCGCCAAAACCGAAAGATTATAAAAGAAGATACTATTCTCTTCATATTTCCAAAAAAAAATTTGAGGTACAAACGATTTTTCATATAGTAACAACGTCAGAGATTCGATCGGTCTTGACGAATTTTCCAATATCTTACTATAAAACTAAGAGTTAAATTTTGCAACTTCTATCGTTTGTACCTCGCGAAAACCGAAAGATTATAAAAGAATATTCTATTCACTTCATATTTACTTAAAAAAATTTGAGGTACAAACGATTTTTCATAAAGTAACAACGTCAGAGATTCGATCGGTCGTGACGAATTTTCGAATATCTTACTATAAAACTAAGAGTTAAATTTTGCAACTTCTATCGTTTGTACCTCGCAAAAACCGAAAGATTATAAAAGAATATTATATTCACTTCATATTTACACAAAAAAATTTGAGGTACAAACGATTTTTATAAAGTAACAACGTCAGAGATTCGATCGGTCGTGACGAATTTTCGAATATCTTACTATAAATCTCGGAGTCATATTTTGCAATTTTTTATCGTTTGTACCTCACCAAAGCCGAAAGATTATAAAAGAAGATACTATTCACTTCATACTTACACAAAAAAATTTGAGGTACAAACGATTTTTTATATAGTAACAACGTCAGAGATTCGATCGGTCTTGACGAATTTTCGAATATCTTACTATAAATCTCGGAGTCATATTTTGCAACTTTCATCGTTTGTACCTCGCCAAAGCCGAAAGATTATAAAAGAAGATACTATTCACTTCATACTTACACAAAAAAATTTGAGGTACAAACGATTTTTCATATAGTAACAACGTCAGAGATTCGATCGGTCTTGACGAATTTTCCAATATCTTACTATAAAACTAAGAGTTAAATTTTGCAACTTCTATCGTTTGTACCTCGCGAAAACCGAAAGATTATAAAAGAATATTCTATTCACTTCATATTTACACAAAAAAATTTGAAGTACAAACGATTTTTCATATAGTAACAACGTCAGAGATTCGATCGGTCTTGACGAATTTTCCAATATCTTACTATAAAACTCGGAGTCAAATTTTGCAACTTTTGTCGTTTGTACGTCGCCAAAACCAAAAGATTATAAAAAAAAATACCATTCACTTCATATTTACACAAAAAAATTTGAGGTACAAACGATTTTTCATATAGTAACAACGTCAGAGATTCGATCGGTCTTGACGAATTTTCCAATATCTTACTATAAAACTAAGAGTTAAATTTTGCAACTTCTATCGTTTGTACCTCGCGAAAACCGAAAGATTATAAAAGAATATTCTATTCACTTCATATTTACACAAAAAAATTTGAGGTACAAACGATTTTTCATATAGTAACAACGTCAGAGATTCGATCGGTCTTGACGAATTTTCCAATATCTTACTATAAAACTAAGAGTTAAATTTTGCAACTTCTATCGTTTGTACCTCGCGAAAACCGAAAGATTATATAAGAATATTCTATTCACTTCATATCAACAAAAAAAAAATATAGGTAAAAACGATATTTCATATAGTAACAACGTCAGAGTTTCTATCGGTCTTGACGACATTTCGAATATCTTACTATAAAAATCGTTTGTACCTCAAATTTTTTTGTGTAAATATAAAGTGAATAGTATCTTCTTTTATAATCTTTCGGTTTTGGCGAGGTACAAACGATAGAAGTTGCAAAATTTAACTCTTAGTTTTATAGTAAGATATTGGAAAATTCGTCAAGACCGATCGAATCTCTGACGTTGTTACTATATGAAAAATCGTTTGTACCTCAAATTTTTTTGTGTAAATATGAAGTGAATAGAATATTCTTTTATAATCTTTCGGTTTTCGCGAGGTACAAACGATAGAAGTTGCAAAATTTAACTCTTAGTTTTATAGTAAGATATTGGAAAATTCGTCAAGACCGATCGAATCTCTGACGTTGTTACTATATGAAAAATCGTTTGTACCTCAAATTTTTTTGTGTAAATATGAAGTGAATAATATCTTCTTTTGTAATCTTTCGGTTTTGGCGAGGTACAAACGATTAAAGTTGCAAAATTTGACTCCGAGTTTTATAGTAAGATATTCGAAAATTCTTCAAGACCGATCGAATCTCTGACGTTGTTACTATATGAAAAATCGTTATACCTCAAATTTTTTTGTGTAAATATGAAGTGAATATAATATTCTTTTATAATCTTTCGGTTTTTGCGAGGTACAAACGATAGAAGTTGCAAAATTTAACTCTTAGTTTTATAGTAAGATATTCGAAAATTCGTCACGACCGATCGAATCTCTGACGTTGTTACTATATGAAAAATCGTTTGTACCTCAAATTTTTTTGTGTAAGTATGAAGTGAATAGTATCTTCTTTTATAATCTTTCGGCTTTGGCGGGGTACAAACGATAAAAGTTGCAAAATATGACTCCGAGATTTATAGTAAGATATTCGAAAATTCGTCACGACCGATCGAATCTCTGACGTTGTTACTTTATGAAAAATCGTTTGTACCTCAAATTTTTTTGTGTAAATATGAAGTGAATATAATATTCTTTTATAATCTTTCGGTTTTTGCGAGGTACAAACGATAGAAGTTGCAAAATTTAACTCTTAGTTTTATAGTAAGATATTCGAAAATTCGTCACGACCGATCGAATCTCTGACGTTGTTACTTTATGAAAAATCGTTTGTACCTCAAATTTTTTTAAGTAAATATGAAGTGAATAGAATATTCTTTTATAATCTTTCGGTTTTCGCGAGGTACAAACGATAGAAGTTGCAAAATTTAACTCTTAGTTTTATAGTAAGATATTGGAAAATTCGTCAAGACCGATCGAATCTCTGACGTTGTTACTATATGAAAAATCGTTTGTACCTCAAATTTTTTTGTGTAATTATGAAGTGAATGGTATTTTCTTTTATAATCTTTTGGTTTTGGCGAGGTACAAACGACAAAAGTTGCAAAATTTGACTCCGAGTTTTATAGTAAGATATTCGAAAATTCGTCAAGACCGATCGAATCTCTGACGTTGTTAATATATGAAAAATCGTTTGTACCTCAAATTTTTTTGTGTAAGTATGAAGTGAATAGTATCTTCTTTTATAATCTTTCGGTTTTGGCGAGGTACAAACGATAAAAGTTGCAAACTATGACTCCGAGTTTTATAGTAAGATATTCGAAAATACGTCAAGACCGATCGAATCTCTGACATTGTTACTATATGAAAAATCGTTTGTACTTCAAATTTTTTAGTGTAAATATGAAGTGAATAGTATCTTCTTTTATAATCTTTCGGTTTTGGCGAGGTACAAACGATAAAAGTTGCAAAATTTGACTCCGAGTTTTATAGTAAGATATTCGAAAATTCGTCAAGATCGATCGAATCTCTGACGTTGTTACTGTATGAAAAATCGTTTGTACCTCAAATCTTTTTGTGTAAATATGAAGTGAATAGTATCTTCTTTTATAATCTTTCTGTTTTGGCGAGGTACAAACGACAAAAAAACTGCAAAATATAACTCCGACTTTTATAGTAAGATATTGGAAAATTCGTCAAGACCGAACGAATCTACCTCAAAAAATAACTTCTTTTACACATTTGAACTGCTTTATATACTTTCTTTCCTTCTACTCCGTACAAAGCCTTATTTTTAGGGAAAAAAATTTTTTTTGTTTTTTTTTCGTAAAATCAAAAAAAAAATTAACTTTAAAAACGGGTACAATCCGGTACAAACGATACTCTTCCAGATGGCATCATTAAAATTCCGGTATCTTTATGTCGGTTGCTAAGCAAATTTTACCACCCCCCCATTTCTACCCTATTGAGGTACAAACGATTTTAATTGCGGTACAATCGGGTACACTCCGGGTACAATCGAATGACATATATAAAAATCATTTACCTTGAACTCGGTTGCTAACTTCACATAGGTATTTCGTCGACTTAGAGACTACTTTTGTATGAAGAAGTTTGGTTAGTTATGATCTAAGATAAATTTGCCACATTCTGAATGCAAAATATTATACAATCTGTGGTCGACGAATATTTGTCAGTCATTTGAAAATCGTGAATTTTTCGTGTGTGTTCTGCCATGTTGTGTTGTTTGTTTGATATTATTGATGGATTTAACGAATGTAAGTGGTAAAATAGTTTAATTTATTAATTATAATTTATAAATAGTTTTAGATAATCATTTGAAAGAAATACTTACATCGTAATAACTTCTAGTTTACACGAGAAAATTTGGTTTTTATTTATGTGATTTGAACGCGATTTGTTTAATATTTTTGTAAATAATTGACGTTAAAAGCGTATATTATCGTGTACAAAACGATTTAGATCCTAGTAATAGTATATAATAGTATCGCTTTAGTAAAACAATCAAGTTAAGCAAGATAAAAATTACCTATTTATAACGGCTTTTTGCCGGCCGCGGCCATTTTGAACTTTATTTGTATTGCACTAAGGACGAAGTTTGCTTTTGTATAATACCAAAACCGGTTTTTGTTACTCTTATCTCTTATCTGTTTAATGATAACAAGTTATGTTATTTCAAAGAATTGTTTAAATAAACAGTTTGTATAGCTCTGTGTTATTGAGATTATAATAATGTTTTAATATATTTGTTGCGAAATAGTTAGAAACATAGATTTCAAAGTTTACAGTGGTGAGACGAATATCACATCTGACTAAATACTATATTATGATGGCTTAATAGATAGAAAATTTAACATATATTATAATATTTTTCACACAAACATAAGATATGGATATGAAAATAGGTTATTACATTATTTGTACAAAGAGGGTAGGCCGGGTGCCATTTTTTTTTTGCAAACCACGTACCCTACATTTTTGCAAAGATTTTGGGACTTACTGAAGGGTTAAAAGGCCGGCAACGCACTTGCAGCTTTTCTGATGCTGCGAGTGTCCATGGGCGACGGATGTTGCTTTCCATCAGGTGACCCGTTTGCTCGTTTGCCCCCTTATTTCATAATAAAAAAAAAAAAACCTGAAAGATTGTGTACGATTCATAAAAATACGGCTTTATTCTTTACGTTTTCTAGCGTTTTAGACAAAAAAAGCGCTAGTTAATACATAAAATCTTGTCAAAAATATCAGAAATCGCAATGAATTAACTTTGAACAAAACTACATTCGCTATAGTAGTATATTTAAACCTAGCCGTTGTATAAACAAACAAACACAAAGAAAAATATAACCTACATGGAAAGCGTACATTTACCTCGTATGAGGAAATCATAATACAACAGAGCACCTATAATCAGCAATGTCATCCCACAGCGGTATTAGCGGTGGCACTTACAGCAAAAACATTTACTAATTACGCAAAAACCCACCCCATCACACTCATAATCCTTCAAAGAACGTCCAGTTATGACCACCAGTTTGCCTGGACTCCACGCCCTTCTGTAACTCACACTCTTTAGGGTGTATCTCTGATTCCCGAAGCTCAAGTTACAGTGGACGGGGTGGGGGACTCTTGTAAATTAATTCCTCTATCGGTTATAATCCGTAAATGATCGTTGGTCCCCCTAAATGCTTCTTAATGGCGGACTTAGTCGCAACGACAAGATTTCGTAAACGACCGTGGTTCGTAAAGATTAAAGTGATACAACGAACTACTGAGAGCTTCGGTATCTATAATATTATATTACCAATTATATTCCCTGTACAGTATTAGGTTACGTTCCCTATATTATATGCCTTAGATACGAGAATTTTGTTTTATCGGATTTCAGTATTATCGAAAATTATATTCTGAATCATTATTTCAATAATTTCAAGAAGTTCGAGATAACTTCTTGAAATTTAGTTACTATCGACTACAATGTTTTCAAAGCAATAATTCATATTTGTATTAAACATACAAATATTTATAAATGTTCATAAAAATTATTATAATGTGTTAGAAAATCTAAACGTTTCGCTACGTACAGCTTCCATTTAGTGTAAATTTTCAAAGCATCATCGCGCCAGCCGCCACATCACCTTAGATAACCTGTCTCGCTCGGGAATAATTATATTCCCGAGCGAGACAGGTTATCTAAGGTTCTATTCTATGTCTTTTTGTATAATTAAATTATACAAAAAGAACTAGAAAAGAAAATTACGCACCTCCAGAGCTGATGACAGTGACACCTTCTCTTGCTTCAAAGTTTCTGCACGGCTCTTGTACTGCAGCAGCGAGCGGACTGTATCCTCCATCCTGAAAAGACAATGGTGAAAATTAGCAAGGAAACAAATAATTGAGGATACCTTACATGGATCTGGGTTTAACTTTAACCTTAGGTTGAATGTCATTTTACATTTTATCCCTTTCGTATGTAGAGCGACGGAAAAGGCATAATTTTCATGGATGTGGGTTAAAAGTTAAGTTGAATGAATATCTTTTTATCTCTTTTGTGAGTATCAAGAGCGACAGAGGTGACATAACATTTGACCCAGTGGGCTTAAGTAAAGTAAAACATAATGTGAACTTTAAGTTTATGTATGTACGAGTACCTATTTAAAATTTCCGCTGTCCAAAACATTGGTATATTTTAAGTATTAAACGCCTTGCGAATAGAGCATTTGGTTTTAATATCTGCTTTAAAAACATTATTTAAAACTGGCGAGACAACTTAATCTATGCACCTGGAAGGATAAAGCATGAGTTTTCTTTTGTTAGCGTTATATTATTTGTGAGTACTGAGTAACAATATTATATTGCTATTTATTTTATGAGACTGTTTAAATGACGAACGTAATAGTAGGATTTATACAGGGATACCATGCAAAGGTCGGAGAAGAGGGCGCAACTAGTATAAACAGAAAATAATCCGATCACATTGACCTCCATTATACAAGTACGCTGGACTTATGATACCCTTTGAAATGGCAGCTATTTTTTGTGTCTATTTGAAGCGGAATCAGCGCCCCAAATGCAGGGGAAGAGAACTAATTCTGACGTAAAAATGACGTTTGAAAGTCGCCATATTGGCGCTGATAGCAGTAGTGGGAGTACTTGGAACTAATACTAGTGATGACAACCAATAGCCATTAAGCGGCCATTTGCAAGTTACATCATCATTATCTCTTCCCCCGCATTGGGGGCGCTGATTCCGCTTCAAATAGGCACAAAAAACAGTTGGGTATCATAAGTTCAGCGTACTTGTATATAATGTCAGTGTCCGATCAAAATCCGACATGTTGCACACGTCATATCAGAATATTGGCAGAAACGTTGTCAAACGGCGAACAAAACTTTTTGTTTACTGTCTATGCTGGTGCTGCTTCTGGCATGAAAACATTACAGTAATATGTATATTACGAGTATGTCCTTTAATTTCACATACCTAATCTGTGATCTAATCCTTTAATGTCCCTGGCTTATCATAGAAGTATAAAACAAAAGAAGATTGTCTAAGGCGTACTCCATTATGCGGATGGATGAAACTTGCGAACGGGGCATAATTTTCACGAGAATTTGCATATTCGTTAAAAAGAGATAGAGCACAGTATGATGCGAGAGAGAGGGATGGAACGGTCACTTTAAAAGTGGATTTTGTAATAGTGGACAGAATTAGCCCTAAGAGCCAATCTGACAGCGTAAGCTATTATTAATTACCTACATGGAGAGTTAATAAGGTTCGAAGTACGAGGTTAATACCTTTCTCCGCATACTTTGTATCCCTCCAAACTTTATTGGCTTGTACATATTTTAGCAATTTTAAGTTTATACTATTGTAAATGGATAATATAATCCGATATGTAATTTCAAATAATAACAGGCACTCTTTAAACATTTTTTTTAATGAAATCCATCAGGTAACCCGTTTGCTCGTTTGCCCCCTGCAAACGAGCAAACGGGTTACCTGATGGAAAGCAACTTCCGTCGCCCATTGACACTCGCAGCATCAGAAGAGCTGCAGGTGCGTTGTCGGCCTTTTATGAGGGAATAGGGTAATAGGGGAGGGTAGGGATGGGAGGGGAATAGGGGAGGGTAGGGAAGGAAATAGGGTAGGGGATTGGGCCTCCGGTAAACTCACTCACTCGGCGAAACACAGCGCTAGCGCTGTTTCACGCCGGTTTTCTGTGAGAACGTGGTATTTCTCCGGTCGAGCCGGCCCATTCGTGCCGAAGCATGGCTCTCCCACGTATAAACTCTCTAATTTAGAAAATGAAAAGCCGGTTTCTGAGTTTTTTTGACAGAAGATGGTTTATTTTATTCACTTACTTAATTAGCTAGATAAGTCTTAGATTAATCTAATTAGCACCTCTGTTGGATAGATAAAGTCGTGTCAAAATACCTCTAGAAATCGGTCATTTATGTTATTTTTATATAAAACTTCTGTTAAAAAAACCTTAGAAATCGGTCAATACTCAGCTGACCTAAATTTCAATTCTCATAATAGACCTTGTTGCTATTTACAGCCAATCAATGAAATATGAATCTTAAATATAATATTGAGGACCACGCAAACTCTTTAGTATTCCCTCAATTTCACAGTAATCTCAAATCTGAGAGCGTATTAATAATTAAAGAGGGTGAAATTATTCGGGGCCTTTGTTTCTAGAATTATCTTTTAAGCCGCTCCAGTCGGCCGCTTTGTTGAGAACAACTCGGATTTGAATAGGCTGTGTCTAAAATAATAATTACATTATCATTTATATAACAACGTAACTGCTATTTTGATGGTGGTTAAAATATTCAACACTAGATGAGGCCCACAACTACGTTGCGCCAAATTTTTCAAGATAAAAGTATCCTATGTCCTTACCCGGGACCAAAAGTATCTCCATACCAAACAGCAAAATCGATTTAGCGGTTGGAGCGTCAAGAGGTTAACATACATACATACTTTATAATATTAGTATGAATATGGATTAAGGTGACGCCGCGTTAAAGTAAAAAACCGTGTTGGATATGTTTTGCTAGTTTTCTATGAGAGGCTGGCCCGGCCTCTCATAGAAAACAAGCAATGGAACAGCAAAAAATGAAAAGGGCGTAGCGACAAAATGATTTTTCACGCGTAATTTAAAAACCATAAATACATTACAGAGCTATGGGCAAATTAAAGTGTATGCTTGAACCAATTTATGTACTGGAAACTTAAATCACTCCCCTCTGTTGGCAAAATAGGAATCCCTTTTTTTAAAGAGGTCTTTTTAAATTATTATTCTGTGTTATAAATGTTGACCAATCGTGTTATGCTATTGGCAATTCAAAGACAAAGACATGATGAATACTGACAATAAACTTTAATTTCTTAGCTTTAGTCATTGCTGAGAAAAATCGATATCGCTACAGGCAAATTATCTTAGGCGTCACCTTAATAATGCTCATTCTACTCTAAGTTTTAAAATTAATTTAAGTAGTAAATTTCATTTAAGACTCTGGAGAACAAAACGATTAAACCATTTTTAATTATGTGTAATATTCCGTTTTTCGGTTCGCATGTTTTAATAATAAAGGCGTTTCGAAAATACAAAATATATTCGTCTTCTTGTTACGAAATATTTTTCCAGTCGAACGAAATTCTGAATTCACATAATATTAAATACGTCCATAAAGCATTTAAATATGGAAGAGAAAATCTTTTTTACATTTCCATACACACTCAGCGAAGCAAGTGCTGGGAGGCGAATGAATGAAGTTTTTCAATAAGAGACTGTAACGTCGCAATTCGGTCTTAAGAACGAACGAGTACATTTTGATTAGGACCCGTTTGTTATTCACAAGAAATGCTGAAGCATTTTGATAAATAATATGGTTGGTTCTTTCTGATGTCTTTATGTCTTGGCACAGAAGATTTTTCATGATTTTTTTTTCAAATATGTACTGCTTTTACGGCTTTTATTTTTTTACTATAATTATGTCATAATAGTGATAAGTTGGTATTTGATTATTACTTTTTAGGTTTGCTCCTAATTGCTCGCAAAATAAGGGCCATAATTTAATTTACGGCTTAATTTCAACTTTAGAGCCGTAAATAAAAAAAGTTTGAAAAAAATCCCAAAAAATTACGATTTACGTGCATAGGCGAAACATTTCGTATTTCCCATGTGAGAAATCGTTACGTCGATTGGCCGAAGTTTGGCCGCTGTATTACAGTATAATTCAATGTACGGTTTAAAACCTGTACACACCTTATGAACCTTATGCTATAGGAATAGAGTCTATAGGTGGTAAACTGGTGATGGCATTATAGTAATTCAATGTACCTGCCTACAGGCTTTACTGCTGCTTGTCACGGCATATCGACCGCGGAGGGCCAGGGTATTGAAGTTTCACTTGTTGTACACAAAAGAAAATTAAGTTATTTCATTTAATAGAGCAAGACGATATGGTCTGAAAATTGTAGCTGATACTGGACTGGACTTGGTTAAGACTAAGATATACTCTAGAGTCTAGTGTAATGAAGTAAAGGCTGTATAAAACAGAAACCAGAGTCATAGAGGAATGACGTTTAAAATAAGCACATTATTAATCCTAATAAGTATATAGTTCTCAACAAAAAAATTGTTGCTTAAAAATGCATCTATAGGTCTACCAGAATCTGATGGCAAAAAAAAAAACGGCTGATTCTGTGTTAAACATGCAAAAATAAAAATTTATCCAATGATCAACGATATTTTAAAAAAAACTGCTGTCAAAAATTGCCATCAGATTCTGGTAGACCTAAAGATTCTAGAACATTTCATTTTATCATAATTTTACTTAACTTAAAAAGACCGAGTACATCTACAGGATTCGAAATTCGAAATTGGAATTGTCAAATGTAACGCGTATTATTCGAAATTCAAATTGTCGAATTCTATATTTAAACGGTTGTTTGCAGACGTCTGACCAGCGACCATAGACAAGCGTGCAACAAACATGGCGCCCTCGCCCTGTGCCCCTGTCACTACAAATTACGTGTCGCGGCCCTCGACTGCCCCTGACCAATCCTGACCAGATGAGCGCACATAAATCTAACCTATTAAAACCTGCACCCGAAAATGATCGATTAATGTGATAAAGCGATGTTTAGATTAGGTTTTGATGGTTTTTATATACAGGTTGCTTTTCAGTAACACTGTGAACACTGAAAAATCATTTTGTATTAAACAGCCATGTATATACAGGTTATTATGATTGGTTTTTTGGTTAAAATATTATATTTTAAAATTGATAAAAATATATGCCATTTAATGCACATACTTTTACCATTTGTATGACAATTATTATTAAAAAATATGTAAATACAATATTATTCTATGTCTTGCAGTGGACTCTCCGAAACTCTCTACAAAACGACAAAGTCATTAGTGATAATACGTTGTACTTTTACTTCAAATTTTTGAGGTTAAATATTTATTCGAAATTTAAAAAATGAAGCTGTCTGTCTTTTTCCATGATTTTGTTTCAAGGACCGTAATCTGAAAGCGATATCCCATTGAAATGGAATTAGTGGCGACGAGTCGGTGCCATATTTAAATAATTGGTTTTTAAATTAATGCATAATAAGCATTTTCAGTTAAATGGAATTTACGTAAGTAGTAATTAATAAACTATTCTTCTTACTGTGTTCAGAACGACAAAGATGCAGTGCAGAACTTGAGAGCTACTTAATTTTAGATTTCTTTGGACATTCGTAAAGTAAATTTCCTTTTTAACAAAACAATCGGTTGTTTCATACAAAACTGACTGTATATTTTTCACATAAGAAGTATATTAATATTAAAAACATTATATTAATATATTTTAATCATTACACCCCATATACTCAATATTACTCGTCAGAAGTTCTAAAATCTAAAAGTTTCAAGTAAACAATACATCAAGGGAGACGGAGGCTTTTAGGAAATTTTCATTAAGGACTTCTCTACTTAACAGTATTAACTCGAGTTAAACTCGATTTGGGGTACAACGCCACATACATTTTGTATCGGGGAAGTGGGTCACAGGCACCTGCGCCGGTTTACACTGATTAATAAGTGACAAGATACACATCCATCATCATCACCTCGAGTTGGTGAAACAAGTTTAGTCAACTGTAAACTTTTACGTTTAGCTTTAACGTTATGTTACTATATCATTTAAAAAAATAAATAAAAAAAAATGTTTTATTTCTGAGTAAATTTGAATCAAATTTTTTCAGAATGTCTACCTGATGCCTACCACCGGTTCGGGAACTACCCCGGCGAGAAGAACCGGCGTAAGAAACTCGCACGGGTTCCACTTTTTACCAAAAAAGTGAAAGAAAAATTATTCTTTTAAAATTCTTGTATTTGAATATAGAATTTCCTATTAGGATATTACTTTTTATATTTGCGTGATTCAGTATTCCGTCCATCATGGGGCAAATACTGGCGATCTCGGACGTGTACACTGTACACTGCACACATGCATCTTGAAGAGGGTGTTTGAAATTCTATTTGCCACCAGGTGCCGCTACGTAGCCTTAGGGTTTATCGTGTCAAATAGGCATGACACTTGACAGCTATATCGTGACATACGTCAGCAGTTTGACACGATGCTAATAACGGCACGTCGATTTTGCATACTGTAGACAGTAGTGAAATCAAGGTAGCAATCGAAGTTCGCAACGTTAAGTGCAGAGGGCCTTTAAAATTAGACAGCAGCAACACATTTTACATACGATAACGTTTATAATAGGTAGCTCTATCAATTCCTGCTTACCCCATTGCATCGCAGACATAAAACGTCGAAAACAGACACATTAGTTCCACATCCACGTAAGAGTCATTGCCATTAAAACCCTAGATCCGGCATGACGAGTGCCCATTCCCTCAAGGGCTCGCAGTCATGCCCTCGAACACGACTGCGTAAGATTGTGACAGGTTTTTAACTGCGGAGTATGGAGTATTTTGCTAGCCTTTTTATATCAGCAGATTGAGTAGGCATTGAGTACTAGGTAAAGGTGTGTTATGATTAGGTATTATCACAGTCTTGATGTTTTGAATTATTTAGAATTTAGATATTATTAGGATAGACACCAAAACTGAAATTAACGTTTTCAAATTTAATTTTATGTAGACACAAAACGCGATTCACTTTGTATTTACTCTGTTCGTCTCATAACCTTTTCACGAGATCGAAATTTCATTATACAGCGATTATCCTTGAGAGACAGGAAAGATCATAGGGTAGTTTTTGTTGCAGAAAAATGCACGGTTACCGTTAAAAGAATTATGGCGCAACGGAGTTGCGGGCGTCATCTAGTTAGAAAATAAAGTAGCCTTTAACGTATCTTTATTGTCAGTAAAAATTGGCCAAGTGTGAATCGGACTCGCGCACGAAGGGTTCTGTACCGCTATAGAGCAAAAATAGGCTAAAATTGTGTTTTTTTTATGGGTTTAATAATTTAATTTATTTTAATGTTATTGTTAATTATTAAAGTACAAATACAATTGAGTATTTTGTGAAGATTTCGAGTGCCTATGTGTTGCCGTTATCGATATGGAGGAAAAAATAGCAAAAAAATCACGTTTGTTGTATGGGAGCCCCCTTAATTACTCAATTTATTTTGTTTTTAGTATTTGTTGTTATAGCGGCAACAGATATACACAATCTGTGAAAATTTCCGTCTAGCTGCAGCGGCTCTTGAGTCAGACAGACGGACAGACGCACAGACATCGAAGTCTTAGTAATAGGGTCCCGTTTTTACCCTTTGGGTACGGAACCCTAAAAAGTAAATATTTATATTGTAGCTAGTCTGTATAGTCGTGGTATTGAGGGGCAGCTGAGTGTGAGGGTCTGTCTGCGGTGTGCCAGGTGGAGGGAATCGACACAATCATTGGGCTAGACGTACCTACGTTCTAGACACAGTTGACAGGTCTCTGATTTACCACCCACTTACGGAAGCACTTAGAGGGAGTTAATGATTATTAACAATAACTTTATACATAATATATCGTTAAATTCTTTATTAAATTGCATAAAAAATAACATTGGATACATCCACTGTTATTTTTTATTCAATTAAAAAGAATAGAGGATGGTATAATTACCATCCTTTGTTATTTTCAGGTAAACAGCAAATAGTTAAAATAAAATGTGGGTAAAATAAAACATTATTAAGAAAAAAATATATTTTCTTGTAATACTAATTTCAAAGTCGCATATACCTACTATGCAGTGAATAAGCAATCAATAATCATCACAATATCAAAATGCAGTGTAACATAGAAGCCTAATGTTACTAAACGCTTCAGAAAAGATAAGTTTGTCTTTGAAGAAAATCAATATGCCTGCATAAGTTACCGCTCGCTGGAAGTTATTAAAAGTGTCTGCCGCACCTTCTGCAACTCTGATTAACTCCCTTTTGAGAAGTCTTCAAGACTCAATCTTTTTGAGGATAAATTGGAGACTTAGGTAAAGAGATGAACATTTAAGGATATGCGCATTGCGCAGTCGATGTTGTAAAATGAAGGTTATTTTTTTTGACAGTGAGTATTATATTATTATGTACGCAAGTAAAGTTTCCAAACGTACCTATATTGCTTTAGTAACTTTTACTAAAACTAGGCCTTTACATCCGTAATGGATGACTTATACAGTATTTTTCAGAGCGAAGTGACCACTTACTTGAGATCAGAAAATGTCTCATAGGTACACGGGTTCGAACCTGCACCCTCTAAGAGTGCGAACCAAAGGTCCTACCCATTAGACACTACATTCATCACTTTTACTAATAAAATATATAATATTTACACTAAGTACGATTTTAAAAAGCACAGTTTGTCCGAGGAATAAAGCAGCGTATAATTTTTAATTTATACCTAAAAGAAATAAAAAATCAGCTCACACCGTCTTTTAATCGATTTCAAATTGAATCGGTTTATAATAATTTGCAATATCCTGAAAGATTTGCAAACTCAGTTTATATCTCTATCGGATTCCATTAACGTATCCTTTACCATCTTAAAATGTTCATTAATTTTACTAACATAAGCATAATATTATGAGAGATATAAACCGGTTATACCTGTGATTCCCAACATGTGTTCACCCGAACCACCCAATATGTGTGAGTAACGGCGGAATTAGGTGATTATTGGAGCGGGCGCGTAATCGCCAGGGTTATGGCCTACCGTTATATTGACTCCGATTTATTGCTGCTGTTTATGTAGGGTTGGATGTTGGAACATAGAATAGTTTTTATCGATGTAATCTTCTGTTATTTACACAAGCATCCTGTTTATACTTTGAACAAGATCGTTCTATACAGAGTATATAAACTATAAAGTGATAATACTTTAGTGTGTGTGTGTCGCTTACATTCACTGTGAAAGTAGCAGGGATACATACAGTAGGTTTTATCACTTGTTTTGCTACACCCTATATAAATTGGTTTCACACTGAAATTCCATTTTTAGTACTTATATATTTTTGAGATAGAAAAAAAGGCATTACATTAGTATGCCTTTTTTCTGATAAGTCCTCGGGAAGCCACTGAGCTATGATTTTATTACTTTAAACTTCGAAAGTCAAGTCTCCTAAGTACTATAAACAAACATAACAGTATGGCTAAAATGATATTTCTAAGCTTTCATCGTCAATAAAAATTCTAATTACGAAAAAATAAAACTCAGAATTTCTCAAAATATAAAACAGGTTCGTCAAAAAATGTAACGTCTTTCGTAAATTTACGACGGATAAAACAAAGAGTCCCGAGACGCCTAATGAGAGAAGCGTGTAAGCGTTTAACTAAATACGCTCCTTACAAAATTTCTGTCACATTTCTCTCCAGGCGAAATTAAAGTTACAGCCCACTGTTGCCCAAACTTTGACAATTATTTCTACTACTGGGAATGTTTTCATTGCGTCATAATACTTGTTGAAAGTTGTTATTTTGAATTGAAAACATCTTTAGTTAAGACGTGATTTAGATTATTTCTTTCATTTGGAATAAAATATCTTTAAGAATTGTTAAAAACTTTCATATTGTGAATTTCTTGAATAGCGTATAGGCTGCATACCAAGTTTAACATTCAAGACGGTGGGTCAAAATGGAATGTAATTCAACGCTCGGCGAACACCCAAGAACGTAATAACAGCTTGAGAACCGCTGGCGGCGGAGATAGCTAATGTTTCATTACACAGAAGACAGTGTTTAGAGGGAAATAAGATACCGTGGAAGCTGGAGGAAGCAGACGTATGTTGTAATTTGCATATGTCACGAGATATCTCTGAAATAGAGTCGCAGCTACGCCACCATCGTTTTAACAGCTACGTTTAGGATTAACTAGATTTCTAGATGTCATCATTATCAGTATAGTATGTCTGTAACTAATATTATGAAGATGAACATTCAGTAATCGTTATTGTAGTAGTAGTAGTAGTATACTTGTTTGTTTAGAAAATATTCTGAGACCAAATTTTTTGAGATAGGTTATATTTACATAAGCAAAAGAACATGAAAGTTAAGGTTAAGTTTTGTGTGTTAAGGCGACGTTGTATATATTGATTTTATTAGCAATGACTAAAGCTAAGAAATTAAAGTTCATTGTCAGTATTCATCATGTCTTTGTCTTTGAATTACCCATAGCATAACACGATTGGTCAACTTATATAACACAGAATAATCAATCAAAAAGACCTCTGTCTTTCCTATTTGAATTCCTAAATGGGATTCCTATTTTGCCAACAGAAGAGAGTGATTTAATCTTACATTTGTACATAGATTGGTTCAAGCATATACTTTAATTTGCCCCTGGCTTATATGAAATGTATTTATGGTTTTTAAATTACGCGACAAAAACCATTATGTCGCTTACGCCCTTTCCATTTTTTGCTGTCCCATTGCTTGTTTTCTATGAGACTGGCCTCTCATAGAAAACAAGCAATCTAAAACATATCCAACACGGTTTTTTTACTTTAACGCGGCGTCACCTTAAAAATACTGTCATCATTATCGTCATCAATCTGTCGCCGTGCTCTTAGAAACATAGGCCTCCGTCAAGGAGCGCAAATCATCCCGATCTTGGGCAGCCCTGGGCAGAGTACAGTCCATATAGCTGCAGAACGGGCATCGACATTTGTCTCTACCCAACCACAAGAGATCACTTAGTTATTCTAAAAGAATTTACAATAAAAACAACAGCTTTATAACAATTAAATGCTTCAATGAATAATTCATAATGTCAAAATAATAAGATGAAAGTGGGCCAAACAAATGGGGCACGGATGCGGATGTTGTGCGCGACTTGCAGACGCCGACAGACAAACTATTTGCTTATTAATCTTATAACATTAAATAACAATAAGAATAACAAGTAATGATTCATTTTAGAAGACTGAACCTAATATACTTAATGAAAGTGTCATCGTGAGACGAAGATTTTTCATATTTTTGGTTGGCTTGTGTAACAAAAATGTGCATTATGTATAAAGATCAACATTGTGTGTCTTATCTATATTATTATTTCAAGTTGAAAAAAATATGTTTCTTTGTAAATCAAATAAGATAATATTATACACAGATAAGAGATAATCATAGGCTAGATGGGACACAATACTTTTCCATAATGCCTACAATTACTTATAGTAATTGTAGATTAGGTGGCTTTAAAAAGAAGTAAAGTTCCTATAAAAACACAAAAGAATACGTTTATACGTATAAAGCCACAGTTATATACCATTGAAAACCCCATTTCACCACTTAAACTAACATTAAATAGGTAATTATGAGACCATCACTCAAGTAAGTATATTAGATTAGAGTGTCTCCTCGCTTATGTAAATCTACCCTCATTCGTCACAGGGCTTCGTATGATGAACTTCATAATCCATCATATTAATATCACTAAGATAATAAGTACTGAATTTCTCAAAGTGCAACCTTATAAGAATTTGGAGTAGCTTAATTACAGTACTAAAGTGATAATGCGCATAGAAAATTCCGTAATTTTTCGGCAACGGAAGACGTCGCTGCAAGCGCTGTTTTAAGAAAAACAGCGCTTTGCAGCGACGTAGAGGCGCCTGACGTTGCTTGGACGTTACCATGGTAACGCCGCGATGGCTTCCCGGTGAGTTATACAAGTGTTATAGCATTTATTGACGGACCGGCGACAGCGGACAGCCACCGGCTATATGATATTTACTTCTTGATATTTACTTCTATTTCCTTTTAACAAGGTGCAAAATGCAAGTGCATTGTTTGGGGCTCTTACGTTTCATAGATTCGGGTGTTTTCGTGATAGCGAAGATTTCCATGCGCATTATTAATTTGGGAGTACTGTTACATTACTTTTTACTTTAATAATTTAATTAGTACTAGAGATTTAAAATCTCTAGTACTAATTAAATTATTCACTACTAGAGATCTCCCAATATTCGAAATTCGACCTTACTTGCAACGACATTAGGACTACTACCTATATTTTATAAAAAATATTGACTTCATCATATTTTTTTTCAATTCTTCTGGGACTCTGGGACTTCTGGGACTCAGCTGATCTCAGACTGGCCGTTTAAGCATTGTATAATAGTTTCTAAAATTAAATAATAAAAAACAATAATCCATTTTCAATTGGTCAACTTGTTGTCAACAGACTTCAACCATAAATAAAAGAGTATAATTCGTATGTATAGGCTTGTCACTCAAAAATCTGTCATTTTTCCCAGTAGTAGTGTCGTAGTGTGTATAACGTTTTATTTGTTAAAAATATATATATGAGAAAAGCATAATTTTAAAATAATATTAGTTCGATGCACTCCTTCACCATATAAACTATAACTGTGCGAAATTTCATGCACCTACGTTTCCCCATTTTTCGTAAAAAGGGTTACGAATATATAGATTCTGTCATGATAGGTACGTAATATTATGACATCATTTTGAACCTAGATTTTAGAATTTTTTTATAACAACAACTTGTTTAGAAAGTATTTTTGTAATAAGCAAGAAAGAATTTCACAACAAAAAAAAACTTAATTTTTAAATAAAACAGGCTTCAAACATCATTAAAACAACGAAAATTTATATTTTCAACCCGGGTAACATTTTTGAACAAAAAAAAAAAGTCTTCGAGAGGCGAGTCCTCGCTTCCTTAAAATGATGTCTTTCCTGCAACAATGGATCCAGGTCAAAAGGCTCCTGACAATGGCTTTTTGCGGGCATTGTTCGCTACTTCGCCCAAGTGGCATTACGACTGACACTTATAAAAAAAACTTTTAGTGGGCTAAAAAAGTCGTAGCGAGCTACGACGTAGCATTGTTGCTACGGCGTAGCCCTTTCGTAGCCACGAGGTGGATAATGTAGTATGAAACGATTTGTAAAGTAGATGAATAATAGTTGTCTTGCTAGTATAACAAGCATAAACTGCTGAACGGATTCTAAGTTTTTCCTGGGATTTTTGTCTGTACAAATTCGCTACAGTCGTTTGTTTACCAAAAGAGACGGAGATTTTTTTGGTTTTTGAGTTACAAAAAAATTCACAACTCTGTTAGTTTCTCTTCTAACCAAAAATTTATAATTATTATTGTGTTTACGGTAGAAAAAATCGTCTATCTCTGAAATTTTTAGTAATTTCAAACTTATAATAGCAAAAAACCTCAGTTTACTTTTAAGTAAACAAACGACTATATTTATACAAACTATAAAAACTTCAATATAAACATGTGAGGGGGAATCAGGCATAATCTATTTCTTGTTAGCCGTCTAGACGATATTTAAGGCGTCTGATGGCTCCATTTGAATGCACTTCACATCATATTTATCTTGCATTCAGATGTGGAGCCCTAATGTTGTTATAACTAGACGCAGATATAAATTAGATAGTTTACTTTAGTATTATTAATTCCGTTTTACATGTTTGTATGTTCACATAATGCTATACTACTTATGTTTGAATACTGCTAATCATTTACAGCAGACTAGAGGTGTAGGTCTTTGTTTAGACTATCTGACACAAGTTGCAATGTAAGTTCAATTAATAGTTTTTAATTCTTTTGTAACATAATAACCTGTTAACTGTAACTTGTGGAGCTATATATTAATATTAATTCATTATTATGTTTCCATAAGACTATAATAATAATAATAATATAACTCTTTATTGCACACCAAAATACAGTACATAATACGAAAGATACAATAATATATATTACTAATTGATGTACAAAAGGCGAACTTATTGCTACTAAGCAATCTCTACCAGTCAACCTTTTGTAGCTACGATAGAAAATTGGGAATGATATAAAAATCGTGTAGGTGCGCAAACTAAACTAATACTAGTGCTTATATTACTAAAACTAAGACAAATTCTAGAACTATTACTAACTATTACTAAAACCAGGTCTATTTATGTTGACCTGGTTTTAATAAGCGTGTGACCTGGTGTAAGACTATGTTCCTATATCAAATACCTATACTGTACATTGCATTATAGACATTTGCTGACAACACCGTTTTCGAAGTGTTTATGCACATCAGATAGCAATAAATCTACGGCAATCATATTCTGTGACATTCCCTCTCCTCCCGCGTATGGGGGCTTCCCCCTCGTCGTCTGATCATATATCACACACTGCTTTCAATAGCTTGCCAGAAGGTGGAAGATAAGTAGCTATTTACTTTTAAGTTTGTTGTTTTCTAGTTAAACTAATTTTTTATTCGTTTCTTATGGTTCTTTCCAAAATGTTTGAAGTAAAAAATTAACTACAGATATTTTCTGGATATGATATAATCATCTAATGTTTACATAAATACGTTTCTGTATTATTATTTTTTTATCTATGGACGCTTCACACCACGTCAGTCTGGCCCCGTGGTAAGTACCTGAAGGACTTGTGTTACGGGTACCAGACAACGGAAATATATTTAATACTTTTAAACTATACATATATTTTAGATTTTTATTATATGATACATATACTCGTATTTAATACACGTCCATGACCCAGGAACTTTGAAAACTTTTTGTTCCGTCAGCGGGATTCGAACCCGCGACCCCCGGCTTGAGCAACCATTAGCCCACCAACTGAGCCACAGAGGTCGTCAAATGTATTTAATATTAGGCTTGCCTTTATTCCGGTTTCTGAGGGTTTAAGACAAGAACACAGATTACTAAACAGTTACAACGTAAACAAGAGTCTTTTCAGGTGCGATTGGTCGTTGGTGTTTAATGTTTGCCAATTATCACTGCTATTGCCTGGACAAATCTTCTATACATATTATAAAACAAAGTCGCTTTTTTCCCCTCATGTCCCTTTGTTCCCTTTAATCTTTAAAACTACGCAACGGATTTTGATGATTCTTTCAGTGTTAGATAGCCCATTTATCGAGGAAGATTATAGGCTATGTTTTATCACGCTAAGACTAATAGAAGCGAAGAAATAGAGGAAAATATGGAAGAAACGGGGAAAATTATTTGAAAGGGCTAACTTGAACGCGCTAATCTCAGGAACTACTGGTCCGATTTAAAAAAAATATTTCAGTGTTAGATAGCCTATTTATTGAGAAAGGCTATTAGGCTAGTTTTTATGACGCTAAGACTAATAGGAGAATGTGAAAAAACGGGGGAAATTATTTGAAAGGGCTTATCTCGCGAACTACTGGAGCAATTTTTATGTTATTTGGCACAGATAATAAGTAGACCACGTGAAAGATCATAGGATATTGATTCTAATCATTTTTTCAGTGGCTATATATTTATACCCGTGCGTCGCCGGGCGGGTCGCTAGTATAAGAATAAACAAATCTCCTGTTAAAAACCTTATTGCAGCAAGTGTATATCTGATATACAAAACAGTATTAAAGAATGTGGCCCACCAATATACCCTACGTGTCACCCTTTAATGGTGTTCACACGCCCATAAAGTACATCCATCATCACAAGTCGTCGTGATAAATACGCGATGTTTGTGCTCGTGAAATTGTGCCCTCCTACAGGTGAAACGGTTATTACCGCGCGTATTGACGAAAGGACGTACACACTACGGCAACTATTATTATGTTACAAAATTACGATATCGTTATTATTATTTGGATTATAAGTGGAATTGTAAGGGACAGTGCCTCAAATCGATTCTTTTATACCTAGATATTTTTTATATCACATAATAATTATGTGCCAACATTTAAATTATTGAAAATAGCATCAACGAAACATCGTATCTATTCTTACAATATTTTTTTGCTTTTAACAAATGTAATTAAAAAAATATATACATATATTCATTTAAAAAACACACACACCTTAAACTAAGACTGTACACACTACACTCCTCACTCACACATAACTCACTCACATCTGTGAGTTTAAATTGTTGAAGTCGTGCGAAGATTGTGAAAATGTTCAAGTCGTAAAGAAGACAACGTGTCAGATTAAATTGTACGCGGTGTTTTACGAGATTAAATGTTCGAGAGCTGTAGATGAGCGATACAGGTGTTTGTGTAGTTGAACCTATGAAACATCAGGGACGAAGCTTGAAAACGTCAGGTTGGATTTAGTGCCTAGTGGCCTTATATCCTTTATGCCACGGTAACAATATAATTTAGGTGTAAACAGTACAGAATACATAAGTATGCACAGTATGCAGTATATTATGCAGTCTTCAATATTTTCTTTGATATTAAGTCGTTATTTAAAACAGTCATCATTGGCTCTTATGTGATTAAAAGGCCGGCAACGCACCTGCAGCTCTTCTGATGTTGCGAGTGTCCATGGGCGACGGTAGTTGCTTACCATCAGGTGACCCGTTTGCTCGTTTGCCCTAATCGTTTAATAAAAAAAAAATGAAAATAAAATAAACGATCTAACTTAAATACAGTTTATCAATCCACTTCTTTGCCAAAATTAAGAAAATAAAATAAACGATCTAACTTAAATACAGTTTATCAATCAACTTCTTTGCCAAAATTAAGAAAATAAAATAAACGATCTAACTTAAATACAGTTTTTCAATCAACTTCTTTGCCAAAATTAAGAAAATAAAATAAACGATCTAACATAAATACAGTTTTTCAATCAAATCCTTGTTAAAAGTAAGTTGCAATCAACATAAAATAGATTTTATATGATTGTTTGATTTCCAACTAAAGAATATACATAATTCGTGAACTCACATTCTAATATTTTTATATTTTTACGCTGCTAAGGCGCAGTTCGAACTATTCGTTAACAAAAAATATAGGGCAAATTCTTGCATGCAAGCTCGTATGACCGAAATAGTGTCGAAACTGTTGACCCAGTGTGGTATCAGCTGGAAACTACATCGAGAGGCATCGAGTAAAAATTCTTTAACAACCTCTTCGAATATAGACTGGCTAAAATCTTATATCTAGAGCTTTAAATTTTAGCTGACCAAAGGGAAGATTGGGTTAGTTCCCTATGACTTAAAATTCACATTACATGTAATTGTAACGTATTACAGTCAGAGCGTCTGAATGATTCTGATTCTAAATAACACATAAAACTAACACAATATTTTGTTTTTGTAACATATAGATTATAGGTACTTTTCTTTATTTTAGGCTGTCAGATTTTCATTGTTTACTTCTTTGTGACTGTCTTGGAATATCGTATTTCCGACGAGCGGGCCGATCGTAAACGTTCACGTTTACGTCATATTGCAGTTTACGACGAATAAATAAGTTATTTTGTGTCTTAAATGTCAGATTTAGGGTTATACGATCAGAGATTTCGTCTTTTTACGCGCCGGGACAGTTTATAGGCGATGGCTTTGATTATGTGTAATTTATTTACTCACTATCATCAGTTTAGGGTTAGGGACTTCGGAGTATTTCTTTTTTTTATTTTGTTGCCGTTTTGTTTTGGTACCTTACATGGTGCAGTTTATTTAGTTTCCTTTAAAATGTAACTTAATTAACAAAGATACAGATAACAATCTAAACACTAAAACAAACAATCTAAAATATACAAATATATACAAACTTAAAGTATAAAGCTATAAAAAGAAAAACTTCCCCAGTTCGTCCCCTTACATGGTTAAATCTTTACATTAATGATTAAAATAAGCAGTAAGTTACGGTTTAAACACTAAACCAGCTTATGCCATTAGTTTATGAATTGAACAGAGTTGGTGTTTGGTATGCTCTTTGCCTTATCAAAACTCAAATCTAGCAGTAGTGAACTTATTTTATTTTACGTCATTATTGTATAATATACGCTAGAGTTAGAAAAGTCTTTAGCTTATCTGCTCAAATCACATAACCGTTGGCACACTTCCCCAAACTTCGTCCAACGACCAACAAACACGTGAAGTATTGTCACTGCAACATTATTTTCAGTAATTCGCTTGTAAAAACCGCCTAGTTTTCCGTAATATCCCGTAAAACCGTGTAGTTTTCCCGTATAACAGTGTAGTTTCCCGTAATTTTCGTGATACGCGTAAATATGGAGGTGTATGTCGTGATGGAACCGATAAATGATCCGTATTCATCAAACTTCAAAGCTAGTGATTAACTCATAAAATAGGATACGGGTGAGGTTAGAGCCCTGGCGCACGCCACATATTTATGGAGGTGCAGGCGATCCTCTTGTTTTCAATTTTTTCATTACACGAAGCCGCGTAAATGTACGCATATAACGCGTAAAAACTTTCAGCCGCAGTTTTGGAATTACATTTTTGCTGTTTTGTAAGTAATTTGATAATTGTATATATTGTGTATATTATTACTGTGAAATTTGATAATTGTTCTTTATTGTATGAAGTAGAAAAGTAGTGTATTATGATTTTATAATTTCATATGTACTTGAAATTATGGAATCATAATATAATAGTGGAGAATAGAATTGCAGGAATTTTTATTTAAAATCAAACGTTTTACATTTTAGCTATCATTTAGTTAAATCTAATTTTCTTGATACTCCACTTTCATACTAGAATATAAAAGTGACACTTTTCCTTAAAACAACTCGAACAAAAGAGTTTTAAAGCGCATCATCTATCCGGCGACTAATTAAGTTAATACATCAACTGTCTCCGAGTTTATCGGGGGGTGTCGCGGGGCGTTGGGGGGGTGTCGGGGGGTGATTCCCGGAGTTCGGGATCCGGGATGAAACCGGGATGAAACTGGGACAGGTATTAAATCCATCCAGTTAATGTTCGAAACAGGGATACGTATTATATCCCGGTTAAGTTTAAAGGGTGTGCAGCAGAGATCAGATTGGATGAGGATGAATAATGACCCTGTATAACTATATACTAAGACCCACGGTATTGGCTGCTTGTCATATCCATACAAATATTATAATGTGAAAGTGTGTCTGTCTGTAATCTCTTTACGCTTAAACCGCTGAACCGATTTTGCCGAGGCATGGAGATAAAAAAAAAGGACTTAAGGATACTTTTATCCCGGAAAAATGTTCGGTTCCTGCACGATAAACGAATTTTGGCGAAACGGACTTGTCTATGCCCATATAGTTTGATAATATTAAGAAGAAGCGAGATGATAAAACACTTTGAAGATTAAATACCACGGCGATTATGATTTAAGTAATAAATAATTTAAATTTAAAAAAATGTTAAAGTATTATTAATAAATCAACCACACCAACAGCAAAATTTATTTTCCATTTTATTAAACTTCTCAAAAGACTTGGCTTTTTAAGTACCAAAAAATTTAATACGTCTTCATCTTAAATCCGATTTGAAGGGTTGAGTGTTGTCAGACCACAAATCCACTTTTAGTAATTAAATATTTCAACTGATTAAATGTATAAAAGAGGTTTTAGGGTTCTCGGAGGGGGTATTATTTTTAATTTGGCGACAGTGACGGCCAAGATTTAGGAGCGACGTGAGAGGGTTAAAAAGTTTAGGGTTGAAGGGGCCTGTGTTATCGAATTACGTGTAATGACATAAGAAGTACGAAGGAATTTATGTTGTTGGGTTGAATTTTTATTTAATCTTGTGCGTGCGTACCTGTTGCCATTATGGATTATGAGCAAAAAAAGCCAAAAAAATCATGTTTGTTGTATGGGAGCCCCCCTTAAATAATAATTTCAACTCTCTAGCTATTACCGTTCTTGAGTTACAGCCTGGAGACAGATAGACGGACAGACAGACGGACAGACATCGAAGTCTCAGTAATAGGGTCCCGTTTTTATCCTTTGGGTACGGAACCCTAAAAAACGAAAAGATAAACCTTGAATCCCCCAAGACTTGAATACATAATTGTATAACATACAACAATAATTGTATAACATAGTAAACATACAACGCTAAAGTTGAACAAGTAACACCTTAAAGTTAATACGCAAAACACAGTTTGTGAACTTCGCGAGCTCAGCATTATTCCTTTGTGAAAATTTGCAAAGCTCCAAGCAGTAATTAAAGTGAAAGAACTAAAACAAAGAATATTTAAACAATACTCTTGAATACTTGTTGTAACTTAAACAAAGAATGACTTCTATGATAACGCGGAAAGTTTAATTAAAAAGGTCTTTTGTGATCATCATAGGCTTTTAGATGTTAATTCTAGTAGAAGTATTTTATTTCAGTTTGTTTTTGTATTTTAGCTAGAGTTGTTTTTGATAAAAGAAATCTCTTTATTAGCCTACTTGTCTGAAATAAACCTGACATTGTTTTCACCTGCTTGAAATGTTTCCTCTTTGTTTGTAAAGGTGGCCATACACGGGACAATTATCGTGACGATTTATCTCCTCGATGTTAAAATCGAACGACAAATTGTACGTGTGTAGCAATATCGCAAACGATTTTACGAAAGATCGATTGGACGATTTTCTTGACGATCGATCGAAACGACAAATTGTCACGTGTATGGGCACCTTTAACTATACAATACGATGGTGATGGTGGATGGTGTTACGATGGGGGAGCGTACTTGTTCTGTCATGTTGGTGAAAAATTACCTGTAACAAAAAAGGCTTTGGTCAATATTATAATCAAACTTACGATGATATACATTGTACATTTTTTAGGAGTAAAAATTTCCTATGACCTTTTCCAAATTTCAGCAAAGAACACGCTGTGTTATATTATTTTTTAGCTTTTATCGCGGCGATCGAATCAAGGAATTCCGTAACGAAAAAAAAACCTAACACCTTTACTCCTACCGGTGCCGGCGTTGCCAGATTTCGACACGGTGTTTGTGTGCATAATAATTGCATAAGTTGATAAAAAATGCTATGCAATAGCTTTACCGCGGCAGTCTTCGAGTGCTACGTGTATTTTTTATGACTATAAGTTTTATGAACTATACTGTACTCGGCGAAACATGGCGGCAGCGGTCATTGACTCCCTGTCAAAATCTTGTCGTTTTCTATATATACCGCGATTGACAATGAAGTGTCAGATGTTCCTAGTCCATTGTCAATCGCGGTTTATATAGAAAATGACAAGGTTTTTGACAGGGAGTCAATGACGGCTACCGCCATGTTTCGCCGAGTACAGTATAATTAAACTACAAAATTAAGTAAATTTCAAACAGTTAGCAACATCTTACATAAAAACACCATTACAGTGTGGTAACATTTAACAAACGTATTCGTTTAAAGTCGATCAATACGAGTGCCAATCACCGGAGTTATTCTTGGCTTTACAAAATTTAATTTCCTTTTCTTTGTCCGAAGTCACCGGAATGTCAAAAGGGTCTAAGCGCCGGTGACGGCTCTAATGGTTTTTCGTCATTTTAACATTTAATCGACGCGCAATCAGTTGATGAAAAGGCAAGAATTGACACAAATTGTAATAGAAAATGGCTGACAGTTTCATTTCTTCTGTGCTACGAAAATCACGTTTTTCTTGCTACTGAATATTAAAATTAAACAAAAGTAAAAATATTAAGATTCGTACTTTAATTTTTTGCTAGTTCGTAAAGGTCGCTTGTTTTTTCATTTACTAATAATTCTAATAAGTTTATAACCATTATACCCAAAAATAAACCAATTCAATTTCTTAATCTTGAATAATATCTAATATAAGCGAATCCAAATTTGTGTTAAATATTTTGCATTAATACAGATTAACTTTCATGCAACACAAAACAAAAGCGTTAGCGGAATTATTAAATTATCGTAACCTTAAGTTCTTCTAATTTATTATTAAGTCTAATAGCGTCACTATGCAACATATTTAAATTCCTTTTAAAATAACATTAGTAAATATTATTATTTTGATATTTTGTTAAAAATAAAATAAAATCGAACTTAAAACCTATCAAAAGAATATAAATAACGTAAAGTTTGATAGCGTTATTCGTTAGAATACTGCATTAAGACTGGACGGGACGAAGTTGAACTATTGTTCCTTGCCAAGAAGTTTTGGCATCGTCATCGTCATTACATCACATAGCTTTGTTCTAACATAAAATAAAATATATTTTTATGTCTGTTCTAAATAACTTATGTGATCGGATTTTATAACATGATGCTGGATTCTTTTATGTACTTATCAAAATATTAAAAGCTTACTTGGTTTAAAAATAAAACCCCAATTTTATGAATATGAAATTAAGATTTTCTATGGGAACCTTGCCAGGATAGTAACTTTGACCTCGAATATTGCAAATAATTTATAGTGTAGTACGCTGGTTCTTCGAATATGTTAATGCTTTGCCAAAAACGTCCAGACGTTTTATGTCATAATAGAAATAACGGTTTAATAAAAACGCTGCCGCCTATGTCTTGAGCAAAGTTTATCGTATGGATTAAGAAAAGTTATTTAAACACTTTCAAATATTCATGATTTGCTTAACAAAGTTAGCGTATTACAAGTCGATAAGATCTTAAATTTCATAACTTAGTACAAGTAATAAATGTCTGATGCGCTGCTCAATCCCCCATCCACCAGCAAAGTAATTTAAATTGAAATACAGATCAACAGTTTGGGTTTATAAATTATAAAGTAGCAGTTTCTATTTGCGAAACGAAAATATAATCTTCATTTAATTACAGTTAATTAATTAATATTCGCCTCTGAATACAACTTAGTAAATGTTGAAAATCTCGTCTTTATAACACACATTGATTATTTTGAACGTTATTTTTAATAGCGTTCTTGGCAAATTTGAGCTTTGATTTTGGAATAGAGGGTTAAATTTTTTGAAATAACATTAGACCATAATGAATTTAGCGCACGCACGAAAGGGTTGTGTCGTAACGATGACAGACAGACAGACAGACAAAGGGTGTGGTAATTACATTGTCACGTCAGATGTGGTAATTAATTAAACACGTTGGCCATGGCTATATGAATACATTTGGCCATTTTGGCCACATATTGTTTGATCCTTTACAATGCTATGCTTAACACCAAGCTGGGTCAATGCCCTGGCCTAATAGAAAACCAGCGTAATATAATTCTCTGTTAGGTTTCGGCGGTATCGGCTTAAAAAGCATTGTGCTTGTGACGTAAAATAATGCTCTTATTTTTTTTTTCCAAATTTATTTTTCACTTTTGTATGGACAAGGGCCCGAGCGTCACGACTCACGAGGTTCCCTATACAAAAGTGAAAAAAAAAAATGGTCTTTCAGCGCTGCTACTTTCACAGTGAGCTCTCTACGAGGAACACATCCTTAGGTATTATCACTTAGTTTTGTTACACCGTGTATATCTCCTCAAGTGTTCCTAATGAATTTTGCAATAATCGCTTACTATCAAACTGCCGATGTTATTCCATACAAAAGTATTTTGTGTTATAACATTATTTCACAACACACATAAAAATGTTTATTGTGAAATAATGTTTGCTTGCTCAAAATTCTCTGTAGAGTATATGATTGAAGTAGCAATGGCGTCGCAAATAAAATTGCTCTTTTAGCGACAAACGCACATGAAACAGCCAATCAACATATAATAGCGCTGATTACATTGAGTCGACTGCGCTCAACAAAGCAGCTTTAATGATTTATTTTAAATCCTTAATTATTTTTAACTTTTCGTCCGGCCAATGATTTTATAGGTAACGTTTTATGTTGAAAGAGTAAAACTTTATTGAATGTGCCATACGAGCCAATGAACTTTTAGTAACGTTTTTATGAATAAAATTACACTCATGGTTTTTTAACTTTTATCTCAAGTATAAAAATATGTTACGAATTACTGTAATTCGTAATATGGCCTTGCGTGTGCCTATAATAAAGGCTTTTAACTAGTAATCTATCTGTACTATTTCCTACGCTAGTAAAAAAACCAAAGATGTCGAAAGAAATGCCTTATTAAGAGGGCGATTAACCCCAAAAATCAAACATCGTCCTTCTCTCTTCACACTCACGCCTGTCTTTCATATGCCAGGTGAAAAAGAACGACGCGGATTCATCGCCAAATTAGTTTTTTCTCAATAACTCGATAAATATACAACATTTTTTTTTAATTCGCTACGTCGATCTCTCAATGATATAATTTTATACAATGTCTTAAGATATTAACTTAGTTCAATGCACGGTTATGGCAATAAATGAAAAATTCGTGAAAATTAGATGCATCTTTGTGATTTTTTTCTATCGAGAAAATTTTAAGATATCGTGTTTTTGCTCAGATCGAATTCTCGGAAATATAATGTAGTATCTAATTTTAGCAAATGAAACAATTCGGGGCTTATTTTTAAGTATAAAAATGAATTATAAAATTGACAATTTAGGGTTAGTCGTCCCCTTAAGACTTTACAAATAAACAAATCCTCCCTCAATAATATGAGACGTATGAAAGGCACGCTTATTACGCTTTCGACTAACAATGTAAAAAAAATCAGGGAATTTTTAATATTCCTTAAAACGCTCCCTACGGAGTTTCTTTCAAGACGCCAGTCCCTTGGGCCGTCAGTCCTCTCCCCGTCAGTTATATCATATTAGGGACTAATTACGACTCATATTTGCCGTTTGCCGGGGGAGACTTTTTCCTTGATATCTTGAGAGGCTGCGTAATTAAAAGTGTACAAAATATGTAAGCTGACCGGGCAGTAGTGTTCCGCCTTTTACGCCGCCCCATAGCATGTTTTGGTTAATATAACTTTTCTCTGGAATCACTCTAATAAAAAAATTAAACTCCAAAATAAGTAAGGGACTAACAGCGAAAAGCGACTTTCGTTTATACTATGTTGTGATGAAGAAATCGTAAAATATTGTATACCCAAAGTAACAACGCAAAGTTTCTATTTATAGTAAAAAATAGTAAAATATTCGATAGTTTAAGAATTTATAATATTAGTATGGACTAATTCGATAGTCTTTCATCCTTGTTTATGTGTTCCCTTAAACGAAAACCCAGATTTTGTTAAACTAGTTTTACTTGTATCTCTGTGGCTCAGTGGTGAGCGTGCGTTGTTAGCTCAAGCCGGGGGACGCGGGTTCGAATCCCGCCAACGGAACAAAAAGTTTTCAATGTTCCCGGGTCTGGATGTGTATTAAATATGTGTATGATACAATAAAAATCTTAAATTTATGTATAGTTTAAAAGTAATAAATATATTTCCGTTTTCTGGTACCTGTAACACAAGTCCTTTAGGTACTTAGCACGGGGCCAGACTGACGTGGTGTGAAGCGTCCATAGATAGATATTACCTGGGGTACGGTTTACTAAAAATATTATCCCCTGGCTGCACTTAGAGATACCTAAGTAATTAATTATAACATAACAATAATAATTATAATTTAGATTCTAGGACATTATAATAATATTATAAGCATTTTAATATTATTATCCAGTGTAATAACATCCACATTGATCAAGCGTGGCGCGATTCATAAGAATCTCCATATTTATTCAGGTTGCGATGTGGATTTTGGCGAGCTGCCTTCGATCCATCACCGTGCTTGCTTATGTACGAACATATTTTCAAAATGGCGGATCCAATTATTCTTGACTGGTAGTTTTTGGCGTCTATCAAGGCTTAACGCTCAAAATGCAGAGCTGATTTTGCTGAAATTCAGCATGGAGATAATATTATGTACTTTAAGTCCCGGGAAAGGATATAGCATACTTTTTATCCCGGAAAACATTTACGCGCTATAAACGAATTTTGGCGCAACGGATTTGCTTCAACTATATACTAGTCATACATAAACATGAATACATAAAAATAAAATGTAAGTGCACACCATGGCCGAATATATAGTAGTTCGTAAGAGGTTTGACTAATATTACGCCACCCTGAATAGTTTTTATAAGCAAAAGGTATGTTAAGTTTGTTGCTTTTTTAAATCCTGTTTTTTTTGCTTGTCTTTTAGTTTATAATACCGTTATTTAATTATAACTTAATTTGTTAATGAGTGACTGTATCTGTAACCTTTTCAGTCTTAAATCGCTAGTATTTTGATGAAACTTCGTATTATAATAATTAGAGTTCATAGAAAATACGTAGAAGTAAGTACAGTGCAGTTTTTTTTTCACCAAACGAAGATGCAGGGTGCAGACATATCTGTTTATTTAAGACAGTACTTATATACATGCTACCAATAATATATTATTATCATCAAAAGTCAAAACACTACGTCCAAAATTCAATTCCATCTCCTCACTCTGAAAATTGTCTGTTTGGCTTAATATTTACTTAACGTATGTTTAAAATCGGGTCCTACAAGAGGCCAGTATCAAAGGGATCCTAAGCACACATCGCTATTTAATTGGCTATGTTTGTTTGTCCTCTATATCGCATGAACCCCTAAACGTTCTATTTGAAATATTACAGGGTATTTTGGTCGACTTGTATCCAGAGAGGATTCACTTGATACATTTTTATCCGTATAATACGCAGAAGTTAACTAGACAACTAGTTCAAAGGAAAGTCTAGGGAATATCAAGTCAAGATAATTTCTACGTGTTGTACAGACCAATGTTTTTTTTCATAATATGGCGCTCGGCTTTTTAACCATGGCCAGTGTCAAGTAAAATATTATGTCGGGAAAAAAATTTTTTTTTCGTGAAAAGTTTACAAAATTTAAAGTCGTTTTTCCAGATGATCGTCAAGTCGAAAGTCTAGTAAAAGTCTAAAAAAGTAGTCAATAAAGTCAACGAGTCAAGTCAGTTGTTTTAGTAAAGTGGTAGACCCTTTGCTAAAACTTTCGATGGAGTTTTGGAGGGACCACAAAATGGCACGTTTCTTGAAGTTGTATCGCCCACACTTGTGCACGACATCGAATATTTAATGGTTAATATTCTACCAACATTACATATTTAAAACCGAAACAACACAATTTTACGAAAATAATACAAAAACACAACGTCACTCTTTCGTATTCCCAGCAAAACTCTACAGACCTTAATTTGAAAATTTTGAAATGTACCTACTTGGAATTAACAAGACTTTTAAAATTTTAAATACCTATCCAACAAAAATATTTTTATTGTGTGCCAGTAACAGCGTAAAAAAATTTGAATTTCGAACACCATGAAATCGAAATTTGGCGTCGGAATGAGCGGCAATCAAACGCAGACTGTCAACACTGGCCGGCTAGAAAAAACAACGCTCTCAGCAATTTCTCATCTGTAACTGGCTGGTAATATCCCGCCAACGCGTCCGACCACTCAAAATAGCCGCGAGCAACAGTATCGACATTGCACATCCACCCTTTCGCTTTACGTTTGTGGAGTAACTATATTAGGTAATAAGTTTAGTTGATTGTTGGGATGTAAAGTATAAACTGTGACTTTGGTACATAATGATGATAGTCGAGAATTTTGAATATCATATTTAATTAATAAAATACTTTATTTGATAGATACGTTTTTAGAGCCAAGTAATTATAATAGTTTGCTTACTAACAAGTTTATTTATATGCAACTTAACTATATAAAGGAAATACTTTAATGTATTTTATGAAACAACGGACACAAAAAAATAAAACTTTCAATCTGTAACTTTCAGATTAAAAAGGCTTAAAGTTTAAGTGCCATACCCAATCGCACCATCGAAAAGTAGTTAACGTTTAATTAACAATTCATGTAGGAGTAATGAATCGAGAGACATAACCGGGATACAGATCGTTATTACCCCTCTGGTCTTTACGCCGACGACATAAGAGTCAAGTCATAGAGGTTTCGAGGTAAAATAATTTCGAACGCAATATAGTGAAACTACAACTGAAATTGAAAAATCTGCCTTTGATTGTCAGAATCAGCGTATTGCGTGTTATTCATTTACGGGGATTAATAGGGATTTTATTGATGATAGGTTTTATTTTTGATCATTAATTGCTTTCGTTGATAGTTGATAGTCATGTTCACGCGTATCCTCGAGGACGCGCGAGGATTTCTTGTAAGGTTCGAGCGTTTATGCACTTTAGTTTATTAATTTTAAAATTTATTTTTAAGTGCATGCCCGAGACCACGCCCGTATTATTCCTCTCCGTCTGCGTTGACTCTAACAAATCTTATAACTACTTTAAGTTAAACGCGCCAAAAAGCCTCTTTATGTACATTTTCTGTTGACCTAAACTTGGTTTATTTGAATCTTTCTGACTTAAATAATGTCGTTCAGAAACAGATATTTAATTAGTATCTTTGTGAAACTGTGACTAAAACAATGGCGGTTAAAGTAGTAAAAAGTTGTTGTTGTAATTTCAAATAGCCCATCCAGTGAAAACAGTTATTATAATAAGGTTCACTATATGAAACTATTTAACTTTCATACATTTATGTAGGTTTCATTTTGTGACGTCCAACTTTCAGAGCGACGTTTCACTTTTTGCTAAATTAACATTAAATTAATTTGGAATGCGTCCCTCCGCAAACAAAATTGCGAGTTTGTTTTTTGTTCGGAAACAGATTATGATAAAATTGTGTTGACGGCGGATTTTGGCAGCAATATTTTTTTAATTTTCTCAAACGGGAAGAGAGCATAAGAATCTAAATTGGATTTTCGAGGAAATCAAGAAGTTGAATTCTGCTATTTGTTAGCTTTTTCTTGTATTCAGAGATTATATATTAATTGATAAATATTATATTTTTTTGGTAAAAGTTATCTGCCGATTATAATTTCAGCACTTTAAAATGTTAAAATTTGTACTGCATACATGCTGATTTAATGAATATATGACCATATTTTTGGTAAACATAACAGCATTTTGACTATACAGTATCAAATTAGTTTTAATAGCTATAATAATATAACGCCTACATTTCATACTATCATTATTTAGAAAAAAAAAACCTATTTTAGAAAAATAAAAAATCACACCCCCAAATGTCCAAATTGTTTCCAAATTTAAATGCAAATAAAGCCTAAAATATGTAATTTGTTTGAATCAAATTCATATTCCCTTGGCGTTATTAAATAAGTTTTTTCGTAACAAGATTCCGGTCCATGAGGAAGACGTTAGGGGAGAGACTGAGACTGAGACTGAACTGTCTCAGCCACTTACAATTACACTGAAACGCTTTTAGATATAATACTTTAATGAGCTTTTATTAATAAGGTTGCCGTATCTTTTAGGAATTGAAAATAAAATAATTAGATACTCTTTTTTGGTGAAAACTTTTAAATGATCAAATATTATGATTAGAAATATTATGTTATTTAAAGTTCCCAAAAGTTTGCCGTGTTTATTTTAAACCTAGATATTTAGGTAGTCTAAAACTTGAATTTTTGAGCATTATCAAGATTAGGTCTGTATGCAAAATACACCATAATTATAGCTTTACATCTTAGCTAAGCCATTTTACATCTACGCCAAATACTCAAACCTACGTAGCCTTCTACGTGAAATACAAAAACGGCGTAGCCTTCTACGCGAAATACAAAAACGGCGTAGCCTTCTACGTGAAATACAAAAACTGCGTAGTCAATAGTCATCTACGCGAAATACAAAAACTTCGTAGCCATCTACGCGAAATGCAAAAACTGCGTAGTCAATAGTCATCTACGCGAAATACAAAAACTTCGTAGCCATCTACGCGAAATGTAAAAACTGCGTAGTCAATAGTCATCTACGCGAAATACAAAAACTGCGTAGCCATCTACGCGAAATACAAAAACTTCGTAGCCATCTACGCGAAATGCAAAAACTGCGTAGTCAATAGTCATCTACGCGAAATACAAAAACTGCGTAGCCATCTACGCGAAATACAATAACTTCGTAGCCATCTACGCGAAATGCAAAAACTGCGTAGTCAATAGTCATCTACGCGAAATACAAAAACTTCTTAGCCATCTACGCGAAATGCAAAAACTGCGTAGTCAATAGTCATCTACGCGAAATACAAAAACTGCGTAGCCATCTACGCGAAATACAAAAACTGCGTAGTCAATAGTCATCTACGCGAAATACAAAAACTTCTTAGCCATCTACGCGAAATGCAAAAACTGCGTAGTCAATACCAATAGTCATCTACGCGAAATACAAAAACTGCGTAGCCATCTACGCGAAATACAAAAACTTCGTAGCCATCTACGCGAAATGCAAAAACTGCGTAGACCTCTACGCCAAATACAAGACGTAGATCCCACCATCTAAATAAGGAGTTATATACCAAATATGGCTAAGACTTAACCATATTAGGAGCCCCACAACACAAGATCCCGTTAAACTATGAATCTGTCAAACGTAATTTCCCCACCCGACGCGACCCGACGGATTACCATACACATGAATATTTTATACTCCTCATTCAATTAGGGAGCAAGTATCAAGGCGAAAATTAGACGAAGATCGATCCAAAATTACGGTCTGAGGAGGCCATTTTGGAAAGATGAATTCGGTGCGGAAGTTAATTTATGAATCCGTATACCTGTGTGAAACGTTCTTCTTCTTCTTTTTGTGAATGGCTTCTTTATGATGTAAATGTTTTAAAGTGTGAGTTTTTTTGTAATGTGACAGTCATTATAATATTATGTTTTAATTATTATGTTTGTAAGGCGTAAGCATATTATACATAACTCATTGAAAACGCAACTTACATAAGAATCTTACGCCGCTATTCTACAGCCGCTATATAACGGCGACTTGAGTTCACACTTCTAGGGTCACCCTAGAAGCCTCAGCCGTCCGGCCGTAAATCACGTGGTTTATTGTCTTTATTCATGAAACCCCTAATGAAAGTGAATCTTTGTTTACGTGCATTTGCATTTTCATAATTACATCGGAGAAAACGCGTTCGGTTTCCGATTCGGAAACGGAAGTTATGAGAAAGTGGAACTGTGGGTATACACCTTAATATTTTTACAGACAGAAATTGATTCTAGCGGGTCCATAATTTTTTTTATTCTGCTGTAGTGTTTTTTGAAGTGAAAACTTCTTTAGCGGCCTTGAGCACTTTTGTGGGATGGGTAAAAACTGTGAAACTCGCGTCATATTCTCGTCCTGATCGAAAAACCGAAAGACGGTTGGAGAGTAGTGTTGTAACATCGAAATCGATTAATCGAACAATCGATTATTTTTTTCGATTATCGATATTTTTTAATCGATAGGGTTTCGATTAATTAAAAAAATCGTTTTTTTTAAATCAATTTTCATAAAAAATGGGTTAAAAATTTAATAGATTGTAAGGGTTTCGATTAATTAAAAAAATAGATTTTTAAAAATCGATTTGCATAAAAATGGGTTTAAAAAATAATGCACAACGTTAATAATCAAGTTTTCACTTCTGCCGGCACTCCCGGAGTTCAACCCGTCTTTTTTATTGTGAAGTAGAAAGCGCATAAAAAATAATACAGTGAAATAAACAGCACAGATAACTTTTGAATTTAATTGGATGTTAAGTAAATAAAATATGTTTTTCATGCAAAAAATAAAAAGTTAATCGACAAACAAAAATACAATTAATAGTCTACAGATCTTACAGTTTATCTAAAAGAAGATATTGATAGTACAATTCACAGTGAGAAAAGATAAGTATAGGAAAAATAGGAGTAATATAAGTAGGGCATAGCATTACCAGGATGAGAGAAATGGGTCATGGAAGGATTTGGCCCCAGCCCTTATTGCCTCGATTTAAATATAGAGATGAAGGGATGCAATAACGAAAGTGACTGAATAAAGTGTTTTCGTTTTAATGGTAAACCATGCAGTGTGGCTATCTGCGCCAGAAGATTTTTTTCGACATTTTGTGTATTACAGAAATGATAAGACGAGGCACAGAACTTGATATAAAATGTCAAATCTTATATAATATAACCACAGATTTTAGAAGTAATGTTCTGAGTATATAACATTTTCGTGTCACAATGCTAGTTACCGTACTCCTCCGAAACGGCTTTACTGATTTTTACCAAATTTTATATGCACATATTCATTAGGTCTGAGAATCGGCTACTGAGTATTTTTTAATATTGATAAGTGCATTAATTGTTGAATAAATAATAGTAAATTATTACAACTCAAGACTGACGGCGACCATTGTTTATGCGACGGGACAGCAATGGACGTTACCATGGTGACATACTAATATTGGGTCACTTCAATAAAATAATATGGGCGAAATACTTTATATGGTAAAACAACGTTTGCCGGGACAGCTAGTTTTATATAAAATTTTATGTTAACGACGACGAGACGATCGTCGTTTTCACTGTAGTATTATACGATGAGGTTAAGCAGCTTAGCTCTTGAGATTAAGAAGTATTATCTTACGGCCGTTCCCAATATTTGATCTATCTCTAGTTGTGCCCTACTACAGATAGGAATAGCTCACAATTGACATAAAATATATGTCTCTAATGTCTAATGTGAGCTATTCCTATCTCTAGTAGGGCAAAACCAGAGATAGATCAAATATTGGGAACGGCCGTTAGTCGTGAGAGTGACACTGGATGCTTGAAAACAGTCCGTTTTTGTTGCCATTAATAGTTTGGTTATTTAATATTCTAAAAGATGGTTATTTGTATTCGCATTACTAAAAATAACTGTAGTTTTACTAAATACATCATGGTACTAAATAAATCATAATATTATTCTCCTGAGATAGACTTTTATTACACAACGTATTAAACCTTAAGCCAATCCGGAGACAGAACAAAGCACACAGATAACCTATTTATATTGTCGGGGAAATACAAAAATATGCATAAATAACTACTTATCTTTAATCCGAACATCATAGACACGCTTCAGATTATAAATGTGTGTATAAATATTCATGTTGTGCTCCCAACGACCCGGGAATCTCGGACTAGTATGTGCGGAAATATTAATGTCGGGATATTTATGGCGGGAAGTCCCGAGATTTAAGCTCTGTAAGGAGTTGTGATACATCACTAGCTAACAGTTTTTGTTTAAAATTTTAACAGTCAGTGATAATACTTTGGGGCATGTACTTTATGTTTTGTGTTTGTTACATCTAGGACATCACTCTGTATATATGGCTGATGGCAAATCGCAGGTTTTATGAGTAGGCTCGATGCTTCTTGTCGGCCAGTGTTACATACTCAACCCGGGGCAACCATAAAGGGTTACCCCTGCGTGATCAAAAAAAAGGGCACGTATGTATTCCTTGCACATATTTTACTGTAAATGTAGCAGCGTTTAAAGAGTTATTATTGATTTCTATGTTTCTATAAGAAAATATGTCCTAACGTATTATACATATACACCATTATTACTTAGTTTAGTTACCGACTGTCAGGTAAGTTGTTTAAAAGAACGAGTTGCCTATTCTGGATAATTAGTATATAAAGGATTTTAGTAATGCGACAAAAACAAAAACATTTCTAGTTTCTCGCCTATTTTCCTCGCAAACGAACCTTCCCAAATACACTACTGATAACCGAGAACCTTTACGGAAGAATAGCACTCGTTGAGACGTACCAAATGAACAAAAACTTTAAGGAAAACCTCTTAGGCGGAATATCGATGGAGCTGAGTTCCGAATTTCCTCGCTTCGATGTCCCAAGTCCCAACCCTAGTCGGTGTGCGGAAACGGGACAATTTATGATGGGAGTTCAGCTCCTAATTCTAGGAGGTTCTCATTAAATGCGAGTAAAGGGACTCTTTCAATTATAGCGCGCCTTTTTACTGTCCCGGTTCGAATTTTGTTCTTTTTACAGGCTGCCTGTGCAAACTTTTTTGTTGAACAAAATCAAACGGCAAAACAAGTATGTTTATGATTTTTTTATCTGTAATGTGCCAAGTCTTTCAGTACAGCTCGACAAGGCTATAAATGAACGTGGCGAAAAAAGGAACTAACGCTGCCATCGTACAAAAACGTCATTTTTGACAGTTCTCCTTTACCAGCAGCGCCCGGGCGGGGGCGTTCATTCAAAGTCAATTCAAAGCCTTGTCGCACTTTATAACAGACCTACAACAAACTCCCACTACCAAGATTTTTTAAAGATAAAATAAATGGTAGAGTCATGAAAATAAGTGTTTCTCTGCACTGTGCCGAATCTTTCAGTGGCAAATTAAAATGAAAGTCGTTGCACTCATAAATTAAGGCAATTACATACAATTTATGTGAACAGCTGATCGTGCGACATTAACAGGAAAAACGAAAATCCTTCGCTGACCTAAAATTTTAACCCAATTCCTGGAGCGCATTGACCTATGAAGCCGAAATTATAAACATTCACGTGACACGACTTTGCGTCTTTTGTCTGTTGTAATAGGGTTGGTAATGGCCTGTCAGGATGGGTTTAATTTGAGTTTATCTTGTGTATGATCACCGTAGACTGTGGATTTTATAGAGCGAACGATGTCACGTAGGTGTGCGCGCGCCCTTACATTAGGTACTAATTAAAAATACAAGTGTAATAATATAATTGTGCGACGGAATTTTGGGTGTGTATAATTTATTATGACAGCTGTGCAAAATAATAAATATTCTGCTACTTAACAAACCAACGAATATTTAAACATGTCAAACTTTCTTGTAACTATCAAAGGCGCAGCAATTTGTCTTTTATTAAAACGTTATGATGTTTCTTAACACTCTTCTGAAAACATATACAGTTTAAATATACAAGGTGTAACAAAACTAAGTTTACTAAGTTTAATACTTTAGGGTGTGTATGTGTTTCTTGTAGAGAGTTCACTGTGAAAGTAGCAGCGCTGAAAGACCAAAAATTGTTTTGACTTTTGTATGGGGAAACTGGTGCCGCTGGGGCGCTTGCCCATTCAAAAGTGGAAAACAAATTCGGTCTTTCAGAGCTGCTACTTTCACAGTGAACTCTTTACAAGGAACACGTACACACCCTACAGTATTATCACTTAGTTTTGTTACACCCTGTATATGTAACCAAAATAAACAAAATAACGTATCTGAATTCACCGATTTTAATTAAAAATAGCAGTCAACTAAAGCAACTTATATTTAATCGAAACAGTAATGTAAATAGTTTCCAAAGCCACAAGTACTAGTCTAGATGCCGCAGCAAGTCGCAACTAAGCTGGATTCTGATCTCGCTACAATTTAACTTAGTTCAGGAAGTGAATTTGGCGATAAGATTGCATGTGGTATTTTATTTGATTATAGAATACATATAGTGAGTCGGGTGAACAAAACATTTAAAAATAAAAAATGCATAATAATAATATTATGATGATTATTATTTTTGTTGTGAAGACTCCAAGATTCTATGTAAATTTTTTGTGGAAAAATGCTATTATGAATCACGTGATCAGACTGGTTGTTAAATGTTACTGTTTGGACTGGTAATTAAATGTTACATAATGCGGAATCTAAAAATAAATAGTAAACCTGGGAGAGCAATGCTTCGGCACGAATGGGCCGGCTCGACCGGAGAAATACCACGTTCCCTCAGAAAACCGGCGTGAAACAGCGCCTGCGCTGTGTTTCGCCGAGTGAGTGAGTTTACCGGAGGCCCAATCCCCTACCCTATTCCCTTCTCTACCTTCCCCTATTCCCTTCCCTTCCCATCCCTACCCTCCCCTACCCCATTCCCTCTTAAAAGGCCGGCAACGCACCTGCAGCTCTTCTGATGCTGCGAGTGTCCATGGACGACGGAAGTTGCTTTCCATCAGGTGACCCGTTTGCTCGTTTGCCCCCTTATTTCATAAAAAAAAGTAGTCCTATAACCTACAACCCGTGGGAGGGAAACCCGTGAAGGAGGTTTGAGAGCTGAGATCGTTTGTATATACACTATACAATCTTGCGTCGTGTATAATCTGGCCATTTAGCCAAGACTTTTTCGTTATCGTTCGTTACAGATTCGCCGATCAAAAAGATCGGCTTATGCGTTCGACTCAACATGACGTTAACGTCATGTTGAATCGACTCGTCTTAGGTCAATTTCATAGTTTTTAATCGACGATTCTATAAAGAACCGATAAAGAAAAGATCTTGGCTCACCCCTGAAGTATAAGAGTTAAGATCGTTTGTGTATACAATCTCGCGTTGTGTATAACCAGGTTATCTGAATATATCAGGATTATCAGCGGAGCCGGGATCGCGTTTGCCTAATGAGATTGTTACGGTGAGGCCACGAACAAAGCGGTGCTGCGGCGAACGCAACGCGCGAATGGAAGAGTTTATAAAGAAGAGGAAGGAAGGAATATAATAGGAAGAGTTGAGTAGTCTGTGGAACACATTAGAAAAGTGTTGAGTGCTGTCTGGAGTTCAAACTTTGGGGGCTTTTTTAGTTTTCTATCTCGAGAAAAATAGGCAGATTTGTTTTGTCTCAAATATTATTCATTAAATAATTTTATTGGTAAGATCCTTTCAGTTGGAACAACTACTGTCCATTTGAAATTATATTACTTTTAAAACCATTTAATTTTTATCTCAATGAAACGAGATTTGTGACCGGTTTTTTGACAGGATTTTATATTTATTTTATTCAACAAAGTTGTTAATTGGTTAATGTTCTGATGTTATTTAATAAAAAAGCGCTAGTGAAAAGAAACACTAGAGTCTTTAAACCATTAGAAACGAGGCCCAACCTAAAAATTCTTTCGAAGCCCCATAGTTGCAAATAAAATGTAGTAATTTCTAGTTAATGATTAATTTAACAACCGTTACGTTACATTTTAAGTAAATGATTAATTTATCAACCGTTGCGTTAGATTTATCAACAAACATTGCGTTGTCGTTGTCGTCGCTGTCGCTTACTTCGTGGCGCTATTACATAACCGGTTCAGCGTCGTTCAGGAGTTGCGGGGTTTCAGGATACGATTACGTCGGTTAACATCGTCCTGCGACGTGTACTGATTGCGTGACGTACAGCTTACTGACTACTGACTAGATCTGTATACTATATTAGTAGTATTTATACTTAACTAGACTCAACTTTGTTCACGAAAACTATTGTATCTCTGTGAGAAGCGTACTATAAATATTAAATATATCTTTCCCTGAGACTAAGGGCCGCACTACACCGGAATGGCAGCGACGCGGGTGAGGCGAGCACTTTCAGATTTAGAAAGGCCATAGATTTTTCAAGCGATGTTGCGAAGCAAGTGAAGCAAAGCGAAGTTTAAAATCATATGACACTGGAAGTGTTCACCTCGCCGCTGCCATTCCGGTGTAGCGCGGCCCTTAAAGCAGGTCTTGAACACTTTGAGCATGAATAGATAACACACAGAAAGAGACACAATATGCGCATTTATAATTTACTAGATGACGCCCACAACTCCGTTGCGATAAAACTCGTTTATCGCGGCGGAACCGTGCATTTTTCACATATTTATAGGGCGAGAAGTATCCTATGTCCTTTATCGGGACTCAAAGTATCCCCATGCCTAGCCAAGTTAGTTCAGCGGTTTGGGCGTGCAGAGGTAACAGACAGACAGACAGACAGGCAGACTCACTTTGGCATTTATAATATTAGTATGGATGGAGAAGATAGTCGATATCTATGTTACCAGAAACAAAAACGGTTTAAACCATTTGAAACTAAATTATGGAAGGTTTTGAAATCTCCGTATTACTCGTATTTTAACGCATGATATTGAATTGAATTATTAAAAATATTCAATTCATGAAAACTTTAAAGAACCTATTATTGAGGATATTTAAATACTTAATTCATTACATCCATTGAACTACTTGGGTCAAAAGTCTAAGTTTGCGCAAAAAAAAAATATTTTCTAACCACTGTGTTATGTGTAAAGATCTATGCAAAGTACTACACTCCAATTTTAAATCGCTCTTTGTAGCACTAAACGCTTCCTTATCCCCTTATAATAAAATTGTACAATAAAACGAAATTTGCAGTAAGAGGCGAGCCGATATGCGCATACATTTGGAACCAACCAACTTTTTGAATATTCCCAACTTTAACGGCAACTGTCTTTAAATCAACTGGCTATAGTTTTTATTGGACTTCGCTTGATTTATATAGCTTTTAACTTCTTGTCTGTTGCAAACTTAAGCGAATAATTTTAATATTTTCTTTGAAGGAAAGAAAATTTATAATGGAACGAGCTTTTGCCCGCGGCTTCGCTCGCGTTTAGAAGTATTATTATATACAAACTTTCATCCCCCATTTTAACCTCTTGGGGTTGGAATTTATCAAAATCCTTTCTTAGCGGATGCCTACGTCATAACATCTACCTGCATGCCAAATTTCAGCCCGATTCGTCCAGTGGTTTGGGCTGTGCTTTGATAGATCACCATGACAGTCAGTCACCTTTGAGTTTTATGTATATACTTAGTTATACTATGAAAGTAAAAATATGATGCAAAATGTCGTAATAATATAATTAATATAAAATATAATTTTGTTATATTTCAGTTTCACCTTCCCAGAACTCTACCGCACGGGAACCCTTTTGGCAAACAATATCCAAATTAAAACAATCTGTCCCAGTGCTTAGGCGGATCCCTAGGGGTGCTAGAGTAGCCGTAGCCCAGAAGCTTGCCGAAACTATCCACAAAACGGTGAATGAAAACTCGAGGCAAGCCTGGGAAAACCTCTTGACGTTTACCTACCGCACTCTTCACGTGACTAGGGATCCCCAAAATAATACCTCCCTCACTTCCCGTGTTAAAAAGAACTGCGCCTCTGATATTGTTTTGAATCAAAATTTTCCTTTATCTTCTTCAGGCAAAAATAATATTGTTAAAAATGTTGAAAATAAAATTAGTGAGGGGGATATTAAGGGCGCTGCGCGGCTGCTCTTTTCCAGCGACACGATTGCTCCGAACTCCCCAGAAACCGTTTCGGCCTTACAAAAGAAACACCCCCATCAACTGACTTCTCAACACATTTCTGACGCCCATGACGGAACACCACCTCTTCAAACGACAGTCGACAGTGTTCGTGGAGCCATCATGTCTTTTCCTCCGGGTTCAGCAGGCGGTCTCGACGGTATCACCTCTCAGCATCTGAAGGACCTCACCAGCGGTTGCTGTGGGGATGCCGGAGAGAAACTCCTGCAGGAGGTCACGAATTTGTGCAACCTCATGCTTCGTGGTGAGGTTGCTTCAGATATCGTAGACATCCTGTATGGAGCAAACCTCTGCGCGCTGAGGAAGAGAGATGGTGGCATTCGACCGATAGCGGTCGGCTCAACATACCGGCGCCTCACTGCCAAGATAGCCTGCAGGTCCATAAAATCTCTGTCATCATATTTCCAACCCAAGCAACTTGGTTTCACCTGCAAAGGTGGCTGTGAGGCAGCCGTTCACTCTTTTCGCACTCATGTTCAAAATTCAAAAAATAGTATATATTTAAAGGTGGATGTTTCAAACGCTTTCAATTCTGTAGACAGGTCGCCATGTTAACACAGATAAAAACCAAAGCCCCCACCATTTTACCCTTCATGTTACAGTGCTACCGTGATCCCACTAAACTCATTTACCAGAACCACTTAATCCAGTCTGAAGTTGGCTGTCAACAGGGCGACCCTCTAGGTCCAGCAATTTTCAGTCTAGCTATTCACCCGGTCATCGAACTCCTAAATTCCAAATTCAACGTGTGGTATCTAGATGACGGGACCCTTGCCAGCGACGCATCTACAGTTCTTTCGGATTTTCAGACTCTGATTCGCGAATTCAAAATTATAGGCCTAGATTTGAACCTAGGGAAGTGTGAACTTTTTGTCCCTGATGATTGTGGGGATAGAGATGAGATAATATCCAGTTTCAAGGCCGTCGCCCCAGAATTATCAGTGATTGAGAAGAGTGCACTTTTTCTCTTGGGTTCACCTGTTCTAGCCGATTCTTTTCCGGACTATATAAATGAAAAAACACGAAATTTTAGTGAAAGTTTAGATCGTCTTCTCCAAATTAACAGTCACATGGCATTTACTCTGATTCGATATTGTTTATTCGTTCCAAAATTTACGTATGCTTTGCGGTGTTGTCAGCTCTGGAAGTTCCCAGAACTTCTCCATAGCTTAGATGACACCCTAAAGCATACGCTTTCCACAATTTTAAACATAAAATTTGATGAACGTTTCTGGACCCAAGCTACACTACCAGTGAGGTTCGGTGGCCTGGGAATACGAAAAACATCGGACACAGCTTTACCGGCGTTCTTGTCCTCGGTCCACGCAAATCGCGCAGTAATAGCCAAAATTTTAGAGCCCTCATCTTGCCCATTCGTCATTCCCTTTGCGGACGAGGCCAAGGATGCCTGGGACATTGCTAGTGCCGGCAGCGAGGTTCCCAAGAACACATCTTCCCAAAGGCTCTGGGACGAGCCCATCTGCGAACTGGTGCGTAATAAACTGTTTAACACGTCTACCAGCGCCGTAGAACGGGCTCGACTTTTGGCCGTGGAGAGGTGGGAGTCGGGAGCTTGGCTGCAGGCACTGCCATCTAAAAACACAGGAACATTGCTGGACCGTAATACATTCCGTCTTGCCACTGCCCTGCGTCTTGGTGTCCCCCATGTCGTCCCCCATCAGTGTGTTTGCGGCGCGCGCGTTGACAGCTATGGTCACCACGGGTTGTGCTGCTCGCGAAGTGCCGGACGCTTTTCACGGCATCACAACCTGAATGACCTCATTCGTCGGGCTCTTGTCACTGCCGGCGTGCCAGCGATACTGGAGCCCTCCGGTTTGGCGCGCTACGATGGCAAGAGACCCGATGGAATGACCCTGGTGCCCTGGAATGTGGGTCGGGCCCTTGTGTGGGACGCTACTTGTGTCGACACACTCGCCTCGTCCCATATTCAGAGCACCTCGAGCTGTGCGGGCGCAGCCGCAAACCAAGCAGAGAACCTCAAGCGGCGCAAATATGAGAACCTCAGCGGAGATCTTATATTTGAACCGTTTGGGGTGGAAACTCTAGGTGCATGGGGTCCGGGGGCACATAAGCTTTTTAGAGGAATATCTAAGAAGCTTGTTGAAGCCACCCGAGACCCCAGAGCTGGGAGCTACCTGGCACAGCGGATAGCAATTGCCATCCAACGTGGCAATGCTGTCAGCTTGCTGGGCACTCTGCCAGATGGGGACGACTTGGGCAAGTTTTTCTTTTTATAGTTTTATATTTAAAGTTTGTATATATAATATATCTGTATATTTTAGATAGTATTTTAGTGTTTACATCTCTATCATATATGGACAATAATATTATGTTAATTGATCTTAAATTTTGTTATTTATATGTTTTGGGGCTTAATATTTTAAAATCTACAAATAATATTTTTCATCAGATTCGAATAATCAGCCAAGTGCGAGTCAGACTAGCGCACTAAGTGTTCTGTACCATTATAGATCAAAAATAGGCCAAAATTGTGTTTTTGTATGGGGGCCCCCCTTAAATTTACAATTTATTGTAATATTATAGTACCATCGAGGAAGTTGATTCCTATGCAATTGACAGAACAACGTTATTTAGTCGAATATTGTCAATTCAATGTTAATTGTGATCTGTCAGCTGCGTTTGGTTTGACGTAACGCAACCAAACTACTTAGGTCCCCGATTTGCATAGGAATCAACTTCTCTGATAGTACATATATTATTAAGGACTTTGAGAAAAAATCAAGTACTTACCTACCTGTTGCCATTATTGATAAAGAGCCCCAAAAAATCACACTTAAATATATATATATTTTTTTGTTTTTAGTACTTATTTGTTGTTATAGCGGCAAGAAATATTCATATTCTGTGAAAATTTCAACTCTTTAGCTATTACCATTCTTGAGTTACAGCCTGGAGACACACAAACAGACAGACAGACAGACGGACAGACGGACAGACGGACAGACGGACAGACGGACAGACGGACAGACGGACAGACAGACAGACGGACAGACGGACAGACGGACAGACGGACAGACGGACAGACGGACAGACGGACAGACGGACAGACGGACAGACGGACAGACGGACAGACGGACGGACGGACAGACGGACAGACGGACAGACGGACAGACGGACGGACGGACAGACGGACAGACGGACAGACGGACAGACGGACAGACGGACAGATGGACAGATGGATAGAAAACGAAGTCTTAGTAATAGGGTCCCGTTTTTACCCTCTGGGTACGGAACCCTAAAAACTGAGAATGTATAGAATTGAGTCTTTTAAGAGATGTTTCAGCTGAAAGTTTAATATTTCAGTTTCTTGAGAGCTTTAATTTTCTTGCTCAAAGAAGCTTTATATCTTTGACGCCTCTGCATCTATAATGAACTGAAACTCTCATTTAATAGGTAACTCATAGATGTCAAAGAGATTTCTAGTTAATTCTAGATTTTATTTAAGGGGTTGACTATACTATACTTAGTATAATAATACTTAGTATTAATCCAAGCTAATTTTATATGTATATTTTTTATGAAATAAGGGGGCAAACGAGCAAATGGGTCACCTGGTGGAAAGCAACTTCCGTCGCCCATGGACACTCGCAGCATCAGAAGAGCTGCGTTGCCGGCCTTTTAAGAGGGAATAGGGAAATAGGGGAGGGTAGGGATAGGAAGGGAATAGGGGAGGGTAAGGAATATTTCCATATTTTAGTCCATAATTGTGGTCACGGTATGTCGGGGGACCGCCAAGTAAACTACAACCTACAACCGCCAAGACGCTGATTATCTAAACTATTATAGTTTAGATAATCAGCGTCTTGGCGATGTGAAATGTCAAATCAAACATCTACATTAGCGGTCCCCCGACACACCTTGACCACAATTATGGACTAAAATATTACTTTACACAAGTTAGGAATTATTTGAACTTAAAGGCAGTAAATATTGTTTTATTACTTTTTAAAGTTGTTTGGCGGGGGTTTTTTTAAATTTCTTAATTTAATTTTATTTCATACTTACTTTTTAAACTTGTGTTGGTTATAGTGCAGAATAATTCCTATCAACATAATCATATTCTCATGATTACCGTTCTATCAATGTCCTTTTCGATGAGGCCGTTAATATGAGCCCAAACATGAAACCTCCACTTTGGGTTCATACGAAGGTCGGTTCCTATAGAATCCAGGTGATGCTGCAGCAGCATGTAAATATTTACTGTATATCTACTTACTGGTTGTCGCAATTAAAATGAGCCCAAACACGAAACCTGTGCTCTAAGTTGGCGAGGAGTTGGATATCCTATTGATTACCAGGTGATGCTGCAGCACCAGGTCAACTTTCCATTAATATAGTATATTCACAAATGTCACGAACTAGAATGAAATATAAAACCCATCAAACGAATACAAGTTGCTAACGGCCTTTCATGAACCAGATAAACCCTGATTGTCCAGCACTGAGCAGGCTGATGATGATGAATTATAGCTAAGAACACTCTCGATCATGTCAGCTTTCAAACAAAAAAAACTAGATCAAAATCGGTCCATCCGTTTAGATGCTACGATGCCACGGACAGATACACACACAGATACACACACAGACAAACAGACAGACAGACAGACAGACAGACAGACACGTCGAACTTATGACACCCCTCTTTTTTGTCGGGGGTTAAAAATAAAGTAATCTCACTATTTCATATTAAGTACCTACTTCACAACGCTACAAAAAATATAAGCAGCAGACTACATTCACATTAAAATAACCTACACTTTGCCATTTCACAGTGTACATTCTCCGTTCTTTCAGCGAAATTGCGGTCTGAATCGCCTATCGGATATGGCGGACGGTCATTGTCTTCCGGAAGCCGGGGGGTGTTGGCGAAGCCGGGGAAAGCCGGGGGGTTGGAAACCGGAAATGGTGTGTGGTCCGTCGGACCAAATTTTCACTAACCATTTTTGGTTTGTACCGGACGCGCCGCTTTTAGGGCGTGTTAATGTAGAGTTGGGCACTAGTTAGAGAAATAGAGTTCGAAAAATGTTGGAGTCGTGAAATTTTAGCGGTTATAGTCTTTCTGTTAATACATAGTACTTATAAGTTATAAGTAGGTGTACAGAATAGGATGGTAGGGTATCCTTTGTTATCTTTTAATTTTGTGAGAATCAGTTTTTGTTAGTATCGATTTGAAATTGAAGAGTTATCTAACGTGCTGTTTTAAAACTTGATTTCTTTCATATTTTCATTTTCAATTTATGAATTGAATTCATAAAAATTCGAGAATAGAAACGACAAATAGAAGGCGACGCGACGATCACATTCGTTGGCACCTGATAACGGCTGATGTTTCGTGTGTTGCTTTTGTTCCATTTCTTTGTTCATTTTATTAGAAACTGAAAGGTTTGTAAAAGCTTCTTAAGTGTAGGGGCTTCTTAAAGTATAATATGATGACTGTAAATGAAAACACTGCATAGGCTTAGAAAATTCTCAAAATTAAAAAAAAAACATTTTTAAAAAGTTTCAGTAGTGCTTTAAAAATGTTTGTAAGATTAGCTTAACGTAGGCCATAAATATGAAATAATTACTTCTCACGTGACACTTTACAAGATGGCCAATTCCAATTTCTTGTATCTTGAACTTTGTAACTCCATGTCTGATGATAATAAGTTATAACAATAAAAAGTATACCTTACCAATTAAATGAGGTATTGAGACAATATGTTTTTTTTTTCTTCTCGCTATTTACCTGTAACAAAGAAATCAAATTATAAACAACTTGAAAAGAGCTCTGAAGAATAAAAAAATAATTGCAAAGAAAACATTCCACAAAAAACCATTTGTCAGCTCGAAAAATATCAAAATTAATGATCAAGATTCACCCCTCCGACTTCCGAAGAAGACATATTAAAAAGTATAAGAACTCTTTCGCCGGAGGACACAAAACAATTTTAGATATGTGATCCCATAATGCGCGTTACTTGTCAAACTTCTGGTAAGGGCCTGTCCCTTTGGGCCCAGATGTTGATGTTAGCGCAATTTTTGCCAACGCTTAGGGCAGTATGCATAATGATGTACCTTTTTGCACCGAAGAATTGTCGGTTTCATAATATATCTGTTTGTTAGATTAAAGAAGTTTTTTAAAATGTATTAGGGAATTTCCAGTGTTATTGTTGTCTGGAAATTTTATGTATCTTTGAAAAACTCTGTCTGGATTACCGCTGAACTACTTTCACTGATATATACTACTTTAACTGACTAATAAATGTGATAGTGTTTCGGTCTGACTGCCTGTTTACTGTCCTCTAAAATATTATGCTTTATTCGTTAGTTTGAGTCCAAAGAAAGAACACTGGATAGTTTTATCTCGGAAAATGTACAATTCCCGCGCCATAAACTAATTATGGAGCAATAAAAATTCGAGCAGAATCGAGTCAGAAATATCTACAAGCATAATTTGTCCCTAAACTGAACATTTAAGCAATCTAATTAAGCTCAGACATTTGAGTCTGTACGGAACAAAAATCTGAGAGCACCCTTTGAATAAATTCTTTGTAGCGTTCTTGGCACGGCTTCCAAAGGGGCTGAAACAATGTAAGATTCACCAAACTCTGTAGCTATATTGAACTTTCTAACGAAGGCTTACCTAAACTTCTCCGCAATATATTATCCACGCTAAATCTTATACTTTAGGTACTTGTATGTACCCTGGCTGTTGTCAGAAACATTTAATGTAATAATTTATAAACCCAGCCTTTAGGAAAACCCTAGTTTTTGGAGTATTCCGGTATAATAAAAATAAAAATATTATGTACTATAAGTTTTTGTTTTTCATCACTAAACACAATCCTGTCTCTGAAATGTTCATAAAGTTCTGAGTCACTCGTAAATTACGAAAAATATCCAAGAAAACAGATATCTCTGAAACCCGAGCGTTACGAAAACCGGCGTTTATGTAACAAAATAGTGCACACCATGGCTTAATACGGGGATTAAGTGGCGTAGCTAAAGAGCCTCTTAAGACGAACCCACAATCAGGAGCGGCGTTACCTCCGAATATCTCGCGCAGACACGGAAGGGGCGGGGATCGAGAGTTTGGCGGAAACAAATGGCCAGAGAAATGATTTAGGCGAATATAATAGACTAAGGAATAAAAATCCGTGCGTACAGACGTTTTGGGTTACGACACTAGGCCGCGGCCTATACGGCCTATTTATAAGTCCGGGGCTGTTTTTGACAAAGTTTACATCATATTTTTATTATTAGTAACGTTGGAGGGCCATAAACGCATAACCTTAAGGGCGCATAGGCTTAATTTGGAAAGACTATATTTTGGTTACGACAATCCATTACGGGGGCGACTAACCCTAAAGTGTCAGTTTTATAATTCATTTTTATACTTGAAAATAAGCCCCGAATTGTTTCATTTTCTAAAATTAGATACTAAATTATATTTCCGAGAATTCAATCTGAGCAAAAACACGATATCTTAAAATTTTCTCGATAGAAAATTATCACAAAGACGCATCTAATTTTTACGAATTTTTCATTTATTGCCATAACCGTGCATTGAACTAAGTTAATATTTTAACAAATTGTATAAAATTCTATCACTAAGTGATCGACCTAGCGGATTTTTAAAATGTTGTATATTTATCGAGTTATGGAGAAAAAACTAATTTGGCGATGAATCCGCGTCGTCCTTTTTCATCTGGCATACGAAAGACGGGCGTGAGTGTGAAGAGAGAAGGATGATGTTTGATTTTTTGGGTTAGTCGCTCTCTTAAGTGAAAGAATTTCTACAACTGAAAATGATTCCAAAATCATGCCTGACAATGATGAAAAATGGCCAACCATTTTTCATCATTGTCAGGCATTTGTTATAAGAACAAAACAAGCCATAAATCTTGGAATCTTGTAAACAAAACTTTTCCTGTACATATATTTATTACTTTTATACTGGAAACTTTTTTAATTCAATAATAGTCTCTTGCGTGTAGTATTCTGTATTATTTTCATGTTTTATTCATCTGAAAGCGAGTGTGCAATTACCAACTCCAGTTACTTAGTAATTGCTGTTGAGTGCTTTTACAAGTTTAACTGTACTGTTCTGACTGTTCACTTTCATCCCGACTATTTTATACTAATTGAGTTTATCCTATAATTTTTTACATAATTTTAATATTGCTATGTAAAATGAAGCCCAAAATATGTAAATATTTTTTTAAATACTCGATAAAGAAAATATTATGTGTAAGTTTCGAAAATAGCAATAATATCTTCTTCCTAATAAAATAGCTATAATACAAGTATGAATTAATGTTAATTTAAAAATAAACGTGTGGATTAGTATAAGTAAATATTACACAATATTACTACAATTATTAAACAAGGCATGATACAGAAAATTCCACGTAAACAAGGAAGCATTCTATATTTTGATACAAAATTATTATGTTTCTAAATAATTATACCCGTCCAAATCTACCGAACAGCCAAAATAGGATCAGATACGGAATCATGCCACTTATTTATGGCCTCTAATCCATTACCCTGACCAGTTTACTGAGACCCCCGCCAACGCCCGAACCGCCGTATATCCTAGGCTATTATAATTGGTTTAAGCATCTCCATGGATATATGCAAAGATATTTTGCTAGTGATGTCCTCATATTTAAATAATTTAGGCTATCGATAATGTTAAATTTAATTTATATTCAAAATTTTGTAATGTGCTTTTGTTAGGTAAATAGGTAAAATATGCCTACTAATAATAAAATAAGAAAATTATAGAAATCTGTATTAACATCTCTTATTACTATGAGCTGAAAAAAAACGGTATTTTTACAGAAGGTGTAGAATAATAATTGGCCAAAATTCAGTACATCGATATTTTAATTGCAAATTGGCACAACACTACCACTCTCCCTGTTAATTTCATCCCTTGGAGGAGCTCTAAGTAGCGGTTACACTTGAGCATCAAATAAGGCAGTTGAAGTGGTCATGTCTGAAAACCTGGCCAGCCACGTAGACCCCCTTCTGAGCCACCGCTCGTTGTTTTCGTTGGCAGCAAAAAGGAGCGTCAGCGAGAGTGGGGTCAGGTTATACTGGTCGGGATTCGAAGGGTGCGTCTTGACCGCAGCGTCTTGCGACACACACTGACATAAATTGGGTGTTCTTACCGTCTTGCTATTGTTCTTAAAACGGCTACTGTACTTTAAAGCTTCCTTCGTTCGTGCCCCCTTAGTGACGCTTTGTTGGAATTGTAGTAATATTCAAAGTAAAAAATGGGTTAGGGACCAAAGTAGCATGATTTTTAAATTAGTCTTCTATTATAAAAGAGCTTATGCACTTTTTGAAGTAGACAGTAGGCAGTCTGGTAAGATGGGGTACTTAAAGTCGAAGGGACGAAAATATTTAATATGCTCTGAACCATTTCGCCCTACCAAATTTGAGGGTGAATTGAATAAAATATACAATCAAAGATTTTCTGATAAACCTATGTTTTGTTCAGGTTATGTCAACAGGCGTGGTCTGTCTGCTGGGCTTGTAATAACCCGACTAAATTACATAGGTCTGCAACCTATTAATTAATTTTCGTATATTAGTACCGTCGAGGAAATTGATTCCTAGGCAGTTGATGGACCTCGTCATTTGGTCGACTTATGTCAAATCAATGTTATCTGTAATCGGTCGGATGGGTTTGACGTAACGCGACCAAACGACGTAGGTCCCCCATTTGCCTAGGAATCTAGGAATCAACTTCTCTGATAGTACATACTAATATTGATTATTATATTATTCGATCCAGTAAATACTAGTAATAATTAATGTACAGGCACTGTACACACGCAATTAATATGGTACGCTGATTCCTGTTAATTACAAACTGTGTATGTCTGTTGGTCCAATCTGCCTGCTCCAATTACAGCTGTGGTATCTTGGGTGATTTCCGATATGAGTTTCATAGTAATTATATGAGACAACTTATCAAAGACTAGCTTGTCGACATTTTAATTGTAGAGCATAATAATTACATTGGCTTTTAGTTGTTTGATCTGTATAAAGCTTTTAATGTTTATATTTTACTAGCTGACCCGTTTTTTTTTAAAGCAGGCAGGTCACTGTAGCCTTGACGTCCCTGCGACCCACGAGGATCTATTGTGACTCCTTCGCACAAGAGTATCATCCCCAACCCAATACGGCTCATAAATTGAACGATATGGTTGGGGTTGGTACCACGAATTTCCTCTGTGGATGAGTATTCATGGCGACCTTGGTCGCCACGAATACTCATCCACAGAGGAAATTCCTGTTCCTGCTCTGTAGTAGAGCAGGATAGTCGAGGAGAAGGTGAATAGTTATAATGTTTCATCCTCCTCCTCACAGAATCTGCCAGTCGTTATGCTACAAATACCCATTCTGTTTAGGTGTTTGTTAAGCTTGCAGTGCCCAGTTATGCAGCTGACCCGGTAAACGTTATTTTGACATATAATTTATTTCAAGTATCAATATAAAAAGTATATAAAAACCTATTTATGTACATTCGTTAGTCGTTACGCTTGATAATAGGATTCTCAGGCCTAACGAATGTACATTATAAAATTTTATTAAAATCGGTTGACCAACCACACCAAGAATTGAGTATCGTGCTAGAATTTTAAAGTTTACTTCCCAAAAAAAGTTCAAAGAGACTGTCTATTTTTTACTGCCGAAATCCACCATTTTGTAATGCATCAATTGCAAATGGCCGCTCTTTAATTTTATGCATAGCGCGTATTGAAACGCAATGGTGCCAACGTTAATAAAAAAACGCTCTTAAGCCAACACAAAACAATAAAAGCGGTGGCAACGTGACCACATCCGCGGGGTGAATCCACCGCCGACAGTAATACATTGCCGGCGCGTGCCGTGACCACGATAACATTCATGAACAAATAACTCAATGTATAGAAAATCTGTGAATTTTATTATTTGATTCCCATTCCATCATATTGTAATAGAATTTGGCTTTTTAAAATTCAAAATTCAGTGATTAAAGCTCAATTAACTTTATCCACTTTTCGTGTTTCAAGTTGCATTTTCGAAAGCGAATATAAAAATCATAAGTGTATGGGATTTAACATGGCGTCACGTCTTAGCTTTTGCTTTAGGTCAAATCTCACTTTGTCGTAATTATCGAATGCAACGTGACTAAAGGCACATCTATTTCCTGAAGTTTTTTGATTAAAGTTAATTATTATGATTATTACTTACCGTATACTGTTAGATATAAAACATAGTATTATACTGATTAAATAGCAGATTTATTGCTTATAAAGGGATTACTTTACCGTTTACTACCGAACTTTTTATTATCCTTGCTTAAGGGCTTTTGTATATTTCTTTTAATGTTCGTTATACCCGACATTTTGTTACATTAAAGAAAGAAAAATAAATAAACAGAAAGCAATACATTTTGGGTATGATTTTACTCTATGAATTTCTGTCAAAGCACCAACTTGTAACTAAAATGTGACTAAACTAAAAATGTTCACAAAATCTTAAAAGGTTTCGATTTTTAATGTGCCGCATTGAAACGCTGTGGAGCGAATTTAAAATTGAAAGATCTCCTATCAGAATATGCAAGCCCGGTACCGTACCTGCGAATGCATTGATGTGTGCACTGCATTATTTCAGCCATTGTGAATTGTGATTCGGTAGCGATTTGCAAATATTCCAGCCGTGGGGCATGCATGGATGCATGGAGCACAGCATGCACAAAGGAAAGATGCCCGATACCGCTGTATCGTTTAATGGAATCCAAGTTAAATAAAGACTGTTGTTTGACAGAAATTGGCTGCTATCTAAAGTGCACAGTTCTGTGTTCTATCTGCAAATTAATTAACGAAATTGCTTACTAGGATAACATGATTAGGAGGAAAAGGAAATACCTATCTGCTGATTTTAATGTCTCTCTTTGCTTAGACTTTGATGAATGAAATCATGAATGCCAGAATTGTAGACCATGAAAAATTATAGAAAAATATATTTTCCCTCTTCAAGTCCGTCATGGAATTTCTAAATTGAGTTCAAAATGCGAAGTACCTTTATCTCTATACTTCGAACCACATAAATACACCAGGCGTTTAGCAGACGAAGGAGGTGGTTTTTCAGCGTCTAGAACAATCTTTGAGGGAAATCGCGTCGCTCACAGCTATAAAGCTGGTCCCCGGAGTCCCTAATCTGGCCCCAACTCCCAGATCTGTCGTTAGCCTCCGCAGATTACGCTCCGACACATGTAATCTTATTCCGATTTTCCGCATCTTTATTGATAAAATATTATGGCGGAATTTATTATTTCGGGATACTATAAACTAACTTACTAAACGGCCTACTTATACCTCTGCATTAAATGTTACAAAATTGGGCCTTTTAAGGCTATAAAGAACTCCTTAGTCCTATTAAGTCTCCTTTTAAGGAGACAAAATGAAGTGTGATACTAAAATTTTGAAAAATAAAATACTTGAACTAAACATTTTCCAGAAGCATCTTCGGATTTCTATATCCTCCGACTGCGTATATATCACGTGGTCGTCTGTATCTAGTTGAAATCTACGGTCCATTTTATGCAGGTGAAGCCAGGGGGCAAAGCTAATAATACTAAATAACGGCCAGCTCAGAAAGAGTTATGAGCTTCTGTGGATGCGTTACAGTTTAGACGTATTATCTCGGACTTTCTGTAATAATGATCCTTATGCTGTCAGTATTAAGGTCCTGGTAGAGGTAAGATTATTCTGAACGGTCCACAAATCCCACCGTCCCACAGATAAGTAACCCGAATTCATTATTCTGTTAAAACGTTTTTGCATTTGGAATTAATGGCGAAAATACTGAAAAAGGGATTTATGTCAAAATTTTGGTTAAAAAAGGGTGCGAAGAAGTGCCAGGTAGAGCTTAAATTTGGCGTTATTTTATAATATAGTTGTCCAAATTCATGAACTTGGATGCATTGAAGAAAACTCAGAATGCTTGTAAGATTGGAGTATTACGTTTCTTAAAAATGATGGTTTTTTTACGCAAAATGCCTTGAATTTGTAGAACACTTCAGAATAATTTCAGGTAACAAATATCTCACGTTAGTGCATAATTTATTAGTGCTCAAGTTAAACCCTAAATTACTAATGACGTTAGCTCAGTGTGCGTGCGTGAAGGCGTTGCGGTTGCGGAATGTATGACTACCCGCAAACATGACGTGAAATACTGATTCCTCAGATGACGAGTAGTTGTAAATATAAGTAGTAGTAGTAAATGTAATAAGTAGTACTTAAATGTAAAGGTGATTTTTTTTACATTAAAGGAGAAGAGGAATTCTCTTACGGTAGAACGTTTGTAAAGACTCGTAATATTATATCTTAGGTGTTTTCTTAACATCATTTTGTTAATAATTTTCAATAGTCTTGGCTCGATATAGTTACAATATTCGAAATTGTAACAAATCAGTTCTTAATATGTCGTATTAAGCACTGATTTGTTACAATTTCGATTATTCTTTTTTATATTCAGAACTAAAGAAAACATTTGTGGATAAAAAATGAAGCCCCCGCCTAGACTCAAGTGTAGAACTTCACAAAGTCAAAAACCAATATTTATAGCAACTAGAAAATGTTCAACTTTTATGAAACTCATTCGAAATGAGGTTAAAATAGCTACTGCATTTCAAGTAAAAATAAAGAACACGAAATGAAAACAAATCGTTTGAACGAACTGAAAAGTTTCTGAGCATATTTCAATGACAACATTTACCTTTGTCAATATCAGATGCTTTGTTTGTTCGACATTCTTCAGTGCCGTGTGTCACGAAGCTTGGGCAAATGTTTATTCAGCCTATACCGATACACAATGTTCGAATCCCGCCTTTACCAATTGTGCATTTTGAACCGTTTGACCAAACGAAGCTGAATTCAGCTGATTGGCGAAATTGGGATTTATCTCTGTAAATATACGGAGGATATCCCAATCATCTAATTGATGCATTAAATAATGAATAAGATTGATCAAAAATTCGAACGTTTTTTGCACAGTACTTATTTGCCCTTTGTCCTTACAGTTTAGGCGTGAAAAGGTAATAGATAGAAATATAGACAGACACACTAATTTCTTATCATCATAAATTAAAGCTCACTTTTTATAAGAAACAAGCCTACTCTCTTAGAAAAAAAAAAGTGAGACAAAAAAATTTCACAAAGCACTTCTTTGGCTCAAGATGGTCAATACCGCAATTGCATTTATATTTTATAAGCTATCCGTACTGTATAGTGTTTGTGGTACATTATAACTGGATATAAAATATTATATTCTGGACAATAATGCTCAGACTCAAAGAAAATTTCCCCAGGCACGGCCAGACGAGAATACCATAGACATATCGCAACTGACAGTGCTTGTGGTTTATTTCATATACAGCATCATAAAATCGAATATAGTAATATAAGTTTACATGTCTAACTTAGTAGCTTTACCGTATGGAATCTCCAGACTATCATAAAATTAAAAAAAAAAATTGTCTGTTGGTCTTTCTGAGACTTATCTGTTTATCTGTCTGTTACTCTTTGTCTATTATGATCACTGCACGAACGGAAATATTTTGGTTTAGGCTGGATAGAAGTTAGATTTATCCCGAAAAATAGAAATGGTTTTCGCGCGATAATAAATTTAGGCGCTATGAAGTTTCAACATCCAGAAACTTACAAAATGATTATGTCAAAATAAAGTATAAAGCAAATAATGAATGAATTTTCACCAATTTTCTATTAGAAAATAGAGCCAAGCGAAAACTACGAAAAAGAAGGCTTCTAGTAAGTCTATAGCAATTACTCAAGAGAAATATAACTTAAACCTGCTTTTAAATGCAACTTTGAGATTTCACCTCGGTCTGCGGTTTCATTTCTAAGGCTCTCAGCGTTTATTTATCGCACAAAGGATCGCTTTTCGATTTACTTACGTGTTAACTTACAATTCAAGTGCTTTTCAAATGTTTTTCTGCTGAAATAACTATGAAAGGACTAGTTTTTGCAAAGCTTTTAGGAATATTGATTGCAGTTGCTGCTTTCATTGACTAGTTTTATTCTTCTATGAAAAATTTAAATTCGAATCATATTGTAGCCTTGTTTTGTCAAAATTCTAAATTCAAAATTGTATTATTAGCTTTAATTTGATAGACAGTGTGAGAAATGAAATGAAATGAAAATATTTATTTCTAAATAGGTTAACAAAGTTAACACTTTTAGAACGTCTACATGAGGCCTACTACCTCTTTGAATGAGATGATTGAAACATAATACTTATCATTATTCTATCTGTCTGTACCAAAAACGGTAGCATAAAAATATTCAGTCAACTGAAGCTAGTCCAAGCGCTATCGTCGCGCTAGTCCGGGCGCGATCGTCGCTGCAGTCGCTTGTATAGAACAAACGCACTAGACTGTGAAAATACAAAAAGCGGGTAGTTATCTGAATAAAATGATTCGCCACAGATAAGCCGCGGGTCCAGACGAATCGATTGCCACCTTACAGCTTACCTCAACGGTTCCATTTCGCTCAATAGATCAATGGAAGACTTAAATGTGTCTGTGATTTTGTTTGGCCAAGAGATAGTAGTGGCTATACTTTGATATATCAGAGAAATGGTTTAAGGTTTGGTACCTACATGATTTGGTCGTTTTATATGTGAAGTCCAGCCGAGATCACGACTAACGATGACTTAATTTTTACCCGGCTATATAACATAGGTCGGCAATTTGCCTATGTATTTTCTCTGATGGACGATAGTACATGTGGCTGTTGTCTCTGGACTAGATCGACGTGGTGTTAAATTTAAAAGAGATAGAGACATGCAATTTCTGCATTGACGTCAGCATTTTGCAGATAATTCTATCGAAATACATATCTATGTTAATTAGTGCAAATAATAGATTTTCCAAGCATTAATAATGGTCGGTGTCTGTAGTCATTAGCAGGACAATATCATGATAATATTTCAAACGCGTCATTATGAAACAATTACAGTGGCATATTGAATATCAACATCAGGTGCCGACAGCTCGATACGATGGCCGCGGGCTATGAGCGAAGCCACGTTGCTCTGTTACTTTGGCGTTGCGACTTTTTGCGAACATCATTTATTTTGTTATTTGCCTCATTGATGAGTTGAGCCGTTTTACTCATTATAATGCCTCCCACTGGTCTCATTGAAACCCAATAGTGCCCAAGTGTCCCAGTACAAAATGTGGAAGTGAACAGTGGAAAGAATGGACATACAGACTGATTTTAGTGAGAAAATGGCGGATTCCCTTTGTCTAACTGTCACTTTGTCTATGCTTCCGTAGAAAGAATTGGAAGAAATGAGGAATTGCGCAGACACCGTCTTGTAAATGTAATGTTGACGTGCGTCAACGCAAGGAATGATGTGTTGTGTTGTCGCACCGCAACGCACAGACCGTGGCCTCACTCCAGCACGTCCAGTAAGCACGTCACTTGCAGTATTAATTAATTGCTGAATAGGCCAGCCATATTATGATCGGAATGGTCTAGCCAAGCCAAGACTCCCGTCTGTTGGCTACTGTAACGTCTTGTGGGATCGATCGTTAATCGTTACTATGTGGGCTGTACTTGTCAAGTTTCATCGCTTTTGGTTTTTAAATCTCTTATATGTATAAAAAAGTTGATTAATAAATAATTGAACCTAGAAACAGACATGTTTTCTTATGGTGTAGACAAACTGAGAAAGAATTTGTCAAATTCCTACCTCGTATGTGTTGAGCATAATATGTTTTTACGCAAGCGAAGCCGCAAGGAACAGTTGTTTTTACGTAAGCAAATGTCACTTGCAACATTAAAGTGATAAAGGAAAAATACTTAAAACTTTTAGTGCTTTGCACTTCCTCCAGGGAAATACATTCAAAATAGTACGGAAAAGTCTTCTAAATAATTGTATTTAACGACTAAACCGCGAAGGTCGTAGTAAATAACGAAGAACGGGAGAATCGAGAAAAATTATGTCATACCCCATCCTCTTCTGGCATATGCAAAACACGTATCACCTTCTCTTTCCCCCCTCCATGCAGCACGGCTCCCGTAAGCGAAATTGTGTTTATGGTTATTGAATGGCGAACATTTTTCCCGCGTTTTTTATGCTGAGCCAGTGTAGTAAATGTTAGAGATAACATTTATTTGGTTTACTCGCAAAATACGATTGGTGTGCTCCAAAAGACATTTAAAACCTTGCGCCGTCGTCATAAAAACGAGTTTTGAACGGCTGACAAATTAATTAGCGAGTTTATGATACTAATTAAAAGAGCTATTACGGGTACTTCCAGACATGTAAAATTACGAATATAAAGTAACTGTGGTGATACTTAAATGCCTGTAAAACCTCTTGTTATATTTGGATATAATGTAGTTACATTTAATTTTAATTACAAATGAATGAGAGTTTTTCTCTATAGAATTAGAGACTTCACTGAGTACCTACTAAATGTAAGGTCGTTTAAACTCCAGCGCTAACAAGCCCATAATCACGAAAAACTATAAAGATTTAATGGTTCCATTTCATCGGTAAATATAAAAATAAGATGCGTATCTTAATTTCCTGAATAAACGAGCAAATTAGATTTATTAAAAGTCACGCTCGCTGGCAACACTTGATTTCCACTGAAGCGGGGAAATTAATGAAAAGAGGAAAAACTTAATCACCATTCCATTTATAATCCTTTCGAAGTAGCTGTACCTCTGACAGCTGATTTACTTTTCTGATTGGTTACTTTTAGGGTTCCCTACACACACACGTTTCCTGAAAATTACATTGTTATGTATCACTCCAGAAACTTCCTATCCTTTCTTGAGACTCAATGTATCTATGTATCACACATTGACTCCTAAGAATGGTTGTGGCAACACAAGATGGTAAACTATGGACCAAGACCAAGAATAATCAGTCGGTCGAAAAACTAGGGTGACGACGTTACATGCTGACAGATTTAATTTTAAATAAGTAGTTACTAGCTGCCCCGGCAAACGTTGCTTTGCCATAATATAAATATATTTTGCCCATATTATTTTATTGAAGTGACTAAATAAGTATGTCACCATGGCAACGTCGATCGGTATCCCGTCGCACAAACTTAATGGTCGCCGTCAGTCTCAGGTTGAAATAATTTTCTATTTATTCAACAAAATATGCACTTATTAATATATAAAGTAGCCAGTAGCCGATTCTCAGACCTACTGAATATGTATATAGGTAAAAATCAGTAACGCCGTTTCGGAGGAGTTCGATATCTAACATTGTGACACGAGAATTTTACATATTATAAGATGTAGTTTAGCTGCCACTACAATCAAGACAGAATATTATCTTCTATCTTGATTGTAGTCCCAGGTAAAGGCAGCTAAGCAACGATGAGCTTGACAAGATGTAAAGCTGTCAAAAATCAAAATTTTGTAGAGTATATAATGCAGATGCTTGAAATATTTATCCATTCATATATTTTATTTTCCTCAAAATAAATAATTGAATTATAAACCATAATATTATGATCACGGAACCCTTTGCGCATACCAACTCGCATTAACAATTTTTAATCCCAATTCACCCAAAGAAATCGTTTGCTCGTAAATGATGAAAAGTTGTGTCAAATCAAAGTTATGGGTTAATAACTGGGCAAGGTCTAACGATTGTTTACGCTAACTAATTGGGTAGTAACCCAAATATTGAATATTATATAATGTGAAAGGCCGTGCATGCCTGTTATCATTAGCGCCGGGTAATTGTAAAATAATAGTTCGGCAGAACCACGAACGTTACATAACCATAGAGTATAGTTTACTTTGACCGTGGTTAGAGGTATTGATAGGTTGGACAGTAATGGTGTTATTATATTCGGTGATTGAGCTATCGACAATAATATAATGTTAATATCAGATTAACACCTATGTTAAGAAATGTCAACAAAAGATTTCGATATAAGGGGCTAGTCAGGAACATACAAAAAAGTATGTTCCTGACTAGCCATACAGTAGTACATAAGTATGTAGTGGGTTTTAATTCAGTAAACAAATAATATCTAGAGAGTATGAGACAGTATTAAGAAAACTTATGTGGGAAATAAAAAAAATATACAAATAATATTTTTATATATAATAATACTCCCCACACCGGTTTCGGTGACGGTGGCCGGTTTCATTGAAACCAGGCCAGGTACGCAGGAGTAATTTTATAGTGCCCAAGTGTGTGCGCAGTACACAAGAGCACTCTCTATTCCTTTTACTCTCATAACCCAGTGGGACGGAAGACCGACACGACTGGCGAGAGATCAGGCGCAGGACCGACTTTTTACATGCCCATCCGACGCATGGATCATCTTACTTGTCAGACAATCAGGTGATCACCCTGCATTGTCCTAACCAAACTTGGAAATAACATGTTTCCAACGCGGGATTCGAACCCACGACCTCCGGAGTCGAGAGCGACGCTCTAACCACTAGACCACGGATTTTTATATAAGTGTTAGGCAAAAGAAGAATGAAAATTGAGCCAAACGACGCGGGATCAATGTCAAAAGTGTACCTGGCGAAATTGCTGACTCCGGTGAAATTAAAAAAAACAAAAGCGGCGAAAGCTTTGCACAGTCACGTACCCGCTCAACTTACGACGACGTGGTTTATTCAAATTTTTATTTGTTATACTCATATTATTCTCTAATTGCCGAGAAAACCGTCATCTTTGTATAATGACGAACGTCATTAAAATAGAGAAGTTTACAAGGCGCAAGTTAAGATTACAATTTAAATACCATAATATCTCATTGTATCGTTCTTTTTCAGCTTTGTTATTGCTGTAATTTACTCAATAATTATTTCAGTAGAATTTGTTACTTTCAAAAGGAACTAAATTTTACCTTATAATAATAATATGCCTCTCGTACCGGTTTCAGTGACCGTGGCCGATCTCATTGATACCAGGCCAGTAATTTTATAGTGCCCAAGTGTGTGTGTAGACCACTTGTCTCTTCCTTTACTCTCTATACTGTGACTTGTGGCATCATAAATTTCACCTTTATGGTGTCACCATAGTACAGAACTATCGATAGAAGTTGTAAATACATCCGAACATTTTTCTCCGCACTATCGGCTAGTCTATCGGCGGTTAAGCCCGTCAGCTGGTTCAATCCAATCTCCTTTCATTACCATAGGCCCGACGAACAATGGCTTCGATTACCGTGACCGTCGCCAGACACCTGTCAGTGGCAAACTTGTGGCACCGGGAATTTACCGGGTTTGCTACAGTTTGTTCTAAACCAGAAATTTACCAGTCGAAGTTTGGTCCGGTTTGTGTCAAACCATACCAGACTATCCTATAGTTTGATATCAAGCAGAAACAATGCCTGGCTACTGAGGTTTTTTGACAGGAGTTTATCTGTTCAATAGTATTCTTGATTGGCTCACGCTAAAATGTTAACAATCAATAACGCTTTTCAATATAAGCTACAGTTAAAACTAACAGAAGTTCAGCCCTCTCTAGACTAATAAACATACATTTTTATTTATACGGGGTGTACCAAAACTAATTGATAATACTTTAGGGTGAGTAAGTGTTCCTTGTAAAGAGTTTACTGTAAAAGTAGCAGCGCTGAAAGACCAAAATTTTTTTCATTTTTGTATGGGCAAACGCCCCTGCAGTGTCACGAGTTTCCCCATACAAAGGTGAAAATATTTTTTGATTTTTCAGCGATGCCACTGTCACAGTGAACTCTCTGTAAGGAACACATACACACCCTAGGACCCTAAAATATTATCACTTAGTTTTGTTAGACCTTGGATAGCTAACTATACATTTTTACTTACACTATTTTGCTTTCTTCGGCTACCTACAAGTTTTTATACACTACAGTTATATTAACATACGTATATCCCTAACAAGATTATACCATGAGAATAGCCAAGTGTTGACAGTCTTGGCCCATTTCCTAACAGTCTTACACTATTAAGGTAAGTAGGTAAGTCGCAATGCGTCACTTCACTTTGTTGTTTCATTGTGTATTTTATTTCTCCAATAAAGTTTACTTAATAGCTTCTACTTATCGGTAACTAAGTAGGTAAGCTTTTTAATAGTATGACCAAATTCCTATGATTTTTTACCTCAATTTTAGGCCCGATATTCTCTACTCTCTAGCTTATTATTCTAAAACAATATGCGAATGATTGTCTGTCTGTCACCTCCAATTTTGATTAAAATCAGCATGGTCCTGAATTCCAGGAAAGGAACTCTAGGGCCGGTATAAATAGTATATACTCAAGATGCATCTCGATCTCAAGACACGGTTCAGGCTCTGTGATTGGTTGGCTGTCAAAATTTGGACAAATCACAGAGCCGAACCGCGTCTTGAGACCGGGTCGCATCTTAAGTACTGACTATTTATACCAGCCTAAGTGTCTAAGTACACTAGGCCGAAGTTACGCGGCGGAAATTCCGCATGATTACGCCCGCAATGTATTTTAAATTACCGATGACACACTATTCCGTCGCGTTCCGTCCGCATATTGTATGCGTTTGACATTGCGGACGTAATCACTAATCATGCGGAATTTACGCCGGGAAATTTGGCCTTGTGTATTTAGACACTTAGGCGCTCTTAGTGTGTAAACCGCACTTATACTTATTTTATACCGGAAACAAAAACGGTTTACGCGCGAGTTTCAACATATAACTAACTACGTATCCCATACAATTTCGATACATATTTAAATTCTGCCTCAATCTACAAAACTTCATCTCACTTCGAGTAAAAGAATGAAGGCGGGTTAAAAACAAGTAACTAGCGTGGGTAATTAAGAAAGTTAGCACATTAAACCACAGTTCATCAACAATACCTCCAGATGAAACTAATTTAAGTTATATGAGAGTTTAACAGAAAATACTTCGGTTTATGCAAAAACATGTGTGTTTTGAACGTCTGTAGAAAATTTTCGTTCCAAGTGATTACAAACTTGGATATTTTAAGTTTGGCTAGCTTTGCCGTTTAACCGTTATAATAATTTAGCGTGGTTTGCTTTGATCACTTGATCCCTTAGTCGTAGGTTACACGTTCAATTTGTCATCAATCTGGCGTCAATCTGAGATTAACGCCAGATCATCAGACTATAAAGCATAGTTATCAGACTATAAAAAGTACATATAAAAAAACAGTCCATCAATTCGTGAGTTAGACGTTCAGTTTCGCGTCAATCTTTACCAGATTGATGGATCAGATTGATGAGAAACTGCACGTGTAACCTCCGACTTTGTTTACTTTTATGACAGATTTTGACATTTAATTGCGTTGCGCAGAAATTATCTTTCACCGGGTTCAGTTAACTGGGACGTTAATCGTTATCATACGAAATCTCATCGTAATCCTTGCAGCGTTTTATGTGATAAGATAATATCAGATAGGTACACTATCGCAATGATATTATTATGAATGCACCAGTATTTTCCTATCTGAACTGTAAACTTAAACAATGTACTAGCTCTAAATAAAATTGCCTAAATCGACAACCCAAGATAGAAATTCTTGGCGCAAATGAAGAAGAAGAAGTGTAAAGTAAACGCAGTTAGGAAACCTAACAATACTAAAGGGAACAGTATCCAAACTTAAATACGTCATCATGAAAAACTTTACACAATTTGCGTATTCGCTTTATACGAGTTAAAAGAACCGATTCTTTAGGGCAAAATTGCTCACTTGGGGTAAAAGAAACATCTGGGGTCGTCAGCAAATTTTTTTTAAGATTAGAACAAAAATCTAAGCTACGATACATTAGTAGAATTATTTGGGCAAAGAAAGCCATTAGCAATACTTTATGACGTGGCTAATGATCGCGACTGAGAGTTAACGTCAAAATCAGGCGTTCTTAAAAGCCGGACAAACATCTTTGGGTCCCCTTATTTATTTTTAATGCTCCCTTTAGTCCGCCCAAAAATATCTGCTGTCACGCGCAGCTCGCAAATAATTATTTTGCTCTTTGTTTCTTCGATTCGGATCGGCTTGCAAGTGACGTTGATTGTGGGGTAAGATGTTTGATCTGTTACCTAATCTTTTTCGGGTGAGCATAACAACTGTAAGACTCTTTTATGTTGTTCTGAAATCTGAAATTTGTATCTTATCTTTGTTTTATTTTCCTTAATTAGTATACTATGTTATAGATTGAAATTGAAATGTAAGACAATATCCTTGTTATCATTGCTAGTGCTCAGTTATGGCAGGATTTAAAATTTGTCATTTAAAAATGAATAAAAAGCAAGGACGTGAAAATACACCATAGAGTTTTTTATTCAATTAAAATATCCAAATCACGAAGAGCGGATTAATTTACAACTAAAGTGCCATAAATATGTAAAATATCACATAGGATTGAGGCTGGCTTACGAAATGTCAATTCGCAAGCAGCGCGCCCGGGTCCCGCCCAATTTGCATGTAGATGGCGCTAAAACTCGCCGGGTTTCGCGCCATAACCCGGAACTCCGGGAAACTGATTTAAATTCGCGCCATAGACAATAACGTTGTTTTTGTTATAACGCTCGTAAGCAAAGACATTCCGAACTCTACTCCTCTCGATTAAGACGCAAAATGCGGTAAAGTAATTTTTGACGCACTCGAAAGTTTAACACGGTGGATATTTAAGTTGAAATGATACTCGCGTAATTTTTTATACGTGAAAGTGTTTAACAATCATTTTAAATTTTGTACGACATTTTCGTCCGCAACAGAAACGTTAAAAGCTAAAACGAGGTTGTCGGAATATGTTTACAGTTTTCGTCGAAAACAGAATGGGATTTTTGAAAACTTTGGGCTGAAAAAGCTTTTATCTGTTAAAAACCAATACGTAGGCCTTAGCACGAGTTTGTGAAATATTATTTTTCAGTTTACTGTTCTTGACATACCTAGACCTAATTTTACTGCACAATGTTTCTAATCTTCTAACTTTTGAAATTATCTCTTTTCGAGAGATTTCCTTCTATTTAATTTTAAAATAATATGATATCAATCATCCAACTAATTTGGAATTCACAAAATTAACTAACGAGAAAAAATTGTTGGAGAACTTCTTAAAAAATGTGACAGTGTCTGAAAAGTTATAACGGATAGCCTCGAAACGGTTGGTGATCTACTCATTATATAAATTAGTTCTTCGTCTGATAAATTAGTTAAGAGACTTTATAAATACAGACTAATCAAGGAGTGGCAGCGAAAAATGCTAGTCAACTACCGATTAGCATGAGATTAAACTAAGCTATCTTTCTATCTTTCTTACATTTATAACTTAGATGACTATTTGACTGATTTAATTTGCCAGAAATAGTTTACTTTTAATCCTGGCAAAGGATTAAAAGTAAACTATTAGATAGGCAATAAGACGCGTAGAATGTAAGTTTACTCAAAGAGGAAAATGTGAAAACCAATTCAAATACCTACTGGTTAAAATAAAAAAAAATGAAATTGTACCTTAAATTTTGAATAAGCAGACGCAGCTGACATTCCGTCTCGTTTCTGAACGTTGTTTGTTGTAAAATTGCTTATAATTACCTGTAACAAAACAAAGGTAAAAATTTAATGTAAATTCTAAAATGTACATGATTGTATTTAGTTTTACTACTTATAAATTGTCACGGATGTAAGCGGGCCCCTAGACGATCAATTTTTTTGCACAATATCACGTATTGCGTCTAGGGTTGATATTGAACATCGCGCGCCTTCAGTCTAATTGTCAAGTAAACTGTTCAATAAAATTGAAGCGTGATATCGCACAATATAATTGATCGTTTAGGGACCGGCTTAAAACAAATCTATTCCATCTTCTTTAATTTCATTTTTTTAACCGACTTCAAAAAAGGAGTTTATTCTGTATTTAAACATTTCCGGCGAGGGCTGCATTCACGACTGTCACGTGGGGGTTCTCACAGGGCTTAAATTATTAATTTATTCGTCGGGCTTTATCTCGCCGCTGGACCGTGTCCGGCCATAATCGATTGTTATTCGTTTGACATAACAATTATTATGGAAAGTACAATGCGAATTGTTTTACGCGCCATATTCCTATGAAATATTGTCTTCATAAATGGTGGTGGCCATAATCGTTATAGGTGTGACTGTCGAATTGATAAAAACATAAAAATTTATTATACTCATGTCTGTAAAATGCATTTAGGTTTGTTTGTTTGAATTTAACCAAATTCTTTAAATTAGTGTGCTTGACCATTTATTCGTAGACATAATATTATTATAATATTTTAGAATATACATGACTGTGAACGATGGCTATTCTAAAATCGCGGAATTCAGTCTGTAGCGGTCATTGACTCCCTGTCAAAAAATTTACATATTTCGTCGTTTTCTATACAAACTGCGATTGACAATGAAATGACAGATGTTTCTAGTCTAAGGGCGATATCGTATTTTCATACACAATGTGACAGAGTTTGAATTACATCACTTCAAACATCATAAATAGCCGTTGGAGATTATCATACGAAGATTTACCGACGGGAAAACGATTATAGTTTCATCGTTTCCGATATCGAAACCGATGTTATATTTTTTTTATTATAATAAATTGTAATATCTGTTGTCGTTTTGTTTTCTTTAGACCAAAAAGACAAAACGCCACAAAAGGTCTATGACCGCTGTCGCCATCTTCAGTATTGTTTAAGGCAACTCTGACAAGAACGACGTTGAGGTTGGAGTTAAATGGAATAAAAAAATTCTACGATAAGATAATTGCCATATCCTAACTTTTTCTTTGGTCGAATTTGATAAAAACACAATACTTTAAACCTCATCTGAATATTCGTAAGTACGCTCTTTATATTTACAAAATAATTTGACAAACTCTTTTTATCCAGCTCAACCTAGATTTTACATTTCATAGAAGCTAACAAAAGTGTAAAAGCCGAAAATGTTCAGGGTACTTCATTAGCTCGATTTTTGAACGTTAATTGGGAAGTAGCTGTCAGCTAGTTTAAACATGGCCGACACGGATCCGGATAGCCGGATTTAACCAGTTACATCGAGTTCATTCATGTTAGCTTGTAGGAAATTGTTTAAGTTGCAAATTATGTTTTAGTCTATGAATTTCCGTAATAATTACTGCTTTTGAATTCCATTTGGCTACTTGTTGGATATCTCTTCTCTATTTACTTCTGTAAATAAGAAGAAATGATATTCATTTATATAAATTTTTTTTGTAGCGTTACTGCCTCCACTTAAGTACAATTTATTATTGTCTTTGTCCATCTTTGTATCCGTTCGGAAATTTTGGTAAGAATCCAAATTCTAACTTAATTGGTTTGAGTATAAGTTAAGTTTGGTAATGTCTGGTTAAAAACGAGTCAAATTTCTTTAATTTTTATATAAGTATTTTTTATATAAAAAAAAACTTATTTTTTTTGTTAGTCTCGCTAAAAGTTGAAAGCGGCCGAACCGAGTCCAGTGAAGGTTTATATTTGGGTTACGACTTTTTGTGTAGTTGCTGCTAATGTAATGTTTATTATCGATCACATAGATAAAGTATTATAGTATAGATGTAGTCTTAGCCCGTCATCGCGTGGCCATTTTGTGCTTATTTTCATACAAGTAGTGTGCGTTTATTTTCTTGAATATTTATATTTGTCGATTATTTCGAAGCACATTATGATGCAGGAAAGAAAGTCAATTAGTTCATGATATCGATTAACTATAGTTCAAGTGATGAGAATCCGTAAACACACGTAAAAAGCTATGCAATTTTTATAGAAAAATTATTAATTGATGTGACATTTTTAGCACTAATGCCTTATATAGCACGAATAAGGGATTAATAAACTTATAAATTATCTTTTTAGCTTACAAAAATACCGATTGAAAAGCCCAAAAAACGTTGTTTAAAACTTACGTATTTATTGTTAAATCCACGTGTTTGAGGCATTCTTTGGCCATTCTTATGGTTTATTATTTAGCGGAATCACAAAACTCAACAATATCTAGCATTAAATGTTCACTAAAAACCTTTTTTAGCACTTTTATTACATGAAATATGCAGACCAACTCCTTTGTTATGTCCTAGTAAGTAGGACATAACATTACACGCTTTTGACGCTTATACACCTATATAAGGCTCTCTCCAGTCTATAGTACCTTAATGATCGATCAATGCAAACGTTTAAATAATATAATCATGTTTCTCTATTTGTCATAACCCCAGTAATAAATGTCTCTCGATCAGTACAGGTACACGTTACATTTTGAACTCTATGCTTGTTATAATAAGGTCGTATAGTGAACCGAATAGGTTGGACTTACAAAGGACAACAATTTGGTTTTAATTGGTCCCTTTATATCGAAGTTCAAACTCACGTGGCGCTTATGGAGGCTTATAAATTGCTTTGATTTGAAACGTTTTATCGACGTTTATATATTTCCGATAGTATTATATTTATTATTAGTTTGTCGATAGGTTTGAAACGACCGATCTACTAATAATTTAAGTAAGTACATACCTTTTTTTTTTTGATGCGCAGGGGAAACCCATCATGGGTCCCCCGGGTCGGGTATGTGCCTCAGTTAAGCTGAAGCACCCCGGGGGTATGTGAGACTCCTACTCACTAAAACCACCTGCGGTTCGCCTTCAGCCGTATAAAGGAGGGATATCCCGGATCTACCAAACACAGGACTCCCTCCACAAGTAAGTACATATCTAGTACAACCTTCTTGAACTACTTAAAACTAGAATATGTACTAGTTTTAAAGTAAACTAAATGCTATTATATATATTTTGTGACACAAGGTATAGAAATGTTCTAAGACGAGCCAGTTTTAGTCTGGTGTTCTGACTCTGAAACACCATATTTCATCAAAATTATTTGAAAATCTTTGGTGTAAAAGGGTTACAAAGATCCATCTAGTTTATACATTAATCATGAATCGTCATAAAACTTTCACATTAATCTTATATCTTTAAACGAGCAATTCTTGTATATATATAAATAAATGGAATCTCGGAATCGGCTCCAACGATTTTCATGAAATTTAGTATATAGGGGGTTTCGGGGGCGATAAATATATCTAGCTAGGAATCATTTTTAGAAAATGTCTTTTTATTCGTGTTTTATTGATAATGGATAAATTTAAAAAATATGACTCTTCCTGACATCTATTGGCGAATAATAATACTATTTTGTGAGCAACTAATTGCTTTATGAACACAACAACAGCTAAAGCTATTCCAGCAGATGGCGTTGTTAAGTAACACGATTACACGAAATCAATGAGTGTTTGCTATACCGAGCAAAGCTCGGTCATCCAGGTACTAAATATATTATTTATAAACAGCAACAACATGAGGAACCATTATTCTACATAGATACTAGATAGGCTTATTTGATACGCTATCTTGATGATTTTATATCACTAATGCCCTTCAGTTCAAATTTGACATAGATCTCAAACGACATTCCCCCACGATTTACTAATAAAATATTCGTTTAGGTTTTATCAATCATATCGCTCACGATTCTCGGTAAAAATATCGGATCGCATCTAGGTATAGCAAAACAAAGACATAGGTAATGGACGAAGCATTTATAAAAAGAATATTCACATACCAGCAGGTAAAGTTGTTGAACTGTGGAAAAAATAAGAACAGATCAAGATGATAGTAAGGTGCGATTTTTCTTATTATATTGTAGTTCTGCTAGCAAAAATCATATGATAAATTTAACCATGGGAACCGTGCTTTCTTTGCACGCTCGGCTAGATAAATATTGCATGCTGCAGGGTGATAGAAAACTAACAGGAAAACTGTGAATTCTTAGTAGCAGAGATTTAAGAAACAATTCTTTGTAAGCTGCAGTTTCTCTTCCTTTTTGTGTAAAATAGTACGGTTATTATAGTTGTAGCGGCCAGAATAAGAAGCATTTAATGATAAATAATCTTCATTTCAATGAAGAGTTTGACAGAAAATGTTTGAAGTTTGTGTAAAATTTATCACCAAATGTCTCTATATTTGCGACGTCAAGACTACGTGAGTGAAGTGGTCAAACGATATTGCATCCATTCTCTATGTCTTTGGTAAAACAATACAAAACCCATACATACCATTGGGTTTGAAAGAGTGAATAAAACAACTCACTCTATTGTTCATGGCACAAACTTGATTTACTGACCCATAAATCAATCGTCCGTATCAGATTTTAAAAACATTCTATTAAAGAATTCACGATATATGGGTATTGTACACTATAACTGTGGGACTGGATACATTAGTATTTTTTAGAGGCAGACCAAGAGAGAAAGATAGACAAGCAATTTTATTTATAAGTATAATGTATACATATAAATAAAATCCGAGTGTCTGTTTGTAATATTGAAAGAACCGTTTTTTACTAAATGCATATGTACATTACATATGGTACATATACCAAAATAGCACTTTTTACAATTTTTGTCTGTCTGTATGTCTGTCTGTTTGTTCCGGGTAATCTCTGAAACGGCTGGGGCAATTTTAACGTGACTTTTTTGGCAGATAGCGGATATAATAAGGAGTATCTTGGGCTACCTTTTAACCGACTTTCAATAAAGGAGGAGGATATATTTTAAATTTTTATATATTTTGGTCATACATATTTTGTAATGAAACTTTCTAGATATATCAGCCTGCAGGCAATAATACTACTATAATATTATTGCAGCGGACGAAGTCGCGGGCGCAGGTAATGTATATAAATATGCCCGCAACTACGGTGCTCAAAAATTCGTTCTTTTCAAAAATTCGTAAGTATATTTTTTTAAGATAAAAATTATCCTACATACTTTTCCGGGACTCAAAGTTTCTATATACAAAATTTCTTTAAATACAAAATTTAAAAAATATCGGTTCAGCGGTTTTGGGGGTGAAGAGGTAACAGACAGACAGCTAAATTGACAGATCGCATTGATAATATTAGTATGGATGTTTAGTGGGGTTATCCATTTATTGTCCATACTAAAATCATGCATTTAAAAGTGTGTCTGTCTATCTGTCTGTCTATCATTCTTTTATTTGCCTAAAATACTATTCTTCTCTCTGATTCTTGACTATAACATTATGATAACATTAATACATCTTACGCAAGAAATAATAAATTAAGGAAAGAAAAAGAAATGTGCTTTTCGTAATCTTAGGAAAGCTTCATTTCACACTAATTGGGTTTGCTAAAAGCTCTTCCGTTACAAACGATTTTCTTTGACTTGGAACGACTTAGAAACTTTTTGCTTCCTTGATATTACATTTATCTGTGCAAATATATTTATTTCATGCAACAATTTTCTTTGCTAGTGTTGTTTAATTCTTGCAATCTATGAAAACCACAAACAAAATGTCGCGATAAATATTCTACAGATTTTATCCCGGAAAATACTAATTTTGGTTGCGGGAAACTGTCATTACTAGTAATTATTATAATTCAACTATTTGTTCTTATTCAGTTTGTTTGAAATAGCAAACAGTATCTTAAATAAAAACTGCGTCTAATTCAATTAGCTGGAAAGATTGATGCGACAGTTCACATTTAAAGAGCGAATAAGTAACAATTAAGTTTGCTAATTACTCTACTTATAACATAGAGTCTACGGACTTTTGTGCCTTGTCTGATGATTTGTTATTTGCACCAAGGAAACTTTAAAATAATGAGAGAAAAAAATACTTAATTATGCCAGAAAAAGATTCTTGAATGTCAAAAAAACCCCGAAACAACCTAAAAGTGATGCCTTTTCATGTTTACATGAATAAATAATTATGTGTTCTGTTCTGCTGAACAGAGAAAAAACTAGATTTGGAATAAAATGTAACTCTTTTAATTTTACTTAAAAAGTTAATACCTTCCTTTATGTAATCAATTTCAATTATTGATGGTACTGTTAATTGTCTAGCTCATGTTATTAGTCTGTCTAGACACCCCGATCAACGGCTATCACTGAAGACAGGGCTAGTTAATTGAAAAAACATTGTTTACGTCGTACTTAAAAAAAAAACAATATGCTGGCAACACTACAAAACACTACTGGTGCAAACTATGTAGTATGTATTCAGCTTTCAATCAGTTTAAAAGTGCATATGATTTCAAATTATTTTAACAGTTGCCGTTACCTATAAAGGATTCATAAGAAAAAACTTTTCATAAAATTTTACTATTATGTAAGTATAGAACTAGAACTATGTTTTTTTTTTCTAAAAAATACAAAAACCGTTCTATATCTGTGATAAGTTTTATGATCCAAGCAGGCATAATGCAAAATAATTATAATAATATTATTATGATTACTTAAATAATAGATAAATTATAGATTTGTGACTTGGCAACATCTTGGCAACAACTTAAAAATCAATATGCTGAGTAAAAGGACATTACTTAATTGAGTAAGAAATTAAGAAAAAAAAACGAACTTGTATTGCGTTGTGAATAAACAATCAAAGCGTTTTGCAACATTAAGCAATAAGTCTTCGTAATTACGGAATCCATCAAGATTAATTAAATTAAAAACGTGATTTGACTGCTCTATAAATAAAATGGCGGCCGCTTTTGAATAAGGAATTCTGTTTGTTCCATTGCATCGGATTGGCGTACCGAGGCTTCGTGTAGACAATTCCGACTGTTTTGCACAATTTTTTGAATACTTACTTACATAATATAATATTTTTATTTACAAGTTTACTCGACCTCATAAAATCGAATTTATAAAATATAAAATTCATAAAAATACTCGAAATGTTATACTTATTCAAAAATATAGAAATACTTTTTAATTAATTCCAAAATCAAGATTTCATTTCAAACATTCTATTCAAAAGCATGAAAATTAAGCGTCCGATACCTTTTTGTTTGAATGTCGCGGTTTCGAAATTAGAATTTTAAATTAAAAAAGTAATATGACATAAATGTTTTCCCTCCAAAACCTTCTGTATCACGGCAATCTTAATGAGGTGGCCAGGGCGAATTAGCAATTAGGATGTTTTAGCTCGTGATAATTATACCAGGGCCAGGGGGTCACCGGGCTCTTAGATTATATCCGATAACACTTTTATTTAAACTTGTAAACTTCAGGAAACAATATTAGGAGGCGTGTTATTGAAATTTTCCTGCTGACTTGCGGTACCTTTATGTTTATAGGCGTTATTTTATCAAGATCTGAGTACGTATTCATACGGTACGGGCCCGATCTTCGTCTTTTTTTAAAATGGCTTCTTTGTGAATTTTCAATCAGAGAGAATCTGGCAGTATTGTTTCAGCATAGCAGCGACAACGCTTTCGGATAATTAGTTATTATGCTTTTCGTCAAATAGAAGAATGTGAAAGGTATATTATATTGTCTAAAATAACTAAATGTTTGTTATTGTAACTAAATATTTATTAAGTATTGCGTATTTTGTATACTTTTTCAATAGAATGTTCCGCCATATTTGGCCGAACTATTTGTGGAGCTGAATTTTTAACGAGCCAAAAATGACGCTAGCAAAACATCCCTGGAATGCGAGTGTCCATGCCGGTATGATGTAAAATAAAACAAGCGAATTCCTTGTAAAATTCAATTTAAAAGCTGCATGGAACATGTTTTCGACAAGTGAAAAATTATATGCCAACTCGTGCGTGGATAACAAGCAACTTTACCTGTCATAACAAAATTTTAGACAAGTTCTTGTATCCAGGGCTTCAAAAAAAGTAAAAAAAAAACCAATATTTTGTTTTCTATTGTCTTTGAATGTAGATACCATTTTTGCCATTTATTCGAGTTCTTTATTAAAATTGCAACTCTACAAAGATCTCTATCGTTCTGATTCAAAGCTATTGATGAAGATAGCCGAAGAGAATAGTATTTATTTCCCATTCTGCCTGGCCGCCTCGGTTTCAAGTTCGACAGCATTTGTTTATTTTATTCCTTAGTTTAACAGTTATATTGATAATATAGTAAAAGTATTATATTTTAGCAAGCGCGGCGCCCAGTATTTCTTTTTCAATTTTTTCTATAATACTGAGTTCTGCATTATAAATATAAAGTTTATTTAAAAATGGAATATCAACTTTTTTTCAAAGGTAAACAAAAGCAAGCAGCCAGCCGATCCTTTGTTGCAATACGTAGTAGTCTATCATTACTGAGATATGTTATTTAGGGCCGAACGAGGAAGTCTAGTCTAGAATTATAGGTCCTGAGGGTCTGTCGTGATGTCTAGAACTTGTAACAGACAGCTGTCAGTTGAATAATTGGGCTCCGGCCTCGGTATACTTCCGCAAGTTTGACGCTTCGGGAGTAGTTAACTTTGATTCAACTTCAACCAAACAGGTTGAAGTTGAATCAAAGCTATTGAGTAAAATGGCAGTAAACGATCTGTTTTCGAAATATGAATGGTAAACTTGTTTACTTGTTACTTAAGTTGTTTTTACTTTAAAAAATCACCGTGGTCCTGTTGGTAAAATGGTTTTCAAGTTTGGCTAGGACGATGCCGGTTAATGTTCCATGTGCCTTGGGCAGTATATCTGCATTTTGCCAATTGAAACATCTTCACGACGCCAACTTAGACTAGCTTGGCGAAACTGGCTTCCCTTCCTCGCGGAGGAAGCCAGGTCGGACCTTGCGCCTGATCTCTCGCTAGTCGTGTCAGCCATCCGTCCTACTGGCTACCTGGGTTACGAGTTGCCAAGCAGGCAGGACTGTGCTCTTGTGTACTGAACACATACTTGGGCACTTTACAATCGCTTAAAACCAGATCAAAGCAGAAGCAATGTTGATTAAAGTGCCTGTGTGTACTGAGCACACACTTGGGCACTATAAAATCACTCAGGACTGGATCGAAGCTGTATTATTGTGGTTTAAAATAGCAGAATTGCGATACATTTTTCAACACCCACGCATTTAGCTTTGAAACAAATACACTATTCCCATTCGGAAATGTGATGTTCCATTGAAACCAAACACCGGCCCCAAAATGTGCTTTCAAAATGCAGCCCAAGTTTTGGAGACACAAAACGTCACACACAACAATGCACTCGCAACGCACTGTCTGTCAAATACAATTAGGGCGGAATTCGCTTAGCAGAGTCTAGTCAATTTGCTCACTGCGCTTGTTAGCCCGCGACTGCTAACTTTGAATGCGCCGGAATAGTTACTTTGGAAAGTAAAATTTTCATTGTCTCTAATGATCGCAGGGACGTGTTGAAATTGTTTTTGCACAAGTGCTTTTGTTTATTGTATGAAGTTCACTTTACAGGGTGAATTATTCCTAGGTTACATTAAGATTTCTAAAATTATAACGTGAAATTTTAGTGGTTGTTTTCCCGCAGCAGAACGATTTACCTATAGTAGTGCTATCGAATCATACATGTTATTTTTTTTAATAAAAAATATTTTGTATGACGTACTATAGCAACTTTATGCAGATAGGCGTGAGCGGCTATGACCCGGCGGAATTTTTTTTTATGATTAGCATAAAAAAAAAAACTTCATAAATCTATTGTAATACCAAGAAAGAATCATTTTACTGCGGGAAAACAACCATTAAAATTTCACGCAGTAGTAATGCTACACTTTTTTTTGTAATTTATTCAAATATTTTACAACATTATGTCCTTATCCTAAAATCCGCCAAACTACATTTCAGTTTGTTGGCGATATTTGTAACACAAATATTATATTAAATATCTTATAAAACAAGTAATACCTAATAATACTTAATTATTACTTAATTATTAACTATTTGTTGTGTATACAGGGTGTAACAAAAATAAGTGATAATACTTTAGGGTGTGTACGTGTTCCTTGTAGAGAGTTCACTGTGAAAGTAGCAGCCCTGAAAGACAATTTTTTTTTCACTTTTGTATGAGGAAACTCGTGACGCTCGGACCCTTGCCCATACAAAAATGAAAAAATTTTTCATCTTTCAGCGCTGCTACTTTTACAGTGAATTCTCTACAAGGAACACGTACACACCCTAAAGTATTATCACTTATTTTTGTTACACACTGTATAGGCTTAACAAACAAGGACAAAACGTTGTATAACAACAACGACTATTTACCTCTACAAAGAGTAGATAGTGACCCCTTACTAATAAAAATATGACTATTTATTAGTAGGGGGTCAGTGCTACTGTTGATGTATCTAAATAAAACAAAAACCTACTGTAACTTAAAAAATTCTGCTCCTCATTTTCTTATATATAATACCTAGACCAAACAAAAAATGGCCGTCAATTTAAAATGAAACGCTTTCTCTCTGTAAATATCTGAAAATTGAAATCATTAAGCTGAGTCGGGATCTCGGGAAGGGTTAGGTATTAAAAATGCAAGCCAACAAGACCTCAAGCCAATTACGAGGGTTAATGTAATGAGGTGAAGGCGCCTACCTGTTCCTAATACGTTGTTCAAATGTTTACTCTAATTCCCGTTGACTTTCCCGAAAGGAACCCCAGCAGGAGGGTATTTGCCGTGGCTCAGGGATTTTTGAATTATAATTAGTTGGTATGATTACGATTACGATTCGATTACGATTCAGTAGCAGAGTTGCAATATATCTGTGTATTTTGTGCAATGCACTTAATATAATATAATGCAATTACGATTAAGCTAATGTCAAGTCACAATACAGTGACTGAAGCAAGACTGAAGTGAATGAAGCCATTCAAAATTTAACTTTATTTGCTACAATACTTTGTTTCACAATATATTTCGCAAAGCCTTGTTAAATTGTGTCACAACTGTGAAATTTTAACACAAAAATGCCGGGTACTTAACAATCATTGATAACAAATAATAAGCCACATAAATTCTTCACAACCATTTCACAACATTATTTTTCTCGATGGGATTGACATACTCACTCTGTGAAAAAAGTCCCTTAAATAAAACTAGCTATTTGACCGAGCTTTGCTCGGTATTCGATAAAACACGAATAAAATGACATTTTCTAAAAATTATTCCTAGCTAGATCGATTTATCGCCCCCGAAACCCCCTATATACTAAATTTCATGAAAATCGTTGGAGCCGATTCCGAGATTCCAATTATACATATATATATATAAGAATTGCTCGTTTAAAGATATTATAATAAGATAGAATAAAAAAATAAATAAAAAAACATTATTTTTCTAATGGGTATAACCAGTTACTAATGAAATCGTATATCTTAGTAATTCAATTACATGTAGCGTTCATTCGGTCCGTGTATAACAGGTGCATTTTATATCGATAGGGCTAGTACGTCCCTTTGACGAAGAAGTCATAGGCGGAAGCGATTTGTTACAAAGTATTAAAATATCACTTGTATCCTTCTTATATCCATTAAAGATTTGGTCTAAATTAACTCTGTACTTTTTTAGGAAAGGATGAAGTTTTGAATTCTACTTAAAATATTAATTAGGAAGGCTCACTTACATACTGCAGTCTGGGTCAAAGGCAAATAATATGCATAAATATTATCATTTCATCTTTGTAAGTTTTATGGAATTATAAACTATACTAGCTGTTGCCCGCGACTTCGTCTGCGTGGACTTCAGTTTATAGCGCGCGGTGTCAATAAAATTGGTGTCAAAAGCTTTTTAAAACCCTGGTACCCCTTAAATCAAAATACCCAAAACAGCCGTGTAGTGTGCACATAACATGATTTTTTTAAATTAAACTTTTTTATACCTTTTAAAGCTTATTTAGCGTTACAAAACTTAGTTGCATAATGCATTACACAACTTTAGCTTTGCCCAATAGCAAATACCCATAGGCCATAAACTATTTAGTATTTATAGCTGTTGCCCGCGACTTCGTCCGCGTGGACTTCAGTTTATAGCGCGCGATGTCAACAAAATTGGTGTAGCTTTTATAAAAAAAACCCTGGTACCCCTTAAATCAAAACGCTGTGCAGTGTGCACATAATATTTAATTTTTTTAAATTAAACTTTGTATTTTATGCCAAATTTTAAAGCTTATTTAGCCCCCCAATTACACAACTTTACCCATAAACTATTTATCATTGATAGGTTTAAGGTTACGCCACTGTATATAATATAAAGTACTGACTTATTAAATAACGTAAAATAGAAATAACAATCGAAAAAAATCGAAACTCAAATGTATGATGATACCACCTCTTATAGAAAGATGTTGGGCAAGCGTTAGCGCGATGTAAGAGACGCACGGCGCCATCTAGTATGAATTTTTGGAACTAACTTAATTTGAACAAATTTTCGTATTTTCACCCCCTTACAACCCTTTTTCCCAGTAAAAAAGTAGCCTATGTCCTTTCTCAGACTTAAGACTATCTGTATACAAAATTTCATTACAATCGGTTCGGTAGTTTTGGCGTGAAAGCGAGACAGACAGACAGACAGACAGACAGAGATACTTTCGCATTTATAATATTAGTATAGATTTTATGGAAGGGAAAACTTTATATTTTAGCATAGACCCTAACTCAGACTATGACATGTTAATAAGGCTTTGATTATATTTTTATTGATCCCAAAAGCTTCACATTTTTTATACCCTCAAAAACATTATCATTGCAAATCAGAAACCCGCCACCTCCTACACCAGTAACACGCTGTAACATGTGACATAAATCGTGGAGCCCTCCACACTTCGCCGCGGCCATTAACGAGCCCGAGTTAAATTTTACGCCGCCAAGAATAGAGACAAACAAGAATTTCGGCGCTGTGGGACTTTTGGGACGCTTCTGACAAGCGACAATAACTTGAGAACTGTAAGCCTATTACACTGTTTACTGGCGTACGCTTCAAGTGTTGTGTACAATGTACACACTCACTCACTATACACACTATGTAAAGTAGAGTAGGTTGAAGCATAATATTTTTAATTTTGTATTATATTTTGAGTGCAGTTTGTAAGGGTGATCTATTTTATTCAAGATCAAATTGAAACTTCTTTTTGATTATATTAATTTTCAAACACTCTTCTTTCGTATACCGAGTATAAATTCTACAAAGTAATGCCACTAGACAAATTTTACATCGTAGAATACCAAGCTCTACGTCTAATAATGGGTGATTTTTTAAGAGGTATTATAGGATTTGTTTAAAAAAACCAAAAAAAAAAAGATGAAATCTGTATTGGAATAGATGTCTCTGGGGTCACAGACTATGCAGGAAACAATGGGCTGAGACCCCTGGCCTTGAACACTCCAAGGCACTAATTCCTGACTTCAACAAGAAACAATCAGAATTAGTGCTCACCTTGGGTAGGAACCAATTAAGAATCCTTACCAGAAGCCTAACTGGGCACTGCAAGCTCAACAAACACTTAAACAGAATGGGTATTTGTAGCATAATGACTTGCAGATTCTGTGAGGAGGAGGATGAAACACCTATTCACCTTCTCCTCGACTGCCCTGCTCTACTACAGAGCAGGAACAGGCACCTTGGTCGCCACGAATACTCGTCCACAGAGGAAATTCGTGGCACCAACCCCAACCATATCGTTCAATTTATGAGCAGCATAGGGTTGGGGATGATACTCTAGTGCGAAGGAGTCACAATAGATCCTCATGGGTCGCAGTGACGTCAGGGCTACAGTGACCTGCCTTTAAAAAAAAAATTGGAATAAATATTACGATCAATATAATTGAATGTTTAAAGATGATTTCACGCAAATGTTGACCGCGACTCCGCTTTAGATGGTCCATGCGCAAGGTCCAATGCTTCAATATTGGCTGCCAGTGTGTTAATCGTTGCTGGTTTATCCCTGTAGACAGTCATGAGCCTTAGGGCCAATTCACACTGGATCGGCAGCGGCGCGGCGAGGCCGGCAGCGGCGCGAAGAGGCGCGGCGAGGCGCGGCGAGGCCGGCAGAGGCGGCTCGCGTCGCCGCGGGCGGCCGCTGGCGGCCGCGCGCTACATTCAGAGCGCCGCACAGTGGTTCGAAAATCAAGTTTCATAGACATAGGAACTTGAATTTCCAGATGTCTTTTTTTGGGCTGAAATATGTTTTCCTAGTTGTTATTACATAATAAAATGTAAAAAGACTCATCTACGGATCATTTTTCATATCTATGGAGCCGATATGAAAAATGAGCATAATATCTCTGGAATCGCATGGTTGGCCGTTATATTCCTCACAAACTATTAAAGTAACTCACATTTTGGCATATTTTGTATTACGGCACCATTTGTACTTCATTTTGGTTAATTAAAATCTGTCCATTGGTACTTTATTTTGGTTAATTAAAAACTTAATTCAAATAGAAAGAAGAAAGAAATTATTATGGTGATATAATGTATCAACCCTCTCTTTTTCCAGTGTCCCCAGTAACAATTTAAAACTTCCAACTGAATTAAATTAAGTTGTCTGGAACTACTTGACATATTCTATTGTTTTTTTGTTAAATGATCCGTGTTCTTTACTTTCATAAAAAAATTGTAACTCCCTTATTATTACACGTAGCTGCGTCTTTTTACATTTTATGATGTAATAACAACTAGGAGACCATATTTCAGCCCAAAAAAATGACATCTGGAAATTCAAGTTCTTATGTCTATGATATTCGATTTTCGATCCACTGTGCACCGCGCGTCCGTCAGCGGAAAGTGCTCGCGGCACCTCGCGACGCCTCGAGGCGCCTCGCGGCGACGCGCACGGTCGCGGGAAGCCGCGAGCACTTTCCGCCAACGGTCGCGCGAGGTCGCGCGGCCACCCGCGGCGTTTCGAGCACTTTTGAAGTTTTCAAACGATACTAGTAGTTATAAGTATGTAAATAAAGTTTAAAATTATTTCACACTAAAAGTGCTCTTCGCGCCGCTGCCGGCCGCTGCCGATCCGGTGTGAATTGGGCCTTAACATGGCCCCACAAGAAATAGTCCAAAGGCGTTAAATCACACGATCTTGGCGGCCAATTGACGACCTCGACGAACAGATAAACTGTTCACCGAAGACGACTCTCATTTGGGCCCTTGTTTCATATGCCGTGTGGGATGTGGCACCGTCTTGTTAAAACCACAGTTCAGGCATGTCCAATTCTTCAATTTTGGGCAAAACAAAATCGTGCATCTCGGTTTATATGCAATTTGTAGACTCGTGCCTATCATTTCCTTTTAATAAACTTCTAAAAATATTACTCACCCCAGGCTGTTAGTTATTACATAATATTTAAAAAGACAAAAAAAAAAAAGCACCTAAATCTAGACACACCAGTTTATCACGCCACAAAACCATTTGGAGTGTATGTATTAGAGCTCAGCGCACCTGATGCCAGATTTATAGGCGGGACTGACGGGACAGGGGGTCGACACCTGCCTGTACTGTTTTAATTTGCCATAAAGTATGTAGCTTGGGACATCTCCTATGAGATTAAAAGGTATAAAACCCCTGTATGTCCCGGATCATTATCATTTTATTGTCGTTGATAAAAACTGAGAAATGAAATTACATAAAGATTTTTCTGCTTTTGAATTTCAGCTATGAAATAACTCACAGTCACAGTCGGTAATATCCACGAAGTCATTGTATCATAGACAGATTATTATGGCAACCTGGACCTACTTACGGCCGTTCCCAATATTTGATCTATCTCTGGTTTTGCCCTACTAGAGATAGGAATAGCTCACAATTGACATAAAATGTATGTCTCTAATGTCTAATGTGAGCTATTCCTATCTCTAGTAGGGCAAAACCAGAGATAGATCAAATATTGGGAACGGCCGTTAGTCGAAACGTGTCGGCTGATATTGACATAACGTGACCAATTTACGTTGTCCACCATCTGCCAAAGGGTCAACTTCTCTGGTTAGTCTGGTAGTACAATAACTACTGCATAAAATATTCGCTTAGCTATATCAGAAAATCCACTATCTATTACATTTTATACCAAAACTAAGTCTAAAGATTGCATTGAAAGTAACCAATCTATATTGAAAGCTATGTACAATTTTAAAATGGCGCCGAACTCAATTACGCTGAGACTTGAGGTTGGAGGTGTAAAATGCGCCGGCGACAGAACAATACACTATCGAGCCATCTCCAGCCATCACTATAACTTCAGCACACGTCTCCGCCTATTGTGTGGAGTTATAAAACTAAGTGTCCAAGGTAGAACAGAGTAGCGGGTTATAATATTATAGTAGTTCGATTACGATCTTGCAAAAGGTATTTCATTTATTTAAATCAGGAAATGATATTGTATAGTTTCTATTTTGTATAGTGTTTTCTAATTCTTGTCAAGAACTTTTTCACTAACTTTATTATCATTATGTTGCATGGAAACTAGTGCTGTTTTATTTTCGGTGAAGTTCTCAAACGTAAAGACTCTTTAACTAGTGATTTTCTGTTATCTTTGATAGTATCAAGGATGACTGACAATAATTACACTTGCTTCATAATATTAAGGTTACAGGTTCGTCAACTAAAGAGGCATATTTTGAAATTTTTTCATACCGATTTTTAAGCCCCGGCGAAAATAGTATTTTTGTATAACTTAGCGTTTGTGTGTAGGTACATGTTCTAAGTTTTGATCTAGTTATTCAATTTGTTTCACTCATGCGAACAAAAGTGACAAATATTTTACCATTTTATTACATTTTCTAGATATACATCGGCCATCAATGCCATCATATTTAATTACATCTACACGCTACCTCTTATGACTTAAATCTTGCAAATTTTAAAGGTATCAAAGGCACGTGGTTTCAAATTCATGCTCCGGCCGCAAAACGATTAAGGTCCTACAAAAGGCGATAACCCTTAAATGCTAATAGGGTTCATACACACCCACCCACACGGATAAGTACAGGTAAGGGTCCCTTCCCTTTAAAGATTTAAGATTTGGGTTTCAGATACATATGGCGTACAATGTACTTGATTAAATTTTGTCGCGAAAATGCTTTTAGAAGTTTGTAAAGACCAGAGATTCGGTCGTAGGTAAGAGGTAACATGTAAATTATTTAATTAAGTATTATTATTGTACCTTAATTATTATTATCAACTGTGACTTACTCAACTTAACTTCGTTAACTTGGGCCGTCAAGTACGTGCTATCATTCTATACCAATTTCCAAGCACCTATATTTTCATGTTAATGTATTTGTGACAGCCGCATAAAAAGATGAGGAAACAGTATAAAACAATAGCGTCATATTTTTATGGAAAACTCTTCAGAATAAAATATTCGACTTACCGCCCCGAAAGTTCTTTGTAACTTTGTTCTTGTGGGAATTTCAGGACGCCTTTTACTTCGCGTCTGCAACTATTATATATATTGTTGAAAGACAAATATTTATTTGTATTCGAAGTTGAAATGCAATAGTGATATTTATTGATAGCTTAGAAGTTAGAGCTAGGGTTGGTTAGGGTAATGGGTAGAAGTTAAGATTCCAAGATTTAAGTAATAATCTAATAAAATATGACAAGACATCATAAAATAACGTTAAAACTTCTTTAAAATTTTAATAAAGATATCACCCGATATTAATAAAGTTTGCGAAGTTAGATAGCGCCTTATTGGGCGTCAAAGGCGAAACTTTTACAATCTTTTTCAAAATGGCGAACTGCGATTTACTACACAAGCTACTAAGCTACTAAAATTATTATGATCATAATATTAGTTTTTCATGATCCTTGTGTTAACTTTTAGTCTGCGGGGCAGAATCTAAAAATATTATCATATTAGTATTCTTATGATTTTCGTTTGAACCTTTAAAGTTAAAATATCCGTAGGGTAAGAATCTTTTGATGCACCCCATCTACTCCATGAAATCAAAGGTTTTTCCAAAAAGTCTATTCAAAAAATCATATTACTATCATTTTAACTAAATCTTGGATCACCCAGGGATACCTTTAATATTTGAGTGGCGGATTCCCTTTGCAAATAATTACCCAAATTAGGGGAGAGTTTTACGCACGCGTAAATAAATAATGAGCCCACCTGCCTCATAAATGATAATATGGGGCGGGATTCTCGTCGTTAATGCACACGCAATAATGGATACTATCGCTTGTACGTATTACACATAGGAAGTGTGTTTTACAGCAACTTGGATGGAAGTTATAATTGTGCTTTAAATATTGACAAGATTTTAGCGGAGTTTACATGGGGCATCATGGGGGATGAAAGGATATTTTAACATTTTAGATATTCATTATAATATCTAACTTCTTCGACACCAATGTAATTACCCTGTAGGCTTTATAAAATAAGATGTTGTTTAGAACTTGAATTTTTAAGCATTTTCTTCGATATACAGTGTAGGGACATTGAAAGGTTTTGGGAATCGTATCTCCTCTCCATAAGCATGATAATTGGTTCAGCATTGTTAGTATTAAAAAGTTACAAAGAACTAAATCACATAATATATTATGTGATTTAGTTCTTTGTAACTCTTATATACTTTATAAACTCTTTCGTATTTAAAATATGGACAAATGTGTTAAACTTTCGAACTCTTTCAAATATTTTAAACTGCAAAAATCAAAACAGGCTTTACCAAAAATTAATTTTTCCATGAATATTTTAGGATTGCGTGGCCGGAGGGTGCGTAAGTGAGTTACGTATAAACAGTGCGGGTGCAACAGGGGCGGGGGACATCTGTGCTAAGTTTGTATTTCGCACAATTTGAGAACCTCCTATACAGGGGGATCAGTTTTCCCCAATTAATTTGGGATTATAATTATGTTGGAAGCTGGACATTTAATTATGTTGGGCTTAAAATTATGGTAGAAATGTTGAAAATTGATGCGTACTATGCGGACTGGCCACATTGATCCATGATGTAGTGGCAAGCAACTACGAACGTATAGAGCATGTTTGTGTGGTTGATTGTGCAATAGCTTTTGCAAACATGGTGGCCATCATGGTTATTCATCATAACACAACGTCGAGAGGGCCTTTACATTTAAAATTTGAAGTAAGTAAGTAGAACTGTACATATTATAACTGATGCTTAGTGATTAACTTGAAAATTAATAAAGCTGTAGCTTATAACGTATAATGTTAAATACATACATATAAGTGTAACATAATATGTATAACATAAAATTCATATTCCAAGTTGTTTGAATCAGACAGTTATATAATTAAAGTAAAGCGTTTAATGTATTATGTAAAACATGCTTACAATTTAATTTGTTAAACTCCTGTTAAGAATTCCAATATCGCGATCGCGTACGAACATCGGAAAATGCAAATATAAAAACTTCGGAATTTTTTAAATTAAATACTCAAGCCTTTATTGAAATGAAGTTAAAAATATAAAACTTATTATATTCTGAGAGTATTGTCAAACATCCTTTGTGTGCACCCCTATTATGAGTTTTCCCGAATTTTCCCTCAGGTTTTCATTATTAGGGGTGCGTTTTAGTGAGTTATGCAAACAAAGGGAAGGGTACACCGTACAGCTGCAAGATGCACTCCCATGAAAAATATTTCACTGTATTACATTGAAATATTAGTTAATGCAGCATCTACTTATGCTGAATTTATTACTAATGCGATAAGTATGTCAGTCTGCTTGTTGCTTAAACCGATAAACGGAATTGATTGAATTTTGGACCATAATAGACGGACCCCGGGGAAAGACATGGAATAGTTGTAACTTTGGGCCATAATTACCGAGTTACCGATATACGAATTTCTGCAGAACTTCTTCGCAGGCAACAATATCTAGCTATAATTCTTGAATAATTTTTGGAATAATCTGTTTTTTTTTTATAAAATAAGGATGGCAAACGAGCAAACGGGTCACCTGATAGAAAGCAACTTCCATCGCCCATGGACACTCGCAGCGTCAGAAGAGCTGCAGGTAAGGGGGTAATAGGGGAGGGTAGGGATGGGAAGAGAAGGGAATAGGGGTGGATAGGGAGGGGAATTGGGCCTCCGGTAAACTCACTCACTCGGCGAAACACAGCGCAAGCGCTGTTTCACGCCGGTTTTCTGTGAGAACGCATTTCTCCGGTCCAGCCGGCCCATTCGTGCCGAAACATGGCTCACGTATAAATGATGTTGATTTTTCAAGATGTTTTTAAATAATAGATTTTTAAAACAAGAGAAAGTAGATAATATCGTTAAAACTAAAAGAAATATGATTGGTTAAGAACAGCTAAATTCCAATTATTACAAAATAATCTCATCCAGCTTAAAATTTTGTAACTGCAACACAGTCGACGTACAAAAAATCAATACAATCAAACCTTGAGCTGGTATTGATTGTGAAAATATTACCAACGAGCTTCACAAGATCAATACATAAAATGGGCTGTGGTAGAGTCACCTTGGTGTTAGAAATTAACAAGACTTGTGAGGGTTCTTAAAAAAGTGTAAAACGAAACTTTATGAGTAAATAGTAATTCAAAGATAAAGGAGATTATTGCATTACTAGATGACGCCCGCAACCGTACATTTTTCCAGGACAGATTCCTATGTCCTTTCCCGGGATCCAAAATATTTAATTCCAAACTTCTTGTTTTATTTTCCAGTTTTGTCAAAGACAATAAGGCCTTAAAAGTAAAACTTGAATGCATTAAAGTCTAAAAGAAGTCTGGCGATCCTTTCAGACAGTTTGGAAGTTCTAGGGGGGACTCCAGGGGGTCCAGGGGGACAAAAGTGTTAGTTGTTCACCAAGGAGTTTTCAATTAAAACATTGATTGAAGCTCACCGTACACTGCAGGTATTAATTGTTTTGTCTTACCTGGAACAAGAAAGAATTTTATTAGAACAACAATATTATTTCGTTTGTTATTATGTTTTAACAAAAAAAATTGTTAAATTTCTTTAAAATGATAAAATACAATTGAAACACAACATAGGTTGCAAATAGAAATCAGTTAAAAAAATCATTAAGTATCTAAGTTAAAAAATATATTCTAACAATACTTTATTAAGTATTTATAGTGTTGTTACAATGCAAATTGTATAATGCATACTCCTAAACAGAGTAATCACTATATTTAAGCAAAGTTTGAAAGAACGAATGAACGAATGAAAGGCTTCTAATAGATTCCGTATTTCGACGTGAATTATCGCATTCCGAATTCAAACGTGAACGATTGAAAAGATAATTGGGACCGGAAGCGTTGGGGGGTGATGATCAGTCGCTTAAGTGGTCAATTGGTCCCGGGTGGTCCTTTGGCCCTAAGCTTAGCCCTTCGTAACCGGAAGTGACGAGTGAGGGACAATCGAGGAAGATTATGCTAAATTGCAGAAGCTATGTGTGATGTTTATTGATGGTGATGGTGTGGGAATGTTGTGTGGAGTTGGAATAATATTATTATGATGATCTACACAGAAATAAAATAAATAATAATGCATTTAGCAATTTTAAACATTATATTTGTAAGGTTAAGAATAACTCCAAATCCTCATTTTTTAAAGCAAGGGATGCTAGTGCATCACATTAAGCAAACGAGTAAACCTGATGATTTTTTTTAACACCTGCAATATTAGAAGATCTAGTGATCCTCTAATATTGCAGGTTTAAAAAAAAAACATTAGGTTTACTTGTTTGCTTCCTAGTCTCATTAAAATGCGACCATATAGAAACGTTATAGGTATGTAGATGTCTTAAAAAATATTTTAAAATAAACAAAAGAGATTTAAAATTCTTACTTGTAAATAAACAAATCAAGTAACTCATTAAACTATTTAATGAAGCCGGCAAAAAGTCTTTCACTTTCTCAGAATTTTTTCATTTAATTCGGAGTCTTTTATATAATTTTGAAATCGGGGTTCCTCGGCAATAACGCTAGTCGTTGTCAGATGCAAATCGAGTGGGGCCCGTCTTTTCAGGGGTATTGAAATATTACGGCAATAAACAGCAGCCAACTGTTGGGAACACCTGACGCGATGGTCACCCCATAATCCACTTGAGTCTAAAATTCTTTTAGGGATTATTCGCTCAACTTTTGAATGAGGAGTTTTTAAGTCAAGAAAAGGAAAACGAAGATTTTTGTGCTTAGATTAATATTTGAATACGTGAAAATGCTCATTAAAGATTTTTATATTGACTATATTTATGGTAAGTTCTAAATTATAACGGTTTAGGGTTATGAGGGAAAATAACAAAAAATATACTTTAAATATATTTTTAAGAATAATTTTCTGGGTAAAAATAGGAAAAAAAAAAAGAAAATGGAACGCTTGATCAAACGAATCGGTTCATTGAGAAATATTTAAGGGGCGCCGATGAATATTAATTAACATTTTTATTTATATAGATTTAAAATTTTTAGACAAAATAATGAACAAGATAAAAAGTTAATTATTTATTATAGTATCAATAGTTATCCTACGATAACTAAATGTAGACAAATTAAATCACTTATAATACAATTACTTACTTCAAAGTATTTTTTAAAAGAAAATTTTAGGTTAAGTCCGTATAATAAAATGTCTATTAGATAAATACTATTCGGATGTCTGCATTTCTGTTTTTCAGTCTCAATATTTTTTGTACTTTATTGTCACAAAAAGCAGGAAACGCTTCCCATTCAAATATGGCAAAATATCCGCGGAGGTATTATGAAAAAATTAAATTCGAAATTCGAACAACGCCCGATTGAACGGAACCGTTCGAGTATATAACGCCTGGGGTACTTTAGGCCCTTGATGAATTTTCACAATTACTCATACCGGAATTACTTTTTTTTCGGAAGTCGTTACGAATTCGAAAGGTTATAAAAGTGATTGGTTACTTCAATATTAGAATTTAGGAGTTATTGATTCTTGTGAACGAGTTTTTGCTTTGTGGAGCTTTGAAGTTTTTAGTACTTTTTATTATAAGTGTGATTCAAGTTAGTTATAAAATACTGTGGTCTTCTTAGAATTATTTTTAGCTTAATTTTTTATGTTTTTCATTGAAATATTACCAGTTAAACTTGGTGTATAAGTTAACTCGGTATCAGCGGTTAACATTTTTGAATACACCTAAGTATACCTATTCCCGGCCAGGCGAGAATTTTATTTATTTATATCAGGCTACATAGGCCCATACAATATATACCTTAATGACTAACATACATATAAATTGTATTAAACACATAATAACTACACTTTATCACGAGTTATCAGCGACGTGACGCGCGCTTCATTCCGTAGTCTCCCCCGGAACCTTCGGTAGACCACATCAGTCGGCCACAATTCCCCCTGCTTCAAAGGTCGACAGAAGATGCGTCGGTACTCTCACCACAAAGGAACTGAAGTTGACCTTGTGGCGAGACTGCAGACGTTCGACCCTCAAGTGGAGGGATGTCCTCTTACTGATATTGTCGTTCACGACGTTCTCGACCTCCATGGACCAGTGCGAGAAGGAGCGTTGTTTTTAATTAGTGTTCCTAGATACGTTTTATGGCCAAAACTTTAGTTTACAATATACATAAGCCTTACATAGACTCGCATTTTTCCTCATTAAATCCCAAGTCGTTTGGACAATTTAGACGGTGGAGTTCGGAAGTTTCCAACTCGTTTTAATTTAATTGTCATTGGAGGGGCGCTCGCACCTAAACGCCCCCGATTAATTCAGACATTTGCATGACAATTGCACTGAAACAAACCGTGGGGACTTCCGTTTGTGCGTTTCCGGTGTTCAAAAATGTGCATGTCTGGTTCAAAAATGGAAATATTTTTAGGTGCACGTCCGGTTTCTGAGGTTTTGTGACATTGTGTTCACTAGCACTTTTGATTAGCGAACGTCAACGTTGACTTGACACGTTAATTAGAGTCAACAATTAAATAAATAATATACAGGGTGTAACAAAACTAAATGATAATATTTTAGGGTGTGTATGGGTCCCATATATAGAGTTCGCTGTGCTAAAATTAGCAGAGCTAAAAGAGTAACTTTTTGCACCTTTTTCTGGAAAAAGTCATGACAGTGAACTCTATATAAGGGACACATACACACCCTAAAGTATTATCATTTAGTTTTGTTTCACCTTGTATAACAAAAGATGATGTAAAATGCACTGAGTAACACGGGCAAAAATATTCAATTTTAAGGTTAGTTTTCTCTGTTTTGTATTAAGTATGCGAAGTCGCAGCCTTATATTGATCCCCATTCCATTAACAAATCTGCAAGGCTGTTTTGGCGTGTGGTCAATCAGAACTATTGCTTTCATTGTAAAAATATGTCACTTAAGAAACCGCTGCGCTTCTTCATTTTCACGCCCAGAAGAGGGTTAAATTCATCCAAGTACCATTTTCTATGTGCCAAATAGAGAATTATCGCTGGTGTTATTTTAATGACAACATAAAAATCTTTGACGCATCCACAGCCCAGCAAAGTCGTCCTTGTGCCAAAATATCCCTGCAGGTCTATGTTTACGTGTAATCATAGAGCGTCAATACAATCTTCCCTACGCATAGTCCGCCCCCTGCAGTTTTTCAGCCTTCGGGCACAGAGGGTGCAGTGTTAATAAATTTAGTTTGCGGCGAAGCCTTATGGAGACGCATCCGTCGTTTAATTTCACTAATTTGTTACCTCTCTTTGTATTTTAATGATTTGTTTTAAACGAAACCCCCCGGGGCACGATTTAAGTGTATCCAAGGGTTTAAGGGTTATTAAATGAGACTGTAGGCATTAGGTCTAAAATAGTGTAAAGAGATATGAAAATATTTTCAGAGAAGTTAGTTTCACCGTAAATATAAATTCAGAAGTTGAAAATATGTAATGTTTTCATACGTGGGAGAGCCATGCTTCGGCACGAATGGGCCGGCTCGACCGGAGAAATACCACGTTCTCACAGAAAACCGGCGTGAAATAGCGCTTGCGCTGTGTTTCGCCGAGTGAGTGAGTTTACCGGAGGCCCAATTCTCTAACCTATTCCTTTTCTCTTCCCATCCCTACCCTCCCCTATTACCCTATTCCTTCTTAAAAGGCCGGCAACACAGCTGCAGCTCTTCTGATGCTGCGAGTGTCCATCGGCGACGGAAGTTGCTTCCCATCAGGTAACCCGTGTGCTCGTTTGCCCCCTTATTTCATAAAAAGAAATGTTTTATTTCTGAATATTATCCAGTGTCTACCGTTCGGAAACTAACCGTAGCGCGTAGCGAGGAGAACCGGCGTGAGAAACTTGAACAAACAGAAATATTAACGCAACGAATAACTATATAAAGTCTACTTGTCTTTGTCTGATATATTGGAAACGTCACATGACAGAAAAATTCGGCATACCTTGCTGGTACGCTGTACTTTAAGTGTAATATGCAAGAATGCATAGTAAAATAAACCAACAATGTTGATAACCATCGACCATCTAAACAGAAATAATTAAATCACGTGAGCAAAAATCTAATAAACCAGATGAAACCGGATAAACCAGATTACGCTGGTGCATGGAAGTTTTTAATAAGCGTGTTTGTCAGACGGCGCAAGTCAGGCGTCGCCACTAAACTAATTCCGTCTGTCTGTTTCCCGCTCATTGCGTTAATTTCATAACTCCTCTGCTTTGTGGCTTTGCTCCGAGATGGCCGCACATAGTAATAAATCTAAACCTGCTACGCGGATATGAGAGGAGCGGACAGCGGGTTTACTAGCGATGAATTCAGTACGAATGTTTGTAACTTCATATCACATACTAAATAGAAAATAATTGATTGCTTCTTATTGGGTGTAGACTAATTATAATTTGTGATGGTCGGATGATCGGATAGATTATTCAAGCCACGTAAACAGCAAGATAAGAAATAATAATTTAAAGTATTGATGATGATCAGTCATTTATTTTTAATTCTATTATAATCATTAATTTTAATGTGACTAAGGGCCAGGCCACAACAATGCGTTACGGTGTTGTATCGTAAAAATCTATAACGCCGCAGAACGCATCGTAGAAATTTCCGATGCGACAGTGACTATTTCCAATGAAATTTTGCGCTCCGACATCGCATCGCATCGCACGTTGTGGCCTGGCCCTAAGGGCCTGTTTCACCGCTTACTGATAAGTTCCAGATAGGCTATCCATAACTTATCTGACAGATAGAGTATGGAGTATCTGTCAGATAAGTTGTGAAAAGCCTATACGACAATTATCAGTAAGTGGTGAAACAGCCCCAATGTATTGTGTTCTAGACTTGATGCCTATGTGATGCATTAGAAATATTATGTCAAATTAATAAGCAACATACATAAAACCTTACCACCATCAACCACTTAACTCTTCCGCTTTTCCTATGTAATGTATAACGACCCCGCGTCTAGTCTTACGAGCTATGTTGTTATTTACGTTTTCTTTTTTTCCAACAAGATTTTCTTTATTTAAATCTCGCTGTAGAATATTTAGCTTACATTTTTATAAGTGAATTTTTATGCGCGAAGCTAGTTCTTCATAAATTTAACTTCATTGTTAACAAAAGCTAAGCTAAGCGAATATTACATTACACCTTGAGCTTAAGCTCAAAGCTAAAAGTTGAATGAATTAAAACTAACTTGGTAACTGAAAACAACGTAAATATTCTCGAGTATCTTGCATTATTATATTATTATCTTTACTTCAGTGATTATCTTTATGTACCGCTAGAAACTAGAAGGTATTCATTTAAATATTATATAGGGTGTTATAAAACTAAGTTGCTACTTTCACAGCGAATTCTATACAGCGTGTAACAAAAATAAGTGATAATACTTTTGTATGGGCAAGGGCCCGAGCGTCACGAGTTTCCCCATACAAAAGTGAAAAAAAATGTTCGTCTTTCAGCGCTTTTTGTTACACCCTGTATAAGGGACACATATAAACCCTAAAGTATTATCACTTAGTTTTGTGACATCCTGTACAAGAGCTGTTTTGACCTGTTCCAAGTGTTGTGTCTATCTGCCTCTTCTCACCACACTAAATACAGAATCTGAGACCCGGAAATGCATGAAAGAATAATAATATATTGTGTATGTTATCCGGAAAAAAATCCAACATCTAGTCTATATCTATTTATTATGTGTTACTCATTTTGTCTCATTACCCAACTTTAATAACACCTTAGTTAATACTGCAGCAGGTTGCAGACGTCACTTGGCGGTTTGGCGCCATCCTGCGAAAATCCCTTTGAGCTATTCTGAACCGCGGGTGTGATTAACGTTGAAATTAATATTTCTATGACATGTATTAATTTCCCCTGTTCTCATCTCACTCATTTTAAGCGTCTAGACTTGACAGTGATTGAATATTCAGAAGTTACATGTCAACTAAGTATACATTTTGGATAATATTAACAGTGCCGTAAGTAGTCTTTTTCGCGCCCTGTGCGAGCTTCTATAACAGCTGCACCCTTGTCTTTTAACCGAATTCAAAAAAGGAGGAGGTTATATTATGTTCGGCTGCGGATATTTTTACTACTTTGGGAAACATCTCTGGGGCGCAGCGGGATCTTATTGGGAGCAAACCGAAAAAATAAGAGTCCTCCCTGGTCCGGCCATTCTTGCGCCCCCCAGAGTCTACGCCCTGTGCCTGGACATCGGTGGCACCGCCCTATTTACGGCACTGAATATTAATTCCTGAGACAGCATTTTGCTCAAAGTGTTTAATAGTTAAGATATCAACATTTCAAGGTTATACACAAATATAAACCAGCTGCATCATCCCTTCTTAAATTGAAGAAAATAGTTGCAGTCGTCGCAGAAAATACACAAGATTCACACACACACACACACACATACATTACACAAGATTGTCTCAAATACACAAGATGTTACAAAATTAAGATTTAAGACAGTACCACATAAATAAATAAAATAAATAAAAAATGTTTTATTTCTGAATAAATTTGAATCAAATATTTTCAGAACGTTGGACTACATGTTGCCTACCACCGGTTCGGGAACTAACCCGGCGAGAAGAACCGGCGTAAGAAACTCGCACGGGGCCACTTTTTAGTAAACACACTACCACCACAATATATCTATGCGGTGTTGACTTTTGGTAACATCTCATCACATAATAAACAGTTAGTTGTTTAACCCTGTAGGGTAAAACAACTAACTGTTTATTATGCGGTCATTGTCTCCCCGTCAAAAACTTGTCATTTTCTATATGTTTCGCCGAGTACAGTATAGTTTATATTTAATACACCCTGTGGTATTTCTTTAAAATTTCCCTTGGAGACTTTACACACATAAAATATTCAACGCAGCATTAATTTTTACGTGAAGTTATATACAACGTTATACACAGTTCATTTAAAACGAGCATGTTTTTTAAAGAAAATATTCTCAAGCGCCGCCACAACTTACGTCAAGATAAATGACCGAATGAGTGGAAATGTTAATGAGCAAGAATGAACGAGATAGAAGGGACGGAACGAGAATTGCGCGAATAAAACTGCGAATGTTACCTAGAATAGTTCATTTTAAGGACCTTGAGTGCATAATTCTTGCGTCCGAAAAAAGTATGTTTTAGGTTAAAAGTGGTTTGCCTTACAAATCACTTAACTTTTGGCATTTTATGAGTTAATACTACACAGTATCTTATTAGTTATTACTGCCATTCCTCATTTTTTGTAGTAAGCTCTGTTGTACCATTAATCTTATTAAGGTGCGCCAACGATCGATGGGGTGATTTCCCTATACCTACACGAAAAACGTAAACATCAATGGTTATTACAAAATCTTAAAAGTAGGTTCGATTATGTGACTATACTAACTTTATAGTTGTAGTGGAAATAAGCTTAGGACTTTCTTGGCCCTGTAGGCTTTATCTATACTCTATAGCCTGCAGGGCAATTCAGACAATAATTACATCGTGACAAAAAAGGAAAGAAAAAAAATCACGAAAATCACATAGTCCGTAGAATTTCAATGCACCCCCGAATCAGGGTGCATAGCTGAAGATATATGCTTTTAATAATCGTCAAGATTACGACGGGGACCCCGATTCTTTCGAGTGTCCCTCAGAGGGCTCCTTGAGAAATTGTCCTTCTATTTCATCCGCGAGGGTCTTGATCTATACGACTACTTGTATTCAAACGATCCCCTGAGTTGAGGTATTCTTTTATTCGCCCGTTTGATGTTTGTTTATTACGTTTGAAGGTATGAAATGTTTTAGGTAAAAAAAAATTTGTTATGAAGATTCTTCTGTACTTCACGATGTTTACTTGGTTGTCCTTAATTATGATGGATCATTGAATTTGTTTTGTTACATCTGATGAATCAATTAAATGTAAGTTCTAGAATGTACTTGTTTATAAATAATTGCTTACATCTTTCTTTCTTTCCCTTTGTTTGCTGCAGTTGTTTCTTCCAAGCGTAAGAAATAAGAACACTAGTCAAGATATCACAGCTAAAGACACACCAAGGTTATTAGTCGAAGTATGTGCTTTCGTATTAAAACTACCAGGCTCGCATGGCACGGAAGTCATCTCGCCACAGATTGCAGTGCCTCTTATGATTCGCACACACTATGCTGGGCCGCAGCGCGACGGGGCGGAGCGCAAAATCCGCTCAAATGGCTGGATATCTACGAATAATAAAAACCAAGGAAACGTAACTCTCATCTTCAACTGTTTTAAATTTGGTAACTCGCAGCCAACCCGCGCGTTCACGCTGCCGCATAATATAAATCCAGCCAAACAATTTGTAGGAATTTTACGCAGACCGTATCGAGCCGAAGTGGCTCGCACTTCTGCGAGATGAATTTTTGCGCACGTGCTATGCGGCCCGTCCCGACCGGCTGCCTTTACAGGCACAGAGGCCAGAATCAGTTCTGGCAGTTCATTGAACTTTACTCAAAATCTGTCAATGCAATACGCTCCGCTTCGTCACGCTGCGGTTCGGCATAGTGTGTGGAACCCTAAAGTGCGGCTGTCACTCGGAGAAATATTTCCTTTTCTTATGATGGAAATTCCCGGCAGCCGCTCCGTTTGAGACGCCTTCCATTTCCCGCTGAATTTGTGTACTTACGTCACTAACATCCTGCAACCCTGGTATTTTGAATTTTTAACAACTCAAATATTTAGTTGGATTCCCATTTTCTGAGTGTGGATTTTATTTGAGTTTTATTTATATTTTTCAAATAATAAATATATCTTTCTAAACCTAAAGGTGGCCATACACGGGACAATTATGGTAACGATTTATCTCCTCGATGTTAAAATCGAACGACAAATTGTACGTGTGTAGCAATATCGCAAACGATTTTACGTTCAAACGATCGATTGGACGATTTTCTTGACGATCGATCGAAACGACAAATCGTCCCGTGTATGGGCACCTTTAGCAATAGTTTATGTTTTCAACACAAGCAGTGCAGTTTTATTTAATTTAGTATGAATGTTTTGTTATTGTAACTTCACACGCAGCAGAATTCAAGATGAAAATCTCAAAACTCTCAATATTTTCTCACTTGAAATGAAATAAAGTCTGCGGCGCGTCAGTTAATAAAAGAAACAGATGTTGAGATTTCTTTGCTTTTAATAAAACCATCAAGACTGTAATAAGAAAAACCAATAGCTTTATCCACACTGTGCCTTTTTCTGTTCGTCAAGGGCATGCGTTATAGCGCAGTCAACAGCGAACGTGAGGCATGCCCGCGACGCATGCCCTCTGACCGTATCCAAAACTTCAAAAATGACAATATTGGCGTTGCGTTCCTTGACGCATTCAATTATTGAATGCGCCAATATGAAAGTTGATGACGAAAATTGAAAATGAAAGTGCACAGTGTGGACATAAATAATAAGATTCTTAAAGCCTCAATATTTTGCAAAATACTTAATTTGGCTCGGACACTTTAACATTTTGGGATCTTGGCTTTGCGTTTTCAATTTAAATATATTATTATTATGAGTTATGAGAAGCATCTTTTATACTTACGAGTAGGTCTACTTAAGTGAAAAAAAAAAGTTACGTAATGACTGTGATCTTGCATATTATATTATACTTAGGGCCTGTTTCACCACTTCCTGATAAGATGCCGGATAGGCTTATTTGACAGATTCTCCATACTCTATCTGTCAAGTTAAGTGGTAGATAGCCTTATCAGGAAATGAAAACCTAAAGATACGTAAAGTTTATATAACATCTAGCGGCATATCATACGAATCTTTTTTATTCGATCACGATACATTCACAAATCTTTCCCCCTAAATTCATGATCACAGCTTACAGTCCACACTATTTCTTATGATAATGATCCTTATGTCTTTGACATAAAGGTCAAAGGATTGTTGTACCCGCACCTGTTCTGGCAACCAACTCACGTGCTCATCGCTATTCTGTCCGTTCTCTCCGCGACCTACGTCTGGGAAACTGACCTTCCCAACTTTTACCCCGCACTTAGATCCTAACTCTTAGAACATTCTAAGGAAACTTATGGAAATCAGGACTCCCCTCTTTAGCACTTAGATGTAAAACTTAGTCTAACAGTCATCGAACTAAATGTACTTAGAATTGTGACTTTCAGAATATAACCGTCTTGAGAATATTGTCCGCTAGAGGCCAATAATTCTTGTGATGTAAAATAATGTTATTACTTTATATCTTTTCTATAATAACTTCTAAAACGAAATTTTACTATAATGTGTGTGGGATAAAGTGGCGACGCTAAAGAAAGATCTTCCGACCGCCACAAATTGTACCGCCACAATGTGAAAGAAAAAAATCTCTTTATGAAGGCAATTTATGAATAAAACAATCTTCATTGTTGTAAAAAGTAAAAATACTCAGAACCTAGGTATGTGGGAAAACCTATTTGAACACCTATTTCATTTCTCTCTAAAGAAAGAGCTCTTTAAGACAAAGTTTTCTTTTATTCTTTGTAACCACATATTGCTTTGCTTTATTAAAAATATAACTTTGTGGCCCCTGAAGGTGTTTTAATAATGTGCTGCTCGATTTAAAATGAAAAAAGTGGGAATACTTTAGCGTGAGAAACAACACAAAATGTTCTAAATACTTGTTTATTTTATGCAAAAATAGCAAAAAAAATTTTAACTTCTCCAGAATACGTTCCATTTTTAACTGACTTCTAAAGTGAAGGAAGTTTCTTTATCGGCTGTAGGTATTATTTTTTTCTGTTCTTCTGCCATAGAGTTTCAAAAGTGTAACTCGCAAACTCTACCTAAAAACAGGAAATCATTATTTTTTAAAACATAGTTTCATAAAGCCAGCCAATATAATGCGAAGGTAACTGTTTAAACTCTATGTAAATGTACCCCTCTGTCGAATGGGGGAGTACTTTACCCCTGCTGAATTTATGTTATGTCGATTCGATTTGTCGCCAGCTGGTTTTCGTTTATTTGCCTATTTAACTTCATAGTTTAATATTTTTATATCAGAAGAATTTTCCATAATCAGAGTCACAAAATTCCACGATATTTTCGTTAATATAAGCACTATAGTATTATTTGTGTTTTTTACAAGTATATTCATACCTGATGATACCTGATGATGATTTATTTCGAAACCGGTCGTGTAATTTGTTAAAAGTTATAATAATATCTTAATATAAAAAGTGGAAAAAGTGCACGAAAAATTGTGTTTTATTAATGTTCAACATGAATTTTCTAGAACCGACAATAAAATCAATTACATTATTTTCATGTAATTCGTAACTTTCTTCTGTACATAATATAAGTGTCACAGAGTTTGTTGTAAATCTCTTTCAAAACTACTGGACCGATTTTTTAAAATACTTCGTATAAGACAGCTTCTTATTTATGTTACGTGTATATTGTTCTCAATATTTTTAGATGTTTCATCGTCGGTTGCTCTTTTTGCTTCAAGTCAAAAGCTTCGAGTTAATGAGCTGAGATCGCACCTCATGATAAGTGTCCACGTTCGCTCGCTGCCTTTCATCTTTCTAATCTCACTTTCATCGTATATTTTCTTTGGTCGCAGTTGGATTTTTAGAGCTAGTGGCAAAAGTACTAAAAATATTGCGATCAAACTTGAAAACTGTTAAAATGACTCGTATTTAAGAGCGCATTTTCTACGTGTTTTCCCAAACGCTACAGCAGAAAACGCGCACGTCGAACGCGCCGTAAAGCAAGCTTGGTTTCAATGTAACCGGTTTTTGACACTGAAAACGGTGTAGCAACTTTTATTACATTTAACTATAAGTCAGTACATAGTTAATTATGTATCTACAACATGACACTCAATAAATACGCAATAATAACAACATTAAATCCAACAACACTATAACGAGTGGTACATAACTATCATCTTAATCTACTACACATTTTACTACATTTATTTCTAATTTAGTTACGACGTTGTTACGACATTATATTTAGTTTTAACGATTTCAGTATCTCCGTGGATGGGGGATGTCTATTTTTAAACCCATTTGTTCACATGCTCCTCATTACTTCTCATAATTGGACCGACTTAATATGTTTTTAGTTCATTTATATTTAAGAGTACTTTTGTAGACGGTATCTCTCCTTGAAAGAGTTTTGTTTACAACTGTAACGGCCGCATTCAGAGATTGTTAATTACAAATTACTTAATTTTAATTTCATGAAGAGGTTCACAGAAAATGTTTGAGTTTATGTCGAAATAATAATTAAAATATTTTAAGAAATTAATAAATCTGTAAGTGCAGCCGAAAGATTATATTTTGCGTCTTATAAGATTCCTTCAGGAAGATTTACATGTCGCATTCTTTCAAAACACCAAACAATAATAATTAAATTATTCTTTTCATTGTTAATGTTTAACGTTCGTTGCCCCAACGCATTCAAAAGGCCAAAAAGACGTTGTTTTTTTTCTTTTCTTTGTCGTTGGTAATAGATCTCTGAAAGCAAGCCGCATCATTGTAACAGGAATGACAGCGCGAACAAAGAGGGCTGAAGTCAAGGGTCGTACTTTCATATTAGCCCTATGTCACTGTTCAGTGTTCATACCGTGAGGCGAGACGCACTTTCAAAGCACACTTTTAAGCGCCTTTGTTTGTTTTAAAGGAGAGGACTCAGTACCGTTAGATCCAAATGTTATGAAGATTGAAACAGGCCAACGAAAAATATGATTTATTTATTCACTACAAGATAATATGACACCCGTTGCGCAAAAATCTCAAAAACTATAACATCTATATACTTACCTACTTGAAATTGACAGGTAAATCTATATATATAAAACTCAAAGGTGACTGACTGACATGGTGATCTATCAACACACAGCCCAAACCACTGGACGAGTCGGGCTGAAATTTGGCATGTAGGTAGATGTTATGACGTAGGCATCCGCTAAGAAAGGATTTTGATCAATTCTACCCCCAAGGGGTCAAAATAGGGGATGAAAGTTTAAATATAATATTACTTGCTAACGCAAGCGAAGCCGCTGGCAAAAGCTCGTTCCTTATAAAATGTAATGTCCTCTAACAGATTTTACGAATATCTTCCCCTAAGGTAAATGGGGATTAAAAACTTGTTTTCGTATCCTTATACAATCGCTAGATCTAGAATCACTGGTTAAAAATACACAGCGTGAAAACTTTTCCACAGTTTTACATTTTATTGCACCATGTGAAATAGTTAAGACCTTTTAAAGTACGTTTGCGTGTGAGAGGCTATTATAAAATAATGGATTACTCGAACGTTTAACAAATACATGGAGCATAAATAAGTCCAGCCATTGCAGTACAACATTTTTCAACGAAAACCTAGAAATAAACGTAATATCTACATTTATGTAACTGGATTTTTCAACTCTATTAAGAGCTCAACTTTTCCGGATACATTTCTGCTAGTCAGGATGATCGTTAAATATTTTTGAGGTATGGTGAAATAAATACAGGCGTTATATACGTTTCAAATGAAAATGAAATGAAAATCTTATATTGAGAAATATGAATGTATATTACTTCTGAATTCTTAGAAATATTCGGTTGTTTTTTCGACACAAAATATTATTTTTCGTTAGACAGAAGTCACGCCTTGCTGCCCCTTTTGTAGTACTTGAACTTACGGTCCGGAGGTTAAATGATAAAATACAAAAATATAGACTACCATCACTTGCAAATGAAAATTAAACGGAAACAGTCCCCTCATCTTTGTCACATCTCTACGAGTTTCGACGTACAAAGCTGGAATGTAGCGTAAATTGTGCCTTATTCCTTTGTAATACGAGCTAGAAACTTTGAAGAGGAGGCATGAAACAAGTTGCAGACACAACTCCTTGTTCTGCCGCTCAACGCTTGAACGTAAATTGTAATTAGTATTTGAGGAAAGTGTTTGTTTAAATTTATATTTCATTTGAATTGTTGATTTGTTTATATTATTGCGTATTGTTATGATGAGAGTTGGGTGCTTATTAAGCCTTTCTATTCTGGTTTTAGCTTTCTCAAGGTGGCACACTGCTTTTCTTTTCTTCACAGTTAAGATGCAGTGCGGTTTCCCTATTTGTCTATTGTTTTTGGTTTAGGAAGTTCGATGCTGCTAATAGTCTGATAGGTCGATAATTACAAGATTTTAGGATAAGGATTATAACAAATACTCAAAACACAGTCACAGACAACAGAATTTAAAACCACACACAACAAAAAATCAGTACAAAATCTAAAGGAAATTCAATTAAGTTTTAACGTTATACTGGTGTAGTTCGTCCTATCTCAACAGAATGGATATTAATGTGTGCATGTCGAATTTACTTAAATTCGAATACAAAAATTCCTGTCTTTTGATATCGTATTGAAAGATTTAGGTTCTGAGAAAGTGAAGTACTATTTGAGTCTCACATGCCACATGTTAACATTGCTGTCAAGAAATTGTGTGAAGTATAATAAACGACTAATAATTCTTAAAACAAGGGTATTCAATGTTACCAAAGCCATAAAACTATAATTTATTATGGGCTGCTTTTAGTTTAAATGGTCAGGTTCACATTTGGCATGGGAACGTTTTTTGTTCACCCTGCAGGTCACAGTTTATTTTACTGTTAAATATTTTACACTTCTCTCCTTTACTCCTTGGAGTATAGACGTGCCTTACCGAATGCGCTTAACCTAAATAAAGCGCAATATAAAAGTGATTTTCTTTTATTTAATCTATCCACGACCTCACAGTCTAAGTCAATAAGACTAACAGGTTATGGTGGCCCAGTCAACGCAGTGATTAAATAAAAGTTAAAATAGTTTTTATTAACTAAAAGTGATTGTGAAATTCGAACTTTAAAAAAAACAACAAAATGGAGAAAAAGAAGACCAAGAGAAATATTCCGATTTTCATCGGAGAAAATTACAACATCTGGAAATTCAGAATCCGAAGCCTTTTAAGTGAACTAGACATAATTCACGTTATTGAGAAGCCAGTTCCGGTCACACCTGACAACAAGTGGAAGAAAGCCGAACAAACAGCTAAAAACATTATCATCGAATACCTGTCTGATGCTTATATCAGTCACGTGGGACAAGAGTCAACGTCGAGGGAAATACTGTCTACACTAGACAACATTTTCGAGAGAAAAAGTACGGCTAAACAGCTCGCAACCAGAAAGAAGTTATTGAATATGAAACTCCAAGGAGACACCACCTTAAATCAACATTTTATGCAGTTTGATATTTTAATATCCGAGCTAGCGACTTCTGGTGCAACTGTGATGAAGGGAGATAAGGTATCTCAACTATTGCTGACTCTTCCGCCTGCCTATGACGGTATTGTCACCGCAATCGAAACACTCTCAGAAGACGATATTACGCTCAACTTCCTGAAGATGCGACTCCTCGACCACGAAATTAAAATAAACAACGAGAAACTAGACACAAGCGGAAAAATTCTTCATGCTCAAATCAAAAAAAAAAAATAATCATCTGCAACACGAAGACTTCCAACGAAGACCAGTTATGAAGAATCCTCGAAGAATAGAATATAAGAAGCCGAAATTCGACAACAACATGATATCTAATAAGAAGAAAGTTGTGATATGCCATTACTGCAAGAAAAAGGGACATTACAAAAATAAATGTCGCTACTATCTACGTGTTATAAAGACCAAACCAAACAATACCGAGACAACAATTAACACTGCTCATACAACAAGTGTTAATACAATTCAATCATCGCCGACTACACCGAGTTTTGTTTTTATGGCAGGAGTCATAATGCAAACAGAATATAAGCAAGATAAAATTATATTCTTATTGGACTCTGGAGCATCCGATCATATCACGAATCGAGAGGATATAGCAAGCTATTTTCGCACACTGACAATACCAATCAAAATATCAGTAGCGAAAAATCATCTCCGCGTCGAAGATTGGATCAATCACTGTTACGAGCAACTTGGGCATCAAAGACGAGATAGAAAACGTGCTGTACAGTCCTGATGTCCCGTGCAACTTGCTGTCCGTTACCAAGATGCAACAAGCCGGATACTCCGTGACCATTGGTGACGATGGGGTAATGGTGTACTGCCACGGTAAGCCCGTGATGTCCGGTAAGACCGTAAACAACCTGTTTACTCTGGAATTCAAGGTACGTATAAACTTGATTAAACGTTCCGGAGTTTTGCAAGCCTGTCTATAATCTTGATCATGAATATCAACGATTAGGTCATAATTATTATAGGCCAATTAAAATGTATGCAGTGTGAAGCATGCTTATTTACGGTAACAAGCCAGACTACCGTTACAGAAATGAAAGAACATTTAATATTTAGTCAGATGTTTGTGGGCTAATGACACCACCTTCTGTAAATAATGACAATGATATCCTGATCTATTTTATTGGTGACTTTACTTTTTATTGCGCAACATATCTTATAAGACACAAATACGATATGCTTGCAATGTTTAATTAAAGATTTTAAGATTTTGTCGAAAAAGAGGTGAAGCTAGATAAAACATAAAATAGTTAATTTTTTATTGCGTTAATAGTTATAGTCCAAATGGTCCAACAAAATGTGCTAAAGGGTATGAAAGTAATTATCTCGCAATACCACGAACTCCACAGTTAAATGGCATATCTGAAAGAATGGTACTTTTCTGTAATGGAACTATTACAGAAATGGCGCGAACAATGACATCTGGTGCTTAATAAAAAAAAAAATGTGTTTTGAGACGATGCTGAGTTAACTGCAACGTATCTTATAAATATGACACCAATAAAGTCATTGAAGGTAAATAAAACACCTTATGAAATGTGGCACAATAAGAAACCCCAAATTAAATACCTAAAAGTGTTTGGTTCAACTGTATATGTGCATGTCAAACCGGTAGAAACAAATTCGATGAAAAATCATCTAAAGCCATTATTGGGGTATGAACCAAATGGGTATATTATAGAGTTTATGATGTGGAAAATTAAAAGGACTTGGTAATAAGCGATGTGACCCTAAATGAGGAAAGCTTTCTTAAGTCGATTTTAAATTTAATCCAATAAATGTACACTCAGGTAAAGAAATGTCAAATCCTAGTTCGTCAAGTGCCCCTTACAAATTACAATGAACAAAACAATAGAAACAATTATTGTAATTTTGTAAACAGTGCTATACAAGTCAAAGTAGCCACTTAATTTTTTTTTATGGTACCTACCAAACTAAAATAGAAATAGTGAACATATTAATAATAAATTAATACTTTTCTTCGGAACAACAACAATATCACACTGAGGCTAAGTTTGTACTAATATGCATTCTGTGGCTAAATGAACAGAGTAAAATAATAATAATTATATTATTATAATTTATAAGTAATAAAAATATATTTTTTATAAAATATGTTCATGGCAGTTCCCGAGAGAGGACTGAGTATTGAGTATGTAAAATAAAGTCTGTAAACTCAATTTAGCACTAAATGGCTTAAAACAAGCCGCTAGATGCTGTTTCGAAAATATTCGAATAATGTATGGGAGACGACAATTATGTGTACTGTATTATTAAATAAGGGACAGATATCCCACAATATAAATTTAATTTTAAATGTTGACGATGTAGTTATTTGCACTGCAAATAAAAGTGCAATGAATAAGTTTGAACAATATTGGATTAATAAAATTTTCGATGGTTGACATGAAAGAAATAAGACTTTTCTGAGGTATCAGGATAACTAGGACCAGAGTACATAATAATATAATATAATGGCAAAATTAAACAAGTTTAATATGATGGATTTTAATCCATACTTGCTACTTTTAGAAATGAAAGTTAACTTCGAAGCATTGGAATCTGATGAGATAATTATTATTATGTAATGCATCATGTCGAAGTGTTGGTTGCTTTATGTACTTAATGGTATGTACTTGAATATATTTGGATTTTGGACCTTAGACACATGGACAAGAAATAACATTAAAACAATTGACTTGTTTCAAAAGAGTATTTGCTTAGATATTTAGAAAGTACATCAAATCTGAAATTAATAATATACAGATAAACTAATTGATAATTTATTTACGGGATATTATGTCAATTCAAATTAGGGAGGAAGTGATAACTCAGTTAGAAAAACTACAACAGTTTTTTTTTATTATTTATGTTGTATGTATGAATGTACAATAAGTATGTTGTATGTATGTGAACTCTAAGAGGCAAGTTTCAGAAGCAGCCTCGTCGACAGAAGCCGAATATATTATGGTTCTGTATGAAGCCGTTAAAGAGGCTTTGTGGTTAAGGACTTCAGCTACTAGCATAATATTGAAATTATAGACCCTTTATTAATATAGAGGTACGAAGAGATAATAATGGATGTATTATTTTGCAAAATATAATCCATTGAGTCACAAGAGTTCCAAACATATAGATGTTAAATATCACTTCTACCGAGAATAATGTGTGAATAAGATAATAACTTTGAAATATATTTCAACAGATAACCAGATCGTGGACATGCTGACCGAGCCGCTGCCAGCAGCCAGGTTCCGCGACCTGCGGGACACGAATGTGGAAGAATAATGTTTTATAATGTTTCAATAAATACTAATAGTAATTAATTATTTAATGATCTGGTGAGGTTTTACTGGGGTTTCCCTCATCCTAGCAATGAATGTTGGATCATTTTGTATCTCCCCGGATTTCAAGGTTAAAGTGTACGGAAGGTTTCGTCAATTAGGTATTACTAAATGTAATTTTAAATTGTACTTAATTTAAATAATTTTTAATGTTTTGAGATTTATGCAATTTTATTTTAGGTTTATATTACTTTTGAATTTAATTCAAAAGACATTAATTTTTGAGGGGGCGTGTCGAATTTACTTAAATTCGAATACAAAAATTCCTGTCTTTTGATATCGTATTGAAAGATTTAGGTTCTGAGAAAGTGAAGTACTATTTGAGTCTCACATGCCACATGTTAACATTGCTGTCAAGAAATTGTGTGAAGTATAATAAACGACTAATAATTCTTAAAACAAGGGTATTCAATGTTACCAAAGCCATAAAACTATAATTTATTATGGGCTGCTTTTAGTTTAAATGGTCAGGTTCACATTTGGCATGGGAACGTTTTTTGTTCACCCTGCAGGTCACAGTTTATTTTACTGTTAAATATTTTACACTTCTCTCCTTTACTCCTTGGAGTATAGACGTGCCTTACCGAATGCGCTTAACCTAAATAAAGCGCAATATAAAAGTGATTTTCTTTTATTTAATCTATCCACGACCTCACAGTCTAACGGCCATTCCCAATATTTGATCTATCTCTGGTTTTGCCCTACTAGAGATAGGAATAGCTCACAATTGACATTAGAGACATATATTTTATGTCAATTGTGAGCTATTTCTATCTCTAGTAGGGCAAAACCAGAGATAGATCAAATATTGGGAATGGCCGTAAGTCAATAAGACTAACAGTGCACATGTCGGTAACTCGGTAATATCCTGCATTAACGATAAGTGCATCAGAGTAACGTTATAAATCATATGCGCCGTATTATTAACCTCTAAGTATACTGTGTATGTCTACTATATTATTTTCTTGACTTCTTGTAAGGGTGATTTTCCGAGCCGCAGGCGACCGCGACCGACAAATATTCAAATAAAGTGCCAACTTACGACCTAGGCTATAGGTTTCATTTCGTTTTCGCTCTAGGATACTACAAAGCAGGCCGACATGGGTCGCTAGAAAATGAAACCTAGCCTAGGTCATAAAGTGGAAGTTTATGGAATTTTTGTCGATGGCGGTCGCTTGTCGCCTTGATCGGAGCGGTACCTTTAGTATAATTATGTATAACCGTGTGTCTAATTTGCTTGACTTTTTTGCAAACTCCGTTTAGTAGTTTTATGAAAGTTATAATAGTATCTTAGCTTGTCTTAATTGTATGTCAAAGAGAAAAAGTTTCTCTCTATTTAAAACAAGTTTTAACAAGACGAACATTTAATTGCCATTAATTTTTCCTTGCAATTTCCAACTGTCCAAGACAATTTACCTCCTCCTTTTTTCGGAAAACACAAAGCAAATTGAAATGTACTTAAATACTTAAAAGCATGATGGCTTAGTTTAGAATTACGGAAATAATTTTGGACCGTAATATAAAAACAGAGGGCCCGACTTAGTGTCGGCTTACAAATAAAACAGACAATTAAAGAGGGGCACAACAATTTGTAGGCGTATCGGATGGCTGATGTCTCCATTTTGAGACGTCAGAAATGGTCCTTAGAGTTAATTAGTGTAAGTGTGTGTAAACGCCCCCATACATGTGAGGCGTTTTTAAATTTCAATATTTGTATTGAAATTTGGCCGGCCGATTCTTTGGACCGAACTGATTGCAGGCTGATCTGGCTTATTTATGTACAATGTACATTACTATCAGAGTTGATTAATTATGGGCAGATGGCCCATAATTAATCCACTCTGACTTTTAGAGTTTAGACGTGGGAGAGGCATGCTTCGGCACGAATGAGCCGGCTCGACCGGAGAAATACCACGTTTTCACAGAAAACCAGCGTGAAACAGCGCTTGCGCTGTGTTTCATCTAGTGAGTGAGTTTACCGGAGGCTCAATCCCCTACCCTTTTCCCTTCCCTACCCTTCCCTTCCTTACCCTCCCCTATTACCCTATTCCCTCTTAAAGGTGACCCGTTTGCTCGTTTGCCCCCTTATTTCATAAAAAAGGCGTTTTCAATACAAAGGCCGATCCCTTGGACCGAACTGATTGCAGGCTGATCTGGCTTACTTATGTACTGTCAGAGAAGTTGATTCTTAGGCAGATGGCGGACCAACGTAATTTGGTTACATTATAATATTTTCGAGTATGTTATTCCGTTCCGATGACAAAACGCAATGCGATCGTACTGAAGCAATGTGGTTTTACTTTACGAGGATCCAGTCCTCTAGCGCAAGTGTTAGGTAAAAGGAGGTACGATCTTAAAAGTAGCAGAAAGAGAACATCATATTGATACATAAAGGTTTTTTAATGGACGCATATGGCTTTTTACACCTTAAGAATATTTTAATGAAATCCCTCCGCATATTAATAAACAGATATACAGTACTTTACATTGTAAAAAGTAAATCAAAATATGTCTGGCAATTCCTTTGAAATATTACATTTTGTGTCAGTTTCGGATTCTCCTTTGTTCTGGAGTTCGGCATCGAGTAATGATTTTCCATACCTCCAAGTATTAAATTCCATAGGAGGGGCGAAAGGGAGGTGTCAGGTGTCCTATTATTTCCAGACATCGTAAACAAGTAGTTTACATACGTCTTGTTAAATGTTATGATTGAAATAAAAAATGTTTCATACAAGATTATGATCACAAAACGCAATGCTTTGGCATATATTTTACAAATGTACATGTACCTGTAAGTAAAACTACCTATAAAATTATTATAAATCAAAAGTTATGTTTTAAGTTTCGTTCCCATTTAGATTTGCTTAGAATTCCTGTTCCTAGTAATTCTAGCCACAGATTGAAACTAGACGATATATATTCCCCTATATTGTTTATTTACAAATTTTACGACGAGGGGGAAGATTCAAAAATAGACTGGGATTAGGTCGGGCTTCTATATTGAAGTTCATGGCTAAGGCATTTCCATTAATGCATCATGTGTTATGGATATTAGGCTTATTACCATCTAGAATTTAAATATTACATATAATCGTCTACATTTAAGTATTCGTGGTATGCTATCATACCTAAATATCTGTACAAACAAAAATAAATTTCAATTTTGTTACTCTTATTGAAACTCGAAAACGACGGAACCGATTTGGATTATTTAAGTCTTAAAATATTTGTAGAAGTCTAGGGAAGGTTTATATTAGGAGCGGAGAGATATAAAGTTTACCGGATTATCTAGTGGATATTTGGTTAGTAATACATAGATACCAACCCTCAAAATTCCGACGGTCAAATCGAATCCGAAACAGAGTTTCACAAGCAATTTCGAATTTCAGGTACTGTGACATACACGTGACATATCATTCATACGGCACCGGGGGACCGTCAATTGAACCATGAAAGGGTTTAATGTCACTCCAGGGCTGGGAACTGCCAGCTGCTCCTCCTCCGGACAAAGAAAAACAAATTCAATCCGTCAAAATAGTCCCCCGGCAGTAAAGCGATTATTGCGGTCTAAAAAGTACTAATACTGGCAGTGTTGTCTCGTAGGAGTGATAGACTGTTAGTTAGAAGAAAAAAAAGAAGTTTGTACGTATAAAGCTATTGTAGTTTCCAGTTCGTGACCATCAGAAAAATTGGTTCATAATGGAACTATGCTATTCGGTAGGGTTACGTCAAGTCAATGTTAGCCAAGATCTGTCGGTTTTGTTTGATATAACTTGACGATATTACATAGGTCCATCATCTGTTAAAAAATAAATTCCTCTGATAGTACCTACCTAGTTATAAAGCTATTAATATAAATAGTTTCGAATATAATGTACAAAAAGTCCCTTGTTATACAAGTTCTGTTATTGGCTTATACATCAAAAGGAATATTCGTGACAAAGGAGCATCGACGATCCAATTTACTCCAAGAATAGTTTCGGCATTATCTCGTTATTCATATTCGTAATCAGGCGATCGTATTGCGCCTTCGGAACGGAAAAATATTCATGGGATTCCGATCAATTACTTAATAGATGTTCAAATAGGCGAAAAAATTCAATTTCCTGCCATGGACCCGGCACATTGGGTCAAATCTATAACGGTCCGGGGCCCGTAAATCCCCGAAGTTCGAATTTCGAAAAGTTACGGCCCATCGGCCAATCGGAGGCGCTTATCGCCATCCAATGACACCGGCCCGATTACCGCCGCCGTAAATTCGAAAATCGAACTCAACTTTGTTAATTGCCGTAACGAACTGTTGCCGATTGTGATAGCGAAATTCACTGGAGCCAATTAAAAGTTCATTTTACCTTGTAATTATTAGCCGAATTTACATCTGTATTTGGAGACTAGCTTACCACATTGGGTCTAGACTAAATAATTACCTAGAAACTGCATTGCCAGAAATCGTTGCAGCGTTAGCGAATATAGTCGAAATATTTTCATGCCTGCAATTTCACCCCTTCGCAACCAATTAATTTTTGTAATAAGCTTAGCGGCGTTTTAAAATAAAAAGTTAATTTCCAATAGCGATTGCCGTCGCACTAAACCAGCTGTAATTGCTGGCTTCGATTCTATTTTATGACGTCATTAAATTAAGCTCAGCAATAAACCTTCGATTATCGAGCACACGTATAGATAGTATCTACACATTCACAAGAGTTAACCGTGACTTCATGATTCACGATGTGTGCGTGAGACAACTTAATAACGAATTAAAATTATCGGTTTCGATGTCACAGTTATATTAGAAACAGAATTGAAGACATTAATGTGTGTATGAAGTGGTTAACTAACATTTTGCAACAAAAGAGTAATTCCTCTTTTTTACCCTATAATTCTCATCTATCCAATGATATTCTACATATAGTTTGAGTTTTTCATATAATATCATTGCATCTAGCTGTTCATAGAGTCCACAATTTTTGATTTCCAACATTTTGTCCCAGTCCTAAAGCTTCAATTTATGAAAAAAAAAACGACAGTCAATGTCTTTTGTCTCCAATTCTAAAAAATAGAAGATAGTAAGTATATTCCTATTTCCTCTTTCGAAAAGTACCTAAGTACACAATTTTATCAGATTTACAATTAAGTAAGTATTTAATTTTTCTCCATTTATTTATGGTCGCTTAGAACGACAAGGTTATCAGCGGTCACAAGAACAATTGCAATAATTTAAATCATAGTATAAATATTGCAAAATTTTAGGAATCCTAGAACATTAAAACACATATTATCAGGATCACTTATTAATAATAGAAGATGTCTATCACTGTTAAGGTTAAACATTTGTCTTTCAGAATTATAACTAGTACATTTAAATGAAACATGTTTGACGGAGAAGGGTGAGCTACATCTAAGACAAGTCTTAGGAGTGCCTTTCGTGATATAATGGACATGAGATGCGTTGGTATGGCCTATTCTCAGACGCGTTAATACATATTGGTCTTTTCTGTTTTAGTTTCGATTTTAAAAACATCTCGTCTAAAATAATGCAATTTAGAGGTTTCGTTATGCTCTATTATGTGTGATCAATATCAATTGCTTACTTCATTTTATTGCACCTTCTGCTACACAAAAACTTGTGTCCCTGAATTTCATCATGCGAAGGCACAATAGTCATCGAATTAGGGATGTCCTCATTTCTGTCACAATGACCATTTGTAGTGACGATTCCCAACACAAAGTATTACCTCGCACGACTGAACTTCACCCTCTGTCCGTCACAAAAGAAAAGGACGAATGCAACTCAATTCAGGAAAGTGAATGAGGACTTTCTCCTAAATTTTTACGGCGGCGTGTCAGAGATTAGAGTTCGTAAAGTATTTCTGAGTTTTAAATAGATGTCAAAAGTACCTAAAATGCGTTCTTAATTATCTATGAAGTGCTTAGTTGCTATAAAAGTTATTGTGTTTCATGAGCGGCGTAAGAATTGATGCATTTCAATTCATTTAATGATACCAAATCTGTGTTGATATTTACATATTATGTTAGATCTGAACAAGCTTTGGGTGTTCAAGATTGTTCAGTATATTCATGTTCACAAATAGATTGAACAAAATTGGGACCTCTTTCAGCCTAAGATGATTACAGCTTCATGTTATGTTTCCATTGTAGTTATAAGTTATACATTTCACTCGGTACGACGGTCGACGGCACTTTTGATTTTGTCGTTTAATAATGAAGTACCTGGATGACCGAGCTTTGCTCGGTATAGCTAACACTCATTGACTTCGTGTTACTTAATAACGCCATCTGCTGGTCGTTAAAACAATTAGTTGCTAACAAAATAGTATTTTATTCGCCAATAGATGTCAGGAAGAGTCATATTTTTCAGTTTATCGATTATCGATAAAACACGAATAAAAAGACATTTTCTGAAAATGATTCCTAGCTAGATCGATTTATCGCCCTCGCTATATACTAAATTTAATGAAAATCGTTGGAGCCGATTCCGAGATTTATATATATTATTTTATATTATATTATTTCATATACCTACCACATGTACCAGGGACTTAGGACTATGAGAATAGTATCAAAACACGCGGGAGCGTGACCAGTGGCCACTCAAGATTGATTGAAGACACCAGTCAAGATTGAGCTCATACAACTGGCAGGCCGGGAGGAGTACATACTACATACAGTATCTAGCACGCGAGAGTGTGACCAGTCAAGTTGGAGTTCAATGAACTAGCAGGTTCATGGAATCTGGCTTACCTGGCAATCTCCCGTTGCGCAGCATGCAGCTTGCCGGCCAGACGCGCGGCGTCGGTCTCGGCGGCGCGGGCCCGAGCCTCCCAGTCGCCGCGCGCGCGCCGCTCCCGCTCCGCATCGTTGCGCGCCGCACCCTCGCGCTGCAAGAAAGAGGAGAGATAGAGTTGGTGATAGTGATGATGATGATGATGATGATGATGACGTCAATGATGATTAAAATATGTGTCTCTAAAATCATGGACTTATCTACATATTCAATTTGACATCAATAGAACCAGAGATAGAAATAAGAGACAGTTATGGTGGTGACGATGATGATGATGAGTAAAATTTAATGTGTCTCTCTAATCATGGAGTTATTTACGTATTCAATTTGATATCAATAGAACTTCAGGGAGACTAAGAGCAATACGACTAGACAGCATTGTCTTTAATAGCTAGAATTACAAAAATATTCTTAACTATGATGTCGACGATAATAGGGGATGAGCAAAATTAAACGCGTCTCTCCAATCATGGAGTTATTTACGTATTCAATTTGACATCAATAGAACTTCAGGGGAACTAAGAGCAAACATATACGACTAGACATCATTGTCTTTAGTAGCTAGAATTGCAAAAATATTATATTCTTAAGAACAAAGACAGTAACTTCAGAATCTATTAAATTTTTTACATTTTTGCACAAAAGCTCATCTTCAAAGGTGAAATTCGTTACCGTGTGTCGTTTTTACATTAATATTTAATAGCTTATCACAGGCCCTGCCTGCGTCTGACGGCCTCTGATACTTTATCGTCACGATAAAAATCCAATTTCGCCGCCGTCCGCCATTCCTGACGCCGAACGACGTTACAGCTCTTTGAACAGATTTCACTTGTTTTTTGATCCGTCGATAATATTGTACGAATGTCTGGCGCCATTTTAGTACCTCACGGAGTATACGATTGAGTATTGAGTATTCGTTATAACTTAAGCCTTAATTAGAGTTAATTTCAATTAAAGCCATTGTACACTAAAATCTAAATATTTCAAAGTTTTTACTAGTTCTTGCTAGTAACAAAAAATATTTCAGATCACAAAATGATTTTAAGTTGATTATTTTTCCGACCCAAATATCGACCAATAGAATTGCACCATTCGACGTCACGTGGTACAACCTACATGGTATTATACTGATAATTTTTTGAAAATTTTCTCTGGTAGTTGCTATATATAAAAAACAAATTCTAATTCTATTGGCCGACATTTGGGACGGAAAAATAATCCCCCGAATACCACACGAGCTTCAAAATTATCTGGCATTTCCCTCAAGGTTCCCTGCAAACAAATAAAGTCGTCAAGTTTTTCAGGAAAAATCACTCGCGCTTCGCGCTCGTGATTTTTTAACCTGAAAAACTTGACTCCTTCATTTGTTTGCAACGAACCTATCGGGAAATACCCGATAATTTTGAAGCTCTTGTGGTATTATAAGTGACAATTCTTCAATTCTACATCCTCTGTTACTTTCGTAGCATTACTCTTACCAAAAGCAAAAGTGAATCATATTATTACAGTCCTAATATCATAAACTATGAACACTCGCTCATTATCAGGATCACTACCCGCAATTAATGGGCCAAACAAACATTAGCGTTCGCCATTACCGCTATCAGCGTTACCTGCGTTTGGGCGGGATTTTATCTCGCGGTTGCTCCATGTTATTGGTGTAAGAAATTTTGGATTAAATATGCCGAATATATATCTTTCTTTCAGCAATATGTATATGCTTTTTTATGGGCAATTCATTCATTGGCACGATAAATGCAGACAATTAATCTAACATAAGTTTATTTGTTAATAGTAGCCAAAGAAGGATTACAATATAATATAAGTTAGAAGGATTATAATAATATTATAATCCTTCTAACTTATATTATATTATAATAATTTTTGTTATGACATAAATTTCCACATTGTGAAAACGTGGGAGAGCCATGCTTCGGCACGAATGGGCCGGCTCGACCGGAGAAATACCACGTTCTCACAGAAAACCGGCGTGAAACAGCGCTTGCGCTGTGTTTCGCCGAGTGAGTGAGTTTACCGGAGGCCCAATCCCCTAACCTATTCCCTTCCCCTCCCTACCTTCCCCTGTTCCCTTCCCTTCCCTCCCCTATTACCCCATTTCCCTCTTAAAAGGCCGGCAACGCACTTGCAGCTCTTCTTATGCTGCGAGTGTCCATGGGCGATGGATGTTGCTTTCCATCAGGTGACCCGTTTGCTCGTTTGCCCCCTTATTTCATTAAAAAAAAAAAAAAAAAAACCCCGTCTTATTTTGTTATCATTGACTATGCAAATAAAATTCTTAATTCGAAACTTTTAAGAATAATCGACTCATCTGTAAAATTAATCTCTTTTAAGTAGTAAGGTATCCAGGATTAGGAAAAATTGGGGAAAAAATAGTTAAGTCCATAACTAGCTCATAAGCAGATTAATTCATTACGCTAGCGCCTGAAAATTGACCACCATCTTAGGTTTGTAACTTAAAGTTTGATGAAGTTTTAATTGAAAATTAGTCTGGCCGTATCTTGGCGGTTCATTCGGTCCCGGCGGATCGGAAGGCGGAACTTAGTCCAGTAATGAAGAAAAATAAGGCCCAGACACACAACTTTGGGAAGGATTATAGGATAAAGAAATATTAAGCCGTGCGTTGGTATTTTTTAATGCTTTAAGGAAAGGCTTAATTCACAAGATGTAGAGACATGAAGTAAACAATTTATAATAAAAAAAAATTCATGTTCAATTTAGTTGTGGAACAAAGTGTTATAGCTTGATTAAATTTTTTTGCAAAAAGAGGGCGACTAACCCCAAAAATCAAACATCGTCCTTCTCTCTTCACACTCACGCCCGTTTTTCATATGCCAGGTGAAAAAGAACGACGCGGATTCATCGCCAAATTAGTTTTTTCTCAATAACTCGATAAATATACAACATTTTAAAAATCTGCTAGGTCGATCTCTCAATGATAGAATTTTATACAATGTGTTAAAATATTAACTTAGTTCAATGCACGGTTATGGCAATAAATGAAAAATTCGTGAAAATTAGATGCATCTTTGTGATTTTTTCTATCGAGAAAATTTTAAGATATCGTGTTTTTGCTCAGATCGAATTCTCGGAAATATAATGTAGTATCTAATTTTAGAAAATGAAACAATTCGGGGCTTATTTTCAAGTATAAAAATGAATTCTAAAATTGACACTTTAGGGTTAGTCGCCCCCTTAAGTACAAAGAAGTATAATTATTTGTTAGGAACTCAGAACATATTACAACCGTTTCTTACGTCTTAAAAACACCAGTGTGTTCAAGTAAGAAGGTGCTCTTCCTCAAAAAAAAGGAAGAATGTTTTAAAAATGTAAATGTTCATTTAAACGCATAGTCCATTAATAACTGAGACGTTTGTTCAACGCTTGGTTTGTCTCATGTCAGTCTATTCCTGACTGAAACGAAAATATAAGACACTTAGTTTGTTCCAAACCATATTTGTTACTTATTGACGTACAACTTAATTATTTAAAATCTTCTTACTTATCAAGACTTTTTAGCTAACTTTAATCTTTATGTTTCAAGGATTTTTATTCCCTACCCAGGACTTTTCCTCCAAGAAATCTTGCTCATTAGAAAAAATATATGCCTTATAAAATACTTCATAAAGTTCTCCTCTGTAAAACTAAAACTAGATTCCTTCCATAAAAATTTAATACCTAAAATAATTATTATTGACGAACGGAAACAATAACATCAAATATTTAATAGAGCCGTCTTTAATTTCGGCGGGAGTCACTAGTCACCTGTCAAATTGACAGCCAAGTGACAGCTCCCCACACCCACGCCGTATTCATCGGCTGTCGACGTGTTTGTGTTTAATTTGACCACCAGATGTTGTATGAAATCAATTTCATGGACGTAAAGTGTTATTGCAATCAGTAATGAAAGCACTCGAGGGTCAAAGTTGATAAATAAAACGTACTAGATAATATTATATGGCCGTCGTCATCGAAATAAAAAAAAACTAACCTATAAATACATAATTTAATAACGAATAATAAACTGTTAATTGATAACGTTTCCCAAATCAAAGTACATATATCTTTATTATGCGTCATTTTTTTCTTTCTTTTTCTTCTTTTTTGGCAACTTGACACAAATGATGCGTATGTTGTGCCACAGACAAATTAAGGTTTTTTTTTTCTTCTTGGTGGTGGTCCCTCCATTGTTTTAGTATAGAACAATTTTCAGCATTGTTTTCTAATATCGTCAGGTCTAAAGTCAAAGTCTAAGTAAAAGTCAATACAGTCAAGAAGTCAAGTCGGTCGATTCAGTAAAGTGGTAGACGCTTTACTGAAACTTTCGATGGAGTTTTGGAGGGAATACAAAATAGCAAGTTTCTGGATATTGCATCATTTTCTTAACTTGTGCATGAAAACGAATATCTAATGGTTAATATCCTACTGGTGTCAATATTATACATTAAAAACCCAGTTAACACAATTTTAGGAAAATAATACAAAAACACAACATCACTCTTTCACATTTCCGGCAAAACTCCCATTTTTATAGTTTAAAATAATTCAAGCAATATTTTTTTGCAGAATTTAAATTTGTAAAAGTATCGCTTCACAAAGTTATTAATAAAGTCTCAAATAACGTTGAAAATATCTGAGAAGCATCAAGAGTACCTTGTAGAGTGAAGTCGGCAGTGATAGATTACCCAACTTTGAGAAAGAGGCATGATGTATACTTGTTTTTATAAAACACAAACGTTGGAATTGAAAATTACTTGCAAGCTGATTTAGAAAATAACGCCTCCGTGGTCTAGTGGTATAGAGCGCGGCTCTTGACTCGGAGGTCGTGGGTTCGATTCCCGCGTTGGAAACATGTTATTTCCAAGTTTGGTTAGGACAATGCAGGCTGATCACCTGATTGTCTGACAAGTAAGATGATCCATGCGTCGGATGGGCATGTAAAAAGTCGGTCCTGCGCCTGATCTCTCACCGGTCGTGTCGGTCTTCCGTCCCACTGGGTTATGAGAGTAAAGGAATAGAGAGTGCTCTTGTGTACTGCGCACACACTTGGGCACTATAAAATTACTCCTGCGTAGCTGGCCTGGTTTCAATGAAACCGGCCACCGTCACCGAAACCGGTGTGGGAGCTATTATTATTGTGTCCTTTAGAAAACAAAATTGAAAACAAACCATTGCTGTATTGAAGAATAAAACTATAGTCAAAACCACTTTTAAGTAAATGTAAGTGTAACTGTTAAGTCAACATTTAAGTATTAATCATTATAAAAAGATTTTGTAAATTAACATACACTTTGAGACTAGCTTCGTAGCTTAGGCCATAGAAATCTAGATGATAAAGTACGGAAATTAAAACTAATTTCTTAATATTAAAAGACAAGCAAGGAATAAACAACATTGTTTGGAAACACATTTATGTAGCAGTACAATGTAAAATAGAAGTCAGTGAAATAATCGTTGAAATGCAAATATCTGCTAACGCGTAAAAGATTCATCAATTTGCATACAATATTGGAACACATCAAACAGACGGCCTGCGAAAAATTTCAAAAGACCCTCCTTAATTTAAAGCCAAACGTCCCTTATTGACAACTACCCCACTTAGGCATCACAGTTTACTTAGGCGTTAGGTATTAAATGCTCCCCTAAAGGGGAAACACACGAACTTGGCAAATATTTGATAAATATTGTACTTGTTTGTTTGTTTATGAATAAATCTGATGAGAAAATGTCAAGAACAGGAGGCTGGGGCTGGTTATAAATGTTACCACAGTTGCCTTCTTGTTTTGGGGTGTTTACTATTAGCCTTAGTAAAGAAAAGCTGGCGGTCTACTACAAGTATGATCTACTTTAAGGATTTAAATTCTGAACATTAATAAACAGGTACAAAAATATATAAATAAATGTCCCTATTAGGTACCTAAAAAGTACACATAACTTTTAGCTTTGATACAATAAGTAACTCTCTTAATGTCACACAATAAAGCAATAATTTCGGAAACGAAATCCATTGATTTGTCATCTTATTTTGGCGTATGTTGATGACGTCATGACGAGAAATGACGCCACGTGCGCGGCGCGTGTCGTCTTTAGCCGGTGAATTAGGTAGGGCCCAGGGGAGCCCTTACGAAATGTTTACATAAGGTCAAACGAGGTACACGCTGAAATAAATTAAGAATACTACATGGAAGGGGTAGGTTGAAAACAAGCTTGAAGACACTCATCTAGGGCAAGAGGAAAGGAGCAGCGTAGACACGTGTCACAAGGGGTCTGAAAATCTCTTGAACCTAGTGCACGGGATAGATATTTTAGTACTTAAATAAGTTGAAGTAGTACTTACACAACATACTAGTGCTTAAGTTACAACAAGTAAGAGTAAGACCAGTAAGGTTTTGAAAACCTCTAGCCGCAACTCGCAAGTCGCGACTCTTCGTGAGTTTTATTTGTCATCAGGCTGTCTGTCTGCTCATTTCGTAATTCTTTTAGTTCTTCAAATAATTTTGTTTCGCTACCTTAAAAAAATCTTTTCAATAGACACTGACAACGATCTAACCCAACAGCAAGCCCCTTCATGGCAAAATGTTGACTAGTGAGTCACCATTTTACCATGTAGGGTATACCACCCTATATTATGATAAAATCGCACATATGGACAATAGTGAATACACTATTGGCTTAAATAACAACTGCACGGGAATCGAACCGATGACCCCCAGTAATCTCCTTTGTATAATGTAATAGCGACGTAATGTTAGGGATTTTTTCGAATCCAATTAATCAATTCGGAATCAATAGCATCCATTGAAAGCAAGAAAGTTGCAACGGAACTTTTTGCAATTAGAAACTGAAAAGCTTTTGTATAATTACTTCGAAAACGAGTAAAATTAGACTTATAAAAAACTAGAATTCCTCATTCAAAATATTAAAATTCCAAACTCAGACTAGTGTTGTTCTTGAGTGCAGATCGATATATCGATGAAACGAGATGAGGTGAAGAATCCCATGTATTATCATTATATCGAGATTAAATCCTGCATCGGAAGTCGTATTTGTGGAAACCTACGTGCACTGTAGTGGTTCGAGTGGTTTCGAGTACCGGTGATAGATTTTTTGCTACGGAGGCTGTGGAGTTGTTTTATGATATTCCGACGACGAAGGTGGAGTTTTGATCTTATTTATAGCTATCTGCTACACACACCCTTTAATCTTGCTGAAGTAGTATTTATGTGTTTGCTGGTTTAAAAATTATAAACGAACTTTTCATTTATAGATTAAAGGGACGAACTAACAATTAGGTAATAATATCAGGCATTTTATTTCCATATTAAAGGTGCAAAACTATGTGAAATCGAATTTCAATCTGTTAACTCACATTATCTCTGAAAAGGGATGTAAGCTTACAAATTAAAGTCTGTTTCCGCATCACTATAATTAATGTTGGCTCTTAATTGCAGGTTCGTATAAAGATACATTTTACGAATATCAAAGGATTGGCTACGAATTCGCCCATTTAGCTGAACGGACAAACCGCATTGCCCCGACCCTTGATTGAACCGAAGGGCTAATTATCGTGGAATTCGATAGGGAAGACCCTGATATCGACACTGATTTGAGACTCTGTTGCCATGTAATCAGAATACCGCAACTATTTATTGCATAATTTAATTAAACAACTCCTAATTTGGCTAAGAATTTACCTGTAAATTTCATTTTCAATCGCGACACATATCTCATTAATTTTAACTGTCAGTTTGTAATAAAATAGTTAACAAAGTTTTTGGATTTATAATACATACTAGGTAATATTATAAATGCGAAAGTGTGTCTGTCTGTCTGTTACCTCTTCACGCCCAAACCACTGAACCGATTTAGCTGAAATTCGGTATGGAGATACTTTGAGTCCCGAGGAATGACGATCCTTTTTGTTCCGGAAAAATGTACGGTTCTTGCGCAATAATCGAATTTCGGCGCAAGTTGCGGGCGTCATCTAGTTCTAAATATATTATATTTTAGTACTGTAGTTTGCAAATCTTACCGTATTTTAGTACTTAATCCAAAATACGTCGAGATTATGATATAAATAATAACAGCTAACAGCGTATTCACTGCCTTCTTGCTATTTTAAAATCAAAAAGACCCCTACGCACAGTTACACAATATGAATCTCAAATGCGAAGGGCCTTTGTATTCCTATAATACAAACACAAAATCTCCATCAAAATTCACCTAAGACGCTGCCATCATTCAATCATAATTCATTTCACCCCAACTTCGGAAAATCTCTCCAAGTAGAATACCAACGGTTTAAAGTAGAGGACAGGAAAAACACTATTTACTAAGATCCCGCTCTGAGGGTTATAATCCCAGGAGAGTGGGTAGTGTCAGCAGAAACGCGAGTCGTAAATTATATATTTACGAGTCATATTTACAACCGCATTGTATCGATAACGAGGCACATAAAATGCACAACCCTAGTTGAGTGATCTAGTGTTGCGCTCAGCCATTTTACGGTAACAAATCGATTGAGTGCTGTGAATTGAATCTAGCGGTCACTAACTCAAAGTAAGTTGTACAAATCTGTCAAGTTTGAAACAGAAACGATTTTTTTTTAATATTTCGTATTGTTAGATATAAATTGTTTCTCCTGGCTATTGATTAGTCTGTATGTTAAAATGCCACCCATCATAATATGCCTTAAGACCACTTCTCTACCTAGAGTTCAAAATTCAATGTTTAAGGCTGTAACATATTTTTTTTTTATGAAATAAGGGGGCAAACGAGCAAATGGGTCACCTGATGGAAAGCAACTTCCGTCGCCCATGGACACTCGCAGCATCAGAAGAGCTGCAAGTGCGTTGCCGGCCTTTTAAGAGGGAATAGGGTAATAGGGGAGGGTAGGGAAGGGAAGGGAAGGGAATAGTTGAGGGTAGGGAAGGGAAGGGAAGGGAATAGTTGAGGGTAGGGAAGGGAATAGGGTAGGGGTTAGGGGATTGGGCCTCCGGTAAACTCACTCACTCGGCGAAACACAACGCAAGCGCTGTTTCACGCCGGTTTTCTGTGAGAACGTGGTATTTATCCGGTCGAGCCGGCCCATTCGTGCCGAAGCATGGCTCTCCCACGTGAAATTTAGAGGTGTTTCTACATATTGTAGATTGTCCAATGTTATTCATTACTTGTATGCTAATAGGTATTTTCTGTAAAATGTATCGACTTAGAAACTTTGTAAAGTCTACAGAATCTACAAAGTTTGATGAAACTTCTTTTAATGTTTCACTTTCGAAAAGTGAATATCGTTCAACTTGAACGATATAAATCATACTTGTCAGAGGATTTTAATAGTGTTTAAAGTTCGCGTCTTTCTTGATGTATGGCTATTAGTTCGAGCGATGCGGTAGAGCGGTTACTTGCGTTTTTCGTTTCGGATATTTGGAAAACTGTAGCGAATACTTTCGTCCCATACTTACGGTTAAATAGAACCCAATTCAAACGGTGTGTCATACAATCTTGTGATATACCTAGTTATATTTTCCAGTATCATCAAGGTACCATCAAGGAAATTGATTCATAGGCAGTTGACGGACCTACGTCATTTGATCGGCTGGGTTTGACGTCACAACGCGACCAAATAATAATAATAGCTCCCACACCGGTTTCGGTGACGGTGGCCGGTTTCATTGAAACCAGGCCAGCTACGCAGGAGTAATTTTATAGTGCCCAAGTGTGTGCGCAGTACACAAGCGCACTCTCTATTCCTTTACTCTCATAACCCAGTGGGGCGGAAGACCGACACGACCGGCGAGAGATCAGGCGCAGGACCAACTTTTTACATGCCCATCCGACGCGTGGCTCATCTTACTTGTCAGACAATCAGGTGATCAGCCTGCATTGTCCTACCCAAACTTGGAAATAACATGTTTCCAACGCGGGAATCGAACCCACGACCTCCGAGTCAAGAGCCGCGCTCTATACCATTAGACCACGGAACGCTACGCGACCAAATAACGTAGGTCCGCCAACTGCCTAGGAATCAACTTTTATGATAGTATATTTGTATGTACTATCAGAGAAGTTATATTGTTTGTTGTAAGTCCCGTTACCTCTAATTTAATGGTTCGAAACGCCGCGCCGCACATATTGTGGCCTCGCCGTAAATCATACATCCCCGCTGACACGGGAACTGCATTACAACCCGGGCGCCTTCGAGATGCATTTTTTAAAATGGCTGTCTCTGAAAATGGGGTTTCTTGAACCACGATAGTTCAATTTGCCTCTGGTAAACAGCATAAAGTCTACTTTATTTTAAAATATAAGTGCACTATCTAAAATACCTTCATAGGTTCTATATGGGTAAAAAGAACTTAACAACGATCATGATGATGGACCGCAGCAATAATCAAAATCGATACAAAATTGGCAATAGTTTGAAACTGCTGACGGTACATAAGCCGAAGTTTGGAAGTGACTTAAACAAGGGAACTCCGGTCACAGCACGGTCGGCTGGCTGTTTTTAACGAGCGCCCTGATCAGCAGAGACAATGCGTCTATTTGGTTTAACTAATTGATTTGTATAGAAAAAACATTTTAAAAATATTCCATCTTCCGCTCCGAGTGTTCTAATTTTAAAATTTTGCGGCGAGTGATTTCTTTTTTTTAAGTTTTGTTATCCGTGTAAAGATGGCGCCGTCGCCGTTGACATGGCGGCAAAACGGAGTTGGCGCGGAATTTTCGGAAAAGCAAAAACAGGAATCAATATAAATCCTTTAATGTTCCGTATGACTATTCAAATAATAATAAATCTACGGCGCGGCGAGTGATCTGCACAGTCACCATAAACCTGTCACCGATATATCTGCTTAATGTATGCTACTGAGAGATATACTATGCGCTAGCAAATATGAACACCATAGTCATTCATATTTTAAGCAATAAGTAATAACTCGCCTGCCGTTATATTTTAGTGTGTTATGAAATGCGGCGAAAATGTATGAATCTGACGACATTTTTATGATACTCTTCATACATGAGCTATAAAATATGATTGATATGAAAACAAAATAACCGGACCGAAATCACCTGGATGGATGACCAGACACTTCAAACCTGTACTTAATACAGGAATAACAGTACTACCAAGGAATAAAAAACAAAACAAAAAGGAAACACATTTAAAATAGCGCTACAGATTGTAAAGTAATTGTACTCTACAAAATGCTGATGCTTTGTAAAAGTTCGGCATTAAAGTGAGAATTTTGGGAATGCGAAAGAGAAATTCGGAAACAGTAATGGCGCGAAAATCCTCTCCCTAAGGGAATACGAAAATGTGAACACCGTATTACTGAAATAAAACTGAAATGAAAACGGCCAAGGTCGAAAAGGAACTAAGTATGTTACATCCTGTTTATAAAAGTGTATCAGTTTGAAAGTTCTATAGCACTATACAGCTTTACAAGGATGACAATGTCATAAAGGATGAGAAACTACTGTCACTCAAAATTACACTGGCAGTGATAATACATATAATTTATAACTTGGCCACGTGCAAAATGATACATGGATGACATAATACATTAGTGTGAAATTACTGTCACTCAGTAACAATTCACAAGATGGCTGCGTTAGTTCTAATTTAAAAAGTATCCTTGTAGGATTGTACACAGACAATAATAATTGAAGGAGTATAAAAAGGTAATACCTCAATATAGGAAATAATGCTAAAAAATACAAATTGAACACAGAAGTAGAAGAATACTCTACGAGTTTAAATCCAAAGTACCTTACAATTTGAGGAATCAATATGGTTATTTTGCACCTGATAGCTATGCAGCTGCGGCTTGGCAAACTTCCCATGCAGTCAAACTTATTCTATTGCTGTCAGTTATAATCTTATCCAGCGAGTTAGCTTGGCGCGTTATGGGATTAAGATTAAACCGTTGTTTACCCGAGGAAAACTTAGTTTTAAATAGAAATACTTTAGTTGAAAATCGGTCAAACAGTTATTTTTAAACAGCAACAAAACCGAAGCAAGCTGTCAAGGCAATGCGTACCTACTTATGGTTATTTATGAGTAACAAGATGACGCCCGCGCTTTTATCGCGCGGGAACCGTACGTTTTCCTGATGTAAGAAGTATCCTAGAATGTCCTTTCCCAGGACTCAAGGTATCTTCATACCAAATATCGAAGTAAAGTTGACATTTCAATCTTGACAGATGACGTCTTGGATACTTGCGTTTGGCCCATTAAAAAAAAGTAATAACCGTCTATGAATTGATGATAACTATGGTGATTACTCTAAATCGCGGAATCGCGTACATCGGTCAGTGGTTTGGACGTGAAAAGGCAACAGAGAGACAGACAGACAGACACATTTTTGCATTTATAATGTTAAAATGTTTATTTACTAATATATGCGCACCCTAAAAGTATTGCAATGAAAATGGGACCAAATTGGAGTGAAACCTAATATAACAAAACAAACATTTTGAAAATCGGTTCACAAACGGCGGAGTAATCGTTGAACATACAAAAAAAATATGTATCCACAGCCGAACATACTATAACCTCCTCCTTTTTGGAAGTCGGTTAAAAAAGGAGTTTGTCAAAACAAAACATAAAGAAGAATTTAGAGTCAAGAAAGTGTGACGTCGACGAAACCGCAGGGGTAGCGCTCCTTCAAGCACACCCCCTAGCAGATTATAACATGTAGCTCATAATGCTTAGCTGTAATTTGAAGCGCCTGTCAAGTATTGATTTCCACTAAACTTGTGGTGTATGGCGCAAATGAGATGTGGCAGCGATTTGGATAGCTGTAGTGTGTGGTGATAAAGAAGTCATTTAAATAAAGAATGAACTAGGCGTTCTAGTTGTGGTACGAGTTTAATGGTTTTAAGTTAGTAAAGTTCTGTAAGTTAGTAAAATCTTTATAATAGGCAGATATTATTGTAATGAGGAACATATACAGAAAAAACGAATTTATTTGTGTCTAATTTACAAGTAAAGGGATAGAAAATATATAAACAAATACTTCAATGTTAAAATTTTCGATAAATATTTTCAATCGATTTTTTTTTATTTGTTCAATCGTATCTCACAGAACAAATAAGAGCATATTGGCAGAAAGAAAAACGGGAAAACCAAAGAATTTCCTTCAATCAAAAGCAAATAAGTTAATTCTCTTACACCACACGCCAGCGTCACCCTACAAAAACAAAGTAGGGGTGGATTTGCGGAATTAAATAAAAAAATGCACCTAGCCGGACACCGAAATGGCGTCAACTCCGCTTTTAGGAGTTTTTCTAATATTATTACTACTGTCTATTGTTGGGGGAGGCTGGGGCTATAACAATCTAACAGACGACTCTTGACTTGACGATATCGGATATTTTATAGACCACTATTGAGTAGTAAAGTGTCTTGGCTAAATGGGAAATAGCTGACTTATAATATCTGAACAAAGAGTTTCTTGATTTTAGTTCTCGTGGACTCATATATATTATATTATAAATCAGGCCTTAGCCCACCGAAACGCTGTCAGCTGTGTAAAATTTAAGAACGAATTAGAAATCGTTGTGATGATGATAGAATGCTTAATTTCAAATTTATTTATTACGAGAAATGCACAAAAACATAATAATTGCTTTTTTTTTCGTATACCAAATACTAATATATCTCATCAAAAACATGAAATGAAAAAAAAGGACAGCCAAGTCTATCTACGCAATCTTTCTATCGTAAAAAGTTTACAGATCACATTCACTCTGCTAGAGTTAAAACATATTGTTCCGATCCAATGAAGATTGGTGATTGATTCGTCCGCCAAATCTCCGAAAAGGAAAAAAATCTAGTCTGTAAATAAACCGTATGCACCCTTTCTATTTGTACTAATGTAATTCATTGGACTTATCCATGATGCATGACCAGAGTCAATAATGGCGGCCGGACCCCCTCCACGGCGGATATAACCCTATGTTTTATTTATGACTCACCAAAGCTATAGTTTAAAATTACTAAATATTACTGCACTGACCATAGCCTATAGGACCAGAAAAGTTTCTGGGTTGTTAAAAAATCAAAGCTAGAAATATAACTTAATAGATAAATGGCCTATTGCTGGCGCTCTGACTAGATGTCATGATTGTTCTTGAGAATGTGGCAAAAATAGTTGCCAGGACTGACGTAAGAAATCGACGGCTAGTCAGAGTCTAGAAATTGGACCCCAGTTAATTTTCCACGCACCTACTAAATTTTACTATCACAATATCGGTCTAGTTCATTCGTCTTTAAATCGTAAAAGTGTGCCCACTTCTAGACGTGATTCACTTACGGTCAATGTAGAAAATTGTCCAGTCGACAACGCTACGACTGGGAGGCTAGTAGGTCCTTATTTTGTCAAAATCGTCTGGATTAATAATAAAGATTAACGAGTATTGTCCTTTTATTAGATGAGTTATTCCGAAAAGCATGAGCAGGTCCTAATACAATTAGATGTGTTTGACGCAAGTAATCTGCGAGCGACAGCCCCGATGGCTAGTGACGTTTTATTAGACGCGCGATACTTTGATCTCGCCGCGCCGCGTTTGCTATTACCAATTAGACGCGGCGTGTGATGCGCGGCGCGTGCAGGGTTGTCAATTTGCACTTATTAAATATTGAGACCCTTCTTTGTCATATTATGATAACGGTACGACAAAAATATTGTATAACATTTTCCCTGATAGGCCTGGTAGGTTTTTTGTAATCAAATATTTAAGAGAGTTGGATGAAAGCAGCAATATTTTGTTAAGAATAAATTGTGTTTCAAAATAATTCTTTTAGCCATTCACATACGGCCGCACTCAAAGACATTTAATTATGTTTAAACTTTAATGAAGAGGTCTGATTGACAGACCATGTATAGGGCTTATGTCAAAATGTTTTAATATTTGTCTCTCAGTGCGGCAGTTATTGATAAAATTAATCGAGAATTTACTACGCTCTGTTGTGATTTTATATTATAATCTTCAAGCTTTTTTTTTTTTTTTTTTTTTTTATTATAAAATTGGGGCCGTCTATAGACTGTTCGTCCATATCCTTTTTTTGTTATTTTATTATTTAGATTTTTCGCACCAAGGATAATTGAAATAATATTATGAATTTTAATTAATTGTGGTCCATCACGCCATGGACACTTTTTTTTTTTTTTTTTTTTTTTTTTAATGTGTATAAGTATGTATATTTAATAGAATAGAGTATAATATGTTATACATATAATAAATAAATATAATTTATAAATTGCATAATATTAATGTTTTGAACGGTGAGGTCCCAGCAGTCGGTGTGGCGGCCAGTAGATCCGACATTTTCCGATTTCCTTAGATTTTATGCTGCTCCACCCTTTGCCTTTAGATGTTGTGACATTGGCTTGGTGGAGAGGGGTCACTCAAGCTGGGTGGAGTTTCTAGGTTGTTAAAAAGATATCGTTCTGTGTCGAATCTACCCGCCATGTGGCTTAGGACTTTATCGTTCCTGTCTTTTATAGCCATTTTTATATTATAATCTTTTATGTGTTCGGTTGACACCTCCGTGGCTCTTTTTATGAAGCTTGCCACAGCGTCTCCATCAGTGTCAGTGTAATAGACACAGGTGTTAGTGTGCCGGGATATAGCAACAACTGCATGAGGAACGCTGTCATGGATTGCCAGCTTTCGGGACTTGGTCTGTATGATGATCACCGAAGGACTCGTTAATCCCTGAGCTTCATGGATTGTGAGGACGCGAGAGTCCGTTCCCGATCCATAGCCTGTATTAGTGAGGGCTGCTTTCTCCTCTTGTGTGTGGACAAGATACAGGGTATTTAGATCGGTTTTAGGTATTCTCGCTCCTGTATACTTCATTAGCTTTAGGGACCGCACAATTTCCTTCGATGAATAGATGTTATTATAGACCATGTTTAAGGCGTATGCCACATCCATAGGGCTCCTGTGTGTGCAAGACAACTCCTGGGTGATGCTGGTTACCAGGTTTGGACGAGTGTAATTAAGTTTAAAGAGGTTTTCACGCTCTATAAACGGAAGTTGGTTAATATCTCCAATGAGGATGACATCGTTGGCGCCTGTTAACTGATTCGCCATGACGATTGAGCCGAAATGGTTCATGAGGGCCTCGTCAACTATCAACCTTTTGTAGGTTCCTTTTGTCCCATTTACCAGCAAAGAGGCCATGGTACGAACTTTATCTTTAACTTTGTTGCCAGTTCGTAGCGATAGCCTTTGCTTTAGATCCTCGGCTGCTTCGATTGTAGTTGTTATTATAACTTCTGTTTCCTCATTGAAGTTATTAATGATCCAAGTTGTCTTCCCACATCCAGGAACTCCATTGACCCACGAGTAGTTGATAGGTTTCGCGAATATGTCCCAGTCCATGCTAGATTCGGGGTCCCCAGATAGGACTTCTGCCATTTCTAGTATCCTGTCTTCCAGCATTATTCTGGTACATTCCGCTATTACCACTATTGGATCCTCAGATTTTGTAATAAATTTGAGTGTTCCCGTGCGTTTTGTCTCATCCTCGTCCAGAACCACGAATCCGTAGTCGGCACTTAATGCCGCCATATACTGCCCTGTCATCGCCCCGGCAATTATTGTGGAGGTGACATTGTCGTATATGGCAGCTTTTGCATCCTCGAGTCTCACTTCTAACAGCTTTTGATTTTTCCGCTGATAGGCCTGCATGATCTTATTGCAGGTCAAGAGCTTTATGGTCTTGTTTGCTCTTATTATTGCCTGGAACTCGAGGAAGGCATTTATTATAGGATCTTCGGGGCTCTGGGCCAGTCTGAGTTTTGGCGGGAGCACTTGCCCGAGATCGGCCCTATATCTTTTGTTTTTATTTGCCGGTGTTTGTGTAGATGGTTCCCTCAAAAAAGCCTCCATTGCTAAAGCCTGCCGATTTGTTTGTGACGAAGCCTTGATCCGAGAAAGGGTGTTTTTATCCTAATCTTCTTCAAGCTTGTCACACACAGAGCAGGTAATGTAAAGATGTATATTATAGCACGATACATCTCGATACATCTCAATACATCTTTCTATAGAAATCGTCAGGAGACCACACACAGCAGCTATAATGTATATTTTTACATCTTCGTATCTTAAGATACCGAGCTATATGAAAATATACATTTATATTTTGATACATCTAAAAACATCTCAATACATCTCAATATATTTCTGTATATTACGATACATCTCTTCTCTTCATAGGGTGTTCAAAAATTTCTGTGATTATATTATATGTGTATGATAGACAGATACAGTGTTGCCACTTGCCACCTTAGCACAGCACTTCACAGCACGTACTGCAGGCAGTCTGTTCCCCAGAGCCTATATTTTCAATCACATATCTTCAATCCACATCGTTCTGTTTTTGGCACAATATGTAACAATGCGCGCATCAAAATTACAACCCGAATCATCATCTGATGAACTATCTAGTGAATCTAATAGCAAGTAACTCGAAAGGCCATATTATTACAACATAAAAAATAAGAATAGCCTGTATAACACTTTAGCAGCTGAAATGTGCGTCAAGCGGGGCGTTGAGCATTGAAATGAAGGGAAAGATACATTACATTACCTGCTGTGTGTGTGATACATTAATATAATGTAAAGATGTACATCCCGGGATGTAATGTACATTAATATACATTACCTGCTCTGTCTGTGACAACCTTTATCGTTTTGTGTCAATATTATTAATTTAAATTGTATTAACCAGATCACAAATCAAATAACATAGTTACATCGGTGTCCTCACATAAATCATTTTGATCCGATTCAGTCGGGGAGAGTGGGTAAACTCGACGTTAAAGTAATCGAATATCTCGTATTTGAACGGATATTGAATTTTGGCGCGCACATTCCGGAAGCACTACCATGCTCCTAAGATTTCATTGCGGGCCTTCTGGCGCCGAACTTTTTATCGTGTTTACGTTCTACAAACTATTTGCTGACTGTTACAAACGAAATGTTTGTTGATAAACACGTTGAGAACATAATCTGCGAGGAAAACATTCTTTTGATTTGAACAACACGGCAGTTGGAGTAGGGGCGGAAACACACTTGCCGCCCAGGCGCCTTGTAGCTTATTTAGTCTTTCCGTATCTGATTTAAATTTTACACAGCATTTTTTTTCTAGTTAATTGTAATATTATCCGCAAAAGTTATCGTACGGAAAATACGTTTCCTTTTTGTAACAGCAACATAAATAATTCAAGACACCATCAAAAGTTTACGCGTCGTAAAAAGCAAATATTATTAAGTAATATTTTTTACGATATCATACCATAGCACGAGTTTGGTCGCGTGCGTGATGGATCGTGATAAACGATTGTCTTCGTGATACATCACCATCTGATGCGTGATGACTTACCAATTTCGTCAAGTAGATTTGCGATGATGAATGATTGCGAGACTTTCGTGATTGGTATTGCGTTACGGGGGAAGAATGGGGGAATGAATTATGTGATTAAATTTTTATTAATACGTTATTTATGCAAATGGCGATTAGGACTGTGGAAATATTATTTAACGGTCGTGTTGAAACCGTTATTATCACCAAAACACAAACTACCAAGCGTAAAACGTTTGAAACGTTATTCCCCACTATAAAGTCCATTTTCGGTGGCTAATAAAACGAAGAATAAACGAAATTATTACGCGGCATTACATAAAATACCAGAGACATTTGTTTGGGTTGCCATACTTTTGCAAGTTATGCCATAAACCATGGCAACACAATTAGCGGATAACGGTAATGTTGCCAGAGCCGCTTCTAAATGAGTTATGGGGGTTAGAGGGGGGATAAATTGGCTTTGTCAATACATTAATGTTTTAATGCTCTCTTTAAGTGCTGTTATAATGATGCAGGATTATGAAACTTTCGGAATCCGCTTTGAAATCTTATTTTAAGGCATTAATCCTTTTAATACTTAGCAATTTTTGTTAGATTATTTAACTCGCACTTAGCTGGTTTTACACTACCCGCTGAGCTGATTTCCAATAGATATTTTCCCTTACATGTTAGCGCCATTTTATTTTTTTAATACTTGACATAAATACTACGATTTTGTCCCAGCTTTGTACATATTTATAGCTCACCTGTCTTCAATTAAAGTTATATAGGACAATAAAATACGGTCTAGACGAAAATATTTTCGGAGGCAAAATATTTTCGTGATTTACAAGTCCCGGTCCTTTCTCCTTTAATGGTATATGTATTAGGGTAGAAGAAATTCCAGCAATAAACTGCTGAGTTATTGCCGTGGGCGGAATTTTTAAACGTAACGTTATTTATCGTAAGAAATATAATGAAATAGTCTAGGTATCTGCCCTTGTAAATAGCAGAAATTTATCTTGTGCAACTTTTGAGATAGAAACATTTCCATTATATAAAATATCATTAGTTGTGGTCAGTTTATCACTTTATATAAACTATATTATATTTAAGATAATATAGTTTTAATTATTTTTAAATGATTCCCAAAACAAGTTAAAATTGTTGCATCTAAACAATAATAATTATTGTGATGCAATTGTTGTTTAAAACTCTTTTATACTTACCTGTTCGATTTTCAAAAAAAATCAAAATGGCGCTGTTGTCGCCGCGCGCGACCGGCAATTTTTTTTAAATTAAAAAAATATATTTAAGATATAATAAAAATACTAACATCGTTTACACCGGAGACCCTGGTCTTGTTCAATTTAGATAAGTTGGTGCCCATCCGGAGCCATCAATGCCACTCAGTCCGAACGCCACTCTCAGTCAATTTGGCACTACCACTATCACAGTACACTAACACTAAGTCTGTTCTGGAAGCTGCAAAAGAAAGCCAATGTGAATATTATGTGTTGTGACAAAATATTATATACCTAGGTAGAATATGTAAAAGCAAAAAAAAAAAGAATAACATCTTCTCGCATTTTATTTTTGAGTTGTTTTATTTGTTGAATGTTTTTAAATTTTGCCGCAGCTCAATATTTGGTATGTTAGATTACAGAACACAAAACACTATAATCCTAGAAAATTTGCAAAGACAGATATTATTTTTTAGGTTTATTTTCGCAAACATTTTTTTTATGTTGTTTCTTTGTTTAATTGATACGCCGCCCGCACCATGCCCAATCCAGTCTTTTTAGGGTTCCGTAGATAAATAGCAAAAAACAGAACCCTTATTTAGTTTTGATGCATTTTTTCTTTTCTTCTCTTTTATCGTAATTTTATGTTTTCATAGGCTTGTTGACATAAGATTGATTGAATAAAAATGTTGATGATTAATTAAATGAATGGAAGTTGATGATGATTCTAAAATAGGTCTGTCTCAAAGGTCGCAGGTACCGATACGATTGTTTTACATAATCGTTTTATAACCGAGTCAGCTTTCATTCAGGTCTGCCTACAAGCGCGTGGGCGGACCGGCCGCGAACCATCAATGAGCGTCCTACTTCACAACAAATAACAATAATCATCATCAATACTAAATTTAAACAGTGCAAAAATTTTTTTTCTTAAGAAAATAATATTTTTTTTTGTTGTTACAAAACTGCAGCAAGTCAAAGTCTGGATAGAAAAAAAAATAACATTAAAAATTATTGATGTTTATTAACGTAGCATTTATGGCCCGTTTCCCCTATTCCAAATTTAAAACAGATTAATTCGATTTACATTTAAACGAACGTGTCAGTGATAGTGAACCTTTTTGTAATAAATAATGAGGAAATGAATTACCACCCTATTTACCATTCGTATCAGTAATCTAGCGGGGTAGAAACCAATGAGTCACCCGACTTAACCGGTGCAGTAATAGCAATATTGCGTTCGCACCGCTATTATGTTTGCATTTATGTAATTTTGTTTTTCCTGTAATAATAATACAATATTATGTCAAGGTTATCAACTGGTGCACGGAAAGGTGTATTTAGAAATTTTCTTTATTCATATTTTTCTTATCCGGAAATGTTTGTTGTAGGCGTAAAAAGATGCTTGTGATATTACGATCACTTATTATTTTTAATTTGTATTTCTAAAAGTATTTAATCAAATCTGATGTATTTGAAATGAAAGACCACAAAAAGTCTAAACAACCAAGTATTTAATGTTCTAGCGAATGTACTACCAGTTAAACATAACTAGCTAAAATACATAACTACGTAGCTCGTCGATTAGTAGCAGATTTAAATGCAGCATTCAAAAGAAGGGTTGGGGACCCCTGCACGTCAATATTGCCATACTAAATAACATGTTGGGTATTAAAATCGTTCATAACAAGTAGTAGGCATGAGTACTCATATTTTTAGAGAAAGCTTCAAAGAGCTTCGTAACTTTTACTACAAAATGTTAACTAACTTGTTTGCTTTTTCAGTAACTGAAATTATTTCGGAGTTTTAATATTTCAATGTTATTTACTAACAAAAACAACAACAACAATCAAACAGAAAAGAAACTAGCAAAATAAGATAAAAAAAAACTAAAAAATATAACGTGCAATGTCACCTTGAAAAACTGATACAAAATAATTTTTACTCCTTATTTAGTCCTTTTGGGGTGAAAAAATCACAACAATTTTTCTGAGCACGTCTACGTATAGTCTTTAACCGTATGTGTGGCGATTTAAAAAATATAAATGTCACTTTCACGGGCGCCAAAAAGAGTTCGATTTTTGAAAATGTAAAACGTTCCACACACGATCGAGCCAGCACTGTTCCAGACCACACGCGTCCGTACCGACCGGCAGCGAGCCTCGCACTGGCCTCTCCCTCATTTCGGCACTCGGAGGGCGCAACTTATTTGGCCTCTTTGTTGTATCCCTAAGAGGGGTAAATTATTACGGTTTTGTGATAACATAATAGAAGTGTACACTAAATAATCGGTTAGATAACGTTTTTTCACCGATCGTTAAACTATCACTTAGACCCGAGAAAAGGAAGATGGATGCGCGATACTCGTAACCCATGGAAGAACAAATAAAGTTCTTTAATTTGTAATTTATAATTATTAATTATGTAATCTGATGAAGCTGCACAATAGTAAAAGTAGCATGTAACAAATATAAATTAAGCATGTAGTTGCTTGAAACAATGTGACTATAAACAAGACCGCTTACGAATAATTTACTGCGACATTATCATGCCTTCATGAATGAAAGACGATTACAAAACAGCTGTGGACGAAATGTCGACGAAAATACACACACAGTCGGCGACTTAACATGTTCACTTATTTGTAGGACACAATTTTACTCCATATGGTAATGTTTATAAGGGTTATATTGGTACTCTATTATTTTATTAAAACGTGGGTGTGTATTTCAGCGTGAGAACTAAGAAAATTAGAATGGCTCCTATGATTCTTACATAACATCTCACTCAGTGTTACATAATGTTATTGCTTTATAGTGGATTTTTGCAGAAGATTTAAGTTATAATATCTTAAATCCGTATCATATTTTGTGTTCAGAAAACGGTACTATTTTGCGCGTGATTGCGATCTAAAGATACTTAGGTGGGTGTCTAGATTTAAGAATGAGAATAAGAAGAATGAAAGAAGAAGAAGAAGCGTGATTTTGACTAACAACTGAGAACATGCACCTGTGAGGCTGTGATGTACGATAATAATTGATACCTACTATATTAGCTTTGTGACAGTCCGGGCACTGAGCGTTCTTTTAAAGCTTTATTATTTTTTCAAATCAGTGAAAAAGAAACCGAAAATCCTATTATTTAACCTACCAACTCCCAAGCGGTCGAATTCGATCGCGATAATAATAGAATAACAATAGATTTCCAAGAATCCGCGATCGAGGGATTGAATCTTTATTTAATGAGCTTAATCATTATTGAAAGTGTCACTCAAACAGTTTGTTAAGACTATTTACAAAATTAGAAAAGAACAAACAAAGAAAAAAACATACGGGTCAAACGATTTTACTTAAGCAGAAGGTATCCATTTTTCTGTACAAATATTTAATTGAGACTACGTTAGTCTGTACCTTATGTAACCCAGGTGATACAAGCTAGCGGTGCGGGCGCGATCGATGGTCGGAAGATAACGCTATCACAGACCATCACCCGCACTCAGCTTTTAATGGCAATGCGATACTTACCGTATTTTTTCGTATAAGTATCTTACGTTTCACTTATATGGCTCATGGTTATTGGTTAAATTCACAAAAAGTGTCTATGACCAACCACAAGCTGAATATTAAAAAAGGTCCAAAATATTGTTTCCTAAACGGGCTCAATTTAGCCCATTCTCCTTTATCTTGAAAAAAATATTTAAAAGTCAACAAGTAAAATAGTAATGTTCAAGGCTTTTTATTCCTAATCTTTTGATATTACCTACTTATCGCAATAAATATTAATACAAATACTACCAACGTACGAAAACCTTACAAAAATGCTACCAAAAATTTGTAGCCTTTTTAGTTCATTCCAACGCAGACAATTCAAAAAGTAATATTTAGCATACGAAACGACGATACAATTTTAATCTCCCTGTCGGTTTAGGTATCATTGCGGGAACCCCTCACGTGCAGACCTTGGAGTCTAGACGTGCTCTTTATGGAGGTTCACATGAAAATTCCACTCAAATTGACTTTAAATCTAGCTAATTGGTATAATATTGCGGTTAACTTAACTGGCCTTGAATGTTTATTTGAAGTTTTTCATGTGCTTGGTTTATGTCGTCAAAAATATATTTTTTGTTGTCTTTACCTAATATGATAAGTATTTTCAATGAACTCAAATAATTAATATTATTTTATACTTAAAAATGACTCAAAAAGTCTCAGATAATCTTGATACTTGCTATAACTACAAGTCAATTACTCCGAAAATGTATCCCGCAAAAATATCTTGACATGTTACGGACTGCGCTGCGGGCACTTCTATCCGCATGTAGCCAATTATCCGTACAATATCAGGTTTAATTAACAAGAGCACAGTCCACGTCTTGGCAAATCATCTGTTTTTTCCGCAAGCAGTAAGTCAGGCTATTTGATGGATCGGTGGGTTTACTGCCCCCCATAATGAGCGGAATCGGGGAGGGCTTTATCTTGCATGCCTGATGGATGCCGGGGCCGGGATGTACACAATATTTTGTGTACAACACTCGCTTGTTAGAGATAATGGCGTGTTCACCAGATTATTTTGCTTGAGCGAAATAGTTTGAGTATAGAATATAAGTTGACTATTTTGAGGTAAATGGAAGAACATCAAGTATAAGCTTATATGTTTTTAGCGGTGTATAATTAATATTATAATATCTATAGACTTAAAACTATTTTTTAAGCCATTGCATAGCTTTTATCGCGAGCTTTGAGCGCGGCGACGAAATCAATAAATTCCGTAACGAAAAAATCTAACACATCCGATCCGCATAGCCTTGCTACACACGTGTAAAGCACGTCTAGACTCTAGACGTTTGGGAATTATAATTGCACAAGTTGATAAAAATGCAATGTATGTAATAGCTTTACCGCGGCAGTCCCCGAGTACCACACGTATTTTTAGTAATGTTTTTATTAGTAAAAAGAATAAAAAGCCTTTGCCAAAAAATTATTTCGTTATATTAGACCTTAATAAATTTACTTCAGTCTTCAGCGGCAAGTAGTTTGCATGTTATCTTACGTAAAACTAATACACAGGATGTAACTTCGTACGACGTAATTATCCTGGAAGAGACAATTCGATACTGTAAACGTGTCGCGACGTGACGCAGCGGCGTGACACGTCTTTGATGTGACGGCGTAAGTTGAGAACACTCTGCATACGCCGTTTAACTAAACGCCGCCAACTTGCAACAAACGGTACAAGTATCAAGATTCATCGGTTTCGCTAATTGACAGGCACAAGTTGGTTGCCAAAGTTACGTGCTATTTTACAGGAGTTACTTTAAATAAATATATTATGTACAACAGAAAGTAGAGAACTGAATTTTTTCTGGTTATCTATGCTAATATCGTGTTCCTTGATCGTAGAAAAGCTATTATTTCTTGATATTCAAAATTATAATATTATTGTCATTAATAAGCCGAGATTTTCAAGGAAACTCAAAACAATGAAGTACCTTAAGACGCTCCCCCTACGGAGATACTGTAATTTACCGTTTTTAGAGTGTTATTAACTTATAATTTAATGAAAGCTATAAAATTATATTAAAAATACAGCAATAATCTTCAGCATAATATGAATATTACTTTCTCTGTTATTAATTTTCTATTATGAGTATACTCATGATATCAGCTTCCAAAGTAATACCAATTTATTTAAATTCAAGCATACATTCATTATCTAGTAAACTTACAAATTACGTTTTTTTTAAACACAATAGATCGACCATTTCATTAACTACATATTAGCCGTTTGAATTTTTTAGGTCAATTTTGAACTAAAAAAAATGGTTTTTGGTACGATCTCGGCAACGCGGCAAATGTATGTCCAAGGTCGTTTGCTCAGGGGATGGCCTTAATACTCGAATATTATTAAGTCTACTTTATGAGGCAAACAGATGTCTCGATCTATAAAATACCTTCAGAACCTATAATCACAAACCTAACGTCTAGACCGGCGGAGTCTGGAATGTTAAACAAGGGGTTTCGTACGAAAAACATCTCTATTATGCGGTAGACGGGCTCGGAGCGACGGCCTGCTATACTAATTGCCGTAAATATAATATAATATGTACTTGTAGTATATTCTACGCTAATATTATAAATGCGATAGTGTGTCTGTCCGTTCATGCGAGAGTGGAATCGATTTTAATAAATTGGTGATACTTTGAGTTCTGAATAAGGACAAACCGAAAACGGTTTATAAATTATTTAATACTTTTTAGTAAGTATTTTTAAATCCTCACTATTTTAATCACCCTATAACATACATACCATACGTACCATACATACCGTATATCATAATATAGTTTCATGAGCTATTCGTGTAGAGAAATAGTATTTCTATTTTCTAAACGTATACGAGGTGTGTAACCTTTCTTTAATGATTTGTTGTACAAACTGCGCTGTCTGCGACGATACTCACCCCTACTATGGTGCAACGTTAAAATATATATTACGAGCTTTTGCCCGCGGCTTCGCTCGCGTTAAGAAGTAATATTATGTACAAACTTTCATCCCCTATTTTAACCCCTTGGGGGTGGAATTGATCAAAATCCTTTCTTAGCGGATGCCTACGTCATAACATCTACCTGCACGCCAAATTTCAGCCCGATCGGTCCAGTGGTTTAGGCTGTGCGTTGATAGATCACCATGTCAGTCAGTCACCTTTGAGTTTTATTTAAATAGATTTTACCATTCAAATTTAAAAGTAATTGCGGTTAAGTTTCAAATATGATTTCGCGAAGCATTTTATCCGAATCCGTAACCGTATCCATAATTATCTACATCCATATCCAAAACCAAATTTGAATTCGATTATAATCTGTGACTGTACTCATATTCGTATTCGAAAGGTAAATATTATGCTGAGATTTTCCTTCATTTAATCTGAAATCTCAGTCTATCGTATAACCTTATTTCTGTAACACATATTGCGACAAATAAATTTTTTTTGAAATAAGGGGGGCAAACGACCAAACGGGTCACTTGGAAAGACTGGAACCACAGTGGAAAGCAACTTCCGTCGCCCATGGACACTCACGCCGGTTTTCTCTAAGCCCGTGGTATTTCTCCGGTCGAGCCAGCCCATTCGTGTCGAAACATGGCTCTCCCACGTTATGACGTCAATTTATTGTTATTGACGTCATAAACTATTTTCAGAAGCCATTATTTCAAATTCAATCGAGTGCAAACCTTAGTAGCATATTTACTATGATGGTACAAATGAGAACTTCTAATATTTTTATAGTATCGTGGAGGAAGACGATTTATGCCCGAAGGTAGACGGCTATTGGCCATACATCTTGTGAAAAATGGGATTTATTGGGAAGTAGCCATCATTACCGTCGATATTTCACGTTATTAAAATTACTCAACAGTAGACTGTTAGAATATTACCTTTTGAGAATCAAGACTGTTTACAATAAGTTTTCTTTGCATATCTAATATGCAATTTTCTTCAAGAATTGAATCGGAAGATTTTAAAGTTTCGAACAAACACGCACCTTACCTAAGTACTTATTACTGCAGAATAATTTATTACTTAAATGAATTATGTTTGTCCTTCATTGACAGAAATGCTTACAAAATGCCCAAAGCAAACAAATCTTTTTGCTCCTCTTTGTTTCCATTCACTCAACATTCTAAGAAATAAATTAAGTACCTCATATAATTATATCGGCTCTTTAAAATGATATGCTCACTTATTACATATAACTTTTGTTCTTGCGACTTAGATCGTGGCCGTACTATAAAATTTCATGCACCTCTCAGCACGAATTGGCTGCATATCAGAAGTTAAAAATGTCCACATAATTTATAAGCAAATCGGTAAAAAGTGGACAAGCGCGAAACGGAATATAGGTAGAGGTTGCGTACTAAATTCAAAATAGTTTAGCTTTGCCCACGAAAAATTAAAATACGGTATCTGCATCAATACCGCTACTAAAATACTACAATCTTATCTGGCTAAAAAGTTGCCTATACTTGGTACTACTAATTATATATTCTGTGCCTATACGCTGATCCAAAACGCATTCTACTACCATACCAAATTTCATTAATATCCGTTTAGTATTAATGAAATTTTAAAATAACAACTTTTTATTGATCTAGTGCGTGTGATGATGATAGGTTAGTTAAAATTGAATATATTTTTTAAGGACCAAAATGCAAAATTTTTGCCCTTCTATGATATTGTGAAGGCAAGCAGCAATGATGCTGGTAAGATTTTTGCTTGTCTCTTGTATGTTTCGTGAACACACAATTTTCATAATACCCACTGTACAAAATTTAACTTTCGAGCTAAAAGTCGAACAACGTGTGTATTACGGAACCCTAAAACGCTGTAGGATATTGATGAGGCTGTTATTGGCTCCATTTTTAACATTTCCCTCCCTTTAACCTTCTTTTGACATTGTTTATCCACTTTTTGTTTCGACCTCGCTTATGCATATTTTGATGAGGTCGTTGAAACCAATTTTTCACATCTAATGTGCTGTTGTATTGGTTTTCAAACAAGCAACGTCTAAAATTTTCTTCATGTAGGCAAATTCTGGTGAATTCTTGGTATGTAGTTTGTACAATATCAACACTAACATAATATGAAGGAAAGTTTCGTTTGCTTGCGTAAACTACTTTGGCTTTGAAACTACTGAAGCGATTCAGACAGAATGAAAGGACTTGGCTACTTTTTAATGCGGAAATTTTAGCACTTACCGTTGCTAGTGCTATTTTTACAACTAATATTAGTGGCAATTTATTGCAAAATAAAAATTGTAACCAGTAACCTACTTAAGTGAGCAGCTACGTGTGTATCTCGTTGAAAAATATCAAAGTTACTGACTTTGGCTTTTTACAACAATATGTAAAATGCAAATACGTTCACTTTTTGCCCTCCGTTTTTCAAATCCGCGTTAGCAAATCCACTTCAAACAAATCTAAATCCTTACAAAATCGATGAAAAACCAATTTAGTCGAATTCATCTCGATCTAATAAAACCCCGGTATAGTAAAAACTTTTTAATGCACCGCCATTACAGCACCTACATAAACTGCCACTTATTGTTCCATGAATATTTTACTAGAATTGATTTTTCGTCGTCGACATTTTTTCATCTCGGGAATTTACGATTACTTTACAGCTCATAAAAATACTTGACGGAACTCGGTACAGTTTACAAGATTTTAAAAGATGTAAGACTTTGAATTTTCATTTTCCAGGTCTTGCTTTGTTGTAAATTGTAGCTTATAGGTGCTAGAGGCTCGCATAAAAATATTTAATCAATACTTAAGTTAATCAATGTTGCAGTATTTGTCTTATACGTTGGAAAGCCCATTTGTCGGATTTTGAATGTTATGGAGATGTTATGGCTAGTTTGTGTATTTAATATACTTTAAAGTATAAACAGAAATTTAGTAAATAAATAGTTTAAACAACAACTAGTTAGTGAAAACACTATGTAACGTTTTAAACAAAGCGTGTAACAAACTAACAAACAGTTTAACACATTACCACGTAAAGTTGCGGTTGAACCTCTAATTAATAACTAAAAGTTATCGAAAACTATTTACGAATCATTTGCACAGTATTTCATTAATGTCGGACGAAACTCAGACAAGGGCAAAGTGACCCTTGAAATTCCTGAAAAATGAATCAACACGCGAAAATGCACCTTACAACCTTTGCATATAGGGCCCAATCGTTTGAAAATATAATACTGCGCTGAAACATTCAGTTTCAAACTCGACGGTGCAATCGAATTTGAATTCTAAGTGAAACTATTCAAGTGTTACTTTTGAAAATATGTTAAGGTTTAGATACTTTAATGTAACCAGTAACCACTATTAGAGTAAACGTGAGAGATTAATAGTTAAAATCTGGAATTATGAAATGTCAATCCCGCCGTGTTTGTGGGTAAATAAATAATTTAGCTTTTGTGGTTGTGGTGTACCGTACATTATGACTGATTTATTTTGATTAAATAATTTGCAATCTTTCAATAGATCGTTTTACCTTTAATTATAATATTAACTTGAAAGAAACTGAGTTTAAGCTAACTTAAATTTTATATTTTAGTAGCAAGTAAGGTAGTGTCTTTTAATCTGTTTTTTTACTCTCATTTTATTTATGGATCTTAGCACCCACGGTGGCTAAATCTCATTTTGCTAGTAAATTAACTTGAAACTATTTGCTTACTTATATATTATAATACAGGAATACAATTATTTACTTACAAAAAAGAAGTGGTTTTTGTTTATTTTTTTTTTATTTGCTTTAAACTTTGAGCAATAAATACCTTAAAATTCACATGTTCGTTAGAATATTTAATATTTCGCGTTGAAAACGTGTAACAGATGTGTTTCGAAGTAAATCAGTACATAAAACCGGGGCTAATCATCTGGAAACTATTCAGCAGGAGCCTGAAATTTCACACAAAAAGGTTCAGGGAGTCGTCTCCACTCAACACGACCAGCTAACGAGAGCTCTGAAAAATTAGAACGCGTCTCTTTGCCAACATGAGAGGAATGTTTAGGAGTTTTCGAGGGTTCAAGTAACGTTGGTTTAGGGACGACGGGCGTGCTCACCCAGCCATTGTTTCCGCATGATTTGACGTGTCATTGCCATACCTCCGTATGAGATAAAGTTAAAAATGAATCAAGGAGTCATGCGTCGGCTTATCTCTGTTATGCCGACATAAAACCAAAACTCCTCCATGATAACGAAAGCAGGTTTATCATTATAAGCAAGTCATAAAATTGAAAAATGTTCGACAAAATATGCATATTGATGATATATAAACCTTTTACTATAATAAAGTTTAACACAAATATACAGCTTCTAAATCTGAGTACTTTGTAAAAATGCAATAAAGTGCTTTACTTTAAACAAAATCATTTTTAAAAAACATGGTAAAACCATAGACTAAGCAATTTATACATGGTAAAACCATATAATTTTCAGCAACTTCCAATACGTGATTAATTAACAATTTCGACTAACATATAATATTGCCCGGTAAAATACCGTTAACATACTAATTACCGGGTACGCCCGGGCACAACCGGGCGTCTAGTTATTCAACAATATCCGGGTGCAGACGGCAGTTAACACGGTGCCGCTGGCGGGCGGAACTAATACCGGCGCCCATCAAAATATTACCGGGCTTTACTTTCACTTACACCCCGTAATGCCGGTAATAGAAAAAGTTGGACACCGGCAAAACCCTTCAAAATTATGCACGAGCCTAAAAGGTACAGTAAAAGTGAAAACAGACAAGCCAGACTTTATACAGAAGTAGATAAAAATGTATAAAAAATAAATTGATAAAAATATAAAAAAAAGGTTTATTTCCGAATAGGTTACATAATTGTAACCAATACAAAATAAGTCTTTCTTTAAAGTCTATGATGCCTACCACTGCCAGTAACTGTAACCACTGTATTAAGACTCATAATATAAAAGAAGTGTTAGCGGATGTCAATGGACAAGCTACATGATATTATATTTATTTAAATCAATCAGTATATTATGTTAGTCACTATATATAATTTTAATAAGTGATTATTATATTTTAAATATTAATAAGTAAGGTACTTGATTTTGACAATTAGTTAGTTATAAATGGGCGGTAGGATTATTTACTTCCGTTATAACTTCCTCTTCTCATATTATCTAAAATAACATTAATTAATATTTAGAATTATGTACTTAACTTATTCTTAGCCATTCTTAATTTTAATGTATTTCTTTATGATTTTGCTATATTTGAATTGCCAACGGAAGTTCGTTTCTTTTGTGTAAAATGGTATAAAAGCCAGCCATATTGCATTGATTGATTCATTCTGTAATTAACTTTGAGACATGTAAGGTAAAACTCTGCTCGAATAAATATCGCTCAATGTATAATTCAAGACTTTTACTATTCTCTAACAGAAGTTATCGAAACACAATAGGATTTAATTTCTACAAACTTATATTATTACATAGTAGATTTACCACTATATTAACTAAAGCTAAGTAGTAAAGTAACGTAATCATTTTAGTAAATCTAACATTTTACATATTACCGAAAACAAGAAAAAGTTTGCTTATTTATCTTTCATAGGTGTGCATTCTTTAATTCTAGACTTCATATTTCTTTATCTCTTCAACTCAGATTTCAGGCTAAGGCGGACATTAAAATAAATCCCCTACTACACATACTCTCGGCAGTCAACATAACGAAATTATGGGCTCAACTGATCGAAAATCTATATCGCACTTTGAAGAATATAAATCTGCTATGTTCAGAAGTGCTGAATCACCTTAATAAATTTCAGGAAACCCAATGACACCCCTCTTTGACGCGTTTAACGGAGCAACAGAAATATTGAGGGGATCACGCGTTTTAGATAAGCTTGTCTTTCAGAAATTCTCTGAAGGGCCCAAAGCCTGTACGAAATGACAAATATTTATCATAAGGCCTATTCAAGTCCGTCATATTCTGCCGTCATGTTTGATTGCATATAAAATTATCTTTGAATAAATAAAACTACTTAAAGTTTATGTTTTATCGTACAAAACTTATAAAATAATTCGATACTAGATAAGTATTTTTGTTTTATCAAACAAGTAGTTTCCAGCCACAAGTTTAGGCAAATATTATCTTATATTCTTGAGTTGATGTCAAGAAAGTATCACAGATTAGGAAGTTGCACACGTCTCTATATTTTAAATGTATATGTTACTCACGTGTATATCAAATTATAGGTACAGTTAGATTGACTTCCCTATTTAGATAAGATTTGGCTTATCATGATTGATGGCTTCTCCTCCACTCTCGTGTAATCTCGGCGAGGCATTTTTCAAACGCTCTTAGGCATCGTTTCTGCGAAATCCATTACATTAGGTGCTGTTACAAATTTGTTGCTCAATTTTGGATTAATTGATGTACACGTTGAGACGATGTCGGGATTAAAATTCAAAAACAGAACTTGACACGAATTTTTCTCCAAGTCCTTGATTACTGATAGTAGATTTGATGCCACCGTCGAGTCCATGAACTTCAGGTTCGTCCCGTCTAAAATAATATTCGACCCTTCCCCATTTCTATTAGATACGTCGAACACCTTCCTTCGTATATGATCTGCTGCACAGTACGATAGTCCCTCGGATAGCGGCACAACAATAAAATAACCTTTTACGCTACGCAACACGTTGAAATTGACGGCAGGTCTGGCAGTTTTGTACAACAACATCGCTGCATCGATAATCACTCCGGCGACAATTCCGTATTCCAACCCGATGGATAGGCATATAATTATTGTGACAATTAAAACGAACAGCTCCTTTTTGCTGGTAAACCATAATCGTCCAACTATAGAAAAATCTATCATGGCGAACATGGCCGTGATGATCAGTCCCGCTAAAGATGCTTTGGGGATATAGTAAAAGGTAGATGTCAGTAAACTTAAAGCCAAAAGAATAACCGCTCCTTTAAAAATACCTCCCGCTTGAGTTTGAACTCCGGAGGCGTGATTCAAAGCCGTTCTAGTAAAAGATCCGGTAATTGGCATGCTCCTCAAAAATGATCCCAATATGTTACACAACCCGAGCGCTATCATCTCCTGAGTTGCATTCACTGGCGTGCCGCCAGAAAAAGCCTTCGCAATTGCCACCAATTCGAGTATCGCTACGAAAGGAAGAATTATAGACTTTGTACCTAACACGTCAACCATTTCGGAAAAACCGAGAGTTTCGTTGCCGACAACTGTACTGAACGGCGGGGGTTCGAACTTGGGCAGCCCTCCACCAATATCACCGATCAGCACTAACGGTTCATTGTCAGTGGACACTTTTATTATGTACGCAACGATCATTCCAAGAATTACGACAATAGCATTACGACTCAAAGATGTAAACCATCGCACCTGCTTTCCAAAGCCATCGTTTCGGCTGCATCCCTTTCCGAGACGCTGCAGAGACATAAGGATTGCTATGGTAGCAAAACCTAGTATCGGATCCCAAACTTTAGCAGTCTTGATGTTACGGAAAAAGTAGTAAACTGATTCTGCAAAATAGTTTCCAGATGGGCCCGTTAGTCCAAACAATGCTTTCAACTGGGCAGACGCAATCTGGAGAGCGGCAGCTGTTGTAAATCCACTGATGACCGGCATCGATATGAACTCCACCAGGAATCCAAGGTTGAATATTCCCATGACCAGCTCTACGCAACCAGCGAGGAAAGCAGCAAGAACGGCGAAATCAGCTGAATAGTTTTGAACGTATTTTGCGATCATCGATGACAGGATAGCTGTTGGGCCAACTGTGACGTCTTTGCAGCTTCCGAACACCAGGTACACGAATCCTCCCATGAGCCCAGCATAGAGACCGTATACAGGGGACAATCCAGCAACTACGGCGTATGCAATTCCTTGTGGTATCGCCGTCAATCCCACCGTCACTCCTGCTATGATATCTTGAAGGAGCTTCAAGCTGTTGTATTGCGGAAGCCATTCGATGATCGGTATTCTCTTCTTAAGGAAGCTTACACTGCAGACATTTTTGGCACATTTTCCGATCGCACTTTGCTCATTGTCACCGGAGATTGTCGGAACCGTCATGGTACAGTCTCAAAATTTAATGAGAAGATACGGTAGTATTGATGTATTTATATCCTCTTGGACGATCAAATGTACGAAAATCTGCGATAAAAGATTGGAAAAGATTACATGATTTGAGTATCCACATAACATGATAGTGTGGCATGTGTGACGTAAAAAAGTGACTTTATCGTGAAAATGCCTAAATATTGTTACTAAGGAAATCTTTTGTGGACTGTTGTGAATTTCAGATGACGAAATGGTTCTAAGATTTAATCTTATATAATACTAGCTTTTGCTCGCGGCTTCGCTCGCGTTAAAAGTTAAAATTATTAATTAGTAGTAGTATCAAAGTTTCAGCCCGATCGGTATAAATTAACCATACAAACTTTCACCCCCATTTTATCTCTTGGAATTGACAAAAATCCTTTCTTAGCGGATGCCTGCGTTATAACATCTACTTGCATGCCAAATTTCAGGCCGATTCGTCCAGTAGTTTGGGCTGTGCGTTGATAGATCACCATGTCAGTCAAACACCTTTGAGTTTTATATATATTTAGATATATAAAGATTTTGTAAATAATTACGTATTATTTAAATTATCATTTACTAATAGATAGAAACTCCGCTTCCGCACGCGCACCCCCGCCATGGTGACGACCACTTTGCAACGGGCCATGCAGCAAAAATCGTAATATTTTAATTTCGCCATAACTTCCAATTTTCCAAACGTCCAATTTTAATCGTTCAAAGAAATCAAAGGCCAAATATTATCTACATAAACTGTACTTAGTGATGAAATAATTTATTTTAATAATAGTATAATAATAGTATTAGTAAAATAAACGCGTTTAAATGTAGTCCAAAAAAAAATCAAGATTTATAAATAAAAATGGTTGTTGTGCCTCACTCGACATAGATAGGTATAGTGTGTCGCGGACTTTTTTGTAGATATAAATATAAGATTTACAATGAATCAGAACATTTTATGACTCTATCTTTTATAGTTTAGGCAGTGTACGCAAAATAACTTTCTGGTTGATTTTTTACACCTGTCCGAAAAACCCAAATATGTTACGGACCCCATTTTTTTTTCAAATTTCAAAATAAAATTTAGCCTATGTTAGTCGTGGATAATTACGAATTGTGAAAGAATTTTTAATACCGGTCTAGTAGTTTTTGAGCCTATTCATTACAAACAAACAAACAAAGTTTTCCTCTTTATAATGTTAGTGTAAATCAAAATATACGTCTGTTTGTATATTCATTTGTAAGTTTGGAAGTTATAATATAATATGTCCCGGTACAATGTTTTTTTTATTCAAGCCTAATTAGGAACATAATTTTATTTTCGTCCGTTTATTTGGAAGTTACGATCCGGTAGAATATGTTATTAAAAAAAAAAACAACCTAAAGCTTTATTAATAAATTAGATTTTTTTTATAAAAAACGCATTTCACCGTCACATAACTTCCAAATGGACGCACAAACGTATTTTTATCAGTAGTGAAAAGGTTAGCTATATTTCTCCGTATCTCCGGCTACCAGTGTTTGTGTGATAGGTTAAACCCCAGATAAGGGTGATGTAGGAGCACATGACCACGCATACGTTCAGCGCATTATCCGCAACCAATTTCGTCACTGATAACGCAGGATTTTCAGCCTTACGCCCTTGAGATAAGAGAGGTCGCTCGTAACTCCCTGGACCCTCATCCTGACTTTTAAGTTTTAAAATGAAGTTCGTAATCGCAGCTGTTGCGTCAATTTTATCAATTTTGAACTATGAAAAAGTTATTTAATATCAGCATAAGTAATAATCGATGAACATTAATAAAATTATAATAGACGCAAATTTTTGTGCTAAAAATGCTGATCGGAATAAATAAACAAAGTATTCAAAATGTTAGGCTTACATGCTACGAATAATAAAAACTAAGGAAAAGTAACTCCGTCAAAAAACATGCTCCACAATACTTGTCAAAAAAGTGTACCTTAGGTACACATTTCAATACATTTGCAATATTTAGATGACCTTGAGCGGCACTAGGCTGACGTTACATGACAGATCAAAAGGAACCTAATTTAAAGCGGTAATAGTATGGGAGTTACGATTCCTTAGTTTTTATTATTCGTAGCTTACATGTAACAAAATTGAAAATATTAACGATACGAACAAATCTACTTCTCTAAAATTGAACTCAATTAAAACTAATCTTAACCCTCATCTTGATAGCAATGACGAGCGCCGACAATAGCTAATCAATCATATTTTTAACTGAACTATAATGACTGTAATCAGTAATGATAGTTCACGCGTCATCCATCATCATTATCACGCGGAGGGGTTCGCTAAATTGATTGCGAAAGCGTAAAAGGGTGTAAAGTTAATCTTTTTTCGGACTATTATGCTTTAATACAGTGATGACGATATAAACCATCTTTAAATTTTTACTACATGAACTGGAATATTTTTTTACTACATGAACTGGATTTTATCAACAGCTCTTGACTTAGAAGGGTAACTTACTTTTGATGACTGAGTACTGATCAGAAAATAACTTACCTGAAACAATAAAATAATATTATGAAATACAGGATAAATAATAGGAAAACAAAGTTATTAAAACTAGTGATACTTACATATTTTAACATGTTGGAAATCTACTAGTAACTAGTGCCTAGCTACAAAATAATATTATATTGCATCTTAACGGGCAGATTTTCAGAATCATAAAAATAATAAAATGCGCGATTCGAATCCGCGCCGCGAGCCCCAACTTGAGCCACTACAGAGGATTCATTACTATCCTTACTTCCTTACTAATATTATAAATGCGAAAGTGTGTCTGTCTGTCTGTTACCTCTTCACGTCCAAACCGCTGAACCGATTTTGCTGAAATTTGGTATGAAGATACTTTGAGTCCCGGGAAAGGACATAGGATACTTTTCATCCCGGAAAAATGTACGGTTCCCGCGCGATAAACGAATTTTGGCGCAACGGAGTTGCGGGCGTCATCTAGTAGATTTATAAATTTCTTATAAAAAATTCCTTACTGTAGATTTTAAATATTCAATTGTGTCTTCAATGTTTTGCTACGAAATAATGCCAAAGTTTCCAATCGCCGCGTAGGTCGCTACGCCGTAGCCCGTAGCTCGTAGCTCATCTACGACTCATTAACCCGTCTACGGCAGGCTCTACGATAAGTAATATGTTTGTTCTGAGGGACATACCTGCTCCGAACGTATCCGTTAACGTGATTAATAACGTTAATATTAATGTTAAAATAACATACTCGTGACTAAACGTATAGGATATTAGTTATGGTTTGACGAACTGTTTTAACGTAATGAAGTACAAACATCTCATCATCATCATCAAAGGCTTCTATTCATACGGACTCACGTACGTATTTCGCCATTCTATTAAATGTTAAATTAACAAAACTAGTAGTTTTAATTTTATAACACTATTTTTTTTTTCAAAGTAGTTACAACAATAATTGTAGTTATATTTGAGCACATTTTTAACGCCGTATAAATTTATATTCAAATTCTTTATAAAACATACAAAAATATACAATAATATAAAAGCTAGGTAGCGTACATCACGTCGTCTAATCCCATGCTGAGTAAAAACTTGTGTTATGGCAATCAGACAACAAAAGTACGCCGAACAATTTTAATTTTAAATTAAAAATAATCAATTTTAATATTAAAAATAATCTGAGGTTTTAGCTAAATTCATTGATTACAATTTCTTATTCAGCCGTTAAGAACGCTATCACAAAAAATATTATACAATTAGCAGGTCAGTACGAATATCGACGTTAAGGACATTAGAATAACATTCAATATCAGCGCGCCTTGTACAGTGGCGGTTACGACGCTCGCCGCTTTCTTGATAGGGCGAAAATGTATGAAGAAATTTGAGAGCGTTTCTTATTTTTCTTATAAATGGAAATGTTATTTATTTTTATATAAAATATTTAGCTATTCGTACAGGGGACTAAATAAGTAACAATTTTTTTGTATATTTATTCTCCTAAGTTCAGTGTATTTAGCAATACTGGTACCTAATCAAGCCCCATTTTTTTCAACTTTTGCGATTATTGTGATGGTTAAAACGTATCAATGTGAAAATTTTGTATGCGGCTTTAAAAAAATTATGGTGTAGACGTGGAGATGAATATATTATCTTTCATTTGAAACCAAAATATCCTCGAAGTGTGACTCCTAATTCTTTAAAATGGTACCTTAAAAAACACCGATATTTGTGAAAAAATGTAATAGCATCCTTAACAGAGAAAGGCTGATAATAGTGCCTAAAATTCAAATTTCTTCTCTCGCCTTTTTGCTTCACGGTACCCTAATTCGTTCTAGTTATCTCTCACCATTACGAGGGCTTCATCAAGAGAACGGCTCATACATCTTATCGAGACGAGCTTTCAACTGCTGCAGGAAATTGAAAGCTATACAACGGAGCTTTACGATCCTAAAGCTCGAGTGCGTCGGGAGCTTCTAACGAATCATTGTTGTATGTTTTTCCTATATGTGATGTGCGATAGAAATATATGTATTAAATACTACATGATGGCTTGTAATAGGAAGCTGTGGAGGTTGAAACTTACAGTAACTTGGATTTTGTTGTTTGAAAACTATCATGTCCTCTTTCAGAACTCAAGTTATCTCCATAGCTAATTTAATCTATTTAAAAAAAAAACATAATATAATAATCGAAGAGGTAACAGATAGACAATCTTTCACAAACTTTCATCCCCTATTTTAACCCCTTGGAGGTAAAATTGATCAAAATCCTTTTGTTAGCGGATGCCTACGTCATATCATCTATCTGCATGCCTGTGGTTTAGGCTGTGCGTTGATAGATGACCATGTCAGTCAGTCACCTTTGAGTTTTATATATATAAATATATATATATATATATATATATATATATATATATATATATATATATATATATATATATATATATATATATATATATAGATTAGTATGAATATGGAAGTATGGAATAAATACTAGACATATACTCTTCATTCTTACAATTCTCTCTGTGAAAGAAGTTGGCATCGTTAATCGTACATTTTTCCACAATTAAAAGTATTCCATGTCCGGGAAGGAAATGGTCACATCACACATCTTGTATAATATTTTAGTATGTTAGAACGTACTAAATATATTTTAGTGCATAACAAAAATGTCACCCAACCCATTCCATAATCCGATTTCTCCTTTTAAAATATTTCTGGTTCTGAAACCACGACTCGTAGAATTAATTATCATATGGTCTCTGATCCGGTGGCAGTTTGATTTGTGTTCTGGAAAAGTTCCAATCATATCTACCTAGTATGAAGGATTCCTCTACCGCTAGTACAGACAGCAGAAAAACTTTAAAGTTGTATGAACCTTACATGATATAGTACTAGAAGTATGAATTTTACATATTATTTCATGTCGTATTTGGAGGAATAGAAAATGGCAATCATAATAAAAAAAATTACATTATATATTAACTCCAAATTAAGAGTTCTTTTTTTCATTAATAATGTGCAAATTTTTAGTGTGACAGCCTCAGAATATTTCTTCAATTACTATTTAAATTATGCTTGATTCATGATTATGTTTATTTATTAACTTTTCCTACTTTTACTGTTTTAAATAGATTGTTAAATGCCACACATAGTAAACTGCGTTTTTATTTTCATGCAAGAAATCTCGCAATAAAGATTTCTTAATATATTCATGTTAAACAGTTATGTAAACGAGTGTACACTCGTAGCCTTGACTTTGCCAAAAATCAGCGTCTAGACGAGCAAACTACCACGCGTATAAATTATTTAAATAATGTACATGCGAGAGAAAAATTGAAATGTTTTAATGACCTCTTTTTAATACTGCTTTGGAGAAATGTTTTTTGTTTTTAGGGTTCCGTACCCAAAGGGTAAAAACGGGACCCTTTTACTAAAACTTCGTTGTCTGTCAGTCTGTCTGTCTGTATGTCTCCAGGCTATAACTCAAGAAAGCTAGAGAGTTGAAATTTTCACAGATTGTGTATGTAAGTTTACCTCTTAGGTGTTTCTTGTTATAGAGTAGGCTGGTATCTGTGTTAAAAATATTTTAATATTTTATCGGAGGAATAACAATAAACGTAATTGTCGTTTCTCTTATTTTACAGGTATGATATTATTATATTATTGTTGTATTTAGTTTGTTTATAATTTTACTTTTAGTGATTAAACTCTTATTTTACAGAGAAACAAAATTGTTTACTTGTTTTCCTCCATACATCAAAATAATCTTATATGTATAACAACTGTTGCCGCTATAACAACAAATACTAAAAAAAAAAAAAATTAAAGGGGGCTCCCATACAACAAACGTGTTTTTTTGTTGCCTTTTTTCTCTATTTCAATAATAGCAACAGATAGGTACTTGAATTTTTCACACAATTCTTAGTTTTATGTGTACTTTAATATTTAAAAATAATATTAATATTAAATAAAAAATGAAGAGGGGCTCCTATACAAAAAAACAAAAATTTTTGCTTAATTTTGCTCTGTAATGGTACGGAATCTAATCGAGTCCAACTCGCACTTGGCCGATTATATACTGAACTTCATTGCTGTTTAAACTGGTTTAGGACATGGTTACTAATAGAAATAACTACGCATTGAATCAATAAAAATACATTTTCAAATACGAAAATGCATTGCAAACGCTTTTGAAATTAAATGAAGAATATTAATAAAATGAATATTAACCGGGAAAGACAATGGACCTTAGATATTTGTAATCTGCGTTTAAATATTCTTATTACAAAAGCTAAAACCACACAAAAAAGCAATAAATAAGTACTTTGGTGTTTATTGTTTTCGAATTTGAATTCTACCAATGCAGGTAAATATTCTTATTTAATCAAATAGTCTAAACCGCAAAATGCAGGGTATCGTTTATCACGCGCAGACGCCACTACCACCGACAACCACCAAATCACCTATTTGTTCGCACCAGACCAAATTATTAACCCTAAACCACTTTTAACCACTAAGGGCTGCATAAAAGGATTGAAGCTAGCTATATGTAAAGGTTTGTACATTTAGATTATGCCGGTAAACCGGTAGGTTGATATTCGTAGTAGGCGTATCTTGCGACAGTTATGCAACAGGCGCTAGACAGTAATAGTATTGCAGTAACACTCTTAGGCCGGTATAAATAGTCAGTACTCAAGATGCATCTCGGTCTCAAGACGCGGTTCGGCTCTATGATTGGTCCAAATTTTGACAGCCAACCAATCACAGAGCGTGAACCGTGTCTTGAGACCGAGATGCATCTTGAGTACTGACTATTTATACCGGCCTTAGAAGCGTAGTATGTCTTACACTCATCTTCGCCTCTTTCGTTGTTGTGTTCATGGGCGAAGGTAATCACTTGCATAAGGTATCTGTTTGCTTGTTTTTCCTACTTCCATTAAAACACACTTATCGTTTAAGGAATCTAACATAATAAAGTGGAAGAAGTACAAGAAAAGTGTATAATTATTGAATTGAAAATGAATTTCCACCAGAAAGTTATTACAACATCCTTCATTCATGTCATACATTCAATATCATAAGTTTTTCACTCAGCTCAAGGTTATTTTACTGTCAAACTTGTCAGGTTCAACTTGAAAGTTGGCTGATACACACCAAAGATTTTCCACTACACAAGAAAAGTACACCGCTTTGTCAGATTTTGAATTTCAAGCTGTAACGGACTGTGTAATTGAAAAGGTTGGGAAACCCTACTAGCAAATCTCAATATTATCGTTCATGAAATATCCCTTTGAATTTTGAACACAATTTTGTTTGTAACGTCGCTGTTGTGTTGTTTCTGCAGGACATTCAGGATCTCATCTCCGTGTTGAATGTGAGCTTTATGGTACTGTCATACGGGTGATGGTAGAGGTAATATAACAGTGGATAGTATCGATTGTTTGGTCGCTCCCAATCTTCAGGAGTGAGAACAATGCGAGCGGCGCCGGGCGGCGCTGTATGTGCTTGTATCACACGCCGCGTCAATCAATGTTTCCGGAGTATGGATGGAATGTGGATGTGGTGATTTTAATAGTAAATAGTAGACTGTAATATTGAAATAAGATATAATAGTATTTAGATGAGTAAGTTACACGCTCAAACTGGCATCGGTTCAGTCCATCAATCTGAGATTGACGCCAGATTGATGGCTAAAAAGTACATAATAAAAAATGATCAGTCCATCAATCCGTTGGTTAGACGTTCAGTTTCACTTCAATCTTTACTAGATTGATGAGAAACTTAACATGTAACCTACGACATAGAGAGCGTTCTTATCTCTATATGTGTATAGAGATAAGAGCGCTCTCATCTAGTATTCGCTATTTAGTAAATTCGATTTTTACAGAAACCATTACATTGCCAGTTTAGCTTAATCGAATAAACTAAAAGCAAGAATCCCTGATGTGGCCAACATAATAATTATGCAAGATAATAAAGTAAACAAATAAAAGGTTTCTAAAACCAACCTCTTTCACATAATTTTAAATTTTAATATATTTTAAAAAAGTAGAGTCCCGTGAAAATCTAGTTAAATAAAATATATTTTCTTGCTACCAATACCACATCCAGAAAATGTCCTTCGATGTTTTCGTTAACAATTCGGACACGAGTACAGCGGCGGGCATATCGAAAACTCCGGCGCTGTGTGTTGTTCAATTATCTCTCTAATTACCGTTTAATTAAACGCCAAATTCGCTTGCACTGCAATACTGTACGTAACTCAATATTTTGTATTGATTCCGATCCTTTATGTTTCATTTGTTCATCATCATTATCAGCTTAACACAAGTTGTAGAAGACGCCATAGCATATCAATCTATTTATATATATAAGATTCTTATATATAAAAATGGATTTTCATATGTGTTAGTCGCGCTAAAACTCGAAAACGGCTGAACGGATTGGGCTGATTTTAGTCTTAAAATATTCGTATAAATCCAGAGAAGGTTTTAAAGTGACACAAAGTTCACCGGGACAGCTAGTCTATATATATAAAAATGGATTTCTAATTGTGTTAGTAACGCTATAACTCAATAACGGCTGGACCGATTCTGCTAATTTTACTCTTAAAATAATCCTTGAAGTCCAGGGAAGGTTTTAAAGTGACACAAAGTTCACCGGGACAGCTAGTTTTTTTATAAAAATATCTGTACTAATAACATAAATTGTAAATTGTCTATCTGTCTGTCTGTATGTGACCTCTTTACACAATTGTATATAGTTCCTGCAAGATTAACTAATAATATCTACTGCATAACAAAGTCGCGATCCTAGGATTCCTAAATAAACATAATATTTTATGCCTAGCGTAGCAGCATTTTCGATAGATATAGTTTTGAAGGCACCTAAGTCGATTTCGGCGGTTTTTATGGTGATTTGATGGTTTTTGTCTGTATGTCCATACGTGTATCACGCAACAACTCCTGCACGAATGTTTTCAGTTGTGCTACAGGAAGTATAACATAAAACTATATTTACAACTCGTGGTGTTGCAAAAAGAAAAAATATTTATCGCTCTATCCTTTTTTTCGTAGCTTGAAACGAATGCCCAACGCAATCTATACTTCTATATCTTTATAGAAGTATAGAAAAATTCGTGAAAATTAGATGCCATTCTTGTATGCATCCAATTTTCACGAATTTTTCATATTATATTGCCATAACCGTGCATTAAACTAAGTTTATTAACTTAGTTACATTGTGTAAAGTTCTATCATTGAGACACTGACCTGGCAGATTTTTTTAATGTTGTATATTTATCGAGTTATTAAGAAAAAACCAAATTGGCGATGATTCCACGTCGTCCTTTTTCACCTGGTATATGAAAGACCGGCATGAATGTGAAGAGAGAAGGATGATGTTTGATTTTTTTGAGTTGACTCAAGTCAAACCCATCCAGCCGATTACAGCTTACATTGAATAGACATAAGCCGACCAAATTACGTAGGTCCGCCATCTGCCTATGAAGTATGAATCAATTGCTCCGATGGCACAATAAAACCAATTTCCTTATTGTCCATTTCAAAGTGACGATATTATATTGAAAACTATGTTTGGTGGTATATCAATATGTTTAACCATATAACACGTAATATGTGTTATGTGGATGACTTGCATCTTGTCAGTTCCCAGTTCCCACCGTATCCCACATCAAACAGAACATTGTTTGGCCACGTCAGATGTATGAGAAGGGTCCAGTTTATAATTTGGCATGTAAATGAAATGCAACAGTTTAAGAGTTATAAAGAGAAAATAATTATTTTAGCTATGAATAAATGTATCCCATTTCATTTTTAAGCTATTGCATATCTTTTATCGCGGGCTTTGACCGCGATGACCGAATCAAGAAATCCATAACGAAAAAACCTAACAAATTAAATTCCGGCCGGCCCAGCGTTGCCAGACTTCGGCACGGTATTTGTGTGTGTGCAACTAGACGTATGCGGATTATTATAATTGCATAAATTGATATAAAATGCTGTGCAATAGCTTTACCGCGGCAGTCCTCGAGTGCCACACGTACGTTTAAATTCTACCTATATTTCAGAACGTGCGTAAAGAAATGTTCATTCATAAATCATACGTTTTTCAGCCATAAAATGCTAATAATTATACAACGTAATATATTCCACAATTATCACCTTATTAAGCGAGTTAATTCTAAATTACAATTTTCTTACAATTATACTGCAGAACTGCCTCGACTAATGCGCCAAACATAATAGCGATCTGTAATCTACATTCTACTTAAAATCTACGTTACATACCCCAGCAAATACGCGCTGCCGTTAACGAGAGCCTCGTAAATCAAAACGGGCATTTTTTCAGCTAAAATCCTGTCAGCAAATGGCATAAGCCAGAACAATGGCTATAAAATGCACGGTAAAGCCATTATCAGCGGAAATGCACACGCCATCCCTCATGACGACACACCACGTGTTGTACATCACGTGTTATCGGGTCTGTGGTCGGTAAGAAATAAACTTTTATTGTGCGGAGTATGCCAAAAAGTTAATCGGAGTTATAATTATTGTGAATATTGTAAAAGATGCGGCGGTTTAAAGTTTTAAAAGTTGGTAAAGATAATTTTATTGTTTAAATTATGTAAAAATGTTGATAAAGGTTAAGAAATTAAAGATACGATCGAAATAACATGCTTTATCGTCTAACTCTAAAATTTAGAACATAATATTTCGTGTTTTTCAAGTCGATCATACAAATTTCGTTTATGTATATGCCATTAACTGATCCAATGTATAAAAGTTCTAGTTCAATAAACGTTTGTTCAAAAAAAGTTGTAACGTTTTTTCGTTGTTTCAATGAAACAACGAAAAAACGTTACAACAAAATAGAGTAAAACTTACAAGTACAATGTGACCAGCGCACACTGCGTAAGCAAAACCAAGTAATCTTTCACTTTCCACAAAGACATTCAATATATCAACTGACGGCAGATAAAAATGCGGTAACTGCAAATAATATAGAAAATCAGCAGGACGATAAGGAAATTTGGATTTATGGGTTATTGTAAACCGGGGTGACTGGGGTGAGACAACGGCTAGCGACAAGGGGTGCATTAAAATCATGGCCTGGCGCCGTTATGACGCCAGGCATTAAAATACTTAAAATTACCTCTACAAGCAAAACCTGGTTATTCTTCAGAAAGAAGGCTTCAGTGGTAGAGTAGGTAGAGATTTGGATGGTACTTTAAAATATAAGAGGTAAGTAAAGCCGATAAAAATCCGAGTAGAGTTATAGGAATCCGCACTACTGCAGTTATCTCAGGCTGTTATGGCAGAGTAGACAGAATGATAGTTATGGTGTATATGTCTTGTAGGTGAATACAAACATATTTTTTGTATTCATAAGAAAAGGTTTAAGAAAATTAGGGCGCAAGCGAGCTAAAGGGTCATCTGATGGCAAGAAACTACCGTCGCCCATGGACACTCGCAACGTCAGAAGAGTTGCAAGTGCGTTACCAGCCTTTGAACCACTACAACTTCTATAACTACAATAATTTCGAAGGCATCAAGCTTAGACTTGCTGTTTTTTGATTTTAATTTTCTGTGGAAACAAATCATATTTTGACCTGCCAATTTCTGTAATAACTTAAAAAAAACCTCTATCAGATCAGCAAAGCAATAAATTATTTACGTTTCTGTACAAATCAAAGCTACTTGAATTCGCTTTATTCCATTTCCTAGTTCGTCCATCTTTAAGGCCGCCGCACATGCTCGGTCAACAAAGCGGTTTATCTGGGCGCGTGCAAGTGCCGTCTTCCGGGGCATTAGCATATGCATCGGAATATGCATGCGAGGCGGGCCACCAATTTGTCCACCCACGTTTTCTCGGTCTATGCTAATGTGAATTTTAGTTTAATTTAAAACGTTTTAGCATGTCTGGAAAATTAGCCTTGGTTAAGAAATATCTATGATAAAGGAATAACATACGAGTTAGAGTCTAACTATCTAACTGTGCTAAGTACTCACATACGGTTTTGCTCGATAGTTTTACTCCAAATCGAGCAATAACCACCGTGTGGACCGTAAAACTGACAGCTCGAAGGCTCGATTCGAGCCGGCTCGATGGAATTAAATATTATGTCAAATATGTCATTTCCTTCGATTCGGAGTAAAACTATGTGTGAGTACTTCGAGCAAAACCGTATGTGAGTACTTAGCATAAGACTATAATAATATTATCATAATATTATGATCTATAAGTTATTGCAAGATATAAATTTTTTAATAAAGTACAAAATATTTTTTAAGGAAAGAAAAAAACATATCAACCTCCACGTTGTACCATGAAAATATCCGTACTTCATAAAAAATTAAAAGGACATAGATTAGTTTTTGTTGCGGAAAATGTACGGTTTCCACGCGATACGTTTATCGAAGTCGTGGGCTTCATCTTGTGCTTAATATATTAGGAAAATTAATACACGTTTCAGAAGAATGGACTAGTCCATTAAAACTCGGTGTCAAGGAAACAATGGCAAAGAATAAGAGAATAACAGACGCGACGCGTAATGGTGTGGAAGAGATACGATTGTACCTATTGCGAGGCTGTCGTGTTGACATTAAAACCGGGGCCTCCGATATAAAGATCCTTATGCTGTGACATGGAAAATATTACCTTCCTTATCGATACAAGAATTTTATGATTTAGGATGATGCATGAACATTGGCCAACCGAACACGACTCCTTTGCTAAGAAAGTACAGTTTTACATGATAATATTACACGATAATAATCTGTAATTTAGTATTGGATCGGACCGTAAAATCCTGCATGAATCGTTTTTTTCGATCAAATATATTTTAAAATAATCTTTAGAACGTATAGAATGGATTAATGTTCGGTTGCCTTGTCAAAAGTAGCCGCAAGTACCTTTAATTAAGTTTAATGTTCATGAGATAAATGCATGCATGTATCTTTTTTTTCATAAATTTTACATCATTTGAAAGCAAATGACATGACAAAATAAGGTATAAATGGTTGCCAGCTCTAAATCAGCCGCAACGTAGGGTTGCCAGCCCGTAAACAGACATAGTTCTGCATCAAAATTGAAGCATCGATTTTTTTAATAATTTTGATACACAATTAAAGTTTTACGCATTTTGTACATGAATATCCATGGTTGCCAGTTGCACAATAGCCGCAAACTGGGGTTGTCATCACTTTTGTATATGACAAATGTTCAGACCTACAATTATTTCGCCTGGCAGAATTTGAGGACGTTCAGAACCCGCAAGATTGCTATTTTTATTTAACAGGCGTTTTTATTTTTATGCGTAGACGTGTTCTGTCATTCCTCAATGTCATTCCTTCTTAGTTCTTACTTTTCTATTGAATACACGCAAGTTTGTATTACGGGCTTTTATTTTGCTCAATTAGAGGTACTTGAGGCTACTTTTAACAAGGCAACCCAACATTAATCCATTCTACACGTTCTAAAGATTATTTTAAAATATATTTGATCGAAAAAACGATTCATGCAGGATTTTACGGTCGGATCTTAGGATAATACATTAATACGTGAGCCAAAAACTTTGTAACCCTTTTGACGAAAAATGGGGAAACGTAGGTGAATGAAATTTTGCACAGTTATAGTTTATATGGTAAAGGAGTGCATCGAGCTAATATTATTTTGAAATTATGCTTTTATCATACATTTTTTTAACAAATAAAAAATTACACACACTACAACACACACACTAGGAAAAATGACAGATTTTTGAGTGACAAGCCTATACATACGAATTATACTCTTTTATTTATGGTTGAAGTCTGTTGACAACAAGGTGACAAATTGAAAATGGATTAAAGTATTTTTATTGAATCTGAGATACTATTAGACAATGCTTACATGGCCAGTCTGAGATCAGCTGAGTTCCAGAAACAAGAGTTAAAAAAAATATGATAAAGTCAATATTTTTTACAAAATATAGGTAGTAGGTAGTCCTAATGTCGTTAGAACTAAGGTCGAATTTCGACCATTGGGCGATCTCTAGTATTACGAATCTTACTTAAATAAGGCTAGACAGGCTATATCAAAGATTAAAACTAGACGAAGACACAAAAATCAGATGCGATCAAGTCGTAGGCACAAACGTCAGTAGTTCTTATAGTCTTTTCTAAAACTATGATGGCATTTACTCTCGTCCCTGTAACAAAAGGTTAGCTGATGCACTTCACCTTTTGTTTTGGTCTGCCATTTCAAACATGAGCTGTTTTGATCACATCTGGGTCAGCAGGTCTTAATAGGTCAGAAGTGGGTCAAAAATCTCAAAAGTTCTGGAAAATGTGACATAATTATCATTGTTTCAAAAATACAAAACATAGGGTAGGAAATCATTAGGTGCTGAATTGTCAGACCATTACAATATGTTGGCGTTAGATTTTTTTTATGAAATAAGGGGGCAAACGAGCAAATGGGTCACTTGATGGAAAGCAACTTCCGTCGCCCGTGGACACTCGCGGCATCAGAGGAGCTGCAGGTGCGTTGCTGGCCTTTTATAAGGGAATAGGGTAGGGAAGGGGAGGGAAGGGAAAGGAATAGGGGGGGGTTGGGACCCTTCCCTACCCTCCCCTATTCCTTTCCCTTCCTAATAGGGTAGGGGATTGGGCCTCCGGTAAACTCAGTCACTCGGTGAAACACAGCGCAAGCGCTGTTTCACGCCAGCTTTCTGTGAGAACGTGGTATTTCTTCGGTTGAGCCGGCGCGTTCGTGCCAAAGCATGGCTCTCCCACGCAATTTCATAAGAAGTTAAAAGAGTTTTTAATGAGCATCTTATTGGAAACAAAATGGTGTTCCGGGTTTTAATGATTCATTTTGAAATTAGACACAAAAAAAGGGTGATAGAGTTTTTTTTTGTCTTTGACAGGTAGAGATATAATTATTCTTGCATATTAGGTTACACATTGGGTAGAAGTAAACACTTTTCTTCCTAATACATTCACATGATGAGATTATCTGGCCATTTAGCCGATTTTTTTTCGTTTTAGCTTCGTTATAGAATCGCCGATCAAAATGTATGGAATTGACATAAGACGAGTCGAACGTCAACGTCATATTAACGAACACTTTTGTCAATTCCTTACATTTTCATTGGCGATTCTATAACGAAGCGAAAACGAAAAGATTCTGGCTCACCACCCTGGTGTGTTAACCACATTTTAATTGATACATAATGGCGCATCCACTTATGCCGCCGGCTTATACCGGCGGCACGGTCGGCGACCCTGCCACCGGCTAACCACACATGCCGCCGGCTTCGGTGGCAAGGCAGTCTGCTGTCTGAAAGCCGGCGACAAGCCGGCGGCATGTGTGGATGCGCCATAATAAAACCACCCAAAGGTACTGTATTAGAGGCGCATTCTGGGCTTTTCGTCCATATCTGACTACCAACCACCAAGGATGCCATTTATTTTACCTACAATTACATTTCGTAGCTACTTGGTAGCTACCAGTAGTACAGCTACTCCTATGACCAGTTTCTGAGACTTCCCGGCCAAACTACGGTCGTACTAAAAAACACATCCCACTTTCGATCCCATAATATTGTGATTGAGATGTGTGTCAATAGCCGGCGTCGCGGGGGCTGCGGTGGCGGGTCGATGGCGCCAGCGGGACTGGCCCACTATATCATACTTTACTGGGACACTAACTTTTTGTTGATAGCAGCCATTATCTGAGAGCATCTGAGGTGGTACTTATGCCTTATTGTAATTAAGTGGATATATGAGGTGTAACAAAACTAAGTGATATTACTTTAGGGTGTGTATGGGTATCAGCTTTCAGAGCGAAAGTATTAGCGCTGAAAGAGTTACTTTTTTTGTATGGGAAAATTCATGACAATACAATACAAATCGCGAAAAAAAATTGCTCTTTCAGCGCTGCTACTTTTACAGTGTCTATAATATATGGGACACAAACAAACTCTAGAGTTTTATGACTAAGTTCGTTACACCTTGTATAATTTCTTGTGAAACGCTAGTGAAAAAGCCTCTAAAAGGATCTAGTAATTGCAAAATTATGTTTTTTCAAGTCGATTGTAAGTTAAACTGTGTACTTAATATTAGTGACATGCCGTATAATACATATAGTAACATTTAGCCCTCATATATTATATGGGCGCCTTAAACTTTTCGTAGAGACAGCGTAGCACTTGCTACGCAGTAATCGGCCTATATTTTACGCCATTATTGTCATAAGTTCACGGTAAAATTTGGTTTGTTAACACATTTAATACGTATAGTACCAATCGTACTGAACAAATACAAAAAGTGCTGAACAGCGGTTGATTTTAGACTTAATGAATTTCAGTTCGCCGTGTAAAACGCGGAATTTTTAATACAACGCAAATACGCAAGGTAAACACATGCACACCCCACGGAACCCAGTTTTAATCGTATTTTGTATTGTTAATACGAGCCCGGCAAACAAGGGGTAACATTAATTCGTTTTCCATTTAATAATTAATTCGTTCATTCGGTTGAAAAACTGACACTTCTGGTGAAAAAGATTCATTTTCAAATGAATACTGAATCGTGATTTCGATTAAGGCGCGTTCCGAATTTTTGTGATTGGGACCTTTTGGGGTAGAAGTTTTGGTATTTTCAACTTTATAAAGTAGATTTTTAGCGCAATTTTATAAAGGATTTATGGCCTGTTTCACCGCTTCCTGATAAGGTGCCCTATAGGGTTATTTGACAGATTTTTCATACTCCATCTGTCAAATTAAGTGGTGGATAGCCTTATCAGGAAGCGGTGAAACAGGCACTTAGTATTGAGTTTTATGATTTTTATCTATTTATACAGTGTATGCAGCTCATAACGTAAACATGCAGCCATCGTACTTATCAAATAATATTTTGCTTGCAATAACTGCTCTAAAAGAGTTTGGCATAGTTTAACATTAGTACGCGTGTACTTTTGCATCAAACCTTGCTATGTGGTACTGATAGCAACAACTTATTGCAGAACACACAAAACTACACCCACAATATTTCTATCTTGGCCGAAGTTTTCAGGTGAGCGTTTCTTATTTGAATACAGATAGCGAGACAACACAAAGTTTTGACAGCAAGCTACCGGATACACACGGGAAAACATCCAAGATTTCAAGGTATACTTGTATTGAACATTATATTATTACTAGCTGACCCTGCAAATGTTGTTTTACCATATCTTATCTTCTTATATATAAAAATGGATTTTCAAATGTGTTAGTCGCGCTAAAACTTGAAAACGGCTGAACGGATTGGGCTGATTTTTGGTCTTAAAATATTCGTAGAAATCCAGGGAAGGTTTTAAAGTGACACGAAGTTCACCGGGACAGCTAGTCTTATATATAAAAATGGATTTTTAAATATGTTAGTCGCGTTAAAACTCGAAAACGGCTGAACAGATTGGGCTAATTTTAGTCTTAAAGTATTCGTAGAAGTCCAGGGAAGGTTTTAAAGTGACACGACGTTCACCGGGACAGCGTCTTATATATAAAAATGGATTTTCAAATGTGTTAGTCGCGCTAAAACTCGAAAACAGCTGAACGGATTGGGCTGATTTTAGTCTTAAAATATTCGTAAAAGTCCAGGGAAGGTTTTAAAGTGACACAAAGCTCACATATATATATATATATATATATATATATATATATATATATATATATATATATATATATATATATATATATATATATATATATATATATATATATATATATATATATATATATATATATATATATATAAGAATCAATATTAAAAGTAGATAAAAACCTATTTTCAAGCCTGACGAATGTACATATAAAATTTCATTAAAATCGGTTGAGCTGTTTTTGGATATAGCGCACACACACTGTGATGCGAGATTTTTTATATATTAGATATTATACAATTACTAGCTGTCCCGGCAGACGTTGTTTGCCATAATATAAAGTATTTTGCCCATCAGATTTCGCTCATATTATTTTATTAAAGTGACTAAATAAATATGGCACCATGGCAACGTTCATCGCTATACCGTCGCACAAACAATGGTCGCTGTCAGTCTCGACTTGTAATAATTTACTATTATTTATTCAACAAATGTAAAAAGTAGCCAGTAGCCGATTCTACTGAATATGCATATAAAATTTGGTAAAAATCAGTAAAGCCGTTTCGGAGGAGTACGGTAACTAACATTGTGACACGAGATTTTTATATTAAGTATGTAAGATATTATTATACACGACACTAAAAAATTATGAATAAGTAATATACATATAGAGCCGTATAGCCGAAACAGTCCGCTCGACTGTGTCAATATAGCTGTTTTACAGAAAACCAGTGTAAAGCATCGCTTTTAATGTATTATGTAGTGTTCGGCTTACACAAAGAATTTTAAAATATGTTCTATATTCTCCTCCTTTTTTGTAAGTCGGTTAAAAATTATAGCGTTTCAATATCAATTAACTAACACACACAAAAAATATTGTGTTGTATTTTACTAAAATATACTAATATTATGAAATTGTATTTTTACCTACTGTGTATAATAAGGAAAAGGCTGTTTTTTTTCGTGAGCAGTCAGTACAAGAATGATTCACTGATGTTTGCTCGTGCCCTTCCATGAGTCAGGCCCTTATGGGGTAATCTATGGCCCTAGTCCCTATGATTCACGATTATGGATGGCTTTAATCTTGAGGGAAAGGAAAGTTTCAGATATTAATTGATTTTGCTGTTATGATTTTGGTTTTATTTATACAAAAAAGGATATTGGTCACTTTTAATAATAATCTACTTTGAACATTTTTGATTTATTTTTTTAATTTTAATGTTTATTTTTTAGTTCATTAGGTACAGTACGATCCCTCCTATGCTTTATTATTTTCTGAGTGTTCAACAGAAACAGGCTAGAAATTTCTAACAACTAGACATAGCATCGGTGGTTCAGTGGTAGAATGCTCGCCTGCCACGCGGGCGGCCCGGGTTCGATTCCCGGCCGATGCAATCTGCTTTTTACTTAGAAAGTGATTTTTTACATTTTTTTCTGCGGTTTTCGTAAAAAAAAACAAATACGTCAAAATAAACCACGAGACACGTAGGTTTAAGCGCGGTCACTGACCGGTGAAGCGTTAGGGTTAAACTGTGGGGCGCTAAGATAGCGCTTGTTATCTTGTATGTGTATAATTATTTTAATGATAACGTTATCATCCTAATAATATACCTCTAATATGTACTTATGTACGAAAATAGACTTTTAAATCTGAAAGTGAGTCAATCTAGTATCTACCTATAAAGGTACTTACTGTTATACCGTGAAAAAGAAAAGTAATATGATTTCAATTCCCTTCCTTTCTTTTTTAAAGAAATAAGGGGGCAAACGAGCAAACGGGTCACCTGATGGAAAGCAACTTCCGTAGCCCATGGACACTCGCAGCATTAGAAGAGCTGCAGGTGCGTTGCCGGCCTTCGGTTTATTACTGAATCGATTTAGATGTAAATGGAGATCTTTAAGTCCATAGAAAGGACAATAATATTATATGTCCTTTACAAGGGTTATTTTGTAAAAAAAATTAACAGTTTCCTACGATATACGAAATTCGGGTTACAGGCAACATTTTATATGAAACTATAAGATCAGACTCTATGATCTATAGTTATTCAAGTTACAACTTACAAGTAAGTAAGAGAATAACGAGTTAAAAATATGTAAGGTGTGATTAATAAAGAACTATTTTTTCTATTAATCACATCCAAATTCCAAACTACCAAATGTAACGAATGAAATAAAGATATTCTATTATTATTGCGAAATTCAAACGCAGCATTTTAGTCACCCCACAATCCTCCATTAATCCCAAAATTAATTTATATCGTCCACCTCTGATGACCAGGTGTGGGTAATGTCCAGGGTTTGAGTGTTCTGACAGTACAATAAATACAGATTTAGGACTCCTCAGTCATGACGGGTTTGAGTGATTTGACACTTAGGGGATGGAGAGCATACAGCTTAGGTGACCCAAGCATAATCGCTCCAATTATTATGGTCCTTGGTCCCGTCATAATAATTAAGAGGCGTAACTAAAGAATCACCAGTTTTAACTTAAGAGGGCGACTAACCCCAAAAATCAAACATCGTCCTTATCTCTTCACACTCACACCCGTCTTTCATATGCGTTTCATATATAGGTAAAAAGAACGACGCGGATTCATCGCCAAATTAGTTTTTTCTCAATAACTCAATAAATATACAACATTTTAAAAATCCGCTAGGTCGATCTCTCAATGATAGAATTTTATACAATGTGTTATTAACTTAGTTCAATGCACGGTTATGGCGTGGTTATGGCAATAAATGAAAAATTCGTGAAAATTAGTTGTATCTTTGTGATTTTTTCTATAGAGAAAAATTTAAGATATCGTGTTTTTGCTCAGATCGAATTCTCGGAAATATAATGTAGTATCTAATTTTATGAAATAAAAGAATTCGGGACTTATTTTCAAGTATAAAAATGATAATTCATTTTTATAAAAATATTAAATCGACACTTTAGGATTAGTCGCCCCCTTAAGACGCTCCCCCTACGGAGATGCCGTAATTTACCGTTTTTAGAATATTATTAACTCATGATTTGAAAGCTACAAAATTATAATAAAAATACAGCAATACTTAATCTTCAGCCTATCTTCAGCATATGAACATTCCATTGTAATCGTCAAAACGACATTTAACAAAGCTATTTTATAAATAGACTACTGTAAAACCTCCAATACCGAGCACAGATTATTCCCGATGTTTAAACCACTCAATTCCACTCTTATACGAAACACAAATTGGACTGGATATAAACTTTAAGCCAGAGAAAACAAGTTATTTTAAACTAGAATACTAACTGGGAGTAATTATTTAAATTATTCGGAATAAAACTGAAAGTTGCACGGAAATTCAGTTATAATGGAACATGTGTTTCAGCTTGTGCCACAGTTTATTATCGTGATTGCTTAATAGTTAGTGCATACTGCAACTAATGTGGAGTTTTACTTATCTTTGATGCTAAAAAAGGAATAAAAATTGTTTGTTGTTTGCATCGATTAGGCTCCGATGATACTGGACACATTTTGGTAAAATTAGGCAGGGGACAAAGCACTTGGACTCATGAAAATTATAATAAATGATGAATGATACAACTTAGATTTAAATAAATTGATCTTGTATGTATAATATTTTATTTTTATAGAAAAACCTCTATGGCTTCACACGGTACCGCGTGTCTAGGTTTTATTTGGCGGTTATGTCTATTGTGGCCACATTATAAAAATCAAATATTGGTAAAGAACATTTTTTTTCGCATTTCATTTAATTTTATGTATGCACAGCGAACTACGTACCGTACTGCTGTTTTCAAATAAAACACGACGCCTCTACGTATACTCATAATAAAGGTCATTCCACATAACAATAATACAGGTGTATTAATTAAAGCCCAAACTTCAGCCCTATGCACCGCTCCCTTTCATTACAGCGAATTGACAGGGGAGCCCTTCTGTTAATAAACATGCCCTAGTAGTACGTAGAATAGAAATTGTGCGTAATGACCTCACATCCAGAATAACCGCTGAAGGTAATGGGATTGCGTAATTTATTTCATATCTGATTGGGAATTTTTTGTGTGTGATAAAAGTGCAGATCTGTCTTCAAGGATATTGTACACATGGATAAATGATTTTGTAGCGTGGATGTGAAAGTGATGCCATTAATGATAATTTATTTATGGAATAAAAGAAAACAAACATTGAATAGTATTAGTAACTTAAATAATAAAATACGTCCAATGACAGATGAAATACAAAGCACTTCGGGGGCAAAGATATTATTATGAATACAAAGACATTTATCACATGCAAAATAACACTTTGTCGCTATTGGTTAGGCATAGGAGACGAATGTTATGTAAAGCAGCAGTCCCTGAAATTAGCATTTTTTCAAAATGGCGGCATTCGTTCTAATTTCGAAACATATATCCTTGTAGGATTATAAGTTAATCATACTAAGTCATACTAAAGATAAGCAATACAGCAAAACGTATGACATTAGATCACATTAGACGAACAAAATCCCTCATAACGAAATTTGAGGGTTCTGTGCTAAATTAATTCGCTGGATTTGGGTCCGCGCGTGATGCTCATATTTTTCAGGCCTTAATGAAAATCACGTCCTCCACGTGAGTGGCCACACTTTACTGAAATATTAGGATAGTCCTAGACTATAAATAAAAAAAGTTAAGGGAGAGACGTGGTATGATAAAAACATTTGCAGAAAAAGATATTTTATCAATCCTAATATTGTTATAACATAATATAATACTGAACTGATTGTCTATTTGTCTACGCGTTTGGCCGTAACTTCATACTAAATAAAGGTACGGACACCATCCTAACTTTATATTAATATTTTAGATTTTTTATTTAGTTGCATAATTCCATGGAGCTTTTTGTAAGCTTTTATAAGTTAAAAATTTATAATTGATGGCAAACAAAAATAGTTTTTTAGATAACAAACAAAAAGTCTTAATTTTATCTCTACTCCCAAAAGTGTGGACACTTTCATAATAAGTGGGCAATATACATTCTAGGCGTGGCGACGCAAAAATTAAAAAAATAAAATAAATCCCTTAACGTTTAAGCCATGTTGTGTCTTATTTGAAACAGTAGCTTGGGTTATCAGAATTTAGTAGTAGAATATTATGTACTATCAGAAATGTTGATTCATAGGCAGATAGCGGACCTGCGTAATTTCGTCGCCTTCTCTCGAACCCAGCCGACAGATCACAGTTAACATTGAATTGATATTTAAAACCAACCCAATGACGTAGGACCGTCAACTGCATATGAATCAATATATTCGATGGTACACTACTAGCTATATTCCGATAGTGTGCTTTACAATTTTAAATTCAAAAACCGTTTAGTTCCTTATGTAATGGCCGCAAAGACATTTTGTTACAAAGACTCCGCTGTCTTTATCTGTCTTGTGACTTTTGCAATATGCCCGACGATGACGGACAGACCAGGGCCTGTAGACAAGTGGCAAAGCGCTAACGCTAACGCTAACGCTAACGCTAGCGCTACAAAATGTATGCGATTTGACATAAGTCATCGCTTCGCTAGCGAATACTAATGTCAAATCCATACATTTTGTAACGTTAGCGTCAGCGCTAGCGTTAGCTTTTTGCCACTTGTCTAGGGGGGCTTGTATAGTTATAAGCCGTGTGAAAATTGTTACTTGAAAGAACTAAGTGGGTGTAGTCCTAAATGCGACAGTAATACCTGAAAAATATACCCAAAATTTTAGTTTTGTATTTTAGGAAACTTTATAATAATATCCATTACATTAATGTTTTATAGCAATATAGTGTAGGAATGTTTGTTTGTTTGGCGGCACGCGAAGCCAGTAGTAAATCATTTTCGGGGTATGTCATGTGTCAGGGGTTTTAATTTATACGATATTTGTGGTCACTCCAGCCCATACGTACTAATTACGAGTTATTAACGTGGTTATTTATTATTTTATTCTAATTTTATTGTGTCTAATTTCACCTTTTGTGTAGAGTATTGTAGAGTCATGATTACACGCTATATAATATACCAAAGTTTAAATAGAATTCTTTCATAATACAGTATATGTTTTATTTATATACTTACAATAAACATTTTTTTTGTTCATGACAATACCTACTTACTTTATAAATGCTATCTTTACACAATATCTATCTTTCAGACTGCACCTTGACGCTTAAGCCACCAAGGCGGTAATGAAAACTATGGAAATACTTTAAGTCCTGGAAAATGATAAAGCATAGGTATTTCCTACAGAAACTTTTAAAGTTGCTGATGATAATAAATTAACAAATAAACAAACAAAACTTTGAATATAGGTAACAAATTAATTTTTTTTCATACTTACCAAACAAAAATAATGAACGTATAAGACAAGATATATAAAATTAATCAAACATCGCTCCCGTCTTATGTTAAGAACTTTTTACGAGTGTTCTCTAGAAATACTTTTAAGCTGTGAAACGGTTTGAGTGCATCCAGATGCACTTAACAAAACAGAAATAAAACCGTTAAACTTCTATAATGAGATGCAAATACTTTGAAAACCGAAGAAGGAATTAAGAAAAGGTTAATTAAAAAGCAAAGTTTGCAATCGTTTTCTTTGAACTTTAATGCAGGTAATGCTTACACTGTTGGCTGTTGTTTTCCTTTGAAATGGCAGATTTTGGATTTATATTATATACTTTTTTCGTCGATTTCAAAGTTCTTAGTAATCTTGATCTAGAAAACATTGTTTATTATTGTACTATCAGAGAAGTTGAATGTTAAGCAGATGGGTCAAACCCATCCGACCGATCACAGCTAACATTGAATTGACATAAGCCGACCAAATGACGTAGGTCCGTCAACTGCGTAGGAAACAATTTCCTTGATGGTACAAACAACTACATAGTTGATGCTCGTAACTCCGTTGCGCAGAAATTCGATTATCACGCAGGGACCGTACATTTTCCAGGACAAAAAGTATCTTAGGTCTTTTCTCGAGACTTAAAGTTACATATCTCCATGCCAAAATCTAACAAAATTATTTTGGCGGTTTGGAGGTTATATACACTTTAGCATTTATAATAATACTAGCTGTTTGACCGAGCTTTGCTCGGTATTCAATAAAACACGAATAGAATTACATTTTCTAAAAATGATTCCTAGCTAGATCGATTTATCGCCCCCGAAACCCCCTATATACTAAATTTCATGAAAATCGTTGGAGCCGATTCCGAGATTCCAATTATATAGATATATATATATACAAGGGTAAACAATGTTTTGGCTAATATTGTATCCTTTCATTACCTTCCATGGGAAGAAATATCTCTATTTCCACAAGCCTCCATAGATAGTGTAATAAGCCTATAAATAATCCCCCGTGACGTATGTCCGGTGGCAGGACTGGCAGGCCAATAATTTTGAAAAATACCCCCCATTACTCGCAGGTTTTGGGGTGAGTGCATGTATATTCATACATACATACATTATACAAAATAGTATAATGTATACCCTGTTATTTCGGTTCCTTCAGCACGTGGAATATAATATTCTATTTCAGAAAGGAACGTCAGAACAAGAGTCAAGTAAATAACTTCAATAATTTGTTACCTACGGTCTATTAGTTTTTAAATAAATTGCATTGTAAAACTATCTAATTAGTTACAAAGTAATAATAAAAATAAATAAATCCTTCTTCTTCAGGTACAATAAGATACGGAGCTAATTTATTGATGGATCAGCGCACTCAAATTTTAAAACCCCATTCACACAGCTGGATTTTTTTTATGAAATAAGGGGCAAACGAGCAACGGGTCACCTTATGGAAAGCAACTACCGTCGCCCATGGACACTCGCAACATCAGAAGAGTTGCAGGTGCGTTGCCGGCCTTGAAATTTTGCACGATACATGATTTTCTAATGATGTAAGCGTTTTTCAAGGATTTTCAAAGCGTAAGTCCTACGGAGGTCAAGTAGGCTTAAAATTTCGTACGTCAAGCATCTTTCACGGAGGCAATTGGCAAAGCCGCGATTAATGTATAAGATAAAGAAGAAAACCGGAAGAATTCTTTTACGACCGCTCTACCCACCACGAAGACAAGAAAAACTGTTTCCTAGAAACATCAGCAGGTGTCGCTAGTGACATTAGTTTATTGTTGCAGCACTTGGGGAAAGACAACAACTTTGATGTACCGAAATAGATGGGACTCGGGTTTTATGGTGCGGTGGAGTCGAACAAGCGTGTGGCAAATAGAAAAATAGTCGATTGTATAGAAAATATTGTTTCTATACTCGACGTACAGTCGGTTGCTAGATAAATAGTTTTCATTGAAACAATATTATTATGTTTTCCAATTTCGTTATGAAAGAGAGGTTGTTCCAGTATTCGTAATTTAATTTTTAAAAGTCTAAACCTTATATTTGTTTGGTCTCCTATTATATATACTTCAAAGTCTTGTGTCTGAAAGTACGAAGGATATATTCGAAGTTGCAATTAACTGGGTTAGATATAATGGGTTAAAATGAGTGGGTTAAATTTAATTTTAGTCTCGTTTAGGGGTTAATGATAAACAATGCTCCAAAATAGGCAAGTGTGCTGTATAATTTTATTCTTACGTTTAACCCGAGAAGATGAGTGTCATTGTCGTCGTCGTTGTCTCAGTGTTGTTAAGCTTGATGTTTAAACCAAGACAACGATCTTAAGTTTATGCCTATGTTTAAGGTTTAACCCAAGACAAGAATCTTAACGTGGCAAGTTATTTAGAGAGGATCGTCCGAATTCAATACAAAACAATTAAACCGCGATCAACAGATAACGGACCCTACAGATACTGTAGTTTTATGAGACGTAGATTTATTAGTGCTGGTATAACCCGTCCATTAATTAAAATGGCGTTCTTAGAGTCCAAAATTGTTTTGTCAATAGTCGAACCGCCATTAATGTAGCGTAGGACTCCATGTTTTTATTTGAGGTGCGTACTCGTAGCGTCTTATTCCTGGAGAAATCAAAGTCCTTAATAGCAAGAATAAGAGTTATAAATTATTAGGACTCAAAAACTCTACTACTTAAAACTCTACGTCCATGAGTCACACGAGTGACTGTAAATTACAGTTGTAGGTGTCAAAATTAATTAATTTGGGTTATATAATATTATAGAATTACTAAGTGAGTGACTGACTGCGAATGACGAGAAATCAACAGAACAGCAACTTACAAACATTAATTTGAGTTACTTAAAATACAAAATGTGCAGCTTCATAATATTTGAGCATTTTTAAATATTTGGCAATTATGTATTTTATATACCTACTGAGCGGCATTTAATATCTTAATATGAAGTGTTGGATACAAAAACCACTTTGACAAATACACTTATTAAAATTGTGAGCTTATTATACTATTATACATCAGACTACAATGAGCTCTCTTTGATTAAAAAATATATATAAAATAACTATTTGAAGAAACACTATTCTATTAGCTATGATGGAAGGGTTATTAAATAAAACAAAATACTCCGTAAAAATTAACTAATATACATTTACATAAATCAAATGAACAAAAATAAAATAAGACGCGTCAGTCAACCAAAAAAATAAGGAACATTGATAGGTATAAGGACTGAGGAGCCCTAATACTGTAAATACTCAAATAAAGTACTTAAATTCATACCGCTCAAGTTATTAAAACAGTATTTCATCATCAGTCGCAAAAACTTTTTTTTTTATTCGCTTGTTTTATAGTAATCTGTGGTCTAGGTGAAGAACTGTTCTTCAATAATTTACTTGTAAAATTATTTGAAAGTGAAGTCTCTAAGTTACCATGATATAAAGGACTCAAAGGACACAGTAGAGTCGTTAAGAGATCTACTCTTGAGATTTACGACGCCCACTAATTGAATGTACCAAGTTTGATTAGCGGGACAGAACAATTAGGGATGATGTGTACCATGCAATTATAGTGCAATTACATATTATAACTATGATAAGACATCAGACATGTAGCGTATATTGTAGATATAACATAGTAAAAATAGTGTTAAAACTAACATGACTACATATTTGATAATTACAAAACCACAGACAAAAAACTCTGGCAAATGAAATTCCAAAAAAAAAAAAAATACAGCGCCGGAGTTTACTTTTTTAAGGCAGCAGAATATTCTAAAAGCTTCCTAAGGGCTTTGGGCTCTTTGGATGAAAAGGTTTCTTCTACCGATATCTAAGTCCTTCTTAAATGAAACTTGGTTTATGGAAAATCATTTAAATTATTATAATCTATATTATATACAGTAGGTATGTTAAGGAATGTAACTCTTTTGCAAACATAATATTCGCAAAACGGTTCGTTATTCGTATCATTCACTGTACGTCTAATTAGAGCATTGAGATATGTGCAAATATTCAGGTGAGAAGAATCAGGAAGAGACAGGCGAGTAAACAAAACTAACCCTTGAATCTAAAGGGATAAAGTGTGAAGTTCAGCGTGCAGTCATAATTTGCTTTTATTACCTTTCGTTTTATCGTCTTTGACATTAATAACTACGTGATACATCAAAATAAATCATATCACGATGAATATAAAGCTTAATTTACAATACAGATTTAGATACATAGGTCGTTGAGCGTGAAATCTTTGAGTAACGCAAAACATCCGGCTGGAAGGACCATCTAATCGTATCGGACACGCACATTCCTGCGCGCGCGCAGCTTTGACGCGCCGCCCGCGCAATTAGGTTCGGGATTGATTCATTAGTTCTCTGGATGTTTGTTACGGATAATCGCTAGGATAATGAGAACACGCCTCCGATTACACAAGGCGGATACTTCCGTAGTACAAAGGTCCTTACACAACTTGTTGCTTACAAAGGTGGTATGGAAAAAAAAATACTTTAAGCAAGCAAGTATGAGAGTATCGTTGCAAAAACTTTATTTAAACGTAAATACTGATCGCAATGCTAAAGGAACATAACCAAATCTACGTCATCAACATAACCTAAACTACGAAGGCTACTTATAAGTCACTAACGGAGAATCTTAAAAAGTATGGGTACGTAATACGTTCCCCTACCATACATCAGTAATCAGTATGTAAGGAAAGTCACTTCTACTACACTACACTACTGACTACACTGCACTACTATAATAACAGTCGTACTTGGATTTTTACTTGTGCTTAGTTTCATACATTTCTGTTCGCTGCAACAACAATGTATACTCTTATCTCCTTTTATTCTCTGCTTAGTATTTTAATGACCAAATACCTGGATATATATAGCAGACAGACAGTCTGGTCACAGCCCACCTGTTCCCGGGGAATGCGGGGCCGTGCCAGCGTGCCAGCATGGCATCGGCATCTTAATTACATGCCAGATGAAGAATCTAGACTAAGCTTGTTAGATATGTCTGAAGTTAGAGGAGTTCATTTACAGGAGTTTTTTCAGCAAAATATTATTCCTAGGCAGTTGACAGACCAACGTCATTTGGTCGGATCATGTCAATTCAATGTTAATTGTTATCTGTCGGCTGGGTTTGATATAACGCGACCAAACTACGTAGATCCACCATCTGCCAGGGTCATTCAGACCGCAACGCGACAAGGCGAGGCGAGGCGACAGATTTCAGTTGCGTGAGACGTCTTGCGAATCTGTCAAATCCATAAAAATAATTTAGAATTAATGCGATACGCGTCGCTTTGCGGTCTGAATCAACCCCTAGAATCAACTTCTCTGATAGTACATTTTTGTCCAGCTTTTTGGCGTGTACAAAAGAATTTGAAAAGGAACCGTACATTTTCCCGCAAGAAAGTAGGCTTCATCCTTTCCCGAAGTCTACTCAATAACTGAAAATTAGTACGTGCAAAACCACAAACTCTATAGCTTTATAACATTAAAGTGTAGATGCCACAAACCAAAATATTTAAGATATTTTACGGAATTTCGGAGCACCGAAAACCTGCGACATTATAACTGAAAATTTCAACCTTCGAATTCCAAGAAATCAAGGCACATTGATGAACGCGTTGCGTCGCGTCAACACAACGGCAAACCGCAAAACGCATTATATCTGCGTTGTGTCAACGTTGCGACGACGCAATGATATCTCTTTTTCAATCAGTAAATACTGATAAAATACTTGCTTTACCGCCCATTTATTTACCAATAAATACTGAAGTCCGCAACTGAATTTTGAACTTAGTTTAACATGACACTGCAAATACAAACACTTAACACTAGACAAGTTTGCCCCCCGGCTGCGGTCGTCGGCAAACAGTCTGCCCACTTCAAGATCGTCTGTTTGATGTCCGTCTGTTTGTCCGGATCAGTTTGAACATTGGAATTAGAAGACGATATTGAAAAGTTTTTATTTTTAATTTGTTGAATTATTTACCAGTACCTACTTGGAATTATACAATAAGGAGCGGAAAAATAAGTTTTATAGTTTTTTTCCTAAAAGCGACCTAAGCAATTATTGTCAGATCGGCGTTTTATCTATTGCCAAGTTTGCCAGCACCAGAATACAGTATTTCTTCTGTCATTTCCAGTAGCGGCGTAAGGGTGGGGTCATTTCTAGAGAAAACCAAAGATGGCAGCACTTTGCGTACAGAACTTTTCGATTTTCGCTACACCAAAAGTTAAAACATACTTTTCTTATTCAACACTATTACGAGTCATTTAGGTTTGAAATAATGTCTCCATTATTTAGCTGTCGACAACTTTTGTTTAAGGACAAGTAGACAACGTAAAATAAGCAACGACACGACGGGTTTAATTCCCAACTTTGTACTGAGTGCTCTAGTCATTGATGCACTATATTTAGGGAGGTCGCACTGTAAATACGAGAGCTAGGGACGCGTCATTTCAAGTTAGACAAGCTCTTCTTAGTTTTATTGTAACTTAAGACACATGTACGAATAGTATTCGTACAAGCCTCTATTGGGTGACAAGCTTTTGCCCGCGGCTTCGCTCGCGTTAAGAAGTATTATTATATACAAACTTTCATCCCCTATTTTAACCCCTAAGAGGTAGAATTGATCAAAATCCTTTCTTAGCGGATGCCTACGTCATATCATCTAACTGCATGCCAAATTTCAGCCCGATTGGTCCAGTGGTTTGGGCTGTGCGTTGATAGATCACCATGTCAGTCAGTCTCCTTTGAGTTTTATATATACTTATATATAGATTTTTGTTACCTCACCATGTAATCCACATTTATTTTCTATAACTAATCCTAACTAATCCCATGAAAAAGTGAAAGGCAATAAAAAATTGATGTTTTATTTACAATGATGAGAAACTTTTAAAGTATTCTAAATTACTATAAATCTCAAATAAATCTTATATTTTTCCAACATGTGATGCAACGTCCTTCAGTATGCAACATCAATGGCACTCCGAATGAAAACGTAAACTTCAGAATACTGAAAGCTCACAAGCAACTTTAAACTCACATTCGAAACGATTTATTGTGCATTTAAAGTGTTAAATCACAACACTTGCCGTTTAGAATATAACAGTTTTGATGTTTCTTTGTCACAATAGTTTTATTTATGCAAGAAAATTGTGGGAAAGCTGTAACTTTTGTATTATAACGTTGCACAAATAAGACAAGCAATACGCATTTACCGCTGAATCTAATTTTGATTAGTTTTGGACTTTGGTATAGGGACACGTTGAGTCCCGAAAAAGGACATAACGCACGATAGCTTTATCTATATTTTACGAATCTCGCGCGACATGCTAATTTTCTAGTCTAGTTTTGTTTTTAAATGACTAATTGAAATACCACTAAGCTAAATAATAAATTCAAATGCAAATAAGCCAAAAGGAACAAAATCAATAAATAACAAATCATCATAATTCTGAGAAGGCGAAAATTTTTCAATATAACAAAAAGGTCCGCTGTCCGTTTCAGACGCCCCAAGGAATAAAACGCCCAAATAAAGCGTGATCAGCTAATAACCGGCAGATGTATGGAAATACCCTCTTTTCCCCCCTTTTCACCCCCCTTACCCCTCAATCAATTCCACTCCGACAATCGTATATCCCGATGGATTTAATAAACGGCTAGACGTAAGCAGCCGACGATGCTTTCAGATACTTCGGCTGTGGTTGATTCAGATAAGAAGTCTTAAATGTGCTGTGTTGATTTTGAGAAAAAAATGTAATGTTTCTTATTTGGAAAAATAGGGAAAAATGGCGCAGATAACTAGAGCTGAAAATGCTTTCTAACTCTATGAAGAGATTTTTTTTTGACAGACAGACAGATAGATCTATTTATCTGTCTGTCTGTCAAAAATAAAAATAAAAATAGACAGGACCGACGTCCTACCGGTATACCTATTTATATTATCATACACGCTCTAAGCTTGGCTGTCGTCTTCTTTGTTTTTTTTTTATGAAATAAGGGGGCAAACGAGCAAACGGGTCAGCTGATGGAAAGCAACTTCCGTCGCCCATGGACACACGCAGCATCAGGAGAGCTGCAGGTGCGTTGCCGGCCTTTTAAGAGGGAATAGGCTAGGGGAGGTTAGGGAAGGGAAGGGAATAGGGGAGGGTAGGGAAGGGAATAGGGTAGGGGATTGGGCCTCCGGTAAACTCACTCACTCGGCGAAACACACGTTTCACGCCGGTTTTCTGTGAGAACGTGGTATTTCTCCGGTCGAGCCGGCCCATTCGTGCCGAAGCATGGTTCTCCCACGTATAAATGTTTTGACCATTATGACCAAACTTTCCCCGCAAGTTTGGTCATAACTTAATGCACGTATGAACAATATTTCACCAGCACTCCTGGTGGTGTCCAGACATTGTATTTGGTCTACCCTTTGTGCGCTTCCGCAAGTAAAAGTGATAAACTAAGAAACTCTCAAAACGCTAAAGGGATAAACTTGTAAGCTCTCAAAAAACTTTTACAACTTTTGTTTTTATTTTAAACCGGCTCGAAAAAGCTCACAAAATACTTATTAGGAATTGAAAAAAAAGAACAATTTTTCTCCTTAAGTTTAATCCTATTAACATTATCTTTATTAAAAGTAAACCAGCAGGTTTTCTCTGCTTTATGAATTCTTCAGTAGAATTTATACTTACAGTTATACCCGGTGTCTAAGGTTTTCTGTCTGGAGTTCATCTATACAAAAGCGTTGAAGATTGGTGAATTTTTTGACGATAGCTAATCAAAAGCGCCAAGGGATAGTCGATAAAGAGGCGGATTTCCTAAGAAAAGTCATACGAATTTTAATGCAAAGGAAGTTGTGTACCTCCATTTGCCGTTTGAACTTCGAACAGGTAAACTCCTGTCAAAAAAAAATCTGTCGTCTGTAAAGTTTACTGACGATAGTTGAACGTGACAACGTGGAACGCCTTATTTCGTGCGTGCAGCCGGCTCCATCGAATTACATAATATAAGACGTTGTCACGTCGAAACCTAAGAAACTGATCTTCAGATGATGATCATCATTAATCACGTACAATCTTGTTACACCACGATGTTTGCTATTTCAGGTGTTTACACTCTAACCCCTCGGTAATTAGCACGTGTAACAGTTAGCTGGGGCCTGCGAGACCCTGATTATACGTAAATAGAGAAGGGTTAATACCTTGATGTATCAATCATTGATCGAATAATCGAGGATATAATATTATTATGTAATATTAATTATGATAATTATAGCTACTGTTTTATTGATCACAAGTATTTTAGCAGAAAACGCTGTATTATCATATTTTATGTGAACAATTATATATTTTTATGTACTGACACAGAAAGTAGTAAGTTTTTTTTTGTTTTTTTTTTATTAAATAAGGGGGCAAACGAGCAAACGGGTCACATGATGGTAAGCAACTACCGTCGCCCATGGACACTCGCAACATCAGAAGAGCTGCAGGTGCGTTGCCGGCCTTTTAAGAGGGTATACGCTCTTTTCTTGAAGGTTTGCAGGTCGTATCGGTCCGGAAATACTGCTGCCAACAAAGAAACTGCTGCAAAAAAGTATTGCTAACAACATGTAACATGGCTTGTATGGTGAAGTACTGCAAAAGTACTTTGCTGCTTTTTAAAGTTTTTCTAAAATATACAGTTGATAAAATAAAAAATGGATAACTATATAAAAGTGAACGAAAGACTATATTTTTTTAAATTTTGCAGTACCTACTATCTATCCTAATAAAACCGAATCTATATAATATAAATATTTTTATGAACCAGGAAATGCTAAGATATAGTCTGTCAAGAAACTGAAGAAATTAGCAACATCGTAATGTCATCCCTTTTAAATCAATTTAAGAAAAAGGGATGACATTAAGATGTTGCCACATTTTAATTTCTTCACTTTTTTGACAGACTATACCTTATTGATTACTGAACCATAACTTAAATCAAGACGAGTTAATCCTTTCGGATATTGAGCGCTGAATACCTCCACTCCTCCAATAATTGTTTCAATTTGAAGCAGGGAGGATTATTCTTCCCTCTCAGGTAAACAAAGTATCAATCAGACCCTCATAATAATGGATATTTTAGATTTCAGTTATTCGACGACCTCTGTGACTCAGTGGCGTGCAGCTCAAGCCGCAGGTGGCAGGTTCAAATCACGTCAAGGAGACAAAACATGTTGTTTTATTTGTATAGTAAAAAAGTATTAAATATATTTCTGTTGTCTGGTATATAACATAAGTTCTTTGAGAACTTTGCATGAGGCCAGAGTCCAGACTAGTGGAGTAAAGGGTCGATAGAAAATATTAGAAATTTTTTAAATACCTTGATAAGTTTGTTTTGGAGTTTCGTGACTGCCATGCGCTCCTTCTGCGTCCTTCTTTTCTCTTCTTCCAATTGATCTTCTAACTGCTTTATTCTCTTTTCAAGAAGCTCCTGAACAAATGGAAAATAAATTATTAAATTTTCGTAACAGACAGATTTTTACTATTATGTTAGCATATTTAGAATGCCTTATGAAAAATACCTAGTTTGATAGTTACATGTATAAATATATCATGAAATATTAATAACGCCTGTAGTTTCTAGGCAATGGTTGCAGTATCCTAGTGGGTAACAACTAACATGCTTTTCTACCCGGAAAACGCGTATTTTTCAGTTATTTTATGTTCCTTGAACTCAATACAAAGCAGAGCTCGGACTCCCAGACACCAAATAATAAAGATAGACATAGAAAATGTTTTCTTTACACAAGCGATATTAAATTGAATAACGCGATTCTGCGGGTCTGATTGTTTAAATTTCGAACAGTCCGAGCAAACCGGATGTGACGTCGTTTATCTAGTGTCATGAACCGGAAACGAACACCCCTCGTTTCTCCCTTCGCTAATAATTCAAATTTCAAACAATTCTATTAGAATTTACAGTATGCTGTGGATATACCGAGATATTCATCTCTGTCCGTTGTTTGTTCAATTCGTAGTTCAATTCTATGGTCTTAGCCACAAGACTAGTCGCAAAACTTCATATTCTTTACTATTATAAATATTTACTATTTGAATATCTTTAAACATCTTTACAAGCAAAAAATATTATATTCCTTAAAATTTTTATAGCTTATCTCGTGGTTCGGATAAAAAGATCTTTCATTGACTTGATATCGTAGTAGTTCAAATAACAGACACCATAATAATTAAACATGAATCTTTAAAGGGAAAATATTAAGTATACAAGAGGTATTTTAAAGAAAAATGTAGAGAATATGAAAGGCAATTTTATGTAATTATTCGAATGAGCGATTTATATGCTAATACGGAATACATTAAATATTTTATGGTGTCTTGAGTGCGAATTTATATTTAGTCGCCATTATCATTCAAAGGACGCCATATAAATAATTCCTGGACATCCTTCCAACGCCTCATTTAAGGAGGCTGTCAGTTGATTTGCTTAGAAAAGCGACCTTAGACCTTAGTACGTTGTAGTAAGTATGTCGGAGAATGCAAATAAAATGCTCATTATTGTAGACAATGTATAACATTGTCAATGAGTTAATAATGAGCAGATAGGTCAAATTTAGATAGAGTTTAATAGCACGAGATTCATATTAATTGATTATCATGTACCTGTCGCAGCCGACTGGTTTAAATAGCCATTCAATCACACGTCTAGCTTTTCTATTGAATATTTTAATCGCTCAAAACGTTCAACACTACAGCTGATTCAAAAGCCGCCGTCTAATAGAAGTAGTTCAGCGCGCACCGCTGCGGCGCTAGGTGCGTTTTATTTACAATATGGCGTCAACTAGCAGGTGTTTGTGATTGTTTTTCGGAAAGAAAGTAGTTAATAAAAGTTACCAGTGTTATTAAAGATACAAAAATTGTGGAGGCACTTACGAGTGAATCAAAATTTCAACAAATATTCGAGGAGAAATTACGGGATTATGAAATGGCTGGATGCAGTCCTCCCGAAAGGGGGGTTCGGGGGGCAAAGCCCCCCGTCAAAACAAAAACAAACACAATCCAGAAAGTCCAAAAGTTGGTAAGGTTAGATTAGAACTTAGACCATAACACAGAGGGAGCCGAGCGAGCGCAGCGAGCGTGCTGCGGCAGCAGCCGGCGACCGTCGCCAAATAAAAGGGGGGCTCGGGGGGCGCAGCCCCCCGCCAAAACAAAAACAAACACAATCCAGAAAGTCCAAAAGTAGGTTAGGTTAGAACTGTGACTGTGCTGCGGCAGCAGCCGGCGACCGTCACAAAACAGGTCTCACAATTTTTTATTTTTACTTATTGCATTAAACTTTTGGTCACCCCTTAAACTTAATCCGAGAATAATCTTTCAATAAAATACAAAAAGTTTTCCTATTCTCCCAAATTACATATTAAGCCAATGGTCGCCCTAGTTAATTTGCCATTAAACCAGTTGGCTAAGCGTCATCTAGCTGTAGTGTTGAACGTTGTAGTCAACAAGTCGGCTAAACGACGTATAACCGTGTGATTGAATGGCGTTGTTCAGTCAAAGGGCTAGCTGTTTGATTGAACGGCTATTTAAACCAGTCGGCTGCGACATACCCATTATGGTGCAGTAACATAAGTATTTGTTATTTTATATTAATTCCAAAAATACAACGTCATAAAAAATAATAAGTATGACAATACTAAAGTTGTAATCACAGAAATGGATATAGTATTTCTGTGGTTGTAATCTTTGGAATAAGCGCATACATTTTGAACGGGGTAGAGCTGCTAAGTTGTGCAATCAAGCACTGTCAATCCAGAAACGGACACGTCTTTATAGAATCGCCGATCTAAATGTATGGAATTGACATAAGACGAGTCGAACGTCTATATCATATTAACGAACGCTTATGTCAATTCCATACATTTTGGTTGGCGATTTTATAACGAAGCGACAACGAAAAAGTTTTGGCTAAATGGCCTTAGCCCCTAGCTAAGATGTTTTCTTTATCGCTATTCGCTTCCTTATAGAATCACCGATCACAATAAATATGAAATGTACATTGTACATACCATGAGTCCAATATCGACTTTATTTTATCAAACGCTTATATCAATTTTATACATTTTGATCGGCGATTCTATGAAGAGGTCATAAACAAAACGTCTTGGCTAAAGGGCCAGAGTACTTTCATTTATCTGCCTAAACTAACTATACCGACGCCAGATTGTCTGTTCGCTATACTTACACAAATATTGCCAACGAGGCGCCAAAGGGCGCATGCGTAATAAATAATATCTGTAAGGGAGTGAAATCTTTTGGAAATATCGCGAAATTAATGGGCATAGTTATTGGATATTGATACAGATTGTGAGATATTCGCACTTCCTCTCGGAAGATTACTCCGGATGGATCCGAGCGATTTATTGCATGACCTATCTACGTCTACTTATTCTTTGGTATTGTTTTTATTTTTGACACGTGTAACTGTTGTGTTTTTTTCTGGGGCATAATAATATTATCTTGTTTGAAGAAATGGTTTCTTTTCCCTCTTTTTTTAAATTGGTGCTTATAAATTCTTACCCAAATCTACATAGAGCCTTAAAACACCTACTACGAAGTAATGTTAATAGTTTTAATTGAAAATACCAAAAAAATCATTATATTTTACAATGATTTTTGGTCGAATTTTTTGGGTTACGTTTGTGCTATACTTATGTAACCTCCCTGGGAGGCGTTTTACCCCCTTTCCCGGGATCAAAAGTATCTCCGGATCTCAGAAAAGGATGTGGGCCAAACCACCCAGTATTATGTGTCATTTTTCACTCTCTCGTCTCTCGATATCATTTCCGGCCGTCTGAGATGTCAACTGTGATGATATTGAACCCCAACTTCTATTTATTTCTCTAAATGCAACACGACAAGGCAAGATACAGTCTATAATCCCAAATAAGCGTTCAATGACGTCACACCTGCTATCGCTCAAAATGCCTCCTATTTTGAGCGTTTTGGTCGTTTTTAACGCTAAATGGAACGCGGGGAATATTATAATACCTATAGGTCACTCTGTTGTCTTAAATAGTCTATGGTCGCTAAGAACACATGATACTAGACCTAACAATTATGTACAAGTACTTATTAACATTTTGAAAAACTACATCCATATTTCCATACCTATATTATAAATGCGAATGTGTGTTTTCTATTTCATACCTCTTCACGCCCAAACCTCTGAACCGATTTTTCTGAAATTCTGTATGGAGATAGTTTAAGTCCGGGGAAAGGACATAGGATACTTTTCATCCTGAAAAAATGTACAGTTCCCGAGCGATAAACGAATTTTGGCGCAATGGAGAGAGGATAACTAAAACATGTTTGTAACAACGAGAACAGACATCTTTTAAAGTCACTAACTTCCTGTATTACCTTAGAGCTCGCAAAGTCGATCTTTAATTTCCGTATGGGCGATTCGATGGCTCCTTGCAAAATGCATTTGTAAGAAATACGATAATAATTATTCTAAACATAGGACAATGCTAGCCGATCAGAGCTCTATGTTTTGTATTTTTTACCAAAAAAGTTTATTATTTTGTCTATATATTCTAATATTTTGTTGGATTATCACTCTGTTTACTTGGCTGCATTCAAATGGCTAAGCAGAGTTATTAACTATTTAGTCACTAATAACCCAAAACCTAAGTGCCTTTTGTGCGCGGAAATGCTTTTGTCTTTACCCATTTGCCACAATACAATAATTATTATATGCAGTAGCGTAACTCAGCCCTTTCCTAGAAATCAATTTCGTTCAACACAGAGAAAAGTTTTACGCGAAAGCATCATGACAATGCATTATTTTACTGTCTAAATTTATCTGAAATCTCTCTTATGTGCTTGCGCGGTAATCAGGTGGTCAGGTATTAAGATGGATTACTGTATTTTTTTATACTATGCGTTTTCACTGGCTACAATGAGGTCTCCAGTACAATGGGATAAGGGGCCTTTCAAAAGTAGCAATATTGGTTAGTGTGGCTTTTTGATCACATTAACTTTTAAGTTTGGAGATGGCTTTTGATTAAGTTTTAGGGTAGAATTGAAAGGAAGAAATATGTTTTATGTTATTGTCGTGCCAGAAGAAATCACAAAAGAAATAAAGGTGATATCAGACTCTTCATTTGTGTGAAACTGTTTATTCACATAAATGCCTAATCCATATTGTTAACTTTATAAATGCGAAAGTGTGTCTGTCTGTCTATCTGTCTGTCTGAACCAATTTTGCTGAAATTTGTTATGAAGATACTTTGAGTCCCGAAAAAAACAAAAAAAAGAAGCTATCATCTTTAGTTTGCTCATGTGTTGCCAATGGACAGATATTTCAGAGAATTTCAGTGAAACAATTATTTCTGACCAGAGTAAATTTTCCCTATACAAATATTCTGAATAGTTAATTGCAAATTTGATACAATTAATACTGTTATCAATAGTAATATTTCAATAACAATATAGTGTTCGGATGTATCAGGATCTATTATGTAAATTAAATCGAGACAAAGGACACTGGATATGTAGCCATTTGGAACTCAAACACTAATGTACCGCAGACACGTACCTACCTGTTATGTGTTGATATCAGATGTCACTAGAATATTCTATGGAAAATCAATTTATATTAATTTTGATGAATCTTACAGTGCTCAGTTTGTTTCTGTGCTTTTTGTCTGTGACGTAGATATAAAAAACACTTTGTCAATTATTATATTATGACTCATTAATAATACTAGCTATTTGACCGAGCTTTGCTCGGTATTCGATAAAACACGAATAAAATAACATTTTCTAAAAATGATTCCTAGCTAGATCGAGTTATCGCTCCCGAAACTCCTTCATACTAAATTTCATGAAAATCGTTGGAGCCGATTCCGAGATTCCAATTATATTATACAAAAATTTCTCGTTTAAAGATATAAGATTATGTACTAATAACAATTCCTCCATATTGCGTCTACTCATATTATCGGACAGGAGATCACAGATACTCATCCCACGTCACGGGGACAGCAATACGTGGGTATCCTCCACGAGACAATGAGCCGAGATTAACCCGAACAAATTAAACTTACGTACGAAGCCTTAGCGGAGATGTTGCGGTATAAGGATTGGGCGGGGAGCGATTTTAAAATCGCGTTTTTATGAATTGGAAAGAGAGACAAAACTATAGAAATTACGTTTAATTGAAGCATTAATCGAAATAATTTTTATATCGAAGCGTTTTCTTGCAACAAAATGAATGAATTAAAAATATTTTGCACCAAAATAAACATGACATAGTTCAGAAATTACAATATAAAACTAAGGTCCACTTGCGCAGATCCAGGTTAAAGTTAATACCGGGTCAAATAGTGTGTTATCTTTTACACACTTCATAATATATTTTACGAAAGAGATGATTAATCCGTGGTTAACTTTAACCCAGATCTGTGCAGGGGGGCCTAAGAGTTAAAAGTGCAAAAGGCGTTTCTAGCAGATTTAACTCAATTAAAACACGATTACTGGCTGTTAAGCTAATACGATATTATTACGCTTTGTAGCAGCCTTATTGTCGGTTAGGTGTTAAAAAGAATAGATGAGGATTTGGTTAAATGTACAAGCTCTTTTAATATTAAAAATACATTTTAACATACAGTTTAACAATTCTGTGCATTTCTACGACGGATAACGATACCTTTGCTATTATTTGCTGTATATTGTTAAATAATATTTTACCAATTTACCTTTATTGTCTAAAACTCTCTCGCTTCAGCCTCCAACTGGTCGATAAACAAATTCGAAGTCCCCTCTTTCATCCATCATTAGCGGACAATAGCTAATCTAACGTGGAGAGCACTTCATCAGTCGCGGCGGGCCTGTCGGACCCCACGGGTCTGAGACCCCCACCAGGTCTGCCGGACCCTGACGGGCTTTCGGCGACATAATTAACGCGAGATTAGAACGTCACACCCACTTATATGGGATGAAAGTTATTGCGAATCTGATGTATTCATCGTCACGTCTTTTGTTATCATGTCCGTTGAAGTGTTCACTAAAAGTATAATTTATTTATTTAATATCTATCATACACACTTCAGTCTCTAAAAAAAGCCTTGCAAAACATTTAATTCATGTAATATGTAAATGTTAAAGTTATTCTCAATTGATTGAGCTTTAAGTTGCACTAAAGTCAAATTGCAGTTACAGCCATACATGATACAGTTTGCTGTTTGCTGCTTATAAACTGGGATATTTCTTACTTATAACATTATAATTATCATTATGATTTACGATTAATTAAGGCAAGAAATGAAGTATTTTATCTTAAATTCTGAGTATTCGCTCTATTATTGGGTGTGTTATTCGGCATGTTTAAGACAAAAAAATCGAAATTCAATTTTTTTCTTACAAAATCTTTATCTTTCTTTTGTCACAGCCAAGGAAAAAAAACAAAAACAAATCATTAAGTGCCTCTTTGTGAGCAATTCCTTTGTCTCTTATTTTCCATTTGGTCATTGGGCGTTTCGGAGACTGATTGATGAAATACAACCCTTATCAGCCCTTTAGGGTGTTCTATTGTGAGTCCCTAGCCCTGCACTTGCCGATGGAAGTGAAATTAAAGTAAACATTTATTTTACTTTCAACGATAAATTATAGAGGAATTTAATGTTTGTCAACAAGCAATTTAGAAGTTGTTTTTTTAATTTCATGTGTAAAGTCATTTTTAGGGTTCCGTAGTCAACAAGGAACCCTTATAGTTTCGGTCTGTCCGTCCGTCCGTCTGTCTGTCCACGGTTTTATTCAGAGACTATAGGAATTACAAAGCTGTAATTCGGCATGAATGCACATTGCACATATTAATGATGCCGACAACATGGTATATAAAATCTTATATTATGAAGTTTTAAAGCGGAAAAAATCGTTAGAGTCCAGTGTCCCCCCCCCCCCCCTACAGCCAGCTAAACGATTGATTCTGGAAATATGAAAAAATTCACGGGAGTAGGAAATATTATGCTGAATTTAAAAGTAAAATTATCACGGCTAAGAGGACTTCATAAGTTATTGAGTAATAGTCGATCAACTAAAACAAAATATTTGGCGAAGTATAAAGGAACTTTTCGTTAAAATTCCTATGAACGTAACTCAGATGATATTTTAAGTTGTGTAAAACACGTTATAAATGTACATTCATTGACCATACAAAAATTATCAAAAACTAGCGGTACTACGGAACCGCATCGCGCATGGCCCGACACGCACTTGGCCGGTTTTTTCAAAATGTTATTTCAACTAACCCTAATTTTATTAATTCATACGAATTAAAAAAAAAAACTATTGTTTTGAATCCAAGAGTTTAATTTTTAAAACAATACTAATAAAACCTCATTGGCATTGCTTTGTAAGAACTATGAGTTCAACGCGTAGTTTAAATTACCCCTAACTCCACATTAAGCAACATTTATCTACAACATTTAACACCTTTAGGAACAACGAACCCCTTTTTTCAGGTACAAGGTATATATGTACAAGGTACAAGAAACCGTGCACATTACAAACGAGGCAGTTTCACCGCGTGATGGCTCCTCATTTGTCAGCGCTCCACCTGCGCCCGAGACAAATGGGCGTCTGTACTAAACTGCACTTTTGTTGGCGTTTTCAAAATACACCGAATTTAGGTATAACATGTCCCTATTACCCCTGTTAATGTCATATGGTATAACATAGCCAGGATATATAGTTATACTGTGTATACGATAAACGTAAATACGTTCTGAAAGTTTCTAAGCTCTTACGATAAGGGAGCGGAAACCTAAGGAAACAAAAAAACATGTATTTAACTGCCGCAAAAATATGTGTTTAACTCACAGTGGAATATTAATTACTTAAAATATGAAATTAATTCCTGAAATATGTTGGGAACAAAATATATTTTCAGGCAGATTAATAAAAGTCAATTTTCATGATTTTTTGTTTCAATTTACCAGACCGGCCATCTTCTCGAAAGTCGAAACCGGTATTGCATTTAAATACAATGTAGAGATCCGGCAATCCTTGCTTCGCCATAATTATGTCTACGTTATTTTAGGTATGCAAAATAGATGTTGTCCTAAACCAAAACTCTATATTATCCAACTTCCAGGCGTTTCGGAGGAACTCAACAAGAAATACCGCCACATCGCGCTTATATTGGTCATGGCCCATGGGGTAATATGGTGCGACCGCGTAATAAAGTCCTGCTACGCAGCAATTTTTAACGACTACATAAATTTCGGTACTTACATTGCCATAATAAGCCTTCCTGTCACTGTAATAAGGATATGAGCGTCTGTAGAACATTATTACTATAAAAATATCACATCCTAGTTCCTACAAACAAAAACTTATTGTAGAGTACTGGGTGCTTGGATAACTTGCATCCTTCATAAGAAATCATATTTTTTGTCTAAATTTGAATAAGAAATTATCGTATACAACTTGACTAAAGGCAATCACAATTTCGCAACTTCGAAACTATTGATTTTAAACTATAAGATAAACTATCAATTGTCGGTCTGTCCATCACTTTGTCCGCACAATACCACAATTAGTTGAACAATAGAACAGTTAAGATTCGGTACCGAATGTACTGACCGCTCTAAGCGTACTGCACTCGGTCAATTACAACACACAGACCATATTCATACAGATACTTGTAATCCACTCTAATATTATGTGTACTGTTACGCCGCTGAAACGTTTATGATCAAATTTGATATGGAGATGGTTTTTGACACAAAAAACGGTTCCCGATTGATTTGTCCAACATCTATTAAATAAGTTTTATAAATTTAAAACCACTATAGCAAAAGTAATCAAAAACCTAACCATGGTTGTTTCACAAAGAGTTATAAGCAGACTGGATGGAGATAGTTATAACTTAATTTAGGCAGAGGGTGTTGCCAAGCCTACCTACCTAAATGGTATCTCTAATTATTTAGCTTCAAGTAGAATTTCATATCTTTTTATTATCCATGCTAATATTATAAATGTGAAAGTGTGTCTGTCTGTTTGTTACCTCTTCACGCCTAAGCCGTTAAACCAATTTTGTTTAAATTTGAGTCCCTGAAAAGGACATAATATGATATTTTTTATTCCAGAAAAATGTAAGGTTCCCGCGTAAACGAATATTGGTGCAGCAGAATTTCGGACTTTTTCTCTATAATTTTGTAGCTACTCTGTATCAATTAGAGTTTTTCCAATGATAGTTGTCTCCGAATGCCAGAGCTGCGACAACGGATCATTGACTCAATATAGGTTACTTCTGTTCATATCGCTACAAATGCCGTCTTCATTTAGTATGGGGCTGTACATAGTTGTTTTGTCTCTGATGAGACTTTTATGCCGATGGAAATAAAGATCACTTTAATAGAAGGGAAGATGCCTTTACGAGTTACTTTTGCACAACGTTGAATAACCTATCATCATCGTCATAATGTTAGCAGTATATAATATAACGTTATTAGACATTTTGATAATAAATATCAACAGAAGTCAACTGACAACTTGGCACCTGATTCTAAAGAGTTTTTTTTAGAATAAGTTGCCTTGGTATATTCTGCGAGATATTTTTATTGGGAAGTTAAAATGTTTTGTGTTGTTATTTAATAATTTTAACTAAACATCGCAAAGATGTACATTGTACGTCGCAGGTACAGTGTACATTATAGGTGATAAACAAACAAGAAAGATAAGCTCGTTTGTTACTTAATATCCTTCTTCTAAAAACACACATTACCAACAATACGTTTAAATGTTTTTGAACTTTCCCAAAACGAAAGTATAAAATCAATCGCTGTTTCCATTGTGTCTGACATTGCATATTAAAACCAAAGGTTACATTCCAAAAGGGTTTTCCAGACAGATTAAGGGCACATCAAAGCGCAATTATATCAGCAGTTGGAGCCGCAGCCGGTAATCTCGTAAGGCAGAGGATCCATTTCACAAATTTGTTTTTCCATTACTCAAATTGGGTACATCCCTATATGACAGTTACCCTCGGCTTAGACTAATTTGATAGAGTTTTTTTAGAGCATTGAAAGATAGATTTAAACTCAGAAGGGTTATTATCTGGTGCCATTGAATGGCGACTTTACTTCGTAACTTACTTTAGTTCTAGGTTATGAATACTTAGTTAAATTAGGAGGGGGAAAATAGCTCAAAAGGAGGAAACAAAGCTGTTAGTAGCTGAGAGAAAAATACTGCGCAAGATTCTCGGACCGACGAGGGATGAAGATGGCAGGTGGAGGCCATGGAAAAACCTTGAAATTGAAGAACTTGTGGCAATGCCCAATATTATCGGGGAATACAAATCTCACCGAATCCGCTGGCTCGGCCACGTAGAAATAATGAATGATGACCGAGCGGCAAAAAAGCGTATGTGGGGCAAATGAATGGCAAACGACCGGTAGGCCGTCCCAGATACCGCTGGAGGGATGAGGTAGAAAAGGACCTGAAGGCGTTACGAGCCGAATCATGGCAAGATGTCGCACAGGATCGGAAGAAATGGCGTGTGCTTGTGTTAGAGGCCAAGACTCAATTTGGGTCGCTGCGCCGCAGTAAGTAAGTAAGTAAGTAGTTAAATTAGTACCTACTATCTACTAGTAATAACTCTAAAACTGATAGATAGGGTCGAGGACAGATGGATGCAAATTATAAACTCTTCAAAAAACAGAGCTGCGTTAAGGTACATTCCACCCATGAACTTTTTTCTGATAAATAAAATACCAGTTGACTCTCTGAAAAGCATATTTTTTAGTACTTAAAAACAAATGGACCTTTAAGCACACTCGTTACCATCATACTCTCTTGATTGTAAAAAAAGCTGGACCTGGCTTGGCGCCAAGTTATAGTATTAATTACTGGCAAACAGATGGCGCTGATCGGCAGGTGGACTGCATAAAATACGTAACGTTCTATTAAACTCAGGGATACTATTTTTATCAGTAGAAGCTGAAATCTATATGAATAAAGCAAAATAAGTTATGTACTCTCATACATTTTGTATGAGAGTACATAATGCAAACGAAATTCATAAAATAACTATACTACGTCGTAAACAATAACACGGCATCCTATATTATAGGCTTTGGAATAAAGGTTGGGTTGCACCAGAGGCGTGGTTTAAGTTATAGTTAAATATGGCGTCCTTTAGCTTTAACTTTAACCGGAGAAATCCACAAATGTCTGTTGCATTTATTTTTTTTATTGAAGCTACAGGTAACGGGATAGAGGGTATAAAAAATTAAATTATCCGTAAAAATCGACAGGAAAAAATAATATAACACTGTAAAACATAGTAAATTTTCATATACTTATACGTATGAGCGGAGGTTAAATATGGCGTCCTTGGACGCCATATTTAGCTTTAACCAAAGATTTGACATTTTGCACTGTAGTTACAGTTAAAGTGAAAGTTACAGTTATAGTTAAATTTAGTTGGTGCAACCCAACCTTAATAAACGATACTTAAAATGATTAAACGTTATCTTAACATCAATTCTGGTAGTTTAGGTTTTAAATCATAGGCATTATCAGTTTAATCACATCAACAAATCAACATTTTTCACCACATCTAACTGTAGATTAAACATTGGAAATTTAAAACAGACGCAAAACCCAATTTGTCATAACACCGCCGAGTTTAGCAATTATTTGGGAGAATCGATATTTCGAAAGGGCAACACCGGCTAAGGCCATCTATTAAATGACAGTTATCTGCATGATTGATTGCCGTCGCATGCAAAAACGCCCAAAAACGAGCAAAAACAACCAGTTTGAGGCCTGTCAAATGTTGCATAGAATAATGCCCATTACTGTTTTATTCCAAAGGGGTGTATGTTTGAAAAATTTGGGATTGATTGCTTTTCGCAGGTTTAGACTTTGAATATGCTGGGTTAGGTACACTATTTAGTGAGCCCCTAGGGCCTAGACGATCAATTTTATTTTTTTATTCTTTCGTAGTTTCTATATGGGTAGATGAAATCATAGACAAGTACATACCTACGTCTTTACTAAACGCAGATGAGAACGCAGAATGCAAAAATAACAAAAACTTAAAAACTCAAAAACCTTTAAAATATAATCAAATGAGTTATTCAAATACATTCGACATCAAACCTAAGCTATAGACAATATAAATTGGGTAACACCAGTAGCCTTAGCACGGCCACCAGTAGAAATGCGAAAGTATGGACAAACTGTGGACATAAACTAAAGGTGCCGTTCCGATCTTTACCGTGGCCAGTCGCGACCGACAAAAATTCAATTAAAATGCCACTTTATGACAGACTATAGTATATATCATAGAGTAGGATATTATTTGAATTTTTAGGACTAGAGTCTGTCACAAAGTGGCATTTTAATTGAATTTTTGGGGACGAAAAAAGATCGGATCGCTTCCTTAAGTTTATCTCCACAGTTTGTCCATACTTTCGCATTTCTACTAGTGGCCGTGCTAAGGCTACAGGTACATTAGAAGACAAAGTAAATACACTCACTTTTACGATCTTCCGGATAGTTGTAAGTGCGGTCGTGCATTAGGAAGGGAATCTCCGATCCATCCTGATAAAATGGTGACGCATTATCATAACGGGTATAATGAGAATGCTCCCATTTGAGTGCTCGTCTATCCATATCCCATTGAGGAGCATTAGCTTAAGTACCCCATATGTTTGTTGGGATGCTCCGTAAACTTTGTACCTACGTTTTGCTACGGGCCAAAATTTGGGGAGCATAATAGCAGTTTTATGTTTAATGATAGGAAAGTACGGTTTGGGAAATAAAGATGATACAGAAGTGAGCTCGAGCAGGATGCTTTTAAATTTTAATTTAGATAATAATATTATGGTAGGTAGAGTTGCTTTTCTAACCATATCGACGCATATGTATGTTTGACTGGAACTCAAATATAATACAAAAGATTGACAAGACAGGATAATACCTACTGGAAATAAAACTTCACTTATAATACTAACGAATAAATATTATATTTATGAAAAATCATTGTAAATTATTATCAATTGCGAGGGTTCTATTCCAAATAGTTTTTTTATTAGTCTTTTGTAGCCGTGGTTCTTACCATAGAGGAATTATTTCTTACTGAATCGTCATTTCCGTTCAAAATAATAAGCGTCACAAAAGTTATAAACAGAATCAACCAGACACAATAGCAATTTTCTTCCAAAGCCACAACCAAATGTGATACTGCATTCATGATGTATCCTCCTAAGTTATAACTTATAAGTCTTATAACCTATTTCACAGTTGCTTTTTATTTAAAAAAAAAATAAAGTACGGAAAATTAAACTTTTTCTTCGTCTCACGAATTGTAATTGTTCTTTTTTCTTGATTTTTGAAAATATTTTTGTTGGTAAACGTTCTATTTTTAAAAGCGTTTGCACTTATCACATACTTAGTTAAAACTGACGCTTGGTAAAGATAGATAAAAGATTAGACAGAGATTAAAGACAAATTATGTTTGAGTAGTGATAAAATTAACTCATTGTTAAGTTAATTTTCGTGATGCCTTTGATAAGATTAATCGGGCATTACAAAAACGATCTTATGATAATGACTCTAAATTCAGGAACATTAAATAGGCAATAGCCATGTGTTCTAAATTCAGTTTAAACTAAGGATCCTGAATTCTGAATCCTAAAGTGTTAGTTCTCAAGGGCTCAAAATGTACTTATCGCGTCCTAGGTACAAAATTCTACTCTTATGAGAGCTCAATAAGGAAACTAAGTTACTATTTCATGTGATATAAGCTATCTTAGAAGTGAATAAAGTAAACTGTAAAGGATTCAAAAAACATAAAATTGAGAAATGCGTCTCGCCAAAGGTCGATTGAAATGCTAATAATATCGTCTGGCCCTCATGCTAATGTGGACAAGTACCTAATTGGGGTCCTAAACGTAAATCAAGTTTATGTCTCATAACGTTATTTAGTGAGAAATTAGTCTCGATTGAAAGACAATTAGACAGAGGCGATAATATTTAAAATAATTAGGCTCTTTATCAATATTTCCGCTTATATTCAGATAGGCAATAATTTACTTTTTCTGATTACTGATATAACTATACAGTATACAACTATACAGGTAATGCGCGGAAAAGGTAGAGTCCATAACTTAGACCATAAAAAAAATAGCCAAATATTTGCTTATTTTCTCAAAGTTTTTTTTTTAATCATTTTAATTCTCTCTTCGAAAACTTTGTTTAGGCTCCTTAGTTCAATTTAGAAGAACAGACTTAGCAAGTTTAGCAACTACTCCATTTAATAAAAAGGCTCTTTCTATCTTCTAAAACAATCAAACTAGCATCATCCTAATCCTGACGTCTTTGTGAAGTCCCAGGAAAGTATTTTCCTTTCGGAGGGTACAAAATAATTGGTCTGATGCACCTTAATGCCTGTTTAGTCGCGCCTAAATTGTTTTTGAAAGGTCTATGATTGTAAGATTGTGTTCGGATTACTTGCCGAAAGAGGATTTCCTATTGATCGAACCTGTCATTTTGGGGCTTTGGAGTTTAATAACGCTGTCGAGTGTCGAGTTTACTTTGTTATGGCTTTGTTAACCACGTCGTTGTTAACAACAACTAACAACACAATATTTATTTTTCCTAGAAAAAAAATCATAAAAAATATTTTATTATAAACTTAAAGACATTACTTACTGAAATTATTTGCAGGCGTAATAGTCTATTGTAAATATTATATTGTTAATTTCATTAAAATTTGGGGATAGTAGATTAAAGATTTTATTAAGTTTAATTAATGTGGTTCTATCTCCTAAATTTTAATTAATATACTTATTATGCATGTCATTAAACTTTACAAAGAAATATTTTTAGGGCCTGTTTCACCACTTCCTGATAAGTGGCTATCCACCATTTAACTTGACAGATCAAGTATGGAGAATCTGTCAAAAAAGTTGTGAATAGCCTATTCGGCACATTATCAGAAAGTGGTGAAACAGGCTCTTAATCAGGTTAATATTCTTACTATCGGCTGTGTAATTTAAAATCAGTTTAATATTTTTGAAGTTAAAAAAATCAGAATCGTAAAAGCGCCACCTACCTTGTCACCGTCGAACTTCTCCGGCTCGTCGCTACACGCGCGGAGCTCACGTTTCTCTCGTGAGCCGTGCCGCATCAAAAGTGGCGTCTGTGGCGGCGACGCTAGCGCCAAACTGTTCCTAGCGCTCTCCGGCGGCGATTTTATGAACTCAATCTTTCCCCCTTCTATGCAAATGTTCGGAGTCAGCGGATACATCGGTGACATAGCCACGTTCGTATTCGCCAAATGATTATACAGCTGATTGTTGTCTTCTAGAGGCAAGCTCTTCGGCTTATTTCTCTTCCTATAGCTCGAATCGTAGGCTAGAACTTGGGCTTTCTGTTCCGGATGAATTTGTCGCACCTTCCCAGGCGGTCGATCAGGTGGTTCTGGGGAAACGTTGCTGTCCGTACAGGGAACTTCATTTCTTTCGTTGTTGGATATTCTGTAACAAGTAAGATACCGTAATTTTAATTAAAATCTCCATTGAAATTTATATAACTAACATATTAATAATTATTTATTTCTTCGCCAAAATGTAAATATTTAATATTCAAAAATAGAATTCATTATAATATTATTGTCTTCTCTAATCTACTAAAATATTTCCGGTGCGATAACACGATACAGTGGCGCCACTATAAAAAGTTTCTAACCAACATTCTGTTTCCATACTAAATAAACTAGATGGCGCTTTTACAACTGGCAACTTTATTTTCAATTTTTCATTACTAAAATAACATTTATTTGCAAATTTAATATCTCAAAATTCAATTATCCATAATGTACAATATATCCAAAAGAAAAAAAGTAGCATTTTCTATCAAAACTTTGAGTTATTCACTTCAATCCTGCATCGCGCTATCGAAGTTTTTTCATTCGCTGAGTATATATAGAGGCGGCTTGCCCTAGTATATTGGAAGTGTATTCTTTAGTGTGATGTTGCTACTGTATATAGTACTAGCTCTCGCAAGCAGGTCTACAGCACGTGACGTCACGCGCTCTTTGTCAGGCTACGCTACTTGTAACGTGCGCTGCGGACGATCGCCCACGTGGCTGCGACGGCCCGGCGGCGCACTTTCCTTGGGCGGCCTTCCTAAACCTTACGCGGTTTCGTTAACTCGTTAGCTTAGCTCCGGTTAAAATCGAGCACTTCCATACTATGGCGGACGAGTGCAATACTCGATTCGCCTGCTTTTTTGTCGAAATAATTTTAAAACTATTGAATGATAACTCTACTTTTACGACTCTAGCTTAACACAGCTAAAGCTCAATGCTTTTATATAATATTGTGTAATTTTTAACCTGTGCGTATAAATAATAATAAATAATTAAGTACATAATTCGTATTAGGGATATACTTTCACCCTTAGTTATTACTTACTAAGTTCTGTACGTCATGGTTGTTTTGGTGCATAGAATTTTCATTCATTCATTCTTTTCCTGTTCTGAGTTCATATTGTGTTTTTCAAAACACATTGGTAGTCAAAAAAGGTTTTAAATAAATGTTCCAAAATGATCTCATTATGTCCTAATTGCTAACGTTTAAAAAAGTAACAAAACTGACATCAGTTTTGTCGAACTCTATTCTAAATACGTCTTCGGGAAAGGAAGGAAGCTCTTAAAAAATAAAACGTCGTAATTCTCTCGATGTTAATTTGACTTATTGCCTTGGAAAACGGTTCATTTTCGCGTGTGTTTATTTTCATCGTCTATTTTTTTTTTCTTTTTGACGTGTTAATGGACACGCGTTTTGTTTGGACGTATCGGTCCTCGGAGTGTGTTTGTACAAATTCATCTTTTTACACGAGGTAAATGTACTTCCTGAATTTATGTAGTAGAAACTGGTATTGTTTTGAAGAATTACTAGTGAGGTTTCAGTTTGAAGTGAGTATCTAAATCTCTGAATTAAGTTAGTAGGTATACACTATACAGTAATTATATTATAATAATTTGATACATAATTACTAACTTCAATCATTGTTACTAAACGTGTGGTTTTAATCTAAATTCTAAATAATAGGAGATTAAGGGCCTGTTTCACCACTTTCTGATAAAGTGCCTAATAGGCTATTCACAACTTTTTTGACAGATTCTCCATACTTGATCTGTCAAGTTAATTGGTGGATAGCCTATTCGTCACTTATCAGGAAGTGGTCAAACAGGCCCTAAGTATTGGATTTTACACGTAGATTAATAGTTTGCGCACACTATTCAATAGAGCTTTTTGGTTTTACTTGCTGGGTTAATTCCAGCCGGAACCTTGCAGACTCTATTAAAAAAAGAGTAGTGCAGAACAAGTTACTACATGATATTAATCCATACATCCATACCAACGCCTCCGTGGTCTAGTGGTATAGAGCGCGGCTCTTGACTCGGAGGTCGTGGGTTCGATTCCCGCGTTGGAAACATGTTATTTCCAAGTTTGGTTAGGACAATGCAGGCTGATCACCTGATTGTCTGACAAGCAAGATGATCCATGCGTCGGATGGGCATGTAAAAAGTCGGTCCTGCGCCTGATCTCTCGCCGGTCGTGTCGGTCTTCCGTCCCACTGGGTTATGAGAGTAAAGGAATAGAGAGTGCTCTTGTGTACTGCGCACACACTTGGGCACTATAAAATTACTCCTGCGTAACTGGCCTGGTTTCAATGAATCCGGCCACCGTCACCGAAACCGGTGTGGGAGCTATTATACATCCATACCAATGTCGTAAATGCGAATGCGAAATGTGTGTTTGTCTGTTTCCCCGTCACGCCCAAACTAGTGAACAGATTTTGCTGAATTTCGATATGGAGATATACTCGAGTCCCAGGAAAGGACTTAGCATACATTATATCCCGGAAAAATGTACAGTCACACGATAAACGTACCGTATAATTTATACGTGGGAGAGCCAGGCTTCGGCACGAATGGGCCGGCTCGACCGGATAAATACCACGTTCTCACAGAAAACCGGCGTGAAACAGCGCTTGCGCTGTGTTTCGCCGAGTGAGTGAGTTTACCGGAGGCCCAATCCCCTACCCTATTCCCTTTCCTACCCTCCCCTATTCCCTTCCCTTCCCTACACTCCCCTATTACCCTATTCCCTCTTAAAAGGCCGGCAACGCACTTGCAGCTCTTCTGCTGCTGCGAGTGTCCATGGGCGACGGAAGTTGCTTTCCATCAGGTGACCCGTTTGCTCGTTTGCCCCCCTTATTTCATAAAAAAAAAAAAAACCTATTTTGGCGCAGCGTAGTTACGGGCGTCATTTACTTTTAAATAAAAACATATTGGTTTGTTTGTTGAGCAGCTATTTCAACTTTTGCCTGACCCGCTGACTAGGAGTCCTACCGTCAGACACCAGCTTTATCAATAGAAAAGTAAGTTAAATATATCGATCAGTTGGGAAACACTCAATTTAAATACACTAAGTACGGGATTGCATCACAGAGCACTGAACTTCACGCAATTAGCTCTACACGGTGACCACACGGACGGGATATTGGAGACTACGGGGATAAACGAGCTGCGGAATCGCCTGATGGTGTGGCATAGTAAGTGAGACATACTAGGGTACCCGCGTAGCGTAACCGCATGATGATTGTCAAGTGGTCAACATTTTTTTTAAGTCTTTTTAAGGCGATCCATTTGTGAGTGGTATAAGATTCTTATTCCTGAATTTTATTGAAAAATTCTCAGAATAATAATAATTGTGTTCAGAAAAAGTCCTGAAAATGCTTGAATGGTAGTTACTTTAGCGTTTAAGCGCAATTGATTGCAATAAGAGATTTTCCAACGAAGATTAGGTAAGTACCTACGTGGTTAACTAATGACATCTTAACCTCTCGTAAGCTTAACATCTGTTTGAGCTTGGCTTCACTGTTTTATTTCAGTAAGTAACTAACAAGTACATAGTTAGTTTTAACCAAAGCTAACCTAAATAGCTTTTATGTATATCTGCAATGTATACTTGTACAGGTTTGCCTTACCTGTATATTTTTTGTATGAGACACCTTCACATTAAATTGAAGTATAATTTAACTTTTAAGTTTTATGTAAGTAGCTTTCTTATAATTTTTAATAATTCTAGGAGTATCCTGTATCGAGCAAAATTAGTAGTACAATTCTGTCTATTTTGGCAGTATTCAGTGGGAGGGCCATACTTCGGCACGAATGGGCCGGCTCGACCGGAGAAATACCACGGGCTCAGAGCAAACCGGCGCTGTGTTTCGCCGAGTGAGTGAGTTTACCGGAGGCCCAATACACTATCCTTTTCCCTTCCCTACCCTCTCCTATTCCTTTCCTACATTCCCCTATTCCCTTCCCTACCCTCCCCTATTACCCATATTCCCTCTTAAAAGGCCGGTAACGCACCTGCAGCTCTTCTGATGCTTCGAGTGTCCATGGGTGACGGAAGTTGCTTTCCATCAGGTGACTCGTTTGCTTGTTTGCCCCCTTATTTCATTTAAAAAAAAGTAACTAACAAGTATATAGTTAGTTTTAACCAAAGCTAACCTAATAGCTTCTATATCTGCAATGTATAGGTACTTGTACAGGTTTACCTTAACTCATACCTACCGTCACATTAAATTGAAGTAAGTATAATTTTACTTTTAAGTAAGTAGCTTTCTAATTTTTTAATAATGCTAGGAGTATCCTGTATCGAGTAAAACTGGTAGTAGGTACATTTCTGTCTATTTTGGCAGTATCATACCTAAACTTTCTTAAATTAACCTGTACGTACATACTTAAAATGTAACTTTCTTTTCCAAATATATGTGATTTTCGCTCACTGACTAGTAACTTCACAGTTAGATCTAAGATAGTGAATCACTACGTTAGGCTATAATTAGACTCACGAGTGATTTGCTCAAGACCTGAATGCAGTTGCTATTTGCAACACCGCCTTGTTTATTTACATCTTATTTGTTTATCAGTATTTGTAATGCAAAATGCCTAAATGTTTGATTTAAAATTATTTATAAATAGTTTGAAAATAAAGCTTGCTGAAACTCGAAAATGGCTTCACGTAGGCCATACCGATTTGGCTAATTTTGGTCTTAAAATAAGTAATTCAGGAGTCCATCACTTCAGGACTAATTTTGGATGGGGACAACAATTTTGTCAACAACGTCCGTTGGGACACTGATTGTTTGATTCACTGCCTGAAACACTGTTTTTTGCTAACTACTCTAAAATTAGAACGTGAATACTGCACCTCATTTACGTCACTGCAGATAAAATAGCAAGTGCATTAGAAGAACATTTTTTTTACTAATTTAACGTTCACTTACAAACTTAACGTGAAAGTTTGGCAATTATATTATGTATTTTCTCGCTGACGTGTGTAAATTTTCCATGTCATTTATGTTACGAGATGCACAGTCCCCTGTTTTCCACTTATGAGCCTTACTACCATTCTAATAAGGTCGTAGTTACTACAAACCACAAGTAAAAAGGCATCTAGTGGATGTACATTAACAATAGCAATAGTACAGTCCCGTAAGTCGCGGTCGACGGTCGGGGCGCGTCAATCATACGCCACACACCGTTCGTGGAAGGTCATTTAGATGGGTTTCATACTAAGTGTGTTTATACGTGGGAGAGCCATGCACGAATGGGCCGGCTCGACCGGAGAAATACCACGTTCTCACAGAAAACCGACGTGAAACAGCGCTTGCGCTGTGTTTCGCCGAGTGAGTTTACTGGAGGCCCAATCCCCTACCCTAATCCCTTCCCTACCCTCCCCTATTCCTATTCCCTTCCCTTCTCATCCCTAGCCTCCCCTATTACCCTATTTGCCTCTTTAAAGGCTGGCAACGCACCTGCAGCTCTTCTGATGCTGCGAGTGTCCATGGGCGACGGAAGTTGCTTTCCATCAGGTGACCCGTTTGCTCGTTTGCCCCTTTATTTTATTTAAAAAAATTCAGACCAGTCCCTTGTGACTCCGTGACCTCCGTGGTTTAGTGGTTTAGAGCGTGTCTCTTGACTCGGACGTCGTGGGTTCGATTTCCACGTTGGATGCATTCAAGTTTGGTTAGAACAATGCAGGCTGATCACCTGATTGTCTGAGAGTAAGATGATCCATGCGTCGGATGGGCATGTAAAAAGTCGGTCCTGCGCCTGATCTCTCGCCAGTCGTGTCGGTATTTCGTCCCACTGGGTTATGAGAATAAAGGAATAGAGAGTGCTCTTGTGTACTACGCACACACTTGGGCACTATAAAATTACTCCTACGTAACTGGCCTGGCCTTCAATGAAACCAGCCACCGTCAGCGAAACCGGTGTAGCAGTTATTGTCATACAAGGGACTGAGCCGACTGATTAACTGGACATGACCACCCAAAACCTGGGTAATCACTTTATGCGCCTATCCATGACCTCCTTATTTCAATTCTTTTTTCGATCCCGTTAATTTTGTGTAATTTTGTACTAATTGAATTGAAACTGAATCTACACATTATATTATTACTAATGGGAAGGTATGAATTTAGTTCCAATTTTACCCAAAGACAGCTTTAAATAATAATCGTTGCCTCTGTTACTATGCAATGCTATTCTATCGTAGATTTACCTTTACCTACGATAGGATACGTAGGATATGCAGGTTTACCTACGATAGGATGAATAAAATATAATATTATGTCGCAATCGCAATACAAAAATATCAGAAAATCGCTAATTCCTGCCGATGAAAGTTGTTTGAGAAAGAGGTTTAGGATTACTTGAGCCCACCCACTGACTCTTGTTTGACATCCATGACCATTGAGTACCTACTTATCGACCAGCCCACTACCACTTCGGTTGATTTGTTCTGTAGTTTTAGCAAACAAAGCATTGAGAACTAAAATAGAACTGAATATTTTTGCAGTAATCTATGACAGATTACCGAGGTTTTGTCTGGAATTTATCTATTCATTTGCGCTGACGTCAAAGCATAAACCAATCAACTAATTGCAATAGGTAAAAAGTTAAGAAAACTCAACTGGGCATCTCTCAGCTTCAAATTTGTGGCACAAGAATGTGACCGACAAATATAGTAAAGATATTGAACCTATATAATAATATACCCTAGCCTACCTAGATACACCCTTCTGGTAAAGTTTTGTAAAATTATACTAAGTTCTATATTATACTTTCGTTACTAAAACATCTTGTAACTCACATTATGTGATGTTATGTTCAAGTAGACATTCGCTATCGTATCGTTATACACAGATAGACATGCCATTTTAACAGAAATTTAGATAATTTGTTCAAAGGTGGCATAATTATAAATACTGTCTACAGAATAGAGACTAGAATCAGGTGTATTTTCCAAATGCTCACGAGCACATCATTTGGAAGGTTGTTTAAGGACGCACACTTTCTTCATGGCAAATAGTAAAAAAAATATATAAGTTTTTTTTTTTTTTTTTTTTATGAAATAAGGGGGCAAACGAGCAAACGGGTCACCTGATGGAAAGCAACTTCCGTCGCCCATGGACACTCGCAGCATCAGAAGAGCTGCAAGTGCGTTGCCGGCCTTTTAAGAGGGAATAGGTTAATAGAGGAGGGTAGGGAAGGGAAGGGAAGGGAATAGTTGAGGGTAGGGAAGGGAATAGGGTAGGGGTTAGGGGATTGGGGCTCCGGTAAACTCACTCACTCGGCGAAACACAGCGCAAGCGCTGTTTCACGCCGGTTTTCTGTGAGAACGTGGTATTTATCCGGTCGAGCCGGCCCATTCGTGCCGAAGCATGGATCTCCCACGTATTACTTAATTATTATATTAAGCACATGATTATCTATTTCGTTATGACACTAATAAACATCAACCAATATTTCTATAAAGAACAAAATACATTTTATCTTTATTCTAGCGTCATGTCTTTTCTTTTTATCTCTCTGGCAAGCAACCCCTTTTATCAAAGGGAAGCCACAACATATCTATTTCATCTAAGTGCCCCTTACTTAGTTCTGCCTCTTATCGCAGATCTTTAGCTTTAGCTTAAAAGCCTTATCTAGAAAATGTCTAGGGATTCCAGAAAATGTTACGAATTCAGAGATATAAGTTTTAGAATATATTTTCTACGACCATTGGATTTACCAGTAAGTAGAGATAATATTTCTTTGACTTTTTATTTGACAGGCCTTATATTTACATCTAGTATTTTTATATTTTGCTTAGAATTATAATAGCGATACGGTCAAAATGGCTACTAGTTGAAGTACTTTTTATGCGCCATTACTGATTAATCATTAGCTAAAAACTTTCTACGAAAAAAGTAACATATTGTTATATATAATATAGAATTCTGCTCCTTTTTGGAAGTCCGTTAAAAAGTATTAAGGTAAAAAGCCAATTATTGTTATTGATCCTTATTAGAATCAATCATAGAACGTCCAATATTAAGGTACTCATTAGTATTTTCAAACAAAAAGGTGCCAGTAATGGGAAGACTGACAATAATTATAGGGTAGTCTGCTAAGCTCTACTTCAGCCTTTCAAAAATGGGCGATAATACCCCGTTGTGGGCGCTGAAGGCCTAAAGGGGGGGTGGGTGAGACCCAGAAAAAAATGGGGGTGTTGTGTAGAGGCTTCAATTTGAAAGTAGGTGAAACAAAGGGGGCGCCAAATTTTTTCTTTTCTCAAAGTGGGCGGTACACAAAATAAGTTTGGGAACCCCTGCTCTACTTGAACACCACTGTAACTATATCTCCCGGTGTCCAGGAGTACTAGGGTAACGCCCCACCGCACACTTCCTGGCCAAACCGCTAGCTGTAGGTCATCCCGTTGAGTTCACGTGCACTATGACAACTCGATTTTTATCTTGCCTATTCAAAACTTAGGGTTGCCACGCTAAAGTTTTCTTGCTGTAAAAGTGTGTATTTTGAACTGTTTATTAAAATTTATTTGAAAATGTATAGTCTTATTTGTTACTAATTCAGTATTATCTACTTTAAATAACTGTGCACTTATTAATTATTGTGTGCTATCCAACTGCTCATTAATGACTTCTTTCTTATTGCTTTCAAAACAGCACGTTTTTGAATCCATTAAAATAAGATATTTAATTTTTTTTTCTTTGCAGTAGCAACCCTATTCAACGACTAGGAAAGCAGACATTCCCACGGCATCAGCGTCAGTTCTGGTCGTGATCACTCCAATTCTGCACCTTGTTAGAACCCGTACGTTGCAGCAATCTTGCGGCAATGTTTATCTTGTAATCTTAATAGTGGTTGTTCAAAATGCCCCACAACTACTGTTACTAATAAAGGGGGCAATTTATTTATTGACACTGGCAAAGAACCACACGTCAAGTGTCAACTAAACTATCTCACTCTCGTTGTGGCGTTGCAACTATCGCCACCATCCTACATCGCGCTATCAGCCTATCGAGGTTTTCTAAGTTCGTCAGATTTGAATTCAACATGGTGGGCTCTGGCCTGACCGAGTATACATGAAAGATGTTCCTTTGCGACCTCTACCATCCTCTACGCATATTCTCGACACAACATAATTTTATTGTCAAAGTATATAAGGGCCAGGCCACAACACCGCGTTGCGTCGTCGCATCGTAAAAGTTTACGTCGCAGAACGCATCGTAGAAATTTCCAATGCGACATCGTAAAGAGGTTAGAAATGCTCTAAAGTCTATGATGTAAATGATTGCCCGAAGTTTCCCACGGCGCGGAACACCCGCGCGGCAAATTGAGGGTAAATTGGAATTGATGGTGAATGTCACTGCATGCAGATCTCGGGGAACGCGGAACAACGGGCGATTCGATTAAGGGCCGTGACCTACGCGGTAAGAGCACGCGTAAACGGTCACGCGCGGAAACGACATTGGAATTGTCTGGTAGGTATAAAATAAAAAAAAAGATCGCAGGCCCAGTTGCAACAAAGAAATTACAGGGTTTACCAAACCCTGTAAAAGCGACTTCGGAAGTCTAGAAACCACTTGGTAGTTGTATTATGTCAATACGTACCTCAGCAGATGTAACATTTTTGTTTTAGATTTAATAATAATGCAACATGTTATGTAGGCATAATGAGGAATTAGTACCTACCCTTAGCCTATGCCAAAAATTATAAAACTATTTTTTTTTCAAACGCACCAATAATTACTTATTGCAAAAATTAACTCACGTTTCCCTAAACTCTAAGGTTGGGTTACACCAGAGGCGTTGTTAAAGTTAAAGTTATGGTCAAAGTTATGGTTTTAGTTAAGGCTAATTTAACTTTAACCTTTGACCACAGAATTTGATACTAAGACGTTGCTGGTCCGACAAGGCTTTATAAGAACGTGGGCGGGGGCGCTGCTGGCAAAGGAGAACCGTCAAAAATGGCGTTTTAGTATGATGACAGCGTTAGTTCCTTTTTTCGCCACGTGCATTTAAAGCCTTGTCGAGCTTTAAGGTTATGTTTAAATATGGCGTCTTGATGGCGTCCATTTTTAACTTTAACCAAAGATTTGTCATTTTGCATTGTAGTTAAAGTTATAGTTTAAGTTACAGATATATGTAGTTAAAGTAAGTTGGTGCAAACCCACCCTAAAGTAATATGAACAAGGTAACTATTCAGTGATCTGTATTGCCAACGGAATCCACAAAAACATTACTTGTAAGAGCTTCTCTGCCTAAATAAATAGTCGTTGTAAAAGCACCAGTCATGGTGTTACGTAAACCGAGTTTATTCGTCCGTTGATTGGATATTTGGATACAGAATTAGTTGTATACGATTGTGCAACTCAGTGTTTTTCAACCTGTGGGTCGCAACTCCCTGCTGGGTCGCGAAGCTTGAAGATCGACAAAACTATTTCAGTAAGTAATAATAAAAAAAAATAACAAAATAAAAAGATTAATAAATTAAGTAGGATAATAATTTTAACAAAAGGATATATTTATAAACAAATATACTTACAATATGATGAAAAAGCGGTCGCATAATATTTTTTCATACCAGGTGGTCGCATAGCAAAACAGGTTGAAAAACACTGGTGCAACTGACTGCGGAAGTGTAAGACTTGCCAGCACTCCAATAAAGTTGAAAACTGTGTTATAATGTTCTACATCTCTTCATTCTGTCTTGGTAATTAGTTGAGACGAAGAACTGAAGTGATGAAGTTTTGTTACTTGTATGGATATTTCATAATCGACTTATGAATTTCATTTCAGTAATTTTCATAATCAAGATCTCCATATACCGCATTTCAGCGGTCAGCAGGTTAAATTTTCATTAATTGTAATGCGCCTAACTTACTTTTCGTTACAATTCTATCATACCTTCTTAACAATGGGATTTTTTGATTTGGAACAATGAGAGAATTTATACGTGGGAGAGCCATGCTTTGGCACGAACGGGCGGGATTGACCGGAGAAATACCACGTTCACAAAGAAAACCGGCGTGAAACAGCACTTGCGCTGTGTTTCGCCGAGTGAGTGAGTTTACCGGATGCCCAATCGCCTACCCTATTCCCTTACCTTCCCTACCCTCCCCTATTACCCTATTCCCTCTTAAAAGGCCGGCAACGCACCTGCAGCTCTTCTGATGCTGCGAGTGTCCATGGGCGACGGAACTTCCTTTCCATCAGGTGACCCGTTTGCTCGTTTGCCCCTTATTTCATTAAAAAAAAAACAATGGCGATAGTTTTTATTCATATATCCATAATCCATTGCTGTCGGCTTTACTTGCTACATCATTCAAATCTCTACCTGTGTAGATAAAGATTTGAACGACTATAAGACTTTTCAAGAAGGAAGAATTACTAGCCTTTTTCTCTCTCTCAAAGTGAGCTTTCACCACTGGGGTGATTTAATAATTCTTTCTCTCAGCGGCATGCACTAATTTTATACCCACGTCATATGCACTAGAAATAGCTAGTTATTCCCGTATCTGACATCATTGTTCTGTGAACTACATAAATAGTGCACCGATCTGCTATAGGCCCACTGACATTTACGGCTGTAGGTACATCACTCGCTAGTCGCTACTGAATCCATAACCCCAAGTTATAGCATAGAGATGGCTTTAAAAACTGTTGTGTTAATAGTCTAATATTACTATTGTTTCTGATTTAAAAGTTAACGCAATTATTCGTAGGCTTTACATAAAAGGAGTACGAATAAGCCCGGGCGCGCACTAGCGGCCAGGCCGCGGCGGCCATCGAAAGTATGGTGTGGCCGCTGGTCGTGTTGCGCGGGCCAGGTGCGTGTGGTCTATGGCGGTTTCATACAAATTGCCGTATCTCGTTGGCCGCGGCGGCCTGGCTGCTGCGGCCCGGCCACGGCGGCCATCGAGATAGATACCTTTGTATAAAAGCGCCTTAGACCACGCGCACCTGGCCGCAACACGACCAGCGGCCACACCATACTTTAGATGGCCGCCGCGGCCTGGCCGCTAGTGCGCACCCGGGCTAAAACGGTTGTCTTCCTCTCTAGCTTTTTGAAGACACAATGTAAGCCAAAATATACAGGGTGTAACAAAACTAAGTGATAATACTTTAGGGTGTGCAAGGGTACCCTATACAGGGTGCAATTAAACCTTCCTGCCAAATTTTTTCCAGGGCTTAGGTATCAGTAGGAGAGTCTATTTAACCAAAAAAAATTGAGTGTTATTTTTTTTCAATAACATATTTTATCATATTTAAAATCTTTTTAGAACGGTCACTCGCGGCGCGGGGGAATGAGATTGGGAAACGCGGGGAGAAACGCGCGCGCGGGGTCACATCACGCGCGGGCGACGCGTCGTGTCCATTAATTGTAGTGTTTTTTAGGATAACTTTCGGAAGCTATTTCTCAACATTTTAGTACTGTGTGATTATAAAAGAAAAAATACGTGTATTTTTATTTTTAACAAGGATCAATATATCAAAATTTGGCAGGAAGGTTTAATTGCACCCTGTATATAGTTCAGTGTGAAAGTAGCAGCGCTGAAACAGTAACTTTTTTCACTTTTATATGGAAAAAATCATGACGCTGGAACACTTGCCCATACAAATCGCAAAAACATTTTTGCTCTTTCAGCGCTACGCCTTTCACAGTAAATTCTATGTTATAAGAGATACAAGCAAACCCTACAGTTTTATCATTATGTTTTGTTACACCTTGTATAATCTTAGGTACACATCCTCTTTCACTCGTATGGATTTTTCTATCATGTTTTGCGAAACAAATAAATGCATACTTTTTCCATATTTTTACTTTTTACCCTTCCCGTATTTAACCCAGCTACAGCATCACGGGTGCAATTGACCGGATCTGTTTAAAAACGTGCGACTCCCCGAGGGTTGACGTTTCATAGCCGCAAATATTAAAACCTCTTGAAAGCGTTTCAAAAGATTTCTCGTCGCTCGTTGCACCACAAAATTTGTATGCAAAATTCCATGTCTGCGCAAACAGTAATTTAGACTGCGTATCCCGCCAATTAACTTTAGAAACATAGAACATGATTATTCATTTCTCTCGACAGCAACTGCATTATTACAGTACTTTTTAGGAGTGTGCACACTGAGTCGGCTCGTGCCGGGACAGCGCGCGGAGCTCATCGCAAAAATCCGTCTCCATACAATTTGTATGAAAGCGGATGCGCGTATCGCACACTGTGTCGGGGCGCAGCGGATTTCCGCTTCCATACAAATTGTATGGAGGCGGATTTTTGCGATGAGCCGTGCTCAGCGTGCCGGGGACGCTGAGCCCCGGCACGGCTCGTCTCAGTGTGCTCACTCCTTCAGGATACCCACTTGCCTCTACATGTTCAAAACATAAAATATGGCAAGAATCAAAATACTGCGCTAAAAAGAGTGAATAACTCGCATACTTTTCATAAACTAATAGAAAAAAAAGGAGCATAATATTATATGTAATTACTTCCTCTTTTAAACGATATACAGCGGCGGCAGTAGATATACCTACTGCTGTCCCTCCATATTATGAATTTTCCAAGAGAGTTTGTATACTTTCTTTGAAGTTATCGTCTTTTGTTAGGGTTCCATAGCCAAATTGCAAAAAACGGAACCCTTATAGATTCGTCATGTCTGTCTCTCTGTCTGTCCGTCCGTATGTCACAGCCACTTTTCTCCGAAACTATAAAAGCTATACTATTAAAACTTGGTAAGTAGATGTAGTCTGTGAACCGCATTAAGATTTTGATACAAAAATGGAAAAATTATAAAAAATGTTAGGGGTCCCCATAGATACAACTGAAACAAAAAAAAAATTTTTCATCTAACCTATGCGTGTGGGATATTTATGGATAGGTCTTCAAAAATTATATTGAGGTTTCTAATATCATTTTATTCTAACATGAATAGTTTGCGAGAGAGACTCTTTCAAAGTGGTAAAATGTGTGTGTCCCCCCTCTAAATTCTAAAGTAAGGGCATGATAAGTATTAAAAAAATATATGATGTACATTACTATAAAAACTACCAACGAAAATAATTGGTTTGAACGAGATCTAGCAAGTAGTTTTTTTTTATTTATATCATAAATGGTAAACCTTAAATTAACTTTTATTAAATCAACTGAAATATAAAAATAAATCAAAAAACTTTTAATTTCATAAAAATAAACTTTATTGCTGCTGCGGAACCCTTCATGGGCGAGTCTAACTCGCACTTGGCCGGTTTTTTTAATTAATTGTCACTATCTAATGGAAGTTTTTACTTGAATAATTAGCTATTGTTCAAATTATATCGAAGACTATTGCGGTAAGTTAAAGATCATCGAAATTTGTCGCTTTGTGGCCAGGCATTAGGACAACCAGGCTTTGCGGTTTAGCTTATGAAATAGACAATGAAAATAGATACGGTGGTGTAACAGTTTCAAAAGCCATTGTTTTATTTTGGGCTCCTAAGCAGCTGTGTCAACTGATTCTCCGCGGTCCTAAAACAGAGTTAACGCGGCGTGTAAAATATTCAGTTGAACCTTCGAAATGTTAAAGTCATCTAAGGAGTAAGGACTAAAAAATTAATGTGCGAAATTATATTATTAAGTTTTTTTAAGATTCAATTCTCAGTCAGTCAAAAAATCTGTGAAGTTTTGGTCATGCTACAAAAAATGGTACTAGCTCAAAAATCTAAAATTTTGTTTCATGAATATATTTTAAACCTCTCTAATGTTAATATATTTTCTAGCAATGAGATGTTGCTAGCAGTCTCAACATTATTTTTCGCTTATCGCATATTTTTTTCTGTAATATCAACCCCTAGTACCTAGTGGCAATAAATATCAAACGAAGGTCAAACTGTTAAAATGCGGAATCATTCGATTATCTCGTATAAGTTATGTGATGGGCGCTAATGGCACTTTATCAGCGCTGGGTTAACCGCAGATATGGTAAATGGGCTCTACACACGCCTGTAAATAATATGGGCGTCTTGAGCCTTTATCTATCATTTTATTGGAACATCCTAAAAACACATTTATTAAGTAAGATTCGCTGAAAAAAATGGTAAATTTTATCTAAATATTATTTTTTCAACGAAATATTTTAATCCGTCCATCGTAGGTATCGCAGACACAATAGATTTTCAATTGTTATGCTGGCAGCCGGCTGCCGCTTGGAGCTTGATAATATTATGTTAATACTTCTTATTATTTTTAAGTTTTTATATTATTTAACCAAAAGAGAACCTAATCATTTATTTGGAACATTTACGCACTCCGCAATTAATTTTCCCTACAAAATTTTGTTTAAAACCTACCTTAGCAACAAAAAGCATTATGTTTCACATCGCTAATTTAATCGCTAAAAGTGTGAAGGTCCAAAAATAAAAGATTGTTTAATTAAAAATAAGCCAGGCGGCGCGGGCGCATCAAAGCATTAAAAACGCTTAATTGAGTTTACTATAAGATAAAGTCGGTTAGACTCGGTTCGTTTATCGCACAACAAGTAATCTCAAGAGATTAACTTACTCGTTCATAGACTAAACCTTTTAAAATGTCTATTACTTTGTTTGCATTCTGTTTTTGTGTTGTAAATAAAGTTCAAGGTGAACAGAAACTTACTTATTTTAGGTCCGTGCACAGATATTTCATGTTAATAGAGTCAGGAATAAACATAAAACAGTAACTTTGTTTCGTAGATATTCACTTATGAAGATAGCAAACTGCTCCCGTGCGCTTATCAGTTGAGTAAATTATGCTGCACTTGCTCACGGGTTAATGGATATCAGTCAACAAATAGATGCATAGGTGTAAAGAAAATCATGGCTTGTCGCGACATCCATCATCTAGACGGCTCTAAATACAAATTATCTAAAAATAAACTGACCAGCGACAACGAACTTAGAAAAATGTGTTTACCTCGCCAGCGTTATTATAGTGTTCATTGCTACATTAGCCTTGTATAAAGGGCCAGTTATATTAGTCTGATATGCAGAATATTGGCAGTTAAGCTTACTGTTACTGGTACAAGGAAAAGGCTTATTTGAAAGTATGGAGAGTAGAAAAAAATTCACGTTGTTTAATGTGTTCCTACACATCAAGATTTAAGACAAAGGATAAGAGATTGATCGGTTCATTGAATGACTCTGTGGTCAAATAACGCAACGACAAAATATCTGAGGGAATTATAATATTTTTATCATAGATAAAAATTTTATTTCGTATTTGTCTTTCATTAATATTAGCATTAAGCATGCACTGTAACAGTTTATCTGCACAAATGTTACCCATATTATACACCAACAGTGGCAGTGTAATGTGTCGCACTCTGTAATGCTTCATTAATGATAATACTAGCTGTTTGACCGAGCTTTGCTCGGTATCCGATGAAAATGACATTTTCTAGAAATTATTCCTAGCTAGATCGATTTATCGCCCCCGAAACCCCCTATATACTAAATTTCATGAAAATCGTTGGAGCCGATTCCGAGATTGCAATTATATATTTATATACAAGAATTGCTCGTTTAAATATATAAGACTAGGTTCATCTAATTGTATAAATCACAGGTTTATGATGGAAATCGAGATGAAACAAAATGGATAACAAGACAACATTATTACAGATAATGTATTGTAGAGAACTACCAAGGTATTCCGTGTATTACTTACACTCTACTTTATCCCGTGTATTACAGGCTTTACAATGTCATAACAACATACAAACAAGAAAAAGAATGTATCCCTACTGAAAAAGTGTATTCCGTATATCCAGCACCATTCTGTGTAGCACCTAAGCTTTTTCAAATCACAAAAAATAGACAAACAAGGCAAAGAATGTATCGTAGAGACTACCACGACTTCTGCTAAGAAAGTGGTTTATTATATCCTACTTCATTCCGTGTATTACAGGTTTTACAAACTAAAAAAATGGGCAAACAATGTATCCTACCGAGAAAATGTATTCCGTATAAAATATCCTGCTTTATCGTGTGTATCATAGGCTTTACAAACTCATAAAAAATGGACAAACAAGCCAAAGAATGTAGAGAAGTACCGACTACCGAGGAAGTGCTGACGACCGTGCCAACATCCGATCTGGCTGCTGGCAGCCGTCCACTGGTCAATGCCACACGTGGAATCAATGTATCGGTGGCTTAAGTATTTGTATACAATTATTCGAATATTGGGCATATTATGTATTTCGTATAAAAAGTTTAGGGCCTGTTTCACCACTTTCTAATAAAGTGCAAAGGTTATGGCAAAAGGGCACCTAGATTACTCAAAACCTCAAATTAAAGGCACGGCGTTTTACATAATATTCAACCAAAGTGGCTTGCAGTTGTGATTAGTTAATGTGAACACGGCTTGTATCATTGGTTGAATGAAAATCAATATTTTTAATTTTTATATATTTTTATGAAACTTCTTTCTCTTCTTCTTCTTTAGTCTTTACTATCATACTCGTACGTCTTAGTAATTAACACTATTCTCTACATATTATATAAATTCTCCTTTAGCTATACTAAACTTCGGTTTTAAATAGGAGTTCATTAGGTAATTATTGTGACACTAGTAGAAAACTGAAATTTCAGCCACTATTAGAAACTTTATATTTTATGAGCGTCTTTTGTTTTGCAATGAGTCACTGTTGTGAATGAACCATGTCACTGGCAGTCTCCCAGAATAGAAAATCGCTAATTATATCGAACACGCTCGATATTGGAACGTGCGTCGATTTGTTCTTCTATTCATAACATACTCTTTGTCGCTATATTTTCTGGTGGTCTTAATTAACTTTTTTATTTTTTTTATCAAAAGTTATTTTAAGCTTAGAAAGAGCTCAACAGTTTACACTATAAAGAGACAAAACGAAGCCCTAACCCTCTAAACCCCTGCCCTAAGCTATTTAAGATTTAGGTATGTACATCGCCAAGCATATTTTTCTATTAAATATAGTATTTTTTACACAAAATGTCCAAGGCTAAAAAATGTATATTAAGATATAAGTATTATATGTTTTAACGAGAAATAAATCTTAGCTTAAAATTAGGGAATTGAGAGGATTTTAATTTTTAAGTATAAAAAAGTAAAATTAATTTTAAGTTAAAAAAAGTTGCATAAGTAGCAAACCAGTCAAACTAAATTCCTTAAATTTTCACACTAAGACGCGATACTTAAAATGCAATTTAAATTTAGAACTCTGCTCACGATCCAATATAAGATGGAAGATAATGAAGGTAGGTGGGAAACTTATTTTCGAAGTCTTCGCCGAACTAACTGTACGCGTTACGTCATTTGAATATAGAGTTAAGAAAAATGTATTTTTACCGAACAACGCAATTCTTTGTTCTTTTTTCAAATTCAAATTATTTATTAAGCACACAATAATATTATACAATAGTATAAAAGCTAGATAGCTTACATCACGTCGTCTAAACCCATGCTAAGTAAAAACTTGTGTTATGGCAATCAGACAATTATAGTATAATATATTAGTCCTCGTTAAATAAATTAACTTAATATTATAAAGGTATATGGTCTTACTACAAAAGATTTAAACACCCGTTGAAAACATTTGGTTAGAGAAAAATTCAGTAGAAAATGGTTTCAAAACAACTGTTCAACAGATGTTTAATATTTTGTGGTAAAACCGATAGAATCTCCAGAATATAGTTTAAGGCAACATAGTTTAATAAATTTAATTCAAGATAAGTTGGAACTAAGTAGTATTAATAATATTATAATACACATAATTATTTATCTCTCGGAAGGCACATATTAAGTCAATCCGACACTTTTTATGAACAGCAAAATCAAGACTTACCCAAGATTAAAAAATAATCCGAACTAAGTAAACTTCTTAGTAATATTTTACACTATTGTAGAGCTTACAAAAGAATCGAGTAACAAAGCTTCTTAAAAGCTCTCGTGCTTTAGACTTTAAAATGGCAAATTTCAATGGCTCTAAAAATAGCTCGAAAAGCTTTTTGTTAAAAATATTAAGGCATGTTAACACAAGTTGTTTATTACCATCATCATTGCGGACAGAGAACACTTCGTGTATAGTTCGTTCAAAGTTAATTTACCTGAGAGTAATCCTTCTGTCGTTGGAATAGAGGTTAATTTAAAAGAAGAACTTGGTCGTGTAACGATGAGACAGGTCCGCACGACTTCCTATAAAGACTATAATGATACAGTGTTTACATAGTTTTGCCCTTATTCTAAAGTAAAGTTATTGTCAAGGCAATATACACAGTACAGACCTACAAGCATCTTGCGGCAATTTACATATGGGTGTGGATGCTTAACAGCTGTCACTCAAAATGACACCAACGTTTTCGATTCGGCTATAAAAATGATGGTAGTATCATAAAAGTATCATTCGTTTTTCTGTGGTTTTTCCTAAACTGGATGACATTGTCAAGTGTTTGAAACAGCTTTCCAAATAGCATTTACAATATGGCGGCGTTAACCTGAGTGTAGAGCTGCGGGCTAAAATGGTCACATTTAGCAATTCCTCTCATTCAATTCAGCAAATGAATTGTTAATTAACTGTCAAACTGACAAATGTCTAATTAGTACGAACTAGACATGAATTGCAAGCAGACTTGCATTTTGCAGTTTAAAAAAATTAATCATAATATTATTATGCTTCTCCAAAGCGACAATTTTAGCCCCGCTGTACTACCAACACTTTTTAACTGAACGGCTCTCTTGTCACCTCTTGTCACGTTAATTTGTCGAGACGAATCTGTATGCAACATGATATTATATTACTAAAATAAAGTCATTAATAATAAAAAAAAAAAACGTTAAGCTAATCCAGCTTTAAACGCAAGTAGAAATGTAATAAAAGAACAAGAGCGATTATTTCTCCAACATTGAAGCAACATTTTTATGCAAGGTGGTCGAAATAGTTTAAAATGATTAATGAGCCCAGTAAACCTTCATCAGCTTTGAAGCAATTATAATCAATTTACTCGGTATCCTTTTTAGTTTGTTTCACCTGTTGCTTACAAAAAATATTAATCCTATCAGATGGACGGCAAATAGGACGAATCAATCAACTGAATTATCGCATAATGGTATAAAAACCAGGGGACCTATTTTCAGGATTCGAATGCCACTTTGAGCACAGACTGTTTCACTCGCATTACATCACGCTTGACTTGACAGCTTGCGTTCGAAGCGACATTTTATTCGAGGCATGAGAATCAGGCCCAAGACCGTTAATCGGCGCACGAGTCATCCCAGCTGTTTGATTGGCCGACTTTTTGTGTTCGAAATTCAAACAGAGGCAGAATATGCGCAATTATCGCAGCGAGCGGACGTGTCTGTCACCTGCGTATGCGCATAATTTAAATTTCGAAATTGCGAAAAAATTGCAACGAAATTACTGAACACTTTCTTATTGTGCTTTCTTTGAACAAAGAGATATGAATCGCAATTTAATGTTGAAGCTGGCTATACACAAGCCCTCCATTAATCCAAATTGCGTATACAAAGTCCAAAATGATTAAATAATGTAAAACCCCATTTAAATGTTTTCGAAAGAGATTCATTTTGTAAAGAAAGTTTGCAAATCTTCTCTGTCATAATATTATTATATTTTCTGCTCTACAAAGAGAATATATTATTAGACGCTATTAAATTACGTAAATAATCCAAAAATTAGAAAGGCCAAGAGATTTTTTTCATTATTTTATGTTAAAACTTTCACACTATCTTTTTATACAATACTAAAATATTTAAAATTACAGTCCCATTCGCTGAATGTTCAATGAAATTTCTGGTTTCACATTCACATTTCTTTTGGTGCTCGGACCGCACTATTATATAAGTTTCCTGTACTAACAAATTCATTATAATATTTTCCTTGTCCGCGACATCCCAGTGAAACTGGTTACATTATACGAAATAGGGGGCCCACAAATGTCGGACAGAATAGGACAGGGTGCACCTGCCACGCGCTTCCTGCTCACTCGCTTTTTACTCCTTTCTTTGGCATTTCCTGAAATGATCGACGCAGACTAATTGAATTACAGAGAGTCTTTGTAGTTTCTTTTTTATTTGAAATTCAAATACATTATCATATTTTGAGCCTGTCTTCATTAGCGTTCGATATTTTAAAAAATATGTTTCTTTTTAATGCAATAACATTGTACAGTTACCACAAAAATTAACAAAATAATCTTCACATGTTGTTCAAAAAGAATTTAACAAACCTACTTTACTTTGTAATTACTTTGTTGCAAAATTACAGAAGATAAAAAGGCAAAAATATGATTTTGTAATAACAGTTCTCGATTGGAAAAGATGGGGTATTGTTACATTGTAGTGTTGTTATTGCGAAAAGGATCTTTAAACCACAAACCATACAATAGGCCTGTTAAAAAGTCTGTCACTACAACGATAATTGCAAACCACTTTAAAAATATAACGTATGAAAAATAAAATTACCAGCAATTTATAAACAGTTTCTGTATAATAGAGCTGATAAATATAATATCATCACTGCCTTAAATTTTGGATTTGAATTTATTTTGTTCCAAGTTTTACAAATTATGATAGCTAAATATTTGTTATTCTAAGGGCCTGTTTCACCACTTTCTGACAAAGTGCCGAATATGCTGTTCACAACTTTATTGACAGATTCTGCATACTTGATCTGTCAAGTTAATTGGTGGATAGCCTATTCGTCACTTCTCAGGAAGTGGTGAAACCTTGTGGTGCCCTTACAATTGAAATTTTATTTACTGCCTATTTATAAGATAAATATGTTTATTCGACTTCATAAGTATAAAAAATACCCTTATAGAATATCATAATTTTGTTATTTATTCTAACCACTATTTTACGTTTTCTTTTGGTTCCTTTACCTATAGTCCATAGAGTATAATAGTATATACCTATGATTTTAATCTTTCCAAAACCCGTTCATTACTCTATGTAATATTATACCGTTGTCATGTTCAAGTGACCGATATAACGACTTTCATTCACCAGCTTTTTGAGTGAATCCCGCGTTTTTGTTCAAACACAATGTATGCTCTTCAATCTCACGATGAATGGGTAAAACAGTTTTTAGTGTTTTTACCATCTTAATAATTATTACTTTTAGAAAATCTACCGTTCGCGTTACCTACTAGTTGATGTCAGCAACTCGCTGGAACGGGGAACCGTTCATTTTTCGGTATAAAAGTATCCTATGTTAATCTTTGCCGTTACTCAAAGTATCTTCATACCGAGCACTGCCAAGCAGCAAAATCGGTTCAGCGGTTTGGGCGTGAAGAGGTAACAGGCAGGTAGACAGACTGACAAACTCACTTTCACATTTATAATATTAGTATGGAAGTATTTAAATTCTTAGTTTTAGTAAAATAAAACGAAAGTAAAGAGACTTTTTGCCGTAATGTAATTTTTTTTTATGTTTTGCAATATCTGTTAAAACCTAATGGATCAGTCAACTTTTACACCCATTACCGGGTCTTCAAAGTATTTCAAATGATACTTAAGTAATTGAATATGGCACATATAAAAATACTTGAATAAATTCTACTAGCTGCAGAATGCGTGTGATATATGTAATAGACTGTATAATTGCTATACCATATTCATTATTTTGGTATATACGTAAAACACCGTCTACAAGACCACATTTTTAAATAAGAAACTAAATGACGTAAAATCGAAATTCGTTTATAGCGCGGGAACCGTACATTTTTCCGTAATAATCTAATATTCTAATATCCTTACGCGTTTCTAAAAATATTCCCATACCAACTTCATCTACATCGGTTCAGCCCTAAGCGTACTTTACTCTTAAAGGGCTGAACTGTGGCTGAACCCGGTATCGGTATCCCGAACCGAAGGGGTAACTCTCTGTTACCTGCAGATAAACATTTCCATTTATTTATAATATTCGTTAAGATAAGGCACTTATACAAGAAAGTTATGTATACTTAGATCGAAAATATTTCTTGCTCACGTTGACTCTAGGATATAATAATGAGGAATAGAAGCGCCGCCGAAGTGCTTAATTTTCAATTTTGTATCATGAAGTCTTATGTATGAGATGCAGCATACCTGAAACAAGAAAAAAATATTGTTAGTCACAAAAGTTCACAATAATTGTGCTAGTTTCTTTACAGCTATATTTCAAAGGGACACCGTAGCGGGCAATGGAATAAACTCAATACATTTTTGTTGAACTTTTAATTTCATTAAAATTAAGTAATAACTAAATATACCTATAATAGCACGAGAGAAATATCAAAATAACCGCTCCATAGAAATATTTTGAGAAATAAGTACCTATAAAGAACAATTGTAATTGACACTTGACAGTTATAGACAGTTATTATGATCATTAAACCCCGATATCGATTTGAGATAAAATTAACGAGTTAATCGTCAGTTAACGTAACCGGCGATCAGAAACAAAAGGTTAAAGGCTTTGTTTCGCTGAGTGCTGTCACATAAATACTGAGCACATACTGATATGGATCGGCGTGATACAGGGCCGGATTCAGCTTTAAATAAAAAGAAAAAAAGTGGAGTTGGAAATAACACGGAAATGTGTGTATGTGTAATATAAACTTGGCAATGTTTATTGTAGAGGTAGTTTTTTAAAATGTAGGCTTTTGGTAAATAAGTATTGAGTCAAAGTAAAATAACGTATAATATGCTAGCATTTTCTGTGCTTCATGCCTTTTACCCGGATTTTATTCTAAATCCACCTACTTGATAGTTCTCCTAAACTTTTAGATTATACCAAATCTTTCCCTATATAAATGTACCAAACCTGCATGGTAGTGTTCTTAAAGTTTGTAGTTTATACCAAACCTACCCTGGTACCAATACCAATATTTGTACCGATCTTTTGTACTAAATGGCCCTAATTTAAGGGCTATATTCGAATCAAATATCCCTGGCGAGGTCATCAGCCGATACGCGGACCGCACGCGAGTCCACTCCAGCCGAGAGCTCTCCCACTCTCCGCTCGCGCTTGTGCAATGTATTTTTATTTCCACACATCGCAATGTTTGTTTTTCAACTTCATTCAATATGATGTTTGGTTTTTTTGTTTATGATTGTGTGGTCGGTTTTGTTATCTTTTAAAAAAGTTTTAATGCGATCTCTCTCAAAAAAAGCTGGTTAATAGGTACAATAAAAATAATAAAGTGTTAAGGTTTGTTTGTTTTCAGCTTGAGACTACGCTCATTTTGATGATACATATCACAAACATAGAAATCAAGTTGAAGGATAAATGCAAATTTTTGCAGAAAATATGTACGGTTTTCGCGAAATACTCTGTCAGAGCCATAGGTAATATGTATTATATTAAATTACTAGCTGTTACCCGCGACTTCGTCCGCGTCAACAAAATGTTAAATACATAGGTAAAAAATAAAAAAGTAAAAAAAATGTCCTCTTCCTTTTTGGAAGTCGGTTAAAAAGTAGCCTTAGTTACTCCTTATTACATCAGCTATCTGCCAATAAAAGTCCCGTCAAAATCGGTCCAGCCATTTCGGAGATTAGCCGGAACAATAGACAGACAAAAATTCTAAAAATTGTTATTTTGGTGTAAGTACCGTATAAATATTCATATGCATGTAGTAAAAAACGGTTATTTTAATATTACAAACAGACACTCCAATTTTATTTATATGTATAGATTTATGTTATGTTTATTTTCGGGAGCTGTGTCACAGTACAGCTCCCAACGCTAAAATCACTGATCTCGTATTGAAATTAAATATGCCTTATTTATAAGCTTTTTAATCGACTTCCAAAAAGGAGGAGGCTATATGTTCAGCTGTGTTTTTTTTTTAATTTTTTATTTGTGTATGTTCAACGATTACTCCGCCGTTTGTGAACCGATTTTCGAAATTTTCGTTTTGTTGTATTAGTCAATGTATATGATTTTAAATCAATAAATTATTATTATTATTACTTTAGTATCAAAACTGACTAAAATACTTTTTTTTCAAGTAAGCATTTCTCAATGTGTTTTGTATTGCTGCAATAGTCTCAACTCTCAAGACAGTCGTGTCTCAATCGAGCGCGCCCTTAGAAGCTTGAGGCACGTACGGTCGCCGGAAGCTCGTCCGCTGAATCACTGAATCTGCGGCAGTCGACTTGTTACATGATAAATATTAATTAGCGGCGGAAGAAGGGTTAATTAAGAGATGTAGGTCAAAATTAATGTCTGTTAAATGAAGTTCGTCCCTGTCTTTAAAACTTTATGTAGCATCAAAATTATATTATTACGACTTACGAGATATAATTTGAGAAACTGCTAACCATCCATAGACCATAAGGACAGGACAGTAGTGAAAGGATTAGGATAGGAACGGGACAGGAAAGAGACACGACAGAATAATGTTGGTTGTTGTACACATAGAGCCTGAAGTTTAATTAAAACATTTAAATGTACTTTGAAATATCAATAAAAACCGTTGAATAACAAAAGCAATAACACCTAATATGTACATAAACCCGCGCTATCCATACTTACATACTTAGATTATTAAATGCGAAAGTCTGTATGTTACCTCTTCACGCCCAAACCGCTGAACCGATTTTGCTAATATTGCTGATTTTGCTGATCGGATCATCGGTATGCAGATACTTTGAGTTCCGGAAGAGGACATGGGATAGTTTTTGTGACGGAAAAATGTACGGTTCCCGCGCGATAAACTACTATTTTTGGCGCAACGGAGTTGCGGGCGTCATCAGCTAGTTTGTTATAAATTATAATATTTTTTCAAAAAAAGAAGGTTATCAATTCGACGCGTATGTAAGGACCATGAACCATGTAAAGCCACTCTAACGGTAAAATGCTCGTTATTCGTTTATTAACTAAATAAATTATAAAAAGAAATTATCAAGTAATGCTCTGTTTTATAAGGTATCATATTATAAATCTCTTTTTAACCTAGCTTCAATAGCCATTAAATAAACTTAAGTTTTGTTAAGCTCTTGCAAATGGCCTTGCAAGGAACACAGCTCCAAACAAGGCCAATATTGGGACTGTACATAATAATATATCCTCGTCAGATTTATCTTTATAAAATACAGTTTTCAATAATCATAATATCACAGTCATAACGTAGTTGTCACAAGTCATAACAGAGCGGAGTCAGCCTGACCCGGGGGTCAGGTTACCCCGCGTGTCAAGTTGTTCTGATACACCACACCGTGGGATACAATTACATCCTACCTAGTGCATACACAGCAATACGTCCTACATAGTACATACACAGCAGCACGTCCTAGTTCCTACCTAGTATATATGTGATCGAAGTACCTAGTGCATACACACTACATACTCGTAGCAATAGGTCAACAACACTATCTGGTAGGTAAAGAAATCTTTATTCGGTACCGAAGACCTATTCTTCATTCGATATGTCCTGGGCCCTGGCTGTCATTTGATTCTCCCAAAACTTAATTACAAAAAAATGAATTCAAATACTTGCTGCTAGTACAGAAATTGGGAATCTAAACCGTAAAACAACCGCTTTCATTATAAAAACATCATTATTTTCTTAGAATCTTAAATTGAAAGATTTGAATTTATTTGAAGTATGAGAAGAGATTTCAGAAGATGAGTGGATTGAATAAGTCTTGCAAAAATCCGACATTTTAACCTACATAATTATTATTTAGTCGCAACTTTAGTTCCCAAAATATGTACTTACAAAACCTTTGACTACCTTAACTAACTTAGACAAGCTAAACATCACAGTTTCATTGAAACTTTCCCAAGAGATTCGCTACACTTACAGTAATTAATTTGGAATGTAATACGCCGCGCCTACAGATGAGAAATTAGCTATTAAGTGTACAGCGAAAATGGATGTTCATGTTCCACGCAGGTCTAGATTAATATACAGGGTGGCCAAGCATTCTGATACAGCCGGACAAAAGGTTTTGTCTCGTCTGTCCCTTGTTTAATGCTTTTTTGGCTTCTCTACATTTTTCTCGTGTTTGGTTTTTTTGCCATGCCGTACCGACTTACGCTTGGCTTTTTATGAAACTTTGAATTTGTCCGGATTTCCCTTTCTGGTATGGTAACCCTCAGCATATATCACGGTCGCGACAGAGCTAATATATTCTAGAAATTGGTTGCACGCTTCGGTCCTGGTTATTGTTGTCTTGAGTTTTAAATGCGAAAGGATTACAGGAAAGCAGGAGGGAGAAAGAGAGAGGTTTTTTATTGATGTAACGAAAATAATAATAATTACAAATTACTGTATTCATTTATTCAACAAATCATTAATAATATTATAGTTTTCTGTATTTTGACATTTTACTCCAAAAATACGTATGAGGAATTTCCAATGACTCTACATCGGCACAGTATTACTGCTATACTATAAGCACAGTAATATTGCTATACTGTGACATCGGCGCCTAATATTTATATCAAGCATAATATAATAGTAATTGACGAAAATTTGGTTAAATAATTGTTGTTTTTCGACAGGACTTTATCTATTCAACAGCGGCGCTGATTGGTTTTGGCGTCAACCAATCAAAACTGCTCGTAATAGATTAAACTAATGTCAAAAAACCTTAGAAACTTCAAACTGGGCACTAGACTGTTACGACTTAAATAAAAACTAGAATTAACAATTTTCCTCGTGACTTTCTAATGAGTAATGGGAAATATGATTGATACAATTTAGATACCTCGCATTCTGTACTTAATTTGTAAGCTGACAATTTAATTGGAATGAGATTAAAAATAAATTAAAGTTGATTAATTTAGTACACTTTCCCTGGACAGGTGTGTTTCATGCGCCACTGCAGTGAGCAATTATTCGGAAGTTATCAGCAAGCGATTAAGTATTACGATAATTAAAGTAATAATTATGAAGTTTGCAAGAAATTATAGTTCGGTATGACTTAAGTAAGTTATCACTTATCTTGTAGGTTTTAAGGCATTTTGAATAAATTTTCTCTTTTTAGGGTTCCGTACCCAAAGGGTAAAAACGGGACCCTATTACTGAGACTTCGATGTCTGTCCGTCTGTCTCCAGGCTGTATCTTAAGAACCGCTATAGCTCGACTTTTGAAATTTTTACAGATTGTGTATTTCTGTTGCCGCTATAACAAAAAATACTAAAAACGCAATAAAATAAATATTTAAGGGGGCTCCCATACAACAAACGTGATTTTTTTAGGTTTTTTCGCTCGTAATCAATAATGGTAACAGCTAGACACTTGATATTTTCACAAAATCCTTAATTTTATTTGAACTTTAATAATTAATTCTTAAATTTTAATTAAGTAAATATTTAAGGCCCCCCTTAAATATTTACTTAATTAAAATTTAAGAATGAGAGAAGCGCTGCTACTTTCACAGTGAACTCACTACAAGGAACATGTACACACCCTAAAGTATTATCACTTATTTTTGTTACAACCTGTATATATAAATTTTTTAATTTAATTACAGTTAAGTAACTAATAGATAACTACGATTTAGTTGTAAATTGTAATATATTTATATTTTGCACCAGTCACAATCTAAGCACGATTATTATAATTATGATTTATTAGTCATTTTTTTTTAATAAAGAAAAGGCATTTAAGATACAGATTCTTATGTGAAAAAATTAAACTAATGCTTCATTAGTACTTTTTAAATTTTAAAAACAACAAATGATTAATACCTCAATCGTGGGAATCGCAGACACAATAGATTTTCAATTGTTATGCGGCACCCGTGTGCCTCCTAATGGGAGTTGATGCGTTATAAAACTTTCCTTTACAAAATAAGGAAAAGCATTTCGTTGACACCTTTAGACAAAACTATGACGTCACTTACACGGGTTTCCAGTGACGTCACATCGAATTGATCTATGCGAGCCGGCATCAGAGCCAAGTCACGTGGATAATCCATCGGACACCGATCTCTATCGTGTAGATCCCACCATCCATCATGAGATGAAATTCGATAAGTGTAACATTTTATACTCCGCTGGATCGCATATTTTACGGTCGCGTGTTTCGGACTTTCGAAGTATGTACCATCGAGGAAATAATTGATTCGTAGGCAGTTGACAGACCAACGTCATTTGGTCGGAGCGCGTCAATTCAATGTTAATTATTATCTTTTGTGTCTGATTGTGTGGCTGGGCTTGACGTATCGCGAGTCGCGACCAAACTACGTAGGTCTCCCATCTGCCTTGGAATCAACTTCTCTTGTAGCACTATTATTACTTCCATCGCGGATTCCAGGAAATGCGATTGTATTCTATTGTTGTCGCGCGGTGCTCTTATGGGGCTTGAAGAATTATAATACATTGTACTACTATAATATGTACGTCGTAAGATATCTAAGACACGACGACGGCCGGCCTTTGAAGGAATAGAAAGAATTTGACACAAAATGTGTATGTAGAGTTTATGTTAAAATAATCGGCCAAGTGTGAGTCGGATTCGCACACGAAGGGTTCCGTACCATTATAAAGCAAAATTAGGCCAAAATTTGTGTTTTTTGTATGGGAGCCCCTCTTAATTTTTTATTTAATATTAATATTATTAATATTATTGTGGCCAACAACTTCACAGGATCGTGAACTTTGGAAAGAGAGAGGGGAGGCCTTTGCCCAGCAGTGGGACACTGTAGGCTGATAATAATAATAATAATAATAATAATAATAATTAATATTATTATTAAATATTAAAGTACACATAAAACTAAGGATTGTGTGAAAAATTCAAGTTCTGTTGCTATTATTGATATAGAACAAAAAAGGTAAAAAATCACGTTTGTTTTATGGGAGGAAATATTAATTTTATTTCATTTAGTATTTGTTATTATAGCGGCAACAGATATACACAATCTGTGAAAATTTCAACTCTCTAGCTATTATCGTTCTTGTGTTACAGCCTGGAGACATATACAGACGGACAGACGGACAGACAACGAAGTTAATAGGGTCCCGTTTTTACCCTTTGGGTAAGGAACCCTAAAAATAAACTATTAAGGTAATCATTTAGCCTTTCTGAGTGCGAGTTGCGACCGAGAGTTTTTTTAGTAGTTCTATGTTGTAAATAAGATATAATAATATATTGTGCGGTCCAAATTATGAAAATAATTATTAAAAAATTAATAAGGAAATTAATCCTAGGTGAACGTGCATTCTAAACTAAATTTTCTGAAAGCTCCAAGAAGAAAAGTGATAGCATAATATATTTTAAGCTAAGACTAAAATCCCGCGTCTGCGCAGGTGGGCAAAATTAACATAATACTATTAATCATATAGCAACTTTAAGATAATTTAATTTGAAAGATTATAGTATGCTTACACGCCTTTTATTTGTATGCGATATTTTATCATACATTATTAGACACGTTGCGATAGGAACATTGCAAAATTTACATTCGAGCTATAATTATACAAACTGTTACCAATATTGCTTCATACATTACGATATTTATTAAACGTTTACGGTGCCATATAGATATTATTATGTTGATAAACCTAATTGGTAATTAATAATAATATGCTATCGTACATGGTACGTACGCACAAAATTATCGTACGGTTCTAAACCCTGGCCGCGCGCCGATCACACGTTACCGACTTGTAACATCACGCTGTATATTATAAACAGTAGCATAAGAAAACTATAACTGTCCCCTTCACGCTCATAAGATAGACCGCGCGAGAGAGAGACGGGCAGACTTTTTATAATAGGTAAATAAGCATAGTTTAAGGGGAGGTTATTCCTAAATTAGCAGGCCGATGTCTGTCAGTGCGAATATCGACGTAAAAGACATTAAAATAACATTCATATCAGCGCGCCTTGTACAGTGGCGGTTACGACGATCGCCGCGTCCATGATAGGGCGAAATAGGAGAAAAAACCTTTTTACTTAGATAAAAAATAGTATAACTAAACATGTATCCGTACATTTCCCTGTAAAATTTGAATAGTAATCGAACTATCCAAATTATTTTTTGATTGAGTCCCTGTAAGTCCTATAAAACTGAAAATGTTTTTAAAATCGAGGTTGTTTCGGAATTTTTTTTTATCGAGCAAAATTATCTGTATTGTGTTTCTAACCGTAAAAGTCACTAGTTAGAAGATGTATCTATACATGTATATATTTTTCAGTTTTTTTTAATGACGCTTTCTTTAAAAATTACTCATTCTAGAAACGTGAATTTGGAATAACCTAGCCTTAAGCATGCGCGGCTTAAACTATGCTTATTTACTTTAAGAATGATTGGCGAAATGGAAGGTGTACTCTGCACACTCATGCACGTGTACAATATTAACCATAATCACGTAATCTACATACATACGCTTATGTAAGGGTCTACACAGACGAACTGTAATCCAACCGCAAATTGCAGTTCAAGTGCAGTTTGAATGCAGTTGGTGGTTTGGTCCAATGCTCAACTGCATTCAAACTGCACTTGAACTGCAATTTGCGGTTGGTTTGCAGTTCGTCTGTGTAGACCCTTATATGTATAGTGTATTGATAAATAAAGATGGACGCCTCACGGTGTGGTGGGGTTGGTGGGGGGCACTCGCCCGACGTGCGAGTTGAGACGGACGAACACTTCCTTACCAACCACGGCGCAGAGAAGACGTCTTGAGTTATACAGTATTCTGGTTTTAATTTACTCGCCCTGCAAGTGTGTACTATCAGAGAAGTTGATTCCTATGCAAATCGGGGACCTCAGTAGTTTGGTTGCGTTACGTCAAAACCAGCTGACAGATCACAATTAACATTGAATTGACATATTCGACCAAATATCGTTGGTCTGTCGATTGCATAGGAATCAACGTCCTCGATGGTACATATTCTACAATATGTTTAACTTATGTTACAAATTTTATTAATGTCTGTCTGTAAGTCTCTCTGTCTTCCTATACCCGCTTACGACAGAGCTGATGATTCGATTTTAATTTTAAATCGAATCATCAGCTCTATCGTCAATCAAATTTGTCTAATTTCAATTTTCAATCATCAAATTTGTCTACTTTCATTTAATTTCAAGAATACTTTGAGTGTTGTAAAATTACATAAAACGGTAAGTAAAATGTTTGGTTTTCGTGCGAAACGCTCTGATCAATGAGGTCGATAGAAACATAGTTGTACCTATAATGGCGAAAATCGTGAAAAAGACACAATTACAATAGAAAGTAAAAGTTCTGCGACTGTCAGATCACGGGTCTTGTACCATCGGGGAAAATTAATGTTTCCAGTTTGATCGCTTCTCAATGTGTATCTTTACTTGCTGCGCGAGTTATACAATTTCTAGAGTGTGTTTACTGACAAACATCCAATTTCCTCGCTTGTACTGCAAAAATCTAATAACCCGATTCTGCCTACTTCAATTTTTAAGAGTGCAACTTCGGTCCAGTCCGGATGCTGTCAAACAATCACACAGATGTTATCAAACAGATTCTTACTTACGGCGTTACCTATGTCAAACAAACTTACATACAAATCTTGGAGATTTGACTAATCGGCGCAATGCTGCTCATAAATTGAACGACGTGGTTGGGGTTGGTGTCACGAATTTTCCCTGTAGATAGGTGAATTCCATACTTTCGAATGCAATTTTACTACTAAGTTAATGTTGGATTAGATAACAGAATCGGGGTACTCGTGATTCGCCATTGTTGCAATTTGCAGTGCGGTTAGAAAATATAATTACACGATCGCGATATCTCGAACGAAAGCGATCGTGACTGCGGAATCACTCCGAATTAGTTCGTGAACTCAAATAATTGCTAGAAATTACATTGTTTTCTAATCTTACAGTTTCACTAGTGAATAACATAGTATCCTATATGTATACAAAGCTGGCTCTCGATTACTTTAAATCGCTGCCTACTTAATAACAATGTATTATGTACGTACTATTAATGTTATGTTACTAAGAAGTCCACGTTTGCGGCTCCTCAAATTATTTAAAACACAACCAAAGTAGCAATGATGGCAGCTTATTTGAATAACGCTAGTATAAAGTACTTAGTATAAGTACAAAGCATTATTTACCGCGGAGCCTACTCAAGCAACAATTTATTTTACGTTATGCAGTATGCTGAACTACTCAAGTGAGTAGTTCATGACTATTGTATGTCATGTTGAAGACATACTAACATACAATAAGTTGTTTGCTAGAGTCATAATTTTAATCTTTGTCAGAATTTTTCGACTCGGGTGCTAGGGTATTTTATCATGAGATAGATAAAATATAAGAAAGTAAACTACGCCCAAACTTTCGATGTATCGTATTTATTTACGTTTGATAGAATAGAAATTGAACGTGACTGTCAAAATCATTTGAGCGTTACTCATCTGAAATCCGATGCTCGAATGAAACTCGCCGTCCTCACAGTTTCTCACGGCGCAGGCGCAGACTGATTTCATTAGAACACACGTGCAATTAATGTTCTCGATTAAGTGCTACAGCAAATGCACTATTAGAGAAATTGATGAACACACAGATAACAAACCTAAGGGTCTAGTTGTCTCTAATGAATAATTTCAGTTTATCTATTTCATTATTGTTATCAACAACAAAGTACTGTAGGTAGTTTTTTTTCTCCTTGCAGCCCATGTCACTGCGACCCTCAAGGATCTGTTGTGACTCCTTCGTATTTCATTCCCGTCCCCAACCCAATGCTGCTGATAAATTGGACGATGTAGTAGAGGTTGGTGCCACGAATTTCCTTAGTTGATGAGTATTTTTTTTATAAAATAAGGGGGCAAACGAGCAAACGGGTCACCTGAAAGAAAGCAAATTCCGTCACCCATGGACACTCGCAGAAGAGCTGCAGGTGCGTTGCCGGCCTTTTAAAACGAAATAGGGTAATAGGGAGGGTAGGGATGGGAATAGGGCCTCCGGTAAAATTATTCGTAGCTCACAAGGTGTCTTATTTTGCTAGTATTATAGTAGAGAAGCACAGTCAAGCAGTGTAGTGCTATTTCGAAGTCACGCAGTTATTTATACCACTATACCACTGCTGTAGATACTCTAAAATCTGTCATAATAGTATCTCCGACCAAGCAAGGTACTATGCTTGGTCAAGCCCACTAGGTAGATAGTTACTCGCTCAGAAAACCTTGATAGCACGATTCAGAAGTACGACGCTTGGTCACCTACATACTTTTTCTGTAGATATATTTTTTTTTATGAAATAAGGGGGCAAACGAGCAAACGGGTCACCTGATGGAAAGCAACTTCCGTCGCCCATGGACACTCGCAGCATCAGAAGAGCTGCAGGTGCGTTGCCGGCCTTTTAAGAGGGAATAGGGTAATAGGGGAGGGTAGGGATGGGAAGGGAATTTGGGAGGGTAGGGAAGGGAATAGGGTAGGGGATTGGGCCTCCGGTAAACTCACTCACTCGGCGAAACACAGCGCTAGCGCTGTTTCACGCCGGTTTTCTGTGAGAACGTGGTATTTCTCCGGTCGAGCCGGCCCATTCGTGCCGAAGCATGGCTCTCCCACGTATGATATGTAGATAATACAATTATTATAATATTCACGATTCACTGCTTAACATCTCCATCGTGGGTATCGCGGCTGCCGCTTTGGGAAGGTTAAAGCTTAAGCAGAATAAGCAGCCGTGGATTTATAAATAGGCCGTATAGGCCGCAGCATAGGGGCGACAGCGTCCTAGGGGCGGCAGCGTCCCAGGGAGGCGAGAATAAAGTGGCCTACACTCATAAAAAATATAAATCTGGCACTGACAATATGTTTAGTATAGATTTAATAGCGATAATCGCAGCATAATATCGATTACAGAATACCCTGACCTACGGGCTGGGACGAGTCACGCAAGGTACCTTTTACGGACCTCTTCCTACAACGTCACTCGTTCCCAGCAGTTTTTACAACCGGTCCAAATAAGACAACCAGTCTGCCACAACCTGTCCCACGCAAAAACACGTACGTGTCTTGTTTAATAATTGCTGATTAAGCTTGCTTAAACAATTGAACAACTTTGTTGACAAGTGATGGATTTATGATCATCTCTGGGCAGTGGGCGAATTTTCGTTACGAATAGGATAAGTGACTGCAATGTTTTCACACTAGAGGCAGCACAAGCATATAGCTCCGGCCAAAATCCGACGAGTGCGACATGTCGGATTTTAACCGGATTATTTACTGTATTGACTAGTAATATTCCCTATTGAACTTTCGAAGCTACTTTCAAAGAATACATCAGAATATCTTGATTAGTTATCGATAAAATAAATGTGTAGAATTAAGGAGTGAGCACACTGAGACGGGCCGTGCCGGGGCTCATCTCAAAAATCCGCCTCCATACAATTTGTATGGAAGCGGAAATCCGCTGCGCCCCGACACAGCTATACGCGCATCCCCTTCCATATAAATTGTATGCAGGCGGATTTTTGCGATGAGTCCCGGCACGCTGAGCCCCGGCACGGCCCGTCTCAGTGTGCTCACTCCTTTATAAAACATAACTCATCTTAAGAAAATAACGAACGACATTTTATAATTGAAAGATAAAGATCGCAATATTCGCAGCATATTGAAGACCACTCCAATTCCACTTGCATGCAACATTTCTTTTTAGAAAAGGTAAATAGCAACATCATCAATTTTTATTAAATAATTTATTTTGCTTCATCATCGAACAAGAATAGCAAATAGGATAAAAAGTAAAAACATTTGATTCAATAATAAATGAGTTTATAAGCAAGCCACCATATTATTATAATATTTTCCACAACTACCACAAGTTACGTGGTAGTTGTGGAAAATATTATCTCTTACGTGGGAGAGCCATGCTTCGGCACGAATGGGTCGGCTCGACCGGAGAAATACCACGTTCTCACAGAAAACCGGCGTGAAACAGCGCTAGCGCTGTGTTTCGCCGAGTGAGTGAGTTTACCGGAGGCCCAATCCCCTACCCTATTCCCTTCCCTACCCTCCCCAATTCCCTTCCCATCCCTACCCTCCCCTATTACCCTATTCCCTCTTAAAAGGCCGGCAACGCACCTGCAGCTCTTCTGATGCTGCGAGTGTCCATGGGCGACGGAAGTTGCTTTCCATCAGGTGACCCGTTTGCTCGTTTGCCCCCTTATTTCATAAAAAAAAATAAAAAAAAAAATAAAAAAAAAAGTTATGTAGTTACACCCGAATTCGTTGATCATGGAGACTGTACATTTTTTTACAACAAAAGCTGTCTTTATTTCCGAAAATCGACGTACCTACTACACACACTTTCGTGTTTATAAAATTGTTTGTAACTAAACATTCATTGGACATTATCTCTTTTATAGTTGTATTGTACAGTTGTACACAGATTGTAGAGTTCCCGTGTAATAATCAAAGTTGCGGATATTAAAATAAGTGCACTTAAATGAAATCGTCCAAAAACTGTAAAAAAGCGTTATGTAAAACACCTTCACACTTAAAACTTTATTACGACCTTCGAACGTGATCTCCGTGAAATATTATCTCCCTTATTTGATTTCAAAATAGGGAATTATTATTTTTTACATAAATTCATGACATTGCTGGTTTTCAAAGTGTTGTGATGTGAGCATTACCTACACCGGCGATGTAACACCAGCACAGACCAGCAGCTCTGAGGCCAGGATGTATGGACAGGCCAAATGCCAATAATAACAAATTAACGACGTGTATGACTCACATACAGTAACCAAGCTTGAGGATATCCTAAGGACTAGTGACAGCTTCGTTTGTTCAGCTACGTTACTGTAAAGTGTAAACTGTAAACTGAAAAAAATATACCCCGGGTTTTTAAGTTATCTGCCTACTCTACTATCTGATTTTTATTAGTTACATTTAAAGGGAAAAACAGGCAATTTCTGGAACACCAGATTTTTTAAAGACTTAGTTCATCACCTTAACTTGTATTATTACCACTTATTATATCAGATTTTAGTCACACAAAAGCACTCCAACAGCGAACTCTAACTCGGACATAAAGCAAATTAAAACTCAAAAGTAAGTCCTGCAAAAAAATATTGTACTTATCACAAAAAATATGTTAAAAGTGAAGTGAAAATATAAACTTTTCCCCGTTGTTAATAGTCCGTAATTTTCAGAAATTATTGTCACCTTACCAAAGTCTCAAGTTCTCAAACTGTTATTCCGGTTTGTGAGCTGTGACCACACTTCGATGTATAATTATACATGCACATAAACTATATCCTTATCTACTATCAACCGACTTATCTAAAACTCAGCTTTTTTACTCAACTTAGATAAAATAGGGGTTATCTTGTTGACTTTTAGTGATGACGTAATATTACTCTAATAGTTTTACTTATTAATTTCCAAATACTAGATGACGCCGGCAACTCCATTGGGTCAAAATTCGTTTGTCGCGCGGGAACCATACGTTATCCGAGATAAAAAGTCATATATTGAGTCTTTCCCAGGACTTTAAAGTATTTCCGTACCAGATTTCAGCAAAATTGGTTCAGTGATTTGAGCGTAAAGAGATAACAGAAAGACAGAGAGACACACTTTCGCATTTATAATATTAGTATGCATTATTGTTAGTTATTCTATATGTAACACATCGAAGGCCATAATATGATATTAATAATCATATTGGCTTTTTATACGCCGGTGGCGCCAGCCTGGCCAGTTTTTTTTGCGTTTGTATTTTTAATCATGTTCTTATGATCACTTTTAATTAGTTGATAATTTACACCTGAAATAAGAAAGTGACACTAATGCCGACCGCAAAAAGTGACGTTTTGACACACTTAAACGGATATTATGTTATCAAGCTATATCTAATGTCAACTAAACTGATAGTAGCTACAAAATAATTACAACATAATATTATTATTAGAGAAGCTTAGCATAATATTTTAACCATTAGAAAATGCTAGATTCAAATATTGTACACATTAGAAATAAAGTATGTTTTAAGTAAGGATAAGACAGAGGACTCTCATACGTCAGAATTAGATGCTAGACATAAATTAAATTAATATACTATGTCAATAAAAATGCTAAAACTTTATACAATTCTTAACACAATATTATAATCTGAATTTAATTTGTCTCGTGCTTTGGGCTATTAAAATATTTTATCAATAACGTCACTAAAACGAAATAGATTAGAATTTACAATCCGAACATTTGAAAATAAAATTTTATTTCAGTGACCCAATTCGATCCGTGAAAGCTCTCAAACTTTCATTGAGCTCAATTTTTCAATCCGCATAATAGCTTCAAAGGGCACGAGCTTTTCAACCAAAGTGTATTAAGCTTTAAGCTGAATTAAGCTCGAGCTGAATATTTTTATGGTTATATTCTTTGAAATGTTGAGAGTCGTTTCGATGATACTCGACTAAATTGTCTGAAATGTGCTTCCCTTTGATTGGTTGTATTTTACATAGTATTGTCAGATTAGGCAATATTTTTGCCTAAACTGTCGTAATTTTTGGCTGAGGACTTAAACCAGTGCTCATAACTATAAATTCTAAAGTAATCCTGAAAGAAGCGCATTATACTTCTTATATTATGTATAAGAAGTATAATGCGCTTCTGTAAGGATTGCCTTACCTAAAGCTCAGCTTACGTGTAAAGTGCTTAACATCGATGCAATTTAGCGATAGATCGTTTCGATCTTTTGCACGTGGAAGACGAACAGGTATAAATTGGTTTATTATGGAGATTTTAAGGCCTCTACAGTCTACATACAGGAAGATCGAATCAGGCCGGCCTGCGTCAGTCCAATTCGATCGGTCTTCACATAATATTATGGTGTTTTTTAGAAACCCCCATATAAAACCACAGCCTAGCCAATACGTTTTCTTTATCGCTTCTTTATAGAATCACCGATCAAAATGTATGGAATTAACATAAACGTTCGATAAAATAATGTCGAATTTCGTCTCATGTTATGTCAATTTCATACATTTTGATAGGCAATTCTATAAAGGGCGAAGGGAAAGTCTTGGCTAAAAGGCCAGTTCATAATATCAGGGGCTGTAGCCAAAGTCCCTTTCGTTCAAAACGATGACGCAATTCGTTATCAAAATGTATGGGATTTGACATTAGTCTTCGAAAGCGAAAAGTCCGCATACATTTTGATAACGATTTTCGTCATCGTTTTTAACGAAAGATACTTTGTCTAAGGGGGCAGTTCAGTTGCGATGCATCGAAACGATACATCGTAAATAGCCAACATAAGGTGTAAATCAGCAAGTGCCAAACTGACCTTCACAACACAATGCAACATAAACAAAGCGGCGGGCGCGTGCGACCCCATTGTGATGCCATCGATGTCCGAAACTGCATTATTACCAGTCGCTGCACTAACCGACATAATGTGCCAACGACGTATGATAATAGACACAGCCTCTGCAAAATTGATCTATTTGTAATTTTCACATTCTTCTTAAAGCCCCGTTTCGAATGGCATCGATTGAGGATAAAGATGAATGATCAATTCCACCATGGTTAAACGGCTGTAGACAATACGTCAAACTGAAGCTGGCATATTTGTCTACAAATCGAATCGCCTTCGATGCGAAAAGGACCCTGTATCCCATGTAAAGATCCTTAATAAATAGATGGGCACTTTAGAAGCTATCGCGAAGAAAAACATTGTGTCGTCTATGAACAAATATTTGGAAAGCTCTATCGCGTATATTTTGTCTATCACCTAGGAATCGTGTTTTAGAACCTAGATACAGTACATACTGTTGGAGTTGTCTGTATCTAGGTCCTAGAACATGATTCCTACGTGATAGTCAAAATATACGCGATAGAGCTTCCTAAATAACTATTTGTTCCTAGACGACACAATATTTTTCTTCGCAATAGCTTCTATAGTACCTATCTATTTATTAAAGATCTGTACATTATTTGACATCAAGTCCGGAACACCGTAATACAGACGTGCATGGTGTATGCCCCCACATTATCTCACGCATCGCCATCATAACCCCATGGTGTGAGGTACAAGAGACAGCGGAATTTATCCCTGTGGCCTTGCCGCGGGAAGAGAGTTTATTTCTCGCTGTTTCTTGCAGGTTTTGCATAGTGTTCCGCGGACAAACAGTTAATTTCTATTGTACAGCTGTTATAGGAGTTGCTAAAAATTACTTGTATTTCGTAATATAGGTATATAATATTTTGTAGTGGGCCGGATAATTTAGTGACACTACGCAAATCAAAATATGGATAGCCATTTTATTTTCAATTTTTTTTTATAATAGAATACACATACTTAATTCATGTTATGTAATTACTAACTATCTGTTTGACCGAGCTTTGCTCGGTATTCGATAAAACATTAATAAAATAACATTTCTAAAACTGATTCCTAGTTAGATCGATTTATCACCCCCGAAACCCCCTATATATATAATTGGAATCTCGAAAAACGAGCAATTCTTGTATATATACATATATATATACAATAATTGCTCGTTTAAAGATATAAGATAAGAATACTTAGCTTTCTTATTTTGTTGTTTTGAGTGTTGTTTTGATCGCGGTAGCGAGCGGTCGCGCACCGCTCAGCAACACACGTAGCAAATATTAATAAAATTAATTAATATTTCGCGAGTCGCGCGGCTCACAGCCGCTGCACCGACTCCGTGGAACTCGTATCCAACGAGCTGCTGGCGTTCGTACAACACGTCGTTAACACCATGGACGAAGATGGCATCGTGCAGCTGTGCAGGTCCACCTACACCAACGAGGAGATCTGCAAGGGCAGGCTCGTGCTGTACGAAGCGCTCGGCAAGACAGCGCAGATGACGTCCCGGAGGAGAGACGGAAGCGAACGAAGCTTGCAGGACATCATCTCCCTGCTCAAGCAGACTAATCCTGCGGAATTGCCGGTGTTTGTGGCCAAGCAGCTCCACAAACTGCCGGCGGTATCGACGGAGCACGTCAACGTCTCCAGCCTGCTCCAGAAGTTCAACATCATGAGGGCAGAGCTGGACGAGATGCGAGGTAGATTGGATGCCTCGGAATCCACCATCAGTGAGTTACGTACTGAATTATTACAATTAAAAAGTAATAATTCATTATGTAGGTCACCCGAGCATCCGATCGACTCGATAAATATGCGTCGCGGGGCTCAGCGCGACTCGCCGTTTTGCACGTCAGCAAAATCAAGTGGGTCAGCAACAGCCGCCGCCGTCAGCTCGCCGTCACCGCGTAACGACGACACGAAATTGAGGCCATCGACTCCAGCAAAAAATTATGCAAGCGTCGCTGCTTGCCCCGCACCGCCCCCGCGGGCAAAGGCGAGGGGTGCAAAGGAGGGCCGCAAGGCTGAACATCTTCGACTCGACAGGGACGAGAGCAGAAGGTGCGACGAGGAGGGCTTCGTTCTGGTGGAGAGGAGGAAGAAGAGGAAGCCCACCGTCCGCAACCACCGCGGCACCGCACCTTATGTGCCCGAGCTGCGCCTGCGGAGCGAGGTGCCCGCGACGCCGCTCTACGTGTCGCGCCTGCACTGGTCCATGACGGTCGAAGACGTCGTAAACTACATCCGCGAGAAGACCACCTACACCTTGAGGGTGGAACGTCTGCACTCTCGCCACAAAGTGAATTTCAGTTCCTTTGTGGTGAGAGTGCCGACTCAAGTTTTATCCATCTTCGAGGTAGAGGAGTTCTGGCCCGCCGGTGTAGTTTACCGGACGTCCCGGGGGAGGCTCCCGAACGAAGCGCGCATCACGTCGCCGAAAGAGACTTTACGTGATAAAGTGTAGTGTGATTGTGTGTGTGAATGTGTAAATCTATACTAATATTATAAATGCGAAAGTATCTCTGTCTGTCTGTCTGTCTGTCTCGCTTTCACGCCAAAACTACTGAACCGATTGTAATGAAATTTTGTACACAGATAGTCTAAAGCCTGAGAAAGGATATAGGCTACTTTTTAACTGGAAAAAAGGGGTTGTAAGGGGGTGAAAAGGCGTAAATTTGTTCAAATTAAGTTAGTTCCAAAAATTCATAACAGATGGCGCCAAGAGTCGCCTAGATCGCGCTATCGCTTGCTCATGTGTATTTCTATAAGAGGTGGCACCATGTTGAAGTAGGTTTTTCGATTCTTTCGATTGTTATACACGTTATTAATTAATAACTCACCTACCAACTTAGATATCAGAAACAACAGCGCCGAATTTACTGAACCGATTGTAATAAAATTTTGTACACAGATAGTCTAAAGCCTGAGAAAGGAAATAGGCTACTTTTTTACTGGAAAAAGGGGTTGTAAGGGGGTGTTTATGCGTAAATTTGTACAAATTAAGTTAGTTCCAAAACTCATAACAGATGGCGCCAAGAGTCGCCTAGATCACGCTATCGCTTGCTCAAATGTGTTTCTATAAGAGGTGGTACCATGTTAGGCTTAGTTTTTCGATTCTTCCGATTGTTATGCACGTTATCAAATAACTCACCTACCAACATAGATATCAGAAACAACAGCATACCAATAATAAATAACATACCATACCAATAATAAAAAAACTAAATAGTATAGGTATGGGTAAAGCTAAAGTTTTGACGTGGGAGAGCCATGCTTCGGCACGAATGGGCCGGCTCGACCGGAGAAATACCACGTCCTCACAGAAAACCGGCGTGAAACAGCGCTTGCGCTGTGTTTCGCCGAGTGAGTGAGTTAACCGGAGGCCCAATCCCCTACCCTATTCCCTTCCCTACCCTCCCGGGCGACGGAAGTTGCTTTCCATCAGGTGACCCGTTTGCTCGTTTGCCCCCTTATTTCATAAAAAAAAAAAATGTAATGCAGCTAAGTTGTGTAAAGCTAAATAAGCGCCTTTAAAATTTGGTATAAAAAAGTTTAATTAAAAAAAATATATATATATATATATATACATATATATATATATATATATATATATATATATATATATATATATATATATATATATATATATATATTATGAGCACACTACACGGCTGTATTGGGTATTATGATTCAAGGGGTACCAGGGTTTTAAAAAGCTTTTGACACCAATTTTGTTGACACCGCGTGCTATAAACTGAAGTCCACGCGGACGAAGTCGCGGGCAACAGCTAGTATAATATATATTAGGATAAAATTGTTCGGCGTACATCCGTTGTCTGATTGCCATAACACAAGTTTTTACTTAGCATGGGATTAGACGACGTGATAATAATAATAATAATAATAATAATAAAGTTTATTTGCAACTACATTCATTCATACATGGTGCAGATTTACAAGATAATATATAATTCCAATTAGCAGCCGCAAATTGGCTCATGCTCGGCATGTGCTGGTACACCCAGGGGCATATTCAGCGCCGGTCTTCCGCAAGAGCCATTGGTGACGACATGGGTATCACTATAAACCAAGTAGAATAGCTAGCAAACACTTTAGATAAAACACAACATAAATATATATATATATATATATATATATATATATATACATATATTTATGTTGTATTTTATGATATATAGATAAAATACAACATAAAAAAGAAAAATAAAAATTATATCTACTACTTATTATTAGGTAACTAAAAAATTGGCGCGACGGCCGACGACTGACTGTGTCGCATCGCGACAAAGCTGTCTCGCGAGTCGCGCCGCCGCTACAGGTAACTATAATATTATTGGCAACACACGACGTCATGAATCTGTGGTGAAATACTTGCGTCATTTGTCAAAACAAAAATAAATTACATTGTACAAACTACAAAGTAAATGTTTATGTTGTATCGTGTTGTATATTTACAAAATGCAGAAAATTAAAATAAATATCAAATAAATAAATCAAGACAGTAATTAAAAGTAACTAAAACTTAAAAGTACCCAACACCATTGACATTATTAATCAAAAAACAACAAGTTCCGAATTTCGAAACGTAAAACTATATAAGTACATACTAATAAGGATGCCGGTCGTTTACTTTTTGAATTATTAATATAAATTATAATAGATTTAATTAGAATTAGGTATGAAAACAAATAACATAATAACACGTGCACATTATATCACGGAGATATCTTGGCAGAGGCTTTCTTGTGACAACTGTTGATCTAAAAGGAACCGTCGCAGTTTGCCTTTAAATGTTTTCAGACTTTTATGATGTACGCTACCTAGCTTTTATACTATTGTATATTATTGTATCCTTAATAAAGAATTTGAATTGAATTTACACAATTATTTCCATACAATACAAAACTTCAAACGACAAAATTTTGGATATTTTCAACCCGCTACCTGCTTTAACTTGTGGCACCACACGTGACTTTCTCATACAGTGTGTTTAGCTCAAACTGTTTGTTTCTGAGATTAGAGACTGTGATACACTCACCTGTGAACAAGGCCTCGTTAACACAACTATAATTAACCGACTGCACTAAAGGCTACCTTGTTGTATGCTTTTAGCAGTAGCATGACCATAATATAAGTTCTTGTGTATATATTTACAAAATTCTAAGCTGCTTGGTACTTGTTATCGACCTACTAGGATCTTGAGGCACTTGGAATTTGGATGACATAGTAGAGGGAGCAATATTAACAGAAGGACATGGATATGAAACAGCTGTCTCTTCGCGTCGGTGATACTTAATAAATGGCGGTGGCCACTGGCCGGTGTTGGTTATGGGGCCGTACCACGAAACCGTATTGAGACTGAAACAATCGAACGAGAATGCTGCATCCTACTTGAAACGTGAAATGACGTTGTTAGAGCGGGACGCGGCATTCTCGTTCGATTGTTTGAGTCTCAAAACAGTTTCGTAATAGGCCTACTGATTCTTGTAAAATAAACTAAAGTATTAATTTAACTAATCTAGTAATTGTCTCTGCTATTTACAATAAAAGCCTAATGTTGCCGTCACTAAAAACTAAGACAATCTGTACAAATTATTGTTACAGATCTTTTAAAAACGTGGGTGAGCCATGCTTTTGACGTGGGAGAGCCATGCTTCGGCACGAATGGGCCGGCTCGACCGGAAAAATACCACGGGCTCACAGAAAACCGGCGTGAAACAGTGCTTGCGCTGTGTTTCGCCGAGTGAGTGAGTTAACCGGAGGCCCAATCCCCTACCCTTTTCCCTTCCCTACTCTCTCCTATTTCCTTCCCTACCCTCCCCTATTTCCTTCCCTACCCTCCCCTATTACCCTATTCCCTCTTAAAAGGCCGGCAACGCACCTGCAGCTCTTCTGATGCTCGTTTGCCCCCTTATTTAATAAAAAATACCACATCAAAAACTATACTTTTTCCGCATATACAATTTAACACAAATTGAATTTTCTTAACTAAGTATAAGGTGGTATAAGTAAAGAACAAACAAAGGACAAACCTAAGCTGGGTAGTAATTCATCAGTAATTCTGTTAGCCCGTGGCAGGACTCGAACTCACGATCTTGAAGATTATAGAATAGCTGGAGGGAGCTTTTAAGTTTTACGATCAACTAACGAGTAATTTCAAGATCGTAATGTATTTAGAGCTTTACGAGTACAAGGCTTGCGCAGACTAGCGACTGCCTGAAACACATTCAATGCACTGACGACAGTTTCAGACTTTAATTAGGACAAAGAACTGACATTGTCAGAAAAGTTGGTTTCAGTACTGGCTACTAATCTGCTACTAACTACAACTATATATTATTATTATTAATTATCAAGTGTAGTTTCATTATATTTAAACGTTACGTTATGAAAACCACAACTATTTCTTGTGTTATTTGCAACACTCTATATACAAAGAGTAACATTGCGTTCCACAGTAATTTTTGATATTTTTAATTTACCATCTTTTTATTTAATTTACAGTGTACCTATATTAAAAAGTTTGGACCACTGTAAAGATTGATTTTGTCACCCCGTGCCGACGAGAAGAATTATTTTATTCTGACAAAGAGTCCGAGTCAAGATGTCCACAGATACAGTTATTGTAAGTCGCTGGTTTGCATTGACCAAGTTCTTACAGTTCTAACACTGAGACGTTCTTTGATAAACGAAATGTTATTTTGAGTGTTATCGTTTAACGTTACGTAACATCAAATGATGCATTGAATATAAACGCTGTACACGACATTTACTAATGTGAGAAATAATTTTTATGCTAACTCAGATGTTATTTTTATTATATTTATATCTACTTAAAAGGCATCTACTAGCCTGCATCTTTCGGAATGTGTCTCATATTGGAACAGTTCTTTCGAGTTTGAAAATTTTAAGTGAACACAAGGGAGAACGGATTTTATTAATTACCATAAACACAGAATATAATATATTAGTAGTAGGTACCCCGTACCAACCATAAATAAAATTAAATTAGGTTCTCTTTTGCGAATAAATGCTTTATAAATGACACAGCACACAGTCCATACTAATATAAATGCGAAAGTGTATCTGTCTGTCTTCACGCTCCAACCCAACCAAAGAACCGATTTTGATATTGAGATACTGAGTCCCGAGAAAGGACATAGGATAATTTTATCCTAAAAATATACGGTTCCCGCACGATAAACTTTCTGGGCAACGGGGTTGCGTTCGTAGTCTAGTTCCTAGACGTAAGTATTCGGGGTTGCGTTCGTAGTCTAGTTCCTAGACGTAAGTATTCCTAGTAGTTTGTGGATATTAATTAAGTAGATATTATTGTTATCTCTATTCTACTACTTCTCTCTCTAGTCTCTTTACAGCTAAGCAACCCGCAGGAGCCGAAATAGCCGGTGCACTAAACTCTATTTCAACAAAGATATTTTACGTTTCCGATAGAAAATACAATGTTTAGTGTCGTATCGTAAACTTTACTGTTAATTGGACCTCATGTTTCGGAGTTACAGCTGCGATAAATTTATTTAAAGCCTGCTTAACGAATACCACCTTTATTGCGAGGGAAATAAGTTGTATATTGCCATATATACTGAAACACCCACAGATTTAGTAGTGCACGAACTGATCTGTATTGATGAGGAAGTGACATGTTTTCGGCCATTAAAATATTTTATTTTAATATTTTGTACAAATTACGTTAAAAGTTAAAACCCCTAATTAACTGTTTAGTCAATGTTTATATTATAGAGGACTGAGGATGTAAGAAAATAAGTGATAATACTTCAAGGTGAATTCACTGCGAAAATAGCAGCTCAATTTTGGTGCCCGATATAAATAAAAATATCTACATCATGATATTGAATTGGAGGCAAGGGATACATTGCAATTTGCATCTAATAGTACACCTTGCACTAAAAAAATGTAGGAATATCACACGTAAGTCAATAATTTATAACATTAAATTACCATGCACTAATGCCTAAAGTAATAACCTGTAAATATGGAACGGGGTAGTAGAATGCTAATAGCACACACATTACCGATTTGTCTTACTTGAATCGTGCGAGATTGCCTAGTACGCCGCATCACTAGCACGAGTGGAGCTGGGTACTTAGACAACTTACATTCGATAGTTACGATGGCGAAGGATAATATTATGTATGGGATTTGGCATACGGCACTGCAAACACTATGACACTTGGTGTTGCCTTATGTATTTTATACATTTATGATTCTTAACTGGGCTGTCAAATTATCGAATGCCAGTTGTCTAAGCACCACCCAGATACATCTGGGTATTCTGGTCATAGAAAAAGTTGCCCTAGCAGCAGCTGTTACGTTTATTTTTGATCGAACGTTTTAAAAAACCCTTTCCATAAGAAAATTGCATTACAATTCCTTGTAAGTTGTAACTATATTTTGTAGTAACGAAGGAATTTTTGCACGAAGTGGCCGTTCTTGGAGACATTCAATGATTATTATTTAATTTTATTATTAATTTTGAAATAGGCTCCATACTTACACTTTCTTTGAAAGTTTTAAATTTTTTGTACTTTCCTTAAGATTTTAGTAGTTTCTAATTTCTATGAATTAATAAGACATTTCATATTTCCACGGCTGAGATTCATGTGTGTCTTAAACGGGTTAAATCAAATGTCTTTGAGTGCCGTTGTTTATTCAGACTCTACAATATACAGTCTCAAGTAATAATAATAAAATAAAATAAAAAAGCCTTTATTAATTCCTTAAAAGATTACATCTGCATACAGTCTCAAGTAGTCTACGTATTTATAATATAGTGTTTAATAAGTAACATGATATTATATCTCATAAGAGTTATGCCTATAGGATTTAATATTTTTTTACGCCATCCGTTCCATTATAATAACAACTAATATCTAATATCGATTTAGTAAAATCGATACAATAAGGGTGTACACAATACACAAGGGTGGTCCCAGGCCCCAGGGTAAGGGCGAAGTATTGTCTTCCCCTGCACGTGAACTCTCATCAGATCCTGTTGTTGAGATCATGTATCTTACTCTGTATTATCTATCACTATATATTTAATAATATGTTTAAAATCCATTGTCATAATATAAGAATCTCTTGAAGTGAAACTTCTTCAGGGCGTTGTGCAAGGGAGAGTAGACCATCGGCGCAGCGTACAAGAGGAAGTAATCCATCTTTCTAATGCTTCAGTTTTAACGCCGACAGTGACTTGCATTGACAACAATAACCTTGCTATGACACAATCGAGTAAAAATTTAGTAGGGTATGATCAATTTGGAGTTTAAAATAGTACTAATGGATGCAGAATAAAAAATAATAAATATAGAAGTTAATTAGCTTTTCTCTTAGCTTTTGCAATTACTACTTACTTTTTTATCGTTTAATAATCAAGCTGCATCGTCATTTGTCACGTGTTTGTCACATCTTAAAAGCTTAGATATATTTTATCACAGAATTACAGGCGCCTAACAACAGTATAATGATTTTTGTGTAATTTAAATCACTCACTGCTATCTTATCAATGCATTTACAAAACCAATATTAGGGTCGCTGACCGTAGTATCTATGACACCAAATGATGCTGTTAAAAGTTGAATAATATCGTGTTACGCCTAATGTTTTGAGCCACTGGATTTTTTTTAAATAAGGGGGCAAACGAGCAAACGGGTTACCTGATGGAAAGCAACTTCCGTCGCCCATGGACACTCGCAACATCAGAAGAGCTGCAGGTGCATTGCCGGCCTTTTAAGATGAAATAGGGGAGGGTAAGGAAGGGAAAAGAGACGGGTAGGGAAGGGAATAGGGTAGGTGATTAGGCCTCCGGTAAACTCACTCACTCGGCGAAACACAGCGCTAGCGCTGTTTCACGCCGGTTTTCTGTGAGCCCGTGGTATTTCTCCGGAGCCGGCCTATTCGTGCCGAAGCATGGCTCTACCACATAAAAAGATTACATACCACGATTTGAATATTATAGTATATTTTTTTATCCAACAATTATTATTGTACCATCGAGGAAATTGATTCCTAGGCAGTTGACAGACCAACGTCATTTGGTCGGATCAGGTCAATTCAATGTTAATTGTGATTTATGGCTGGGTTTGACGCACCACGGCATCACGCAACGCGACCAAACTACGTAGGTTCCCCATCTGCCTAGGAATCAACTTCTCTGATAGTACAAAACCTGGTAAAGCTATAAGTAGCTTACAGCATTTTCTATCAACAGGGCCAGCGTGACGATTTCAGAAAATAAATGGTATTCTTTTTCGCAACCGCTTGTCAAAAAAAAGAGTAGACGCTGTACACAATTTTGAAATCGCATAAAAAATATGAAAACCTTTTTAAATCGAGATAAAACTGTGCAAGGTATATTATAACCCGCTTACTTAATAAACGCTGTATTTAAGCTTTGAATAGTTATACAGTGTTTTGTCTTCTTCAATCCAATTAAAAATGTCACTTGTGTGACAGAAACAAAACACTGTAAGTATAACATTCAAAGCTTATACAACGTTTATTAGTAAGGGGGCTAGTGTATAAGCGTTCTCTGTGGAAATAAAAAGAGAAAAAACCACATTTTGAGCGTGATTACGTTTAGAAAATTTTGTACTGCGTCTGCTCTTTCTTGACAGACGTCAGACTGTACCTAGGCCCTATAGTAGCAGCCTAGGGGCTCCATGGACCTCACTCGATTGTTAAACAATAATGTTGTCTTAAGTTCTTGTAGATGAAACAAATTCTGTACTACAATAATTGATACCAATAAAATTTAAACCAATACAGTAATGTTATGGTTTGTAAAATGGTTCTTGATTTCAGTATTTAAATTGCAACTTCGTCGATAGATATACATATAATATTTTTAATTGCATTATGTGAATATAATAATATAATATCCATTAGTCATTATACCTATAACTTTGTTAATGTGTATCATTAAATGCATAACAAGTTACAACTTTTTAGTTTTTAGCAAGTTTTTTTTTCTAGTGTAGTTCGCATGTTTCGTGGGTTGTTAAACTCTATTATAATTTCTAATCTTATCAGACAGATTGACAGATTCATGAGAGTGTTCTGGATCGATACGAACTGTTAACCCGTGAAATTAATATAATGCAGTAGTCACGACTGTTATTAGATTTAAGAACTAGTTTAAATCAAAGATTTAGATTACTAGTCTGGGTTACTTCTCTATACTAATACTTAATTTTATTAATGCGAAAGTTTGTTTGGCTATTTGTTACCTCTTCACGCTTAAACCGCTGAACCGATTTTGCTGGGAATGGAGATACTTTGAGTCCCGGGAAAGGACAGGATATTTTTTTATCTCGAAAAGATGATTTTTTTTATAAAATAAGGGGGCAAACGAGCAAACGGGTCACCTGATGGAAAGCAACTTCCGTCGCCCGTGGACACTCGCAGCATCTGAAGAGCTGCAGGTGCGTTGCCGGCCTTTTAAGAGAGAATAGGGTAATAGAGGAGGATAGGGATGGGAAGGGAAGGGAATAGGGGAGGGTAGGGAAAGAAATACGGTGGGGGATTGGGCCTCCGGTAAACTCACTCACTCGGCGAAACACAGCGTAAGCTGCGCTGTTTCACGCCGGTTTTCTGTGAGAACGTGGTATTTCTCCGGTCGAGCCGGCCCATTCGTGCCGAAGCATGGCTCTCCCACGTATAAATGTGAATGTGCGGATCCCGTCCAATAAACGATCGGCGTAACAGAGTTGCGGTCGTCATCTGGTAGAATTATTTAACTTTAAATTAATATTTTTCCGTTCGATCGAAACAAATTCACCACTTAGATTTATAAACACGGTACTTACAAAGATTTATCTACAAGTTACGGATGCTGCAGCAGGCTGCATAACGAATGCGGAATACATTATCGATCGGCGACCTTGACCGAAGGGGTAAATTGGCGCGCCGCCATTTTGGCCAGGTATCGACAACATTTGGGGAGCGACACTGCCAACTGGAGCAAAATTGCTAGAACGTGTGACCTTTTATTTGGAATTTTGGACACGCTAAATATTAAAATAGGTTTCAAGTCTCCGCAGTGTATACTGTTTTAGAGATGGCTATTTTTATAAAATTTACAGACTATAGCATATATTTTTGATATGTATTTCATTTATTTATAACTTATAATCCATACTTAATGTTATAAATATGTTATATGTCTGTGTTTATTACGTATTAAGTACTGTAAGTGAAGTTCGGTTTGACGATAATAATAATTGGAGCCTTTCTTGTGAAACAAAATAATTTGAATTTCGTCACAGTAGAGTTGCCTCGAATAATTTACTACGTCTAGTAGTAAATATTCTAAATAAAGTCGATTTTAAAACAGACATTTTAAGTAGAATTTAAAAGTTTTCCAGGGTAAGTAAGTGTAATGTTCTCTATTTAATTACTGTAACACTCTACTTCCTTATTCCACACCATTTATATCGATAAAAAACAATTAAATTGCAAATCGCGCGATCGCCATCGAGTTATCGACTCGATAACGATAAAATATCGATGAAATACTTCCCCATGTTTTAACTTGAAACGATTTATGGACCATTAATCTTAGCGCCTACGTAAAATGTTTTTTCTTTGTTCAATTCTCAATAAATATCGATTTTTATGTTAGCTAAACATTTTTAATGTTGTGATAACTATCAGTTTACAAAACATAATGTCGTGAATAAAATAATCGTGTGATGTTTTTATTATTAAAGTTTAATGGTGTCAAAAATATCAAAAAACGTAGAGAGTAGTGTGTGTGCGTTATAATTATATGACGTAGCTATATTTTTGTACCTTTTTAATGATTAACGTCTCTAAAATTGAAAACACAGTAAAACTTATACTATAATTTTTGTTAGCCTTTGCTATCCCACTGCTGGACAAAGGCCTCCCCCAGGGTCTTCCACTTGTCTCGCTCCAGCGCCACCGTTGGCCAACCCGGCTGGTACGCCTCCAACTCATCGCGCCATCTTTTCCTAGGCCGGCCACGGTTGCGTCTTCCATCTTCAGGTACCCACTCTGTCAATATCTTTTCCCAGCGGTCGGGATGCAAACTTATACTTACTCACTACTTATTATTTTTAGATTTTTAAGTTAATTTAGTATGAATCAAACAATAATATTTGAGTAAAACTAAAATAAATTGGAAACAAGAACTAACTGTAAAATAGAATCGAGTTAGGTAGCTGTTAGGTAGACTCAACCACAGAACGGAATTGTAATTTAATATACAGTATCTCAACAGTTTTCCGTTAAGATTACAATTTCCAACGGTATGTATTGAACTCTATTTATATTTCCTTACAACGATATAACTCAATCGTACTTATATTAACATTTTTGCTCCAAAGGTTGACAACAACTGCGTATAGTAGGATGTGTGCATTTAAAAAATTGGGCTTCACCCTAGACCAGCGATTCTCAAACTTTTTTGGTAGCAGAAGAGTTCTCGCACGCACACAAACACCGTGCCGAAGTCTGTCGAACTGAAACGACAATAGACGATGCACTGCACCGCTGTGCCGGTCGGAGTGGGGGTGTTAGGTTTATTTTCGTTACGGAATTTCACAATTCTCAAAATTTCTCAAAAGCTGTATTAAAGCTTAAAATTGTTTTCACTTTTACACGTGTCATCCAGTTATCTCCCAATTACAAAATATCACAGCGTTTGTAACGGATCTTAGAATGCGGACTCAAATTGTCACGTGCTATTTTGCACTTTATTACCAATGTTTTACGGGTGAAAATTACGTATCTACAATCGACCTGCAAAACCCACGCCTATTTTCAATAGCCCTGTCGTAATTTAAGAAATGAGTAGATGAAGTGGGTAACTAACATTTTACAACTTAAGAGCAATTACAATTTTTTTTCTCTTATAATTTGAACATACTTACCTTGTAATTTACCTACTTCATAGTCCATCATAATATTATAGCCAATTTATTTAGCTTGGTTACAAATATTCTCATTTTTTATTTCAAATGAATTTTTCGGTCTTAGATGATCAATTTTATTGAGAAATATCACATATTGTGCAATATTATTGATGATCTAGGGTTAATACTGAACGCGCCCGCCTTCCAATCTTACTGTCAAATTAATTGTTCAGTAAAATATTGTTCAATATTATTGTAGGTTTAGGGGGCTGCCTTAGAGCCTTCATGTATGCAAAAAACTAGTTTTCAAATTGTTAGTTACCCACTACATCCAGTTACATCCTCAATTGTAAAGCACTTGGGATTGATAGGTCTTGATACTTTCAATTCGAATGAAGACTATCTCCAGAAAGGTTTTTAATTAGCAGAGTAAAAGGATCAATTGGAGCTTCAAGCAGTTCTAAATTGGGTTTGAATTTAGATTAGATTAAGTAACTGGTTTAATTAATGAACTATGGCATCCATGATTACGATGAGTACAGAGTACCTACATAAGGTCATGAGGTCTATGCACAGGCAACGTCGATCATACATGGTGTAACAAAACTACGTGATAATAATTTAGGATGGGCATGCGTCCCACATGCATAATTATAGAGTTCACGTTGAAACAAGCAGCAATTTTTTTTGTCGTTTGTATGGGTAAGCGCCTCGCGTCATGAATTTTTCCATGCAAAGGTGAAAGAAAAAAATGCTCTTTCAGCGCTGCTACTTTCACAGCGAACTCTACAGGGTGTAACAAAAATAAGTGATAATACTTTAGGGTGTGTACGTGTTCCTTGTAGAGAGTTCACTGTGAAAGTGGCAGCACTGAAAGATGAATTTTTTTTTCACTTTTGTATGGGCAAGGGCCCGAGCGTCACGAGTTTCCCTATACAAAAGTGAAAAAAAATGTTGGTCTTTCAGCGCTGCTACTTTCACAGTGAACTCTCTACAAGGAACACGTACACACCCTAAAGTATTATCACTTATTTTTGTTACACACTGTATACATACCCCAAAGTTATTTTTTTACAACCTGTATACGTAGTTTTTAATTCTTAGGTACCAATAAATATAATCTACATAAAAAAACCGGCCAAGTGCGAGTCGGACTCGCGCACCGAGGGTTCCGTACAAACCTGCAAGGTTTACAAAGTTCGTCAATTAGATCTAAGTATTTGATATGAATTTCAATTTAATACCTCTACGCGTTTATGAGGAAATGGGTAGTAAGTTTAAAATTATTAAAAAAAAATATATTATGTGATGTAACTAAAAATTTATGGTTTTCGTAATTTTTCCTTTATCTATGCTATAAGACGTTGCTTCGTACCAAATTTCAAGATTCTGAGTTCACGGGAAGCACCCTGTAGGTTTTGATTCCCTTGCAAGTGTCGAAAATTTGCGGCATAAACGGCTGTATCTTTTGATTGCGTTGACATAGAAGTTTGATTTTGTTACAGCTTAAAGGTATTATAGACCTGAGTATTTGGTATGAATTTCAATTTAATACCTCTACGCGTTTATGAGGAAATGGGTAGTAAGTTTAAAATTATTAAAAAAAAATATATTATGTGATGTAACTAAAAATTTATGGTTTTCGTAATTTTTCCTTTATCTATGCTATAAGACGTTGCTTCGTACCAAATTTCAAGATTCTGAGTTCACGGGAAGCACCCTGTAGGTTTTGATTCCCTTGCAAGTGTCGAAAATTTGCGGCATAAACGGCTGTATCTTTTGATTGCGTTGGCTTAGAAGTTTGATTTTTTCACAGCTTCAAGGGACAGTAGACCTGAGTAATTGATATAAATTTCAGCTTCATACCTCCACGCGTTCCTGAGAAAAAGGGTCTTGACAGACGGACGGACGGACAGACGGACAACAAAGTGATCCTATAAGGGTTCCGTTTTTTCCTTTTGAGGTACGGAACCCTAAAAATGTGTCTTTCTGGCACTATTTCAACGAGATAAACTAATTTCGGCTGAAGTTGGGGCCTGGGGGCAACATCGCACATATTTTGTTTAAGTTGCATTATATACATAGATATTTATTTATTTATTTATTAAAAACTTTATGCACATACAAGACGTACAAAGGTGGACTTAATGCCTTAAGGCATTATCTGCCAGTCAACTTTTGGGCGATACAGAAACAAAATTGTATAGGTGCCAGTCAAGTTACAAAAATAAGAAAAAAGAACTAACTTACTAAAAATACAACATTTGTTTCTCGTAGGCGAAAATGGAAAAGTCATATTATACTCCAGTCTCTATGTCAATAACAAATGAAGAGGTTTTTTGTTTGCCCTCAATGCCAAATACTTTCAAATACGTACTTAATGCCAAGCACTTGAAATGATACGGCTTATACGTATACTAAAACTAAATAAAAGATTGACAAAGAATTTGAGACCCGCATTACGATAATGTACTAAATGAGGCGTGAAGAAGTGGTTACAAGTTACAACTATTTTTATTGCAGTTTATAGGCAGGCTAAAGACGTATTTGAACTTTAACGAGGGTCAATTTTTTTTATTGATGTTTATTAATTTTATAGTTCAAACTAATCAACCATTATCTATTACCATTAAGATAATGTTCATGCATTACGGTCAGTCATTATCAGCAAAAAAATGTGAAAAAAGAAAAAACAATCAGTTAACAAAAATGATGAAATATTGTAAAATATTTAACAACTTTGGTATATGATACCGTCCGAATAACAGTGAAAGTCAGAATCAGACTGATAAAAATGAGATAATATCAGCCAGAAACTCAAAATGAGTCAGGCGCACTAGAGTAGACCGCGCCAAACAGTCTAGGGAACTAATCGTACCCTAATATGGCTATGATAGAGAAACTTTCGTCTCCTACGCATAACGCAACGATAAGAACACTATATTTATGAAATGTCCAAAATCTTGCAACCCACTCACATACATTTACGTGGTAGAGCCATGCTTCGGCACGAATGGGCCGGCTCAACCGGAGCAATACCACGGGCTCACAGAAAACCGGCGTGAAACAGCGCTTGCGCTGTGTTTCACCGAGTGAGTGAGTTTACCGGAGGCCCAATCGGCAATCCCCTACTCTATTCCCTTCCTTACCCTCCCCTATTCCCCCTTAAAAGGCCGGCAACGCACCTGCAGCTCTTCAGATATTACGAGTGCCTCCTTATTTCATACAAAAAACATGGCTATAGCCTATTTAACATCAATGCCACTACGAAGGCGTTTTGTCCCACTTCATCATACACAGATAGCGCTATATTCGTAAATTTTTATATCACAATCAAGAAGATATACGATAGAGTAGGAGGAAACGGTTTTGAAACTCACAATATAACATCAAAAGCCCTATTTGGAAGTTTAAATTAGACTCATATATAACATGGGAATAGATTTAACAAGCGTTTAAAGGCAAAACGCCGTTTTAGAAATGGACATTGGGTTTCCCACCTATATTGGCGGTGTTATGAGAGATGTTGCTCTACGTTACCGAATAGCTATGTCCACACTGTGCCTTTTTTTGTTCATCAAGGGCATGCGTTATAGCGCAGTCAACATCGCACGTGAGGCATGCCAGCGACGCTATGACACTTTTCTTTCCAACGCGGTAGGATTTTGGCGCGTTCAATTTACCAAACGAAAGTTGAATAAAAAGATGATGACGAAAATCGAAGATGGACATAGCTAATATCTATTTTGAGAAGGAGTTTTCTTTTGGCCATGTACTAAAAAATAGGGATTATTACACAAACACACGTTATATCAAAATATTGACAGCAACATCCTTGCAGGATTGTACCAATATTTAAGTGTATCCTGATATTTAGGATTTAGTTATTACTAAATCTTAAAATGGCAGATTAATAATTAACTAATAAATGATATAGGTTGTGCTAGGTATATAATATTTAGTATATTTTATCGGTATAATATACTTCTTAATTTTTACTGAATTTCAACTTAAGTTACTATTAGAGAAGTTGGTCCATAGGCAGATGGACCTATGTAATTTGGTCGTTTTGAAAAAATTACATAGGTGTGCCAACTGCCTATATGAACCAATTTCTTCTATGGTACATCGAGAGTCGAGACCTAAAAAGAGGTACAAGAAAAATTGCTTAAAAACTCTACTGAATCAAAAAAAAGGAAAGAGCATTCAACTAAACCAATTTTCGCGATGAAAAAAAGGAAATAGAAAAGCAATTTGAACAGCAACCACGAATGTGAAAGTGAAATTTTCAGTTCGAAACAATGTAAATAAATTTTATTGCTGCGGTCAAAAGTTGTCAGTATTTAAAAGTAGTGAAGTTATTTCACCTTGCAAACACTAAAATTTTACGTACACAGTAAAATGAAGGTGCAAGGAATGCAAAATCAGCAAAAGTGTGACACTATTCCTAAACTTAAGCGTGAAATTTACCTTTTTAAATCGATATCCTAAAATAGAACTGTAATTACGTGGAATATTGTATTAATTATTGAATGGGCGTTAAAATCTTTTTGGGACAATATCTTTCTTTAGCCTCTATAGAAAACGAATGCCAGTCGATGACACAATATTTCTAAGAGATATCTTACCTTACCATTAGGTACCTTTTAGTACTCTAGATATCTATAATATCTAGAGTACCAAAAGGTACCCCCTCCTCCTCTCTCCAAACAGGTATGTTCATCTGTGTCTAGCTACTAGTAAGTAGTAGGTAAAGTTTACTTAAAACTGTTTGCCATACACGAAACAAAATGTCTGTGCAGTGCCCTACTCTACATAGCTCGTGTAAATATTTGCTCCTTCAGATGTGACACTATCAGACGTTAAAAATGAACATATAGACGACGTAACATAGTATGGTGTATATGCAGAGGAATTAGTTATGTAAAGTTCAATAGCTTCACATAGATAGTGTGTTCTATTGATAATGTACCTGTTTACTTTGTACACTTAATTTGTTGTCTTTATTTTGTAAAATAATTCCTAAATTATGGTCGGTAATATAGAGACCAGAGTTGGTGATAGTCCTCTTATCAGTATATCCATCGCATTCCATTTACCTGAAAACAAAAACACATAAGTTAATTAGAAGTCAAGACTTGCGAATAAGTGGTCCCTAAATAATAATAAGTAAATATTATAGTGCTAAAAAGCTAAACGGTGTTGATGATGCTTAGGGCCTGTTTCACCACTTTCTGATAAAGTGCCGAATAGGCTATTCACAGCTTTTTTGACAGATTTTCCATACTGCATCTGTCAAGTTAAGTGATGACCACTTCCTGATTCGTCTTATCAGGAAGTGGTGAAACAGGCCCTTATTGTTTAAATAATGAAAATGTCAGTAAAAGCTGAGAAAGTAAAGACATTGCTATTAAATCGAAATGAATAAAACATACGAGAGAACATTATCATTATCTTAAAATTTATCTTTTCTCGAAACTTGCAAATCGAGCACGTGTAAAACAAGATTTAAAAGATCAATTAACGGTAAACACATTTGGAGTCATTAAATAAGATACGCGCGATAAAAGGAACGTAGGATGCGTACACACAAGAGTAAAACGAAAATTGAACTTATGGTTATACCACAAAAAATAAAGAAGCTCTTTACGAAAGGTAAGCGAAACAAGACAGATAATAATACCCTTCTCTGTACAAAAGACTAGATACGCGACAAGAGAAAAGAAGTATGAAAAATAAAGAAAAAGAAGTGCACAAGATAAATTAGTATAGTCTGCTCTGTACAAAAGACTAGATGCACGACAGAGAAGAATAGCCTTCTCTGTAAGAAAGATAAGATACTTGACAAGATAGAGACAAATTATTGTCTTCTCTGTACACAAGACTAGATACCCTACAAGATAGAAAAGAATAACATTCTCTTACAAAGTATTAAATATGTGACAAGATGGAGAAGAATAGTAGTATCTTCCTTACGACAAGTCAGAGAAACAAGATAGAGAAAAAATAATGTCCTTCTTACGAGACAAGATAGAGAAGAAAAGTATTTTGCTGACGAGGGACTAGGTGTATAGTGGTAAGTCGTAAGCAGTAGTTCAGAACTTACTTAATATACTCTCGACTAACGTTCATGAAGTAAATGGATTGCAAGAGCCGCGCTATGAAAAAAAATTGGATTTGTTAAACCAAGAGCGTCGGTCTGTGTACAATATAAAATCCCATCCCTAAGTGCGTACTACGACCGTATGGACATTTGTTATCTCGGATTTCGCCCGTGGCCTTGGATTTTAATAAAGCGTTTGACCCCCTGACACATTAACATGGTGGGAGCGATCATATTATCTGCAATTTTACGTATTTTACATACAATCACATTGTTTTATCAAGTTTTTAACATAATAAACATATTTTAAAACTTGATAAAACGATGATTGTATGTAAAAACTTGAAATTACAAATATTAAATAAATGACCATACTAATGATATGGAAATTTCAAGAGTTTAAAAGTATATTAACGTGATAGTTACTACTTCCTTATTATTGTGATTATTGAATGCCACAAAGCATGTAATCAGGCAGACATATTGATGGGTAAGTAATGAGGAACTAAAGGAAGCTAATTCAACTAAGACTGAAGCCTCCATTGATGTCGCATCCATTAATCTCTCAGACATAGATGATAGAGTGAGCATAAAGTCTAATCGACTTCCAACTTCGAAGATATTACAACAGTAATTTGGTAAAGAAGATAATTTTAATTATAACTTCGTCCTTTTCCATAAAACAGTCACAATATTCTTGAATCCTGTAATTTTTTCATTTAACAGTAATTCTGAATTACCTCTGTTATAGTCTAGTGGAAAACATTCTATAAAGAGTTCTTATTAATAAAAGTATCTACATATACAGTAGCTTCACACTGTACAGTAGTGTAATTATTTGTAACACGAAGTACTTACAGTACCATTCAATTAATGAAAATCATCCCACAATTTCTTAGACAGTATCTCTCTGAGCTAGTCAACAAAAACAAATATAGATGACATTCCTAGATCACAATAGACATAAGGACCAGTAGTTCGACTGCAAAGAGACGGACAGGTTTCAATATATGTCAAATTCGTCGGGTTTCACTAGGATTATGAACGGAATGTGCCTCGAGCTGGCTGATATAATTTATTTTTAAATATTTAAAATAAAGATTTCAAAATTGGATTCTGACAATTTTAATCGCATGTGCCAAAACACAAACAACAATACGACCAAAGAGGAACACGTCCAGCGAATATGTCATAGTTTTAAAATTCGTAGGTAACAATTTAACAACCCTAGCGACGATTTTCGTCATAATACGTCAAATTTAAAAATTTCAACATCAGTTCTAAGTCGGCATACTCTATCATTCTGTCTACTCTGCCTAGATCTGCGAGTCTCTATTATTCAAACCAAACGACACAGAACATGATGCACGACAAACTCTAGTTCAATTTGTCTATAATTGATTACAAATGACGCTGCGTCTCGTCTGGCACACCGTGCCAAGTCCAATGCCAAGGTCACACAGACAATGGTCGCGGTGACCCACATCATTTTCTTTTATTGTGAAAGTGTAGTTATTGTTCGCGGTTAATGTCGCCATTTTAAGTGCAGCTTAAAGCTTTCTCGATGGCTTAATTTATTTATATTTAGCTTTCGTCCGCATAAATATTATTATAGTCGCCTATGTGTTAATCTAAGCGTAATCTACTACTATGCCATTTAAAAAAAAAAAGTTTTTTTTTTGCTATAAGAAGAAACAACCACGCTTATTATAATAATATTTAATAAGCTAATATTTTAAGATGAACGTTTATAAACGTTCAATATTAGCGTGCGGTTCTTCACAAGTGAATATTTCTTTTAGCTTACCCAATTAATCGTAAATATTATACTGCTTTTAAAAAAAAATTAAATCGCGCTGACTCATACAACATTCAATAATAACTTAATTTAAATAAATTATTTTGACATAAACTCCATAAATTGTCTGTCAATCTCTTTCTAAAATCTAAAGTTGAGAAATCGTTAAATGTCTCTCAGTACGGGATGTGCAAAAAATTTTACAATTATTGTCCGCATAAATTAATGATGATCATGATGATGCGAAACGAATAGGTATATTGGCGAACAACGAGCTCTATTGGATGAATGATGCTGGATCCAAATTGAACCTCTTAATAGTCAGCCTCGTGTATCGTAATCAACTCTAATGGTGGATATTATTTTTGGAATATTATGTGAAATATTAAATGAAATGAAATTTATTTCCAAATGGTTAAAAATTATCACTTTTAGAACGTCTACATGAGTCCTACCATCCGCGGTTCGGGAACTACCCCTGCAAGAACCAGCGTAAGAAACTCGCACGGGGCTTTTTAGCAAAAAGATAGGAATTAGGAAAATCTTTTTTTTTTAATTAAGCATTCTTATTTATTGTAATTATATTCTTTACCATCTTTGCACAGGTATGAGAGTTACGTCTTATTTCCTACTATTTGATGTTCTGAAGTAAATGCTACTTTCGACAAGTGTTTCTATAGTATAGCAATTCTATCCACGTTGTAGATCTGTAATAACTACCTGTATAATATTAGACATAATATACGTCTTGTGAGCGTCCGTGGCCGAATGGGTAGACCTTCGGTTCGCACTTCTAGGGGGTGCAGGTTCGAACCCGGGTGGAGGCGTGTACCTATGAGACATTTTCTGATCTCAAGTACATAATACGGACGCTCGTACGGTGAAGGAAAACATCGTGAGGAAACCCGCACATAGTTGGTCCCAGACGTATTGACTAGCTCTTTCCTCTGGACTAGGCCGACTATGATGCGAGAATGCGCCGCTGATGCACTTGGGCAACCATACGGACATTTAAAAAATCTTGTCCCAGGCACTACAGTATTTGAGGAGTGGTTACTTCGCTCTAAAAATTCTGTATAAATATCCGCAACGGATGTAAAAGGCCTAGTTTATACGTCTTGTAACAATGTAAACATTATGTAAATTAATAAAATCGTAATTGGCCACTATAAACGAGTCCTTGTAACAACAGAATTCTAGCAAATATTTACTTACGCTGTGTACATTGCACGATAGCCAGAACAATATTAGTGTTGCAATCCCAAAATTGCCGTAAATGGATAAAGGCGTTTCAGACAAAACAATCGCTGTTTTTTTATCAAGTTCAGCTTAGCTTTGCGGCTCTCCATAGAGAACAGTAGACACGTATCTACTTACCGTATCTAATATCTATCTATGCTTAAAATTGTATAGGTAGAATCAGCAAGTAGAGCTAATGAACACATCAGATTAAAAATTATAATAATATTATGTAGATTAACATCAATAAATATGAGTAAAGCTAACAGGTCTTTCAGTACCTTTGTCCAATTCTACAGATTCTTTACAGTGACATAATTTTACCAAAGGCTGGAACAAGAATTGTTTTTTCTATAAAACAGATGAGACTATAATATGTAAGATTACGATTATTCTCATCAGAATATACCTAGTCGTATTAACGTTCCTCGTATGAACCGCCAACTTAGACCACCGCTGTAAATAAACGGGGCGTATGCAAATCTGGTTAATATCTAGACCAGATCTACGTCATTGCTCCATACCAGTTCGTTAGGCAACTCCGGATTATGTGAGCGGCGAACCGCCATAATTGTTTCCGACGTAACGCATGTGGGAATCCGCATGCATGTGTGAATACGCCTTTATGTTGCATGCATTCGTGTATGATGCTACGATTCTATTGTAAAAGTTTGTATTGGACGCTTTCCAATTAATGACGGCAATTTTCTGTTTGAAACTGCCTAAGTTTTGACGAATTCAATAGTTGTTTAGTATGATAGCTCTATAAAATAAAATAAATAAAATAAAATAAAATACGTTTATTTCAGGTAAAATATAACCCATAGGAAAATTATTAAACTAGCAGGAAATGAATGTTATTAATTTAAATATTTGCCACCCTCTGGTGCACCGGATACATGCACGTGTGCATGGACCCAGTGCTTCAGGAGGGGGCTGTCCAGCTTATCACTGAGTATTTTCAGGATGATGTTGGGGCTGCCGCGCGTTCGGAACATCAGCGATGCAATGCGACGTCGCAATACGGTGTGAAAACCGTCAGTTCGTGCGTGCGCAAACATCGCCGATGCACTATGCCATCGTGGAAGCCCCACCAACATCCTGAACGCATCATTATATTGTACCCGGAGAACGTTGATAGCCCGCTGCGTATGCTGTACCAAGATTTTTTTTAATTTTAGTATGCTTCGTTCCTATCGGCTTCCCTAATCTCTAACATTTTAAGGACCTTTCTCGAAATCTCTACCTATATACTCTAGTAATACACAGTACACACTAGACTCGCAACTGGTATGCTCATACAATTTTCTAATAGGGAATTTTACGCAAAAGTCGGAGCAGAGGGGTACATACTGTAAATAGTTCGACCAAAATCCCACATGTTGCACACGTGACATGTCATGTCAGAACATTGACAGAAACGTTGTCAAACGTCAAACAAAACTTTTTGTTTATGCTGGTGCTGCCTCTAGCGTCAACATTGCAGTTATGTCCTATATTTTGAGACCTTTTCAGAAAGACAACATTCTATTGTAACTTTTACATTGCGGCTTTAAGTATAAATCTACTTAATGTCAATCACGCCAGAGCGATAAGATTCGTTACTTTCATTCGCAGAGAAAGTTCTGATAGATATTTGATAACCCTCAATAGAATTGGATTTGTTGTATCAGGAGGCCTACTACGAAACGGCGCCGCCAGCGCATTCAAATTTTCGAATCCGACCGAAGTTTAGAATGCGCCGTTTATCGTGGACACGTGACAAACTTAGGTCGGCCCGAGCCCCGAACTTTCGAACGAAAGTATTTCGGAGTTGGAAAAGGCCCGATCATTCGAACGAAACGTTGAAAGTCTTTCGGAGTGGACCTCCAGTGAGTCATGCCTTCTACCGACTTTGGGGCAAGCAAAAAAGATCTTGGCAGTCTAATATGTAATAATATACCTCTATATGAACTAGTGATCTGATATTACGATGAATGAGATGTCGATATTATTATAATAATGGGTCATGCTCATTTAATCTTATATCTTTATAAACGAGCAATTCTTGTAATATATAATATATAATTGAAATCTCGGAATCGGCTCCAACGATTTTCATGAAATTTCGGGTTTCGGGGGCGATAAATCGATCTACCTAAGAATCATTTTTAGAAAATGTCATATCATCGAATACCGAGTAAAGCTCGGTCAAATAGCTAGTAATAATTAATTAATCAAAGGTCTTTCGTAAGTCGTAACAAGTTTATCTTAAATACAAGCAAATTATTTATATAATATATACCTACCCATTATTATAGCTGATATTTTTGTTATGTATTTAAAATACTTACTTAAATAAGTAAGTATTGCAAAACCAATTCGTAGGACATTTGTCTCGTTCTTTGATTCCGAAGTTAGAAATGTTAAACACGACCATCGACATCAAAAACAAGCTAAGTAACAAAATAAAATATTTCAGACGTATCAATAACACCTCGTCAATCAAACACGACTAGAAATATCTTTTTAAAACAGCATTACCCAACTGCAATAAAATTTTCTCGGCCGGCTAAAGGAGAACCCCCGATTAATTTTAAAACGTGTTAAAAGTTATGTTCGATTAGGAAAATTGGATTAAACAGAAAGGTCAAAATAAATTGGTTGATGAAAGTGTTGGCGTTTTTCCAACATGGCGTTCCCGCCATTTATTTTACGTAAAATTTTATGTGATACGTTATTTATTGGGGAATTAGGAGGGTTAACGATTACGTTTATGCTTATTAAATCAATGTCATATTGATAAATTATTTTAATAAAATAATAGGCCATAACTCATAATACGTAGAGTGAAGTGTCCTTATTGAAAGATAGTGTCGTATAATGGTCTACCGTTAACCGTAGACGCTAACACGTATAGTAAAGTTACGGCCACATACTTTATTCAGCTACAAAAACACGCCCAACGTAACTTAAAAATTATATTATAATTATTTTTTAAATATTTTATTTCAACTCCCAATTACGGTCTTTGTACTAGGGAATGCAATCGAGATCTCGGTCTTTTTTAGCGAGATTGATCTCGGACGAAAAAAAGGCGAGATCTCGCGAGTTTGACGAAATTGCACTTGAGCATAAAAACGTCTTATTTTCTTATTTGAAGCGCGGACTGACACGGACGGAGTTGCGATCACGGAGTCAAAACAAAGAGGAGCTGGCCTAAACAACTGTGCACTGTGATTCTCAACTAGGTCCTGAATTTTAACTTCTCGTTGTTTTGTTAATTATAAAAGAACTATTTTATTACTAAAAGATTTGTGTTTGATAGTGCGCTTTTATAATTCTGGACGTCACGTTATCGTGGACGCTGGCTTCCACGATAAATCGTTATTGATAGATAGTAGATACGTATGTCAAAGTTTACTACTTAAAAATTATAGACAGATACATCAAAAAATGTTTGATGCATAAAATTATATTGAAAAAAATCGTGAAAATCGTGAATATTTATCTTATAAAACTTATAATATTTATTACTTACTTCTTTTTCGTAATTTATTCAAATATTGTGATTATTTGCAAAAAACCCACCAAACTGCTAATCTCGCGAGATCTCGAAATGGCGAGATCTCGCGGTATTGTATTCATAAACTCGCGGGATCTCGCTTCAGCCCCAATCTCGCGAGATTTGCATTCCCTACTTTGTACTAAGTAAGCTCGCTTATATTGGCGACTCGCGCGGCTGGTCGCGTATAATTTTGACAAGGACGTTAGAAACATTACGGGATTTGGCATACACGCGTCGCGAAATTTGACATGGCGCGTCAAATTTCATAATTGGATTGATATACTTACTATTTTGTATATTTTCTAATTTTACTGATGATGATGATGTAGCTGTTCGCATAGCAACACTAAGTGAGTAACCTGTCAGGTGGAGATCCACTAACTCACTACCGTATCGCGAATTAAACAGTGTCAGCTAACGGTTGTTCCCGCGCGTATTTTCGCGCCATCTTCGTACTTTGTTTTTTTTTTCTTCCTTTTTACGCCGCAAAAGATTTCAATCTATAACTTAGTGCCTGTACCGGTGTTGCTAAATACAGGTTCGCGCAACACACACCACGTAGGAGGTAAATTTTTATTGCCCAAAACAAATCGCTTTTGATATCTGGCACACTTATCATCAATAAATTTATTCGAATGTAGGTTGTGCGCCAATACTAAATTGCGGAATGTCTATGTGTTTAATGTGTCATTTTAATAAATTAAACAAACTATTTGCAGTGAAAAGTTATAAAATAATATTTAAAAGCAGTAGGTTAATTAAAAATATAAATTCTTTTTAGTTATTACGTAAGTTATGAAAAGTCACATGAGCAGTCGAGAGGAACTAGCCACTAGGTCATATTATACACAATTAATTTTTTATCTAAATATCACAAAATATTATAGTAGGTTACATCCAGTTTTTATAAGTAACTTTAATGGACTGTCTGTAAGTCCTGTCAAAGTGTAACCAATCACCTGACATAAAAGCCATAGGATTTATTTATCAGCGGTAATTTTAAAAAATAAATTATTCTGGTCATTGGAACGCCAATTTGGAAACATGGCGCTTGGTTCGTATCCTGTGTGGTCCCATCCAGAACACTGAACCGTAAACTCAACCACAGCGCTACCAATATTTGATTATACTTCCATAAATTGTGGTGTTCTATTTATGAATCTACTTGCTTCCTACGAAGCTTTTTTTAATTTCAAAACTTAGGATAGGGCACTACTTACCTTTGACAGAAATGATCTCGAAAAAGGGTAAAGGTTACGCCCTCAACGTCAATGTCATACTTTAAATGTCAAAATAGCCCTAAAAATACTGAAGTGGCCTCTTTGGCCTCGCTTTTTGCCTTAATTTTCCAGTTCTATAACCGAAATATTACTATGTAGACCGTACGTCGAGTTAAAAGATGAGAAAAAAATCATCTAATTTTTTGTTACCTCTAACTTTTTTCCGAAGTCACTTAAGTAGATTTGAAATGTTTCTAATTGTAATTTCTATATCCATGAGGGATTTTATAGCAGTAATAGATTTATTCATAAGACTTTGGACAGCTATATACATTTTTAAACCTCAGCGAAAAAGAACTCGCTAAAGAATATAAAGATATTGTGACGACACGGCGCGCCGTTTTACTTTTTTTGTTAAAAGCTTTTAACGCGAGTATTTGGTTAGCGGTTTAACGAAACGTGCTTCCGATTTGAATTACGCATTATAGGGAGGGGGCGGTAGAGGAGGGGGGAGGGGAGAGGGGCGAGAGGGGACCTACCCCCTCCCTAAAGTCAGGAAATCAGTAGTTACCACGAAAACTTTTTTTTTTTTAGTTTTTGAGGTTATGTTCAATAAAACAACCGAATTAGTGGACTTACGACAAAATTAGTATTTTTTGTGTGTGGGCAAACTCGGTTCAAAGTATGTCTTATATTGTAAATAAACAGCTCCGATGCTGCGGGCATCTGCGGGAATGCAATGCTTTCATTCGCAGAGAAAGTTCTGATAGATATTTGATAACCCTCAATAGAATTGGATTTGTTGTATCAGGAGGCCTACTACGAAACGGCGCCGCCAGCGCATTCAAATTTTCGAATCCGACCGAAGTTTAGAATGCGCCGTTTATCGTGGACACGTGACAAACTTAGGTCGGCCCGAGCCCCGAACTTTCGAACGAAAGTATTTCGGAGTTGGAAAAGGCCCGATCATTCGAACGAAACGTTGAAAGTCTTTCGGAGTGGACCTCCAGTGAGTCATGCCTTCTACCGACTTTGGGGCAAGCAAAAAAGATCTTGGCAGTCTAATATGTAATAATATACCTCTATATGAACTAGTGATCTGATATTACGATGAATGAGATGTCGATATTATTATAATAATGGGTCATGCTCATTTAATCTTATATCTTTATAAACGAGCAATTCTTGTAATATATAATATATAATTGAAATCTCGGAATCGGCTCCAACGATTTTCATGAAATTTCGGGTTTCGGGGGCGATAAATCGATCTACCTAAGAATCATTTTTAGAAAATGTCATATCATCGAATACCGAGTAAAGCTCGGTCAAATAGCTAGTAATAATTAATTAATCAAAGGTCTTTCGTAAGTCGTAACAAGTTTATCTTAAATACAAGCAAATTATTTATATAATATATACCTACCCATTATTATAGCTGATATTTTTGTTATGTATTTAAAATACTTACTTAAATAAGTAAGTATTGCAAAACCAATTCGTAGGACATTTGTCTCGTTCTTTGATTCCGAAGTTAGAAATGTTAAACACGACCATCGACATCAAAAACAAGCTAAGTAACAAAATAAAATATTTCAGACGTATCAATAACACCTCGTCAATCAAACACGACTAGAAATATCTTTTTAAAACAGCATTACCCAACTGCAATAAAATTTTCTCGGCCGGCTAAAGGAGAACCCCCGATTAATTTTAAAACGTGTTAAAAGTTATGTTCGATTAGGAAAATTGGATTAAACAGAAAGGTCAAAATAAATTGGTTGATGAAAGTGTTGGCGTTTTTCCAACATGGCGTTCCCGCCATTTATTTTACGTAAAATTTTATGTGATACGTTATTTATTGGGGAATTAGGAGGGTTAACGATTACGTTTATGCTTATTAAATCAATGTCATATTGATAAATTATTTTAATAAAATAATAGGCCATAACTCATAATACGTAGAGTGAAGTGTCCTTATTGAAAGATAGTGTCGTATAATGGTCTACCGTTAACCGTAGACGCTAACACGTATAGTAAAGTTACGGCCACATACTTTATTCAGCTACAAAAACACGCCCAACGTAACTTAAAAATTATATTATAATTATTTTTTAAATATTTTATTTCAACTCCCAATTACGGTCTTTGTACTAGGGAATGCAATCGAGATCTCGGTCTTTTTTAGCGAGATTGATCTCGGACGAAAAAAAGGCGAGATCTCGCGAGTTTGACGAAATTGCACTTGAGCATAAAAACGTCTTATTTTCTTATTTGAAGCGCGGACTGACACGGACGGAGTTGCGATCACGGAGTCAAAACAAAGAGGAGCTGGCCTAAACAACTGTGCACTGTGATTCTCAACTAGGTCCTGAATTTTAACTTCTCGTTGTTTTGTTAATTATAAAAGAACTATTTTATTACTAAAAGATTTGTGTTTGATAGTGCGCTTTTATAATTCTGGACGTCACGTTATCGTGGACGCTGGCTTCCACGATAAATCGTTATTGATAGATAGTAGATACGTATGTCAAAGTTTACTACTTAAAAATTATAGACAGATACATCAAAAAATGTTTGATGCATAAAATTATATTGAAAAAAATCGTGAAAATCGTGAATATTTATCTTATAAAACTTATAATATTTATTACTTACTTCTTTTTCGTAATTTATTCAAATATTGTGATTATTTGCAAAAAACCCACCAAACTGCTAATCTCGCGAGATCTCGAAATGGCGAGATCTCGCGGTATTGTATTCATAAACTCGCGGGATCTCGCTTCAGCCCCAATCTCGCGAGATTTGCATTCCCTACTTTGTACTAAGTAAGCTCGCTTATATTGGCGACTCGCGCGGCTGGTCGCGTATAATTTTGACAAGGACGTTAGAAACATTACGGGATTTGGCATACACGCGTCGCGAAATTTGACATGGCGCGTCAAATTTCATAATTGGATTGATATACTTACTATTTTGTATATTTTCTAATTTTACTGATGATGATGATGTAGCTGTTCGCATAGCAACACTAAGTGAGTAACCTGTCAGGTGGAGATCCACTAACTCACTACCGTATCGCGAATTAAACAGTGTCAGCTAACGGTTGTTCCCGCGCGTATTTTCGCGCCATCTTCGTACTTTGTTTTTTTTTTCTTCCTTTTTACGCCGCAAAAGATTTCAATCTATAACTTAGTGCCTGTACCGGTGTTGCTAAATACAGGTTCGCGCAACACACACCACGTAGGAGGTAAATTTTTATTGCCCAAAACAAATCGCTTTTGATATCTGGCACACTTATCATCAATAAATTTATTCGAATGTAGGTTGTGCGCCAATACTAAATTGCGGAATGTCTATGTGTTTAATGTGTCATTTTAATAAATTAAACAAACTATTTGCAGTGAAAAGTTATAAAATAATATTTAAAAGCAGTAGGTTAATTAAAAATATAAATTCTTTTTAGTTATTACGTAAGTTATGAAAAGTCACATGAGCAGTCGAGAGGAACTAGCCACTAGGTCATATTATACACAATTAATTTTTTATCTAAATATCACAAAATATTATAGTAGGTTACATCCAGTTTTTATAAGTAACTTTAATGGACTGTCTGTAAGTCCTGTCAAAGTGTAACCAATCACCTGACATAAAAGCCATAGGATTTATTTATCAGCGGTAATTTTAAAAAATAAATTATTCTGGTCATCGGAACGCCAATTTGGAAACATGGCGCTTGGTTCGTATCCTGTGTGGTCCCATCCAGAACACTGAACCGTAAACTCAACCACAGCGCTACCAATATTTGATTATACTTCCATAAATTGTGGTGTTCTATTTATGAATCTACTTGCTTCCTACGAAGCTTTTTTTAATTTCAAAACTTAGGATAGGGCACTACTTACCTTTGACAGAAATGATCTCGAAAAAGGGTAAAGGTTACGCCCTCAACGTCAATGTCATACTTTAAATGTCAAAATAGCCCTAAAAATACTGAAGTGGCCTCTTTGGCCTCGCTTTTTGCCTTAATTTTCCAGTTCTATAACCGAAATATTACTATGTAGACCGTACGTCGAGTTAAAAGATGAGAAAAAAATCATCTAATTTTTTGTTACCTCTAACTTTTTTCCGAAGTCACTTAAGTAGATTTGAAATGTTTCTAATTGTAATTTCTATATCCATGAGGGATTTTATAGCAGTAATAGATTTATTCATAAGACTTTGGACAGCTATATACATTTTTAAACCTCAGCGAAAAAGAACTCGCTAAAGAATATAAAGATATTGTGACGACACGGCGCGCCGTTTTACTTTTTTTGTTAAAAGCTTTTAACGCGAGTATTTGGTTAGCGGTTTAACGAAACGTGCTTCCGATTTGAATTACGCATTATAGGGAGGGGGCGGTAGAGGAGGGGGGAGGGGAGAGGGGCGAGAGGGGACCTACCCCCTCCCTAAAGTCAGGAAATCAGTAGTTACCACGAAAACTTTTTTTTTTTTAGTTTTTGAGGTTATGTTCAATAAAACAACCGAATTAGTGGACTTACGACAAAATTAGTATTTTTTGTGTGTGGGCAAACTCGGTTCAAAGTATGTCTTATATTGTAAATAAACAGCTCCGATGCTGCGGGCATCTGCGGGAATGCAATGCCCTATCGCCCTTGCGTAACAAATTATAGGCACTTATTTGCACCCTGGCAAAGTAACTAAAGGTTTAATTGCACCCCCTATATTTTTTAAAGATAATTATAATATATTATTATAACAACTGGCTTCAATTAATTATTATTAGTCGACGGAGCCTACGGCTCCTATTTCTGGGTGTTTCACAAAAAAATAACCACGATGGCTAAGGCGGAAGCGTAGCGCAGAATCTAACCTAACCCAACCAAGTCGTATTGGGTCAGCACGGAGTGATACATTGCTATAATTAATTAAGTACCTAAGAATTGTATATTGTTCTTATATTTATGACACTTAAATACATTTTACAACAAATTACGCGTAAAACAAAACGTAACTATAGTGAAAAATTTATATTATAGACATGTTAACAAAAATAATGTTCCGTCACACGTAACTTCAAACACATATTAAAAAAAAACTATGCATCTCCTAGACACAAATCAGGTGTCATTTGAAAGGGGTAACTAACCCCTATAAAATGCCACCGTTCCCCCCTCTCTGCCTATAATGCGAGATTCAAATGCCAACCCGTTTCATGTATGTTACCTATTGTATGATTTACTTGTCAGAAAATATAATTGTACTTATATAGTAATCAAAAAACTTTGTAATCCGATATAAATTTGGCAGATATTAGGTATGTACATAAATAATAATAAGTAACTATTATACTCATTCGTTACTTTCCCACAATTGCCAATCAAATAGGTGAAATGTGACATCGCGGTGGGCGTGGGAACCCAACAGCCGTCCTTCCGTCTTCACCCACTTACAAACAATTAATTATTGTTTTTTATCCAGGCTAAACAACAAACACTACAATAAAAATGTAGGTCAACACAAAGACTCGAAATTAGCCTCACTACAATATTACAAATCACTTATTGTTGGCGACAAAAAAACTACTATAAGTGGAAAAACATATCATGGAAATTCCAAAAATACGTATAACCGGTATAACATAGATCTCTTCACATTATGCCATACAATTACTATAATAATAATACCAATTGGTACAATTATAATATTATTATTACTTGTATAGTAGTCTTGTTATCGCGTACATGCCATGATACAAACGGTTAGAATAATAAATGCACAACTTGTGCAGTTTACACGCAAAGTTACTTACGTAAAGTGTTCTCTTGTTATCGGTTGTACTCAATATGTACCTATTACGTTTTTTATTGCAAAAGTGCCTATGAGGAGTGCGGAAAAACACGATTTAACGAACTTTTGAAAAAACGAATGAAGCACTAAGGTTGGGTTGCACCAGAGGCGTGGTTAAAGTTAAAGTTATGGTTATAGTTAAATATGGCGAAGCTACAGGTAACGGGATTGAGGGTACTTGTATAAAAAATTGAATTATCCGTAAAAATCGTCAGGAAAAAAATTAAAACTTTAAAACATAGTAAATTTTCAGATATACGTATTTTTTTTTAAGTTGGACGTCGACGTCGACGAAGTCCTGGGACGCCATATTTAACTTTAACCAAAGATTTGACATTTTGCACTGTAGTTTTAGTTAAAGTTTCAGTTATAGTTAAAGTTAATTGGTGCAACCCAACCTAAAAAATTTTAAACAAAATACATTATCCGAAAAAGGGCAAATGAGTGGTGTTTAATTTAAATAACGTTATGTTATGTTAGGTAACGATGACTAATAAATAAAAGAAATAACAGTCAGAATCATAATTTCTATCAATTTCTCCAAAAATGTGCTTAAACGAGCAATTAATATTTAAATGGCTTTGTTCGCAACGTAATAATTTTGCACCGTTACCCGCAATGTGGGGTTATTATTTAATAATTCATAACCGTAATAATTGTAAATTCTAATAATGTTTTTACGAGCTGCACTTAATCTTCGTCCGGAAGACAGGTACGGTTGTTTATTCTAATTTAGAATGTACTTAGCCGGATCTTCATAGTAAAATCGCGGAACCATGTCTGATAAAAATATTTTTGAACTTTTGCTTGTAAACAAAATTCATAATATTTTTTCTGCTTACGTAAGTACTAGCGAATTTTGCAGTATTTGACATTTTTAAGTAGTACCTGAAACGCGTACTGCCGCTATCTTAGGATAATGACTTGGCGTATTTGCGACCAAATAAATACAATGTCATTTAGAATTTTGACAATCTTCGTTTTCATCACACATGACATGACAGTTATAATCAAAAAGGAATGTATGTATGGAAAATGACTTGAAACACCTGTCGCAATAGCATTGGCATGAGCTGTTGTTCAAGTAATTTTTTAACTTTGACGATATCAATATATAATAATATACAGTACTATAAAACAGACTTGTATTAAGTACATTTTTGGAATATCTTTAAAATATGGTTGTAATATGTGTCAATTTTTGGATTGTTTAACGTCATTGCAACATTGTTGTCATCGAGAAAGCTGCAATAATATCTGCTAATGGAAACGACCTATTTATTTTAATTCGTTTCGTACCAATTGTAGGTACACATTACCAATTTAATTAAGCAAAGTAATAAAACAAGGATATTATTGAGATCGGTAACTTGAAGTAGCCGATAACAATTAAAAGAGGTGATAAGGAACAATAAAGATAAAAATATCGTAAACGTCTCAAAATTTTTAATGTACATTGTAAAGGTATAAGACACAAAGCCTAGCAAGTATTTAATACAAAAACCTTCACTTAAGAAACTGGCACTTTTTTGATTGGCTAAAAAATGACAAAGATTTGATAATTTCATTTCGCATAGCCAAAATTATAAGTAACGCTGCTACATTGTAAAGTGTTACTTGTAGGACAGTTTTTTCAGTACTCTTGACAATGTTATCTAAGGACCATGTATGATGCAAAGATGTATAATTCGGCGTTGTTGTTTATATCATCCCACAAAGGTCTGCACTAGTATGACATAGATGTCATGTGTTGTCAACAAGTAACAACACATGTCAATTGTCATCCTTATAGGTGTGTCGTCAATATTCCGCAATGTGGCAAGGTTTCTTATCGATCGGCCGGAATCATTGGATGGCTTCCAAGCTTCAATTTATGAAAGTGGGTTTGTAATAAAATATTTATATGTATAGTGCACTCGAAAGTCGTGAAAAGTATACTGTATACTATTATAGTGTGTAGTGTCTACTGTATACAGTGTATAGTCAGTATGTTGTCAATGAGATGTGTCTATTGGCCCACTTCAATGATAAAAACGTTATTACAGTTAGTGACTTACTTTATGTACTTATGAGTCATAGAGTGGCGATTGGAGAGTACTCTAATTACGGATATTATGTACTCAGTAGAGTACTGTATAATAATATTCGTATGTCGTGAGTTGTGATTCCTATTATTTACCGCATTCTACGTCCGTAATTTTTTTGTTTACTATTTTCAGATTATTATGTTCAGAACGTGCTCAATCTACTTTAATTACCAGTTTACATTATTCCAATCCAGTGGATCTAATCCAGCCGACCACTAATTTGGTCCTTTCAACACATTATTTTATAATATTATTATAATAATTATATTATTTTTAATCTTTATTTATCATATCTGTTCTTCTACTTTTATTTTCATTGGAACCGGTTTTAATATTTTGTTTACATTACATCATTCTACATTTGTTGTGTTTACAACTGTCACATTTTCTGCACGTACTAATATTCTGCCTCTACTTGTTGACATTCTGTTTACTATCGTGTCTGAATCTCATACCTCATGCAGCCAGGTCGCTTCGATCGTTGGCTTCTCTCATTCATGTTTTCTCACTCGAAAGTGAGGTCGAATTCGAGGTATGAAAATGTATGCCCCAGGGACTTTGTTATTTAAATGTGACCGTGTCGTTTTATTTTAATAATGAGTAATTTCCGTAATTTTAATATCACCTTTGATACTATCAATATCGCGTATTATTTCCGCTTACTATCCTTATTTAATTTTACTTTTTTAAAATGTTAATCCCCTTGAATTTTATTATGAAACAATAGCTCTCAAGTCTCAACCCACATTATAACAACTATAATATATCCGTTTGGCTACAGAATGCGTTTAGCTCTTTACGCCTCGCGTTCATCGACCATTTAATGAATGAATATTTATTTATTTATTTGTTTATTTATATAACATGGAAAACTTACAGCTAAGTAATGTCGGTGGCAATTTTATGTATGATTATCAGAAAGCCAATTACAAGTTTTCACCTCTAAGTAACAGATAAAATTATACATGATATTGTGAACGGTCTTAATTACATTATATAGAAATGTTTCTTAAATAGGATATATGCAAAACAAGTACTTATAGCAAAAGGTTTAAACGATAGTATGACCAAAAAACCAAAAAGAACAACAAGCTAAAAAATATTGTAAAGCTAATCATATTATTATCAGCATACTTATTAAATCACTTTCTATTTTACTTTTTTTCCTTAAATTCAGACTCAAGTTTGCGAAAACGAACTTAAAACTGAAGCTCATTAAGAGAGTGTATAATATTTACTCTACATTCTACAACTAACAGCGCTAATAAGACAAAGAAAGCTAAAAGAAGGGTTGTGACAGTTAATTAATATATTTTATGAACATAATTTAATAAGGCTGAACATTCTCTTCTTGTTGCCTTGAGAAGAATACTTTTTGAAATAATTTCCTAAAGTTTGGACTTACGAATATCCTATACAATGTTTTCCCCTTCTCTAATGCTTTGGAAAATTTCAAGATAATAAATTAGAAAAGATAAAGATAATAGATGTACAATAATTTTAGTTAAGTATTTAACTTGTTTTTATTAGTTAGGGCACTATAATATTATATTTATTGTAAAACATGGTGCAGGTAATATTATAAATATTTATAGGTATGAACAAACACAAAACAAAGCTATATATACAGTTACAGTCGAAGGCAAGTGACCGCACAAAATTATCAGACCGAAGAAAATCCTGCCAACTGATATAGAGATGAAAACGTCGTATATTGTAAGAGTTTTTGCCCGCGGCTTCGCTCGCGTTAAGAAGCATTATTATATACAAACTTTCATCCCCTATTTGAACCCCTTGGGGTTGGAATTTATCAAAATCCTTTCTTAGCGGATGCCTACGTTATAACATCTACCTGCATACCAAATTTCAGCCCAATCCGTCCAGTGGTTTGGGCTGTGCGTTGATAGATCACTATATCAATCAGTCAGTCACCTTTGAGTTATATATATTTTACTTTACTCTTTTATATTACAAATGCGAAAGTGTGTCTATCTGTCTATCTGTCCGTCTGTTACTTCTTCACACCCAAACCGCTAAAACGATTTTATTGGGTATGAAGATACTTTAATTTCCGGAAGTGGACATAGGATGCTTTTTATCCCAGAAAAATGTACAGTTCCAGCGAGGTAACCTAATTTTGGCGCAACGGAGTTGCGTCATCTCTAGTGTTGTAATATGTAGGGTAATATTATGTATTTGCTCCTTAAAAAATTGTTTGTAGTTTTGTACCTATGTCAATTCTTAAACGCTTATTCCACTTGTCCTATTTAGAAGTCCTAGCTAGGATCCTGCATAGGCGACTAATTAGAAGCTTCTTATTCCACTTGTCCTAATCTAGTGTCATTTAGTCTTCATAATGGCTCCAGTTCTATCAAAGCAACAAAAATTGGTCTTCTCATAGGCTTAGCTGTTGGCTCAATGAAAATAAAAATAAATAAAAGGCGAAAAAGATGGTTGAAAGAATTTTTGCTCCACGTAAAATTATGAATTATGAACTTTCTGAACTACTTGGAACCAGCAGACTTAAGAAATTACCTACGAATGGATTCCAGATCTTATAACATAATATAAATTGACTTTAATACAGATTTAGCAGTTCCCACTACAGATAAAAGGTTGAAACCATCTGGCAACACTGATTTAGACAGTTAGAATCCACATTTTTTCCGATTAAGGATCCTAGCTAGGATCCTAGCTTTCTAAATGTTATTCCACTTGGCTAAATTTTTTAGGATCCCAGCTAGGACTTCCTAAATAGGACAAGTGGAATAAGCGCTTTAGCAAAAGCATTTTCTTGCTACATGTTTGTATTAGTATATTTGTAGATATATATAAAATTAAAAAGTACTTCACAATTATATGGTTCAACAAAAGAAATTCATGGGAACAGATTACGCTTGGCATTTCCTTAATTATGGCAAAGATAATAAGCTGAGATTCACGCAACTCAAGCATTTAGGCAAAATAAAAAGTGAGATATTCGCCACTTAAATCATCCCAAGAATTTTATGATTGTGCTGTGAAAGTTCTTTTGAAACAATGCGTTCTTTACCTAAGCAGAAGGTTCTGTGGAATCTACCACACTCTAGAAACAAAGTCAGCATAAGTAGGTTTATTTAAGTACTATTATATATTTAATTATTTATACATTACTGAGATTAAAGAAATAAAACTTCCCATTTCACAGGAGAGACGCCGTATATATAGTCTTTTTTTTATATGAATTCTATTCTATTGGTAAAAACACAATTTTACTGAGTGATTCTGCTAAGCATAAATCAATTGTTTATTAGATATGTTGTTAAGAATATATTTTTTAACATAGTATTAAAATTTCCATTTGATAGTTATGTGATTCTTGAATTAAGATTCCAATTTGCAAAAAAAGGTCCAAAAGTAAGTATAAGTAACTAAAAAATCAAGCATACAGCTCAAATTATATTATTGCATTCCTGCACATACTGTCCGCACTCCGCACCTCCTATTTCGTTCGCACAGTAATCTCCCGTCAGCACATTAATGTAGACAATACGTAATATAATTTACATGAAAGTTTATATTTCCTGTAAATGCATTCTCGGTTGTGAGAAAACCGTTCACAATATTAGATTCAAATGCGTTTGCAATTTGTATGAACGAGAAACATAAACATAAAACATGGTATCAGGTATGATGCATCGCGTATTCAATTGAGGGACGGAATATTACACAAAGATGATGAGAACATTTTGTAGAGCATAATAGATACATCGTTCTTAGCGAGATAAGCTAATCGAGCTGGCACGAGAAGTTCATTATTATGAAACGAAGACACATGGAGTAATCTACGGCGAGAAATACAAATGCTTCTCAAAGAAGATCAAAGGCTCATCAAAAGATTAAGAGGTACAAAAGTATGAAGAGGCTTACGCGTATTTCATGTGCTAGAGTTATTCCGGATTGTTACAGACTCTTCAATCTACAAATTGTGAGTAACCAGTACGAATTCAATGAAGAGATGAATGAATTTCGATAATCACTCAAAGAACCTTGTAGTTTGCCAAAAAAAAAAACTGTCGTAACGAGGAATTCATTAATAAATATTTATACAAATGTAACTTGTTACTAAATAACAGGTTTTAACTTACGTAATAACAAGTTTGTGGACAATAAGTAAACATCTATCATCTAATCCTTGATGAAGGCTTAAGGCTGCTAGCTACTACATCCGCGACTAAAAACCACAAAGTAGGTAAATAGAACGATAAAGAAACCAAATACATATTCATGGAGATTCACACTACGGCGAAGACATAACAATAATATAAACCCTAACGGTAAACAGAACTAGATGCATAAAGATTAGTAGATGATAAAGAGATAATTCAAAATAATTAAATATTTTCTAGAGTTTGATAAAGACCAAAGTATAATTTCTGGTTGGAGTTTATGGCATTAAAAATTCAAATGGAGGTTCGAGGACCCTGAAACCATCATTGAGCGTCGATGGTCATGAAACCGACGATCACTTTTACACAAGTTGCGTTGCATTTAATCAATTTGTCATCTTGACCCACGAGTTCAAGTATAGCACGCATTTACGGTTCACATTTTAGTACTTTGCATGTTACTATCGTAAATTGTAATAAATTGTAACATTGGCTAACTTTATGTCCAATATAAAGACGTAATAAATTTATAATGTGAAACGAGTTTACGGCCCACCATTTGACCCTTGGGCAGTAGAAATCATGTAGGCGCTTTTATATGTATGTACACGCTTTTGTCGCAATGGTAAACATGACGAGACAAGAAAATAGTGAAACGTAAAAAAGATGCGGACCTAAAAGGTTACCTTGTGGCACCCCTATACCTTTTTCTTTCTTTGTTTTCCGTTAGAAATGAGTGGCAATGTAGTGTCAACCTTAATAAAGCCATATTTGATCTGAAACGCGTCTGTGACTACGGATATAATTAGCATTTGTCTATCGTCGACATACTTATTACTTATTAGGTTACTTTGTGATTAATTAAATAAATATTGGCCATAGCAGTACTAATACATTCTATTTATACAACCTTAATTTCGTTATTTTGGATTGAACGTGGAGTTACAAACCTGGTAGTTTGTAAACAAGGTGAAGCTTACGAAATATCTAAGTGGTTGACTTATCTTTAGTTTGAGAACTGATAATTTACCTAAGTACTTGTCTAATATTATCAGCGATAGTAGCACTTTCAAGTGCTAGATATAGGCGTCCTTTTACATGTAATTAGAAATTATTTAATAATTTTGATTATTACCTACTTCCTCTCGCAAATTTCGATAAGATTCAACTTATTACTTAAGTATTTCTATTGTCAGGCTTCTTAGGTTAAAAAAATATTCTAACGCAATGTTTCATGTTTAATTAAAACAATACTTACTTAATAGCATTGTCAAAGAAAAAACTAAATAGGAAATCATGAACAATGAGCAAAAAACGACAATGTTTTTGCTCGAACTTTTACATCAATCGATAGTGATTGTTTGTACACAATACCTTTTCGAGTTCCATTTCCTAATGAAGACTCCGAACATGTTGATAGAATCCAAGTTAATGCACAAAACCAATAATTCACATCACTACCACTCAAACTATTTTTACACACAACCTCTGCAGTAGTGCATTCCACTGAAAATAACGCAACGAAAACGTTTTCAAAAAACTAGTCAGTAACTCAAACACTCCTGTTCTACTTCCAATACAAATCGACAAAGTTAAAAAGTAATTTCAAGTAAACATTCTGAAATTGAATTCGCAATTCGAACGAATCACGTTCACGTTGAAGCATTCGAAACGAACACAAATACACGCTAGGCGGCCGACGCGCGCACCCCACGCGACGAATGCGAGGCGACTGGCTGACTGGCCAGCTCCCACTTGCAATATGCAGCTGGTGTATATATCCCGGTTGCTTATAATAAATTTTAGATGTCAACCGCTCGCTAGTGCAGGCTGAATGGAACGGCATTGGAGTTCGATTTGCTATGGGGCAGCTATTTCACAGAGTAATTGCGAAGTCGCGAACTAATGGTAATTTATGAAATGCTTTAACTTAGAAATCAAAATGATCTCCTAGTGTTGATTAACAGACCGACATAATAGTCTTTCTATGCAACAATGGCATCCTGTAATCTGGTTCTAACAAAAGCGCAGTAAAATTAAATCCTCGTCTGGACTCAACATCCGTTATTGTTGAACAATCGTAATAGTTTCTGAAGGACGGTGTATTGTTTGAATGAACAAAATTCCACTTGCTTGATTCTATGAATGCAGAAAGTTCTTCAAAACTACTTCTTTCTTATACCCAAATATGATTATTCATAATGTCGTAAATAAATTATAATAATTAATTACAAATAATAATTAAATTATAAAAAAACCTAGGGTAACCGTTAATTTTTAACCGTCAAGAATCGAACAGGAAGAAGTAACAAATAGCAATGAAGACATAACAAAAGCGAGACTCTCATCAATTTCCCAAATTGACACTCCCTTCCGTGATAAGACAATAGCTAATGATGCAGGTACATGGTGGATCTCGGATGTGATCGATGTGACGAAACAGCTGACCTGATTTTTACCAAACAGTTGTTTAAGATGTACACAAGTAACAGTTGTTCAATTACTTGTTACCAGGGCATGAGGCGCTTTGTTGGAAGTAATAGCAGGTTTACGTTATTCCGATCCAGTGATCCAATCCAGCGCTGGATTGCTACTAGAATAGTGTTTTATGGGTACTGCAATGAAATTTTGTCAACCGGTCATGATGATTTTTTTTAATTACAGATTACCAACACGTTTGGTGTGGGTAATCTCTTTGGTATTTCATAATTTTTTGATTATTCATAGACCACGCCACAGTTTGTATTCTATTAATGTAAATCTCTAGAATTTTTCAAATATTTCTTTGCTTTTTCTTACTGAGTTGTATAATAATGTCTTCATAATCTATTTTTTTTTTAATCGGATATTTACATTGTTAACATAATCTCTATATGGATTTATCTACACTTTTACTTTCCCAAAACCTATATCTATAACTTGATTTTTTATATAAAAATACGTGATACTTTTGTAGATCAAGCCGCAAGGTCTATTGATTGGCTCGACGAAGGTTTTCAGCTGTATAAAATATTGCAAGACGTGACCTATTTACAAGATCGGTTCATATTTCCAAGCCCAAACCCTAAAGGGTTTTAATATTAAAAGAACCGGAGCATTCTTACAATGTTCGGTTTCGGATCAAAAGAGTTTTTATTAAAGAGTTTGTATTTCGTTCTCGTTTTGCGGTTCGCTGGGAGTATTAATTATTATTTGTTTGATGATTGTTTTACCCTGTGGTTTTACCATTGTTTTGTTTTGATGGATTATTCAATATTAGGTTGGTTATGTTATGGGGTGCGTTCCGATAATATGAAGAACCAGTATACTGAGCCAGTTCTCATGACGTCTTGAATTGATGAGATAGTGGCAAATCCAATCGTTCTGAAATATACGTCATTGCATTCATGCAGGTATTATAACTTTGTTGGGACGGATGTCATTATAATAAGTCACGGTTGTCTTACCAGTACCACTCCACGTCTTTAGCATGACTAGCCAGTGTGCTGAGTTTTATTTCAGAACTTAGGCGCGGTATTGATTTCCTTTTTTTATATAATATATTATCGTACGTTATTTTTCTTTACGCAAAGCACCATCGTATTCGCGTCAACGAAGTGTCCAAAATACCAAAGTTCACGGACATTCCTCTTGAAATTGACAATATTTGACATGGCGCAGTGGCGCAATCACAAATGTCATCGCGTATAATCAAAGCGTATTTAATTCAATAGCAAAATGTTTGTGTGGGCATTTTATAACGAGGTTTTTCGCTTACACTAACATTTACGTTTGTGCATTTTAATTTAAATTGACCATCAATTTGATTAAATTAGGTCTGTTAGTGCTATATTTATTTGGTCATTACTTTGAAATGTACATTGAAAACATAGAATGTTTTGTATGGTTTTACGCAGCTAATATAAGCTTTTGAATTTGAAGATGATTGCAAGGACAAGGGTTATGTAAATAAAATATCTTTGGAAGTGGTATTTAAATAACACTCGATCATTAGTTTAAAGCTTTAGACAATAATCCCCCAAGCCCAACATTCTTAAGGCCATTGCATGACCAAGGCCGTCATGCAAATTACATTGGAGACAAGTATTTTATACTTATCTTCAATTATGAATTGTATATGCACCTCACAGCATCTACGGACTACGCATCACGTTGCGGTCTGAGCTGACCCTTATACAGATACTAATTAATTTTGTATGTTCCTCCACCAACCTCTTAGACTGCCTTTCCACCAGAGCTGAGCGGAGCGGTGTTACAAGGAATCAGGAATGTGCTTTTGAAAACCAATATAATCGCTTCATTGACATGACTTTGCCATGACAGCGCTCAGCGCGGCGATGCTATTGGTTCTCAAAAACACATTCCTCGCGACCGCGACACAGCTCCGCTCAGCTCTGGTGGAAACGCAGCCTTACAGCAAAGACTCAAGGCTCAAGAGTGTTTCCCTACAAAGCAAATATAATATTATTTTAATCCCCAATAACAAATAGAAATGGTAACCCTAATTAGCGCTGACGGGGCTGTTTTGACCACACGTGCCGAAAACGTCGGACGTGATATTAGCATGCGTAAATCATACGCATTTAATAATATATTTTGATCACGCACTATATTATTATTATCGTAAGTAGATCTCTTGATCAGCATTTTGTCCTTAGGGCCTTTCCACACGACGTATTTTTTGCGCACTGACGACACGCGTTTCTGATGCGCTCGTCTTCTGCGTGTTTTCATCGCGTTTTGTCAGATTACACCAGAGGCGTAGTTATAGTTAAGGTTAAGGTTATCGTTAAATATGGCGTCCATTGTGGACTTTTACTAGGGATTTGACAGTTCATATTTTGACATTTCCTTACGGTTAAAGTTATAGTTAAAGTAAGTTGGTGCAACCCTTTTTGAAACGTGTCGGCTTCCTTGCGTTTGCTGAGCGTTCAACTTGCGTTTGTATCGATACAAACGAGTGTAAAAAAACGCCTTTACCAGTTTGATTTTAGAAAACACAACTGAGTTACTCTACTGTATGAAATGTATTGGAATGATTTTGATTTAGGAATCATTTGTTGTTAAAATCGTCACATTTAAAAAACTAAATCCGTAATGAAACATACAGGATCGTGGTCCAAGGAGCGCTAGTCTTTTAGGATTTACGAGTTTTGATACTGATATTTTTTTTTATTAAATTCGGAAAACTTACGGCTACATACAAATATAAACAGATGAACACATACATGAAGGCCTATTAAAAGTTTTCACATATAGAAAAACTAACAAGAAATATAAAGTAGGTAGTTAATTATACACAAAGAGTAACAAGCATAACAAAATATTAATAAATCTCGCACAAAAGAATTTTTTAGACATACATTTTTTACTGTAGAAACGCTGGTATTAAATAAGTCTATGTTTGGATACTCGTACGAAATTTCATTAAAGCTTCTGCTGACTCGTATCCTATATTTATGGTATATTTTTATAACTAAAAAGAGTAAGTATAAAAAATTTTTCTCCAAACAAAATACGACTTCTTGCGTCATCATCATCAATCAGGGGGCCTCGCAAAATATGTCTTGTCCACATCAAATTTTGGTCTTGCCCCGCCACTGTCACTGCCCCCTCCGTATACATTTTTTACTACTTACTAAGGATACAACTATAACAGGTACATTATTAATTCAATAGTTCTTTCAACTTTCCAGAGGATTATAACAAATAACAATGTTAAGAACTCGGAAACTATTTAACAATTGTTTTACAATTTCCAGCGCTCGGAAACTAGGACGCGGTAATCCTGGAGAGCCCCTGGGGTTGAGGATACTTTATTTTGGCCGCTTCTGACCCACTTTCACTAACAAGATATCTCCAGACAAAGAAAAAGGAGGAACAGGGATTTTTACTTTGAATTTGTAGATGTACTCTCATAACTCACGTGTTGTTTAATTTAGACTTAGAATGTATTTCAACAATTTCTAAGTGAATAAGTCTATACTGAACATGCTTCCCTGTTCATCTACAAATTCCGAATAAAATCTCTAATTTAGACCCCCGTACAAAACTGTAGTTTTTAGCGATATACGATAATTCATTTATAAAATATATAATATTATTACTTAGGGTGGATTGCACCAGAGGCGTGGTTAAAGCTAAAGTTATGGTTATAGTTAAGGCTAACCATAGATATCAGAAACAACTATGAGGCTAACTATAACTTTAATCTTAACTTTGACTACAGAATTTGACAGATGACAGCTGGTCCGACAAGGCTTGAAGTGAATGTGAGCGGGGGCGCTGCTGGTAAAGGAGAACTGTCAAAAATGGCGTTTTTGTATGATGACAACGTTAGTTCCTTTTTTCGCCACGTTCATTCAAAGCCTTGTCGAGCTCAAGGTTATGGTTAAATATGACGTCCATTTTTGACTTTAACCAAAGATTTGACATTTTGCATTGTAGTTATAAGTAAAAGTTATAGTTAAAGTTAGTTGGTATAAGCCACCCTTAATATTTTTTTATTAAGATTTACTTACTTCATCTTTTTACATCTCAAAGTGAGTAGCTGATGTTATATTTAATACTATTTACTATCTACATATATATTTATATTGCAGAAGCGGCCATTTTTTCCTGCTTTGCGCACATTTTTTATCTGCTTTTTATCAAAGGCACTGCCGTACCATACTTTTCTCGAAGCGGTTCGCGGCTATTTCACACCCCCTTGTACAATACCGTAATTTCATACAGACACATGTAGCATCGGTGGTTCAGTGGTAGAATGCTCGCCTGCCACGCGGGCGGCCCGGGTTCGATTCCCGGCCGATGCAATCTTTTTGATTTTGTTTGCACTTGATATATTTTTCTGTTTTTAACTGGTATTTTAAAAATGTTGTACTTTGTGACCAATAAGGGTTTTTTTCATTGAACAATAAATTGATTACTATTACAAAATAAGTAAGTAAATAAAAACAATTAAGTATAATACTCGTAATAATATTATATATTATCATTTCTATTTTATTTCATTTTTCATTACGGAAATCATTAAAATATTTTGACGAAACAAAAGTCGGTCACCCATCACTCAATTAGTCAGTTTTTGACGATTATATTAATAACCATAATCCATAGCTCATGTTTTATTTTAGTGAGGCGGTCACCCAGTTTATTTAAAATAAACAGTGACACCTCATTTAGGTCAGCTGTAGCCTGTAAGTTGTAACTAACGCAGTTAAAATTAACCAAATGTGAAGTGCGAAGACTAAATAGCGAACGACATACTTACACAAAATATAGGTAGGTATATTTTGAGGTTAGACTTAAATAATACGTTCCATAGGTTTGCCAGCACATAATAGTTAGTTAATACTTGTCTGTTTTTTTTCCTACATCTTTATCACCAAGAATAATAATTACTTACGACAAATCACAAAACAGAATTTATCTATATAATATATAAAACTCAAAGGTGACTGACTGATTGACATAGTGATCTATCAACGCACAGCCTAAACCACTGGACGGATCGGGCTGAAATTTGGCATGCAGGTAGATGTTATAACGTAGGCATCCGCTAAGAAAGGATTCTGATAAATTCCAACCCCAAGGGGTTCAAATAGGGGATGAAAGTTTGTATATAATAATACTTTTTAACGCGAGTGAAGCCGCGGGCAAAAGCTCGTATATTTATATAAGTAATATTATTATCATGTTGATTTTCTATGATTTTACATAAGTAATACTTATATAAAAAAAAACCGAATTTTATTAAATTACTTTCTTTCATTGTAAAATGACTTTCTAATTTTTTTATCACTTTTGAATCCATGAGTGAAATTCAACATTATTTTAAATTCGTTAATTTCAACTGCCCAATAACATCCGATATGGTCTAGTGGCTAGGATACCTGGCTCTCACCCAGGAGGCTCGGGTTCGATTCCCGGTATCGGAAAGCACTTTTAAATTTTTTTTTATAAAAAAAGAGACCAGTAGCGGTAGCACGGCGACCAGCGGAAATGCGAAAGTATGGACAAACTGTGGAAATAAACCTAAGGTGCCGTTCCGATCTTTTTTCGTTCCGAAAAATTCAATTAAAATGCCACTTTATGACACACTATAGTATATGTCATAATGTAGGATATTATTTGAATTTTTAGAACTATAGTCTGTCATAAAGTGGCTTTTTAATTGAATTATTCGGAACTAAAAAAGATCGGAATGGCACCTTAAGTTTATCTCCACAGTTTATGACTATAGTCTGTCATAAAGTGGCATTTTAATTGAATTTTTCGGAACGAAAAAAGATCGGAACGGCACCTTAGGTTTATTTCCACAGTTTGTCCATACTTTCGCATTTCCGCTGGTCGCCGTGCTAGCACTACAGACATACTATTTTCCTTTGTCTATGATAAAATCATGAAAACAGTTGCATGTTTAAGTGCAGTAAGTAGTTAATGCAACCCCACAACCGTGGGATGACTTCCTGATAGGCAGCGGTGTGAGACGAAGCATACCGGCCAACTCGGCCGTAACTAAAAAATGTAAGCCTTCTATTCCTTTCGTCACGGAGAAGACTCAGGGCCGAATGGGTTTCGAATCCGAATTCCAGTTTTGATCTGTCAAGGTTGTTTAAAATATATATTAAACGGGCTTTTGCCCGCGGCTTCGCTCGCGTTAAGAAGTATATTATATACAAACTCTCATCCCCTATTTGAACCCCTTGGGGTTGGAATTTATCAAAATCCTTTCTTAGCGGATGCCTACGTCATAACATCATCTACCTGCATGCCAAATTTCAGCCCGATCCATCCAGTGGTTTGTGCTGTGCGTTGATAGATCACTATGTCAATCAGTCAGTCACCTTTGAGATTTATATATAATATAGACGTAAGATTGAAAGTAACGCTTTGCCTAGCCAGAGTACTTTACTCTTAAATCAAGTATGAAATTTTTTGTCCAACCTACCTCTATAATTTATTAGGGTTCCGTACCCAAAGGCTAAAAATGGGACCCTATTACTAAGACTTCGTTGTCTGTCTGTCCGTCGGTCCGTCTGTCTGTCACCATTTTTGACACGAGAATTTTGTATGTAAGATTAGTAGATCGCAAAAACACTCGAAGGAGCGGAAAAGTGCTCTTCATTATAAGGTAAACCTTGATATTATACTTAAACTATGTTGATATGTGGATAATAAATAATAATACGGAAATGACGTTGTGAGTGGCGCTTGTTGTTGACCGATAAGGGAAATGAAGATAGCGATAAGATTATGTGAAGGTCCCTTAACTTCAACTTCGTTGCGTAATAGGAAAATTGCTGCTTAGTTTTCGTAATATGTCTAATGTCTTTCTACAATAATTGCTATGGTGTCGAATTTGTTACCGTGCGCGTGGTTCTAACAGAGATGGCTCATGGCATGTCGAGCAAAAAAGCTGGAACGTAGAGCCTACTTGCTTGGTCGTCCCATTCAGTTTGTTAATGGGCCATTTTGACATAATATTAAACTGAGGGTCATGTCATTGACGTAGATTGTTAAGTTGGTATGTATTTGTTACTGTAAAAGCTCGAACTGCAGTAAATCCTAAGATTTTCTAGTAAAACCTAAGATCTACCAATTCCTAATGGTAAAAGTCCGAAAAGGTTTGCGATACGAACTTTTACCACCATATAGTTGGTAGATCTTAGGATTTACGTTTAAGGCATGGTATATTATGTTGAAAAAAAACGGCCAAGTGAGGCCAACTCGCGCACGAAGGGTTCCGTACCATTATAGAGCAAAAACAGGCCAAAAATTGTGTTTTTAGTATGGAAGGCCCCATAAATTAATATTATTATAAGTTATTAAAGTGGTATTAACCGTGGAAGAGCCATGCTTCGGCACGAATGGGCCGGCTCGAACGGAGGAGAAAATAAAATTGTCGTAATTATTAGAAATACTTACATTTACCAACTCGTGTCGGTAAATCCTAAGATTTACACTCACATCTTAAGATTTATCGAAGTTCGAGCTTTTACAGTAAGATATTGATTTTTTAAATCTTTGTTTTACTGTGATATTTATTGAGCTACTAACATAGCTCTTCCTAAAATAACTACTATATTGTTTAAAGCAATAATTATTCTGTTTATGTTTTTGTCTCCTTGTTAAAATTGTACACGGTAATTTAAGAAAACCTCTCACACGTTATTTGAGCATTAAACTAATGGTTTCACTTGTATTTGCATAAGAATTGAGAGCGATTTCTCTAACGACTCATTATGAAGTAAAATTTGACGAACGGACGAACTATCATTTTGTTATGTTAATTATGTTTGTACACAAATTTATTAATAACTAAAAAATGTAATACTAGCATTTACGCGTCTTATCATGGCTTTCGTAAAAAAAGGATTTCTTTCTACGAAAAAATGGACAGAGTGACGGATTGAGAAAGAAAATCTATCATTTTGTCCCTAACATCTAGTCAGTATGTCTAGCATTAATTCTTCTATAGACATAGTAAGTTTCCAGATACATTTTGAAAGCAGCCAATATTATGTAGCATTGGGTATGTGAGTATGTCGTATGAGGATTGGGTCTTGGGATCAGCTATTTCCAATACGTAATTTGATAGAGTTGCTCTTTGTAGTTAATAGTAGGGTACCATAATATTGAGTTATAAGCCCAATTACCTTGTCTAAATACTATGCCGTCGGGCAAGTTAGGAAATTCAGAGTAAAACCAATATCATGGAGCTGAATTATATTAAATTTGAACTTTTTGTAAGTTTGTGTAGTTGTACGTCGAAATTCTATAAAAATCTAAATGTAGGCCCATAGCAATTAAAAAACAAAACACATAACAAAAATCAAACATGGAATGCATTCTTATTTCGAAATTTTTGAAAATAAAACGTCGCTGTCACGCGGTATCTCTCGTCGGATGTGTTTGTGAACACGGAACCGGACGTCGCCACCGGTGACCTAATGAAGTTTTTTTTACTAATTATGAGCGAAGAGGTTGAGTGATGTCTCATCTTATCTTTTTTATAAAATAAAGCGGCACGCGATCTGACTGATTGCCTGATAAGATAAACCACCTCAAAGAAAAAATACGACCGCACTTACTGGCACTCAAAGACATATTTTAATGATGATTAATTTTTTTAATGAAGAGTTTGACAGATAATGTATGGGGCTTATGTCGAAATCTTAAAATAAAAAAAATAATAAAAAAAAGTTATTAATATTCGTCTCTGAGTAGGACAGAAAGTGGTTCTGAAATTTTGTACTTACACGAACTATGCTAAATATTTTTGATAAAGTTACGATTACTCACCTATTAAATGTTCCTGCTTTTCGTGCAGCTTAGAACAAAGCCTTTATTAGTCAAGTTGTAATAGTTTCGTCAGGGAAATTTCCCTGACGAAACTATTACAACTTGACTAAACTATATGAATTCTAATTAGAAGTCATGTAGTTTATGATTTCACCAATCACATGGCATGGCGCATCACTAATATCGCTGTCTTAATTATCGAATGTAACTGGACTAAAGCCCAAGGAGCCTGTCATGCGTGAGTCGTGACTCGTGAGTCACGTGACATACCCACGACCTGTCATAGATTTATGTTTGGGGGTTGAATATCGCGGTCGCTATGGGTATTGCACTTGCACCCGTTACCCATGAATTTTTATACACAAACTGCACTTTATTGTTTTTTTTTTTACGTTAAGTTCACCCTCTACTATTCAATTCTTTAAATAAAACAACGGTTTTATTTAAATAATTGAATAGTAGAGAGACTACGGTGCGTAGAAAAGGGTTTTCGTAATTATCTTAAGTATATATAAAATTCTCGTGTCACAATGTTAGTCACCGTACTCCTCCGAAACGGATTTACTGATTTTTACCAAATTTTATATGCGTATTCAGTAGGTCTGAGAATCGGCTACTGGGTACTTTTTATATTGATAAATACATTTGTTGAATAAATAATAGTAAATTATTACAACTCGAGACTGACGGCGACCATTGTTTGTGCAACGGGATAGCGATGGACGTTGCCATGGTGATATACTAACTTATTTAGTCACTTCAATAAAATAATATGGGTGGAAATCGAAATACTTTATATGGCAAAGAAACCTTTGCCGGGACAGCTAGTAATTTAGTAACAGTCAGAATTGAGACAACTTCTTCTAGGCCTATCATGTTCTTGTCAAATTGTCTATTATTGGAATTTACATAGATCTACTAGCTGTCCTGGCAAACGTTGTTTTTCCGTATAAAGTATTTAGATTTTATTGAAGTGACTAAATAAGTATGTCACCATAGCAACGTCCATCGCTATCCCGTCATTATTTATCCAACAAATGCACAAGTATCAATATAAAAAAGTAGATGTTGTCCGATTCTCAACCCTAGCCGATATAAGATTTAGGAAAATCGGTCGAGTCGGTTCAGAGGAGTGTCGTTTCAACCACCGCGCACCCCGTGACACGAGAATTTTATATTATATTAGTATTAGATCTACCACCAAGTTACGTAGTCATTATTTACTGATAGTTTCTAGTAGTGCAGTCTGGGCAGTGCTTAGTAAATAGTAGTAGTACATACAGTCATACCTTTAATAGTCTTAAGTCATCATAAAAATTAAGAATACACATCTAAAAATCCAAAGTACAAGGGTGGCCACCCAGCGTGAAGCCCTCGGAGGGAATAGAGAGGGCCAATTCCCAATTAAAATCTCCACAGGTGGGCCCTGAGCCCTTGGCTTGGCCCTAGGGGCGTAAGGGCTACGTTCGAATCTGTCCGGTTAATGCTACTAATCATAGATTGGTGTTACGAGGTTGATGTTATAATGTATTTAACTAATAGGTAATTAAACGACGTACAAGTTAATTTTATAGATAAATAACATAATAAGGGACAGAATTATTATTATTAAGTAATAGCTCAAAGAAAAGCAAATACTATAAAATATTTTGTAGACAAATAGTGTCTTGTTCCAGTTTAGATATATCATCATTCTCATGGCTCTAGCGTATGTAACATAAAATCATTGCTAAGTGCAATCTACGTTGCCAAAAAACTGTGACGAATATAATCACTACTTGAACCTTAGCACATACTCATAAGGCTTAGTTACCAGTTTAATTGAAGTTTGTATACAGGGTGTAACAAAAACAAGTGATAATAATTTAGCGTGTGTACGTGTTCCTTGTAGAGAATTCACTGTGTAAGCAGCGCTGAAAGACCAATTTTTTTTTTCACTTTTGTATGGGGAAACTCGTGACGCTCGGGCCCTTGCCCATACAAAAGTGAAAATTTGTCTTTCAGCTCTGCTACTTTCACAGTGAACTCTCTACAAGGAACACGTACACACCCTAAAGTATTATCACTTATTTTTGTTACACCCTGTATATGTATTTTTGTTACAGCTGTATATATATTGAAAAGTTAGTGGAAAATAAACAATATCAATTGAGAAAGTCGTTTCTCGCGCGATGAAAACTCACTTTTGCACATAATGCGAAATTAGCACATGATCGTTGTTTTTTAATCTGTGTTGCAAGTAATGTATACAGTCTTAACCACATCCTGCATTGTTAAAAACACAATGAGAACCAATTGCTTGATTGGCAACCGGGTTTTCCAATCAGCTACATGAAGCATTGAGGCTTTATTTAAAAATTATTGCCTAAGAGAAGATATTTATTTTAAATTAGCTAGCTAAATTATTCTTCATGTCTCAAAAAAAGAAGAGTAAGGTACAATTTGGTAAAAATTGTCTTATCATATTTTTTTATTATAAATATCCGTCTGCTTACTAGCTTAAGATGCTTTTCGTTGACTACCCAATGATTTCAATTATAATTTATAATATCGTTGTGACTACCTTAATTATAACTAATTTATGATCAAAGAAATTTGATTAACGTCCTTAATAATGATGGAGGCGGAGGCGATGAGTCATGTTGGTCCTAGCCCTTAATCTACTAAGGTCCGTAATAACATCTAATAAGCCCTTTAGACATGAAGGTCTCAACTCTCGAGTCACGACCGATAACAATAATAAATTATTATGGTCTTCAATAAAAAAGAACTTTAGAAAAGTTTAGTATTTAAATTAAGAACATTAAAACTGAATGGCGCCAAAAAAAAAAAGAATGTCATATTGTCCAACCGAGTTAAAAAAGAATGCCATACGGCAACTTAATTAACAGATGATGTAGAACAAGTTAGAAGCATCAGGCATCAGCTGTTACAACCTGTTGGGCCAACAGGTGAGAACCATTAACCGTTAAACTCATGTTGTCATGTGTCTATTTGTTTCTAAAATTAGGTACTTATACTTATCTAAAAGCCTTAATTAAATGTCTGTGACACAGATACAAATTCCTGTTTTAAATTTTGTCTCATTAAGGACTTTTTTACAACACATTTATTGCTTAGAAGACTGTAAAGCGACGTAGAAAGTGTCAAGGGACAAGTGGCTCCAGGAGCAGTAAGTATCTATATTCTATACCACTACTCTTTGGTATTATCAAGGGTAGGTACCCTTTTTTTTTTTTTTTTTTAGTCGGGAAATGCCATTATGCATTCCCGGCAGTGCTGGGGAAGACAACCGGGGTATGTGGGACTCGCTGCGGCCGATGAGATGGTAAGTGACCGCAGCTCTACCCACTAAAACCCGACCGTGTTCCTTTCTGCGCCGCTACTCGCAGAACCACGGGAAATGTGGGGCCACCGCAGTTCTATCAGCGGGGGTCTTCCTGGTCGTCGGCAGACACGTCTGATCGAGGGTGTTCAGACACCCTCCAGGCCTAACAGAGACCCTACTAGGGCTTGTTTAGGTCATTCCTCTGTATTTACGTCGCGATGCACTGGAACGGGGGGGGGGGGGGGGGGGATACCCTACGAATATGCGAAAGCTGTCTCGGTAGTTTGGAGTTTAGGACCAGCTGAAATTAGTAATCAGAAGAAAAAGGAGGAGTAGGAACTTAGGAAGTACGATACTTAATAATGTATAATGAAGTAATGTTGATTACAGGAGTATAAGACGTCATAATCAAGAATTAAAAAGGTGTTAAATATGTAGAGCTAATGTGTTCCGAGTAAACTATATCAATATTTAAATTATTATAATATATACTACATAACTGTAATAAAAACATGCGATTTGCGAATGAGCATTTGTAATCAGTGTCGACAGAGGAAACACGACACGGCGCGACGCGGCAACCTGACACTGCATTAGCTGACTAAGGACTTCGGGGTGGTGGAATATGTAATACTAACAAACAATACACCTTATAGTTATCAGTTAGCTACTTATCAGTTATCTAGCTACTAGCATCTACTAATAGTTCACAAAAGCACTATTCTAGGTTATGCGTGTTTCAGATTTACTCGAGTTTTTTTACTTATAAATACATAAATAAGGTGGTGATGTTTTATTTCGTGTTTGTAACACGGAGAAAAAAAACACATTGTACACTGTCGAATTAAGAAACCTCCACCTTTTTGGAAGTCGGTTAAAAATACAGAATGAAATGGGAAATGAGCAAAGATTGAATCGTCTCCTCGAACTAGATACAGGCGCGGTCGCAGCCTGAAGTTTTGGGGGGGGTCACTGAGTAGTCACTTCACAATTTTTTTTTATCTGCGCCTTCGCCTTCGGATGGTTCTGGGTTCACAGCAGCTGTCTAAGGTGACGAATTGGTGGTTAGGGGATATCTAGAAATTTCTTCCTTCCTTTTATTATTTAGCAAGATTTTGAGATTTTTCAATTTTACCTTTGATTTTGCGGGGGGTCATGTCCCCTGTGACATTATATGTAGTAGTTATTTAGAAAATTCATTCATTCATTCACAACTTTTACCGATAACTCTTGTAATCCAGAAAAAAATTCAAAGGAACCAAATTGCGTAGACCGTAGGGTAGGACTCGACTGGTAGGAGACTGTATTACATTTTCAAATAAAATACAATTTTTCATAAAATTCCCTCAGGATTCACGTTAGCTAGTCACGAAAAGCTAATTACTAATGTGAAATGTATGCAAATTACCTAATTTGGTATTTAACAGATGGCTAAAGTTAATTTAAATATAATTACATAAAATTATGACATGGAAAATGTTATAAAAAACTGGATAAACATTCTAAAATGTAAGCTTTGATTAATTTTATTTTGTATAGAGACATCATCTCAGTTTAAAAAATATGTTATAATATACTTAATAATTATTTATTGGTACTTACCTAAATGAAAATCAAATTACCATAAGTAATTAGTGATGACTGATGACAAATAATAAGAAACCATTTTCAAATTTCATGTATTATAGATTCAATCATGTTCATCTTTAGGTAAATGTAATCCAGCTAAGAAAATTGTGTAAGTAATATTATGTGAAGACTGAAATTTTAAGGAAATTGTTATAGCTGACCACTTTTTTGCTAATGTTTATTACTTTTTGCTTTGATGTTAAATGTTAATCAATATTGTGTATGCACACGAGGGACATAGGCTACTTTTGTCGCTTGTTGTTCCTTCGATGTGAGCACGAATCGCGGCAAACTGACGTCGCTACTGTTTACTGTTTAGTTCATAGTAATCTATGGTAAAACGTTTATCTATATTCTATACTAGTTGCCCGCGACTTCGTCCGCGTGAGCAATAAGGAGTCCCATCGATTTCTCAGGGATTGCATCATCAGATCATCACTTTTATGATCATGTTACCAAATTCGGGCTACATCGCATTCAGCAACAAAAGGATTTTGGAAATCTGTCTACAAATGGCGGAGTTGTCCGCGAACCATTATAAAAAAAGGTGAAATACCACTTCCTCCTTTTCGGAAGTCGGTTAAAAGTAGCCTACTGCCTAAGGTATTCCTTACTATATCAGCTATCTGCCAAAAAAAGTCCCGTCAAAATCGCTCCAGCCATTTCAGAGATTAGCCGGAACAAACAAACAGACAGACAAACATACAGACAAAAATTGTAAAAAATGTTATTTTGGTACATGTAGCGTATATACATTCATATGCATATAGTAAAATATAGTTCTTTCAATATTACAAACAGACACTCCAATTTTATTTATATATATAGATAAGTATTATATAAAACTCAAAGGTGACTGACTGACATGGTGATCTATAAACGCACAGCCAAAATCACTGGATGGATTGGGCTGAAATTTGGCATGCAGGTAGATGTTATGACGTAGGCATCCGCTAAGAAAGGATTTTGATCCCCCGAAGGGGGTAAAATAGGGGATGAAAGTTTGTATGAAACTATGTCAATTTTAAACCGATCGGGCTGAGTTTGGTACCTAATTAAAAATAATACTTCTTAACGCGAGCGAAGCCGCGGGCAAAAGCTAGTTTTATTTATAAACTTATCAATAACATAATCATTATCTCGTAGAGAACAAAGAATACAATGAACATTTTTTCAGCGGAAGATTACACTTGCTTAATGAGTTTTATTGACCTAGAAAAAAGTTATGTTAATTCTTTAAATTAGATACCAATTTACTACGAAATATATTCTAACTTCCATCCATACCAAAGTCCAAACAAATGTATTTGTCTGTCTATCACCTCTTCATGCTTAAAACGCTGAACCGATTTGGATAAAATTAACGATGGAGATGCAAGGATTCGAGAAAAGACCAGGGATAGTTTTTATTGCGCTAAAAGGCGCGGTTATAAAACCCACGATAAAAAACTTATTTGCAAAATAATGACTAGTAGGTACCTAAAAAATTTAAAAGTGAGGCTAAACCTACCTTTTAGGTTTCCACCGTTTCATGAGAACACCAAACATTTTCACGGAAAATCGATTTTCACTCACAATCACGAAATTCGCACTATGTCATTCACCTTAAACTGACAATAATAATTGCACCTTATGTAGGTAAATATACGTAGGTAAATACGAAGTGACCTAGACCTACATTACGTCACTAGTCCGCAGTCACATCTCACAACATCCGACTCGATTCTCGGGAATCGACTCGATAAAAATATCGATCTTTTCGCGAATCGATTATTCGAACGTCAAACGCGCGCACCTCTGAGGAATGCCACGGTCGGACTAACCGAGTTCCGATATCGACTCGTCATGCTCCGAGTCGACTGATCGCATGAAAATCATGAAGTTTTTCAGAAAATGGCTCGACTGGTCGGTCGACCGATCGGCCGATCGGTCCGGGTTCTTTTATCAGGTGTGTCTATATCAGCTGTTATGATTACTAGCTCGGCTTTAATAACACGGCTTAAGGGCTCAGCGAGATCTTCTTTTATGAACATATTTCACAATGCACCTGTACTGTCCCTTTATAAACAAAGCAATAATACTGCTTACATAATACTTTTTCATTGTAATTTGTACCTTAACTAGGGCAGTAGATTTTCATTCATTCCTTCTAAAGGGGCGTTCATAAATTGCGTTCTTTTGCAATTTATACGCGTTTTGACGATTTTTAACGATTATTGACGAAAGACAAAATATCGTAAGATTCACGACGACTGATCATTCAAAGAAAGTAAAGTTCAAGTAAGTACCTATTGAGTGTTGAAAATTTTACTTATTCGTAAAATGCAGTTTGCGCAAAATCCAAAACTCGTATATCGCACATCAACCGTGCATTTTTCCGGGATTATAAGTAATTTATGTCCTTTCCCGGGCTTTAAGAGGATACACCAGGGGCTAGAGAAATGAAAAAAAGTGTAAGTGTACGTTTAATACATATAGCTGTCTCCCTTATCTCAAGCCTATACCGCAGAACGCGATAAAGGCAACTGCAGAAAATCAACGATTCTTTTTTCATTGAAGATTAAAGAAAGGCTTGAGCTGTGTTCCTATGTTTATTTTGTATAATCTAGCCAAATCTGTTTTCTGGATGTTTGAACACAGCGGAAAATCTGGCCTTTTTGTGGGTTTTTGAACGTTCATATCTTATTTAATAATTAAATTATGAAAGAAAAGAAAACATAGGGACATTGTATTAGTGGCCGTAGATATGCAGGAAAAAAATTATAACTCTACCGGCATTATCCAGGGAGGAAACAGGGGACAACGTTTGTAGGGAAAAAAAGGCGGTGTGGACTCCTTTTAAAGTATCTCTTGGATACCAAATAGCAAATCGGTTCAGCAGTTTGGTAGAGCAAAAAGGTAACAGTAAAAAGACTACAAAGAGACACTGCACTCTCGCATCATTACATAGCTGTATAAGCACAGAACAGATAGTACAAGTAGTATTTAAAGTAAAACAAAGTCGCTTTTTCTGTCCTCATGTCCCTTTGTTCCCTTTAATCTTTGAAAATGACGCAACGGATATTGATGCGGTTTTCTATAATAGATAAGTGCAGTGATTAAACAGGAAGGCTTTTATGTATAATAACAATCAATAAATAGTGGAGAAATACTGATATTTTTGAGATTTCTAATCTGATGTCGTAAATACTTAATTACATTTTTTCCACTTGTCCATAACTAGGGTTGCCAGGTCGCTAAACCGAAAAGCCGGACAAAACAGGCAGTTAGGCCGGACATTCGTATAAAAAAGCCGGAAACTTTTATTCAATCTAAATTCAAATTCCTGTACTTTTCTGTTTTATTTAAACCGTTTAACATTTAATTGATAAAAATATCGTTAGGTGTAAAACCGCCTAAAATTAGTAGGATTTTCATATAAAATTATAGATTCAAAGCTCTACAAAAGCCGGACACCTATTATTAATTTTGGCCGGACACGCAACCAAACAACCTGACTGTGTCCGGCTTTATCGTCCGGATATACCTGGCAACCCTATCCATAACAATAGTACTTACTATGAAGTATGAACTATGGTGCGCGATATTCTTGTGCTATGAACTATATATACTACTAGCGACCCGCCCCGGCATCGCACGGGTATAAAATATATACCAACTGAAAAAGTCATTAAAATCGATAGCCTCTGATCCTTCACGTGGTCTATTTTTATCTGTGCCAAATAACATAAAAATTGCTCCAGTAGTTCGCGAGATAAGCCCTTTCAAATAATTTCCCCCGTTTTTACCACAATCTCCTATCAGTCTTAGCGTGATAAAATATAGCCTTAATCAATAAATGGGCTATATAACACTGAAATAATTTTTCAAATCGGACCAGTAGTTCCTGAGATAAGCGCGTTCAAATTAGCCCTTTCAAATAATTTTCCCCGTTTTTTCTACATTTTCCTCTATTTCTTCGCTCCTATTACTCTTAGCGTGATAAAATATAGCCTATAGCCTTCCTCGATAAATGGGCTATCTAACACTGAAAGAATCATCAAAATCCGTTGCGTAGTTTTAAAGATTAAAGGGAACAAAGGGACATAAGGAAAAAAGCTACTTTGTTTTATAATATGTATATAGATATTATTATAACTATGCTATTATATTATAGCGTAGTCTGAAACGCAGCAGGGTAATCGCGATAAATGCTGCTTTATTATCTGTTGTGTTTTGTGTTATATGTTTCCATGTAAAATTTAAATTATTCATGCGTAGCATCGGTGGTTCAGTGGTAGAATGCTCGCCTGCCACGCGGGCGGCCCGGGTTCGATTCCCGGCCGATGCAACCTTTTTGAATAAAAAGCGTAGGTTATGACTTATGATTAGGATTATGTTACACTGCTGACTGCAATACGCGTATATAAAAATTTTGTAGTTGCAGTTCGTTGGGCAGCAATGTTTTTACTGTTCATTTTTAGCCAAAATTATGTTGTATTCATTTTCATTGACAATTCCATGGACTCAAAGCATACCTTTTAAGAGATCGTATTTTTATTAAATTTAAGTAATTATTATTTATGTAACATGATGGTTTTAAATTTTAATTTTGAAAAGGAAACAGAGATACAGAATCACTTGAAAGTTTGACATATAATAATTATATTTTAATAATATTATAGTCAGTAAATATCAGTCAGTAAATAACGACTTTTAATAAACATTGTCTATCTCTGAAACTATTTGCACAGAATGTGTTTATGTTTATTTGGTAATAGTCTCATGACTATGCATGACCTTTTCTATTGGCATTTAGTTTTCGCAACTTTACCATAATAGTCACTTCTTGTTGTGCTTGCAATGCTTTATATTCCATGATTATATTTTAATAGTTTCATAGTTTACTAATTGTATAGTAAACTGTAAATACTTAATGCTATAGAATCTGAAGAGTATAATAGAGTATTGACTATAAAGAACATACATAGACTGTACAATAAATAAGTACTTACTTAAAGAATAGATATTTGTGGCAATGAAAAATTTTCAGGATGTGGCAATGAAAAATTTTCAGGATTCTGGGTTAGTAAGTTAGATAATAATAACAATGTCACCACCAAACATCAAACTAATAGTAAATCCATACTTTAACTAATACTATAGATGCGAATGTGTCCCTGCCTGCAATTATACCTCTTCACGCCCGAACCGCTAAACCGATTTTGCTGAAATTTAGTATGGAGATACTTAGGGACCCCGGAAAGGATATAGGAGACTTCTTATCTCGGAAAAATGAACGGTTCCCGCACGATCAACAAAATTTGGCGCAACGGAGCGGGCGTCGCCTTGTCTAGCGAAAGAAAATTTTTTTTTCTTTATGAGTGAAATGTGCATTTCATACTGTGAATCAGACATTCATCACAAGCGGTCACCCGTCTGTCTGTAGACTGTAACGGTCGGCGTCACGCTTTCTGCCACGGAGAAACATTATTAAGAGGGAACGCGGGTGCAGATGCAGAATAATTTAAATGAAGAAACTATTGCCATCACGCTTCACCCTGGTCCCTGCGCCGGCACGAGCATTGTGATCTGTGATAGAGACAGAGGCTATACTATCAGTGCCGTAAACAGTCTTTTTTGCGCCCTGTGCGAGCTTCTACAACTACGCCCTTGCTGTTTTAGATATTATATTACCCAAAGCAATGTATAGGTCTATTTTATGTTGGAATCGTGCTTTAGCCTCTAGGGGCGCAGTGGAAACTGTTATCGGGAGCAAACCGAAAAAAAAACTCCTGCCTGGTTTGGCCATTTTTGCTTTTTGCGCCCCCCTAGAGTCTACGCCCTGTGCCGGGGCACCGGTGGCACAGCCCTATTTACGGCACTGCTCTAGAGGTAACGTTGTCCTCTGTTAATTTTTGCAATTTTTGAAAGGTCATATATATTTTATTTACTTATTTATTAGTACTTAAGTAAATTAAGAAAAAATCGAACGTAGAGGCATACCCAGGATTCCCATCACCCAAATTCTCTTCGCCGGTCAGGCACGACAAAATTCCCGGACATTTGGCCGAAATGTGGTTATTTCCCCGGACACCTCTTAAACAGTATTTTTGATAACGTTTCTTTAAAATCTGTGGACATTTTGATACTAATTTCCACAGGCCAATACAGAAATAAACAGACATCAAATATTTTTTCTTGATTCGTCAATAACCTTTGACGAATTAAAAAATTATTTTGTGTATAATTATAAGTAATAAGTAATAACCCAACCCTAATACCCAATAAATAATAATAATAAGTACAAACAGCAAGATTTTTTTACCATACTGCCGTGGCATGACTATAATGCCGTTAACTACCAAAACCTACTTTTGAGTTATGAGTAAAAAACGCGGTAAAACTTTAAACCTATGTAACTCCTCAATGACAAAACCGATTTGAGATTGAAAAGCACCAGAACATACATAAAAGAGATACTTATTATCTATTAATATGCGATCTTCTAGAATTTATTTATGAATAAAAAAAAAACCGTTTTTCGTTTTAGTTCAACATTAATGTTTCTTTCTTTCATCTATAATTTGACTTAAATGTCGTTACGTATACCTTAACGGCATTTTAGTGTTTCTATTCCTAATAAAAACGTTGTCTATTAAAACACTACAAACATTTTCTCATATGTTTAGCTAAAATGTCGTTATAGTACATAACCCTGATTTAGCTTAATATCAAGTAATACAGAACTAACTTATGTTAGTCTTTAGTGCTGTTATTGGTATTTTACCGCATTTAAGTCTAGTAAACTACAAAATGTATATGAATAACTCCACTCATTGTTCCGCTAAAACGCCGTTACACTATTTACTTTATACGTTAACGGCGTTATTGCGACAAAAAGCGAAAAATATTGCATTGTGATATTTAACTATACGGAGTTAAAGTATTAAATAGGGATCATATTTTGTAATAAATTAAAACCCATCCACCCACCCATTGAGCATCTTAGATAGCTCTATAGTATATCTGGGAGCATGGCAGTGCTCCAGCCAAGCTGTTTAGCAAAGGCACGGCCGTAGCATACTTTTCTCGAAGCGGTTCGCGACTTTTTCACACCCTCTTTATCTTCGATGTTAACAAAGCTAGGGATTTAGAATTTCGGTGACTACGAGCAAGTATGAAAACTAGCTTAACCTCCAAATTACATAACATTTCGATAATAGTTTAATAGTTACGGATGATCAAATTTACTACATTTTGTCAATCACTGTCTGACAGATCATCAAAATTCTAAGGTAGATGTACCTTAGAATTTTGATGACTTAGATTTGCAGACTTAGAACCTTGAAATTTGGCAACAAGGTAGGTCGTTATCCACAGTGAAAGGAAAAATTATGAAACTGGCCAAGTGCGAGTCGGACTGGCGTACATAGGGTTCCGTACCGTAAATTTGTATGGGAGCCCCCCTTAAATCACAAGTTTATGTACTTTTTATTACTTATTATTAAAATGGAAATACAATTAAGTATTTTCTGAAATTTTAAAAAACCTTTTACCATTATGGATATAGAGCAAAAAAGGGCAAAAAACGTGTTTGTTGTATGAGACCCCCTATTAATCATTTATTTTATTTTAGTTGGACTATTAGCTTTTATAGCGACAACAAAAGTACATAATTTGTAAAAAAATTAAAATATCTATTGCGGTTCTCGAGATCTAGCCTCGTGACACACGGACGGACGACAGACAGACAGCGAAGTCTAGACTCATTAGGAATAGGCTCCCGTTTTCATCCTTTGGGCAAGGAAACCTAAAAACTGAAAAGTATAATATGACTTTATTAAATAAAAGAACAGATTTTTATGTTTGTGGCTTTGCAAGAACATTAAAAATGAGTTTCGACTTCATAATAATTATTTTACGTACAAAAGGAAAAATAGTGAACAAAGTTAACAATGAAACTATGATAATTAAATTCGATTAAATCTCAAATCAGAACTGCGAATTACGATGTACACTCCATACTCGCTCGATAGATGGTGTAGCACTCCCTTTATATCGCGGTATTGTTTGTTTGCGGAGTATAATTATTATGGTTTAAAAAAATCTGGAATAGGTTGTAATACTCAATCGAAAGTAACATCGATGCACGAATAACCTCCTGAAAGTTCAAAAGTTGTTGGGCTATCGTCATAGAATTTGTATTTTGTAGAAGTACCTATAACCTGTTATTATCAATTATTAATTTTACGACCTAGAATATATACCAAGAGACAGAGAATGAGTGCTAAGCTAAGTACAGAAAAGTTTTAACGTGACCTGAAAAGAAAAGAAATGAAATCCCACCAAAACATTAAATGTAAAAAGGAGCCAAGCAAAATATTGCATAGCCATGCAATATATCTATCATAAAAAGTTTTCAGATCACATTCAAGCCAAGCCTTCGACTTATTTTGTAATTTAAATCAACATTCAGTGAATTTATTAATAGTTTTATTTATTTTATAATTATTATAGTGGCTTGGCAATGAGCTCTAGAGAAATCATCAGCGACTGATTGGATTTATTGGGTACCATCGTCCACATGCGTCATTACATACTAAAAAACACTTTACGCTTGCCGTTTTTGCAAGTATGAACTACCCCAAATATGAAGTTTTATATTTGTTTTTCTTGTGCTCATTGCCGAGCCACTATAATAATTATAAAATAAAGAAAACTATTGATAAATGCACTTAATGTTGATTTAAATTACAAAATAAGTTGAAGGCTTGACTTGAATGTGATCTGAAAACTTTTTACGATAAATATATTGCATGGCTATGCAATATTTTGCTTGGCTCCTTTTTACATTTAATGTTTTGGTGGGATTATACTTACAACTAATTTGTATGGACGTTTAGCTCAGTGTACTTAATACAAATATCACATTAATTAGGTGGGTAAGAGGCACGATAACATTTCTACATAATAATATTATAATTATTGCATGCTCTTAAGACGGCCGTTTTTAAGTCTTTGTGTCTCAAATAAAAACAACACAACTAAATAAAATTAAACTTAATGAAACTACAAAATACAAATCAAATCAAATGTTATTTTTAACTTAAAATTAAATTTTGAACCGACTTCAAAAAAGGAGGTTATCAATTCGACGCGTACAATGTACATGTATGTAATATTTCCAGAACTGCCCAGTTTTTGTATAATATAAAATATTATATCAATCTATGACAGCTTCTGAACAGATGTGCCAAATTTCAAAAGTGTATGTATGTATGTATGTATGTATGTATGTATGTATGTATGTATGTATGTATGTATGTATGTATGTATGTTTTTATGTTTGTGCACGCATATCTCCGGAACCAGAAGTCCGATTTTAGTGATTCTTTTTTTATTCTAGTAGGTATTGTTCAACTTGGTTTATTATTATTATTAGGAATACTGCAAGTTTTTTTTTGAGATAGGGAATTTTAATTCTTAATTACGTAAGCGCATTGGGTAAGCGCCTGCGACGCACTGAAATCTGAATACTGATTTCACCCCTGACCCCTGACCGCGGAAGTAGGATCTCACCGGGCGAGATTATTTAACGGCATTATAGCGCATTATTGTGAGATAGCGACACTTAAATCTAATATTTAATTTAAAACATGTTTTATTTTGCTTTATAAATGCCGTTACTGGCCCGTAGCGTTCATTGAGTAAAAATATAAATGTACTAAATGCTAAGCTATAATGCCGTTAAGACTCGTTAGTCACATTTAAGTCTAATTTTTTCACTTTACGGCATTATTGTTTAGCAAACATAAAATCCTGCATTAAAAAAGAGTTGCAATAAAATAGTTAAAGTACTTTAATCACTTTACAGTGTACAAAATACCGTATAACGGCAATCTAGTGAAACAATCACAAGAAAAGAGTATAATAAAAATACAAGTTAATGAACATTAGCGGCTATATTGACTCCCAATATGACTTAACGTCATTTAAGTGTATTACATGCGCAAAAAAGGGTAATATAACGGCATTTTCATTAATATTATTTCCGAAACTATTCAACTTATCAAAAAACCGCTTATGTAGGTCGATAGAGAATTTTTTTCTTAATCATGTACAGTCAAAACCTGAAAATCGACCAAATGTCACTTAACGGCATTTTTGTTATACCACGGCAGCATAAATCATAATACATAAACGTACCTACATAATTATTATTATTTATTCGTAGTAAATAACCATATTTTGTTAAGAGAAAAGGCTAACACTGTTTTTCCATACAAACGTATTCCCCCGTTTCTCCCTGGACAATGCGTCTAGAGTCTAGAGTCTAGAGTCTAGACAAATGATTTTTTTTTACAATATTGGGATCTGTAAAAGCTATGCCTAGGGTTACCATCCGTCCGGATTTCCCCGGATTTATCCTAGTTTGAAGGGCATCCGGGGTGCGTCTGGCCGGTTTTTTGAAAAGCGTCCGGGTGAAATCCATACACTTTTGATGAGAGAAATTTAACTTTTAAGTCATGCAGAAATAAACGAAAGATAAAAACTCGCTAAGCATACACACGGTTTCTAGCACAGACTTGAGTTAGTCAGATTTTTACAATTTCTTGTTGGAAAAGCAAAAATTAGTATCAAAATGTCCACAGATTTTAAAGAAACCACGGACAAGTAGAAAATATTAAAATAAAATATTTAATTATTATATAAATAAAAGCATGCATAAAAATTAAAAAAGGATTGCATCGGCCGGGAATCGAACCCGGGCCGCCCGCGTGGCAGGCGAGCATTCTACCACTGAACCACCGATGCTGTGTAAGTTTTGTTCCAAAATTAAATATTATGTTTTTATTATTATTTTTAACGTTAGTAAACAAAATATTATAACGAGTCTCATAATATTTTATTTTTAACGATTCCTATTTACAAATGCATTGTTTTCATAATAATTTATACATTGTCCGAGTTCAGGCAAGTAGTCGATTCCAAATGGTCCCCATTGTCATGTCAGAGATAATTTTGCTTTCGGTTTTTGAGAAACGACGGCTTGAGGTGGTTCCGGCTCGTTCGGTTTTTCGGCTTCGTGGAGTTTATGTCTCTGGCTTTTGGTCGCCAAAACTGCTCCTATGATCGATTGAATTACCTGTAAATATATGAATTTCCTTGTGAAATTATTTCCTATGGAAAATATTGCTTTAGTCGATGATGGAATGTCATAAAAATTCTTAAAAATTTCAATTTAAATTTTGAACTTTTTAACTAAGAAATATACTTATAGCGTCATCTATTGTCCAAAGTATTTAATGATAAGTGCACGTCGCACGGCATTAAACTTCTAAATTATTCTAAGAGATGGTGCTAGTGTGCATCTTCAAAAAGCGCCATCTGTTGTGAACATTATGAACTAAGAAATGTTACAATAAAGCTACACTAGATGGCGCTAAATAATTAAAATATTTTTAGCATTTTTTGATCATTCATAGGTTTAACGTGATACGTCATACCAGGTCTTACGTTACAAAGGAGCAAAGGAGAGAATTATGATGGCACCTTATAATAAAAAATACTTACAATTAGAGCAATGAAGACAATCGTCACGATGAGAACGAGATGCGTAGAATTCCTGTAAGTGGCCAGAACACCAGCCGTGCAGCCGAACTGGTAGTATTCCTTTCTCGCTCTGCATGACTCTTTCTCTCTCTCCTGCACGATCTCCGATCGGCTGGGGTCGTACTGCGGGCAGCAGGAGATGGGTATATGGGGCGCGTAGAGCCTCGGCGCTCCAAGCAGTCTGTAATCTTCAGCGCTGTGGACCCCACAGCAATGCAACTGGAAGGAGACAGAATTACATGTAGGTGTAATGGCAATTACTGTACACACTCGACGAGAGCCCCTCGCCGAGATCCTCGGCCGTACATGCTTGCTCTGGTTTTCCTCGCGAGAGCCAACGAGACGAGGACGAGAGCGCCCTGTGTGACTCGCGCTAGGCCTGTCTCGATGAGTGTGTACAGACCATAAGAGAGACCGGTAGATTTCCTATCCCTTTCCCCGTAATTTTTAGGGTTCCGTACCCAAAGGGTAAAAACGGGTTGCTATTAGTAAGACTTTGATGTCTGTCTGTCCGTCTGTTCGTCCGATTGTCTGTCTCCAGGCTGTATCTCAAGAACCGCTATTAAGCTAGACTTCTGAAATTTTCACAGGTTTTTTTTGGCCTTTGTTGCTCGTAATCAATAATGGTATCAGGTTGGCACTTGAAATACCCACAATATTCTTAATTATATTTGTACTTTAAAGTACATTAATAATTAATAATAAAATTTAAATAAAATAAATAATTAAGGGGGGCCCATACAAAAAACTACATTTTTTAACCCCCGACAAAAAAGAGGGGTGTTATAAGTTTGACGTGTCTGTCTGTCTGTTTGTCTGTGTGTGTATCTGTCCGTGGCATCGTAGCGTCCAAACGGGTGGACCGATTTTGGTCTAGTTTTTTTTTGTTTGAAAGCTGACATGATCGAGAGTGTTCTTAGCTATAATTCATCATCATCAGCGTGCTCAGTGCGGAACAATCAGGGTTTATCTGGTTCATGAAATGCCGTTAGCAACTTGTAGTCGTTTCATGGGTTTTATATTTCATTCTAGTACGTGACATTTGTGAATATACAATATACGTATACACATATTAATGGAAAGTTGACCTGGTGCTGCAGCATCACTTGGTAATCAATAGGATATCCAACTCCTCGCCAACTTAGAGCAGAGGTTTCGTGTTTGGGCTCATTTTAATTGCGACAACCAGTAGGAAGTAGATAGACAGTAAATATTTACATGCTTCTGCTGGAACATCACCTGGATTCTATAGGAACCGAGCTTCGTATGAACTCAAAGTGGAGGTTTCATGTTTATGCTCATATTAACGAATAACGGCCTCATCGAAAAGGACATTGATAGATGGTAATCATGAGAATAATATGATTCTATTGATAGGAATTATTCTGCACTACAACCAACACAAGTTTAAAAAGTATGAAATAAAATTAAATTAAGAAATTAAAAAAAAAAACCCCCGCCAAACAACTTTAAAAAGTAATGAAATAATATTTACTGCCTTTAAGTTCAAAATATAATTCCTAACTTGTGTAAAGTAATATTTTAGTCCATAATTGTTGTCAAGGTGTGTCGGGGGACCGCTAATGTAGATGTTTGATTTTACATAACATTATAGTTGATGTTCACAGCGAACCGAATCGAGATAATCAGCGACTTGGCGATTGTAGGTTGTAGTTTACTTGGCGTCCCCCGACACACCGTGACAACAATTATGGACTAAAATATTACTTTACACAAGTTAGGAATTATATTTTGAACTTAAAGGCAGTAATAACCTATTTTGCTCTATAATAGTACGGAACCCTTCGTGCGTGAGTGCAACTCGCACTTGGCCGATTATTTTATTTTGTTGCTGGGCAGATTTAACATGTAACATCTCAAGCTCGGGAATAGGTGGGAACTGAGACCACAATATAAATATTCTACTAAGTAATGATCCTTGGAAATCCCTTTGTTCCTTTGGAAGGATTTTCATGAAAATCACCATAACCAGCTATTGTCACTTGTCACTTTCAAAGCCCCTCTTTTCGTTGGGCTACGTACCTATTATGATGGACAATTTAAAAATAATAAAAATATCATAAAGCATAAGAGTAAGCATAGAGAAATATAATACACGGGGCATAAGACATTTGTCACGGACAGTAGGTATGCATGATATGCATCGACGTCAGTACTGGACAATTAGAGGCGAATATATGCCCCTCTACACGTTGGTGATCGCCTGTAACATATTGTCCATCATGATGGAGGTGAGTCATCATTACATATGCCATAGCTATTATCAAATTGCCTTGCCACAAAACAGTGACAAACAATAACACCCCTATGTTTGCGTCAATGGCTACGTCAGGGGTTAAAAATCAGAATTTGTGTCGGGTGAGGAAAGGCCAAAAGGTATTCTACTCAAAGGTCAACTACACCGAATGGTTTGAACCTTTCAGGTAAAGGTTAAGTTAACAATAATCTTTAGTTACTACTGTGGAGTCCTGTAATTATTGTTTACCTATGTCTGCCTATGTGAGGTTTTAAAATGAAATGCTGAAAACTAACATAAAGATATGAATTAGAAATAGGTATCTACTAAATTTTTCAAGTTCATAGTAACGTTTAGAGATTTGTGGTTACAGATATAGTATCTGCAGAAAAAAGATATAGTATAACTGTACATAATTGTAAAATGTAGACCGTATGAGAAAAATGGTAAACAAAAATCATTAGAAAAACCTAGCTAACTTAGTCGCGAACTCACGATAGACCATTGGTTTCTTCATAAGATGAAATACAGATAATTCTCCCCTATACTGAATAAGATATAGTCACCTAATCACATTATTTTCAGGAAAAAGACCAGGAAGCATGGTTATTCTCTTACAAAACAGTGGTTCCAGGTCTCCTATTGTCTTTGCTATGGATTGGATCAGATTTTACATTTGACAACAATCACGAATACCTATACTTAAGTACTTTAAGTTCAAGACAAATGGATGCAGGTTTTCCATTTTCTGTTTTCCTTTAGCATTGCGAGGCCCTTTGGCCGTCTGTCCACCGCCGCCGACACCGGGGCCTCACCGCAAAAAATTCAAATAAAATGCCACTTTATGGGCTCTTGCTGCCGTGAGACCCTTGCAAAGAGCGAGGCCCCGGGCGATTGCCCTGTTCGCCACCCCCTGAGGCCGCCACTGGGACCGTTAGATGCTTTAGATTGGTTTTGATGTATCTTGATGTTAACCCTAGTTAAATTTTAAGGCCAAGTTACTCACCGTGGACTGTATATTGGCCCAGGCTTTGGCCTGTCGGTTGTCGACTCTGGCCTGTCTGAATGAGGTGGTTAGAGACTGCGCCAGGTGCACCTCATCCCCGATGGTGACGGGCACCGACACTCCCACCACCACCGCCTGGATGATCGCCAGGATGATCAGGGTTATTGACGCCTGAAAAGTGAAGAAATAATATATTATGTCGGAAAAATTTTATTGATAGGTGGAACTAGTATGTTTATAAGTAGGTATTTATTTATATTTACAATTTATGTGCACACAAAATAAAGTTAAAAACCAGCTTAAAGGAGTGAGCACACTGAGACAGGCCGTGCCGGGGCTTAGCGTGCCGGGGCTCATTGCAAAAATCCGCCTCCATACAATTTGTATGGAAGCGGAACTCCGCTGCGCCCCGACACAGTGTGCGATACGCGCATCCGCTTCCATACAAATTGTATGGGGGCGTATTTTTGCGATGAGCCCCGGCACGGCCCGTCTCAGTGTGCTCACTCCTTTAAACTACAAAATATTATGTTTTGCACACAGCACAATGGTACATTAAATTTTTTGCACAAAAGTTCAAGGTTATCTATATAGAATAATGTAATTTAGTTGGGTTATATCAAGCCCAGCCGACATATCATTTTAAATAAGTATTATAATCTCTATATTAGCTCCGTGACTGTAATATTATAACATTGGAAAACATTGACTTGATATAAACAGTTTAGCAAGTAATTGCAGATCTGCTTAGGAATCAATTTCTCTAAACACACGTTAAATTAATTTGTTTTAATTTAATCTACTTGTATGAAAAAAATCGCAAAACTCACGTCACTACAGTACATTTCATTTCACACAAAAGTGTAGTATAGTGAATTAACATGAAGGTTACATTTTTAAGCATGTAAGTATAGTTTGCTCAGAATCATCAATTCTATACGTGGGAGAGCCATGCTTCGGCACGAATGGGCCGGCTTGAGCGGAGAAATACCACGTTCTCACAGAAAACCGGCGTGAAACAGCGCTAGCGCTGTGTTTCGCCGAGTGAGTGAGTTTACCGGAGGCCCAATCCCCTACCCTATTCCCTTCCCTACCCTCCCCTATTACCCTATTCCCTCTTAAAAGGCCGGCAACGCACCTGCAGCTCTTCTGATGCTGCGAGTGTCCATGGGCGACGGAATTTGCTTTCCATCAGGTGACCCGTTTGCTCGTTTGCCCCCTCATTTCATTAAAAAAAAAACAATCTGAAAACTTTATGCTTTTCTCTAAGCTTCCTATTACGTCTCTACCATGAAGCTAATGGTCTCTACTGAATGGTCTCTACGTGTCTTGAAAAGACAATACGGACGGACTAGCACCTTAAACTTTTATGTCTATAAAAAAATATAATTATTTTAATTCGTAATTTTAAGTAGTAATAACAAATAAAACTTTAAACAGAATAAACCTTATCATAAACTATGAGAAACGACAGCCATAACGATAAGAATTTTCCTTAATTTTTTGGTATACAATTAACAAGTGTATCTTGACGATCTGCGTGTTATGGTCTCTTGACCCTCGCGTGATATGCCACCACTACCACCTACCACCTACCATCTAACTTTTCGACCTTCTCACAAGGGAGTAAAGTCCACAATATCAAGCGAATATGTCTGCGACTGTACCACCTACCTGCCATCTACCATCAAATCTTTTCGACTTTATCACAGGGCAGTAAGGTTTAAAATATCGAGTGAATATGTCCGACTGTACAACCTACCACCCATTTCTCTGAACTTGAGTAAATTTATTCAAGGTTAGGAAACAACGCCTTAAGTATATTAAAAAAATCAATTATTACAATGAGTATGGCGGGCGAGTAAGCAGTAAAATAGGTATTTTATTTTAGTTGGTAGAGGAAAAATAGTCAGCTTTAAAAAGCTTTCAACCAAAAAAAATTAATCAAAATCGGCCCACCTGTTTAGATGCTACGATGCTAGGGACAGACAGATAGACACTTATATACTTTTAATAGTTCCCTTCCCTTCTGTTTTTGTCGGGGACAAAATAACTCAAGTCTCAATTTCTTTTTTAGGGACAATGAAAGAGACTTCACAGTAAATATTATGCAAGAATCAAATAATTGCATTTTTCAGTAAAATTTAAAATGGAAAAATATCTACTTATATATAAAAGATGCGAACGAATTTTCCTGGTTAAATCCTTCCTCTTAGTCTTGGCAGATACCTACATTCTTAAAACGTTAAAACAAGTAGGTAACTAAATTATTTTGACAATTAAGGTCTTCATAACATAGAAGGTATCATAAACTTATAATATACTGTCGTATAGACCACCTGACAACCCGAAAATGCGTGACCATTTTCGATCTGTCAATGTGTGCGTGTGCTAGTGATGTATATTTTACTATCGATAGTATAGTATTTTGCTATCGATAGTTTAGTCCGTTCGAATTATTTTAGCTGAGTTTCTATAAGAAATAAATAATATGCAACTTTGACAGATTTTGTATTTCAAATTAGGTATCATAAATTTTAATTGGCAAAAAAGGTGACGATTGAAAAGTAGATACACATCTGGTAAATCAGCCCTTACATTGCTGCATTGAAAGTAAACGTTGAAAGTAAACAACACACATAGTATATTATATTTTATTCTTAAATTAAATACATATCATTAAATATCATAATACTTTTGGGAGTGCCTCCGCTGCCGGCGCCGGCTCCCAAAAATATCAGTAGGTAATGGGAACTACGGTAGTATACTGCCGGCAGCCGAGATATAAAACAACGACTGCTGGCGCTGGCACTCAAAATGGGAGCCGGTGATAATGCGTAAAGCGCTAGGTTCCAGTGCCGATACACAAATTTGAAAAATAAATTATAATTATAATCTCAATTTATATATTCGACTTGTAAAGGTGAAGGTTTGGTACCTATTGGTTCGACTGTGGATATTTTAGTTTTTTGTGATGCATTTTCTTAGCTTAGCTATCTTTTTTCAGCTACCAAAAAGTAAGATTTTGCACCACAGCTACAGTTATAAACTCCGTGATATACTTCCGAAGGTACTGAACAGAACTTCAGATTCCTTATACTTACATGTTAGAGAGTTTCAGCGTTGTTTAAAGAAGCAAAGATATTGTCTTTAAATGCTACTATGCAGATCACATTTATCAGCATCTTCATCATCACCCCCATTAACCCATCCAAGATTCAAGCCCCATACGAGCACCGGTGATCGCGACATCAATAGAATACAATAGCATTTCCTAGAATCCCCGATCGAAGGATTCAAATAATTATGCATCCTTACAATTATTATGACCTTATTATTTGTACTTTTCATAGTCATTTAGCTCAAGTCTGATGTTTTTGATCATTATTCTGTTTGACAAGCGATGTTTGCCGAATAGGCGCCGGCAGCCTATTCGGCAAACATCGCGAGACTTCGGCAAACTTCGGAGTTCGGAAAACGGCGCCGGCAGCCATTTTGGCAACCGGCGCCGGCAGCGGAGGCACTCCCTAAAACTTTTTATTACAATCATTTTTAACCGACTTTAAGGAGGAGGTTAGACGTTCGGCTGTGGATATAATATTTTTTATGTATGTTCAACGATTACTCCGCCGTTTGTGAACCGATTTGAAGGTAAAGACAATAGTAATATTATACTTAAATGAAATAAAAAGTATTAAATAATCCTTATTCTGTATTCAGTATTTCTGTTCTCAATCTTCATAATTTTGAAGTCGGTACCAGTCCTAATAAGTATAATATAAGTTGCACTTATACCTATTCTGTCAGAGAACTGTCTATTATATTATTGAAAGCTGCATTCAATGAGTATTAGATTCAAGTGACTGATCTGTGAAACCTTGATTTTATACTAGGTATGTCAAAAGATAATTATTACTTAAATAATCGTTAAAATAAGATAATATGTCCTTTTTAAGGTGATAAATATAAAGGTAAATGATTTTTATTTTAGTTTTATGTTATTGTAAAATATCGATAAGCATATCGATTTTTGAAGATTAATTATTACGGGTGAAATGTATATTTTTCAGGATTATTCCTATGATTTACACTGCAATCACTCACAGCACAAGTTATTATTGTTATATATAATAGTATTTGTTGAAAATAACATACGATTTAAATAATAAATTGCAAATACCGAAAGGGCATAAAAACGATTGACGACTTTTGACGACCTGTCAAATGAAAGTTGTTACAATTTTCATTAGACTGCCTCTCTCTTTTCATCTTGTTATAATTCCATAAAGGATTTTTTTCTCTCTCGCACTCTTTGTTGGTCTATGGAAGGTATCATAAACTTATAATATAAGTTTATGGAAGGTATAAATAATAATCAAAAATCAAAATCTTTGATCCATTGGTTTCTAAATTCCAACACGTAGAAGTGTTATAATTTCTTACCATAACGGAGCCCTTATAAATTGCTTTAGGGCTCATGCAAGTTTCTATTTAGGTGAAGGACGACTACATTAGTACGGCCATTAATAAAACATTACCAACTAAAATCACAGATCTTAACATAGCAAATCTAATGCTACGTAATGTTATTTAGAATTTTTCATTACTTATTGTAATTTTATGTGTAATGAAAAATTATAATTAAATATAAATGACGCTGAAATATTTACCAAAAATCTATTTAGTGATTACAAAATGTACTTTGTACATGACTGAAGCATTATATCAGACTAGCTGTGCCCGCGACTTGGTGCGCGTGGAATAGTTATAAAGGGCATGATATTTAATTTGGCGAACAACTTCCTCAGCTTTATAAATTATTATAGCATGGCTGTTACCCACGACTTCATCTGCGCTGATCTATTTCATTAATGCAATTTCGACCAAATTTCATTCTTAGACAATATAAAAACGATTATTGTGAGATAATCTTAAAATATAGTCATGTCATGGGCTTTTTTATTTGATCACTTAAAGAGGAATAATTCTTACATACATATTTTTTGGGTATCTTGGTCCTTGGACTGTTTTTGCAGCGCACGCAACGAAAGCTCTAAAAGTCACACCGTGATGCTATATAGCCTATAGCCTTCCTCGATAAATGGGCTAACAATGAAAATTTTTTTTAAATCGGACCAGTAGTTCCTGAGTTCGCGTTCAAACAAACAAACTCTTCCGAATTATAATATTATATTGACGAGTTTTTTTCAAACTACTATTGCGAGGATTTCATTAATTAATTTTGATAACTCTATAAACTGAAGTTGGTGTGCTTAAATTGTAAAAGGGAGAAATATTTTCTGAGAAAATATTTACAAATTACAAAATTATTGCTTATAAAGAGGTATTAGTAATATGGAAATTTCTTTTGTCTGAAATTTTATCATATTTAGTGGTACGACTTACGATAAGTGACGGTAATCGCTTACCATTACACGATTAATGCTTTTTTCTTTATCAGTTTTATAACAAAAACGACGTCATCTAATAATAATTTGTTTTCTGTCCCATAAAACTTCTAGGTACTACATTTTTTTTTATGAAATAAGGGGGCAAACGGGTCACCTGATGGAAACTTCCGTCGCCCATGGACACTCGCAGCATCAGAAGAGCTGCAGGTGCGTTGCCGGCCTTTTAAGAGGGAATAGGGTAATAGGGGAGGGTAGGGAAGGGAATAGGGTAGGGATTTGGGCCTCCGGTAAACTCACTCACTCGGCGAAACACAGCGCAAGCGCTGTTTCACGCCGGTTTTCTGTGAGAACGTGGTATTTCTCCGGTCGAGCCGGCCCATTGGTGCAGAAGCATGGCTCTCCCACGTATGGGGTAAAATAGAAAAAAAATTTATAAATAGGGAAAATTTGATCTAGAGCTGAAACCTTGCTAAAATCTCAGCAAAATCCGTAGTTTTGCGTGCAAAAGTAAATAACACCCATCCATTAACCCATCAAGCCCCATAAGCTCACCGGTGAGCGAGACACAATAGAATAACAATAGATTTCCAAGAATCCACGATCGAAGAATTAATCCATCTGCCCATTTATTATCATCCATCCATTGACTCACCGCATGCACAGGCTTATAATGCTTCTTCAGTACGGCTACCAGCGCGTATATACAGACTGACAGCACCACAGCTGACACCACCGCCAGGATGATCAGCGCCACCAGCCGCCCCGACTGCTCCGAGCTGAACAGCCGAAGAGCGATCGCCATTGCTATGGTTACGGCGATCATCGCGATGGATTTCAGCTGGAATAGAGTGTATGTAATGAGATTACTTTCATGCGAGAGCATTTTAATCCATATTAGAAATGTAAAAATTAATTTCTGCACAATGTTGTAGGCAGCATCTAGTCTAATGAAAAATTTTAAGGTACTTATTTTAATTTTTAAGGTAAAATCTTATCGTACTAATCCTCGTTATTACTTATGAGTATTTTTAATAGTTTCTTTAGTTTCATATTATATTAACTATGCAATTAAACAACATAATTCCATTCAACAACAACAATATTAAACAACATAAATCCAAACAACACATTCCCTTCCCTTTCCATCCCTACCCTCCCCTATTACCCTATTCCCTCTTCAAAGGCCGGCAACGTACCTGCAGCTCTTCTGATGCTGCGAGTGTCCATGGGCGACGGAAGTTGCTTTCCATCAGGTGACCCGTTTGCTCGTTTGCCCCCTTATTTCATAAATAATAATAATAATATTTTACAATGTTTCTTTGCAAAAACTAAGAGTAATTTAAACCCAATGATGTTAAATAGTGAAGATGGTAATTTAAACCTATAATTTGATCTTCCTAATTGAAGATTATTTTTGTAACATATTTTTAAAAGTAATAAACATAATATAATATTTAAAATAAACATAAGTAAACAAGCAATTCGAGTATTAATATACACTGTAGACGAAATAAGGTGAAAAACGAGATTTCTGTTACATAATGTAACTTATTTTATTTATCTTGTAAATGTCCATATTTTCCTTAACTTTTAACAAGACAGTTTTAAAAATAAACAAAATAATAAGTAATTATAATTAGTTTCTCGACAAGGGCTGTAATTACTTTCACAAAATATTCTAAACTAGCAGCTCCGCAACTTCGTTGCGCCAAAATTCGTTTATAGCGCGGGAACTGTACATTTTTTCAGGATAAAAAGTATCCTGGATGTCCTTTCTTTGGACTCAAAGCATCCTCATACCAAGTTTCATCAAACTCGGAACAGTGGTTTGGGCTTGAAGAGGTAACAGAGTTACAGACACACTTTCGCATTTATAATATTAGTATGGATATTGGATATAGGGGTTTTTTGGAGATTATTTTCCGACCCAAATATCGACCAATAGAATTGCACCATTCGACGTCACGTGGTACAACCTACATGGTATTATACTGATAATTTTTTGAAAATTTTCTCTGGTAGTTGCTATATATAAAAAACAAATTCTAATTCTATTGGCCGACATTTGGGACGGAAAAATAATCCCCCGAATACCACACGAGCTTCAAAATTATCTGGCATTTCCCTCAAGGTTCCCTGCAAACAAATAAAGTCGTCAAGTTTTTCAGGAAAAATCACTCCTTCATTTGTTTGCAACGAACCTATCGGGAAATACCCGATAATTTTGAAGCTCTTGTGTTATTATAAGTGATATTTATCTGTGGTCGTCTTATCTACATGACAGCGTGTACTTTTGATCTACTGCAAAACTGTATTTACTCTCTTGATTTCTAATAATATTGGTACTCCGTATAATAAATATCTAACGATGTTTCTAGTCTAAGGGTCATATCGTATTTTGCATACACGATGTGAACACAGTATGAATTATATCACTTTAAAGTTTAAACTCATAAATAGTTGGAGATTATCATACGAAGAGGTTACCAAGACGTTTTCCGATGAAAATATAATAGTCTGTTTCTTTACAAGAATTCAATTTAATTCTTAAGGCGGGGATTAATCTCAATCCAAAACGATAACTTTGCACACAACCAAAGACTAAGCGTATACGCATCGCAATAAGATTCATTTTAGCTTGGCATAAAACTGAAATCACTCGAGCGGATTTTCTCTATTTTTCATGTTTTTTTTAAATATCTTTGGAAATAAACATTAAGAAACAAAATTGTTCGGTTAAAGAATTTTTAATATAGATAAACTAACAATTTATTCAAATGAAATGTATAATTATCCTAGTTAATACTTATATTTCGATAAAATCGATTTTTATCGTAGGTGAGTTTGTAAATTAATTACAGCCAAAGTATTAAGTTTTATTAAAATGTTTATGGTTTAAGGTATTTTAAATATTGTACTTTATACATCATATTTTTTTAAAACTTCGTTATTATATTGGAACTAGGTAAACCGGAAGTCGCGGAATAACAAATTGGGCTTTATCCTCGCCTTAAGTTAACAGAATGTAGTGCGAGTATTTTTCACATAGCTCCTATACTAGAACGGTCAATGACCGCTGATGCGATTTAAAATTGTCATGACTTTAGTTAATTGTAATTAAATAAAATTTTGACATAAGCCCTATACATCTCTTCACTAACTCTGTCAAACTCTTCATTAACTTGAAGTTTAATCATCAATCTCTGAGTAAGGCCGGGACGTGTTAAGCTTTACTATTTAGCCTGATACATACTATGAGCAGTGCAGCCAGCACGACATACACGATCCTGAGTATGTCGTTGCAGGAGAACCGGCGGGCGACGAAGGGTATGTGCAGGGTCTTGGCGCCATCTTCAGCACTGGGCGTCTCTGGTGCGGTGGATTTATTGTCGGCTGAAAAGAAAAGTATAAAATGAAAATGAATACAAAGCAAAGTAAATTAATATAGTGCAAAAACAATTCACAGATACGCATTCATAAAACAATTTGCAACACTTGACTTTCTATAACAGGCAAGAAATCAGGGCCTGTAGACAAGTGGCAAAGCGCTAACGCTAGCGCTACAAAATGTATGCGATTTGACATAAGTCATCGCTTCGCTAGCGAATACTAATGTCAAATCCATACATTTTGTAGCGCTAGCGTTAGCGTTAGCGTTAGCGTTTTGCCACTTGTCTACGGGGGCTGAACGGATTGGGACACTGCTGGTACACCTAACATTGAGTATGGCCTTGAAAGGTACTTGTTTAAGTTTATATTGTCTTCAAAGCTTAGGAAGCTCCCAAGCTTTGATGAATTTGAAATAGCTAACTACAAGTTTGAACAAGCTGTTTCAATAGGGATTTTTTAAATAATGATCAATAAATAATAGTTTTAAAAGCTTTACAATATTTAATGGTAGTGTAGCAAAGTAATAAATCGATAGATATGAAATCGCTTAAACACGGGTGCAGCCATGTGCGTACCGAGGCAGGTACCCCCCCCCTGGATCACGTTGACGTCCGTATTAAGTAAAATATTATCTAGTAGTTTTATCTATAAAAATTAAAAATTAAGAAAGAATTTTTGCCATTTGTTTGCAATACAATATTTTTACAACTAAAATTTATAATTTTTTTATTCTTTATAAACACTTAGCTTATGAAAAATCTGATTTGCCCTTCCCCCCCCCTGGCCCAGAACAATAATACTTCTTAATGCGTGCGAAGCCGCGGGCAACAGCTCGTTTAAAGATATAAGAGATATAAGATAATATTAAAATCAAAGTTTTAGTAACCAAAAATGGTACTAGTTTTTTTCTAATGATAATATTGGATAATCCGGATTCCGTGGGCATTGTAGTAACTCCGCCAAGTAATGCACGTAGGTTTAATACTTACGTTTGGAGTAAATAACAAAAAAAAAACATGAAAGTTTTCCGTGGGCGGCTAATGAACATAATAAGTGTCTTGTTAGTGATGATTTACAAAACCTAAGTATATAATACCCAGAAAGCTAAAATTTGGATTGTTATCTTTATGTAGTCGTTTATTATAGTTGACTCTTGATAATAATAAATAATAATATATGAATTTTATTGTACTAAGTTTTGCAGTTGAGTTTTTATGACACAGTTTAGGTCTGTCGCGGAGATTTTACTAATATTGGTGTCATTTACGAAACTTTGTTTCTACGAAATACCATTGATCCCTTAAGAGAAGTCCACACCGCCCTTTTTTCCATACAAACGTTGTCCCCTGTTTCCTCCCTGGATAATGCTAGTAGGGTTATAATTTTTTTCCTGAATATTTACGGCCACTAATACAATGTCCCTATGTTTTCTTTTTTTTCATAATTTAATTATTAAATAAGATATGAACGTTCAAAAACCCAAAAAAATGGCCAGATTTTCCGCTGTGTTCAAACGTCCAGAAAACAGATTTGGCTAGATTATACAAAAAAAGCAAAACATAGGAACACAGCTCAAGCTCTCTTTTTAATCTTTAATGAAAAAAGTACTTAAATCAGTTAAGTTTTGGAGAAGGAATCAGGGGACAACGAATCGTTGATTTTCTGGATTTTCTGCAGTTGTCTCTATCGCGTTCTGCGGTATAGGCTTGAGGTAAGGGAGACAGCTATAGATATTACACGTACTTTTTTTTCATTTCTCTAGCCCCTGGTGTATCCTCTTAAGAGGATTCCACACCGCCATTTTTTCCATACAAACGTTGTCCCCTGTTTCCTCCCTGGATAATGCTAGTAGAGTTATAATTTTTTTCCTGAATATCTACGGCCACTAATACAATGTCCCTATGTTTTCTTTTTTTTCATAATTTAATTATTAAATAAGATATGAACGTTCAAAAACCCAAAAAAATGGCCAGATTTTCCACTGTGTTCAAACGTCCAGAAAACAGATTTGGATAGATTATACAAAAAAAGCAAAACATAGGAACACAGCTCAAGCCTTTTTTTAATCTTTAATGAAAAAAGTACTTAAATCGGTTAAGTTTTGGAGAAGGAATCAGGGGACAACGAATCGTTGATTTTCAGGATTTTCTGCAGTTGTCTCTATCGCGTTCTGCGGTATAGGCTTGAGGTAAGGGAGACAGCTATAGATATTACACGTACTTTTTTTTCATTTCTCTAGCCGCTGTGGTATCCTCTTAAGCATAAAAATTCCCCATTTACTTCATTCAGCCACACGCTAACCCGTTTAGAAGGACGTGGCTGTGGGCTGGGTCGTACCAGTTTCCAGCCAGGAATGAAAGAAAACCATTTTATCACAAAACCCCCGATTTTATGCAATTTTGGTGTACTTTATATATAATTTTGGTGTATTATCCTACTTGTGGCAATAATATCATGTTATTATTTTGAATATCGGTAGAGTTTTGGTTTGTTGGTAGTTAAGTAAATGTGTTATAAGTTTACTGCACGTAGTTTTTTTTAAGATTATTTTTCTCGCAAATTTCAATTTCGGTAGGTAAATTTTGGTGGGTAAGAGGGTGTGAAACATAAAAAATACGCCATTTACTTCATTCTGTCACAAGCCAACTCGTCTAGGTGGTGGTTGTTGTACCAGTTTCCCGTAAACACCTAATCTCTAATTTTGGTGGAAACAAAAATTTCCACCAAAATTTTGTAAAAAATGCAAGTTGTTGAAATTCACTCTCTTACTCGAAAAGCGGAAGAGTTTGTTTGTTTGTTTGAACGCGTTAATCTCAGGAACTACTGGTCCGATTTGAAAAATTATTTCAGTGTTAAATACTAAGGATTTATCGAGGAAGGCTATAAAAGGCTATAATATTTTATCACGTTTTGGCACACATGAAGAATAGACCACGTGAAGGGACATATTATATACTATTTTTTGCGGAAAATTGTACGATTTCCGTGAAATTCCAAAATTACGCGGGTGAAGCCGCGTGGAACATCTAGTACAAGATAGGAATGATTTTCCACTTACCAGTAGTAGTAGCCGCGTTCCCCATGTCTGCAGTACGCGGCACTCCTTCAGGCCCTGTGTATATATACACACAATACAACACATAATACACGGACGGACGGTCGGACGCACCGCTGGCGGCGCACAATACTGTACCTACATACCGGAACAACCGATAATTTTATACCTACCCACATTCTTAAATGTCCGCGTAAGGACTTATATAAGATATAATTTTACAGTTTTTGATTCTTTTTTTATTTATTATTTAAGTAGGTACGGAACCATGTACTGACGTCTATATTATACAAGTACGCTGGACATAAGTCCAGCGTACTTGTATATGGAATTATGGATCATAAGATATCATAAGATGCCCTGCACCTGCTTTTTGTGCCTGTTTAAAGCGGAATCAGCGCCCCCAATGCGGGGGAAGAGAACTAAATCTGACGTAACTTACAAATGGCCGCTTAATCGCTATTGGTTGTATAAACTAGTATTAGTTCCAAGTACTCTCACTACTGCTATCAGCGCCAATATGGCGACTTTCAAACGTCATTTTTACGTCTAATTTATTTCTCTTCCCCCGCATTGGGGGCGCTGATTCCGCTTCAAATAGGCACAAAACCAGCAGTCATTTCAAATGGTATCGTAAGTCCAGCGTACTTGTATAATGGAGGTCTGTGGAACCATGGGAAGGATCCATATTTAGGACCTTAGGCCGGTTTACATTATTCCAATCCAGCAATCCAATCCAGATCCTAATTTGTAAGGGAATAATGTAAACGGCCACTGGAATGCACTGGAATGCAATGCAGTTCATTTCGTTGGCCGTTTACATTATTCATTTTGGAATCCCGCACTGGATTGGATCACAGGATTGGAATAATGTAAGCCGGCCAATATTTCACAGCCGCCAGCAACTTAAAAGGTTTCGTTATTATCAGCCTCTGATTTGTTTTTTTTTTTTAATGAAATGTTTTAAGGTTTTGTAGTTCAATGAAACTAGTAATGTACACATTATAATGGACGCTGTAATATATAAGGAAAAACCGACGAAACTATAATTTCCTACCATTTTAGGGATCTCCATATTTTAACAGTAGATAATATAATGCTGCGAAAAAAATTTCCTTGTAAAAAAAACTTTAAATTACAAAGTAAAAATTATCGCAACAAAGTTTTTGAGGAAGTGTTTTTAGAGCAAAATTTTATGTTCCGTTTTATTACTCGTGTTTGAGACATAAAATATCATTGGAGATATACAACAAACATATTATTTACACTGTAATGTTGGTTTTTGCAATGTTGTAGTGATAGTCTACAGTAGATGAGGGTAATCCCTCTTTATACTTAGATTAAAAAGAACTCACTTTTTGCGTAATCGGTTAGCTGAGTCATATAATATATTAATATGTATGTTATGTTTTGACTTTTGGCGACCTCTGTGTGGCTCAATGTTTGAGCGTATCGCGGCCCTCGGGTTCAAATCGCCGACAGAACAAAAAGGTTTTCAATGTTCCTGGATCTTGGATGTGTATCATAATATTATTGTAACAAAAATCTTTATAAGTCTTATAACATGTATACCTAGTATAAAATAAAAGTATCAAAAATGTTTACGTTATAAAGGTTTGCTCTCACTTTGTCGGCGCGTGCCGGGGCTTGCCGGGGCGGATCGGAGCTCAGCGCAGCGCAAAATGCGCTATAGCACACTATTGCCGGGCCGGGCCGCATCGCATTGACGGATTTTGAGTACTTTGGATAGCTCCAGTCTGACCACTCTTAAATCACTCGTGACTCGATGTATCAAAAACGTTGCTATATTCTACTAAAATCTACTAGACCGTGTTTTAGATTCTACCGAAAATCTACCTTTATTAATAAATGTATTCTACGTGGTTGAAACTAAAATGTTTATTTGGAGTATGGACTGTCTTCATTATGCATTTTAATTTTTTATATTATTTGATAAATAATATCGATCTTCTATTAAAATTTACAAAAATTTTAATAGAAGATCGATATTATAAATTACTAGCTGTTGCCCGCGACTTCGTCCGCGTGGACTTCAGTTTATAGCGCGCGATGTCAACAAAAAGTGTCAAAAGCTTTTATAAAAAAACCCTGGTACCCCTCAATACAGCTGTGCAGTGTGTACAATAAGTATTTCATTTTTTTATATTAAACTTTATATTTAATGCCAAATTTTAAAGCTTATTTAGCCCCCCAATTACACAACTTTAGGCTGCGTTTCCACTGAAGCGGAGCGGAGCTTAGCGGTGCCCGAATTGACCAATCGTGCTATTCCAGCGGAATGACAGCAAAGATTTCGAGTATTTTCGAGCATGGTGATTGGTCAATTCGACACCGCTAAGCTCCGCTCCGCTTCAGTGGAAACGCAGCCTTACCCATAAACTATTTATCATTGATAGGTTTAAGGTTACGTCACTGCACAGATAAAGTACTGAGTTATTTAATACCGTAGAATAGATATAACAATCTAAAAAAATCGCAACTTAAGTGTAAGATGATACCACGTCTTATAGAAAGACTTTTGAGTAAGCGTCAGCGCGATGTAGAAGACGCACGGCGCCATCTATTATGAATTTTTGGAAATAACTTAATTTGAACAAATTTACGCATTTTCACCCCCTTACAACCCTTTTTTCCAGTTAAAAAAGTAGCCTATGTCCTTTCTCAGGCTTTAGACTATCTGTATACAAAATTTCATTACAATCGGTTCGGTAGTTTTGGCGTTTGGCGTGAAAGCGAGACTGACAGACAGGCAGACAGACAGAGATACTTTCGCATTTATAATATTAGTATAGATAATGTGCACACTGCACAGCTGGTTTTGGGTATTTTGATTAATTAAAGGCCGCGCTACACCGGAATGGCAGCGGCGAGGCGAGCACTTTCAGCGCTGCCATTCCGGAGTAACGCGGCCCTAAGAGGGGTACCACTTACCAGGGTTTTAAAAAGTTTTTAAATTTGACACAAATTGTGTTGACACCGCGCGCTATAAACTAAAGTCCACGCGGACGAAGTCGCGAGCAACAGCTAGTTATGAATAAAAACAATATATAATAAAGTAGGTATGATTAGTTCTGTTACAATAATGAAGTAAAAAATAAAACGCCATCTGTTTTCATATATTAGAATTAAAATTTTGATTGCATTGATAATATATAGGCCAACACGGTACACTCGAACTCCTTTATTTTAGAGCGCCTTCTGCTGTCAACTTGTCACATATATTAGAATTAATGCAGTAGGAGTTCTATAAGATAAGATAGATTGATTATTATTATACCAAGTGATAATATTATTAAACATAATATTCTAACGTATTAAAAACCATAAACAAAAACATAATAACTAAAAAGTATGATTAGTTCTATGTTACAATGAAGTAAAAAATAAAACGCCATCTGTTGAATTGTATTAGAACTAAAATGTTCATTGCATCGATATATTTCTGGATTTTTTATAATATTATACATAAAATATATTTAAGATTTTTGAAATATTATTTTAATACACATCCAAGACCCAGGAACATTGAAAACTTTTTGTTCCGCCTGCGGGACTCGAACCCAGGACCCCCGGGATGAGCGTTGGCCACGCGCAATGCGAATTAATTTTCATCGATATTTTCATGGAAATAAGATATTTTCCCACATCAAAATGTAGCCTATGTCCTTTCTCAGACTCTAAAATAACTGTGTACAAAATTTCATTGCAATCGGTTCAGTAGTTTTGGCGTGAAAGCGAGACAGACAGAGATACTTTCGCATTTATAATATTAGTATGGATAGTATGGATTATCAATCGATATTTTATATTAAATTTACAAAAAATTTGGATTACTAAATCGTCATTCATTTGACCTCAAATCTACCAAAAAGTGGAAATCTATGTGAAGTGTGATCACTGTGTTTGTCGGGCCTTACCAGGCCTTGTCGCATTGACGGAAATCCGCTGCGCCCCGACACAGTGTGTGATACGCGCATCCACTTCCATACAAATTGTATGGAGGCGGATTTTTGCGATGAGCCCCGGCACGCTGAGCCCCGGCACGGCTCGTCTCAATGGGCTCACTCCTTAATAGGTACTTAGCAAGGTGCCAGACCATCTGGTGTAAAGCGTCCATAGATATAAAAAAATATAAATGTACCTATAAGGTGTAAAAATCAACCAACTAATTATATTTTGTGTTATATGAATTATGATCCCTTACCACTTACATACTATTTGAGACGTTTTGGCAAAAAAATAAAAACATATTACTTAAAATACTACCTGTCGTGCCGCGGCGTCTGTTATATATCTTACTAATTTTCTTGTTTTTATTTCATCTTTCCGGACAAATCTTCTACAATCAGAAACTACACTTTATTTTGTTCAAATAGTGTTTTTACTTAAAACTAGATACCGTATAATATTTTTGTGGCGCTATAGCACTATTTATTTTGTTTAAATTTAGAAGAAATTAAAATGCAATAAACTATGCAGTGTAACTTACCAATATTTACCTACTTTTGAAAAATAATAATACAGTTCACACAAAAATCTGAGAAATTATCACAAAAGTCGCTGCATATTTAATTTCTTCTCTTTTTGAGGAAAACACAATAAATTTTTTATTATTATTTTCATGAAAAATACAATTTATTCTTGTCTGGTCACTGAAAACTTCACAACACTCGTTAGCGCGCCGTACTAACTCAAATTTCGAAAAATTTCATACTATTTTGATATAATTTGTGTAATTACCTTCATTATTCAAGTTACACAGAGTGTTACTTGAATTCCTACTGAATAAATAATTTAAAAATAGAACAGACTCAGAAAAAAATCACCAAATTATATGTTCTTCAACGGCGTACATTAGAATTTTCCACAACGTGAAGATAAAACAAAATGTCAGAATTTCCATCCTGTATATATTGCGTATAATATAAGAATTTATGTAATTATGTTTCATATTACCCGTATAATTTATATCTTTTGGCTTATTCTGTTTATTTCTGTTTAAAGAACTTACGTCAGATAATTTAATCCGATTATAATGTTTATTAAATATGTGATTAATATTATAATTTTAGAATATTATTTGCCTTGTTTTGTGTTTGAATGTCTCAAGCCCCAAGTCCCAAACATGAAGCTAAGCAAATAAATATTCTTCTGGATAAGTAATAAATTTAATTAAATATACTGTATTAATAACAAATGCATGTAGAGATTAGCATAAACTAAATCGCTGACACAAAAATTCCAAGTACATCACAATTAATTTAAATTGTTTAAAATAAATAAAAACTTACATTTTATTCTTAAATTATATTTTTATGCCATGATGATGTAAACATTGCGAGACACAATAATAAAATACACTTAAATGTATGTACTGTCAATGATTGCAAGATGTACTGATATCTGGAGTAGATTCATAATATTACGTAAAGACACGAACAGACATCGCGACAATATAATATTATGATCAGAAACACGAATGATAAAGTTTATTATATGTGAATATGCCTTTTTTGTCTACGCTACTTACTCAGGTAGTATAATGGAACAAAAGAGTTAAACGAAAATAGAGACGCGTTTAAAAATATCGAAGTAAGCTGGAAGCTTCTAAATAGTAGAGATTGAAAGAAGATTGCTCTACCTTCTATTCAAAGGGCCCGCAATTGTCCCTTATTTTACAGGTTGATAGCGACTATTTGTAAATCAATCACTACTCACTAGTATAATTTTAAAATTAAATTAAGTAAATAATAATTAACAAGAATATCTAAGTTTATTAATTTACTGTGTGATGTGATATCTTTTCTTAGTCTTCTGTCTCTTACGTTAAAATAACTTAGAACTAGAGGCACAAATCTCGTATTTCGAATGTCGATCGCAGGCTGTCTCATTCCCCAAGCATGTATGAATAAGAGAACCCGAGATCGAAGCTCTGTTCGCGGTATGAAAATCGGTCCCTCGGTCGAGTGCACCTCAAGTCACGGGGCTTAAAATCGCGCGGCTGCAACGCCAAGTCTGAATAGAGCCTAACGCGATTAGCACTTCACTGCATGAGCTACGTCAGCGCACGCCGCGCTAAATAATTACACAATTGGAGGAAACAATACGCAGCCTGGAGGTGCGACCAATTGACACCTCCGTCCAAATGAGCCCTAATTTTCTTACTATGCCTGAATGGCCCGCTTTTAATTTGATTGTTGAACGAAGTTTAAGGCAAACGAAAGTATCGGCAGTAAGGCGGGCACCTACGTACTTTGGCCGGGTTATGTTAGGCTGACAGCTACCACAACTTAATAATATTAATATATTATATTCTGTGCCATAACTACCACTAATGACCATTGAGCATAGCCCGGCTAAATAATGTGTGAGTAACCCGACTCAATATTTTTTTTATGAAATAAGGGGGCAAACTTGCAAACGGGTCACTGATGGAAAGTAACTTCCGTCGCCCATGGACACTCGCAGCATTAGAAGAGCTGCAGGTGCGTTGCCGGCCTTTTAAGAGGAAATAGGGTAATAGGGAAGGATAGGGATGGGAAGGGAAGGGAATAGGGGAGAGTAGGGAAGATAATAGGGTAGGGTAGCGCAAGCGCTGTTTCACGCCGGTTTTCTGTGAGAACGTGGCATTTCTCCGGTAGAGCCGGCCCATTCGTGCCGAAGCATGGCTCTTCCGCGTCTAAATCTATAAGTACAAACAGTACCAATATAAAACGATTTCCTCGATGGTCCTATCATCCTATGGTAGCATTTTTTGGTTCAGGTTTGGGGATATAACCTAAGCTATGTGTCATGTAGTCAGCCGTGTCATCATACTCCGTATATAGTGTGAAATAAGGAAATACACATTAATTTGCTGAAATATACCTATTAAATACAGTGAAACCTGGTTAAATGGGATCTCAAGGGACAAAGACTTTTGTACCAATTATTATTGAGGGCTCCCAATAATCCAGTTATCCAATTAAGCAGGTTAAAATTATGGGTGTCTCATTTATAGAGGCCGACACTCACAGAGGTTAATATGTGTCGTTATTCAATTTTAAAAGCTTTTATTCGTTTGAGTTTTCGTTTTCCATCAATACACTGAGACCTAATTTCTTCGTTGTTTGTAATAATTCTCCACAGGGTTGACTTTGGTGTGTAATTCTCCCTACATAGTTCATCACGCAACTTTCCTCTATCATAATCTGATAGACATTTGAATTGATAGCGTTTTATATTTACGTTTGGATATTTTTTGTACTTTTATTCCCTTGTTTTTAGGTCAAAAACTGAGAAAGTACTGACAAAAAAAGCATGCACGTTAGGCGACGCGAAATGTATGTTTAACAAACATGTCAAAACTTGTTACACCTATCGTAATTTGTCTCAATTATACAGGTTAATAAGCTACAGAGTCTCAATTACAGAGTTAAATATCGAAAAAGTCTTAAAATTCAAATCTCTCTTCAGTTTCGAAAAATCCATTAACAGAGGTAATTTAATGAAATTGTGCCGGGACCTCATTGCAAGTATCAATAATAGAGGTTTCTCGCTTAGCCAGGTCCCGCTTAACCAGGTTTCACTGTAAAACTATATAAACCATATTTTACTGATATATAATATAAGTGTGAAAAGAAAAGCTTTTCAGTCCCGACTCCCAATTTCCTGTACGCTTCCGATTTAATAAAAACAGAAGGGTGCTACACGTTTGACCTGTCTGTCTGTCTGTGATTTTTTTTGTGTAATCTAGTTTTTGCTAGGGACTAGTTTAGTTTCATACCAAAACGTGTATTCGATGCTAATGTTTCAGAACCAGCACAACATAATAATTAAATATGGTAATAACGCCATAGAATATTTGTTTCCTGAAAAGATGATAACATTCTTCGAATATAACATCGTTCAAAACTTAAGCTACAGGTAGCAAGAAAAGTGTTACAAGATTAATTTTTAATTTTTTTTAATGATTTGAAAGTAAGGTAGTAATAAATTTAAGAGTGAATATACTTACCTTTACCTTTGCCTACTTGGCAATATAATTTTAAATGTGTAAATCTTTTGAAATGACTCAAGTAACTCAGCTATAATCTGATAACGAAATTACAAAGGAGCTGTTCTTAAAAAACATGTGAAATATTAACGGTAGGTAGTAAATTAAAATGCTAGTAATCTATTTTACTTCAAACTTAGTTTCAAGTCTATAAATATAATTATATGAATAGTTCATAAATATCTCAGTTACTTACACGATGACCTTCTGAATTTTTATTTCTTCATATTTTCAGGGAAAGAAAAACAAAATCTAAGCCCTTTCTTAAAGTCAGTTAAAAATACATTATTAGTCTACTCTATTTGTTACAATAATTTTACACCTTTTTGTATTCTATGGGTGAAACGCCTAAATAATAATATTATGCCTTTAATAAAGGTTCTTTTTTATTCATTTAAGTATTTTGTACGCACCAGTACAGTGATAGGTCATAACCATCAGCCATGGTACTGGGTGCCACTTATTGGTGCGTCACCATGGCAACGGACCCACAACACCACGCACAATGGGGTTGACCACCCATCCAAGGGCGAAATTCGCAATTCGAATTTTTCTGGGCCTTGAGAACCATGAAAGAGCCATAAAAGCCATTACAAGTTCTGGTAATTATTTATGTGGTGTTAATTTTTTATTTCGATAAATGCTAAAGTTTAAAGAACTATGTAGATGTATAAGGGTTGGTCCACATTGCAACAGATGTTGATGCAATGGGTTATTTTATTGGACGTACATGAGATGAATTTTGAGTAGGTCATTCGAAACCAACTGTATTTACTATACAAGAAAATACACATTGAAATATTGTTTTTGTTGTGTATTGAAATTTGAATACGCCTTGCAACGTTATAATCTGAATTTGAATTTGCCCTATTAGGCTCGTCACTGACACCCTTAGGATCCTAACACACGGCGTCGACTTATTGTAGCGATTTGAGGATACACCAGGGGCTAGAGAAATGAAAAAAAAAGTACGTGTAATATCTATAGCTGTCTCCCTTACCTCAAGCCTATACCGCAGAACGCGATAGAGACAACTGCAGAAAATCCAGAAAATCAACGATTCGTTGTCCCCTGATTCCTTCTCCAAAACTTAACCGATTTAAGTACTTTTTTCATTAAAGATTAAAAAAAGGCTTGAGCTGTGTTCCTATGTTTTGCTTTTTTTGTATAATCTAGCCAAATCGGTTTTCTGGACGTTTGAACACAGCGGAAAATCTGACCATTTTTTTGGGTTTTTGAACGTTCATATCTTATTTAATAATAAAATTATGAAAAAAAAGAAAACATAGGGACATTGTATTAGTGGCCGTAGATATTCAGAAAAAAAATTATAACTCTACCAGCATTATCCAGGGAGGAAACAGGGGACAACGTTTGTATGGAAGAAAGGGTGGTGTGGAATCCTCTTATCTTAAGCAAACCAGCGATTTGTCGCTAATAACGCCAGGTCGTCGTTTGCATGAGCTTTTAGCTGAATTTCTTTCGTTAGTTCTAATTTCTTACTGATAAAATCATTACCCTTCCTTTAAGTTTCACAGAAAAAGAAGCGTGCTTTCTGTTAATACAAAAAAGGATAAAGACGCTTAATCCTTATCAAGGTGACCTCCTGTGTCAACAACTTACGAAAAAACCTAGGTTTAAATTCAAGACCTAGTATAAGTTTCAGTTGTAAATTGCGGTAGATAGCGTTCTAGATAGTCCGCCATTATTTCCACGATAACAAATCTGCACTACTTTCTGAACTAAAATTGAATTTGTTTTTGTTTACTTTTGTATGTTGAGATTAAAGATGATGTTGCCATAGTTTTACTTTATACAATTTCATATCACGACTCTAAGGTAAAGTCGTAGATGATATTACCTTGATATAACTTCTGTAGATGATAAGAAAAAGTACATTTTATAGTTGACATAATATTCTAGATTTCTACGGTTTTGACAGGAGTTTATGTATTCAACAGCATAGTCTGTTGGTTAAATTTTTGCAGTAGCCAATCAAAATCGTTCATAGATGAACTCCTTTCAATAATCCTCAGAAAGAAAAATTGGTTTAGTTTTGGAATCAGTATTTTTCTTCTTCGAGTTTCTTACGCCGGTTTTCCCGTTCTTTTTGCTGGATCAGTTCCCGAACCGGTGGTAATAATCATAACAAATTTGGAAAGTGTTCCTACAAATTCCAACTAATTTGGAAATCATTCTTAATTAATTTCTTTCCAATAAATCGTTATTTTCTACAAATTATTTATAGTACCTTCCTTCGCCAGAAGTCATTGCTCGTACCAGGTATATGACCCCAGGTCAACCACTATGCTGTGGTAACGTCGTCATGGTGATTTGTCGTATACCCCCCAATCCCGTCATCCTTCACCATGAGTTATTGGATGAGCAACATTGGGTGGGACGAAACTGTGTCATGGTGTCATAATACAAATTGGATGTCATTTTTTTAAATGATGTTATTTCGTATGCTAATTAAACGCGTTATGATTAGTGTTCTAGTGATATGTTTTGTATCGCGTGCTGTTTTTAATAATGATTGTGCATAGCTGTTCCTCGTACTTTCAATTTGAAGTAAAATTTATTAAAATAGAAATTGCATTTTGGTTTTTAGGACTGCTTATAGTATGTTAATTGTTAATCTCTGAAGTACATTATAAGCTCACAAAATATTTTAAATCATACCACTCTACAACTTTACCAATAACATTTTTTATGATATAAAGTTAGTCACACCCTGTACGCTATTTACGATCCATAATAATATTATAATGAATATTGCATTATCCTTTACGCATTATCTACGCTCAGAGTGATAACCTTTAGCGTAGATAATGCGTAAAGGATGTGAGTGTTAACTCTGCGTAATTTTAGGATTATGAATGTCTAGGGACTCAGCAGCCAAAAAAACTATTTATTGTATCCTACTGGAACTGTACTTTTTTGGAACCAAAGTAATCTGCGTAATAATCCCGAGCCTTTACTACTGCTAAAACTGAAACTTAAATCCTGTCCATAGTTTTTGGTAAACGATGCACGATGTGTACTGAGTAATATTAGCGTGATTTTCAGTTAATTTTATCTCTAGGTCCCTTTCACTTACGAATTTGTATTTTGTCGTATTTTGTCATGACAGGCGGGAAATTTTTTAAATGAAATAAAAAATAAGAGAACTTTATTAATTCGAGATAAAAATGTGCAAGGTGACAATATTTAAAATGTAATAAGCGTTCTTAAAATACAAAGTTCTTGTCGCACTATATTATATGTATGTATGGACGTATGTCTCAGATGTTGACATTAAATTTTAGTTACACCGTACTTACACGTCCTCATCGTGGTTTGAAAATTAAAAGTCTGTAAAATAAGTAATGAACTTTGGTAATAAAATGAATTTGAACAAAATGAGTATCTAAGACGAAAGTTTAAGTGTGAACCAATTACTACTATCTTTTGTTAATAAAGTATAAGCTGTGAGATCAATATCCGATTGCACGTCCAACTAAAATGGTCTCTATCTGTACTCTACATCTTAACGATCGGAGGTCTAGTAAACTTAGACTTCTTTAAATGCGTGATACCAATCATTGCACGCGATGCCTCAAATATATTAGGCTAGCCGCCGATTGCCCATAAAATGTACCACTGGCCGAAGCTCGACTCACCATAAGTTGACGCGACGCTAGACCGCGCGAACGCGTCTAAAAAAATAAACGATTCGAAATTCAAATCGTTGCCTTCGATTTGCATTTTTTTATCTGTGATTTGACGTGCAATTGTTTTGAAAATGGAAGGCTTCGGTACGAACTGTATAAAATACCTGCTGGTGGTTTTCAATGCTCTCTTTCTGGTAAGTTTGGATAATTTTATTTTAATTGTCAATATTATAAGGATTAGAAATAGATGCAGAAAAGAAAATACTTAAATGGTTTTTAAATAATAGGAGGACTTTTATGGTAATTTTTATACTGTCATGATTTCAAAACTTTTTCGGTGATTTGGAGAGGTAATGAAAAGTTTTTTTTTAACTTCAAGTTTTAGATATTTTAACATATATTATAATATTTTTCACACAAACATAAAATATGGATTAGATGTAAGGTTATTACATTATTTGTACAAAGAGGGTAGGCCGGGCGCCTTTTTTTTTTTGCAAACCACGCACCCTACATTTTTGCAAAGATTTTGGCACTTACTGAAGGGTTAATTGAAATGACCATAAAATAATTATTTAGGTATTATTAAGTATACTTAACTATTTATAATATCGATGTAACAATAAGAAATATTTACCTAATACAAAGTAACTGAAACACTTTTAATATCAAAACACAACTTTAAAGACAAAAAGAAAAGCGATTTTGCTACAAATTGTTTGCTACTTTTGTTTTTAAATTGAATTTCATACTATATTAATTTTTAGGAGCAATAATTAATGAATTCTAGCTCAACAATTCTCTAAATCGAATGATATTTCTCGGAAAAAATTGATACGCGTGTTTATTTTAGTAAATTGGCGTAGTAAGACGCCGGGCGAGGATATTTCTGTCATCTTATTCAATCCGAGTGGCCCAATTCCGTTTTGTTTCTCTTAGATAATCGCGGTGATAATGACATCGTTATAAAACAATTGAAGACATGGATGAATGGAGGCTTTAGGGCTGGGAAAATGATTTGAAAAAAAAAAACTTATATATGTGGAATCTACACGTTATAACTAGACATCGGATTATATGCATTTGCATACTTGCATATGCAAATGCATATAATGGCACTTTTTAGGCGATAGTGCATATTTTGGCAATTTTTCGTTGATAGTGCATATTTCGGTAGTTTTATGCCCTTAGTCTCCAAACTAGCTTAGATCATGACAACAAAAACAGAGGTATGATAGATCAAAACACTTCAAATATTTGGCTCCGTCCCCATTTAAGGAATGTAATATACCCAATAGGTACAATATCTTTCTAGAAATAAAATTTTTCTTTGTAGTTGGCAACATTATATTTTAAAAAATTGAATAAAGTAGTAAACGATTTAATAAACTTCCATGGGCACTTATAATCGGAAAATGTTAGTAGAAAATTATTATTGGTGCTGTATAAGAAATGAAAAATCCTGGATTTGATGAAATTATAAAAATTGCCGCTTTTATTACCGGCACCACCGGAAAACTCTTCAAAAAGCAATAAAATTTTGATATTAAGTGACTTTTGACTGTGCATATTTTGTGCATATTTCGACCATTTTTTTGTGCATATTTGCATGCATATTTTGGCACTTTGATCGTGCATATAATGCGATGTCTAATTATAAGTAGCTAGATAAACTAGATGATGAAGTAGGTAAGTTAAACAAGGTCTGTTGAAATTATAAGGGAAAATTGAGTAACCCGTATGAAATCTAATATATAAAAATATGTCGGGTTTTCCTTCCTGACGCTATAACTCCAGAACGCACGAACCGATTTTCACGGTTTTGCATTCGTTGGAAAGGTCTCGAGCTCCGTAAGGTTTATAGAAAAAAAATCAGAAAAAACTTCAAGAGAAAAGCAGGAAAACAGGGAAAATCATTTTATGGCAAAACAACGTTTGCCGGGACAGCTATTAAATTGTAAAATGTTAGTTACCCACTTCACCCACTCATGTTTTCAATTGTTAATGGTCAGTAGATGGGCATTAAATAAAAAAAATGGTGAACTTTTGCTTAGAATATGTAGAGTTGAATTACCTACGGGACTTGTAACAAGACAAACAATTTGAAGAAACTCCGATGACGTTTTTTATTGAACCTCCATAGTTACCTTTTGTAATTTGTTTAAGATTTTCTGTAGAAATGTTTAAAATATTGTTGTAAGTATAAATATTTACAAAGTTATGGGTACTTATATAAGGATATACAAGGTATACACGACTATGTAGCCCCAAAAATCGTATATCGCGCAGAACCGTACATTTTTTCAAGATAAAAGTATCTTATGTACTTTCTAGGAACTAAAAGTATCTCCCTGAAAATCGTTTCAGCGGTTTAGGCGTGAAGAGGTAACAGACAGACAGACACTTTCGCATTTGTAATATTAAGCTCCCACACCGGTTTCAGTGACGGTGGCCGGTTTCATTAAAACCAGGCCAGCTACGCAGGAGTAATTTTATAGTGCCCAAGTGTGTGCGCAGTACATAAGAGCACTCTCTATTCCTTTACTCTCATAACCCAGTGGGACGGAAGACCGACACGACCGGCGAGAGATCAGGCGCAGGACCGACTTTTTATGTGCCCATCCGACGCATGGATCATCTTACTTGTCAGACAATCAGGTGATCAGCCTGCACTGTCCTAACCAAACTTAGAAATAACATGTTTCCAACGCGGGAATCGAACCCACGACCTCCGAGTCAAGAGCCTCGCTCTATACAACTAGACCACGGATGCGTGTATGTTGTAATATTAGTAACACTCTAAGTATGGATCCCGTCTCGCCTCTACACCGCATTTCTTTTCTACCATTTCCTACTATATTCAATTTTCAGGGATTTTATCATCGCATGTTATCATTGCGGTTGCTGTTGATCACAATAACCGTACATTGTACAAAAACTACCGCAACATTCAAATGATAGTAAACCACGATAAGAGATAAAGGATGTTATATTTTGCAATATTTAACGTTTACTTCACCACGATCTCATCAATCCGAAATTGCCGTTTACATACAATGTAAATGCAATGTAACACTAGATATGTAACAATAGATAGCTTAGGGCGTTAAATATTGTTTTCTTCTTTTTCTTCTTCCAGTGCCTCTCCAATTTTGGCGCATGACTGCCAATCTTCAGTAAGTTTGGCGGTCATGCGCCAAATTTTTTTTTTCAAAGCGAGCCTGAAAAGTTCTTCAACAGACTGTATCCCTGTCCATTCTCGGATGTTCCTCAGCCAAGATGTTTTGCGTCTCCCTGGTTTTCGTTTCCCGGCAAACTTTCCCATCATTATGGTTTGAAGAAGCTTGTACTGTTTGTTCCTGAAGATATGGCCCAGATACGCGACTTTTCTTTGCTTGATAGTACGAACAAGTTTTTACGCATACTTGAGTACTTCTGCGTTTGTAACTTTGTCCGTCCATTTTCGCCGGCATTCGCCGGTAAGTCCACATCTCAAATGCTTCCAATTTCTTTCTTAGGTCTTCTTTCATAGTCCAAGCTTTACAACTGTAAAGGACTTGCGGCCAAACATCTTGAGCACCCTGGTTTTACTTAATCGTAAAAGCAATAAAAATGTACACTATGCACTGCTCAATGTTTAAACCTTGTCTATCAAGTTGCTTATCTAACCTATAAGACAAGGACAAAACTTTGATAAACGTATGCGAAGTGCTTTCTACACTCGCTCGCTCCTCCCTATGCACCAGTGTTCATCCCAGTATTATGAAAAAAGTGTAACATTAGATGACGCTCGCGTTTTGTTGCGCAGGAACGCAGGAATTGTTCATCGCGCGGTAACGGTACATTTTCCCGGGATAAAAAAACCTATGTCCTTTCCCGGAACTCAAAGTACCTCCATACCAAATTTCATCAAAATCGGTTCAGCTGTTTGAGCGTAAACAGGTCAGGCATTCAGACAGTCAGACAGATCTATAGACGGATACACAGACAGACAAACAGACACACTTTCGCATTAATAATATGAGTATATTATTAATTATATAAATTATATGTACGCGTTTATGTAAAGTGTCTCTAGGTCTAGTCTCTACAATCTACAGAATATACGTGTTATGTAGAGATCTTGTTTTTCTTTTCAACCGACTTCCAAAAAGGAGGAGGTTATACGTTCGTTTTTTTTTGGAAAAACTTTTAACCCAATTCTCCTAACTTAACATTATTGCTAATCAGTTAAAATTACACCCAATTTACTTATGTAATGAGTACGAGTATGGGGTAAGATAAGCTCTTGGTGGGTGGTGGTGTGTGGGCACAGCCATCATTACGTTACAAAACATACACTAATACGTCTGATAAGCCTCAGTTGATTCATGAGAAACAATAGCTTGCTGATGATTTTGTTACATAACATGCTCTTTAGCTTAATTGCATACCAAGTAATGTGTGAAATTAATTTGACACAAATTTAGGCCTACCATAGGTGTTTCTAACCAATAAAAGGATTAGCACTGTTATGGGTTTTAGTATAAATTTAATTTGTTCGTGTCTGATACTTTACAAAACTAAAAAGTCGCTTATTAGACAAGGACAATTATAACTATTTATAACTAAAGCATCTATCTATAGTGTTGAGTGAGAGATGGTGAGAGAGCATGAATATATTATTGGGTAACTTTTAAGAGAGCGCGATTTGAGAGAAAGGGTAGTTTACAATTATTTAGGTAAATTGTTGACAAGACTCCAAGATTTGAACCAAATTGTTTTTTATTTGGAATCTAGCCTAGGGTATAACAAAATATTATGACTTCTACATAAAAAAAGAAATCTCAAATGATTAACTACAGTCTGTCAAGAAAGTGAAGAAATTAAAAAGTAGCAACATCGTAGTAACTTTCAAATCAATCTAAGAAAAAAGCAATGACACTACGATGTTGCCACTTTTTAATTTCTTCACTTTCTTGACAGATTGTACATAACCCAAATAATTACAAAAAGATGGACTAACTGCACTTGAACTGCACTAACCTCAAAATCCCGGGCGAAAATGCACAGATAATAAAGATTTTATGTCACATTAATATGTATTGAGTGTTAGCACTAAAAGCGGTAGGCCTTAGACCGTATTTATTAAATAAGGCTTGTATCAATGACTTATTTATAGCGCACATGTTATGGTCATCCTATTTTTTTATGTAGGCTTGCACTGTTACTAAGTTAGATATACATACCTATAAAAGAATTTTGTATAAACTAGTAGACCGTACAGATTGATAAAAAATGAACATAATATAATTATTATTGTTATAATATCTTTTTTTAATTATATCTATCTATGAACGCTTCACACCACGTCAGTCTGGCCCCGTGCTAAGTACCTAAAGACAACGGAAATATATTTAATATTTTTATATTATGCATATATTTAAGATTTTTATTATATCATACACATATTTAATACACATCCAGACCCACATAGGAACATCGAAAACTTTTTGTTCCGTCGGCGGGATTCGAACCCGCGACCCCCGGCTTGAGCTACCAACACGCTCACTACTGAGCCACAGAGGTCTGTCTGAGGTCTGAGGTCTGATTGTCTGCAGAACAGTAATTTTATGAATCGTCTAAAATATAGAAGTTATAATAGACTTGAGAGCTTTTGAGAAGTATTAGAATTTATAATTTATAGGTCTATACACAGTCCTCTTAGTTTCATAAGTACGCGAAAATTATGACTAGCGCACTCATCATAAAAATTAAGTATATGGAAAATGTGGCCCTTTATAGTATCTTTTTAGTGCTAATGGGTTGATTATTTTCCGTCATATTAATTTACCTCTAAATCATTACTAGCTCTAGGCTTAGTAAGCACTTGTAATAATAGAATGACTCATACATTCATTGATCACTAAGTACTAGGTGTTGTATGTGATTATTCACATAAGCCGGAAATGCACAATGTTGCACATCGCGGATTATCTATGATGGCATGGTCAATTGTTTAATAATATACTTCTAAAGATGATAAAGTGTATTACATCCCGTCGAAGTGATATAAACTCTGATTCAATCTGGGGGCACGGGAGTACACCCGCCAAGATGAGCCAAGCGAAGCGCGCAAGGGCACTACCTACCTTTTCTCGAAACGTTTCGTCGTATTTTTGAACCCTCCTAACTTTGGTTTGAATAATGCCAGATAGTCGAAATTTTTAAGATATAATGATATGGGTACAGTTATTAAATGCGCAAATTTTGAATATCGTAGCTATTATACTTTAGATTTTATAGGTGTCCAAAAATCCAGAATTTGGTCACTTACTCACCGATCATCAAAACTGTTAGGGTACTTCCTGAAGTCTTAGAAAGCTGAAATTTGGTATGTAACATAATATTAATATTGAAACAACATAAAAATTATCAAACCCAACTTAACCTATATCCGTACCATTATAGAGCAAAATTAGGCAAAAATTTGTGTTTTTTGTATGGGAGCCCCCTTATTTTTTTATTTTATTTTAATATTATTATTAAATATTAAAGTAGACATATAAATAAGGACTTTGAGAAAAATTCAAGTACCTACCTGTTGCCATTATTGATATAGAGCAAAAAAGGCCAAAAAAATCACGTTTGTTGTATGGGAGCCCCCCTTAAATATAAATTTCATTTTGTTTTTAGTATTTTTTATTACGGCGGCAACAGATATACATAATCTGTGAAAATTTAAACTCTCTAGCTATTACCGTTCTTAAGTTACAGCCTGGAGACAGACAGACGGACAGACATCGAATTCTCAGTAATAGGGTCCCGTTTCTACCATATGGGTACGGAACCCTAAAAAATGAACTAAAAGAAAAAACAACGTACACCAGCTTACAAAAAGAAATGAAAGCCCACCAAAAACATTTTCATGTAAAAATGTTGCCAAGATGAGAACATAATATTATAGTTCGTCGTGTCAAAAAGTAGTGAGATCTCATGTAGAGCCAAGTTTCTAATCTTACATACTCAACCCTAAATCTAAAAACCTTAATTTTACCCTAAAGCGCGGCAAAATATTTGATAATAATATTATAATGTGTCAGCCGCACGAGAAGAATCTAAAAACTCTATACATTAGTCAAAATCGGTGGCTTGGCCATTTTGTTATTCGCCAGGGCTTTGAACTTAATATACAGTAACTAATGATAAATGGCCAGGCCACCGATTTGGCCAGGACACTCATCTTGGCAATATTTTTACATGAAAATGTTTTTGGTGGGATTTTATTTTTAAAGTTTATTCTTCTGATTTTCCGAAAGCCTATCACTAGACCTAATCGCAAGTTAATAATATCTATTAATACAATTTACAAAATTGATCCATTAACTGCATTACAGAAAACCTTAAGTGTAAGTTTACTGCTTTCTCATTTTAAGATAATCTTACATGGATAGTCACGCGTTCACGCCGTGGATGGTCACACAATAAGGAACGGAGTTAGGACAATGCATAGAACTTATGGCCCAAGAGCCAAAGACTTTCACAGTTCACAGTTTAACTGGAAACTCCATAGTTGCTGGTCATTCTTAACTCTATAGGGAAAAATTTCAGCTTTCATAAATTGACGAAAGCCTGGCTGTCGTTGGCTCTTACTAATAGAGTAAGAGCCAAGATTAGCTTTATAGCTCTTGTTAATAAGACGACAATTCATAAATAATATGATAAAACTGAAATTTGTCTGTGTTTAATAATAGTTTCTCTTCATGCTTATATTACTGGACCGATTTAGCATGGAGATTCTTTCAGTTTCGAGAAAGGACACAAGACTTTAGAAAGTAGTTAATAGTTGTATTGCCAAAAAGTACAAAGAATGTAAAAGTATGACCAACAAACTTTGTCGTAAGGAATTATATATTTCTATATTCTAAATAATATTATTATTCTACTGTAGAGTAAAGACCCAAGATATTCTGTTTAGCTCTACATATATTCCTTATTTTATTTCTACTTCAGCTCGTGTCCATTTTAATTGTGGTAGATGCATGTAGTCCTTTGAATAGTATTTAGAACACAATTAGGGAGCAGGAACATCAATCACATCACGCGATGCCACCATCAATAGTGTTCAATTATTCCACGAGTTCATTATTCACTGAAAATGGAAAGAAATTCACCGGCGCTCCAAATGTATATGTCATGTAAGCTAGACAAAATGCATTTACTGCTTAAATATTCAAGATTTGGGAGTTTAAAGGTTAGGTTATTATCGTTTATTCTTCAACATAATAATGCTAAGGCAAAGACGAAAATTAAAGGGAAAAGGTAGGCAGGCAGGCAAATGCGTTTTCTGCATGATTTCAAGATTTAGGAGTGTGGGTGGTTTAACGGTTACAAATTATGTATAATCTTACCACAAAAGATTTAAACATCTATTGAACAGTTGTTTTCAGACCATTTTGTACTGATTTTTTTTCTAATCAACTGTTCAACAGATGTTTAAATCTTTTGTAGTAAGACCGTTACCGTTTAACATTGCAATGTTCAATTCAAAGACGAAAATTAGAGGGAAAACTTATGGTAGGATGGTAGAGTCTGAGATTATGCAGTCTCCATCTGAAAAATTAAAGATTTGTGATTACATCATTGTGGTGCACGGTTTTATTATTTAAGACTTAAAATTAAAGGTAAGGAGAAGGTAAACCCTAATGGTGACCCTTACTCTACTAATGCAATGAATAAGTAGCAACGTAGGTACAAACGACATTCAAAGTAGTTAAACCGTACAACTTTGTAACCCTGATGACCGTGTGATGTTATTTAAATAAATGTGACAGGTGCAAGAGTTAACAGTTAGGTCATCTGATGACACCATGACGAATACAATCAGTTCACAATTCACATGTTTTTAATGTGTGTGATTTTGATAAAGGCCCTTACTCACTGAAGCCACTAGACTTCTAGAGTGACACAAAGAAGGCACCGGCAAGATCTTTGGTGCCGTTTATCTGCAGTTTCGGAGAGAAACGCATTTAATAATAATTAAGGGCCATCAATTCGTTGTAATCTATAGTAATTTCGGTAAAATCTCTGTGAAAATGGTGGAGACCCGTCGCCCAAACGCTGGCTCTAAATTATTTTCTGAGTTCCTTATTTTCAAAATGATGTCTTATTTTAGTCTTGCGTCATATGAACGACTGAAGCGGGGTGGAAACAGTATTTTTAAAATTACTCAAAAGTATGCTTCGAAACCAGACTGATATTAAACAGAAAATTCAAGAAAGTCCAGGGTATTTAGCCGAAAATCTTTCATTTTCGTTTCGTTATAGATTCGCCGATCAAAATGTATGGAATTGACATAAGACGAGTCGAACGTCAACGTCATATTAACGAACGCTTATGTCAATTCCATACACTTTCATCGGCGATTTTTTAGCGAAGCGAAAACGAAAAGATTTTGGCTCACCCCCCTGGACATTTAGCCGAAACTTTTTCGTTTTCGCTTCGTTATAGAATCGCCGATCAAAATTTATGGAATTGACATAGGACGAGTCGAACGTCAACGTCATATTAACGAACGCTTATGTCAATTCCATACATTTTCATCGGCGATTCTGTAATAAAGCGAAAACGAAAAGATTTTGGCTCACCCGCAAGGTGAAACTTTTGGCGACTATGGTGCGTTCGTATTTTCTGCTCGAAAAACCTTAGGGCCACCGTGCAATGAGCATAGGTCTTTACACAAGCTTCAATAAATCACAACTCACAAGTTTCCAATGGGCGTGATTTTGTTTCATGTTTATTTGTTTTGTGCGTAGTGTTTATAACTTTACCAACATCTGGTTAATGCCATAAGTCCCATGTCCCTGACCGGTTGACCTCAATCGTGCTCCTCTTTGTGAAGTAGGTTAAGCTTGGACTTGAGCTTACAAAATATTAGCTATGTTTTGGTATTTTTAACAGTTTTTGATTTTCTTAGTACTTAATGTTATGTTGAAGTTTTTTGATGAAGTGAATTTTAGATACGTCACGCAAAGTCTTCATGATCTTCATCACTTGTTTTGAGGAAAACTAGAAAAGTTGTGTAAAACCACTCTTGCATATTTATAATTTTGTTTCATGAAAGTCATCCTTATCTTTATGTTACTTACATAAAACTTACGTGGTAGAGCCATATTTCGGTACGAATGGGCCGGCTCGACCGGATAAATACCACGGGCTCTCAGAAAATCGGCGTGAAACAGCGCTTGCGCTGTGTTTCGCCGAGTGAGTGAGTTTACCGGAGGACCAATTCCCTACCCTTCCCTATTCCCTTCCTTACCTCCCCTACCCTGTAATCATATTCCCTCTTAAAAGCTCTTCTGATGTTGCGTGTGTCTAGGGGCGACGGAAGTTGCTTTCCATCAGGTGACCCGTTTGCTCGTTTGCCCCCTTATTTCATAATAATAATTATTATTTTATAATAACTAAACACTAAAGCTCATAATTTGCCCCCAAAAGCGGCCTCTTCTTTCAACCGTCTCTCACTTCCTGACTGATTTTGTATTCTATTCATATACGTTAATGGTAAGTCAAAGAGTTCGATCGGGGACGCGTGTGGATTAAATATTTGTTCATGCATGAACTACGTTAGGCATGCGCAGACGGGCGAGAAGGATATTTTATAATAGTATTTTAATTCATAAATTGTCTATGACTATTAAATTGTCCACGATTCTTCTCTCAAAGAAAAGTTTTTCTTCTACTAAAGCCTTGAGAAGACCAGAAACGCTTACATAATTACTTGTCTTGTTGCGAACGTCCGGTAGTTATTTACCATTAAGACAATCCGTTTGCTCGTTTCACCTGATCCTAAGACCTAAGAGACGATGCTTACGTCCAATTTGGATTACCAATTTCGGTAAAGTTAAATTATATTTAAGTATGGTGATCTGTCGCGGCCACTGGTAGTCGGTCTGCGCCGACAAGATGATGTAATAGAGAAGATTTACGACAGAACAATTGGACATGCTTCCTAAACTGCTGGACTAGAACGCTGACAATTAGCGGCGGACATGGAACATCTATGTTGCTGCCATCTACGGCAGTATACCATTAATCTTAAAATCTATCATGATCATCCTGGCCATAACGTATCTTGCAGGCAAAAATTGTACGATCGAAGAAATTGATTCATAGGCAGTTGACGGACCTACGTCATTTGTTCGGGATATTATGTCAATTCAATGTTCGCTGTAATCTGTACTAAACCCAGTCGGGTTTGAGTTTTGACATAGCACCACCAAATTGCGTAGGTCCGACACCTGCCTAGGAATCCACTTCTCTGATAGAACAATAATATATTGTGTTGTCTGTTACAAAATATTTTGTATACGAAAAGTCCTTTATTTTGAGGAAAATGCGGGCAAATCGTCTACACTCTAGGTATCGAACAAATTATAGTTTATCTCATAGGTACATTTTGACAGTATAAAAATTAAAAACTACCCTCAAAGTACATATATTCTCTATGTTAATTTTCCTCTGATTAAATTGAATGGTTAGTAAAATACAATTCTGCAATTATGATATTTTAGTATTTAATTAATATGACAGCTTACTACCTTACAGTAATTATGTAAATGATAAATAAATAAATAAATATTGTTTTATTTCTGAATAGATTTTAAGAAAATACTATCAGAACGTTGATATACTACGGTGCCTACCACCGGTTCGGGAACTAACCCTGCGAGAAGAACCGGCGTAAGAAACTCGCAGGGGATGAAGCTTGATTAACCCTTAATTTTAATTTAAATAGTTCTGAACTACTCAACTAATTCTGAAAACGATAAACTGCAGGCTGTTGTCACCAAGTTCTGTATAAGATAATATTAGTGTTAGAATAATTACGATCAACTTTTTTAAGAAAATACTAATGTACTGAACGAAAAACACTAATTTAGATCACACCCACTAAATGTCATTGAACTTCGAGTTTGTTTATGCTCCTACCATTTACATATTGAATCTTAGCTATAGATCTAAGATTGATCTCTTTCGACTAGTTTTTACATTTTTGGAAGTTGTTTTAGCCATAACTTATTATTATATACAATAAAATTGCATTAATTTTCTACGTGACTAATTTGTGTATTATTTTTATATTCAAAATCTTCATATTTGTTGTTATCTCAACACTCAATGTCATGATCATTATCATCTTTATCACATTCTTCTTCTACTTTCGTATTTCTAGGAAGAAATACGAAATTCATGTATGAGACATACACTTCCAAAAATTATAATTTTATTTTATGCTAATACCATAAATATGCAAAAGTGTGTATGATTGGCTCTAAAATCTTCGTGCGTACCGCTGAACCGATTTAGATAAAAGTAATGTAATCTACATTAAGGCGACGCCTTGATAATTTGGCTGTAGCGATATCGATTTTTCTCAGCAATGACTAAAGCTAAGAAATTAAAGTTCTTTGTCAGTATTCATCATCATGAATACTGAGTAATGTCTTTGAATTACCCATTATGCTATGGGTAATTCAAAGACGATGATCAACTTTTATAACACAGAATAATCAATCAAAAAGACCTCTGTAAAAAAAGGACTTCTATTTTGCCAACAGAGGAGACTGATTTAAACTTCCAAAATTTGTACATAAATTGGTTCAAGCATGCACTTTAATTTGCCCATAGCTTATATGAAGTGTATTTGTGGTTTTTAAATTACGCGACAAAAACCAATTTGTCGCTTACGCCCTTTCCATTTTTTGCTGTTCCATTGCTTGTTTTCATAGAAAACAAGCAATCTAAAACATATCCAACGCGATTTTTTACTTGAATGCGGCGTTACCTTAATGTAGATTACATTACTTTATTCATTACAATATGTAGAGTCCTTTTCCAAGACTCTTAATTAACATGTATTTATGAGTCTTGGAAAAGGATAGTTTTTATTGCGTTTTCCGTGCTATAAGCTGACTGCTGCTCAACAATGTATCTGGCAACATCTATTTTCCCATAATTTAAGTTGTATGGCATTTTACTCCCATTTTTCACTACCTACCCACATTACAGCACCGAGCACGCCCACGGCAGTAATTAATGAAGCGTGTCTATGATTGACACCGACATTTATTATTTAGAGAGCTCATATTTTATGAGGAATGCTTGGGGAGTTAAGGATATAATTGGTTTTATGTTTACTAGGAAATAGTGTTTTTGTCGGTTTTCTGTGGACGCTTTTTCCTGCTCTCAAGAAGAATAAGGAAATATTTGGTTCAGGCCTACTAACTCGGCTATTGGCCGCTTTTTCCTTGTTTAAATTTTTAGAAACTATAATAATTACGGTATATAATGATACCGCGTTGCATAATATCGTGTGATGTTACTTTAATGTCTCAAAGTAATATAAAAGGTTAGAATGATTAGAAGAAGTCGAGTGATCGACACTTAATATTTTATTTTAGTTTACTTAATATGTTATAATATTATAATTCATTTTTATACTTGAAAATAAGCCCCGAATTGTTTCATTTTCTGAAATTAGACATTACATTATATTTCTGAGAATTCGATCTGAGCAAAAACACGATATCTTAAAATTTTCTCAATAGAAAAAAATCACAAAGATGCATCTAATTTTCACGAATTTTTCATTTATTGCCATAACCGTGCATTGAACTAAGTTAATATTTTAACAGATTGTATAAAATTCTATCATTGAGAGATCGACCTAGCGGATTTTTAAAATGTTGTATATTTATCGAGTTATTGAGAAAAAACTAATTTGGCGATGAATCCGCGTCGTTCTTTTTCACCTGGCATATGAAAGACGGGCGTGAGTGTGAAGAGAGAAGGACGATGTTTGATTTTTTGGGTAAGTTGCCCTCTTAAATAACTTTTTCTTGAAACATCAATCAAATCTACGCACAATGACTCTCTAGTCTCAACATTGAAGAGACGTGTAATTTTACAGTACACTTTATCTAATATTTTATTCTGTTACTAATTATCCCGAATAATAAGATGTCACCATATTGTAATTGATTGCAATTCACATTTTACAATTACTTTTGATGCGTTGTATTTCTTAATTATTATTACCAGCTAAGGTAAAGGACAGGTACCACATAATTTGACATACAATAACATGGATCCGGAAATATATTGTTCAGAGGTCGTCGAAGTGGGTTACCATCGATCCACACCATTACGAAGTTTTCTACCACCTACCATTAATTTCTGGTGGATTATTTATAGCGGTGGGGTAATAAAGAACGTAATTTCCTTATGGGTTTTATGATATTGTTTTACGTTTGTATAACGAACGGTTCTATGAAAATATCTAAATAGTAAATTACTATAATTTAGTGGTCACACTAGGTACACTATAAGTATTCGGTGGTCACTAAAGTTATTTATGTGTTCAATGAATAACATTCTTTATTTTCTTTTGAAATTAAAGCGACGATCAATGATACTTTATATATTTAAGTGTCTAAAGTCTAAACACACTATGCCGAATTTCCGCGGCGAAAGTTCGGCTTGATTCCGCCTGCAATGTATTATATTTTAAATTACCCATAACACACCATGCCGAAATTCCGTCGCGTTAATTGTATGCGTTTGACATTGCTGACGACATCATGCGGAATTTCCGCCGCGGAAATTCGGCATAGTGTGTTTAGACATGTCTTAATTTTCAAGTAACAGAACCCTATATGCGCCGCGATCCAGAAACGCGCTATCAAAGTTTTCTGAGTTCGTAACTTACTCCAACTGACAATCAGATACATTATCATGTTACTGTTGTTGTTTATTTTATGTAGATTTTTAAGGCACTAGACCAGAGGTTCCCAAATCTATTTTGTCTAATGCCCACTTTGAGAACAAAATTATGTTTTAGCGCCCCCCATTTTTTGCAATTTAAAATTCATCCAGACTAAATGAAATTACAAATCACCCCCTAAGCCTCTACACAACACCCCCACTTTTTGTTCCAGGTCCCACACCGCCCCCTTTAGACCTTCAGCGCCCACAAGAGGGCGTTATCGCCCACTTTGGGAAAGGCTGCACTAGGCTTTGTGCTAACGTCGCCATGACTCAGATTGCTTGGACTCCATTTGGGACTCCTCATATCCCACAAAAATTTTCTTTATTCATCGTCTTGCAAAACTCTCATAATATGAACTTCTAGATTCGTTTCGCATGATATCACACGACTCACGAGGAGCTAAAATTAAATCGCACCAATTAAGCAATTGTAGTTTGAGACTTCAGTTTATTAAGGCCAATGTCGGGCAAATTGTCATCTTCACATGCATTAATGGCGCCATTTCTGGGCAGGGCCCCCGCTACCATATGTGCAATGTGTGCAATGCACACGGGCGCCATCCTCTAGGGGCGCCAAATTGCCATCTTTAGGGGCGCCAACACCAAGGATCCAAAAAATTTGCCTAAAGGGGCGCCAAAATCCTTTTTTTGCACACAGGCGCCAGTAGCTCTTACGGAGGCCCTGTTTCTGGGCCAAGTATACTAAATACATTCCTTCTTTATTTAGGGAAATGCCTATTCCTCTTGACTTGGTTGACTTTTCATTGACATGAGAAATCATGTTTCTTTACAACCAGTAAAAACTTTTGTGGAAGTACTGGTAGAACGGATGAGCGCCATGACAGGCCAGTTATGAGATAAGGCACAGGACTACTTTTTTACATGCACATTGCCCATCCGACGCATAGATCGTCAGCTATCTTGTCAGATTCTCAGCCTTCAAATTGCAATTACCTGTTTAGAAACAACACTTTTTGTTGTTCCAACGCGATAATCCGGTGAGTCAAAAGCCAAGCTCTAAGCCTCTGGACCACAGATCTTTCAAAGACTTTATTAAGCTGGACATTATCTGTGTATACCTATTGGCTATAACCTAATACTAAGTTGACCTTAATTAAGCCAATCAGGTACATGTTTTCCCTATAAAAGGGACATTTGAAGAAAAATCTGGTTTTCCGTCTTATCGGAAACTTACATTTGCTCTGTTTCACTGCGGGCTGTTTCACAACTTACCGATAAGTGCCGAATAGGCTATCTACAACTTTTCTGACAAATACTCCATTCTCCCTACTCCATCTGTCAGATTAGTTGTGGATAGCCTATCCGGTATTATATTTTATGAGTGGTGAAACAGGCCCTTAGTGTAATTGCTGTAATAAACTATTACAGTAGAGGTAATTAACAGTTGAGTTAGTACCATAAAGTTAATATACCTAGCGGAATAGAGAAACAAAGGCCTGAGCAAGGGAGATGTCACTATCAGTAACACTGCGTGGTAAAAAGAGACGTGTGATACATGACAGCAGCACTCTTTTTTTGACGTCCAGTCAGCACGTGCCGCATGTTGACAATTTAATCTCATAGAATTCATGTTCAATCATGCTTGTGTAAGTGTATACGTACTTACACATATTTTTCACTCAGATGAAAACCAATTTTGGTTACGTTTGACAGCTCGAGATTGTTCCTCTATTCCGCTAGGTATATTAACTTTATGGTTAGTATCTAGTGCAGTCACAGTTCGCGCAATTGAAAATAGAACACTATTCAGTGTGGAAGTCCGATAATATCACATAATGCACGAGATGTGTCAACGCGATGACATTGCCGACCCAAGGCCGTGCCACTTTACCTGAACATCCGATGTATACGTGCACATTATGACGGCTCGCAACATAGCAGCATTTTCTATACATGTTTTATACGCGGTCATATAAATTCTATGGTAATGCGGCTGACAGCGCTGCGCTCCCTCGTAGTGTCCGTGTACCTTAACACATATAGTGTGTTTAAAGTTATTTTGCATGTAAAAGGCCTTATGCCGTCGAGTGAAGGATTACTCTAATAGAAACTGCAAGGTACTTTTCCTCTGAACTGAGTACTGACTGTAGAATTGTACATACACAGTTTATAATTACAGAATATTTAATCTTATCGATTGAACTATAAGCAACTAATTGTAACCGGTCGATATATAGAAAGTACATTCAAAACCACCATTTAGACGACAGTTCTCAGCTCAGTCAGTTCGGAACTGATGCCAATCAGTTCAGTCAATCAATCTAAGACTGACTAATGATGGCTGAAAAGTACAGAATAAAGAAATACATAATCAGTCCATCAATCAACCTTTAGGTTAGGTTAGGTTACTTATTATTTTATGATTTTCCTATCATTCTGACCAAACTGATGGACTGGGCCTAGAGACAAGTGTCAAGCGATTATCGCCAACAAAATTCACTAGCGAAGCGATGACTTATGTCAAGTCGCATACATTTTGTTGGCGTTTACGATAATCGCTTGCCACTTATCTAGTAGGGATGAACTGACGACAGACTGGCCGTGTAACCACGTTGTCTTACGGTTTCCGGCTTTATTCAGTGGTCTCTTTTAACATATAAAATGTATACCATCAATAAGTATCGACACAGTAGTTATTAATTAATAAGTTTATAATTATTATAGTAGTAAAACATCCTGTCTAAATACATGCGCTTGGCTACCTCAAGTTCAGCTGACACAGTAAGATTTGCGGGGCTAAAATGGTCGCTTTGGAGAATCATATCGTCAATCATAATATATTTTTTTTTAATTGCAAAATGCAAGTCTGCTTGCAATTCATGTCTAGTAATTTGTACTAATTTGACATTTGTCCGTTTGTTTTGACAATTCATTTGCTGAATTGATTGAGAGGAATTGCTAATTGTGACCATTTTAGCCCCGCGGATCTGTTAATGACGGCTAGTCTCTCTCTCTCTCTCTCTCTGATCGCATCTAGTTTCTACCAATGTCCTGGGCGGGCTCCCGAGTCCCGCCCCGCTCACTCCACTCCGCAAGGGTATTTGTCGGTCACCCCAACAAAGAGACCGGAGATCCTTTATAATTTTTTCGTTTAAGGGCCTGTTTCACCATTTACTGATAAGTATACTCTATCTGTCAAATAAGTTGTGGATAGCGAAGTGGTGAAACAGGCCCTCAATCTTAAAATTGTGCTTGGCCTATACGTCACAGAAGTCAAAAGTCATGACTATCATAACGAGCGATCTCCGCCCACGACTGTAGTAACAGAACCACGTCACACCTACTATTGGGCTCAGTTGACATAGATAAACATTTCTATGGGCCGCTGTCCTATTTACGCCATCTGTACATTAAACACCATGGTTTATGGTGTACCTAATTTTAGCTTGCGGTGTGTCGTGGCTTTCTTCCGGTATTCATATTTCACGAATCTTTATTTTGTAAGTCAATTAGTCTTAAAACTTTTGCAGCATTAATGGCGATACGAGTTTCACAAAGATCGTAATAAAACTTTTAAAGTATTTAGAAACCTGGAGTAGGCATGAAAAATAATCAAAAGTAAAAGCCATTAGGCATTATGTACTTAATCCAGATAATTTAAATATATATATTTTTTTTATGAAATAACCCTTTATTTTAAAGTACTGTCAAAGTATTTTTTATTTTTATGAAATAACCCCTATTCCCTTTCCTACTCTCCCCTATTACCCTATTCCCTCTTAAAAGGCCGGCACTGCACCTGCAGCTCTTCTGGTGCCGCGAGTGTCCATGGGCGACGGAAGTTGCTTTCCATCAGGTGACCCGTTGCCAGGGGGCAAATGAGCAAACGGGGGTAATAGGGGAGGGTAGGGAAGGGAATAGGGGAGGGTATGGAAGGGAAAAGAGTAGGGGATTGGGCCTCCGGTAAACTCACTCACTCGGCGAAACAAGGCGCAAGCGCTGTTTCACGCCAGTTTTCTGTGAGTCCGTGGTATTTCTCCGGTCGAGCCGGCCCATTCGTGCCGAAGCATGGCTCTCCGACTTCACATATACGAATGTATTGGCACCTAATTCATGAAACCTAGTAGTTTTACAGTTCACTCCTTATCTAGGTCTACATCTTTATATCTCATGGGTCATATTTCTTGAATATGTGGAAACAAAACATAATCGGAGTGCACCTCTACGTACAAAAGTGTACTGTCAAAGTATTTTCTTACACCTCTAGGTATACCTTATACCCAGCTCTGGATTTATGTATAGGCCTTGGCCTATGGGGGGCAGCGTCCTATGACGTCCTAGGGGGACGACAACGTCAACGTAGCCTATACCACAGAATAGATAATAGTACAAGTACCTACACTCGTAATTTAAAAAGATAAAACCGACTTCAAAATTGTAGGTAATTAAGAATTAAAATTCCGTATCTCAAAAACTACTGAACTGATTTTAATGAAACTTGCAGTATTCCCTAAATTGAACCATATCTAGTACCGTTGTGTAGTTCCGGAGATATGCGAACACAAACATAAAAATACATACATACGTATAATGTATATATACATACAAACGTATACACTTTTGAAATTTGGCACATTTATCCAGACGCTGTTGTAGACTAACATATTTATTACCTATACGAAAACTGGGCAGTTCTGCAAAATTTTACATACATACGCGTCAAATCGATAACCTCCGTTTATCCGTATATAAATATATAAATACGGCCCTGCTTGTACCCATAATATCAGCTCTATTCATCACGTTTTTACTTTTCAGATCTTCGGCATAGTCATAATATCAGCAGCATGCGTGGACATGGGTATGATCAAGGGTTTCGCGGGCATGGAGGCGAGCGGCCATGAGACCGACGTGGTGCTCATCGTGATCGGCGTATTCATCATCATCGTCGCCGGCTTCGGCTGCTTCGGCGCGTGGAAGGAGAGCCCTAAGCTGCTGTATATTGTGAGTACAAATAATTAATAACAGTTATAATTGATGGCAAGCGTCCACGATACTGACCTGGTCCTCATCGTGATATAAAAGGAGACTTATAAAGATTGAACCGAGGATTTTTTTAATTACAAGCTCCACTGTCGCCAATTTGTGTTATAGGCAGGTACAAAATTAGCTATATGTAACGTTTAAAATGTTTTTATGTCAAGCATTCCTTTTTCCAAATAATGTTAAGAGAAGTAACGAGAGAGATAACATGATATCCCATCAAGGATAATATAGTTTAAACTAAACTGGGATATCTGGGCCTCGTGCTCCAAATATCCAAATTTCTTTTCAATTACAAGCATTTTATTTTTCTAATTAGCCTAGGATCTAGGCAGCAAAGTATGACCTACGTCAGAGTTTCTATTTCTCGTGACTGGACTCCATAATTTATAGTAACCTGAATTTGAATCAAGATCTTAGATGTGCGTGAAAGCTGGCCATTATTCCACTGAAATGGTCCGCTACTTAAGATTTTTTGCGCCGCAATGAAATTTGTATCCATGGGCATTTACTATTTAGGAATTGACCTTTTGCCTACCTTTTGCCTTATAAAAATGAACTGTAAGTTGCTACAAGTAGATGAAAAAATAAAATTACATTTTTATATTTTACGTGAAATTACTACTTTCCTACATAAATTCCACCATTTTTCAGTCAGTTTCATTTATTACATCTTTGTAGTCGTAGTCATTAGCATAAATTCTGTAAGCCATATTTAAAAAAAGGTGATATCAAAACATGAAGAGAAAAGCTTTGCCCTAAATCACTTACATTTTAAGCCTTTCAACACACAAAAGAAAACACTTCAACATAAAAAATAAACTAATATCTTACTTTCTTTCGGAACATTATTAATAATCTTCTAATGGAATGCACTCATCTTACTGCTAACATAGACTTAAGGAAAGTATAATATTTTCCTTAGTGTATGCTTCTAATAATAACTTGTACTACGTCATTAAACCTTATAATATGTTTTTTTTGTTACTCCTAAGTTAAAAATTTTCATCTTGTTGTATATTTTATAGATAAATAAATAAATTTTCAGTTCGCTGGCTGCCTGATCATCATAATCCTGTTGGAGCTGTCCGTGGGTATCGCAGCTGCTGCCCTTCGACCCCAGATCGAGGGTACCCTGAAGACCCAGCTACGAGCCTCCTTCATCAAGAACAAGTCCACCAAGGAAGAGGACTCCACCTACCGCGAGTTCTGGGATCGTATCCAGAGTAATGTAAGTCTATATGAGAATAATTCAGACGTAGTAGACTTAAGGGCCTGTTTCACCACTTTCTGATAATGTGGCGAATAGGCAATTCACAACTTATTAGACAGATTCTCCATATATATAACCTATCCGGCACTTATCAGGAAGTAGTGAAACAGGCCCTTAGATAGGATTTTAACCTTAGAGAGGTTGCCAGGCGTCCGGATAAAGCAGGACACAGTCAGGCTTTTTGATTGCTTGTCCGGCCAAAATTAAGAGGAGTCCAGCTTTTGTAGAGCTTTGAATCGATAATTTTATATGAAAATCTACCTTTTTTAGAAGGTTTTACACCTAATAAAATGTAAAATTGTATGTAAAATTGTTTTTAATAAAACAGAAAATTAACCTACCTATTCCTACACGAGTTCAGATTCTAAGTACTCGATAGTAGGACTTATTTGTACAAATGTCCGGCCAAGCTGGCTCCTTTGTCCGGCTTTTTGGCTAAGCGACCTGTTAACCCTACCCTTAGAAGTAGATTTATATGTAGAGTCTGTCTGAATGCTAATGATGCTAGACAAGAATTTAGAGTAATGTTATGAATGAGATTGTGTGTTCGTCTGTTAGCTCATGATACATTTTAGATGGGTATAAAATTATATTTAACCTGTTACCTGAGTCAAAATGACATGAGAAATCTAAAAATATATGTTATCCAGACGCAAAACACATGAATAATAATTAGTGTTAGTTTTTTATATATTCGGTTTTTGCTTCAAACTTTATTTGGCTACAAAGCCATTGCTTTTGAATATGATGTAGTCAAAAAGTCTACTTATGTAACTTAATTCGATAAGCTACGGATAGATGGCGCTGAGTAATATCCACATCGCGCTATCCCTTTAACGCTACTCATATTTTTTCTTTCCCAACTTGCGACAGAATTATTACAAGCCACTTAAAGAACAAAATCCCTTCCAGCTGGAGTGCTGCGGTGTTACCGGTCCTGACAACTACGTGGCTTCGGAACCCCGTCTCAACCCGTCTTTCAGTTGCTGCCCGTCCGACGGCACCGACCGAGCTGATGAAATCAAGCGCTCCGACTGCATCTCCCTGTCCAAGTACTATCAGGAGGGCTGCGAGGATAAAGTCCTAAGCACCGTGCACAGCGCAGGGTTGACTGTCATCGTGTGCGGGATACTGTTCTGCTTCTTAGAGGTGAGATACTGCTACAATAAATACTTTATTGTGAATTTTAAAGATTAGTTAAGGGGGATAGGAGCCAACTGACGTTTCATGTTTTGCGGCAAACCGATAGATGGCGCTAGATATTATGCAGTCTTCGATCTTGATAATTTTCAGAAATAATGTGAAGATTAACGTGTTAAACTCGGCATACAAAGTATAATTAATAGAGAGACCATTGTTCACGTCTTAATCAATGATTTTTTTTAATCTTTGTATTTTTTTATTTGAGCTTATTCAATAATGTATTCATTATTGAATAAACAAAGATTATATTATATTGTCGAGTCAACTAATCTTGATACTTTAAAATATTATGAAAGATCCCGCAAAGTGAATGGGTCGGAGTGAACTTTTTCTTCTAGCTAAAGATATTCTCTTATTTCTTTTTCAGGTGGCAGGCATCGTGTTAGCGCTATGGCTGGCCCACTCAATAAAGACGCACGGCAAGACTCGGGAGACCGCTTAATACTTTCACATCTTCTTCACACTCCCAGCTCTGGATTTATGTATAGGCAGTATAGGCCATGGCCTATGGGCGGCCTATGGTGTCCAAGGGGGGACGGCAGCGTCCTAGGATAGCAGCAGAGTTCGTACATAGGAGCTGCTAAGTATCTGGCCTATACTCATAAAAATATAAATCCCGCCCTGCACACTCCTGATACGTAAATATTCGAAGTATTTCTAAGTGCGAGCTCTGATTGGCTTGAATGATCTGAGTAAATAAGAATGAAGTTAGACTAAAGTAGCTTCGGATGCACTTATAGGTAATAATTGAATGTTATTTTTTTTTTAATTTTACAAATCGAATTTATTTACCTTGTATTTGACAAACTTAGAAGCTAACTTGCTGGATGCAGCTTGTATCACAATTAAGAGGAATATACCCATATCCATACATCCATAAAAAGTGTTAAATTATAGTCGTAATATCTCTATAATTATATCCCTACTTTTCCTTCGTTCCATTCACCTCTTTGAGGTATAATGTATCAATTTAAATATTTTACTTATATTCTTTCTACAATTTTTTGCTATATTATATGTAAAGCATACTAAATCGGTATGAAACCATTGATATTATGTAAGCGTAGTAATTTGTATTAATAGTCCAAGAGCACATAACTTATTAAATCACGTTTGTTTCAAAATGGTATTGATGATTTTATATTAAGTATAATATATTTGTTAGAGTTGTATTTAGGTACATTTTACGTTTAAAACTATCAAGTTATTAAAACACTATGTTGAATGAAATTCACATTTTTTATTATAAAGCATTTTTGTTATAGGATTAGGTATAGCAAAAGGTAAAAAAAATGCATTTTTTGTTATTTTTAGTTTTAAGTGCATAAATACGCTTGTGTTTTAACGCTATAATATTTTGTAAGTTACCGTAATATTAATGTAGCTTTTAAGTTTTGTATTATAAAGCATTTACTAGTCATTTAACCAATCATTACAACTCATTTAGCTGTATTATTTATTTATAATTAAGATATGCAGCCTTATAAAAACTATTTCATTTTAAGATTAAGAATTATTCATAACTTTTTAAAAACTCCTTCGTGTTTTTAAGGCCTTGTTTTGAGTACTTACGTAAGTTCGTTTTATATTTTTATTACAGCAAACCTGCAATTTATAAAATAAAACTTCAGATTCATTTATAAATTTATTAGAGTGAAAATATAAATGTTGCCTTCTTAAATAAATATCTGTGTTCGATATTTGTGTTTTATTAGATATTGCTGTCTTATTTCTTAATGTTGGATTACATTATAGGAAACGTGCATAAACTAGATGGCAGCAAATGTCAAATAAAATGATCAACTGCAAGTTTATTAAGAGGATTCCACACCGCCCTTTTTTCCATACAAACGTTGTCCCCTGTTTCCTCCCTGGATAATGCTAGTAGAGTTATAATTTTTTTCCTGAATATCTACGGCCACTAATACAATGTCCCTATGTTTTCTTTTTTTTCATAATTTAATTATTAAGTAAATAAGATATGAACGTTCAAAAACCCAAAAAAATGGCCAGATTTTCCACTGTGTTCAAACGTCCAGAAAACAGATTTGGCTAGATTATACAAAAAAAGCAAAACATAGGAACACAGCTCAAGCCTTTTTTTAATCTTTAATGAAAAAAGTACTTAAATCGGTTAAGTTTTGGAGAAGGAATCAGGGGACAATGAATCGTTGATTTTCTGGATTTTCTGCAGTTGTCTCTATCGCGTTCTGCGGTATAGGCTTGAGGTAAGGGAGACAGCTATAGATATTACACGTACTTTTTTTTCATTTCTCTAGCCCCTGTTGTATCCTCTTAAGTGCAGCACCTTTGTCGCGCACGTTCCCTATACATTTTTATAAAACAAGCATAGCTACATAAATTATATTACACATTCATAACGTTTAGAACTGAAATTGAGTAAGAAATGACTTACTTTTTGATAGAAAGATTTTTTTACACTCGATACAAAACAACATTTATGCACATTAAGGATTGGACCCTTTTCTCTTCGACTCAGCTGTTTTAACTTATTCATAGCAAAAAATAGCATTAATAATACTGCAATTATTATAAAAATAAAAACACTACATTATATCACAGAAATTAGCTCGGTTTTTAATAATATGCTAGTTGCTCTGAAACATGTAAAAAAATTAAGAATAGAAAAATGATCGCGAGCTCCTCAACTAAGAATTATATGTGCGCGAGGTTAGGGTTATTATTTGTATATTGTCGCTATTATATTGTATATCATCGCTACTATATTTTGATACGGAAATAATATTGTGAGCTTATTAAATAGTTTAAAAGTAAAATATACCCTGTTCGTAAAGATAATTGAGAAGACCTTTCTCAGATATGTCTCAAAGAATTTAGTATACTTACCAAAGTTTTTCATCAATAAAGAACATAGGTTTAGTAGTGAATTATAGTAACTGTATCGTTTTATGATAGCTTGTGCAAAAAATAACTCTTTTTGAAAAAAGATTGATTGAGTTATAAGCTTCTGAATCGAAATAATGGTAGTTTGTGTTTAAAATATTTATGTGGAATTTGAAATAGGTACTTTGTACTCCTATAGCTTTGTCCACACTGTGACTTTTCTGTTCGTCAAGGGCATGCGTTATAGCGCAGTCAACAGCGAATGTGAGGCATGCCCGCGACGCATGCCCTCTGACCGTATCCAAAAAACAAAAATGACAATGTTGGCGTTGCGTTCGTTGACGCATTCAATATAGGCTTCTCGTTGTCTTTGTACTCAAGTTTCTTAAGGCGAGGATAAACCCCAATTTGTTATTCCGTGACTCCCGGTTTACCTAGTTCCTATATAATAACGAAGTGTTATTTGAAAAAAAACATGAAAAATAGTGAAGATCCGCCCAAATAACTACAGTTTTATGCTAAGCTAAAATGAATCTTATTTCGCTTGGTCTTTGGTTGTGTGAAAGGATATCGTTTTGGATTGAGATTAATCCCCGCCTTAACACAACTTGGATTTTTTTTCAAGGTTTCAATTGGACTTTATTAAATTCCTAAGAATATTTAAAGCGCAAAGTACGTTGAAGTGAACACAATATTTACTTAATACTTTTTCTTATAAAACTACACACGCTTCAAGCATTAACAATTTCATGTAAAGCATACACATACAAAAATATTTCAACTTTTATAACGTTGACACGTACACATACTTATACAATTTAATTCAATTACATTCAATAATATTATCTTACTACAGCGAATAGTACAGAATTAATAATAATAAAATAGAAATATACTTATACTAAAAGGTACCAATTTAATAAATAATGAGTTTGGTACCTCATATTCTTTTTTCACGATTTATCTGTTTTCAACACACAGATATTGTTTATATTTTTTTGACAGAAAATATTTCATTTGTGTACTTTACATAAAGTTAAAAGGCCTTAGCAAGCGAGATGTCACTATCAGTAACTCTGCGTGGTAAAAAGAGATGTGTGATACATGACAGCAGCACTCTTTTTTCAACGTCCAGTCGGCGCGTGCCGCACGTTGACAATTTAATGTCATAGAATTCATGTTCAATCATGATTGTGTAAGTGTATACGTTCACATATTTTTCACACAGATGAAAATCAATTTTGGTTTCGTTTGACAGCTCGAGATTGTTGCTCTATTCCTCTAGGTATATTAACTTTATGACTTTAGTACCGGGGGATATGTCATATTGTTATACTGTGGTACCGGATTGATTGATGACTACTCGTATTTCTATTTCATCATTATCAGTTCTATAGGGATTTCTAAGTGACTAGTGTAACATGAACACGACATACAGCACACGTGTATTAAATGCTTTAACAAGTAATGCTTCATTAACACACTAGACATTCTAGACAAGCACTGCTTGACAAGTAGCTTGGCTAGTGTGTGCAAGCGCCATAAAGCTAAGATTCGAAGTGAGCTTGTAGGTTTTGTTGCAGTTTCCTTCTCTCGTTCCGCACTGACTTCGCCATCCACAAAGCCAACACGATGCATACAATCTGGAATCAAAACAAATGTATCCACATCCGAACTGTATAGAATTCTCGCTTCTGGAAGTCGGTTAAAACACGAGTACCTCTCTAGGAGTATCTTGAGTAATGCGTATGACCACTACAAAGACAAAATAATATAGACTAGATGACGCAAATCCGTTGCTTCAAAATTTGTTTAACGCGCGGGAACCGTAAATTTTTCCGGTATAAAAAGTATATACTATGTTCTTTCTCGGGGTTCAAAGTATCCCCCTACTAATTATTAGTGAGACTTACCTCCAATAACGTGAAAATCACTCCATTCGATATAAAGATATTTCCCTTCAGCGCTTTCTTTTGCCTCAACACCTCTTCACAGCCGTGCGTGTAGTATGACTTGTCTGCCAGGCACGTGGCATGGAGGTGACGCCTGGCACCCCCCTCCCGCAGCGGGTGGGCCTTGGCGCAGCACGAGGGGGGGATGTCCCTGTGAACGATTTCGTAGTCCTGTGGACCGTCGACGCCGCAGCATTGGTTCTGGAGAGGGAATGTCAGGTTGGAATAGTGTGTCTTTACTGCTTTTGAAGTTGTATGTTTATAGTTTTTAGGGTTCCGTAGCCAAATGGCAAAAACGGAACCCTTATAGATTCGTCATGTCTGTCTGTCTGTCTGTCTGTCTGTCTGTCTGTCTGTCCGTCCGTATGTCACAGCCACTTTTCTCCGAAACTATAAGAGCTATACTATTGAAACTTGGTAAGTAGATGTAGTCTGTGAACCGCTTGAAGATTTTGATACAAAAATGGAAAAATTATTAAAAATTTTAGGGGTCCCCAAATATACAACTGGAACAAAAAAAAATTTCGTCTAATCTATGCGTGTGGGGTATCTATGGATAGGTCTTTAAAAGTTATAAGGAGGTTTCTTACATCATTTTTTTTTAACCTGAATAGTTTGCGAGAGAGACTCTTCCAAAGTGGTAAAATGTGTGTCTTCCCCCCCTCTAACTTCTAAAGTAGGGGCATGATAAGTCTAAAAAAAATATATGATGTACATTACTACAAAAACTACCAACGAAAATTGGTTCGAACGAGATCTAGCCAGTAGTTTTTTTGTATACGTCATAAATAATAAACCTTAATTTAATTTTCATTAAATCAACTGAAATATGAAAATAAATCAAAAACCTCTTAATTTCATAAAAATATACCTTATTGCTACTGCGGAACCCTTCATGGGCTAGTCCAACTCGCACTTGGCCGGTTTTATTTTGTTCTTCATAAGTAAGTCGGTGTCTTTTAAATATATTTGATATAGGAGGACGAGTATGTTACTTGACAGCGCAGGAAACATTAATAGTTCCGGTGCTGATGTATGACGAATCGGCTGTTGGGAACTATGTGTATCTGTTTCAATCTAGTATTTTCCGCTCAATACTGTATCAACGTTCAACAACCTCTGCGGCTCAGTTGATTAGCTATTGGTAGCTCAAGCCGGGGGTCGCGGGTTTGAATCCCGCCGACAGAACAAAAAGTTTTCAAAGTTCCTGGGTCATGGATGTGTATTAAATATGTGTGTAGTATAATAAAAATCTTAAATAGTATAAAATTATTAAATATATTTCCGTTGTCTGGTACCCGTAACACAAGGTTAGCACAGGGCCAGACTGACGTGGTGTGAAGCGTCCAGAGGATTCCACACCGCCATTTTTTCCATACAAACGCTGTCCCCTGTTTCCTCCCTGGATAATGCAAGTAGAGTTATAATTTTTTTCCTGAATATCTACGGCCACTAATACAATGTCCCTATGTTTTCTTTTTTTTCATAATTTAATTATTAAATAAGATATGAACGTTCAAAAACCCAAAAAAATGGCCAGATTTTCCACTGTGTTCAAACGTCCAGAAAACAGATTTGGATAGATTATACAAAAAAAGCAAAACATAGGAACACAGCTGAAGCCTTTTTTTAATCTTTAATGAAAAAAGTACTTAAATCGGTTAAGTTTTGGAGAAGGAATCAGGGGACAACGAATCGTTGATTTTCTGGATTTTCTGCAGTTGTCTCTATCGCGTTCTGCGGTATAGGCTTGAGGTAAGGGAGACAGCTATAGATATTACACGTACTTTTTTTTCATTTCTCTAGCCGCTGTGGTATCCTCTTAATGTAAAAGCGCTGAGCAAGGCCTCACTTATCGGGCGCGTTGAGTCCAACATCACAAGGCATCTTTCATGAAAGTGGCACCATACCGACGCATCACGCACTAAACTCGGAACGGAAGGAACGGAGCGATGTAGCTTGAAGCTTCACTTTTATTGCACACATTTTCCTCTAAGGTTGAAATTAATTCATCAAAGCCAATCCTCACCTCAGACTGCAGATTATCCCAGAACACCTGCGGCTGCTGACCGTCCTCAGTGGAGTTCCTGTAGAACTGAACACGGAGCTCCCCCCCGCCGACCCACGCGCTTAGCACCGCGCCCCCCACACCCACCACCACTTCCACAGACACCAGGAATATCAGGAAACACGCGTACTGGAAGTGGGAAAAGAGAGATGTAAAGAATGCATGACGCTCGATTAAAGAATTGATGGTTTCCACACAATATTATGACGGGGCAAGGAGCTGCAATATTTTTACATATATAATAATAAATAAAATAAAAAAGCCTTTATTTCATAGACGATTATTACACTAAGAATAAAAAAAACTAAATATGTAGGAATTAAACTAATTATTAATCATCCAGAACCCCTCCGCGGGTGAAGGCCTCCTCCAGAGATGCCCACTTTTCTCTGTCTTGGGCTATGTTTGTCCATCGTGGCCCGGCTATAGATTTAATATCGTCTGCCCATCTTTTAAGCGGTCTGCCTCTGTTACGCTTACCGAGCGGGCCATTCCATCGTGTCACTCTTATGGTCCAACGTTCATCCGACAATCTGGCTACATGGCCGGCCCACTTCCATTTTAATTTATGAGCGTAGCACAAAGCATCCGTTGCTTTTGTTTCCTCTCTTATTTTTGTATGTCTAATTTTTTCAATTCTTCTTATCTTTAACATGCTTCTTTCCATGCCTCGTTGGCATGTAATAATTTTTCTCTTTACTTTAGCTGTGTATTTCCATGTCTGGCAACCGTAAGTTAGACACGGTAGCAGGCAGCTCGTCATGGTTTTTGTTTTTATGCTAACTGGTAAGATACTTTTGAAAACCTCTTTGAGACTCCAGTATTTATTCCAGGTCAGTTGAATACGTCGCTCTACTTCTGAATAGTTGCTGCCTTTTCCGAAACTGATCTGTTTTCCTAAGTAAACATATTTATTTGTGTACTTGAGTGCTTCGTTGTCTATTTTTATTATTTTCTCCAAGCTATTAGTCAAGATCATTGTTTTGGATAAATTCATCTCTAAGCCCACCTCTCTACCCACTACATTAAGAGATTCTATCATGCCTTGTAGTTCAGATACTGACTCAGATAGAAGAGCCAAGTCGTCGGCAAAGCGAAGGTGGCTTAGGTATTTTCCGTCTATATAGAGTCCTGTAGTTTTCCAATCCAATTTTCTTATGATCGATTCTAGGATGGATATGAACAATTTGGGAGAGATCGGATCGCCTTGTCTTACGCCGCGCTTTATGGGGAAGTTCAGACCGACTCTGTCCAGTTTTACTCTGCCAATGTTGTTGTCATATAAACTTTTTATAACATTTATGTAGCCTATCTCTACTCCTTGCTCTATCAGCGCTTTCCAGATACTTCTATGTGAAACTGTGTCAAAAGCTTTTTTGTAGTCAATAAAAGCTACATATAGAGTTCTCTGTCTCTCTTGGTATTTTTCAATTATTTGCTCCAGGGTGTATATGTGGTCGATAGTAGAAAAACTCTTTCTAAAACCTGCCTGTTCCACCGGTTGTTCACTTTCAAGGGTAGCGCTTATTCTTTGGTTGAGTAGAGAAGAGAACAGCTTGTATAAGCAAGGGAGTAGGCTTATAGGTCGATAGTTTGCTATGTCGTATGGGTCTCCTTTTTTATAGATAAGAATTATATTTGATACCGACCATTGTGATGGGATTTGAGAACTCTCCAAAATTCTGTTGAAAAGGTTAGTGAGGGGTAGAGCAAGTACCGATTTGGCCGTTTTTATTGCTATGTTGGTTATATTATCCGAGCCTGGGCATTTGTCCGATTTTAATTTCTCTATCGCTTGAACAGTCTCTGTTATATGAAATGGTGTGATTTCTTTAGAATACGCGCTAGACCAGTCAATGTCGTCCGCATCGTAGATAACGCGTTCTTGGGCGCTGTAGAGTTCTTTGTAGAAGTCTGTTGCAATTTTAATAACATCTCTGCGACTGTTTAGCACTCTACCCCCGCTTTTCAGTCCGTCTATCCAATTTTTACTAGTTTTCAGCTCTTTAAAGGCTTTCCTAGAGCTTCCTGTCTGGGAGAGGTGTTTCTTGATATTTTCCAATCTGTACTTTGTGTAGTCGTATTTAATTCGTTTGCTAACTAGTTTGTATAGTGCTGTAAGCTCATTTTTCATTGATCTTGTCTTATGTTTAGTATTTTGAAGTATGTGCCTTCTTTCCATGAGCGCTAGAGTATTATCTGATAGTATTTTGTGTCTTTTATGTTTATTTTCTTCCGGTGGCCGAGCGGACTGGAGGCTTTGAGAGATAGCATTTTGTATGAGGTCATAACACGTTTGAATAGGGATATTTTCTTGTCGATCTAGTGAGTTTTTTAAGTAGGTTTTAATACACTCTTTGTATTCTGTTATCCCCTGCAAGGTATTTAATGTAAAGTTCTGAGTGTTATTAAAACTAGAGCGGCTCTTTTTTTGTTGAGATAGAATTATTGTTGCTCTAACAGGCCTGTGATCCGATGAATAATTTAGGTTTAGTACTTCAGAGTTTTGAACGATGCTAGGTTTGTTTGTCAGAATATAATCGATTTCGTTTTTATATTTTCCGTCTGGTGAGCGCCATGTCCACCTCTGTTTTGGTTTTTTTATAAAATATGTATTGATAACTGCCATTTTGTTCTCGAGAGCAAAGTTTACCAGTCTTTGGCCTCTTGGATTTCTTTCTCCGTAACCATTTGGCTTCATTATTAAATATTCGTCGACTCTAGGTTTACCTATTTTTGCGTTAAAGTCGCCCATGATTATTAAAGTGTTATATGAGATTTCCATAGCTCTGTACAAGTTCTCATAAAATAGTTCAATGTCGCTATCACTTGCTGTTTCAGTTGGAGCATACACCTGGATAAGTGTCATTTTTTTACCATTTACGGCTATGTTTAGTAATGCAACTCTATCTGAGATCCCTGTGAAGCTCTCTATTATATTTTTGTGACATTTTCTTATAAGAAAACCAACTCCATACTGTCCTTGAGTGAGTCCTGTGTGGCATAGTATATAGTTCTCGTGCTCTAATATTTTTGTGCCCAAGCGACGTATTTCTGATAAACCTATTATATCATAATTTATATTTTTTAGCGATTCCGCTAGTTCTATAAGACGTGCTTCGGACGAAAGCGATCTAACATTGTATGTAAGTATAAAGAATTTATTTTTTGTGCTACTGTTCTCTGGAGGGTTGTGGTCGTAATCTTCCAGGGTGACCAGCCGTCTTGGAAGATGTTGTTTATTTTCTATACTCAAATTTATTATATTTTTACATAACTACACCTTATTTCTGTGGCTTACAGTATGTCGGATTTGTGCTTGAGGGTATCTTTGAAGGCCACTTGGTAGTGAGAGTATTAAACAGCATCACACCTGTCAGTCGAATTGTAGGTTTTTGTTGAAAAACCATTTTTTTTATGAAATAAGTGGGCAAACGAATCAACGGGTCACCTGATGGAAAGCGACTTCTATCGCCCATGAACACTCGCAGCATATCAGAAGAGCTGCAGGTGCGTTGCCGGCCTTTTAAGAGGGAATAGGGGAGGGTAGGTAAGGGAATAGGGTAGGGGATTAAGCCTCCGGTAAACTCACTCACTCGGCAAAACACAGCGCAAGCGCTGTTTCACGCCGGCTTTCTGTGAGAACGTGGTATTTCTCCGGTCGAGCCGGCCCATTCGTGCCGAAGCATGGCTCTCCCACGTAAAATTTATGACCACCGCGGCGTGATTTTTATTATAAAACAAAAGTCTTTAGGCACAATTATTTAATTTTAAAACTACAAGTTTCGTTTAAATCTTGTTGCTTTAAATATTGCTGTTCGGATATTACGTCCTATGCTCCCTACAAAAATAATATACATTATGCTTACCACATAAAGTATCTTAATATTCTCTCGGAGCGCGCCCACGCAGCCCAGTATGGCCGTGATGAGCAGGCCCAGGCCCAGCGTGAACAGGAACGAGAGTACTCCCCGCGACAGCGCCGACTGCCCCGCCTTGCGCTCGCGCATGTTGATCACGCATATCGCCATTATCACTAGCCCGAATAGCTGGAACATAAATCAATGTAAAATGTTATCAAAATAGGAAAATAATATAATAAGGAGAATGAATTGTAGTGAATTATGCCTCTTTTATGAAGCTTTAAGTGACTTGTAAAATTTTCACAAAACACAAAAGCAAAATAAATTAAATGTTAACCTGATTAACATCATATTAATATGCAAGTAAATAACTTATTTCTATTCTATTGTATACTAGAATAATTTTCTAAATCTACGTTTGTTATAATAATTTATTATGACGGCGTATATTGGTCACGGCTTACAAGATACATATAGACAGAATCACGCTCAAAAATTGGATCCCAATTTGATGCGTATAATACGCATTAACTATTCATTTCATTTTATATTATAGTAACCTACAGAAACTCATTCATTTAAGTTATAAATGTTTAATATTTTTTATAGTCAAGAGTCAAGAGGTTTTCATAGTATTCAATATGCATAGAGTTATATTAGGTAATAGAAAACCGATTTTTTAAGCCGAGCATTCATTCTCCACTTCCAGGTACCAAACGATACAATCCCGCTTGTATAAAAAAACTACCTACGGTCTTACTACAAAAGATTTAAACACCTGATTAGACAAACAATCAGTACACAATGGTCTCAAATGAACTGTTAAATAGATGTTTTTAAAATCTTTCGTGGTAAAACCGCTATTATCTATTTTTAAATTTAAAACCGTAGCTACGAAACCGTAGTCTCGTAGCAGCTCGCTACGAAAGCTGTTCAAAATATTTTAAACGTTATGCTGTTATGCATAAACTGGTCTTTTTTCACCCCTGTATTGTCACCCCAGCAATTAGGTAATAGACACATAATAGCAAGCGGCCGGCCTAATAACAATTTTAATTTTGATCGTCGTCACGCGAACTCGACATAACACATACGAGCGATTTTCCCGCCATTTCCCTGTGCCTTTGTTTTACCTTACTTTGGACTTTATCACGTAAAACTCACATTACATATTTCAGTTTCATTGTATTAAAGTTTTTACTGTTATTTCTTTGTTTGATTTTGTAACTTTTTTTAATAACTTTTTAAAGCTGAGCATGTGTTTTTTTGTGATTTTAGCAGCCAAGCAAATTCATTAAATTTCAAATGATACCCGTAGGCCGTAACTCACAATCAAAGAAAGAAAATCGATACAGTTTATCAATACCTAATTGTACACCAATCAAATATTAATTCAGAATGAGTGCTTACTTATAATTTACGGGTACCTACATTAAGTAAGCATCCAAGTCAGTCTACATTTACTTTACTTTAATTTTGTTACATAAAGCTTTCAACAAAATACATAATATAATGCTTTTTGCGATAATTAAGAAGCAAAAATGTTTTAAATACTGTAAATAATATAAATACTGCTATACAACTTAAAAATATATATTTTTTAAATCTCTTAAATCCATGCTTAGCATTTAATAAATTTCAATCACTTACAATAAAAACAATGTTGAAAAGAGCCAGGAAAAACTTCATACAGCGTATATTTCGCGGCTTCATTGTGTCCGGTTTCTGGATATCCGGTTCTGAGGCAAGCCGGTCGTATTATCCGGTTCTGGGCGTTCCGGTCGCTATATCCGGTTCGTGATGTCCGGCGGAGTGGTGGAGCAAGTGTGACGTGTCCACGTAAAATGGACTTATATCGATCATTGCATTTACGCCGTGCCTGTGGGTAGAGGACACGGAAGGGGTCGGAGCGGTATTATTTTATATGTGTAGCCTGACTAGCCTCCATACTGTATTAATATGTGAGTATTATTTTTACGAAAAGATGGGAAGACGATCAGAAAAAGGTGGCTGGTACAGAATGGATCAGAGTTGCAAAGGATAGAGAAAAACGGAAATCTTTGGAGGAGGCCTATGTCAAAAGACAAGCTGTTGCAAAAATAAAATCACCCGGAACGCCGTTAAACTTAGAATAATTTAAGTATAATAAATGTTTAGTTAAAATTAGATAAAGTTATAGTAAATAATGTTTTATAAGTTTACAGCAATAAAGGTTAATTTTATTTATTTATTTTATTATTATTTTTAGGCGTGCCACCACATATCTACCACAAGCCAGGATCAATGTAAGATATACCTGCACATGTTAATATTATACTTTCTCTCAATTCTCGATTCTTGAAGAGAAGTAATCTTGTTTCAGAAGACATAATATTTTGACGATTTTATTTAGCGATTAAGTAAATTGCAAATCCGTATCTAATATTGCTAATGTTTCAAAACAAATCCGTATCTAATATTCGACAACCAATTCTTCCTCCACAGAGACCTCATTATCCTATCAGAAAACTTATTCTTCTTGGCAAACATGCACACACAAGATATTATATTTGTCACAAGACATTTCGACCAAGCTCCTTCTCATCCTACTCATAAGCATAAGCGGTAGCGTCTCCGCTCCGCTTCACCATGAAAACAATGTAGGACGTGGGAAGTCAGGTGTATAAGTCCCATGACTCGCTCCTTTGTCCGTGCTATGGGCCTGAATTATTAAACACCGCCAATACATTTCACCATAAGGGAGTTCTCTTGACACATTTACTTGATTATATCGATTGATTGCCCCGCTAGATTGTCCTACTTGTGTAGTGCGTTGATTTTATAGTAAAGGGTGGTAAAAGACTATTCATTCTTTTACCATCCAACATTATTCGTAGATTATTGTCTTAGAATATTGTGGGTGTTAGAGCAGTTTGTAGTGTCTCATCACGAATGGGTCGACTTGAATGCCACGGCTTCGCAGAAAAGGGGAACTCAGAATCAGTGAATCAATCAGAACTCATGACAATCATTAATAAAAATTAATAGTTGCTACATAGCTTAGATCCGTTGTCCAAGGTTGATTGTAGATTTAATGGCTGGAGACTCTGTTACCTATAATATCTATTTTAATTTAGCGTTGACTGTTGAGTGTCCACGGAGGGCAGTAAACGCTTACCTTTTCCTTAATGGAATAAATGAAAAACATTCACGATTCGTTTAAAGTGTATTTCATCGCAATTATTAATGTTAAACAATATTTTTGTATATACATAGGTACACCTGAAATAACCATAATATCCCACTTAACACTGATTTTGGGTTAACATTGCAGAGTGTTGACAAATACTCAAAGATTTCGAAGGGACCAATCAATAGTTTGTCCTCTAAGGACTGAAATCAATATCAATTTGGGTAATTGTCTATAATTTTTATGGAAAAATCCTTAATATCGAACAGTGGCCTTGTAGACTTGTACGTTGTTCTTCGCTCTGTTCGCCACATGCATCGCCAGCAGCATCTGAATGGCCTGGAATATACAAAAATTAATATAGAAATTAGTTCCAAGTGTAACTCAAATCAGATACCAAAGACAGATCCAGTTCTTGAAGTGAGACTTGTAATGTCAGACTTCTTCGAGCATCTATCTCGGTTTCGCGACGATGACGACGCCATGGCCGGCCTCGAAAAAGATGGCGTGACGAGCATCATACCTACATACGAGCCAGTAGGCTTACTACGAAACTGTTTTGAGACTCAAACAATCGGACGATAATGCCGCGTCCTGCTCTAACAACGTCATTTCTCGTTTGTTAGAGTAGGACGCGGCATTCTTGTACGATTATTTGAGTCTCAAACAGTTTCATGGTACAAGGCCAGGTTGGTCTACGGTGGCCTTAGATCGAGAGAAGTGGAAAGCATTGGGAGGCCTTTGCCTTGCAGTGGGATAGCACAGGCTCATAAAAAAGTCACCTCAAACCAGAATGCCGTCACTGCGACTCCGACCAACCAGTCGGCATCAGACTGCTGCAAACCCAACAGCTGATCCTCACAGCCAGTCATGTAGTAGCTTTTTGATCTGAAAGTATTTAAGATAATAAAATAATTAATAATAAAAATAAAACCTGGACTTGACCAACGCTTTGTTACCTACGTAAAACACTCCCTACACGATAATTCAGCATGACATGCATTTACGTGACAGTATTAATTATTGTTGCATGACATGCCGATCGCGAAACGGTGCATATTGCAGGACGAAAAATTAAAGCAATTGCCAATCAATGTACAGCTTGTAGTTAGCATGTCATTCGCATCGATCACTACAATAAACGATCATTCGTGCATTACAATTTACAGCACGTAACGCATGTAATGCTGAATTACCGTCTAGGGAGTGCTGTACGTTCTGTTTAAAGACGTCTGTAATATATTTTGCTAATTTAATCAGATCAGGCGCTATGCTGTAACAAACATGCATACATACATGAATGAATGAATTACATCAACAAGACGAATTCATTTCCCTTCCGTCTTCTTTTTCGGAACTCTAAAAAAGTACAAAGTATACCTGATACAGGTGTTATAGAGTATTTCCTGCGCGTAAGCAGTTCTGGCACGGTAGGCTCGCGGGCAGCACGACAGAGGAATCGGCTGCCGGATCGCCAAGTAGTCATCCGGCCCGTTCAGGCCACAGCACTCGTACTGACATAGTTAAAAATGGAAGATTAAACAAAGAGTCGGATCACGTTAATGACAATATCAGATGAAATTTCTCATAAATGGAAATAAGATCAGGCTTATCTAATGGGTACCTAGAATAGCAAAATATAAAAGTGTGTTAAATATAATATAGTTATTTAAAACAATTATAAAAGTGTGTTAAATATGATAAACCTTCAAGAAAAGAGCGTATTCCTCTTAAAAGGCCGGCAACGCACCTTCAGCTTCTTTCAGTGTCCATGGGCCACGGTAGTTGCTTTCCATCAGGCGACCCGTTTGCTCATTTGCCCCCTTATTTAATAAAAAAGAAAAAAATATATTATGGTACTGAGATTATATTATTACTACTTCGTATTTCAGTAGTCTCTTCTCAACAGTATCTGTTTGTAATAATATGTAATTTGGTTTAAAATATGGTACATGGTCATTGGTCATGTTTGTGGGTGCTTTTAGAGTCATGCCAATGTACTCCTGCACGCTCGCGTGTTATTCATCGCTGTCACACCAATTATCACATTTTTTGTAAATTCTAAATCTACGTGCATAGCCAGGTTAATTCTAAAAATAATATACTAACTGCTAAGGCCCACTTGCCCAGATCTGGGTTAAAGTTAACCCCGGATTAAACGTTATTTCTTTCGTAAAATATATGAAGAATGTAAGAGTCAACACACTATTTAACTCGATATTAACTTTAACGTGGGAGAGCCATGCTTCGGCACGAATGGGTCGGCTCGACCGGAGAAATACCACATTCTCACAGAAAACCGGCGTGAAACAGCGCTTGCGCTGTGTTTCACCGAGTGAGTGAGTTTACCGGAGGCCCAATCCCCTACCCTATTCCCTTGCCTTCCCTACCCTCCCTACCCTCCCCTATTACTCTATTCCCTCTTAAAAGGCCGGCAACGCACTTGCAGCTGATGCTGCAAGTGTCCATGGGCGACGGAAGTTGCTTTCCATCAGGTGACCCGTTTGCTCGTTTGCCCCCTTATTTCATAAAAAAACCTGGATCTGCGCAAGTGGACCTATGAACATAAAATGTACTAACAGTTAACTGCAACTCGTCCCACATCCCCTGATTCAATTCGGTGCCGTTTCCAAAGAAATCCTGTCTCAGCCACTCGCTGACGCGGAACTGTAGGCCGTAACGCTGGACCGACACGTATATCGATATCAGCACCTCCAGAGCAACCATCAGCATCAGGAAACCTATGTACTGGAACACAAAGATCACTACACTAAGGATTTCAGGAGTTTTCATGTTGGCTCATATCGGCTCATTTTCCATCACGAATCAACTGGTACAAACGCGTGTCCGGTGGCTCGATATAAACCATCGCATACATGGAACTAACAGTGTCTAGTTTGTAATTTATGTCAATAATATAAAAACAAAAATATGAAGTTAATAACAGAGAAAGAAATGTTCATATTATGCTGAAGATTATTAACACTGTATTTTTATTATAATTTTGTAGCTTTCAAATTATGAGTTAATAATACTCTAAGAACGGTAAATTACGGCATCTCCGTAGGGGCTCCATGGAGCCTTAATGATACTACCACAACCGTCTTGCTTCTGATGATGGAAACGTGTGTGGAAACATCACTTAGCAGTACTTTTCCATATCTCCTTACTGCCGTAAGGAGATATGGAAATACAAAGTAATTTATTGCTGTTATTTTTTTTAAGGTTAAAGTATTATTTGTAACACGCCATAATAATATAAACTGATAAAAAAACGTGTACGTAGACTCCTGCAAATGTCTTAAAAAGTTCTGAAAACTACCAAATACAACATCTTGACATGTTCCTTGAAAGCCCCCACGGTGCCCATCGTCACCACAGCGATGAGCAGCAGGCAGGCGATGATGATGATGACGTCACCAGTGAAAGTCCCGCTGGCGTTCTCCCGGCCATACTGCTTCAGGATCCTCGTGTCCACAACCGCGAACACGAAAGTGGAGAGGGCTAGTAGCTGGAATGAAGAAGTGTGATTAGGCCTATAGAGGTAACTTAACTCTCTGTTTTTTTAATAAAATTAGGGGGCAAACGAGCAAACGGGTCACCTGATGGAAAACAACTACTGTCGCACACGGACACTCGCAACATCAGATGAGTTGCAGTTGCGTTGCCGGCCAAGATTGAAGGCCCCTCCCCCCTTTGGTTCTTGACTTTATGATTTTGCTGCTATCAGCTCTGGATTTATGTATAGGCACTAGGCAGTATAGGCCATGACCTATGGGCGGCAGCGTCCTATGGCGTCCTAGAGGGGGACGGCAGCGTCCAAGTATGGCGGCAGAGTTCGTACATAGTGGCGGCGAAATTAAAGTGGCCTAAACTCATAAAAAATACAGTGTGTAACAAAAATAAGTGATAATACTTTAGGGTGTGTACGTTTTCATTGTAGAGAGTTCACTGTGAAAGTAGCAGCGCTGAAAGACGAAAAAAATTTTTCAGTTTTGTATGGGCAAGGGCCCGAGCGTCACGAGTTTTTCCATACAAAAGTGAAAAAAAATGTTGGTCTTTCAGCGTTGCAACTTTCACAGTGAACTCTCTACAAGGAACACGTACACACCCTGAAGTATTATCACTTATTTTTGTTACACCCTGTATAAATCCGGCCCTGGCAGCTATTCATAACCTTTCATCAGTTGTATATTTTGCTAAAGTTATTGTAGCAGATTACGACTATGATTTTCTAAAATAGAAAGTCTGGGATATGACGAAAATATTGCACAATGCACATCCAATGCGGCATCTCCACATTGGCACAAAATGGACAAATATAGAATTTACGAGCTTCTATTTTCCATATTTACATATGGGAGAGCAATGCTTCGGCACGAATGGGCCGGCTCGACCGGAGAAATACCACGTTCTCACAGAAAACCGGCGTGAAACAGCGCTTGCGCTGTGTTCCGCCGAGTGAGTGTTCCCTTCCCTACCCTCCCCTATTCCCTTCTCTTCCCATCCCTACCCTCCCCTATTACCCTATTCCCTCTTAAAAGGACGGCAACGCACCTGCAGCTCTTCTGATGCTGCGAGTGTCCATGGGCGACGGAAGTTGCTTTCCATCAGGTGACCCGTTTGCTCGTTTGCCCCCTTGTCTCATAAAAAAAAAAAACAACAGAGAATGCCCATGTTCGACGTTCTTACAAACTACTATAATAGGTACTTAAACTATTGTATTACTATAATTTAAGAAACTCTACTCACAATACAGCAGCCATTTAGGATGATGAGGAGAGTCTTGGCACAGCTGGCGCTGATGACTGCGCAGTTCCACCTCATTGTGCTACCACCAGGGTCGACCACGTGACATTGACTGAGTTTCATTGTATACAGTCCAGTATACAACATTTTATTATTACCCTGATAAGCGATAGTCGCTCTTAGTATTACACTATAGAGTATCTTTTCGTTTGTAGTGGTAATTTCTATGTGAACAGTCAGGTGGATAAATAATATAGGTAGACCGTACAATATTATAATTAAAGTACGAGAAAATCGATTTTTCAGCAGTTGTCTACTAAAACGGGCCTTCAAGACATCATAATAACTTGAAAACCCTTTTACAACAGACCTTTATGGGCCTAGACAAGCGGCAAGCGATTATCGTAAACGCCAACGCCACAAAATGTATGGGATTTGACATTAGTATTAGCTAGCGAAGCGATGACTTATTTTGTTAGCGTTTACGATAATCACTTGCCACTTGTCTACTAGGGCTTGTATGATAAAGTAAAATATATATTTTTTAAATTAAGCACCTAACTTTAACTTAATAATTAATATAGTAGAAATAAAAGTATGGAATAAGTAGTTTGTAATTTTTATTTCTAACACTTATGCTATTTACAATCACTATTTACAAGAGTTTAATGGCACTTAACGATTAATGGCAAGATTCAGATTCGAGATCTAAAAAAGCAGAATATGCAGTCTAAAAAATAAGAGCCTACTGGTATCACATTAAAAATCTTACACTATTCTATCAATACTTGTTCTAAAATCTGTAGTTGAAGTTGCCCATGCCTCCAAACTGGGGCCTCATGCCGGAAGTCTTGCCATAGGTGCCCTGGAGAGAGAAGTCACCGTTCTTACCGACTGGCCACCTGCCGCCAGCACCCGCGTTCCACTGCAACAAGAACAGTAAACGATAAGTTTTCATACCCTCTATTAAGATCGAATTTCCCATGGAATCCCATAGTTACGTGCTTATAGATTTTTTTTAATCAAAGTTGTGCGTAAGATATTTTAAATACCCAACATAGATGGAGACTGGCCTAGCCATAAGGCTCAGCGTTAATTTTGTAAAGGTTTAAACTAAGCTCTTAAAAAGATTGCACTTTATTTCACTCTATACAACGCGAAAGTGTTCAACGCGAAAAAATCACTGCTTTTAGAACATTGATTGCTTCTATCTACTAACCGAGGTAGGTCCATGTATCTGCTTGCTGACGTCCAGGGAGGCGGCGGCGTTAGAGTTCTGCCAGTTGAGTCCTCCGCCCAGGTGGGAGGAGTCGCCGTATGGGCCCAACACGCGGGTTCCCGACACACCCCCGGTCAGCTTACCCCGGCCGTCATTGAAGATCTGGTGGTCGTAGCCAGCTTTACCCTATAATTAATGGTCAGGAAATAGTGAATGAAAAGGTAGACTAAAAAGAGTTACCATATTTTGAGATTTACTCAAAATATGGTAACTTTTTTAGTCTAAAGGAGGCTATTTCTAGAAGACGATGAAGAAACTTACAAAGAGTCCATTGTCGTTCTGTCCAAGAGTTCCGTACACTCGTCCGTCACCCATCTTGCGGTCCAACGTGACGTCACGGCGGTGTCTCTGAGGGCTGCTAATGTACCACTCGGGGTAACTGAAATCATACATTAGTTTCCATTACAAGTCGTTATCGTTTACGTTACTGAGACAATCATTCCTCAATTAGATGACGCCCGCAACTCCGTTGCGCCAAATTTCGTTTATCACGCAGGCAACCGTACATTTTTCTGGGATAAAAGGATCTTATGTCCTTTCCAGGGACTCAATCTATCAGTCCAGCGGTTTGGACGTAAAAAGGTAACAGACAGACACACTTTGGCATTCGTAATATTAGTATGGATAAGAAGTCTCTTATCCATACTAATATTACAAATGCCAAAGTGTGTCTGTCTGTTACCTTTAACGCACGCATTACGCATAAAGTCTTATGCGTGTAAAATAATGGTGTAGTAGGTATGTTCTTTACTTAGCAAACTAACAAAAAATCAGTTCTATCTTAAAAATATATTCTAATTTCTACCTCTACTGACTATTGCCTGTCTATTGTAAATAGTAGAGTTTGCAGTTCTCTACAATCTCCACTGGTTAAGCATTCCTACGCCACAATATATACTTATTATATTTATTTTTGTTATCAATAGAAGAGTAAATTACTAACGGTCTTACTACAAAAGATTGAAACACCTGTTGAACAGTTGATTAGAAAAACAGTACAAAATGGTCTCAAAACAAGTGTTTAATAGATATCAAAATATTTTGTGGTAAGACTGTAAGTGTCTATCTTAATTCTTAGACTATAGTAAAATAATAATATTATGTTAATGACCAAATAAAACAACTTACCCTTCATAAGGCTCCACATACATTTCTTGGGCGGCAGCAGCCAGAATGATAGCCGAGAAAATCAGGAACATCATTGTCACTAGAAGATAAACAATTTAAATGTTACCAATATAAAAATTCGTTAAAGAAAACTCATCAAACTTGTTAAAAATACAACTTTATTAAATTAAAATAAATCTTAATAATATACGATTAACAACTTACAAAAATGTGTATAGGCGTGTAGAATTAAACAAAACTGCTCCTCGACTTCAAGACTCCAGAGAACTGATAGCAAGCTTCATGTTGTATTAGTATTTATACTGACTACAGGGAAGTCCCGGCTTTCCCAGTCCCGATACTATTCATCTCTTTATACTGAGCACTCAGTATAACGGTTCAGTACCTCTTATCAGTGGTGACGTCACGTGATAGATGCTGCGCCCGCGCATGGGATCGGGGATTCACTCGTCTGAGACTATCGTTTTTTGTTTGATTCGCATAAATTAATTGACTTTTTTATTGTTATTAACTTGATTTGATAAATAACAGTCATCATAAAAATATATTAAGCTTCACACACCATACCAATCTGTCTGTCTGTCCGTTACCTTTTAAAGCTTCAACCACTGAACCGATATTGACAAGATACGGAGATACTTTAAATCTCGGAAAAGGACATAGAATACTTTTATCCCGGAAATAAATATGTAGGTACGGTTACCGCACGACAAAGGAATTGTTAATACACAGATTATTATATATTATGACTTATTGATTATCTTTCACGATTTAATATGAATTAATTTTAGCTTGAAATCCCTCGAGTGAAACCAATAATGTACTCAAAATAAAACAAAACCAAAAACGCTTATAATTATAAATTATTTATTTCGACGATTCCTATTTCAAAAGAAATACTGATAACAAACTTTAAAAGTTACATAGTACAAAACTCGTAATAAGTATAATATAAATTACTCTTAAGTACTTAATAATACTTAATTTATTAAGTGTATCAATAATTAAAACGTACTTAAGGGGGCGACTAACCCAAAAGTGTCGATTTTGTAATTCATTTTTATACTTGAAAATGAGCCCCGAATTGTTTCATTGTCTAAAATTAGATACTACACTATATTTCCGAAAATTCTATCTGAGCAAAAACACGATATCTTAAAATTTTCTCGATAGAAAAAAATCACAAAGATGCATCTAATTTTCACGAATTTTTCATTTATTGCCATAACCATGCATTGAACTAAGTTAATATTTTAACACATTGTATACAATTCTATCATTGAGAGATCGACCTGGCGGATTTTTAAAATGTTGTATATTTATCGAGTTATTGAGAAAAAACTAATTTGGCGATGAATCCGCGTCGTTCTTTTTCACCTGGCATACCGCATATTCAGAAAGACGGGCGTGAGAGTGAAGAGAGAAGGACGATGTTTGATTTTTGGGGTTAGTCGCCCTCTTAATATTGTACAACAGAATAAATAAGTACTAATAAAAGAAGTATGGACGATGATAGTGAGCACTGCAATGCAGAGTTCTCAAACCAGCCGTCTACCGGGGACCTGCAAATAAATAATAGCAATTAATTATACGTTCAAATCAAAATAAAATGAAGACGTGAGTGGAAGAATCGAACAAGTAACATTTCGTAACATACGGACAATAACTCATTTTTTCGCTAATTATTTTAATAAAACTTGTGAGTTATCTACTACATAACCTAGCTAATATATCTGGCTACACATGTAATCTATATTTTTTATATTTCAAATACTTTTTCCGGCCCTAAAGCCTCCATTTAAGCAAAAAAACGGGAATTTTTTTCATGTTACTTACCTTATTCTTCCACTCACGTCTTGAATTATAGAATGGTCAAGTAAATATTATAGCAATTCCGTTCTGTTAGCTTAGCTTAGTTGCTGTTTCCGATTCTGATTACACAGGCTCTACTTTTGCTCTATCTTAGTGACTAGTGATTACGATTACGATTAGTGATACGATTGTCGTGATAGTTTATTATGTTTTCTATAGCCAAATTGTATGTGTTACATAAAACTTCAGTCACAATCCTACTCCATGTACAAGTTATAAGAACGTATCCTACTTGGTGCATAATGTAGTAAGAGTACTAAGAATCCGCATTTATGTTTTGTTATTAACCTATAATATACCGGTGGTAGGCACCGTAGTATCAACATTCTGAAAGCATTTTTAAAAATCTATTCAGAAATAAAACAATTTTAATATTGTTTCTGTAAAATATTGTTTCTTGCTATCATTTGACATGTTCTTGATCAGTTTGGTACAAGAAATTTTAAAATTATCAAGTATAGACGATTACTTTTGCAGTTTGTCAGCCGTAAAATACCAATATTACCAACTTTTGTTTTAATCAATTCTGGCGTAATACATAGATGGAATGTAAAAGGATTATCTTTTACATTCCATCTATGTATTACGCCAGTATGTAAGGTAACTTTTTTTGAATAATGAGGAATAAGAAATCAAAACATAATGAAATAAACTTTATTTCGTAGGTATACAGATATAATCTCAGGTGAATTCCTAAATAAGAATAGTTTTAATTTGTATTTTCAAAAAATATCCTAAAAGTAGCGCTACATTAAGACAAAATCTCTCTCGGTACAAAACTTGTGACATCACAAATTGTAATGTATTCAAAAATTAGAGAGCGAATTATTATTTATTATCACTTTTTGTACAGCCTTAAATTATGTGGTCATGGAATGCTATAAAACGAAATCATTACAGAATGCCAATAACACCGCAGGCGACGCGGCCTCCGGCGTTTCCGGTCTTCTTGGAGTCCGGATGGTCGGACTTCCCGTAGTCGTCGGCCTTCTCGTGCAAGACCACGGCTCGGCCGACGATGCAGTGGGGTCCGTAGAGTGAGATCTGGCTGTCGACGAAGTCCAGAGTGCTGTTGCCGTGGGCGTCGAAGACTACGTTGCCCAAGTCGCCCACGTGGCGGTTCTCGTCGTTGGGATGGCCGTGCTGCTTCTGTAATGTAGAGGCGTAAATGAGTAAAAATAGGAATAAAAGTCCATACTAATATTATAAAAATATGTGAAAATGTGTCTGTCTGTTACCTCTTCACGCCCAAACAGCTAAACTGAAAGATACTTTGAGTCACGGGAAAGGACATAGGATACTTTTTATCCCGGAAAAAATATGTACGGTTCCCGCGTGGCAGTTAGAATCTCTGCCTTGAAGTTGTAAGCTATTAATTAATACAAACGTAAATAGATAACGTTAAGAGTTTGAAGATCTGTAGTTATGCTACGCACATACGTAGCTAAGTAGTACATTTTTCATTTGGTCTTTGCGGTAGTAAGGTCAAAAGAACAAGATGTAATCTTAGTCTGACTATGTAGGTAAATAAAGCGATTAATTTAGCGATTGGAATGGTTACAATGTAGTCATAATAAATTGGAATGCTGATCAGGTGCTGATATGGAAATTGAGTCATGACGAGAATTTTAATCTCCGATGATTTTGTTCAACAACATCTGTTTTCTAGAAATATTCTGGGCTAGCTTATTGTTCATCGGAATATGCTTTGATCTCCTCATTAATCTTGAAGACCAAAGAGAAATTCTTTCAATTTTTTTAACTAGGATTAAAATGATATAATGTTGACTTAATATCGTTTCAAGCTAAACCATGACTGGTATAACTGCAACTTATTCAATACAAAAGCATGTATTTTTCTAACTCTAGCCTTGTAAGTTGTAACCAATACTTACATGTTCAGGATTAAAATGCGAGCCAGTGGACGCGCAGCCTCCAGAAAGGTCTCCCTTCTCGTGCACATGGAATCCGTACTCGCCGGCCGGGAGACCGGAGATGGAGCCCTCCACGTGAACCTTCGAGTCATCCAGCTGGGTGAACTTGATGAGGCCGCTCACGTCCTTACCAGTGGGGCTGGTGATGCGGACGATCGCTTTGAGAGGTCCTTCCTGGAATACGTAAGGTTTTGGTACAGTTCTAAGGAATATTCTTGGTGATAATTATTACAAATGTGTGTTTTGATGTTTGGTGCAGTTATGGGGAATTTTCTAGATAGGTAATTATGGCGTGAATGTAAAAGTGTGAATGTTTGTTTGTGTCTCTGTCTATCTGTAAAATCTAGTATTTTAATGAAATACGATAATATGACGATGACGATATTTTGAATCTCGCAAAAGAACACAGTATCGAGTATAGTTTTCGTCCATGAAATAAAGACAGACAGACACACTGTCCAAGACAGAGTCTAGAAACAAAACTTTATAGAAACATTTGATATAAAGGCATGGTTGGGCTGGATTATCTAAAGAACTTTTACTAGATTGGAAAAGAATATCATTCAGAAATTTAGCTCGTGATAATAGAGTTATATGTGATCATGGCAGACAGCCAAGAATGCCATATCTGGATGAAGATTTTGTAAATTATGTTATTAAACTCAAGCCTTGGCTAAGATGTTTTCCTTCACAACATCTAAATGTGGGAATTGGTGATAAGCTCTTTTTACGACTTGTTGCTTATCAAATAGGACTGCTAAGTGCTTCTACTCTACCAAAACGAGCAATACAATTTGGCTCCAGAATTGCCAACAACAAGCAAAATGGAAGTGATATTTCAAAAATATTTAAATAATAACAGTACTTATCCATTATTCCCTATAATCTAAACATTTTTAAAACTTAATTGAAATATTTTGTTTACGTACGTATAATTAAGTATATATTATGTTCATGTACGTATTAGAATTTTTGTAATATTATGACTATTGTGTTGTAATTGTATACTTACTACTCAAAGTGATAAACATATTAAAATAATTTATAAATTTATAAATTTATATGTAGTTTTGTAATTCGCCTCTTAGGAGTCTTAGGAATGCTTTAATTCCTATACGGTACTTAATGTTATGTCTTATCATTTAGGATTCGTGCGACATTTAGCAGAATTACATAGTGAATTTGATTCTCTTAGCTTCAGAAGCTTACAAAATTCTATATTAAGTAACTTTTGAGAAGCAGTATTATAGGACGTCTGTAAATATTGATTATGATGTCACTTACATAAAATAAACTATTCCTTCAGTATTTTTATTGGTCAGTATAGGTATACACATTTTCCTCATAGTGTTATTAGTGTTGCACGCACTAGCCTCGAAGGTAATCAATTATGTATAATAACAGTCACGATGACCAAAATAGACAGACATAATTGATGTACCGTTGATCAATTTTAAGACATAGGTATTACATACACAAAACCAAATAGCACTAAGATTGTAGGATCTAATAATTTTAGGGTCCCCGCAGATATACAATTTCAAGTTGGCCGACTAAATCGTATAGTATACTGTTAACTATGGCGGCTTATGAGAGCTCGCACATTGCATCCAACTAAAAGTTGTACAATTTACGACCGTTCCCAATATTTGATCTATCTCTGTCATCCACAATTGACATAAAATATATGTCTCTAATGTCTAATGTGAGCTATTCCTATCTCTAGTAGGGCAAAACCAGAGATAGATCAAATATTGGGAACGGCCGTTAGTTGGATGTGCGAGCTCTCATAAGCTGCCATAGCTAAAGCCGCGTTGACACTATCAAAGTATGCTTTGACAAATTAGCTTTGTTCAAAGTTCACTTTGATACCTATTGACACTAACATAGTTCACTTTGATCATTTTCTTCATTCTTCAAGATCGAAAGATGTCGGACCAGACAGATTTATTGCTAAATGGTGTCGAAATTGTAGCAGACTTGTTAATAGAAGAGCTAAGACGGGAAAAAGACGAATTTGAAAGTATCGCGTTCACTCCATTTTCTTTTATTGCGAAATGCCACCGTTTTTGCAGTTGACACCATTTTGATTTATCAACTGACATCCAAGTAGGCTTGGAAAAGTTGAACGCGGTCCAAGTCCACTTTGATTAGACGCCGTCATCCAAGTGCGCTTTGATAAGTGTTGCCATGATCAAAGTAGCGTCCAAAAAACCGCCAAATCTACTTTGTCCAAGCATACTTATTAAAGTACAATACGTATTAAAGTACACTATTAAGTGTCAACGCGGCTTAACAGTCATACTATACGATAATAGTCAGTCAACTTGAAATTGCAAGTCTGCGGTCGCTCTTAGTCTTCACTGTATGTGTACACAGATTCACTTATTTTGATCGTTTCTAAAAAAAATCCTCTTATTTTTGTCATTCTCTTATCCTCTTGTTCTTTCAGTTCTTATCGGAATTTTTAATATTAATTTATTAATGGTTGGGATAGTTAATTAATAAAGACGCGTTTAGACGTTTTCCAATTAATACATATACTTTCTAATTTATTTGTCTTCATTAGAAAATGTTTTAAAGTCAAATAATGTGTTATAATATAAATAATATATTATGCTTAACTTAATTACTAACCCTTTCATGGTGTGCTGAAGCCACCGCTGCCAATGCCAACACTATTAAGAACTTTGCCATGATTGCTTTGAACACTGAAATAAAAATTAAAAAGGTAATTAAATTATTAAAAGATAGGTAAGCCTCGCCAAATAAAGCCTGAGATTAATGTGCTAAAAGAATTTTTTGCGGAAAAAAAAATCAGAAGTTTACAGAATTTTCTTTAGTAGGTATTGGTTATATTTCTACACATTTCACATAGGTATATATGTGAAATGTGTAGAAATATAACCAATATTGTCATAATTTATTTTGATACTATATTGTATCAACTGACAAGTATACTATACTGCTCGTAAGGATCAATGTTCAACGACACCAAACCGTAAATAACAATGACTAACAACTAAAGAGACGCAACGGTACAAAATAGCGATTCGAAATTTAAAAGCGTTAAACTCGTGTTTCGTTTTAGTGTGACCGGACCTTAAGAGAACGTTTATTTGTAATTACATCTGTTATTAAGTCTTGACCTTACAAGAAACCCGCGCATCTGCATATGCACCTGACATTTACTCACGTTAATAATTTAGCCCTAAAGGCTTACAATCAAATTTTCTTTTTCTAATTCATTTTCTATAATCAAAATTCCGCGTCAATGATATTCTTAGGGGCGAGGACATATTATGTGGTTTCAGCCACAATACTTGACAATATTCTACTCGGATGACATGAAAGGTGTGTGAAATAATTATTGTCTCTCGCTAAACATTTTCTGTGTGAAATAGCTTTATTACCATCACGACAAACTGTTAATTTATTATATTTTTTTTATTGAAAAATAATAATTTATACCCTTTTATAACCCTGCTGACAAGTGACAACAATTTGCAATAAATGGGACGCAATAACTTTTTGAGTCACTCAGAAGTCAGGGTATATTATTTATTTTCAAAACGAATCGTGTATGATGCCTTAACAAGTTAATAATGAGCCGAAAATGACATTTTAGTAAGTGCACCGTTGAATATAGAAACCTGTATCTACCACTTAGGAGACATAGGTACAATAAAAACAAAAACTGAATTCATTATTATGATTCCTCTTACTTACTATTAGGTATTTCCCGTAGAAAATGTTGCTCTGTCGTCTATTTAGCTTATTATATATATAATATTTAAATCATATTTTTGTAGAATAAACTGCCTTTTACGTTCTTAACCGCGTATTTCATCTTGAAAGCGTCCAAGAAACTTAAAGGTCTGATATTGTTATGGTGAAGCAATTTTCTTATTTGTGGCGCAATATTTTGATTCAACTGAAGGTGAATTATTGTAAAAGATCATAATCTTAAAGTAATTTATGAAACAAATTTACAAAATATTACCAATGTTAAAATATACTTATTTCAAAATGAAAAAGGTCACTATATTTTTGACTTACTTAATCTGTCTTACCGGCCCAAAAGTTGGTAAGTAAATTGGAACAAATAAATAAATTCTAAAATTAAATAAGTACTAATTGTAAAAAAAAACAAACTTAATAATAAGGTAAACTTTAAAGTAAAATTATATTTTGTATGCAGTTTTTGGAAAATAGACCTTGAACAACTAAATAATTGTATTGAGATGTACTTTGATAAATGAACTTAAACAAACGTAAGATGTCAATTGCTTGTAGATATAAAACTCTATTTAAGATAAAACACTCAATCAAAACAATATAGATACAAATAATAAACACAACTTACCTCTGTGTAAGTCAGATGGCGAATGTCCTACGTTGTAGATAATATACTATACGGCGCACTCGACCAATATACAGTGGTCCATTGTGTTCCACTTAACGTAACTTCTCAATGGAAATCAATGGAAGATTTGCTTAAGAGAGAGCTCAAGTTATATTGGTCGGGACTGGTTTTCCATGCAACAGATATGACTCACGTGCTATTTACTAGTTGAAATTAGTTTAAGAGGTAAGTCTTTTTGTCGACATAAAACTGACGGGCCGTTCTTAAAGATTCTGGAAGGTTCCAGAAACCCTTACAACGCTAAAGATTTGTCAAGTGAATCGTGAACTACTGTACTGTATAACAGTTTCCGTTTCCTTCTAAAGCCTTTCCTATTGTATGTATGGCTCATACACTTGGCATGCATCAATCCAAAATATTATATACCTAATGTTAGAAGAGTAAAACACGTTATAAATGTACTCTATAGTGTATACGTTGACCATACAAACATTTTCAAAAACTAGCGGTACAACGGAACCCTATATAATATATTGCGCGTGGCCCGCCACGCACTTGGCAGATTCTTTTTTCTGAAATATTAACCTTCAAGAACAAACGACGAAAAATTAGTGCCTACTTGATATCATACGACCGTTGAGTTTAATAATAAGTAATTATAAAATCTCAATAACATAATTGACTCTTGGACTATAATGTCTTAGCAAATATTATGTTAATTTATCGTTCCTTTCCAAATATTATCACAGTATGATTTATTTATATATTGGTCGTCAAGTGAATTATTATACCTTCTAGGGGAGACTTGCCAATGGGCATTGTCCAAAAAAAATCACATGTACTTTTTTTTCGTTAAAATAGGGTATTTTAAGAATATAAATTAAATAATTTTGAAATTCATTGGCTAGTTTTTTCTTAATAAATTTTTAAAGTTTTGCTCTGACGTCATCGTCGGCCGCCAATTGACCTCTGCATATATTTTAAATTTCCTTTCAATCTTATATTTTATAATGGCTGGTTCGTCAAATTCAAGTTCTCATTATGTGAAAGCTGATACGAGAAGCTTACCAAAAGTTCGAAACGTAATGTTGGTCGAATTTATTGCTAATTTAACGCCATTGAAGGTCAAACAAAGGTTAAACGTATTTGTTCAAAAATGTAAGTAACTAATGGGTATTTTTTTCGTTTATATACAGAAAAACGATCACTGACCTTATTCCTCGAAATGTTTTTGTAATGAGCAAAATTAAAAAAAATGGACAATTCCCATTGCCATTATTCATTAGTCATCGAAATAAAACACAGTTGCTTATTTATTATTCGTAACGTACGGCTAAGTTGATATTTAATTTACAAAGTTCCTCGTTCCTCAACTTTTTGGAAGACAGGAAAAGTCACATTGCATCGTTGTGTATGTGTTGCAACTTGCATTGTACCATTGTAAGTTTGTAACGGGATAACGTAGATCGGCGTTGGGGCATTCGTAGTTTTTGGTCCCTCAAAAAATGGCTTCCGATAACGCAACATCATATGTACCTATTATCATTTATCATAAAACAACATGTTAAACATTGAGATTGCGACAACAAAATGCAACATAACAATACATTGCTACGTTGCGTTGTGTTGTTACATCGCCTTCTCTAAATACATAATATTATATTATTACTAGCTGTCCCGGCAAACGTTTCTTTGCCATATAAAGTATTTCGCCCGTATTATTTTATTGAAGTGACTAAATAAGTATGCCACCATGGCAACGTCCATCGCTATCCCGTCGTACAAACAATGGTCGCCGTCAGTCTCGAGTTCTAATAATTAATTACTATTATTTATTCAACAAATGCACTTATCAATATAATGAGTACCCAGTAGCCGATTATCAGACCCACTGAATATGCATATTAAATTTAGTTAAAATAGTAAAGTAAAGCCGTTTCGGAGGAGTACACGGCCTAACATTGTGACACAAGAATTTTATATATAAGACTAGCTGTCCCGGTGAACTTCGTGTCACTTTAAAACCTTCCCTGGACTTCTACGAATATTTTAAGACCAAAATCAGCCCATTCCGTTCAGCCGTTTGGGAGTTTTAGCGCGACTAACACATTTTAAAATCCATTTTTATATATATAGATGTATTATTAATTATTATCTGTACATATTATAAAACAAAGTCTCTTTTTTCCCTTATGTCCCTTTGTCTCTTCTCTCTTTAAAAACTACGCAACGGATTTTGATGATTCTTTCAGTGTTAGATAGGCCATTTATCGAGGAAGGCTATAGGCTATATGTTATCATGCTAAGACTAGAGACTATAGGAGCGAAGAAATAGAGGAAAATGTGTAAAAAAAAACGGGGAAAATTATTCGAAAGGGCTAACTTGAACGGGCTAATCTCGGGAACTACTGGTCCTCCGATTTGAAAAATGTGAAAAAAACGGGGGAAATTAATTGAAAGGGCTTATCTCGCGAACTACTGGAGCAATTTTTATGTTATTAGGCACAGATAAGAAGTAGACCACGTGAGGGATCATAGGCTATCGATTTGAATCATTTTTTCAGTGGCTATATATATTTTATACCCGTGCGACGCCGGGGCGGGTCGCTAGTACTATTATAATATAGTTATAATATAGTGTACGAATCATGGCAATTTGCCTCTCCAAGCGTTACAGAGTAAAAAAAAAAACACTCGTGGCCTGTGTCGACATTATATCCATTTATACCAGTACAGAATATTAATTTGACCTTTGCACGAAAGGAAACAATAAGTTGACCCCGAAGATATTATTCGAACGTTTACCTATACTTATTAAAGTATAATATTCAGTTTATAAATATTATAAATTTTACTTTCTATATTTTCTAATTATTATTACTTACTTACGGCGGTTCCCAATATTTGATCTATCTCTGGTTTGGCCCTACTAGAGATAGGAATAGCTCACATTAGACATTAGAGACATATATTTTATGTCAATTGTGAGCTATTCCTATCTCTAGTAGGGCAAAACCAGAGATAGATCAAATATTGGGAACGGTCGTTAAACTTTAAAATATTATGTCATAGGTACTATAAGTGCTCATATTGTAATTGTTATAAAGGAAATACAGACATAATCAAACTTTGGATATAACTATCTAGAGAACTTTAGTATTATATTTTGTCCGAAGTACAGCGTCTTTACTCCTTGTACTACAGATTACAATGCAAGTTAATAGTTGATAGTAATGATACAGAGATATCGTAATAGAACGAGCTGTTTTTTGCTCATTAGAGGAAAAATATCTACGTGATGATAATGATCTTTTATTTTTTATCATTGTTTATAGTCTCAACTGATTTGCTCAACATTTTCGAGTATGTGCGGCTTTCCATATTTTCCTCATTTGTACCAATATAACGCCCGAAACTCCGTCGCGTCTAAATTCGTTAATCGCGCGGAAACTGTACATTTTTCTGGGATATAAAATATTCTTTGTCATTTCCCGGGACTCAATGTATATTTTTGCCAAATTTCATCAAAATCGGTTCAGTGGTTTAAGCGTAAAGAGGTAACAGACACACTTTAGTATTTATAATATTAGTACCATGGACTACCTATCATTTGCAATTCAATTTCTTACTGCGATTAATTTTCACACGTTTTGGATACGGAAAGAGTAAAGACATTAGAATCTTAGGGTTAGGTCAATGAGACAAAACCAGGCGAAGTTTTGAAATGCATAAAATCATGTACAAAGTTGTAAAATAGCATATTTTAACTTTATACCGATCGCGCTATTATGCTTGGCCGAGTCATACTTCATAATTTATCTCGTTTCGGTATGAACTGTAAACTGACCTTTCCTGCACAAAAATTTAAGTACTACAAAATATTTAAACACAAAAAATATTTTTTGTGTTTAAATATTTTGTAGTAAATGTACTTACTACAAAATATTTAAGCACTAAACAGATTTTTTAGTGTTTTTAAATATTTTGTAGTAAATTTTTGTGCAGGAACCTAGGTAATCACTATTTTAAGCTGAAAAATAACTCAAACATCCATACTAATATTATAAATGCGAAAGTGTGTATGTCTGTCCGTCCGTCTGACTGTTACCTCTTCACGCTCAAACCGCTGGACCGATTTTGCTGAAATTTGGCATGGAGATACTTCGAGTCCCGGGAAAGGACATAGGATATTTTTTATCCCGGAAAATGTACGGTTCCCGCGCGATAAACGAATTTTGGCGCAACAGAGTTGCGGGCATCATCTAGTGTAAAATATTTTCGTATGAGAAAATGATTTTGGTACTACGTAATGTATGAGAATTTCGATGGCACCCGGCCTCTTAAGCAAAGCCCAATACAACAACTTGAAACGGATTTATCATTAATTAACCGCCGCACTCAGAGACATCACTATGCACTTAGCTATGTCCACACTGTGCATTTTTTGTTCATCAAGGGCGTGCGCAGTCAAAAGCGCACGCGAGGCATGCCCGCGACACATGAGCTCTGACCAAATCCAAAACTTTCACTTTTTCTTTTTTTTCTGGAATTTCTTATAACCAAATAAGCCACACATATTCTACCCAGTTAAATATTCTCGTCGCACATGTTACAATAAGCTCTCAATGACAATGACTCTCTGAAAACGGCCGTTGCGTTGCGTTCGTTGACGCAATCAATTATTGAATGCGCCAAAACGAAAGTTGAATGAAAGAAGATGAGAGGGCATGCCTCACGTTCGCTATTGACTGCACTGTAACGCATGCCCTTGACGAACAGAAAAAGGCACAGTGTGGACAAAGCTAGTAAACTTCAATTTCATGAAGAGTTTGACAGAATATAATGTATGTCCAAATCTTCATTTAATATTCGTCTCTGAGTGCGGCAGTAACTAGTAAGATCCTAAACCTTAAACCCGTTATCATGACTCTAACTGATGTAAGTGTATCCTCAGGCTATAGATCAGTGATAGTCACAGTACACATGTTCTTGCCTAATACTTGAAAGCAAATGGTGTACCTTGATCTAAATGTGTTCAATATAAACCACTTGGTATAACTTATTTCAATATAAAGGCCCCTCTTCACGTTTATCAATGGTGTATAACCACGATGGCCCCCAAGATTGCCCAGCTGTCTACAGTATACATAATAGATGTTGGTCTTTACTCTTTGACAAAGACGAATGTAGTCTTTTATAGGGTCGTTATTGGCTATCCAATATCCATGCTTCCATATCCATACTAATATTATTATAAATTCAAAAGTGTGTCTGTCTGTCTGTTACCTCTTCACGCCCAATCCGCTAAAGGTGCTCCTCCCTCACCGGGAGCATTCGCTTGTAATGTAACGTACAAGCGAATGCTCCCGGTGAGGGATTCCAATTATATATATATATATATATAATTGGAATCTCGGAATCGGCTCCAAGGATTTTCATGAAATTTAGTATATAGGGGGTTTCAGGGGCGATAAATCGATCTAGCTAGGAATTATTTTTAGAAAATGTCATTTTATTCGTGTTTTATCGAATACCGAGCGAAGCTCGGTCAAATAGCTAGTGTTACATTACACGGGAATGCTCCCGGTGAGGGAGCACCTTAAACCGATTTTGCTGTAATTGGGTATCGAGTTACTTTGAGTCCCGGGCAAGGGCATAGGATACTTTTTAGGGTTCCGTATCCAAAGGGTAAAAACGGGACCCTATTACTGAGACTTCGATGTTTGTCCATCTGTCTGTCTGTCTTCAGGCTGTAACTCAAGAACCGCTATAGCTAGACTTCTGAAAATTTCACAGATTATGTATTTCTGTTGCCGCTATAACAACTAATACTAAAAACAAAATAAAGTTAATATTTAAGGGGGGCTCCCATACAACAAACGTTTTTTTTGGTCTTTTTTTACCTACCATCTAACCCTAAAAACTTAGGAGTTAGGAGTCATTCAATCAATCAATCAAGAGTCAATCAAGATCAAGAGACTGCACACTGCACATATTTTATTATTTACTGTTATGTATTTCTAAATACAACATTTAGAAATACATAACTGAAACGTAATTTTGAAGAGAAACTTGCATAACAACTCTACATTTTCACTAAATAGGTTTTTTTTTTCCACCCTTTAACTGACAAGTTCTATTAGAAAGGGATAAAATATATAAACTTATTATATGGTTAACTGTAAAACCCATCTCTCCCACAAATAAGTAGTTAACGTTTTGCTAATAGAGTAAACTTTCAATTTTCAAGGCGTTTTGCAGACGACGGGGCGGGGCGGGCTTTTTGTCCCTGATGAAACCCCCTACATAATGAAATTTAGTATGTAGGGGGTTTCAGCGGCGATAAATCGATCTAGCTAGGAATTATTTTTAGAAAATGTCATTTTATTCGTGTTTTATCGAATACCGAGCGAAGCTCTTGAAACCCCCTACATAATGAAATTTAGTATGTAGGGGGTTTCAGGGGCTTTTTGTCCGCGAAACAATAAAGACACAGGTGGAGGCAGTCAGTTCAGGACGTTCGTTCTAGTGAATCAGTGAAAATGGAGATAGAGAGAATTCGAATTGTTGCTTATTTTATATAGGTACCTACTTACAAAAAAAGGAAGAGACGCAACCATAACAGAGAATACTGGGTACACCCACTGAATGCACAAAGGTTGACCAAAAGTCTGTTTCACATAAAACATGCAGACTTAAAACTGTGTCCTCGCAAATTCTTTAAGGTTTATAAAATGTCTGTTCGCACTTTTGAGTTTTCACTCATTGTGATACAGTTATGCAGAAGTCCATTCGTCCTGAGGAAAGGTTGGCAGTAAGGTAGTACTAAGGTAAGTAAATAAAAATATTGAAATCATGTGTACTTTTTGTTTCTCTTGTAATCAGTCTTGAAGATTTTTATTTGCTACCAAAGTTTTGTAACTAGATATTTAATAAGATGCTACAGCTAGCACCCTATGTGCTTGCAAAATATCTGCCACCGATGCTAATGGAGCTTCAACTCGTCAAACTGAACAACTTTATACAAGGAACCAAAAAAACATTTTGGATACTATTGCTATCGCTACTATAGGTACAAGGCACAAGCAGATCGAGTTATGAAGAGTCGAAACATTTTTTTGCGAATTGACTATGGGTTCCTTGGAGACAATTGTTCAGTTTGACGAGTAGCAGCCCCAGTTGCAGCGGTGGCAGATATTTTATACACTTACTTGTTACCGATAGCAAAAATAACACAATATTAATATCAAACCAAACATTAAATTTGTACCTTATAGACTAAGGGTAAATTCAGACCGCAACGCGACGAGGCGAGACGAGGCGCGGCGCGGCTAAATGGATTTGACAGATCTGAATTGCGTGAGGCGTCTTGCGAATCTGTCAAATCCATATAAAATTAGAAATGCATATCTAACGCGTCGCGTTGCGGTCTGAATTGACCCTGAGGCTGTTATCACACGGGCGATTTTCGATTTTTGATTCAGATTAATTTTTATTTGGGTCGTATATTATAGGCACCGTGTAATTTAATGATTTCTTAAAATTCAAAATGGTTTTCATTATTTCAATTCTGAGCAATAATTTTTCATCTGGTGTAAATGGTTTGATGCTTGGGAGTAGTGATTTCAAGAATGCTTCATCGTCATTGTCCGTTTCGTTTGTTACAGGGTCTGTTACAGAGTCTGTTACAGGGTCTGTTACTTCGTATGCATTATTAAAAATCAATGGATCTGCATCAATGGGTTCTTCTTTTAACACTTTAAAAATCTCTTCATCGTAATTGTTGTTGGAGTTCGTCGAACGCAATTTGGTCTTAGATTTTGGAACTGAACATTCTTCATTATCTTCCAAGTTTTGGTTTGCACTGTAATTATTAGCTTTTTCTAATGTGGTTTCATTATCTTCTATGTCGGACGACGTTTCATTGTCTTCTAATTTTGTAAATGGCAACAAAAATAGAAGAGCATCAAAGTAAATATACTTTCTTCTTTTTTTTGCGGCACCTCCAACAGGGTCCGATTTTTGTAAGGCCAGTTCTCTTCTAAATCCACGCCTGAGTGTCGCCCATTTATTTTGAAGATGTTTTCCTAAAAAATAAGAATAATTTTTAATATTTTGATGTTATACTGAACATATATATATATATATATATATATATATATGTTCAGTATAACATCAATTTTTGATTGGGGCCAGTACTATACGTTGCATAGTGAACGATACATGTAACGCTATTTGGCATCATTGCAAAAACATATTGTTACGGTACATGGTATACGGACACGTGGTGCGCAAGTACATACTCGAACCTTCTAAAAAGGTCCAATGTTTGTTTACGTGTTTACCCTTTATTTGTTAGCGTGTTTGAATTTAGACCTTATGACTGAGTCCATAAGGTCTAAATTAAATTCAACTTACTGCACTTATCGCAAGGACGGCAGTTTTATTGTGGTACATGCCCGAGCCGCCTAGAAATTTCCCACGGTTGTTTACTTGTTTACGTGAATCGGGAAATTTCTGGAATTCGTCTCGCCATATAAAAAGAGCCGCAGGCAGGCCCGGCAATTCAGTTCGTTTCGAGTTTTCATCAAGGCGATTTCGGAGTGATCAATAGTGAGTGAACCAGTGGAACCTGCGACTTGGCTACGACCTAGGACAGTGATAGTGCTTAGTGATTGAACCTAGTGATTTGTGTTTGGACTTAGTGCTAAGTGTGTGACCTAGTGTTTAGTGCAGTGTTAATAAAGTCTTCAAGAGAGTCACCAGGTCTTTCTCTCCAAATCCTCGAACCCTAGCACGTAACAATATAATATACTAGCTGTTGCCCGCGACTTCGTCCGCGTGGACTTCAGTTTATAGCGCGCGATGTCAACAAAATTGGTGTCAAAAGCTTTTATAAAAAAACCCTGGTACCCCTTTAAAAATCAATACAGCTGTGCAGTGCGCACACAATAAGTATTTCATTTTTTTATATTAAACTTTATATTTTATGCCAAATTTTAAAGCTTATTTAGCCCCCCAATCACACAACTTTAGGCTGCGTTTCCACTGAAGCGGAGCGGAGCTTAGCGGTGCCCGAATTGACCAATTCCAGCGGAATGACAGCAAAGATTTCGAGTATATTCGAGCATGGTGATTGGTCAATTCGACACCGCTAAGCTCCGCTCCGCTTCAGTGGAAACGCAGCCTTACCCATAAACTGTTTATCATTGATAGATTTAAGGTAACGTAACTGCACAGATAAAGTACTGAGTTATTTAATACCGTAGAATAGATATAACTATCTAAAAAAATCGAAACTTAAGTGTAAGATGATACCACGTCTTATAGAAAGACTTTTGAGCAAGCGTCAGCGCGATGTAGAAGACTCACGGCGCCATCTATTATGAATTTTTGGAATTAACTTAATTTGAACAAATTTACGCATTTTTACCCCCTTACAACCCTTTTTTCCAGTAAAAAAGTAGCCTATGTCTTTTCTCAGGCTTTAGACTATCTGTATACAAAATTTCATTACAATCGGTTTGGTAGTTTTGGCGTTTGGCGTGAAAGCGAGACTGACAGACAGACAGAGATACTTTCGCATTTATAATATTAGTATAGATTATGTGCACACTGCACAGCTGGTTTTGGGTATTTTGATTAATTAAGGGCCGCACTACACCGGAATGGCAGCGGCGAGGCGAGCACTTTCAGCGCTGCCATTCCGGAGTAACGCGACCCTAAGAGGGGTACCACTTACCAGGGTTTTAAAAAGTTTTTAAATTTGACACAAATTGTGTTGACACCGCGCGCTATTAACTAAAGTCCACGCGGACGAAGTCGCGAGCAACAGCTAGTTATGAATAAAAACAATATATAATAAAGTAGGTATGATTAGTTCTGTTACAATAATGAAGTAAAAAATAAAACGCCATCTGTTTTCATATATTAGAATTAAAATTTTGATTGCATTGATAATATATTTTCTGGATGGAATATAGGCCAACACGGTACACTCGAACTCCTTTAATTTAGAGCGCCTTCTGCTGTCAACTTGTCACATATATTAGAATTAATGCAGTAGGAGTTCTATAAGATAAGATAGATTGATTATTATTATACCAAGTGATAATATTATTAAACATAATATTCTAACGTATTAAAAACTATAAACAAAAACATAATAACTAATAAGTATGATTAGTTCTATGCTACAATGAAGTAAAAAATAAAACGCCATCTGTTGAATCGTATTAGAACTAAAATGTTCATTGCATCGATATATTTCTGGATTTTTTATAATATTATACATAAAATATATTTAAGATTTTTGAAATATTATTTTAATACACATCCAAGACCCAGGAACATTGAAAACTTTTTGTTCCGCCTGCGGGACTCGAACCCAGGACCCCCGGGATGAGCGCTGGCCACGCGCAATGCGAATTCATTTTCATCGATATTTTCATGGAAATAAGATATTTTCCCACATCAAAATGTAGCCTATGTCCTTTCTCAGGCTCTAGAATAACTGTGTACAAAATTTCATTGCAATCGGTTCAGTAGTTTTGGCGTGAAAGTGAGACAGACAGACATTGGCATTTATAATATTAGTATGGATGATTTATCATCTCAAGTTATGAGACCATTTCCTGACTGTGATCTCAGCGTGCAACAACGCATTTTAACTACTGTTTGTGCAGAGCTCGCAGAATGGTAGAATGTGCTTTTGGTACTTAAACTACCAAGTGGAAAATATTCCAAAGAGCAATGAATGTTGATATCAAAACAGCCATAACAATAATAAAAGCAGCCTGTACCTTACAAAACTTCGTGAGAAAAAGAGATGAGGTAAATTCCGAGGACACAATATTTTATAAAATAAAAAAAATATATTATAAATATTGCAGTTGGTGTGAAAAGTACAGTAGAAGATGACAGTCGCACGATTCAACAATATTTTACTAATTATTTTACCTCTCCACAAGGGTAAAAAAATATATTATAAATATTGCAGTTGGTGTGAAAAGTACAGTAGAAGATGACAGTCGCACGATTCAACAATATTTTACTAATTATTTTACCTCTCCACAAGGGTGTGTGCCTTGGCAGTATATTAAAATTTATAAATCATTATACAAGTATTACCTAGCTATCTATATCACAGAACAGCTTAACACAACTGTACACTACGAAAAATGACCGCCCGATCATCAAAGTAGCACCTCACATCACATCAAGAGAGTGTAGACTGCAGCACCAACAAAAGTACACCTACGAGTATATAGGGTCATTTGAAACTAAGCGCAAATATTCTTTAAATGGGTATTTCAACAATTATTTTTTGATAAATGGAAATATAATTATGATATTTCCATTTATCAAAAAATAAATAAAAAAGTGAACATTTTTAAATCGACTGAAATGGTACCTAAAGCGATATTTTTATAAATTCGTTTAGGACACGTAGAAAAAATATCGTAAAGTGTAATAACAATTTAAAAATACGAGAAACAAATTCAGTTTTGGAAACGTTATCAATTTTTTAACCCCCGACAAAAATATGGGTGTTATTTAAGTAGGTACTGAAGGTGTGTTTTGGTTTTCAGTTTTAATTAATTTAAGGCTTTGGGTTTAGAAGTTTGATAAATTTGAGTTCTTGTACTTTGTTCTAAATAACGAGCTTCTTATGTTTAGATTCAATTAAATCTCCTCGAAATGCAATATGCGTAAACATTTATTTTTTAAATATATTTTTTCTATAAGTACTGGTTTACTTTACTCTCATATAAAAACTTTTTGCCCAACTGCAGCTTTAAATTGTTTTAAATTTTATATTATTTATATTAAATTGATTTAAATTCACTTCACGATATTTTTATACATAATATATTAAGACATTTATTATTTTGAGTCATTGGAGCATCAGCTTATTGTGGATTTACTAAAAAGTTTAGCTACGTACATGGCATATTATAGTTAGCGCAAACAATTTTGATCTTAAACATCAACGAAATAAGGTTAATATTGGCGTATACTATTGAAATAGGTATATTTAACATTGTGACGTCACATCTCAATCATGGCGCGTTTATAAGTCACGTGACTTTATTTAAATTTCATGAATTTTTAATTGTTTATAATTAATTGAAAAAACATTTTTTAAGGTTTTTGCATTAAATATCAATCTTATTATTAATAATAAGGTTTTAAAGTAGGTTTTAAAATACATTAAAAAAACTTTTTTTTTTAAATAAGTACCCAATTATAAAATGTATTTTATGTGTTCCGTATTTCTATTAAATTTTAGACGCTAGTTTTTAGGGATCCGTACCCAAAGGGTAAAAACTGGACCCTATTACTAAGACTTCGTTGTCTGTCTGTCCGTCTGTCTGTCAGCAGGCTGTATCTCAAAAACCGCTATAGCTAGACTTCTGAAATTTTCACAGATTGTTATATTTCTGTTTGTTGATTGTTGTATTTCTGTTGCAGCTATAATAACAAATACTAAAAACAATATAAAATTAATAATGAAGGGGAGCTTCCATACAAGGAACGTGATTTTTTTGGCCTTTTTTGCTCGATTTTAATAATGGTAACAATTAGACACTTAATTTTTTTATAAAATCCTTTAATTAATTGCTAATAATATTAAAATAAAATAAAAAAATGAGGGGGGCTCCCATATAAAACACAATTAATGGCTTACTTTTGCTCTATAACGGTACGGAACCCTTCGGACTCGCCGACTCGCACTTGGCTGATTTTTTGTTCGGTTTGTTTCGAACAAAATAAATCGAGATTAAATTTTTAATTATTTCATGTTTTATGTACTGTAAGATTTTCGAATAAGTGATTAAACAGAATTAAAAAACCTTAACATTTTTATCTGATGTAAGTACTTAACCAATTTATAAGGTTGGTGATTATTGATGGGAACCACGGGCGTCATGGACGATAAAGTTTACTCTTTGTGCTACTTAGTACGTTTTGCATAGTAATTGTAATGGGTCTTCAAATCAGATCTAGATCTACCATTATTATTGTCAAAATAACGCACTGTTGTCGCCGTCACCGGTTCACCGGTTCGGTACTGCTTTGCCCTGGATGCATGGGCGTACCGAGGGGGGGCAGGGGGGGGGGGCAGCTGTCCCCCCCTGGATCATGTTGACCTACTAAGTATATTATCTAGTACTTTTATCAGTAAAAATTAAAAATTAAGGAAACGATTTTTCGCCATTTATTTGCAATACAATATTTTTACAACTAAAAATTGTAAATTTTATATTCTTTATAAACACCTAGATTATAAAAATCTGATTGGCCCCCCCTGGCCCAGAACCTAGGTAATTTGCCCCCTCCTGGCCCAGAACCTGGATAATTTGCCCCCTCCTGGCCCAGAACCTGGGTACGCCCATGCCTGAATGTTGGAACATTTGGAACGCACCCCAACTTATTTGTTTGAGGGTGTCAAGACAAATTATACGAATTGTGTTATTGTGAGTAATCTAAAACACAGCGCTTACTTATAGTGCGAGAGCCGGCCGTATAGGACTTTTAAATACGACCGGCTTTTGGAGTATTAGCTACGTGCGTCCGGCGTCCGCACACCAAGAAACAAAATGATGATGAAAATGGTGATTGACTACGAACCTTGTGTGCATTTTTGTACAAACAGGATGTTTTTTTTTTGTTTTTGCACAGCAGGTAATACCTCGGTATTACTAGCGGCTGAATAAATAAGATGGTAAAAAAATTATACTTCTTTTGACGAGTTTGATAGGCCCTTAAAATAATATGTGTGCTTAGTTACAAATGACCTTATACTGCAGGCAGGACGTGGAGTTTTGCACCACAATCAAAAACACGCGTTACGTATTGTAAAACTAAGTTTATTATCGAGTTTCACAGTTCAAATAATAAAGCTAAATAAAAAAATTGCGAGAGAAATCCTCTCCGAAGTCCGAACTCTCTCGCAAAGTCCCTCGTTGCCATTTAAAAACTAGGTAACGATACCGCGACGCGACGGCGGACGGACTTGCCTTCCCAAAGCAGTGGTTTGCGGCAACAATACTAGGTGGCGCTACAATACGTCATATTTCAAAATAATAATATGTCATGTTTACCTCTAAATACTGTTGACGAAAATATTATAATCCTCGACTTACGAAATAAGTAAAATGTGTGTATTAAAAATTACAGTCATTAATAAATAAAGCTTACCTACCATATTTAGTTTTTTCAGTCGATGACAACTTAATCCATACTGCAGGAGTGTAAATTATTTGGCATATTTGGTACCACAATTTCTTTTTTTCACTTAAGTCGTAATATTCTTTTAACGACGTATCATATATGGGCGATCTTTTCTGCACTTCAACAATTAAATCATCTACATCGATGACGTCCATCACTAAAAAGCGCGTGGCGATATCGAAGCGAGGCGCGGACTGAGCTAGCCGCCCCGCCCCGCGCCGCGCCGCCCCGCGCCGCGCCGCGCCGCGCCGCCCCGCCCCGCGCCTCCCCGCGCCTCCCCGCGCCGCCCCGCGCCTCGCCGCGCCTCCCCGCGCCGCCCCGCGCCGCCGTCTGCGTTACTGCATATTATTATTATAAACTGGTTTGTGAGATCCACGGCAGGCAGCCGCCTGCTGTGCCCACAGTACCCGCCGGGCACCTGCGGCGTGGTCTTTTTGCCCTCTGTCTATGTGCGTTGTTGGTAATATTATAGGATTCCCTTTATGCTATCGTTCGCGGCGAAAATCGAAATTGACCGGCCCGCCCGCCCCGTCGTTTGCAAAGCGCCTTAGGGACCTAGCCCCTTGCATATAATATTATTACTATACATCACGTATTACACAACTTTGTCCAGAAGTTTGCATGTCACGGAAAAATTGTAAGCTTGACAGAAAAAAAAGGTATAATAATATTAGATCCACAGACTTACGTATTGACACCATACCAAATTTCACCTTAATCAGTTAAGCGTTTTAAGCGTGAAAATATACATGCAGAAATACTTTCTCATTCATGATAAGTATCATGGATTATTTTACCATTTATAGATGTAATAAACTTACCAGTATTTAACACAATAATCACAGACACAAAATCACAACAACACGCGCGAGAGGTGATTACTTCACTGTGAAATGTACGATAACAAACCTTGGTTAGGAGAAAACTGTTAGGACTATCACATACTACCGTAGTACCTGCAGATTGTGAAACGCAATTGACAATAAACCACCTTTAAGAGTAGTAGCACATGAGTAGCACAGAATATATATTAGGTTGGTAGTAGGTAGTTCATATCGTGTCTTAAAAACTCTTTAGTAGGTAAGCATTACATTCATTAATCATTATGGGTACCATTATCTTTCGGACACGTAGATTTGAAACAAAAATAATGAAAAGAAAGAGGAAATTTATAAGTGAAGTTTGTTACAACTACAAGCTATACCTTACTCTTGTTTAATTTGTTTGCATGTTAATTTATGTATATCATAATAATATTAGTTATTTATTACCTATGTTTATATTTCTATAGATTGCAAAGCATTGTTGTTGGAAACCGAACCGTGACACGACTATAACCATGTTAACAAGATGCGCGTTTTATCGCTGCGGCTTACAGTGTAATTAGCAGAGACCCTTATACAAGCACATAGCCATGACGTAACCTTCAAGACCTACATATATACCGGTCGCGCGGTATGACAACTATGCAATGCTAACATAGTGCAAAACATAAAGTTAATATACCTACGAGTATATTAACTTTATGGTGCAAAGTTACATCCAATCATTTTCCACAATGTTTGTATGATTTCTACTGTATTCATATTGTGTACTATTTTTAAAAGTTTGGAATAAAGTAATTATAACAATACTGGATGTTTTTTTGGGAGAAAAGTATCCTATGTCCTTTCCCGGGACCACATAATATATAATTAGCACTTTACGGTACCGGGACTCAAAATATCTCCATACCAAGTTTCAACAAAATCAGTTCAGTGCTTTGAGCGTGAAGAGGTAATAGACAGGTAGACAGACAGACAAACAGATAGATACACTTTCGCATTTATAATTTTAAGTATGCTGGTTAGAATTTCTGCAAAACGTTTGTATGCGCCTGGCAACTGCACATAGCAATAACAATCCAACATGTTAGATATCAACTTGTATAGGCAGTAGGCACTAGTTAAAAATAACAAGGCCTAAGTAATAAGGCAATAACTATTGCTAAACTTTTTAATCGGGACTTAACGCGACTTATTTAAGTAGTAATGCTACTACGAGTACATACTTTTTCTCGACGTTTCGGCCGTGTTGCAACGGCCGTGGTCACGAGGGGACTGTCCCTGTTAATTATAATGCAACGCGAAAGTTTAAAATAACTATTGCTCCTAACATTATAGTACCTACTTGATATTTTATTTTTTTGTGTTTTATAATTGTAGTTTATTGCCATCAGAAAAATAAATACATAACATTTTATAAAGAACAATTATAAAGCTGTTATTACATAGAATATCTTGTTATTTGCGCAACCCCTACACTAAGAAATTCTTGTGCTGTAGGGGTTGCCTGTATGATTTTCTTTAAAAAAAACAATTTCCTAACTTTTTTATGGCGTAGCATGTTCGTAGCAATGCTACGACGAAGCTACGAAGGGCCGAAACCCTACAAAATGCTAAAAAGCTAAAAACTTTTCAAATAATAAAATAATTTAGAGATGTGCCGACTATCCGGCCACTTTTGTAGTCGGCGACTAGTCCGACACCTTTGCAGGTGTCGTGTGACTTACCCGCGAACCAGCAGTAAAAAAAGTGTTACAGAAACTCCTGAAAGCATGATCGGTTTGGCCGATTAGTCGGCTTATTTGCAGCCGACTAATCGGCTAGTCGGCCAAAGTCATGATCGGCACATCTCTATAAAATATGTTTTAAATACACAATATTATATAGCCTGTACAAAGTAAAAACTCATTTATTATTTCTTAAAACTTATTTACAACATAGGAATAACATACAAGTTTTTATAGGCGCTCCTAGTTTCTATCAGCTCTCCTGTCTAGTCTATGTCCATAATACTGTCTTATTTTTCAAACTTGTTATTTTAGGGGTATCTTTGTTGCCAAGGCCTCTTTCTCAACGACATTCAGAGTCCTCCATCTCTAGGGATTCTCAGGCCTCTTTCCTAAAAACCTCTTTTACGTGATCTTCTTGCTCAGGAGCATCTTTCTCGGGTGCCCCCTTTTCAGGGGCCTCTTTCTTAGGGGCCTCTTCATCAGGGTGTGGCTGCCCTTGCAGCTGGGTAAGCGCACACTTGACCGCTGACATCAGCTCTGGCGTGGACTTGCGGCCGCGGAGCGCGTGCGGCCGGTGGGGCAGCTCACGCTCGCAAGTCGGTATTGGGAGTGGTTCTGTATCTGAAAGGTGACGTACAATAGATCCTCATGGGTCGCAGTGACGCCAGGGCTACAATGACCTGCCTTCAAAAAAAATATGAAAGGTAGGAACTATATTTAGGATAGGATGTAGGACTGCGTATGTAGGATAGAAAAACATGGAATAAAAGTGCGTGTAAAAACTCGAGTGTACCAGAGGGAGGGTTTTGTTTTTAGAAATTACTCGTAACCTTTGTAATATACAGTAATGTTCGCTCTGCAGCCTAAATGGCTTGTTGGATTAGCATCCATCAAGCTTGAGAATTGTCTTTAGATTCATGTCAACTGTTTACTGTAACAGTGTGTCTTATAAAGACACAGATTTTTAGTTTTTAAAATTGCCGGTTTCACTTGTTTCTGTAGGACGATGTTCCTACATCGTCCTACATTTTTATTGCATTGCATTGATTATTGTACACATGAATGACAAAAGATACAGCGTTATTGGGCGAGGTAAGTCGACTTAAAGCTTAAACGAATTAACTGTAATTCAGTTTATCTTAGTGAGACCAACTGACCTACTAGTCAATGACGCTGAAATGTAAATGAGTAAATGCAGATAAACAGTGAGCAAATTAGATAACTACTAGCTGTTTGTCTCGGTATTCAATAAAACACGAATAAAATGACATATTCTAAAAATGATTCCTAGCTAGATCGATTTATCGCCCCCGGAACTAAAAAACTAAATTTCATGAAAATCGTTGGAGCCGATTCCGATATGCGCAGTTTGGCAAATTTTAATATATATTGTAAAATTTTAATTTACTCTGAATAAATAAATTAAAAAAAAATGTACAAGAATTGCTCGTTTACAGATATAACATTAAATTTATCTTATTTATTTCTATTGTCACTAAATTTAATCTGAGGTCTTTAACTCAAAGTAGAATATTGTTATATACGTGCTTAATATGACAAAAATATAAGATCTTAACAAATTAGAATATAGAGTTAAGGATAGGTTAAGGAGTACTAATAATATTATGATAGTCACTAATAATATTATGACCTGAGAAAACCAGGGCAACTATTAGGGCTTTATGCGCTTTACATAATAAATAAAAAATAATAAAAAATAACCTGAGTATAAAAATTATAATACCATAAACTCTGGCTATATTTATTATTGGTGGTTCTTCTTCATGGTTCTTCATACAGCAGTCGCAGTAGGAACAGGGAACCCCTGGGATCCCACAACAAATGATGCTCCAAGTCCAGCGACTCAGGGAGTCACTAAAAGACCATCGCTCCGGGGGTCTGTCCGTACCGTAGTCGAATAAGAATTCTCTATTCATTTTAACGCATAGCTGTTGTTGTTAGTACTTAGTAGTACAATTTACTGTTTACAATAATTCTTATTAATATTATTCTTATTGAATATATTTCTTTAGTTTTTCGTGCAGTGTTTATTTATAATTAATGTTTTTGACATTTTTAACGTTTTCGTGTCAATCTCATCATTAAATTTTTATTCATGAAAAGAAAGGCAAGCTACTTGAGTTATTGAGCCAAAAGAAAAGAACCTACCTACCTAATATCCTCATATAACGATAGAGAACAAGAGCTTCAATAAATTGGCTCTACCTCCTACGCTCTAAATAGTAAAATATAAATACACGTAAAATGCTGTAATTTTCTGTAATAATTATGATGCTAAATATTAGTGTCCGACCGAAACTGATTTTTCAGCCGAAACCGAAACCGAACTTTCGGCCTTACTCTCAGTTTCGGCCCAAACCGAAACCGAAACCGAAACTGGGTAAAACATGCAAAATTACGATTATTCACTGAAATTTATTGATTTTTATAAATATTTATATAAAACGCGTGCTAAAAGGAAAAGAGTGAGGCGAATTGATTTACTTACTAATAAATCTCACAAGATATATTTTTTTATGCCCGTGACTTCGTCCACATGGACTTCAGTTTATAGCGCGCGATGTCAACAAAATTGGTGTCAAAAGCTTTTATAAGAAAACCCTGATACCCTTTAAATCAAAACCGCTGTGCAGTGTGCAAATAATATTTCATTTTTTTTCAATTAAACTTTATATTTTATGCCAAATTTTAAAGCTTATTTAGCCCCCCAATTACACAACTTTACCCATAAACTATTTATCATTGATAGGTTTAAGGTTACGTCACTGCATAGATAAAGTGCTGACTTATTAAATAACGTAAAAAAGAAATAACAATCGAAAAAATCGAAACTGTAGTGTAAGATATATACCATCTCTTATAGAAAGACGTTTGGGCAAGCGTTAGCGCGATGTAGGAGACGCACGGCGCCATCTATTATGAACTAACTTAATTTGACCAAATTTACGCATTTTCACCCCCTTACAACCCTTTTTTCCAGTAAAAAGTAGCCTATGTCCTTTCTCAGGGTTTAGACTATCTGTATACAAAATTTCATTACAATCGGTTCGGTAGTTTTGGCGTAAAAGATATATAAAATATATATAAAATTCTTAAGTAAATAAAGTTCACACACAATATAATCAATTTATCATAGCATTTACTAAATCGCTTGTTTGGGAAACATTGTTATATGTAATAGCACGTTATTTGCCAATAGATATGTAAGTATATTAAATAATATGCATATCTATTGCCTGCGTTTGTCGTAGAAATAAAATTCAATAATATAATTTCGATAAAAATAAGTTTAGACAATTTAATGAAAATAAAACGAAGTGCTAATTTCTGATTTGGGACTAATCTGGAACACAATAATTATAATCTCAAAAGTAAATAAATAGATGGTGGCGAACTGAGCCGGGGCCTCGCTGGTAAGTAAGCACGTCGAGTTAACTATGAAGTTTACCGAACGACGCATGAGTACGCATTAGTTTCGGCGGGCCCGAAAGTTTCGGCTATATTTTGGCCGAAACTATATTTTGGCTAAGGCCGAAACTAGATTTTTTGGCCGAAACTGGCCGAAACCGAAACCGAAACCGAAAGTTCGGTCGGTCACTACTAAATATTATGTTTGGGCAATGATCTAATCCTTGTTAAGGCTATCTCTAACAAGCTCACGACATACACGCATATTTCCTAGTGGAATTAACTGCAGACTTCCAGCGTTTAACAATGCCGTGTCTAAGCAATTATTACGTCACGCTGCTCGATCACGGAGCCTTGGTTCCTCACGAGAACCCAATAATGACAATCCATCCTCACGTATTCATTAGAAACACAAAAACATTTCAAGCTTTTAGTCGAACGCGTTTCACTTGGTAGTCGCCTTCGGAGAAGACGCAACGCTTTTCAAATTTGGAATAATTTTGGCGCGCTCGAATTTTTTTTTCAAACATGGAAATTAGAGCGTTCGTGTTTTTTTGCCAGCTCCTATGGCTAGTATCAGTGAACAGCAAAGATTTGCAAGGGATCCCCGGCTACGGCAGGAACCTGCTGATAAAGTCCTTCCCCGAAATTGCCGGCTACCAGAGCAATTTATACGAAGTCTTCGTGCCGCCCTATTTATACGTAAGTGTATTTTCTTATTTATGTGTGTCACTGTTATATTCAAAGGTGCAATAATGCCTTCGGTAATAGTAATGCTTAAACAAAACAAGCCATGGGCGTACCCAGGTTCTGGGCCAGGGGGTGGCAAATTACCCAGGTTCTGGTGCCAAGGGGGAGGCAAATTACCCAGGTTCTGGGCCAGGGGGGGCAAATTACCTAGGTTCTGGTGCCAAGGGGGAGGCAAATTACCCAGGTTCTGGGCCAGGGGGAGGGGCAAATAAGATTTTTCATAAGCTAGGTGTTTATAAAGAATAAAAAATTAATAATTTTTAGTTGTAAAAATATTGAATTGCAAACAAATTTTTATAGATAAAAGTACTAGATAATATACTTAGTAGGGACGTCAACATGATCCAGGGCGGGGCATCGGTACGCCCATGAAACAAGCCTAGTTCGGTTGCCGCCGTTATGTTATAATGAGTCTCTATATTTTATAATACAATGGGTAAAGATAGAAATACTCTAATATTCGAATATCGTTTAGCACATACCTATTTTTTTCAATATTATGAACAACGCGAATAGGTGTTAGTAAAACAGAAACCACTCTATTTGTATTGGATTATCTTACTTCTTACTTGTTATACAGGAAAGAACGGACTATTACCACTGCCCACTACTGTTTATTATAACGTTTTATCAAAAATGAATATTAATAATCATTATTTATACTTACATAATACAATAATACATAATAATATCTACCAAAACTAAACTTTCTTTTACAAAAATACAAGATGTTGTTGCTCCTCTTATCACTGACCTTGAAACAAAAATAAATTAAGTCCAAATGTAAACTTACAGTAAATAAATAATAACTGTATACATTATGCAAGAAGCCTTCTAATTCAATATCATTCTTAAAAATATTTTAATTAAATTCTACGTTATACCTACCATATTATTAATTAAAATTAAATATTCGTACTTATATGAAATTAGAATACTATAAATTATTACGTTTAGATATTAAGTACATAAAATGTACAGTGCTTTCATTCTCTCTCAGAATCTAAAGAAATTACAGTAGTGCTATACGTGCGATTCGGTCTTAGCTCTATCTCAGAAACCACTTACTAACGGTGTAAATAATAGCTTAGTTTTATTCCCTCTTTTTGTTTACACTTAGATTTAAGATTTCATATTAGTAATTCCTATTGGAAAATGTTTATCTTGTGTCTCATTTTTATAATATTGCTGTCCCTTTCGCACGGGAATGTAGTGTGTTTCACACAATTGTTATTGCTGTATCTTTCTTGCATAGTTGCACTCGAACTATTGTTGTCTCTTTTTACATGGCTTTGTTTTACACATTTTATTGTTTATTTATCTTATAAGAATGTTTGTTTACCATTGTATTAGCTTATAAGAATCCCATTTGATGTCATATTATGTGTAAAATGTTATATTTCAATAAACGGACTGCATTCGTTCGACAACAACCGATAGAACCCCACGGGCTCTAACGGTACAAATTTCCTATATAAACACGCACTTTCTCGGTGCATACACATTCACTTCCGACAAGCCAAGCAGATGCATGCGTAAGCCCTGCTCCACCACACTCCGCTCCAAGCAGTACCAAGTTCACTCCTGTGTTTCCTTCTCGTCTCCTGCACCTCCTTCTCCAGGAATCTTCCATCCGGCATCCTTCACCCTTCAAGATACAGTCCACTGCTCTGCCACCCGGCGACCACGGCCCCGCCGAGTTTGTCGTGTCGCCAACAAACGGCCATTCCCAATATTTGATCTATCTCTGGTTTTGCCCTACTAGAGATAGGAATAGCTCACAATTGACATAAAATATATGTCTCTAATGTCTAATGTGAGCTATTCCTAGGGTTGCCATCACCCAGATTCCCTTTGCCGGTCAGGCACGACAAAATTCCCGGACATTTGGCCGAAATGTGGTTATTTCCCCGGGCACCTCTTAAACAGTATTTACGATAACGTCTTGCCAATCTGACTAACTCAAGTCCGTGCAAGAAACCGTGTTTTTATCTTTCGTTTATTGCCGCATGACTTAAAAGTTAAATTTCTCTCATCAAAAGTGTCTGGACACTTTTCAAAAACCTGGCCGGACGCACCCCGGACGCCCTTCAAACTAGGACAAATCCGGGGAAATCCGGACGGATGGCAACCCTAGCTATTCCTATCTCTAGTAGGGCAAAACCAGAGATAGATCAAATATTGGGAACGGCCATAAGCTCATGCTACTCTGACATTGCGTGTGTTTATGACGGGTGATGGTTTTTCGTCCGTTTGTCCGCTTAGGCCCTAGGTTAAAAGAATAAAAAAATCTTTTGCCGGATTTTGCGGGAAGGACTGCTAGGAATATATACAGTTACTAGATGTCCCGCGCGGCTTCGCCCGCGTAAATTAGAAATTTTACAGAATCCGTAGCTACATTTTCCCATAAAAAATATTTCCCCCGTTTTTCCCACATTTTCCTGAGTTTCTTCTGTCGTATTAGTCTTAGAGTAATAATATAATATAACCTTCTCGATAAATGATGAGTCTTACTCGATAAATGATCTATCTAACACTGAGATAAGTTTTTAAATCGGACCTGTAGTTTCTGAGATTGACGCGTTCAAGCAAACATACTCTTCAGGTTTATAATATTAGGTAGATATAGATTTTTTTTAATTATCGCTTGACAAACTCGAGTCTCGATCTAAAAGACTATGAAATGGTATAATATGGTAGTGATGATGATGATGATGATGATGAAGAATGTAATTTGCATAGTAGCATATGCTTTCTGTTCTTAAAACAACGCCGAAACTCCCAAACTTGTATCTATAAAGAATCAGGAATTCTCTCAGCACCTTCCGAACCACGGTATACCAGGTATATCTCGGTGCAAAATCTTACTTGTTGGTAGCATATGCTTAGAATACTTCTCACGAAACCGAAGTCACCATATGTTTCCCTATAAGTTTTGAGGAGTTCCCTCGATTACTTATGGATCCTTCATCAGATCACCACTTTTCTGAATATAATACCAAATTGGGATGATAGCCTATATACCAAAAGAAAAATTTTGAAAATCGGTTAACAAACGGCGGAGTAATCGTTGAATATAAGAAAACGAACATAACACCTCCCCCATTTTGAAAGTCGGTTAAAATTGTAGCCTATGTGTTATTTATTTAATATTTTAATCAGCACATGAATTGAATAACAAAATTTTTTTCAAATTAATCGTAGCACCATCTGTCAGGACAAACTAAAATTGAAATAGAATAATATTGAATGCGATGATAGCGCCGTCCGCCGGATCTAATGTAAAACATTCCAAAATCAACAACTCCTTATAAATAAGAAATTAATTGAAAAAACATTTTCCAGTAGACCAAACTGTAAATCTAAACCATTCTCGAATCTCCACGAACACACACAAAAAATTTCATCAAAATTGGTCCAGTCGTTTAGGAGGAGTTCAGTCACATACACACGCACACAAGAAATATATATATTAAGATACAAGGTGTCATAAAACAAAGTGATCAAGTGACCAATAAGACTTTAAGGTGTATAATGTATACTCCCTTATATAGAGTTCATTGCAAAAGTAGCAGCGCTGAAAGAGCAATTTTTTGTGATTTGTATGGCCAAGCACCTGAGCGTCATGAATTTTCTCATATAAAAGTAACAAAAAACTGCTGTCACTTTTACAGCGAACTCTATATAGGGGGCTCCATACACACTCTAAAGTATTAAGTACCACTTACTTTTGTTACAGCCTGTATTAATTGTAAAAAAATATTACTTATTTTTATTAGGTATTATTCATTTATTATTGTTTTACATACAGTATAATCGCCAACCGGAAGGCAGATTGAGAATTTCAGCTTCAATTAAACCTTCACAATGTTTAACCTTCATTGCTTGTCCTTATTGTTACATACATAATTTATTACTTTTGTTATCCTTACCAAAATACCTGCATAAATATTATTATTTAAGTACTTTTATTATGCAATTTACAACCTAAAGGTTGCAAAATAAGAAATAGGAAATATTGTAAAAACTACTTATATTATTCGTAGCGATAACTATTATAATAGCATTCCCAATAAGAATAGATTTGAAGTTACATAATTATTATATTTTAATACTCTACAATAATACTTAATTAGGTATCTACTATCTACCTACGAATAATAACTAATCTTAATATATATATTTCTTGTGTGCGTGTGTATGTGACTGAACTCCTCCTAAACGACTGGACCAATTTTGATGAAATTTTTTGTGTGTGTTCGTGGAGATTCGAGAATGGTTTAGATTTACAGTTTGGTCTACTGGAAAATGTTTTTTCAATTAATTTCTTATTTATAAGGAGTTGTTGATTTTGGAATGTTTTACATTAGATCCGGCGGACGGCGCTATCATCGCATATTTCAATTTTAGTTTGTCCTGACAGATGGTGCTACGATTAATTTGAAAAAAATTTTGTTATTCAATTCATGTGCTGATTAAAATATTAAATAAATAACACATAGGCTACAATTTTAACCGACTTTCAAAATGGGGGAGGTGTTATGTTCGTTTTCTTATATTCAACGATTACTCCGCCGTTCGTTAACCGATTTTCAAAATTTTTCTTTTGGTATATAGGGTATCATCCCAATTTGGTATTATATTGAGAAAAGTGGTGATCTGATGAAGGATCCATAAGTAATCGAGGGAACTCCTCAAAACTTATAGGGAAACATATGGTGACTTCGGTTTCGTGAGAAGTATTCTAAGCATATGCTACCAACAAGTAAGATTTTGCACCGAGATATACCTGGTATACCGTGGTTCGGAAGGTGCTGAGAGAATTCCTGATTCTTTATAGATACAAGTTTGGGAGTTTCGGCGTTGTTTTAAGAACAGAAAGCATATGCTACTATGCAAATTACATTCTTCATCATCATCATCATCATCATCACTACCATATTATACCATTTCATAGTCTTTTAAATCGAGACTCGAGTTTGTCAAGCGATAATTAAAAAAATCTATATCTACCTTATATTATAAACCTGAAGAGTATGTTTGCTTGAACGCGTCGATCTCAGAAACTACAGGTCCGATTTAAAAACTTATCTCAGTGTTAGATAGATCATTTATCGAGTAAGACTCATCATTTATCGAGAAGGTTATATTATATTATTACTCTAAGACTAATACGACAGAAGAAACTCAGGAAAATGTGGGAAAAACGGGGGAAATATTTTTTATGGGAAAATGTACCTACGGATTCTGTAAAATTTCTAATCTACGCGGGCGAAGCCGCGCGGGACATCTAGTTATATATATATAACCTATCTAATTATACCTAGTGGTAGACTTTAGCCAATTATAATTATTAAGTATTATTATTATACTTAACTGTTTAAACAATAGATAGGTATTCTAAAAATGCATACATTTTGGGAGTTTTAATGATAGTCTATAATAATATACCCAATTAATATTTTGTAAAGTCTAGTTAATTACTATTGTCTTAATAATATTCCCAACGTTGAATAATTTAAAAGCAATGTTTTATTTAATACTTACTCTACAATATCAATATATAAATTTATTATTTACAAAGAGCTTAGGTACGGTACCTATTATTGTCTCTACATACCTCCATCTGCTATGGCTACTGCATTAGTAATCTGTGACTGCATTGCCCAAGCTTTTCTGAGAGATCACAAGTACCTCGTGGAATAAAAATACCTAATATTAAACAATGCAAGTCGGGAATAATAATTCTCTCTTATTATTATTATTATTATTATCTCTTATTATTATTATTCCCGACATATTTGAAGAAATAGCCATGTTTATGAAACTTTCTAATTTTCAGGACCTCGGCGGAGTAGGCTCGTATGCGCTGAACGGAGCTCGCTCCGACAAACAGATTGACTTGGCCACTGCTGGCTCTGTAAGTACACTATTAAAATATATATTTGTTGTTTCCTAATTTCATTCAGAAAACGAACAGATGCAGCGAATAATGACAAGCGATTGCCAGAGGAACGTACGTCTACATGCTTGATGAGTACTATTGAATTTCAAATTAAAACTTCAATGTTGAGAGTTTTAAGCTCTAATCATACTGCTGATTAGAGCTTAAAACTCTTAACAGTAAACAGCCTTTATTATATAGAGCAGTGGTGTTGGATAAGTAGGTAAGTCTTAAAAGACTTCAGTAGTTTTTAAGGGCCTGTAGACTAGATTATAATAACCTATAAAGGTTGATACTAGATCTAGTATCTACCTTTATACTATTTAAATTATTCAAAAAATATAATTATGAAGACACAAAATTACTAGTTGAATACACGCAGTAATATGATTTGATAAATCTCTTTGGTCATCAAAGTTACTTCCTCAAAACTACTGTACACATTTTGATGAAACGTGACCGGCCTAAACAATTATTATTATAGCTTAATCCGCACGACTTTAAAAACCTGTTAAAACATTGCGTTTATTTGCCGCACGACATTTTGCGAGATGAGTTTTTAACAGATGTGTTATGAGTCATGATAACACATCTGTTAAGATGATACATGTATCATCTTAATTATTTACACTAGATAACTAATGCCTGGGACTTCGTTCGCGCAGAAATATTTTTATTTTTTACTTTACCGCAATAAAAACTACTCTCAGGTGTCCTTTCCCGGGACTCTATCTAGCATATCCATGACAAGATTTATTAAAATCGGTTCATCAATTTACCTAAGCGTTCAAAGCAAACATATACCTAAGTAGGTCTACCAGAATCTGGTGGCAAACAGTGACAATATAAATTGACTCTAGCAATACCGGGGTAATTGGAATAAAACATTTTGATCCTTTTTTTCCTTTAGCAGCTTATAATATAAAAAATTATCCAATGATCAAGGATATTTTTTGAAAATCTACTATCAAAACCATCAGATTCTGGTAGACCTATACAAATAGAGAGATTTGCCTTATCTTGCGTATTTAATAGTATCAATGTGCATTATCCATACTACAGAAAAATACTTGAAACTTAGATAAATCATTCATCTAAGACTTGAAAATTGTAAGTAACTATTTTCTACCAAATATAATATCTACCTCACATTTTATCGTATTGTGTAGCGTTCAACTCCTGCATAGTGTGTAATTGTGACTTCGTATATGCCATACCATTTCGAGTATTATAATGCAATATTCTTCATGTTTTATTTAAATAAATAATCTTCATGGTCGCCACAAACAATAATTATGTGGGAACAGACAGTGTGAAGCTGAATTGATAGCAGTCGTGATCATGGTGGATCATGTCATAAAAATTACTTCTTTGTTTTAATCACTTCCGTCAATTAATATATTACTTCTACGCGTTGTTTATAATTGCTTTATAAGTAATGTAAATTAGTTTTCCTAAATCATGGTTCCTAGGGTATGAATCTATTAAAACATTCCGGAGCTTACAATTTGTGTAGAGTTTGTAAAATAAGACGTAGAGAAAGAACGTGTAGACTGTAGACTGTAGAGTAACTCAGACCTCCGAAGTTTTATCCGAACCGAAGCTCTGGAACAATTAAATAAGGGAATATTTATTATTTTAATAAAGTACTTAGATAAAGTATGTTTGTATGTACCATCGAGGAAGTTGATTCCTATGCAATTGACAGACCAACGTTATTTGGTCGAATATTGTCAATTCAATGTTAATTGTGATCTGTCAGCTGGGTTTGACGTAACGCGACCAAACTACTTAGGTCCCCGATTTGCATAGGAATCAACTTCTCTGATAGTACATACATAGTAGTAGTTGCATACATATGCAACTACTACACGGACGTCCTACGGACGGCAATTTAATTGGTACCTAAGTATTTAATTATTGTTTCTTAAAAAGAAAAATCAAAATATTTTGAAGGAAAAACCTTCAAACAATATACTAGGTAGTTTTTGTTCAAGTATTAAGACTTCCTGCCGGCGAATTCCGTTGATGTTATCAAATTGATAGTTAAATCACTTAATTGGCAGTTTCTTAATTATTACCTACAATATCTGCAAATAAAGTCTAATTATACTATGCTGAATGATGACTCACTGACAAGAACGTAGCACCTAACTTAGGCATTCTAGCTTCTACGGACTTACTAATGATACTTAGTTACAACTTTCAATATACATGTTCGGATCTTTGAGACTGCACTGCTGTAGGCTTAGCATAACAACAGTAGACATAGGAAAGAATCGACATACTGACAGATTTTATCGACGAAATGGTGGATTTCCATTGTCTAACTGTCACTTTGTCTATTCTTCCGTAGAAAGAAACAGTTTCTATGGTGACCATGCCACGCCTGCTGCGCAACAAATATTGCTGAAGTTTTACCCAGACATAGAGTAGAACACGGGACATAATATCACATAGGCTACATTTTACTAAGGAAAAATGCATGGTTTTGCAAATAAGTATATATGTATTTCATTTACAACGTGTAGGACTGTAGGTACTATAGGTCAGTGCTGTTAATAAACACTAGCTTCTAGATATCGCGTGCTGATTCTAATTACCTAGGTTCTAATACTAAGTATTTATCTCGCCTTATACCGAGCCAAGGAGAGTCATTGCAAAATAAATAATATCTACTACTGACACTTCAGAAAATAATATTGCAACTATTAAAGATAAGTAATAAGTAGGATACCTTCTAAATTCCTTGAAATTATTGCTACCAAAAACCAATTCGCTAATAGTTTTTGGCAATTATGAGTCTGACTGCTGAACCGAGCTTTAAACGAAATTTCGTATACCTACAGTCCCAGAACAGCTGCACATATTGGACACTTTTAATTCCGGAAAGATGAACAGAAAAATTTTGACGCAAACATCCTATCAAACATCTAGTAGATCGTACCAACTAATACATCCAGCGACGTATAAGTATCAATAAAATTAAAATTAAATTATGTACAACTTATAATAGTAATCATTATTATAAGGAAGGTTTTATATTAGGATGGAAGCGATACAAAGTTCATCGGGTTAGCTGATATAAGTGAAATGGGCCATTAATGTATTGATAATTATTATTGTTACTAACACCAGTGCATATATTTATAAAAAAACAAATAATTGTTAGACTAATTCTGATAAAATATTAAATGACTTATTATTATTATTGCACGCCTTAACGGCTAATTGTAGATAAGTACCAGGACATCTTTGTAATACCTTATGTTACCTACAATTGCGAAAATAAATGATTTGATTTGATTTGATTTATTATTCCGGGCCAATCCCACCTGCAAACCTTCAAGAAGAGAACATATCCCTCTTAAAAGTAAAAGGCCGACAACACATCTGCAACTCTTAGACGGTACTTGCTTTCCATCTGGTGACCCGTTTGTGCGTTTGCCTTCTTGTTTTATTAGAAAACAAACTAAGTATAATTATTCACTTCCACAGGCCCCCGCCGGTATCGGCCTGCAGGCCGTCTCCTACCTCAAGGCGGACGAGGGTTCCGGCGTGGAAGGCACCCTGGTGTTCACGCAGCTGGTACCCAGCGGCCCCGTCACCATCGAGGGCAACGTCACCGGCCTGACAGCGGGGCTACACGGCCTGCATATCCACCAGAGCGGCGCTGTCAAGGACGACTGCAAGGCCATTGGACCGCATTTTGTTGCTTTTTACGTAAGAATCAGCATATTTTTGATGCTCCCGCCGAAGACAGAGGGGCGGTATTTAATGTTTGATTGTGTCTGCCTGTACGTACCTACTTATAGTCTGTCAAGAAAGTGAAGAAATTAAAAAGTGGCAACATCGTAGTGTCATCCCTTTCAAATCAATCTTAGATAAAAGGGATGACACTACGATGTTGCCACTTTTTAATTTCTTCACTTTCATATTATGTGTGTCTATCCGTTCATCATTCATCGTAGCGTAGCATCTAATAAAGGGGTTTAGCGAAGCTGACTTTTCAATAGTTCTTAGGTATAATCAGTGCCGTAAATAGGACGGTGCCACCGGTGCCCAGGCACAGGGCGTAGACTCTGGGGGGCGCAAGAATGGCCAGACCGGACAGATCCTTATTCTTAGAATTGCTCCCGATAAGTTCCCGTTGCGACCCAGAGATTGTTGTGAGAATTGATGTTTCCCAATGTAGTAAAAAAATATCTACAGCCAAACATAATATAACCTCCTCCTTTTTGGAAGTCGGTTAAAAAACAAAGGTGCAGTTATATAGAAACTCGCACAGGGCGCAAAGAAGGCTATTTACGGCACTGGGTATGATTATTCATCTTCATCTCAGAAATCTATAAAACCACCAACATTTTCTAACAATGAATAAGAAAATGTAGGGGTTTTTGTAGATTTATTAATATTATGCTAATTGGGTACCGACTACCGTAGGTACTCGTACCTACTCAAAAACTAGGTAAGTACAAACTCGTTCGCAAATCGCAGCTCAAAATAAGAGTAGAGGGGGTCACGAAACTTTACTCTGATTACGAATTCTAATGGGCACATTGACTTTATGTCAAAATCAGACACAAGAAGTAATTATAGGTCTACCAGGATCTGATAGCAAAATTGATATACGTGGGAGAGCCATGCTTCGGCACGAATGGGCCGGCTCGACCGGATAAATACCACGTTCTCACAGAAAACCGGCGTGAAACAGCGCTTGCGCTGTGTTTCGCCGAGTGAGTGAGTTTACCGGAGGCCCAATCCCCTAACCCCTACCCTATTCCCTTCCCTACCCTCAACTATTCCCTTCCCTTCCCTACCCTCCTCTATTACCCTATTCCCTCTTAAAAGGCCGGCAACGCACTTGCAGCTCTTCTGATGCTGCGAGTGTCCATGGGCGACGGAAGTTGCTTTCCATCAGGTGACCCGTTTGCTCGTTTGCCCCCTTATTTCATAAAAAAAAATTGATATAACAAAATATTGACTAGCAATTCCGGTATATTTGGAATAAAACATTTTGATCTTTTTTTCCTTATAGCGGCTGATTCTGCGTGTAAACATGCAAATATAAAAAAATATTTATTATAATAATTTATCAAGGATATATTTGATAATCTGCCATCAAAGTTTGCTATCAGATCCTGGGTACTATACGTACATTTAGGTTATGTAGTTACCCGGCCCTGTGACCGCACCTACCTACAGCTCATTCCTATCCTTTTAAAATTGAGTAAAGTCAGATTTCAGTAACACGAGAAATATGGATGTACCTAGTTGAAAAGCTGATTAGAAATGATGATTAGAAATACACGAGTGTGTTATAGTAAGTGGTGGGTCATACAGCATACACGCTACGTGAACAGATTGAAATCAAAGATTGACACCAGTAAATTGTAATTACAGAATGAATTATCTGATAACTGATAATAGTAAACATTGTACCGTTTATTAGCCCTAAAAATCTGAAAATAAATGCGATAGTAAGATTTATTTGATAATAATACATTGTGTGGTGTACTTTGCCTTCAGAGGTTCGTCAAGCCAGCGTATAGCATTCATCTTGTGACGCCTGTGTTATAGACATGATATTCAGCATAAAATCTGTTGCTATTAGAGTTTCACAGGCAGTAGGCACACTAATAAAAAGGAAATAGACCCTAACTCTATTCAGGGCCCGATCTAGAGGGGGCCAACCGGGCAATTGCCCGGGGCGGCAAAAATGAGGGGCGGCAAATTGAGAGCGACGCGGTGTCGCGTCGGTGGCCTTCGTACGCGAGTCCAACTCGCACTTGGCCGGTTTTTGGGGCGGCAATTATTATTTTGCCCGAAGCGGTGAAATAGCTGGATCGGACGCTGACTCTATTTCCACTAGTTCACTTATAACGGCACTATCAATTTATAAAAGTAGATACTATACCTACGATGACAAACTTGTTCCCGATATTACACAGTATCGCGGAATCATGACTGCTATCTGCTACTAACATTCTAACCCTTACAGGGTCGTCACGGCGGTCCGAGAGACCCAATCCGACACGTCGGGGACTTAGGCAACATCAAAGCAGAGGACGGTGCCACTCTCAACGTGAAGATATTCGACAACGTCATTTCTCTAACCGGCCCCCGATCGATCGTCGGCCGATCTATCGCCATCTCGAAAAGTGAAGATGACTATGGTCGAGCTAGCACTGAAGATAGCGCCCTCACTGGTACATCAGGCCCGGCCGTCGCTTGTGGGGTTATTGGATACTTAAACTAAGGGTTAATTTTATTAATGCCTGTTAGGGTTAGTTGTCAAAATATCAGGTCTTTCTTGCATAGACAAAACAGCTAGAGATATTAAATGGGTTATTAATTTTAACAGGCGTTGATAAAATTGGCACTTAAGCTGCTGCTAAATGATGAGCTGAGGCTTTCGAGTACCTGTTGTAATTTACAAAATAAAATCTACTAAACACAGAACAGTGTACAGTGTACAGTGAAAAAATATATTATGTTAAAAATACTAACTATTAAACTCCGCCTTCATTTGTTTTTCCTTTTATATTCCTCGTCATACTCTCAAAGTAATGAATACTTAAATTGTAAATACATTGAGAATAAAATTACTTTTAATTGGTCGCTTCTTTTATTCTACGCAAATAAAAATATAATTAAGGTTTTATAAAGGATATACACTGCTTTATATTCACATAATTTATTATGCCATATAAAAGTAACAAAGTATAATAAATAGTAACAAAAACTGCACTGCGTCTGTGCATCAGTGCTATGTGATGTCGGAAGTTTGTGACGGACGGCTAGACAAAATGGAAGCTATGTATATTGTATAATTTAGACCTTGTAAATAAACCTCGATTTCGTAGATTTCCACTTAATATAACTTATAACTACCCCAACTGCCGTGTTGGTGTTGCTGGCAACATGTTGGTATTGCTAGCGAGATTTTAGTAGGTATAGCCAGCAACATCTCGATATTGCTGGCAACGAACTAAATGCACTTATTGGAGACCGAGGGACGCGATGAGGCTGTCTACTTTAGCGATGTAGGCCTTCTGTGCGTCCTCCTTGGAGGTTCCCTTCTTGCCTAACCACGCCTCGAACTTGGCCTTGCCCTTCAGGTCGAACATACCGGGCTTGTCTGAAACAAGAAAAAGGCAAATTATTATACTTACATCAAAGAAATAAGTTTTTCTTTAAGAGCCTACTACACACCCCGCTATCCTCCAATAGTGATATAATGATTCCATGAATCGTGCCCCGAGCAATGTGCTTTGCGCTGCAGCTTATTAGCTAACTATATCGCGTAACAACGGTTCCCGCATTATAGTACGAAATTAAAGGCCGTAAGTCCCAAAACTATTTTTGATAATTACTTAAAAATTAAATACAATACTAATATTTCCTTTTGCCATTATTTTATAAAGTGTGTGATTGTAGTAGTGCAAGTTATTTAATGACAGTAACTCAATAAGTGTAACAGATATTTGTTGAAAAACCTAGAAAGTTTCATAATTTCGAAAAATATAACTATCGTGTCAAAATAAGTGAATCGTGTTTTCCGTTTAGCAAATATCAGATAAATATACAATTATACAATGATTAAATAAATCTTAATTTCATTTAAGTCAATCGTCTTACGTAATACTTATTACAAAACACGGCATTTGGCAGCTCGCTCTAAATAAGGATAATATTATTATTATGGCAAGGTCTTCATCTATACATAACTTATTTTAAGGGACACCATATTTTAATGCTAAAATGTATAAGTACTCCATTTGAATTAATTTTAATTGAAGTGTTAGTGGAGGCGGCTATAACGCTACTCAGTGTCAGTAATGGAAGTATAAATTATTTATTAATTCTTAAACTAATAAAATTTTAAAAAGCTAAAATTTTACAATAATATATTGCTATAAATATTTATAAGGCTAAAGGCATTACTATTCTTGAGCTAAAGTCAATGAACCGACAATGATCTGTTAATTTAATTCAGTTACGTCCAATTTAAAATACCTATGTCCAGAAATAGTTGTTATTACTAGATAGGTACAAGTTTCCAATCAAAATATTAAATTATCTACTGTTTAATGTTTAAAAATATTATGTTACGGTCTAAATGTTTTTAATACAAAACCTGTGGATATTTGGAATACAAAATTATCAAACAATTTTAATAAACATTAAAATTTTATTCAATATCCAATACTTACTGTGTTTCGTATTTATTATATACGAAACACAGTAAGTATAACCTAAAGTGTTATCACTTAATTTTGTTACACTGTAGTAAATCAATATTTCTAGTAGAATTACAGGGTGTTAGATAAGCAAACAATGTTTGTTATTTTGGACCCATCCGGCTATCAACCTGCATTATTGATATAACGTTAATGATGATAACAGTATCGTAAATATGATTTATTGTATTTATCTGCTGATATAGTATTTTTAGTATGATAAATACTGAATTAAGGTCACGTGAGTTGTGGTAAATGGTCACATTTTACACACTTTCCCTTCCGGAATATAATTATTTACTTACAGGCTACAGCGGAAAAAAAAATCTGTAGCTCCACGGCGAAAGCCCCTATTGTTGTTATTATCAAGCAGCACCTAAATGAGCTTACTACAAATTACAATGAATAGCTAAGAACAATGTTGACTACACTAACTTTCAATTAAAAATCCAAAAGGTTTGGGACCTATGATACTACAGTAACACATAGTATAAACCAGTGGTTCCCAAAGTGTACGCCGTGAAAAGGCAATAGAGGCGCCGTAAGTCGATCCTCCATCATTATCCGACAGACCGACAGCACAAATATTGTAAAATTATAATTTTAATATTAATTGTGTAAAGCAGATAGATGATTAAATATATTTTGTTAATTATTTATCATTTACCTGCTTAACCTAACTAGAATCGTTAAGAGTATTTATGTATCTTTTTCAAATAGCTAGGTAGAGTAACTAGTAAGGCGCCCGTGACAAAATATTGCGACGTGTAACTGCATCGCAGGCTGAAAAAGATTGGGAACCCCTGAGGGCCTAGACAAGCGGCAAGCGGTTATCGTAAACGGCAACGCCAACGCCACAAAATGTATGGCATTTGACATTAGTATTCGCTAGCGAAGCGATGACTTATGTCAAATCGCATACATTTTGTTAGCGTTTACGATAATCGCTTGCCAAATGCCACTTGTCTACTAGGGCTGATATAGACACGTCAAACTCATAACATACAACTACTATCACCATTTTTGCCAAACTTTCCGTGGCGTGGCGGTTTATTATTATTGACTGTGGCCTGCACGTATAAAAATATGACGTAAAAGAAATGTTTCACCAAAAACAAGTAAGCTAATAAAGGCAGTTACGTGTGGAAATTTACAAGATTTTCTTGTTTCTTCCGACATTCTACGAGTGCCAGAGACGGATTATACACTTTTATATTCAAACTAACGGTTACTCGCGCCATAACCAGTAACCACTATCGCGAAACGAATGGTTATTGCATTTTTATTGCTACAATCGTTTCAATCTGTTTTTTTGAAATAGCGTCGGCTTTGCAATTATGATGTTAGTCGCTGATAACGTCAAAAAGTATAACAGCTTTCTGTACGATGTAGACTCAACTCTCAAGTACTTCAGTGTATGCAACTACATAAGATTTCATGAGACAAATAACTTCTAAACTATGTACTTTATAAATATTCTAAAGTATGTACTTATTTACGTGTCAGAAATATAATTACAACATCAGCTTAGGCATTGGCACAGCTATAATTACGATTATTAATTTATTAGTAGTGATTATCTGTTTTTCTATAGGAACAATAGTTCAAGTTTCATTATTTCCATTTAATTATCAATAATTGATGATAAGAATAGGGATCATAAATTAATTACAAAAGCCTTCCAGTGTATAGCAAAGTAATAAAATTATATAAGTACTTACAAGTTTTTTCATTGAGGAAAAATATAATTGCTCCCACAGTTATAAACAAAAATATTTAAATGTTTAATTTAACTAAAATTTAAACCATAAATAAAATCGCAAATTAGATTTGGAATAATGTATGTATCAAGTATCAAGATGTTTGCCAAGGAAGAGCATCCAGAGCTGTTTCCTAGCATCTTCAACTAGCCATGGGTTGTTATTTAAAAAAAAGTATTTATCACATGATTACCAAGATGGAATCTCAGCTTATAAATAATAATAATTAAAAAGCCACTCACTAGCTGGGTCAGCATCGCCAACAGTAGCCTGTTTGAAGAGGGCGTATAATTCTAGAAGGTCACTGTCGCTGGGCAGAGATTTCAGATTCCTTACATTGGCAGCGGCCTTGTCGAATTGCTGAAATATATAAAAAAATATTATTTAAAAATTGTATAAAATAATGACATTATTTTATGCAATTTATTATATTATTATAAGCCTAATCAAAGATTTCTTTTCTCCTGAATAATTGACTCATGTACCTATGAACTTGACGTATGAAACCAGTTCGGTTGGCCCGTGGGTTATTATATTAATATTAAGTGTACTAATGAATTTTTCATGGCAGATATTGTTACTTTTTATGCTTCTATTGATTATTACCTTTTTTAACATACTCACTACACTGCTACCTAAATGTTAAAACTTGTAAATGGCTATTTGTTTTTAACTTAGTTGTTACTGAGATTTGCTGTAAGTTTTTCTGTACAAATAAATTAAATAAAATAATATTTATCAATTAGTTACATAATCCATTCAAAGTAGTAAGTACTAAAAAAAACTAATTGGAAAGAAAATTAAGTAATACACAGTTTTTACATTACTGTATCATTAATGGAATAACTGTGGTGTTTGTGGTCATGGTTGTTGGGCAGCTTTCTCCAAGAAAAAAATACGGTATTTCATATTTAAAAAAAAAACACTAACTTAATGAGGTTTTAATTGTAAATTATTCATGGATGGAATTTGAGTGGAAAGTCACCAAATTACATATTCTATAAAATGTTTAATTAAACAGCAATAAAGGACTAAAATATGGTAATAAGAAGTTACAGGACTTTGGACTTCGAACTAGCACTATACTTTATACTTATTTGACCTTAAAGCAACCTAGAACTTACCTCTTGCAGAGACATGACTGTTGTATTTGGATGTCCGATGTACCTAAAAAAAGATAATTCGCATTAATATAACAGTTACATACAGCTATCACGACTACCGGTTAATTGAGCATAACCGCAGCAACATAACATTTTGTTCAATTTATTAAGCGCACAATAGTGAGTAAAAGCCAAACATTACAAAATAACTTCCGTAACGATTTATGTAGTAGATTCCTAATTAATAAGGCACTATTACTTACGTTAGTTAACTGAAACGACCGCTACCCGTGAATACTCACAAGAAACTAAATGAACAGTGAAGAAAATAGCTCAACCTGCAACTGACGATATCTACAAAGCAACAACAGTGACGTGTCGATTATTCACCGGTGTGAAGTATGACTCAAAGACACTTCTTAATTTACAGGAAAAGTATCGATTCTTACCTTAATTTACGTAAATTAACAATAATTTCGTGTTCAAAACAATCCACGTAACCTATTTATATGTCAACGTCATTAGTCTAATTGAAGTTTTTACTTTTTTTGTCAGAAAAGTCAAAAGACCTTGACTTTAAAAAAATTTTGGATCCTTTGACCAAAAAATTTAAAAATATTGCCTTGTCGGCAAATCCTGCGAAGAATCTGAAAATGGTTTTTATTACATAAAAACCATTTTCAGATTCTTCGATTTAATCATGGTACAATCACTTATTTCATATATTAAGTCTATGCTTATTTCTTTATACTTTCTTATAATATATAACAGATTACAGAAGTCAGAGGGCAAGACTTTTAAGACTTTTCTAAATATTATAATTTATGATGCCAGCACTCAGTGAAAACTATTTATGCAGCGTTTATAATGTATACCTACCTATGCTAATTATTGCTAACGCTAACTTTAATAGTTGTCGTCTATTCGATCAGCTGGCTTATTATCTGTCATGGGATTTGGGAAGTTTAAAATATTCCAGACAAAGACAAGCAGACGTTGTGTAGAACTATTCGCTGTGTATTGTCAATTCGCGAGCGGCCAGTGGCCACACGTAAAGCAATTTAATTATTTTCTTTATTCAGATGGGATTATCACAATTTGCATTTTTATCTTTTTTTCTGTGTTTTATAAAGCATGTACAAAAATAAGAGATAATACTTAAGGGTGTGTACGTGTTATTTGTAGAGAGTTCACTGTTAAAGTAGCAGCGCTGAAAGACGAACATTTTTTTTTCACTTTTGTATGGGCAAGGGCCCGAGCGTCACGAGTTTCCCCATACAAAGGTGTAAAAAAATTTTGGTCTTTCAGCGCTGCTACTTTCACAGTGAACCCTCTACAAGGAACACGTACACACCCTAAAGTATTATCACTTACTTTTTGTTACAACCTGTATACTTGGGTCTATGTTAAGACGTAAGGGGAGAACCAGCAAACGTATCGACGTCATTTAGATAACAAACCAATTCTATACAGGGTGTAACAAAACTAAGTGATAATACTTTAGGATGTGTATGGGTCCCCTGCAGGTATTGAGTTGTATCAAGTTCGCTGTGAAAGCAGCAGCGCTGAAAGAATAACTTTTTTCACTTTTGTATGGGAAAACCCCTGACGCTGGGCCGCTAACCCAAACAAATTGTAATTTTTTTTTGCCTTTTTAGGCCTGCTACTTTCATAGTGAACTCTATATACAGGTTGCAACTAAACCTTCCTGCCAATTTTTTTCCAGGGCTTAGGTATCATTAGCAAAGACTATTGAACCAAAAAAAATGGGTATTAATTTTTAGGGTTCCGTAGCCAAATGGCAAAAAACGGAACCCTTATAGATTCGTAATGTCTGTCTGTCTGTCCGTCCGTATGTCACAGCCTCTTTTCTCCGAAACTATAAGAGCTATATTATTGAAAATATTGCCTTGTCGGCAAATCCTGCGAAGAATCTGAAAATGGTTTTTATGTAAAATCATGGTACAATCACTTATTTCATATATTAAGTCTATGCTTATTTCTTTATACTTTCTTATAATATATAACAGATTACAGAAGTCAGAGGGCAAGACTTTTAAGACTTTTCTAAATATTATAATTTATGATGCCAGCACTCAGTGAAAACTATTTATGCAGCGTTTATAATGTATACCTATGCTAATTGCTAACGCTAACTTTAATAGTTGTCGTCTATTCGATCAGCTGGCTTTATCTGTCATGGGATTTGGGAAGTTTAAAATATTCCAGACAAAGACAAGCAGACATTGTGTAGAACTATTCGCTGTGTATATTATACATACTTTTATTAGTTAGGTGTTAAGGTATAGTAAACAAAGGAAAGACTTTTTTATAAAATTTAATGAAGCCTTAAAAATATTTTAAATAATATTAAATTAAATTTCGAACGAAGCATTACGTATACAGATTAAATAATTATGCGTATTTGGACTGCCATTGCTGGGCGAGATCGATGTACTGTTTCTTGGCGTCGTCCTGTGAGATCCCTTTGCGGCCCTTCCACGCGTTGTATTTGGCCTTGCCGACCATGTCGCTGGGCTCACCTGGAAAGAGTGAAAGAGATAATTAAAAAAAAAAAGTAAGAAACTTGAGAGGTGTCAAGGGACACCCGAATGGAACGAAGTTATTTCTTATGTTCAAAAAATCTGTAAGTACTTATACTATACACTCAAAAAAAATATTAAAAAAACGCCATCTATTGACGCCCAGGAATACTAACAACGCGTCGGTTTATTCTCATAAAACGCCATCTAGTTGACGCACAGGAATACTATCAACGCCCTCTGCAGGTATTAATAAAAAGTGACGAGGTCATATTTGACCTCGTCACTTTTTATTAATTTTATTAATTATATCTCATGAACATTAGACTTAATTAGAGGTACTTGCGGCTACTTTTAACAAGGCAACCCAACATTAATCCATTCTATACGTTCTAAAGATTATTTTAAAATATATTTGATCGAAAAAAACGATTCATGCAGGATTTTACGGTCGGCTCTTAGGATATTATTTCTAGCGCAGTTGGATAAAAACAAATTAGGTTAAATACTCTACAAGGTGTAACAAAACTTAGTGATAATACTTTAGGGCTGTTTAGGGTGTGTATGTGTTCCTTGTAGAGAGTTCACTGTGAAAGTAGCAGCGCTGAAAGGCCATTTTTTTCACTTTCGTATGCGGAAACTCATGACGCTGGGGCGCTTGCCCATACAAAAGTGAAAAAAAAAACTTTCAGCGCTGCTAAACTGTGAAAACACAGTGAACTCTCTACGAGGAACACGTACACAACCTAAAGTATTATCACTTAGTTTTGTTACAACCTGTATATTGTGCGAATAGGCTTGAATTATGTAAATAATTTGGACTTAGAACTTTCCATTCTATTGTGCAAATTATAATCATAAATTGTTAAAATACATTATTATGTATTGTCATTAATAAATTATGTATTGTCAATTCGCGAGCGGCCAGTGGCTACACGTAAAGCAATTTAATTGTTTTCTTTCAGATGCGATTATCACAATTTGCATTTTTATCTTTTTTTTTCTGTGTTTTATAAAGCATGTAACAAAAATAAGAGATAATACTTAAGGGTGTGTACGTGTTATTTGTAGAGAGTTCACTGTTAAAGTAGCAGCGCTGAAAGACGAACATTTTTTTTCACTTTTGTATGGGCAAGGGCCCGAGCGTCACGAGTTTCCCCATACAAAGGTGTAAAAAAATTTTGGTCTTTCAGCGCTGCTACTTTCACAGTGAACCCTCTACAAGGAACACGTACACACCCAAAAGTATTATCACTTACTTTTTGTTACAACCTGTATACTTGGGTCTATGTTTAGACGTAAGGGGAGAACCAGCAAACGTATCGACGTCATTTAGATAACAAACCAATTCTATACAGGGTGTAACAAAACTAAGTGATAATACTTTAGGATGTGTATGGGTCCCCTGCAGGTATTGAGTTGTATCAAGTTCGCTGTGAAAGCAGCAGCGCTGAAAGAATAACTTTTTTCACTTTTGTATGGGAAAACCCCTGACGCTGGGCCGCTAACCCAAACAAATTGTAATTTTTTTTTGCCTTTTTAGGACTGCTACTTTCATAGTGAACTCTATATACAGGGTGCAACTAAACCTTCCTGCCAATTTTTTTCCAGGGCTTAGGTATCATTAGTAAAGACTATTGAACCAAAAAAAATGGGTGTTAATTTTTAGGGTTCTTTCTTTAAACATTTTTTGTCGAGGCACAAAACTTTTTTCCATCAGGCGATCTGGCCTAAGGCCTGCTTATTTAACAAAATACGTACTGATGTTGACGTCTCCAACGGTGGCCTGCTTGTAGAGGGAGTACAGAGCGAGGTTCTCGCTGTCTCCGGGCTTGGTCTTCCACTTCCTGACCGACTCGGCCACTTGGTTGAATTGCTGAAATGTTAAATATGTTAGTTAGGTATACTGGATCAATTCGAGTTGTATAGGACAGCGCAGCCCCGGATTTATAAATAGGCCGTATAGGCCACATCCTAGGCGGCATCGTCCACAGAGGCCATTACGTACATGGGGCTGCGGAAATAAAGTGGCTTATCTATATCTATACATATTAAAAAAGTCGCTTTTTTCCCCTCATGTCCCTTTGTTCCCTTTAATATTTAAAACTACGCAACGGATTTTGATGATTCTTTCAGTGTTAGATAGCCCATTTTTCGAGGAAGGCTATAGGCTATATTTTATCACGCTAAGACTAATTCCCTTCCCTCCGGACTTCCATCGTGATTAGAGGTGCCCACCGTGTATTTTTAAATCGTTTAAATAAATCAATTTTAACTAATAATTCTACCAGTTAAAAGTGCTAAAGTACCAGGGTCACATAAATGCAAGAGAGTGTTCAAGTGTGTGAGAAGGACAAAATAGTGAGACAACTATATCTTGCTCGGTTGTTCTGCTTAGTACGACGGTTCGACCACTGAAACTGTGAACTTATTTCTCACTCAACTTTACATCAATGGCTAAACTACAAAGAACACCCCCTGGGTCGGGTAACAGTGTCTTACAAACTAGCTCGGAAAGTGACATAGCTAACCTAGATCCTATTACTTCCTTTGATTACGTCGGAAGAAGGCCAAAAAAGCAAAAACGTACTGGCCCTGAAGATGAGCAGAGCAAAGAAAGGTCTTTAAAGGAGGAACTGTTCGATATGTTGACAGAATGGAAAAAAGACCAAGATCAAACTCTTAAGACACTAAGCGCAGATATGGCGGTGCTGAAGCAACAAAACTTCAACATACAAAGTACCACCCATGAACTTGAGAAGTCGATGCAATTTATTTCTAAACAATACGAAGATATGAAAGAAAAATTAACTTCGATGGAAATTGAATACTTTCGCATTTATAATATTAGTATAGATTATGACGTGCACACTGCACATCTGTTTTTGGGTATTTTGATTAATAAAGGGCCGCGCTACACCGGAATGGCAGCGGCAAGGTGAGCACTTTCGTGGGTTTTTAAAAGTTTTTAAATTTGACACAAATTTTGTTGACACCGCGCGCTATAAACTAAAGTCCACGCGGACGAAGTCGCGGGCAACAGCTAGTAACTTATAAAGTCTTCTTAGCCGTGATAGTTTTCCTTTTAAATTCAGCATATTTCCTACTGCCATTAATTTTTTCCCATTTCCAGAAGCAACCGTTTCATGTGTCCCCCCTTCTACCAGCTAATATTTAGCTAAATATTAGCTGGTAGAAGGGGGGGGACTCTAACGATTTTTTCCACTTTGAAACTTAATAAGTATTTCACAAATGGATCCCCAAACAAGTAATATATTTTCTGGGTCCTAAATCGGAAAATGATCTATTAATACTCCGAATAATATTTTTTAAAAACCTATCCAACGACACCACACACGATGGAGTACACGCGAAAAATAATTCATCCCCGCTTGATGTGTAGGGTAAGAAGGTACCTACCATAAAAAAAATATGTTTCAAAGATGTCATGTACCATTTTGTCGGCATCATTAATATGCGTATTCATGCCAAATTACAGTTTTGTATGTCCTATAATGGTCTCTGAGCAAAACCGCGGACAGACAGACGGACAGTCCGAAACTATAAGGGTTTCTGGTTGACTACAAAACCCTAAAAATTGCCGTTTTTTTGCATAAATGGAAGCTTTAGGGCCGGGAAAATTGTTTGAAAAGAAAAAAAAGGTATGTATTTTATGTTACAAGGTTCGTTTAAATTATAAGGGAAAAAATTAGTAATTATTGTCCTAAAGTTATATAATGTTACTTTAGTTATCTGGTTTTTTCACTCACGTCTTTAATTATTTTAATAATTATTTATTGTTTTCTACAATTGCAACACGCAACCCTATTATCTATTAAGTTTATTATTTCCTTAAACAGTGGGATTTCACAAAGGACAATGGCTTATTGTCCTGTTCAAAGGTTTTAACGCGAGTAAATCCCACCTTATTTACCTAAGATGAATCCTTACGGCGCGGCCGCACTAACCGCCGTACTCAGAGACATTTAATTATGATTTATGATTAACGTTCAATTTAATGAAGAGTTTGACACTATATGTATATTAATGTAAGTATGGGGCTTATGTCAAAATTTTGAATTAATTATAATGAAGTAATTAATGTTCCACTGCGTGCGGCAATAAGAGCTATACTCCACTCGGGCTAACTTGTCGCTAGCGGTCATTGACTCCCTGTCAAAAACTTGTCATTTTCCATATAAAACCACGATAAACAATACCACCACCACTTCATTGCCAATCGCGGTTTATATGGAAAATGACAAGTTTTTGACAGGGAGTCAATTAATTAATGATTACTTAACCTTATATTTAATGACAGTTTTAAGATATTTTTTTGGATTTTATATTAACAAAATCTACATTGAATTAACGTTAAGTAAGATTATTAAATCTCTCTCAGTGAGATCGATAGCATAGCAGTGAATTAGATAATATTTTGTTCCTATAGGTACATAATATACTTACTTCGGCAAGAGACATGGTGATTTGTTGAGAATCTGTAAAATAAAGCAACGGTCGTCAGTTACAGAAATAGATTACAAATTATTTATAGTCAAGGAGCTTAAAAATAAAACTTCTGTACACGTATCTAACTATATATACTCCGCTCGCTCTAACTTGTCGCTAGCGGTCATTGACTCCCTGTCAAAAACTTGTCATTTTCCATATAAAACCACGATAAACAATATCTGACACTTCTTTGTCAATCGCAGTATAAATGGAAAATGATAAGTTTTTGACAGGGAGTCAATGACCGCTAGCGAGAAGTTAGCCCGAGTGGAGTATACTTAAATTAATCATTTGAAGATAAAAAAAATATATTTTATTCCTTAATTAGACAAAAAATTATATATTTATAAGCCGCTAAAAAGCGGCATTTACGTCCAATGTCCATTAAACAGAATGAAATAGTACTAAAGTTTATCATTTTCCAACTAAACACAATAATTAACACAGCATATTAACAACATAATATAGAGTATATAATTATACCTAATACCTTTAATCCTATTCTGAGTATACACCCAATTGGCCTTTCAACAGGATGGAAATAACAACAAAACAAAACATATTTCCTATTATTTGTTTTATTTGTCAAAATGTATTATTTGTTAGTTTCCTATCACAGTAAAATTTCAATAAACTCACCCGGGGGTCTAACTAGATCGGAATCAGTTCTGGACTGTGGTGGCCGCCTGCAGGTCCTCAGTTTTGGCACCTCCTTATCACCGCTATCTCTGATATCGGTGCAATAATGTTTTGCGACCTTCCATCTACATACAATGTCAGTTAGACGGTTTGTCTGGTTGTAACTTGTAAGTCCTCCATTAATTGGTCGCTGTTAAGCATATTTTGTGTCCTAATGTCCTCAGTGACGGATTAGCCCTTAATCAAATTAAGCAATTGCCTAGGCCATCACGTCTGAGGGGGCACCAGAAGAGTAAAGGTTCAAAGACCGATTCTAGTTGAGATACGGATAGGGGGGCCCACAGGCATGGATTGCTTAGGGCATCAAGTAATCTTAATCCATCACTGAATGTCCTAAACTTTTAACCCACAAAAGTCGTTAAATTTTGAATGCAGTCTTGTTCTAAATCATCGAAAGAACATTCCTAACTCAACACTTAATTTTTTATGGGTTAGTATACGAATGCTTAACAACGTCCAAATTTTACATAAAAATTTATAAGATATTATCTTGTAATTTTTTAGAGACTTTACCTGCAGTTAAACTATACCTACTTACCTACTTCTACAAAGTCGATTTTAATAACATTCAGTTTCAAACCTACGTTAAGTAGGTTTCATAGGTTGTAGAGTGTAGCCTGTAGGGTAGGTAGATATGTTATAGTACCTAGATATAGATTTAGATGGCCCACTTCATTATTTTGCAGTTCAATTGTTACTACTTAGGAGGTTACTAGTAAAGTCTCCTAAACCACCGTTCCGCAAACTTTTTGTGTTCAAGGTACAACTAGAAAAATTGCCTTTTTTTGGTTCTAATAAAAACTAGGTATATGTAGATTATTTTTTGTGGCACACCAACTACAACTTTTACGGAAAATTGTCCTAAACACAGAGATACTAAACCGTTCGTCAACTCGCACGTACGCTAAGCTTAGGTAGAGCTGCGTCTTGCGCTCTGTTTGAAAACTAAAGCTTCTTAAGAGAATTAAAATAAAATCAAGATAGTCCAGACAAAGTGTGGTGGTCAAGTTAGTGAGGTGTCATAAAGTTTACATGCGCTGATAGCCATGTCCGTGATAGCGGCTTATCGCGAATTATGGCATATGCAATAATAAACTCTATATATACGCTATCTTCGCTTCGGTACACGTAGATACTAGATAGTATATAGTTTGCAAACAATAATAGATGTTTTATCCTCTTACTAATAGAAATATTTATATACTTAGGTAATAAAAAAAAATCCCCCGTTTTTTCCACATTCTCCTATTAGTCTTAGTGTGATAAAATATAGCCTCCTCAATAAATGGGCTATCTAACACAGAAATTATTTTTCAAATCGGACCAGTAGTACCTGAGATCGCGTTCAAGTTAGACATAGATACGCAAATTAGGTAGGTATGTATAGGTAATCAACATGAACCAAAATGTTCAGTTTCATTTTGATGAAGAATGAATATGAATAGTAGATGCAGTAGTAAAGAAGAATATTGTGTTTAATGAAATGAAATATTATAATAATAATAATAATAATTTATTGAAAACAACAATACATCTGCTACAAAATATTTTTACAGGTACATTATATTATTTTAAGATTACAGACGTTTTAGTGCCGAGTTTCTTTGATGTCTGCACTAGGCTGAGCCTGTCCTGCAGATCACCAGAATAGTATCATAATTAAAAATAAAAACAAAGTTACTAAAATTATTAAATATCATTACCGCGCTGTGTTGTGTATGTGTGTGGTTGTGTGTGTGTTTATGTGATTATTTCTATCTATTATATATCTCTTAATATTTGTTCTTTCTCGTCATAATCTAGAGCTTTTAGCCATCGTGTTACTTTTTCGTTTACTTCTTTTAATGAGCTGTTTTGTATAGTGCATTTCCTGTTTATTTTATTATAATATATGAAATGGTGTAAATATGGAGCGAATCTTCTAGCGAAACTAGAAGTTATCCGTGTTAGCGGTAGCTTTAATATTCTTTTTTTGCGCAATGATTCGTATAGTCTGGAGATTTAAGGACAGCACGATGTTCCTTGACAATAACGCGGAGTATAAAAAGAGCACGAACAGTAGGTACATCTATATCTTTGTATACATTTGCAGTAGAATACCAGATAGGTTTCTTCAATATCACTTTCAATATGGACCGCTGTGCTCTTTTCAAAACTATAATTTTGGTGGTAGCTGCTCCTCCCCAAATTGGTATGCAGTAAGATACTACCGACTCGCAAATTGATGTGTAAACCGTTTTCAGTAAGTTCAAAGTAGCAGAGGTACGTAAGTTTTTAAAAATGTAAATAAGTTTCCGGATTCTTTTGGTAGTGTTAACAATATGTTCCTGATAATCTAGTTTTTCATTAACCGTGACACCTAGGTATTTTATTGAATTAGCTCTACTTAGCTGCCTACAGTTACATTCCACTATCTGCTCACTCTCTATATGACATGTATGTATTTTAACGTTGAGATTTGCAGGAGGTGCTGATGTTCTAATATCTATTTATATTTTATAGTAAGTTTTACATTAACCACGGAGTATACTATAATACCGCATTAACTATATATTATGTAAAGAAAATCTTATTGCCATAAAAAACATGAATTTACATTAAAATAAATTAAAAGTTTAAATATAGCTATACTATGTAGCCACCGTAGAATATTAATTGGCTTAAACATGAAAATAAAATAATACCTAATATTCTGTATATGTAATTTTATTTCTGCTTATATTTGATGTTTTTTCATGTTCAGAAGGTTTAAGACGCTTTAAGAATTTAAGCATTTGCGTCATAAGACAATCTTTTTGCCTACAAGTTGGTTAAATTTCAAGTATCTCACTAAATACAATGATGTCATGAGTCATGACTCATGACTAATGACATTACATAACAGTAACTAGTATGTAAGTAATGTTCCCTAAACTTTTCTACACTTACCTAAAAGTCATATTTAATAATTTGGAAAAATATAGAGACTTAAGAGGATACACCAGGGGCTAGAGAAATGAAAAAAAATTACGTGTAATATCTATAGCTGTCTCCCTTACCTCAAGCCTATACCGCAGAACGCGATAGAGACAACTGCAGAAAATCAACGATTCGTTGTCCCCTGATTCCTTCTCCAAAACTTAACCGATTTAAGTACCTTTTTCATTAAAGATTAAAGAAAGGCTTGAGCTGTGTTCCTATGTTTTTCTTTTTTCGTAAAATCTAGCCAAATCTGTTTCCTGGATGTTTGAACACAGCGGAAAATCTGGCCATTTTTTTTGGGTTTTTGAACGTTCATATCTTATTTAATAATTAAATTATGAAAAAAAAGAAAACATAGGGACATTGTATTATTAGTCGTAGATATTCAGGAAAAAAATTATAACTCTACTAGCATTATCCAGGGAGGAAATAGGGGACAGCGTTTGTATGGAAAAAAGGGCGGTGTGGACTTCTCTTAACTATCTAGTATAACTAACTATCCCTAAACGGTAGAAACTGGGTCTTTGATCCGAGATCAATCACGATTTCATCATCGCGTTTATAAACGCGATGATTTACATTGTAACCGTAGTGGACGCATATCACTGGTTCAGCCGATGCGGTTCCGTCGGCTGAACCAGTGATATGCGTCCTTGGCTGAAACACAACAGGATAAGAGTTCAACCACAACCAGAATTAAAACGTTGGACAATAGCGCGATTGTCCGGCTGGTTTAGCGTTGGAATAGCATGACACAATACCAATTTTCCTGCAGGAGCTATACCTAATAAGGGGGCAAACGAGCGCGGGTCACCGGATGAAAAGCAGCTACCGTCGCCCATGGACACTCGCAACATTAGAAGAGCTGCAGGTGCGTTCCCGGCCTTTTAATATTTGAGGGAATACGCTCTCTTCTTGAAGGTTTGCAGATCGTATTGGTCCGGAAATAATGCTGGTAACAAGTTCGTTCCAGAGTTTTACAATGCGCGGCAGAAAGTCTTGGACTGGATAAATAAAAATATCTTTATTAAATATACAAGGGACAAAACACAGCCAGAGTCAGATTTAGTTGTCTCTGACTCAAAAATTGAGCCAGTGACTACTTAATCAGCCTGTTACTCCTGTTAGTTACTGTGCGAATGTAAATCAACGTTAATTTTCGCCATACTGAAGTCTTAAATACTTACTACATGAGCTAACAGGGCTTAGTTTAGTGTTTATCGAGGAATTAGGTCATGTCAGCGTGTCAAGTGGTTTATCAGTCACACCTCTACCACACCTACCACTTGCGAATTGACGATAATGTCCGTCAAAACTGTGAGTTGCAAAAAGTGGGCATGGCCGCTTTTTGCTTAACTCACAGTTCTGGAGCTCGGCCTGTGAATTTTGCGATCCACACGGTAATTTTTATTCGATTTGGAGTAAAACTATCAAGTAAAACCGTATGTGAGTACTTAGCACAATTGTAAGGGCCTGTTTCGCCACTTCCTGATAAGTGACGAATAGGCTATCCACCAATTAACTTGACAGATCAAGTATGGAAAATCTGTCAAAAAAGTTGTGAATGGCCTATTTGGCATTTTATCGGAAAGTGGTGAAACAGGCCCTAAGGCCCGATTCGACCAAACTTGAAGTTATACGAGTATAACTAATAATAATAATAATCCCAATGACATCACAATGACACCGACCATGACAGTTGACAGTATACTAAGTTATCTCAGAGTTTAATATGATGTTATTGTTATCTCTGGCATTGCTCGTAAGTCGTAAGTCGTATGTGACTTTCCGATCCCCGCAGCACGCGACCGCGACCGATAAAAAAATGCCATTTTATGAACTAGGATAAATAGGTTTTATTTTTGTCTGCGCCACTACAAAGCAGCAGCTATCGCGGTCGCTAGACTAGCTATACTAGCGTTTTCGCTATACTATATACCACAAGAACTAGGGCCTCTAGTATAGGCTATAGCCTATACTAAAGGCCCTAGTTCATAAAGTGGCATTTTATTTGAATTTTTGTTGGTCGCGGACGCGTGCTGAGAATATCGAAAATAATATGCTACCTTTCATTTTACTCTACACCACTAGCTAGTACATGGGGCACACTAAAAGTATTGCACTTCTAGCTACTCGGAACTATTTGAGTTTTGAATGTTATATTTTTTTAAACATTGCAACCTTCCTAGCAATATAAAAAAAAATTGGCGGGAAATCATTTGTCAATTGTTTTTTATCACGCATCAAAATTCGAATCAGAACATGAGAAAATCTCATCTTCGAAAAAATTACCCAATTATGAGATTTTTACGAACGTAACACAGTTTGTGTATTCTCAAAACTTCACATTCGAGATATTCCGTGCAAAGATCGCTCGAGTCGAACGAGTAAGACCTGTTATTTTTACGATGGCGGAATTCGTACACCAATTTACACTCCTATTGGTGGATGGACGTTCGATTGGAAAACGGTTTCTGCACGATACAATTTGTTGCTGTGAGTTTGTGTATTCTCAGAACTTCACACTAGAAATGTTTCGTGTAAAGATCGCTCGAGTCATACGAGTGCTAGGGACCGCTAGATGTCAGAATTCGCCCTCTTATTGGTGGATATGTAGCAAAGAAGTACAAAATTTCGTACTTGTGTTATAACTTACTTAAAAGTTAATGTGTTTAAAAGAAATATAAAGGTAAATTATATTTTAGTTTTATGTTATTGTAAAATATCGATAAATTTGATACAAGCACTAGCGTATATGTAAAAAATTTTAATGAAAAATGTTTCTTCAAAATTTGTGTAATATAAGAACAATAGTAACTTTAGTTACGCAAAATATGAAAGTAAAAGGGAGGATTCACAATATTTTATTTGAAATAGAGAGCTAAAGAAAGAATAGAGCAAAAATAAACACATCGTAGCAATTAGGACATGAAGATTAATTACCTGTGAAATGTATATTTTTCAGGATTATTCTTATGATTTACACTGCAATCAAGTGCAGAACAAGTAAGCATTTTAAACTTAATGATATTTATTAAAAATAACAGACAAATTGAACAATATATTGGAAATACCGAAAGGGCATAAAAACGATTGACGACTTTTGACGACGTGTCAAATAAAAGTTGTTACAATTTTCATTAGACTGCCTCTCTCTTTTCATCTTGTTATAATTTCATAAAGGATTTTCTTCTCTCTCGCACTCTTTGTTGGTCTATGCATTATAAGTTTATGCTACAACCAATAGCGATTAAGCGGCCATTTCCTCTCCCCCGCATTGGGGGCGCTGATTCCGCTTCAAATAGGCACAAAAAGCAGGTAGGTATCATAAATCCAGCGTACTTGTATAATGGACGTCAGTGCTTTTATGCCACTTTTATGCCACCACGGCAGCAGAATGGCTGCAAGAAAATATCACTAGAAAATCATACCTATGTCATAAAATGGCATTTTATTTAATTTTTGTCGGTCGCGGCTAGCCGCGTCAAAGATCGGGATGTCCCTTTAAGAGTACCTGCTAGTACCTATATAAGAGGTAAATACAATTTGACGGTCACAATCAGCGTTTACTCTAGTCTCAATATCTTTACAGCTCTTGATATGAGTAATAGAAGATTTTGCGACTGCGATGAATCATAGATAAACTTGATAATATTGAAACTGATAAAACCATCATAAGCATCGGCGTTTTTTGCCTAATCAAAATTAGATAACTCAAAAATAGAAAAGGACTGAATGTGTCAGCCGCACGAGAAAAATCTAAAAACTCTACACATTAGTCAAAATCGGTGACCTGGCCATTTTTTATTTGTTATGGTTAGTATAAAAGTTACTAAATACAACAGACAAGTAATATATTAATTTCAAAGCCCATAGAATGACGAATGATCGCCACTGCAACCATTAGTCGCCACTGCAACTTTTAGTCGCCACTGCAGCCTTTACTCTCCAAAGTAGCCTTTAGTCGCTACTGCAGCCTTTAGTCGCTAATGCAGCCATCAGTCGCCGCTGCAGCCTTCAGTCGCCACTGCAGACTTTGCTCTCCGTTTTTTTTAATGAAATAAGGGGGGCAAACGAGCAAAAACGGGTCACCTGATGTAAGGCAACTTTCGTCGCCACTGCAGCTAATATTGTCTCCTTTGCAGCTTTTAGTCGCCACTGCAGCTTATTGTCTCCTTTGCAGCTTTTAGTCGCCACTGCAGCCTTCAGTCGCCACTGCAGCTTATTGTCCCCTTTGCAGTCTTTAGTCACCACTCAACCATTAGTCGCTACTGCAGCCTTCAGTCGCCACTGCAACCATTAGTCGTCAAAGCAGCTTTGCTCTCCAAAGTAGCCTTTAGTCGCCACTGCAGCTTATTGTAATCCTTTGCAGCCTTTAGTCACCACTGCAGCCTTCAGTCGCCACTGCAGACTTTGCTCTCCGTTTTTTTTTTAAATGAAATAAGGGGGCAAACGAGCAAAAACGGGTCACCTGATGTAAGGCAACTTTCGTCACCCATGGACACTCGCAACATCAAAAGAGCTGCAGGTGCGTTGCCGGCCTTTTAAGAGGGAGGGGAGGGTAAGGAAGGGAATAGGGTAGGGTTGGGATTTATTGGGAAGGGAATAGGGTAAGGGATTGGGCCTCAGGTAAACACACTCACTCACAGCGCAAGCGCTGTTTTACGCCGGTTTTCTGTGAGCCCGTGGTATTTTTCCGGTCGAGCCGGCCCGAAGCATTCGTGCCGAAGCATGGCTCTACCACGTAAAATATAATTAGATAAAATTTATAATTAAATTAACTTGCCAAGTTCAAATTAGAAATATTATGGATCAGTCATCAGGCTGTTGATGAAGATGATTACGATCTCCGTGATTACGATAAACTTAACATTGTATTGATTTGGATTTCAACTCTTGGCCTCATTTTAACAGGTATGTTCTTGGTGGGATTAATACTACTTGAGATCTGAAAATGTCTCATGCCTCCACCCGGAACCTGCACCCTCTGCGAGTGCGAACCAAAGGTCTACTCAGGTAGGACAGTGGACACAAACAACCCCTATGGTTTTAATTATTAATCATACAAAGCATACGTCTAAGAAAATTGAATACGATGTATATTTGAGGGCGATAATTGGTATAAAACAGCGGTAGGCAACAGGCGGACCGTTCCGTTTGCGGACCGCAGAACGTCGAATATCGAACCGCGAAATATTGTAATATAAATTAAAATAATATTTTTAAGCTACATAGGACAAGTGTGTTAAATGTGTTTTTTCTGGACCTCCTTAAAATTTTCCCACAGTATCCGGACCCCACCTAAAATTACTTGCCGACCCCTGGTACAAAATGTAAATCATAGTAACACTTATTTATTACTTAATTTAGAAAGTTATCATATCACCAATAGTGATTACTGCGTTTGTTGTCAACGCAAAGTGCATTAGCTTATCAGATTACTTGAATAGGAAAAAAAGGCTATGGATTAAAATACTGCAGCTGTTTTAAAATAGACACTTCCTTAATCCTCTAAAAGCTTTGACTGTGCATGACTGTTAGGCTGCGTACCCACCAGAGCTGAGCGGAGCTGTGTTGCGACTTGCGAGGAAATGTGTTTTTGGGAACCAATAGCATCGCCGCGCTGAGCGATGTCATGGCAAACTCATGTCAATGAAGCGATTCTATTGGTTTTCAAAAACACACTCCTCGCAACACGCAACACAGCTCCGCTCAGCTCTGGTGGAAAGGCAGTACAGGTGGCTTACCGATCTCTGCCGCAAGCGACTGCGACCGACAATAATTTAGACAAAATGCCACTTTATAACATGGCTGGTTTCATTTTCTACCGACATTGGTCTAGACTTCTAGAGTATAGTATAGCTAGCGAACCATGCGACCGCTGCTTTGTAATAGCGTAGAACAAAATGAAACCTATGGCCTATGGTCATAAAGGAGCATTTTATTTCAATTTATGTCGGTCGCAGTCTCTTGCGTCAAAGATGTGATTGCGTCAAAAACCTGACCACCTATCTACCAATAGCTTGATGGCACACCTCTCTAGCTCCTCTAAAAACATTTTTTTTAAATCGAACGCCTTTCATTTTCGCTGAGCAATCATAAAATTGTGCGGCAACAACCATCGAATAAAATAAACAGTTATCTACATACAATTTATTCATCATCATCATGATCGCGCTGAGCGGCAGCGGTCGCCTGTATCTTATCGTAGGGCACCATCATGGGGTCAGTTGGTGGCATCTGTACTGTAGCCGCTAGCACCGGGGTGCTTCGGCCTGACTTCATCAGTAGAACCTGAAAATATATGGAGAAAGATAAGCAAAATCATAGCAAAATATCTATACTGATATTGTCAATACGAAAATGTGACTGTGTAAACCACTATAACCGGCCGCCTAGACGAGCAATTTTATTGTCAATATCTCATATTGCGTAATAATAATATTATTGACCGTCTAGGGTTGATATTGAACATCGCACGCCTTAAATCTTGTTGTCAAATAAACTGTTCAATAAAATTGAAGACTTACATTTTTGACAATAAAAATAAGTTGGGTTTTCCTTCCTGACGCTATAACTCCAGAACGCACGAACCGATTTCCACGGTTTTGCATTCGTTGGAAAGGTCTCGGGCTCCGTGAGTAGACCTCACGGAGCCCGAGACCTTTCCAACGAATGCAAAAAAAATTCAAAAAAACTTCAAGAAAAAAGCAGGAAAACAGGGTAAATCATTTTATGGCAAAACAACGTTTGCCGGGACAGCTAGTTAACAATAAAATTACTCGTCTAGGGGGCCGGGCCGGTAAAGGCCAAAGGACAGTTTTGTCACGAAACAATGTACTGGTGCCATGGAAGACATACAATAGTTTTTGTTGCGAAAAAATGTTGGATTCTTGAAACAAATTTTGCGTTGAACGGAGTTTCGGGCGCGAAGAAATCTAGTATCAATAAATATATTATGTATGACCTTTAGCGTGGCGGCGTCCCCCGCGCGTCCTGTGACGGGTCGGAAGAACACGTCGGGGTTCAGATCGTCGAACTGCTCCTCCACCAGCGTCGACAGCCTCAGCGACCCGCCCGGGGACAACAGCGGCACCTGGGGACGTGGAAGAATTAGTAGACAATGGAAACAGGAGATTTACAGCAGATATGGTAGAATTGGCATGATGACTTTTTTTTTCTTATTGGTAATTAAAAAATCTCAAAAAAACGACTTGTCTATCGAACCTCGAACGGTCGTTGAAATTTTGGAAACATTAATTTTTTACCGTTAAGTATAATATCTTTATTGTATTAAAAATCTGCTTATCTTTGACCTTGTCATCATCTCAATTTTAGTCTGTTGCATGACTGTCCCGAAGTTAGTACTTAGGGAACTAGCATTCCATAATTGAAGACATGAGTGGAAGAAGCAGGTAAGTAACAGTTAACTTACAGGCTTTAGGGCATGGAAAATGATTTGAAATAAAAAAGTGGATTGTATGTGTAGTAGTAGTATATTAGCCAGACGATGAAGAAGGTAAGTTATGAGGTTTGTGTAAATTATTTCTTTTATGATTTAAAAATAAGTAATTGTCCATATTATGTTATTAAATGTTAGTTATCTGATTCTTACACTCACGTCTTTAATTACTTAGCGATGTTAGAATTTAAAAATGTATGGGAGTTAACATACAGTAACTATTTAGTATTAACCTACTGAAGTAGCCATTCATTGTTTTTAAATACGGTTTACACTTGAAAGGCGAAAGTCTTATTGTATTTTACTACTCGACCAAGCCAACTAGACGGCTGTCAAATCATACTCTCTCGCACTTATGCATTGTTAGCAACGTGCGTAAGTGCGAGAGAGCAAGCTTTATCATTCGTCTATTTGGCTTGGTCGAGTAGTTATCTTACTTTGGCTCTACTTTAGGTTAAATAAAAATTGTAAATTGATCTATGATCTCGATCAATTGTTTTATTAACTCTTGTCACAACAAATAAGCTCCTAAGCCAATCACGAAATAATCTATGCTTATCACAATATTTTATAATTTCATTCGGTTAATTTTGATAACAGTTTAAAGATTACGATTTTGTATAGATTAATTTATAATCTCGCATAGGATTTTCCTAAGCGTTACTATCTGCGCAAATTATAATGCATTACCTGATACCATAATGCTTTGGGCAAACATTTTATAATTAATATTTACGTCTACATGTAAAAATAGAAGTATGTAAATTGAACATAATATAACAACATAAATTAACCGTAGTTGTTTTTTTTTTATGAAATAAGGGGGCAAACGAGCAAACGGGTCACCTGATCGAAAGCAACCTCCGTCGCCCATGGCCATTCGCAGCATCAGAAGAGCTGCAGGTGCGTTGCCGGCCTTTTAAGAGGGAATAGGGTAATAGGGGAGGGTAGTGATGGGAAGGGAAGGGAATATTCGAGGGTAGGGAAGGGAATAGGGAATAAGTTTCTAATCGCTATCACCATTATAGTACCTACTACCTATCACTACTTATATATTTTTCTCGCTCAAGAATTTGAAGGACTAGGACAGGAAACCCAAAGAAACTTTCATTCGCACATGAATTACTGTATCGCTATCTATTTTGTGTAGGAACGTGTGGGAAGGCTCCTATGCCTATAGGCAAGCAGAATGAGGGTGTTTGATATTCCATTTGTTACCACGTGCCGCTATGTAGCCTTGGGGTCTAAGGCAAATGGAATATCAAACATTCCTCATTAAGAATAGGGAAGATGCGATATTTTAATTTTTGTGTTTATTTTAAAGAACTCCATCTGCCGTACACAGAGACACTTAATTATGATTAACCTTCAATTTAATGAAGAGTTTGACAGATAATGTATGGGGCTTATGTCAAAATTTTAAATTAATTACATTTAAGCTACGAAAAAAAAAGTGTACCTTAGGTACACATTTCAATACATTTGCAATATTTAGGTGACCTTGAGCGGTACTAGGCTGACGTTACATGACAGATCAAAAGCAACCAAATTTAAAACGGTAAGAGTATGGGAGTTACGATTCCTCAGTTTTTATTATTCGTAGCATTTAAGGTATTAATGTTCCACTCTGAGTGCGGCAGCTTGTAGAATAGACCACACGTATATAAAAAAATTAAAACACTGGAATTTACTGAAAATATGCGGTTTAAAATTGTCAATTTAAATTTTTGCGCCAAAACGGATCATAGTCTGTATGACGTCACTATACTGTTTGATAATAATTATTGACAGTGTCGTAAACAGTCTTTTTTGCACCCTGTACGAGCTTCTACAACTGCGCCTTTGCTTTTTTAGATATTATATTACCCAAAGCAATGTATAGATCTATTTTACTGTTGGAATCGTGCTCTAGGGGCGCAGCGGGAACTATTATCGGGAGCAAACCGAAAAAATAATCCTCCTGCCTGATTTGGCCATTTTTGCGACCCCAAGAGTCTACGCCCTGTGCCTGGGCACCGGTGGCACCGCCCTATTTACGGCACTGATTATTGACAATGGTCCCACCTGATCGTACCTCTCAAAAAGTTGTCATGCGCGCCATTCCATTTAGCGTTAAAAACTATCAAAACGCTCAAAATGTAGGCATTTTGATCGTTTTTAACGCTAAATGGAACGCGGAGATAGCATGTGTGACGTCACTGAACGCTGGTGTTTTGAAATCCGTTCCATTTCAAGTTACTTTTAATTCATAATTTGTAAAAAAAAAATATTTTACAAAAATTATTAACCTTGCAGTGCTTTTTTTATATTTTTTTAACATTTTAATAGCAAAATTTTCATAAATATTATATTTCCATGTTCCCTATTATGTAAATGTACGAATCTACGTAGGTATTTCAAACTCCTTATTACCACAGTACTAAATGGTAAGTGTGGGATATGTGCGTGGCGGCCAAAGGAAGATCTTCCGACCGAGCGACGTGCTATGCTCGGTCAGGCCGGAGCCCACGTGATACATTTCAGATGTCGTATATATACCGACGCGCTCAGAAAACTTCGATAGCGCGATGCAGGAATGTTAGGCGAATTGTGGGTACCGCCACAGTAAGAACTTACCTTGATACTGGGGTTGGAGACCTTATAACTGGTGAAGAGGACATGGAACAGTATGTAGAGACCCACCACCGCCTTGTCGGGGGAAGTATTCTCCACTATCAGCGACACAACGAACGTCGGACCTAGGCCTTCCACCTGAAATATACAATAGAATATGAAAAATAGCAAATACGGAAAGTTCTACAAATTATCTTTCTTTTTTTTTAAAGAAAATAAACATCTTTATTAATTTTCAAATTCACACTTACTTATCTATTTTAAAACATAATGTTATAGGTTCAGTTTAGTGTCTAAACACACTAGGCCGAAAATACGCGGCCGAAGTTCGGCATGATTACGCCTGCAATGTTTTTCAAATTACCGATGACACACCATGCCGAAATTACGTCGCGTATATTGTATGCGTAGCGCATTGCTGACGTAATCATGCCGAACTTCGGTCGCGTATCTTCGGCACATGGTGTGTTTAGACACTTTAAGACGTTATGATCATTATTAATTATATGATAGTATGCATTCAGTCAGTAATATATTTCATGACGGATAGGTTAGAAATTTTTTTTAGGTTTTATACACCTCAGCTATCTTTTATCACACAAAATATTACAAGTAGGAGTGTTGCTACAAAAATACGTTCAGGCGTAAAGAATAAGCAAGATCTCTACCTTAAATAACACAGGCCACGGCATGCCTTTGTATGCACAAAAGGTTAGGTTTCTGTGACCTAGTTTTAAAAGAAAGATTTGTGCTATGGTCTTTGTGTTGCTTAAAAAAATTAGGAATCATTTAGAATTAAAAGTTAGGGAGTCCTTTCAATATCGTACCATGAGGGAAATTTATTTATAGGCACATGACCCCACCCAGCCGGCAGATCACGACCATAAAGTTAATATACCTAGCGGAATAGAGCAACAATCTCGAGCTGTCAAACGAAACCAAAATTGGTTTTCATCTTTGTGAAAAATATGTGTACGTATACACTTACACAAGCATGATTGAACATGAATTCTATGAGATTAAATTGTCAACGTGCGGCACGTGCCGACTGGACGTCAAAAAAAGAGTGATGCTGTCATGTATCACGCGTCTCTTTTTACCACGCAGTGTTACTTATAGTCACATCTCCCTTGCTCAGGCCTTTGTTTCTCTATTCCGCTAGGTATATTAACTTTATGACCACGACTGAAATTGACACAATCCGAACAAATGACGTAGGTCCGACATCTGCCTACGAATCGATTTCTTCGATATTACCTCGGCTGCCAGTCGTATGGGCTCGAATTGTCCTTGCGCGACGACGTTGTCAGCGCGTGAATGTGCCGCTAACAGCGTGCGCGCCGCCAGCAGCCGCAGACGGCTCAGCTCTAGTTGAAATGTCGTGTGCATCGCTGGAATATTAATAGTAACAATTTTGATAAATATTGTATACTACATGATGCCCGCAACTCCGTTGCGTCAAAACTCGTTTATCGCGCGGAAACCGTACATTTTTCTGGGATAAAAACTATCCAACAATGGCGCTAAATCGGTTCAGAATATTATAATCGCGTGTGCTTATTGTGGAAGCAATTGCGTAAATCAATTACAGTTCGATAGTTTATCGATTTTTCAATATTAGTTTAGCAAGTTTCCGCGTAAAAACTGTGAACTTGTTGTGTAACGCGGGTGCCGGCCGCCGGGTGGCTTTGATGTAATAAATACATAGTCGACGTGCCAAAGTTGCGTGGTCGTGAAAACTATGACGAGTGGGTGTTCGCGGCAGAAAACTTTCTGATACTCGAAGGCATGATGAAGTGTATCAAGACCGAGCGAGAAAAGTGGTACAGAAGTTGCAGAGGACGCGAAGACAAAAGCGAAGCTATAGATTCGTCGTTATACGTTCACATTAAAAACGTTAAAATTACAAAGGAGTTGTGGGAAAAACTCAAGTCGCCCTTCGAGTATCAGAAAGTTTTCTGCTGCGAACACCCACTCGTCAGTTTTCAGGTGAAGAGGTAACAGACAGACAGACAGACCCACTTTCGTATTAAATAAGAAGTATGAGTATGGAAGTATGGATGTTGCTTCTTCACTTAAAACGAAACGGAATTAGATCACAAAGTTTTGGATACTGTAAAACTTCGAAGCCGACAAAAAGCTGACTAGTTAATTAATAAAGAAGTTTGTTTGGTTTCTAGATAGCACTCCGAAACCAATTGGTTTCTAAACCTAGTGGTCAATTTTTTTAACCCTTTAGCCGCCACGGTCGGAATAATCCGACAAATATTTCCTGTTGTGTCGTTTTTCTTCTGTGTATATTTCGTGTTAAAAATGTATGTGTGCAATAAATAGTAAATAAATAAATAAAATAAAATATTTTCGTGCCCATTTCGCCAAGGTCGGATATTTACGACCAGTACCACTACTCGGTTAATCTGCCTTTTTTATTTGATAGCACTGTATTTTATTAATATATTGTTTATACTTGGTAAATAGTTAACGAAGTAATCATTTACAATTGATTACACTTTAGTTTCTTAATTAGAAGACCTAAAAATAATGTCTAAAGTTATATAAATTACCAAAAATATTCTTAGAAAAGTCCAACGCCCGAGTCGGAAAAATCCGACAGTAGGGACGGGACATAAACAATGATTTACTGACACAAAAATCCACGTAAATTAAAACATTTCTGTTTTTACTAACTAATTTATTATAAAACAAATAAAGCAATGGTTACTGAACGAATAAACGTGTTTGTTTTACTTAATTATAATAAACTAGCTGTTGCCCGCGACTTCGTCCGCGTGAACTTTAGTTTATAGTTGTTCCCGTACATCTAATGAGTCGTTTACGCGCAAATCAGAAAAGTACTATATTGTGTGGGAACCGCACATTTTTCCGGGATAAAAAACATTCCTTGTCCCAGATTCAAATTAGTATCTCCAATCGCCATACCAAATTACATCAAAATAGATTGAATAGTTTACGCGCAAATCATTAAAATTTAAAGTATATTGTGCAGTAACCGTACATTTTTCCTTGACAAAATGTATCCTATGTTCTTTTTCGGGACTCAAAGTATCTTTATACCAAATTTCAGCAAAATGGGTCCAGCCGTTTACGCGCGATGTCGTGACCACGCGAAATATAACGTTCCGCGCAGCTTCGCTTGCGTAAATTAGATATTTCACAGATACATTAGGCCACAAAAAATAGCCTATGATCTTTCACGTGGTCTACTTCTTATTTGTGCCAAATAATATAAAAAATTCTCCAGTAGTTCGTGAGATAAGCCGTTTCAAATAATTTCCTCCGTTTTTTTCCACATTTTCCTCTATTTATTCGCTTCTATTAGTCTTAGCGAGATACAATATAGCCTATAGCCTTCCTCGATAAATGGGCTATCTAAAACTGAAAGAATTTTGTCTGCTACGACATTTAGATGAAATTGTATGCGTGTAAAGGGGATGGGATATCGATCTACTATTGAAAATCTATATTTGCAGTAGGTTATATATTTAAAGAGCTCAATTATTTAATCCGTGGAAACTATGAAATTAATAGTATTTGAAATGTAAAAACAAATATCGGGAATTGTGTCACTTCACTATTCAAGCTGTTTTTATCTAATGTTTTTGCCAGCGTTGTATATTTACTAACAACATTATGGATTCAAATACTAGAGTCTAGATATCAGTTTATACTTTACACAAATTATAAATTAAGAAATAAATTATCGACATCGAAGAAGATTAGTATTGCACATCACTATTTGTTGTAGGTATACATTTTTCGATTTATGGTGCCGGCGCTAGAGGCACGACAATTGATTTTAAGCTCGGCGGTTAAAGGGTTAATTGGGCGTAGATTTTGAGTTCTAATAATTTCAGAGAAATAAGAGCCAGTCCACACGGCGCGTTGCGTCGACGCAGCATTACCGTTGCGTTGTTTTACATAGATATAACCAAGGTTCACACGGTGCGCTGCGTCGTCGCAACGCACACATCACGGACAGCACCCCCGAGACGAAACGGGAGGCGGTGTTGACGTTAAGACCGCTTCGTAATAACACTGCGATCACGCAGCGCCCGTGTGGCCGGCTATAAGTCAAACGGCAACGCTGCGTCGACGCAACAGTAAGTAACTTGTTTAAATCTTGAAACATTCTTCCCTAAACCCTAATGTACAATTTTGTCGGGCAAAAAATGTACAGTAGGGACATGGTGGGAACTGCGAGTGCGAGTTTCTTACGCCGGTTCTTCTCGCCGGGATAGTTCCCAAACCGGTGGTAGGCACCATTAGCATCAACGTTCTGAAAGTATTTGTTACAAATCTATTCGGAAATAAAACATATTTTTTTAACTAATATGTTGGGACTCAGTTTACCTTGCGCATTCTCCCGCTCTCTCGCCGCCTGTTCAAGAAACAACTTAGACTTTTTGGGTATGAGCCAGGGTTTCTGTACTGTACTGGCCCCGTGCTCCACTGAGCCGCTCGAGTTGAAGTCCGCTGTGCGCTTGAGTATCTTCAGCATGAGGTTTCCACCTGGTGAAGAGAAAATTAATTAATTTGTGAAAGTTTCTCTTAAATTATTAGCAAATAAAAAACAGAGGTTTGTTGCTAGACTTGTGGCTTGTAGTAGATACTTACGTAAATAACATCAGAAAAGAGTTCGAACCTTTTTGTATGGAGCGTGGCATACCTAGTTATTTTCGTGTACACCTATGAAACATGCGTCAATCGACAGAGAAAATAATTACAAACAACAAATACTCTTTGGCAAAATGTCGTAAATGATATACTTATTGAAATATTTCAGATTGTACCTATAATATCTAAAATGTTATTTATTTAAGACTTTCAAACTGAAATAACTCAAAAAGTATATAATTTACTACATTTTGTCAAAGAGTATTTATTGTTTGTAAACATCTTCTCTAAAGATTGGCGTATGTTTTATAGGTGTACACCAAAATACGACATTTTATAATATGTACTTGTAAGTTTAGGTATGCCAATAAGGTTTGTTGTTCTTTATTCACACGCAAATAGTAGTACGCAATTTAGTCGGATTTCTGCCTGACAGCACGCAGATTCACTTTTGCGTTTTTTAATATAAGTATGGTTTAAAAAATAATTCCTAAATAATTACTAACTTGTTGTGATGATAGTGAATACATGCTCCTCTTGTCCTAGTTGGCCGAATTTCATTACAGATACCACATCTGAAACAGAAATATTTACTTATATTTGACACTGCTAAATAATCTTACTATATTTCAATTTCGATATGGTTTCGTTGCAGTCTTGATAACGTAGTTAGTGCTACTGAGCTAAGTGCTGACTGAGTCTGAGTTTTTGTCACTTCTTAACCTGAGCGCATTGTATGGCCTCGGAATAAGTTGTCACTGTTTGCCACTAGCCACTAGGGGCCTCTGTTCATCCTATCCAAATTATAGTTTAAAGGATAATACTCACATTCAGCTCTCTGGCCCATCAAAACTCAAACATTTCTTTACAATAGTCACCTTTTATAAAGAGCGAGTCTCTTTTAGCTTTGCCGTCGTAGAGATGCAAGTGTCCCGACGTAAGCGCCACGGCCACCAACGTGACTCCGAGATGCATCACCGGCACTAGAGTCATTGCAACAGGTTTGTGTTCTAATGGTATATACCATTGTTTCCTGCCCTGAAACATAATATCGGGACTCACGAGACCGCAAAACTCTGCGGGTGCTGATCGCAACACGGGCGGTTTCTACTACGATCGCCTACTATACGGCTACTGCGATAGCCCGCTAAACTGTCGCAGAGCGCGCGGGTGCAAACCGCCGAGGCTGCGGGCGGCCGCCGCCAGCCGGTGCAGCGGGAGCCGCAAAGAACCGCGCCCGCCGCGGGCGAAAAACGCGCCGTTAGTTTTGCTTTAATTTTTTACATACAAAACTGTATTGTACGAAGGCTGCGGGTCCGCAACCGCGGCGGACGCGGGAGAAAACCACTCCACCAGAGGTTCCCAAACTTATTTTATCTACCGCTCATTTTAAGAACAAATTATATTTTAGCGCCCCCATTGTTTTTAAAATGCATCCAGATGAAATAAATCCCCCCCCCCCCCAGCCGCTACACAACACCCCCATTTTTTTCTTTTTTTCCTGGGTCCCACACCACCCCCCTTCAGACCTTCAGCGCCCACCAGGAGGCGTTACCACTTCGGGAAAAGCTGGCCTAAATGTACGGTACCTGTGCGATAAAAGAATGTTGGTCTTTGCGCCAGAGTTGCGGGCGTCGTCGATGATAAGTGTAAAAGAAATTTAAAAAACCTCCGAAATTAACCACTAGCGAGCGAACTGACGAAGATGAATGCTAAAAACGCGATCAAAATCGGCCCACCCCTTTCGATGCTACATTTCTACAGTCGAGTACAAAGACACGTTTACGGTCTCACTTTAAGAGCCTGTAGGCCTACTACGAAACTGTTTTGAGACTCAAACAATCGGTCGAGAATGCTGCGTCCTGCTCTAACAACGTCATTTCACGTTTCTTAGAGTAGGACGCAGCATTCTCGTCCGATTATTTGAGTCTCAAAACAGTTTCATGGTACAAGGCCTGCTGTCAAAAATATCAAAGCACGCTAACCCCGCCTACATACCCCGCTATCCTCCAATCGTGATATGATTCCATGAATCGTGCCCCCGAGCAATGTGCTTTGCGCTGCAGCTAATAGTGAACAATATCGCGTCACAACGGTTCCCGAATTACAGCACGAAAGTAAAGGTCCCAAAACTGTTTTTGACGATTACTTAAAAATTTAATACAATACTAATATTTACTTTAGCCATTATTTTATAAAGTATGTCCTTGTAGTAGTGCAAGTTTTTTAATGATAGTAACTCAACAAGTGTAACAGATATTTGTTGAAAAGCCCAGAAAGATTCATAATTTCGAAAAATATAACTATCGAGTCAAAATAAGTGACGATTCACTTATTTTGACTCGATAGTTGTATTTTTCCGTTAGGCAAATATCAGATAAATATACAATCTCTAAATAGTATAAAACAAAGTCGCTTTCCGCTGTCTGTATGTATGTGTGTATGTATGCTTAGATCTTTAAAACTACTCAACGGATTTTGATGCGGTTTTTTTTAATAGATTGAGTGTTTCAAGAGGAAGGTTTATATGTATAACATATGCATAATATGGTAGAGAAACACTGATAATTTTAGAGGTTTCTAATGTTATGTCGTAAATAAATTCATTTTTTTGCGTTTATATTGCAAACGCTGGCTAAACCCTACGAGATAGAACAAAATAATGTACTACAGTATTGTACACCTTAATAAGGTAAACAAAAAAGTCCGCGATGATATATGTCTATTTCTTAGGGATAGCTCACAATAGCCATTTTTGTTCTTTACTTTTTACGAAAAATAATGGCTTATTTACGAAGCGATTTTAACAATTTACAACATTAACCCTTATCCAAATAAACATGTTTGGAAGCTAAGACATTAAATGTAGATTATAATTGTCTTTTACACTATACAATTTCGATCAATACTTTAGAAGTTTTCAAACGTATAAACTTACGCGGAATCAAAAAATATGTCGCGCGGCGGCGGCCGAGGGACATAGCGGTTACGGCGGAACCGGCCGGGGGCTCTCATAAGCTTCGGGCTTATGTTATTGTAGTAGATAGTGTATTTCGTCATTGTGTGGTTGTGCAGACGGTAACGCAGAGGAGCAACCACAGCGCTTTCTTTCAGATATTCATTGTTTCTGGTTCTTTGGTTTCTGAATTGTCGATAAAAATATATTTGACTTGGTTAGAAAAACGGACTTTTGTTTTTGCTTTGCGATTGGGTTATTTGTTGCTTTGTGGGTAATCGAGGGAACTCCTCAAAACTTATAGGGAAACGTGTGGTGACTTCGGTTTCGTGAGAAGCATTCTAAGCATATGCTACCAACAAGTAAGATTTTTCACCGAGATATACCTGGTATACCGTGGTTCGGAAGGTGCTGAGAGAACTCCTGATTCTTTATAGATACAAGTTTGGGAGTTTCGGCGTCGTTTTAAGAACAGGAACCATATGCTACTATGCAAATTACATTAATCATCATCATCATCATCATCACTACCATATTATACCATTTCATAGTCTTTTAGATCGAGACTCGAGTTTGTCAAGCGATAATTAAAAAAAAATCTTTATTTTATTTCTAAAAATAGTTTGACGACCTCTGTGGCTCAGTGGTGAGCGCGTTGGTAGCTCAAGCCGGAGGTTGCGGGTTCAAATCCCGCCGACGGAACAAAAAGTTTTCAAAGTTTCTGGGTCATGGATGTGTATTAAATATGTGTATCATATAATAAAAATATTAAATATATGTATAGTATAAAAGTATTAAATATATTTCCGTTGTCTGGTACCTGTAACACAAGTCCATCAGGTACTTACCACGGGGCCAGACTGACGTGGTGTGAAGCGTCCATAGATAAAAAAAATCTATACCTACCTAATATAATAACATTGAAGAGTATGTTTGCTTGAACGCGTCAATCTCAGGAACTACAGGTCCGATTTAAAAACTTATCTCAGTGTTAGATTGATCATTTATCGAGTAAGACTATAGGCTATATTATATAATATATTATCACGCTAAGACTAATACGACCGAAGAAACTCAGGAAAATGCGGGAAAAACGGGGAAAATATTTTTTATGGGAAAATGTATGGTTTCTGTAAAATTCCTAATTTACGCGGGCGAAGCCGCGCGGGACATCTAGTTATTAAATAAATCTCAATTTGGCAGCCCGCTCTTAGACACCCCCCTGGTTTCGTTGTGGGGTAAAAAAATAATCGGCCAAGTGCGATTTGGACTCGCGCACGAAGGATTCCGTACCATAATAGAGCAAAAATAGGCTGAAAATTGTGCTTTTTGTATGGAAGACCCCCTTTAATTATTTCATTTATGTAAATTTTATTTGTTGTATGGGAGGGAGGGAGTTAAATATTAATTTTATATTGTTTTCAGTATTTGTTGTTATAGCAACAACAGAATCTGTGAAATTTCAGAAGCCTAGCTTTAGCGGTTCTTTAGATATACAGCCTGGAGGAGACATACAGACGGACAGACAACAAAGTCTTAGTAATAGGGTCCTGTTTTTACCCCTTGGGTATGGAACTACCCTAAAAAGCACAAAAGAGTTTCAAATAATGCAAGTTCACCTTTCTACTATAACAAGCCAGTGTGTTATCAGCACAGATGACCATGATTGTGTTGTCTGTAGTGAACACCTCTATTGCTGTGATGTGGTCGTCCGTGGCAAACAACATGCGGCCCTCCATCCAATCTCTTTTGACGACACATACACACTTCTCCCTGTAATATAATAATGATAATTTATTGAAAACAACAATACATCTGTTAGAAAATATTTTTATATGTACAATATAATATTTTAAGATTACAGATGTTTTACTGCAGAGTTTCTTTGATGTCTGCACTAGGCTAAGCCTGTTCTACAGATCACCAAAATAGTATCTTGATTTAAAATAGAAACAAAGTTATAAGTGAGAGAAAAAAAAAAGTATATTTTTAGCTTATTGTGAACAAAACCCTTGTATTATAGAAATTGACTCATAGTCGTGTAGCAGACGTACATAATTTAGTTGGGCTACGCCAAGCCCAGCCAATAGATTACAAAAAACTTTGAGGTGACATAAACTTACCAAATAATATAAGTTGTGCAATTACCTTTGCATCAATTTCTTTATGGAATTCATTACTAAGCAAAGCTTTATAAATAATAATGGTGCTAGATTTGTGCTTTTAAAACATTGTGCACTATGTGGCTATGTTTTTTTTTTCACCTGGTTGCCACAGTCAATCGGTATTCCACACTGTAAAGCCCTGTGGCTACTATCTGATACGGAGTCCTTTTCATTGAACATAACTTTACCTGCATAAAATTTACATAACCATATAATATTACTACTTAATATGTTTCAACAGTATTTTAATAATATTTAATCTCATAAATAATAAAAGTGTCATAGCAAAAATCTATGGTTTTGATAGTAAGTGTGCCTTATAATAATGGGGCAAAGTCTATAGAAGAAGTACAATATTATTATTTTTAGCCCTTCACATTATTTTAGGCTCTTAAATTGAATTTATAAAATGTCATGGAATTGAATTTTTTTCTCGATAGAAAATAAACAGGCAAAAGATTAATACTAACAAAGTTTGTGGTAATGCTACTTACACATGTCAATGGAGTAAATGTTTGTGGATCTAAAATAATAACATCTCCATCTTCCGAGCCAACAACCAGGCAACTTGCAGCATACTTATCCACGGAACTCATTTTCAATGTGGTTATACAAGAGATATCTGAGTATTTCTTGTGAGGAATATTGTTGTAAGTCTCCAAATATTCCATCTGCTGTTCAATATTCAAAGTCAAAAAATCTTTAGACTGATTGCTGAGAACTTTCTCAGGTATCTTTTTTAGATTCTCTATTAATCTCAGCACAGTTTCCTCTTTGTGATTCTCCGGATCTACCAACTCGAACATAAGAAAATTTAAAATAAGCATATTTAAATAATAACAATACTTTCTGACCTTATTTCTTTAATTACCAAGATTAGTATCTGAACATGGAGTAAATAATATGCATGCTTAGGTATATAAACCATGAAAAAATAAAATACTATAGTATAATAAAGTCCAAATCAAGACCAAGATGTAATTTATTTCATATTATTACAATTTTGTAATAGGTACTTAAACTTACAATTTTTTTTATAAAATTTTGTCACAATTTTATTGGACCATAGCTTACCTGTTTCCAAACTTCTGTTTCACCGGGGTTCAGATCAATTGAAGGTAAATAGTACTTGTAGAACAGATTCATGCTTCTATAAATATACATACAGGAGCTGAATGCTACAGCCAATAAGGGCAAGGGACGAGGCTTGCTCTCGCTATTGTAGAAGGCAACTACACCCAGTGGTAAGTCTGGTAGACTGAAATCTGATACGAGCATTGTGCCCTTGAATATCTGAAATAATTATAGCAGACATATAAAAGTGCACCATTCGTTTACACACAAGTTTAAAGCAAGAATAGCATTACCTTTAGTCTCGGGCCATCCTCAATCTTCCCAAAATCACCTATGATAAGTTTGAATTCATTGTCGTTTTGTAAGTCAGCGAAAGTTACGTTTGAAGGTAGCGTATTCAAAACTATTTCGTCTGCTCCAACTTCCACGTCCAGCCAACGACTTAATCCTCCCATTTTATAGCAGTTTAGAAGGAATTTAGTCAGCACTCTTTAATCAATAATATTAAAAACTCGGCCAAAGTGGATATAAATTACGAACTCGGTCTTTTATCCCAGAGATTTTTTTGTGTTTGTTTGTTTTCCTTCACGTTCCCATGACAACATCATACGTAGTCAGTGTTACCACCTCTCAAAAATATAAATTGGTGTCAAAAACCCCTAAAATCGCCTTAATTTTTCTGTTTTCCCCCTAAAATCTGTATATATATAAAAATGGATTTTCAATTATGTTAGTAACGCTAAAACTCGAAAACGGCTGAACGGATTGGGCTAATTTTAGTTAAATATTTCATCTTCATCTGAAGATTCAGATGTTTTGAAGTCGTACATCTTATTATTGAATAAATTCAACATTTTATTTGTTGGATTAAATGTTGCACAAGTGACATCATTACGATTTAATGTAAATCGGACCATCAGTATTGCCGCCAGTCACCACAGAGTGGTCATAGAATTACGTAATAGATGTCGCTAGAAGTCGCTAGGTCAAGAAATTATTAATATTAATATCAACAATTTAAAAATATTAAAAAGTATAAAAATCCCTGAAAATACCCCTAAAAATTTTAGACCCCTAAAAAAATCCCATCTCACTTATTTAACCCCTAAATCTGGGGGGAAAACCCCTAAGTTGGGAACACTGTACGTAGTATCCCTAAGTAGGTAGGTAGTCTGTGACAACATCTTTTTTTTGCTTTTGGCACTGACACCGGGGGTGTACTTTACCCGGTGCCAAAAGGACCGGTAAAGTTTACCGGTTTTCACCAAAGGGTATATTTTTCTTATGCTGCGGCCGCACATGCGTAGTGCTTCAAGTGCGACGATACCAATGGTAATTTCAATAAAGTGCGGTAGACGCTTTAAAGGGCCCATTCACGGCAGGACTTCACGGCAGTCCTGCAGTGAATGGGCCTCACTGATTGCAACAGGCAGGCAACACCGAGTGTGAACCAATCAGTGAGGCCCATTCAATGCAGGACTGCCGTGCAGTCCTGCCGTGATTCGTGAATGGGCCCTTTCACTGAAACTTTCGATGGAGTTGTGGAGGGAACACAAAAAAACACGTTTCTGGAAGTTGAAGTAAGTATTCTACCAATGACACTACGATGTTGCCACTTTTTAATTTCTTCACTTTCTTGACAGACTATACTTTGTATGTGGCAAAGTACACCCCCGGTGTCAGTGCCAAAAGCCAAAAAAAAAATATGTGTCACTTTTATGTCCTGTGTATTGTTGTCAAAATTTAAAAAATTCAGTTTGTTTTGATTTGTTTTTGAAATCGTTTTGTGGCGAATGTATTTTACTTTTTAAAGTAAACATAATATTACTACATATATTATTACTTAATCTTATCATTTTTGTAATAATTTGTGTCTGTAACTTGTTATGGACTTGTGAACAGAATAAGTGAGAAACTAACATAACTATCAAATTACTTTGTAAGTAAGTACCAATATTATTATTTCTTCCAGTTTATAAAATACTTTTTGAAAAATTAGGCTAATGAAGCGTATTTTAGCCCTATAATCTAAGCACAAAAATAAGTGTTTTCAGAATCACAATGTCTCATATTATACATTGTGATTCTGAAAACACTTATTTTTGTTCAAGGGCTAAGTTTTTAACCTACCGATGCCTGTGCATAATAATAATTTATAAAGTCGCCTACATTCTACAGTTTTTCACTTATAACTATAATTCTTTTTATGAAATAATATAATTATAATTATGAATTTTAGGTATGATATTGAATGTACTGTCACTTCTTGGTGGAAATTCATGTTCAATATAATATGTATAATAAATAATAAATACACTTTTTTTGCACTTATTCCGCTTTATTCTAATAGATTTATTACAAAATTATTATATATTATATGAAACAGTACGGTTTACGGTTTCGAAAAATACACCTCACGATGATTTTTTTCTAAACCGGTTGTATATACACAACCGGTTTCGAAAAAAATCATCATGAGGTGTCTATTAATAAATCTATTAAAATAATGTGGAATAAGTGCAAGGAAAGTGTATAATTATTTAAATATATTTTAGGTATTAAAGTTTTTCTCACAACATCTACATTATTACTATAATTAATTAATTATAGTAATAATTAGATATTAAACACTCATTTGCGTATAGCCTAGTAATAGGCTATATGTAATGAGTGTCTTTCTTAAACATTTAAATCTGGTGTTACAAATTCTCCATATCATTTGAAAGGCTTGAAGAAGATGATGACAGAATTGCTATTGTTCTATCAGTAATTAGTCAGCAATGCCCAATGTCCAATCTCAATCTATGTTTGTTTTATATTCTAATCTATACTAATATTATAAATGCGAAAGTATCTCTGTCTGTCTGTCTGTCTGTCTTGCTTTTTTTGAACAAATTTACGCATTTTCACCCCCTTACAACGCTTTTTTCCAGTAAAAAAGTAGCCTATGTCCTTTCTCAGGCTTTAGACTATCTGTATACAAAATTTCATTACAATCTGTTCGGTAATTTTGGCGTGAAAGCGAGACAGACAGACAGACAGAGATACTTTCGCATTTATAATATTAGTATAGATTTTAATTGTCATATCTTGGTGAATTTTTAAGCTATCAGAGTCATTCTTTCTATTTTTAAGGGTCTTTCAATTACCGATAAGAAAAAAAATTAGTCATCATGCCTAATGTCATCTTTGAGATTTTTTTCTATCAAGCAGAATTTTTCAAATTGTGTACTGATATACCTTTGCGTATAGGAAATTTTCTCAATTTTAAAACGGTACTTATTTTATACTTAAATAATGACATTTCCTTTACTAAAAACGTGTTTTAAAACACCCATTTTACGTACTTGCAACAACCACAGCGCCTTAAGAGCCAGTCCACACGGCGCGTTGCGTCAGCGTTGCGTCGACGCAGTGCTGCCGTTGCGTTGTTTTACATACAAATAACAAAGGTGTTCACACGACGCCCGCGACGCGGGACGGGGTGTTGACGTTAAGACTTAAGACTGCTTCGTAATAACGCTGCGATGGCGCTGCGCCCGTGTGGCCGGCTATGCGTCAAAATATTTGCGTTGCGACGACGCAACGCAACGCGCCGTGTGTATTGGCTCTCGAACGTGGGTTGTATGTAAATCACAGGCCACAGCACGACCGCGCCGCTTCTTAAATTGCTTATGATCTTGCGGTGTAGCGAGTAGCGACCAATACGCCCGTTCTCGCGGACGCTTGTAATTTATTATTTATCCAGCCTAAGGCTGCGTTTCCATCAGAGATGTGTTGCGAGGAATGTGTTTTGAGAACCAATAGAATCGCTTCATTGACATGACCTTGCCATGACATCGCTCAGCGCGGCGATGTTATTGGATCTTAAAAACACATTCCTCGCAACACATCTATGATGGAAACGCAGCCTTACTGCTATAAATAATTTACAACTTTGAAAAAAACATCAATCCTTTAGACTAGGCGCAGCATGTGCTACGGGAAAAACGAACTGATGACACGTCCAGAGGTTTCTGAACACTTGAAACACGTAACCCGTTTTTCTGACGCAGGTAAAAGTAAGAATAAGTAAAATCGTGAAAGAGGACAATCGTGTTCATGATTCACGTAAATGAAACTACCGAGCATATTCTCATTGGGTTTTGGTTTTATTTGATCAAGGCATTGAGTCACCAACAGGTTTGGAACGGAAAGGGGCGAAAGAGAGGCCTGTCTAGCCAGATAAAAAAAATGGCGGAGATGACTATGATGACTCACTGATTGGTTATAAACTTGATTCAGAACTGTTCCATCCGGTGGCTAAGCTGTATGTCACATATTTATAAACGTAGCGGAACATGTAGAGTGTTTACTCTACGTTCGTATAAGTAGTTCATGAATTTATTTAACAAATAGTATTTAGTCGAAATTTTCAAGCAACCCGCGTTTACGAAGTCGCGGTTTCGCGAAGCTCTTAGAAAATGAAGCGAATATTTGCTTATAGTTAGACCAGCCTTTCCCAAAGTGGGCGATAACGCCCGCTTGTGGGCGCTGAAGGTCTGAAGGGGGGCGTTTTGGGGCCCAGAAAAAAAGGGGGGCGTTGTGTACAGGCTTGAGGGGTGATTTATTTCATCAGGATGCATTTTAAATTGAAACAATGGGGGCGCTAAAATATTATTTGTTCTTAAAGTGGGCAGTAGACAAAATAAGTTTGGGAAGCTCTGAGTTAGACCATCAAATAAGATTCACCCGTGAGCGAGCCCTTACTGAATAATTTCTTTTCAAAATGCTCTGGATCATGTCAACTTTCAAAGATCCAGTTCTAAATCGTTGTATCCGCTTAGGAGCTACGAATGACAATACCACGGACAGACACACTGCACTATATTATGTATAGATTGTCAGTCAAACTTTCGAAATGCACATTTTCGTAGCGGGAATTTATGGGTACTGCAACAAAAAGGGAAAAAAGCTGTATTTATTGAAAAATAACTGAGTTTTATTGAAAAATAAAAATAAATAATAAAGAAAATTCAAACAAAAGGAAACAGTTGCAAATAGAAATAGCTGTGTAATTAATGATTCGCAAAGTTCATTACAATTTTTACGGCGGACTTCGGTGCGGCGAACCGAAGAGCTCCGTTACGATTTTACACTTCATTTTGCACGCTTGACGTTATAGTCGCTACCGCATCTTTTATTGAGATGTGTCAATTTTTACTCGACTACCGAGAAACCAAAAGAAGGGCTATGATTTTGGAAATCTATGTGTGTATGTGCCCCCGTATGCCTTAGCCCTTAACACCTCATTTGTTAAAATAGGACCAAAAGTTTAGACTTTTTGACTTTAGTGATTGGTCCTATTTTAACAAATGAGGTACAAGTGTAACTCATAAGAAGGTATATTATACAATATAATATAAATTATAGATGTACAATAATTATATACTTAATATGTATTTTGAAGGAACGAAATTGAGGGAAACAATATAATTTATAGCATGAAAGTAAAATACTATTTTTACTAGTATCAATGAGGAAATTAATAAGTATTTTAAGTTATATGCTAATAAAATATAAAGATATTATGATCTACGATGCAGCCATGTTAGTTGCTTCCTATTATTTCCGGAAAATAGACACGCCATCAAAATTACTGTCCTACATTCGTACGGAAGACTATTAGAAAATAAATTAAAAATCACGTTACTGAGAAGTAAAGTTAACCCAATATTCTATTCCGAAAAAGGCTATAGCAGCTGTAAAACGCAGTTCTTTTTGTAGCTGGAATATTCCAAAATTAAGCCAAAGCTCTTGTGGCTTGATTTCGTAATAGCTCCAATAATATATTAATAGTGTGTCCATACTACACAACATCCTTGATGATAAGGATAATGGTGAATTAGTAACTTAATTACGTCAGAAGTCAGAATGCATAAACGGCCATAAAGATTTTATTCGTCTTATAACGGAAATGTGTCGAAGGAAATTGAAACTTGAACGTCCTACGTGGACGACATCCGATGTCTATTCGTATAATAGAGTAAGAGCTAGGGGCAGCTAGACCTTCGCCATTTTATAAAAGCTGATTTTTTTTGTACATATCTCCTATAGAGATAAGAACGACCAGCGACTAAAGGAAAACTCTTGGAATCTTATTTTCCACTGCCGGAAATTTTTGACGGTTGGTTCCAGCTGCCAGACACTCCTTAAAGTACTAGGCTTCAATGCAGACCTAATGCAGCCCAAACTCCATAGACTCTGGTCGTTCTTACGTCTATGTATAGGGGGTACAGAAAAACTTTCAGCTTCCGAGTTCCGACTTCATAAAAGAAGGAAGTTTCTCAGTTCGACCGTAAAAGCTTTTTTTATGTTCGATCGCGGGTAACTTCGTTATTTATATGAATTATGAACCAATTTTCATGATTCTTCTTCTGTTGGAAAGAAGACATATCAAGGAAATACCGTTTGAAGTCGTTTTTTTTTCTTAAAAATTATATAAAAAAAATAACGAAAGTCTTGCTGCCCCTGGCTCTTAGTCCATAATGCGTATCACAGAAAGCCTGTTCATCGAGCACATCTTAATTCTTAGGTTATCATCGTCTGCAATGATGCGGCAAATTGCGTGCCTGGGCCGGATGTTAGTTACACAACTCTATGTAACACTAAATGTTGCTCTCAACACTATATTTTTAGGTTAATAATTATTAATAACCTAACCCTTGTGTTAGTATATATAGTGTCTTAATTTTGACCATATTGCTAAACTTAATTAAAGTAATTGAAGTACTTTTATAACATACTAGGTGGCGCCCGCAACTCCGTTGCGCCAAAATTAGTTTATCGCGCGGGAACCGTACATTTTTTCCGAGACAAAAAGTATCCTATGTCCTTTTTCGGGTCTCAAAGTATCTCCATGCCAAATTTCAGCAAAATCGGTTCAGCGGTTTGGGCGTGAAGAGGTAACAGACAGACAGACAGACACTTTCGCATTTATAATATTAGTATGGACTATACAAAACTTTTACTTTACTAGAGACTACTTATTAAATTCTTGAATGCTTCAGTATTTTCAATAAAACTTAAAATGTCACGTGACTAAGGGGAAAGGTCCTTTTTGTTACTACATATTTACAAACAAAGGGCCAACCCAAAGGCCTGTGTTTATTTATGGACGTTATAATTAACAGTAATCTGTCTCGCAAAAGTTAATAAACTGCAGTTGTTCGCCATTGCGCTCGTTGTTGAGCCGTAGCTAAAAATAAACAGTAAGATTTATTTTATTACCTCCTAGATGACCCGGTGAACCTCGTATCACTTTCCTCCTAATATAAACCTTCCCTGGACTTCCACGAATTTTTCAAGACTAAAATTAACCAAATCGGTTATGCCGTTCTCAAGTTTTAACGATGATGGATTTTGAGTAATGAGATACGTAAAATGCTGTTAAGTATATATTTATTAGGGTTTAGGGGGAATTATTTTAGGTGATGAGTTTCGCGACAGTGTTTGTTTCGTCAGTCATATTGTGTCACACATTAGCTATGTCCACACTCCACACTATGCGCTTTCGTCTTCAATTTTCGTCATCTTCTTTGTATTCAACTTTTGTTTGGCGCTTTCAATAATTGAATGCGTTAACGAACGCAACGCCAACATTGTCATTTTTGTTCAGTTGCAGTGTCTGTCAACTTATTGTATATGTGCGACGAGAACGTTTTACTGGGTGGAATATGTGAGGCTTATTTGCTCATAAGAAATTCCGGAAAAAATATAACTAAGCGAAAAATTTGGATACGGTCAGAGCGCATGCGTCGCGGGCATGCCTCACGTACGCTGTTGACAGTGCTATGACGCATGCCCTTGATGACCAAGAAAAGGCACAGTGTGGACAAAGCTATTCGGCGTTCCCGACAGTGTGTTCCTTATCGGTTGCTGACGTCATACGTTACTTTATTCTACAATACAGTTTTTTTGTTATTACTGCCTAGACACTAAAATATGCATAATATTCCCCAGTTACGTTTAACGTAGTTAAGTATAACATAACGTTGAAATTGTTAATTTCTGGGTATGTAGAGTAGGCTTATTTGCGTGTTAATGTTAGCAAACGGATATAAAATTCGCAATGTATTAGATAATCTGAACTGACAGAGATTTTTCTCATAAAACGACAGTTACTTATGTTTTTGCAACACAACATCATTCGTAGCTGTTGACTAATTGACTTTCAAATTTAATATAACATAATATTATAAATAAAAGATAACATAATATATCTTTTAGGTATGTATGCTTTTTTTACTATACAATTTATTATGTCCGTATCTGATATTTTGGAAAATGAGGGGTGACAGGTCATGACAGCAAAAAGGATTAGTCATATCTTTATCATTGTTTATAAAAGGTTAAATACTTCAGTCTTAACTCCTAAATCAATCTTATATACTGCTTTCGCTGCTCTATGTTAGGTTAACGACCAAAGAATGCGTCGCACTATTGCACTTTGCTCGTACAAGATGATCTGAAGATGTTAACATAAGTTATGGTAGATTTTGGAAGTACCTAATGTTAATATTTAAATTATAAATTAGGTACGAAAGAAAAGATAAAATGATTTTCATCTATTTGTCTATTTTGAGTTTTGTCAATATTACGTAGTGAAATCGATTCTTCATGATCTATATGTCGGATAAGTCAATAGTACGGAAGTTATTTGACGAAACGCAAACGTCACAATATGGCGTTTCGACGGAGTCTAGTCTGAAGTTCGTGCAATCGACGTGGTGGGGTGGTGGAAGGGGACGAGCTTGGCGTCTGACGACGAGCAACCACTTCTCTACCAGTCGTTGTGCGGAACACCAGTCTAGAAACTGTCTAACGTTTCGTTATAATCAGTGACTCTACCTAGTGTACTTAAAAAGTGATTAATTATTATAGTGAGTGATTCCAATATAGAGAAGAGTGAAATTCTGATTTTTGTTATTAATTTTCCTAATAAACGCTTAAATCAGTTCTTAGTGATAAATTCTCTCCTTGCTGCTCGTTCCATCGCCCATAAGCAATGTCGGCCAACGATTCAGGACCATCAAATTCACCTGATCCGACATCAGAAGTGGGATCCGAGCAAGCAAGTAATAAAGAAAACGAAAATAATTGGAAGGCGTTATTCGAAATGCAAAATTCGAATATGAAGGCCTTAATTGAGGCTCTCAAGCAGCCACAACGATCAACAGAGCATATGAATCTGCCGGAGTTCGATCCAGATAAGTCTGACGCAGACGCTCAACCGTGGTGTTCTACTTCAGATATGTGTTTTGCGGACGTTCCTATGGAAGGCGGCCAATTGATCGTCACTCTGAGTAAGGCACTCAAGGGATCAGCATCAACGTGGCTTTCTCAGGTATCTTATCCAGGAATGACATGGGCGGAGTTCAAAGATTTGTTTACTGCACGATTTATGATAACAGAGACTGTCGCGGGTACTCTTATTAATCTCAGCAATGACAAACCTAAAGAAAATGAGACCTTAGCGGCATACGGAAGTAGAGTCATGACGTCACTTTACAACCGCTGGAAAAATTCGACCGTAGAGCAAATAATTGTGTCGACAACGCTCGCACACATCTCACAATTTGACGCGAGATTACAGAGATTGGCATTTACTTCCGACATAAATACTCGACAGAAATTGCAGCAGGAACTCCAAGCGTTCTCCTACCTAAAACGAAAGTCAAATACTTCCGCCCCAGAGCAGAAAACGTTCGAGACAAAACGTGTCAAATTAAGTTCGTCAGCCGTTAAATGTTTTCATTGTGGCAAGATTGGACATAAATTGGTGAACTGCTCACTGAGACTAAAGAATGGTAAAGGAAATATGAAGGCACAGACTTCTCAGCAAGCTACAAGACCGAACCAGCAGGCGCAGTCTACCAGCTCGAAGATCGTCTGCTTCAAATGTGGAAAACCGGGACACATCTCAGTACGCTGCCCTGATGGAGGAGGCTCCGAAGTGCAAAGCAGCGAACGACGTGTCGACGTATGTGTAGTTGACCCTCCAACCGGAACACTAAAACATCAAGGTCAGTTTTTCACATTCCATTATGACTCAGGATCAGAATGTTCTTTAATTAAAGAAAGTATTTCGTCGAAGTTTAGTGGTAAACGTATTCAAAACATTATTACTTTAAAAGGAATAAGCCAGTCAGCTGTATTAAGTACTATTCAGATATCTTGTGTTGTAGAAATTGAAAATAATTTTATTGAAATTTTGTTACATGTTTTGCCAGACCTTTATTTACGTAGCGATATCATAATTGGTCGAGAAATATTAGTTCACGGATTCAGTGCCTGCATGACAGCGACTCAATTTAGAATTTTTAAAAGTACCCACGTAAATAATGATAATGTATCGGACGTTCTTTGTGTCAATAATAGTAAACAGTCCCCGCGTAACGATTTCAGTGATATAATTACCGATGTTTCAATCGAACAAAAACTCGAAATAGTCTCTGTTCTAAATAAGTACGCTAGTTATTTTATAACCGGTATGCCTCAAACGCGAGTTACGACGGGTGAATTAGTGATTCGTTTAGTAGACCCCCATAAAACTGTGCAACGAAGACCGTACCGATTAAGTGCAGAAGAACGAAGGATAATGCGTGAGAAGGTTAGTGAGTTATTGAAAGCTAATATTATTCGGCCAAGTGATTCACCATTTGCGAGTCCTGCACTCTTAGTTAAGAAACGGGACGGATCAGATAGAATGTGTATCGACTACCGAGAACTTAACAGCAACACCGTTCCGGACCGATATCCGTTACCGCTTATTTCTGACCAAATATCACGTTTAAATGGTGCGCGTTTCTTCAGTAAATTGGATTGTGCGTCAGGCTTTCATTTAATACCAATTAAATCTGAGGAGTCTATACAGCGTACGGCTTTTGTAACGCCGGATGGTCAGTACGAATATTTAGCTATGCCGTTCGGACTCAGAAATGCAATATCGGTTTTTCAGCGATCTATTGTAAAAGCCCTCGGTGAATTAGCTAATACCTTCGTTATAATTTATGTTGACGATGTTTTGATAATATCAGAGACAGTAAGCCAGGGTATCGAAAGACTTAATTTAGTTTTAGAAGTTTTAACCAAAGCAGGGTTCTCATTGAATTTGAAAAAGTGTTCCTTTATGAAAACTGAACTTGAATTTTTAGGATATGAAATTAGAGAGGGCGAGATTAGGCCTAATCGCAGAAAAGTAGAAGCACTATCCGAGCTGCCACCGCCGACTACGGCAACTCAGTTGAGGCAATTTATTGGGTTAGCTACATATTTTAGACAATTTGTACCAAATTTTTCTCGTATTATGGGACCTCTTTATAGAATGACGTGTAATAAAGTAACATTTAATTGGCAAAAGCGACATGAAGATATTAGACAAAATGTTATTTCTATTCTTACGAAAGAGCCGGTTTTAATGATTTTTGATCCCGGTTATCCTATAGAGCTACACACCGACGCGAGCTCGGACGGATATGGAGCAATTTTATTTAACGTTGTAGACGGTAAACGTAGAGTGGTTGCATATTTCAGTAAAAGAACCTCCCCTGCGGAGTCGCGGTATCATAGTTACGAACTCGAAACTTTAGCTGTTGTAAATGCAATAAAACATTTTCGACAGTATTTACATGGAAACAAATTTACGGTTATAACTGATTGTAACTCATTAAAATCATCTCGTAAGAAAATTGATTTGACACCGCGAGTCCATAGGTGGTGGGCCTATTTACAAAGTTTCGATTTTGACATCGTTTATAATAAAGGTAAAGATTTGGCACATGCCGACTTTTTATCGCGTAATCATCTTCCGCCAGTTGATATTTCAGAAAATAATAATAAGTCGAATGAAGTCCCTCATAAAATTGTAAATTTAACCGAATTGACAGGAGATTGGTTACTAGCTGAACAAAAACGTGATACTGAAATATCAAAACTTTTGTCTGACTTAAATAACGGACAGCTAGATATTGATATTGCTAAATCATACGAAATACGTAAGGGTATACTTAACCGAAAAATTCAACGTAACGGACGCACTAAATGTTTGCCTATATTGCCCAGGGCATTGCGATGGTCGGTAGTTAGTAACGTACATGAATCTCTAGTTCATCTCGGCTATGACAAGACATTAGAAAAACTTTATGATTTTTATTGGTTTGAAGGTATGTCGCGTTACGTTAAAAAGTTCATAGATAACTGTATTACCTGTAAAGTCTCTAAATCACATTCCGGTAAGGTCCAAGCGGAGTTACATCCAATACCGAAAGTGTCCTCGCCTTGGCACACAGTACATATAGACGCAACTGGTAAGCTGAGCGGAAGAAATGACTCAAAAGAATATGTTTTCGTATTAATTGATGCCTTCACAAAATACGTTTTATTGTTTCATGCTACAAATATTGATTCGAAGAGTAGTATTAGGGCCGTAAAAGATAGTGTTGCATTATTTGGAACTCCTACGCGAATAATAGCAGACCAAGGCCGATGCTTTGCGAGCAAAGAATTTAAAGAATTTTGTGACTCGAGTAACATTAATTTACATTTGATAGCAACTGGTTCATCTCGTGCAAACGGACAGGTAGAGCGCGTAATGTCTGTATTAAAATCGATGTTAACAACGGTAGAGACTAAAAATCGGTCATGGCAGGATTCTCTTGGTGAAGTTCAGCTTTCTATCAATTGCACGATAAATAAAACGACAAGATCGAGCCCTCTAGAACTATTAATTGGGAAGGTAGCGCGTCCTTTATCTCTGATGGTATATGGTGATGATGATGAGATCATAGTTGATTTAAATACTGTGAGGGAAGATGCTGTGCGAAATATTGACAGAGCCGCGTCCTATGACAAAGGTAGGTTTGATAAAAATAAGGCAAAAATTAAAAAGTTTAATGTAGGTGACTTTGTACTTATTATGAACGAAGAACGTAATCAAACAAAACTGGACCCCAAGTTTAAGGGCCCATTTGAAGTGGTAGAAGTTTTGGAAGGAGATCGCTATACATTAAAGGCACTGAATTCGAACCGAAAATATAAGTACGCTCATGATAGATTACGCAGAATGCCCGAAAATCAGAGTATAACTGATGATTTTGAGGAACTAAATAGTAATGATGACGTGGATACTAATTAAGTTTACAAATTGATTTGACTGTACCAGAGGTTGTCGTGTAGCCGTAGCTCGATAGAAATCGGTGTCAACTTTGAGTTGTCCGTGAGCACGCGGTAAGCAGTCAACTCTGGTGGAGGTCGGGTTTCATTGGAAACCAGGGAGCCCTAGGCTTAGGGTAATATGAGATGTGGTCGCAGACCACAGTGCTATGTGTTGAGAGATATCAATTATTGTAAGACTTGATTGTGTAGCGTACATTATTTTCTTTGCGAGTCTTTTGAGACAACTGGAATGATTATTTTCATCATAAGTGATAGCAAAATTGTCAGTTGATACTCTGTAATGATTATGTAAGTGGATATTAAAATTACTTTAAGACTTAGTGATTATTTTCAGTGACTGTTATAAGTGATTTTAATTAATTAGTGAGTACTGAGTAGTATTAAATTATTTTTGTTTGAATTAAAGATTCAAAGAGAAAAAATGATTTTCTTTTTCTTTAATAGAGGTCAGGAATGACCGAACAACATGATACTGTGTCATAAAATTTGTTACAGGATATCACACAGAGACGTGTGACTCGCAGGATGGCCGTGTCGGATAAGTCAATAGTACGGAAGTTATTTGACGAAACGCAAACGTCACAATATGGCGTTTCGACGGAGTCTAGTCTGAAGTTCGTGCAATCGACGTGGTGGGGTGGTGGAAGGGGACGAGCTTGGCGTCTGACGACGAGCAACCACTTCTCTACCAGTCGTTGTGCGGAACACCAGTCTAGAAACTGTCTAACGTTTCGTTATAATCAGTGACTCTACCTAGTGTACTTAAAAAGTGATTAATTATTATAGTGAGTGATTCCAATATAGAGAAGAGTGATATTCTGATTTTTGTTATTAATTTTCCTAATAAACGCTTAAATCAGTTCTTCGTGATAAATTCTCTCCTTGCTGCTCGTTCCATCGCCCATAAGCAATGTCGGCCAACGATTCAGGACCATCAAATTCACCTGATCCGACATATATAACATTGAAGATATGCAGTTCATAGGTCTTTTAGGCAAGTTGTCATCCCGGATTAAAATTTTATGTTCAACAAAACATAAACAAGTTTAATAAGATTTAACAAGCATTTACAACTTAAATGAATTTTCTCCGAGATAAGAAAGTAATCAAACAGGTATTAACTATCTATTAAAATTAACTAGCTATTAAAATCAAAAGTCTTTGAATCAATTAAAATAATATAAAATATGCTGACTCCTAAAGTCTTGCATAATATTGTATTAATTTACTTAAGTTCAACTTTTTTCGGTTGCGCAACGTATAAAAATGAATAGACTACAATATTAATGTTGGCGATGATTTCTTTTGATATTGTAATTTATCGCGAATAAAGATATTCTCCGTGAGAAATTACAACTATCTGTCTCGTTTGCTTTTGCTACGTCAGACGACCACAAATCACAATGTACATAAGATACAGTAGACCACCTTCAATGGAGAGTAGAGACTGCCTAAATCGGGCGCACGCGCACATTCATGTAATTAAAGACAATTTGATCTAGCAGTAGCCAGTATACTAATTTGTAGCATTACGGTGTAAGCAAGTTAAACATATGACTCAGTTAATACTCTATCATGAACACAACATATTAACGTAAATATACTAAAGGTAAAAGTTTGTGATTGTGTATGTTTGTTACTTCTTGACGCAAAAAATACAAGACGAATTTAATTAAATTGTTATGGTAGCTTAGGCTTTGGAATAAACCGGCTTATTTATTCTAAATCTTTCATCGTTGAATCTCCTGTGACAAATTATAAGTTATCAAGTAGGCTACTTTTTATCCTGAAAAAGTAGAGTCTTCCCGTGGGTGTACTCCAATGACTACCTATATCATAGAGACTGCTGTTTGATAATCATACTGTTCTTCCCTTACATTAATGTATCGTAGGCACGTGATCTTTAACATGATCCGGTTAAAAACCCGAAGGTTTGTTGACTCCAATAGGGCTGTCTGATGTCTACGAGTATAACAGGTTTTGTGCCAAAAGGTATTTTGTATTCCACTTCTGCGGCTTTTACTGATTTTCACTGTCAATTTATAGCTTTGTTTATTCAATTCTTTCTGTAGATTTTTTTTTATGGTGGATGGCTACTTTGGAGTATGGTGTATTTTTCTAGTAGAATAGTTGAATCTATTTTATATGTCAGGCAATCCCTCAGGATAGCCAAAGAGATAAAGAGAACTTTCAAATCAGCAACGATAGGTCATTATTGAAGTGCTACAACCTTTAATTTTTCTCAAAAAAAAAGACACTAAAACCACTCTTCATAAATTCCAATATCCCACCCCACATTTTTCTTGATTGAATACTCCATTTGTTAATTGATCAATGTCTCGCACCTTAAAAGTACATAGAAAAGGGTTAGTACGTGTAAGGTATTAAAAGTATCGGGCAACATTAATTATGTGCCATACATCACATGTTACGAGGCTTCTTGCAAAATAATCCTAAACATTAGCTTTCGACTCCTGCGCAAGGACATTTTCGAGTGTTGCCATTCGCAACACGTAGCATTGATGGACATGACATGGTGTTAGGGTTGTCGACTTGGTAAAAAGCATATTGAATGCAGCCCTGGATTGATGTATAGGCAGTATAGGCCAGCGGTCTGCAACCTTTTTGATATTGCGACCCCAAAATTAAAAAAAAGAGTTATCAGCGACCCCAGCAAAAAAAACACTAAGTTTAAATTTTTTTTCAAACAGAGCTCGATCGCTACAAATACTTTTCTCTCTAAAGGTCTTCCCGCCCTTATGGACATTATGTATGTAAAGAGAGGTAATATTTTATGCATAAAGTACCTTATAAAATTCGATAATTACGGAACCTTGTTGACTTTTGGCGACCCCATAAATATCTTTCGCGACCCCAGGGATGCGGACCGCTGGTATAGGCCATGGCCAACGGGCGGCAGCGACCTAAAGTTAAAGGCAGCGAAATTAAAGTGGCCTATAATACTCATAAAAAATATAAACCCGGCTCTGATTGAATGTAGAGTTCTGGGCTGTCTAGTTTTTTATGGCCTCTCTTATGTTGTCCCGGGGCAATGAGAAATATAATATTAGCGATTACAAAATTTATCTACTATCCAAGAAAAATCTAGATGGCAATCGTGGTTATCTATCGTGGTTCATGGCCCAACGTGGAGACAGACCTGGGTGATTTACAAAATTGGCAACTAAAATTGTGGCAAGTATGTCATCTAAATATGTAAAAGATTGAAAGAACCTTTGATTGAATAGTATATGTGACTAGTATTCCAGAATTTTAGATACTATTTTTTATTCATTTTCATCATCTCTTAAAACCATTAACATTTCATCCAACCAATCCTATATCTTCACTTATTGATTAGTGCTTACAAATAAATATTTACTTTGCACTTTTACTTTAAGGCCCGTATAAATAGTCAGTGCTTAAGATGCGATACGGTCTCAAGACGCGGTTCGGCTCTATGATTGGTCCAAATTTGGACAGCCAACCAATCACAGAGCCTGAACCGTGACTGACTTGAGACTGACTTGAGACTGAGATGCATCTTGAGTACTGACTATTTATACCGGCCTTAGAGTCCTCGAGCTAGGGTTGGTGAAAGCCAATTGCGTCATTCGATGTTTTAATAATAAACGTTTTAGTATGCCGTGACGTCTGTTGGTAGGTAATAATGACTTCATAAATAAATAACCCAGGTATTATTAATAGTAACTTATCAAGCCTATTCAATTGCTTTATTTTTATATTTTTACTAGCTGTCCCGGCAAAGTTGTTTTGCCATAAAATGGTTTTCCCTGTTCTTCTGCTTTTCTCTTAAAGTCTTTTCTTAACTTTTTTTCGTATTGATTTATTTCTATTGACAGTCGTACAAAAATCTCACTCCTGCTTGAAAAGTCTTGAGCTTAAATAGCAAATTACTTCATTTCGTAATCTTATCACGTACAGTCAACAAACAATGAAGTCATTAGCCAAATCTTATTTGTTCGGTTCTAGCACTTGATTTTTTCCCCGTTCTGTTTGATCAAGGATTAGCTCTATTACTTTACCCATTGCATTCGTAATATTCGGTTTATACTCGTATTAATTAATAGTATTAGTTTAAGTAAATTAATACTCTACAATCTAGATTTGCAATTACGTTTGTGGTAACCATAAACTAGCTCTGTTTAAACCACGATGCAGAATTGGCTTCTTCTTCTTCTTATCTGAATCTAAAGTTTAAACTATTCTGAATAATCCTTTACGAATTTTATCGATAAGGGAAGGATTCAGGATTTTCCACTTATTGTATCGAAATAAAAAGCAAACAGTGAGTAGAAATTAAAAAGGCGTGCCTAGCAGCAGGGCAAGGTTGTAACTGCTTTTTTCCTATAGGGTTTACTTCCATTTCAAATATCCTACATTTCTAATCCCTAGCTATTAAATATCCAGGTTTTTCCTCAAAAAAGAACCAGCCTTCGCCACTGGTACAGTAATGTGATAGACAAAACGCTTCTAGCTTCTCACGGATTTTGTCTATACCATCTAATGCGTCGTTGTTACATCTTATTACCTCATTTCTTTAGAATTCGTCATCTCCCAGCCGTGTTACATCACAACTAATTGTTTCACCGAAATTAGATAACATTATCACCAGTGGGAACATTTCACTTGACTTTCCAATTGTGTCTTTGTGTTTCGATAATTTATTTCGTATTTTCCTTACTAAATTGTGTTGTTTCATAAAGTAACAGATATGTTTTTTGACTGTTATGTAAGTAATGCATCAGTTCTTCCTCCCTTGATATTTTTATCGTTCTAAAGGGATCCTTTCGTAATGTAAGAAGAATCAATTATAAGCCAGTCTTCTATGGATTTAAAACTTCTCATGCCCTTTACGGTAGCAAACCGTTTTTACAAACATAGTTTTCTCGACATTTTCCTTTATAATTTAAAGTGTCTTGATTTAAAAGGACTTGTATAACCAGTCCAAGAATACCCATTTGCAGTTTGCACCACCAGTATTATTGACAATTAACAGATACCATAGTCACGTTACAAATTTCGCTTTCACTTATTATGCAAGCCTTAATTTAACTTTTGCAAAAAAAGTTAAAATATGTTCGCAGTTAACTCTTGGCACGCTATTCCATGTGTATTTTGATAAAAACCCCGCAATTTGTCTTATCACTTTCACAGTTAATAATAAAGATAAAACTAGTAACGATTTCTGGGGTGTTTTAGAAGTTATATAACACGCTCGTGTTCATATTTTTAAATCTGAATCACCAGTGAAATATTCATTAAGGATTTGTCACACTTGTGAACAAGTTCTTGGATTCCTGCATCCAAAATAACTAATGTAGAGCAAATCATTTCTAAATTTAAATAGATTGGGAAAAATACTACAATAAGATAAAAGAAACAGGGCGTTTGGACTGAACATTTATTATTTTCTGATCTTAGATTATATGAACAACAAAATTGAAAATAGAAGACGGAGAGAGCAAAACTTGTTTAAATCTAAACATAATATAAATAAATTAAAAAAAAACATTAATAAAACTTTTCAGGTATTGAGCATCATAAGGAAGTCGTTTATTAGAGGCCCTTAGAATTAACAAACAAACACCATAAGCATCAGTAGCAATGAGGTGTGCCCACTCAAATGTTACATTGCAAAATGACCTCTTCGGGTCTGCGCATAGAATGGTAACCAGCAAGCATCACGTCCTTATAAGCCGTTAAATTAAATTAATATTCATTGTCACCTGTATGTTGGCAACACCCTATTCAGCACTTTCTCTTTTAGGTTATATCATTAACATTGTTTTATTGTTTATTGTTCTGTCCCGTGTTATAAGTAACTGGCGTCTGCATATTTACTTGACGTTGTTTAATATCCTGAGGCGATCTTAGATTAGGTTTTAATAAAATGTGATTTTGAATAAGCTTTTTATTGTGTGCAAAAGCAGCTATCTTCCAGTTGTGTAATGTAATGTAAACCGGTATAAGATAAGGGGACAAACGAGCAAACGGCGGGGCTAAAATGGTCACATTTAGCAATTCCTCTCAATCAATTCAGCAAATGAATTGTCAAAACTGTCAAACTGACAAATGGCAAATCAGTACAAAAATACAGAAATTATAGATAGAAAGATTCATATCATGATTCTTCAAAGCCCCGCGGGTCACCTGATGGAAAGCAACTACCGTTGCCCATGGACACTCGCAACATCAGAAGAGCTGCAGGTGCGTTGCCGGCCTTTTAAGAGGGAATACGCTCTCTTCTTGAAAATTTGTAGGTCGTATAAGTCCGGAAATACTACTGGTGACACTTCGTTCCAGAGTTTTACAGTGCGCAGCAGATAGAAAACGGCGAAAAAACGCACCGTGGAAGACTGCCACTCATCAAGGTTGGTAAATTTTTCGCGAGGAGCGATGGCGAAAAATGCAGGAAGTATGATTCCGAACAATTCCTCAGAGCTCTCCCCGTGATATAACCGATAGAGGATGCAAAGCGAAGCCACATCTCGGCGTAATTCCAAGGGGTCCAGCCTGTTTGAAACACTATGGCAGTCAATAATTCGAGAGGCCCTTTGTTTTTTTTTTATTACAATAATTAGGGTCGTCTATGGACCAGTCGCCTATATAAGCGGCCCTTTGTTGTATATGATCCAGAAGGAGTAGTTCGAGGCTTTTTTTTCTTTCGTACTCTTTAAGCTTTCTAAGTAAATTAATTACATGTCCGATTTGTTGTACAACTTCTACATCAATATTTTAGCCAATTGCCAAAAAATTCAACTTACTGCACTTATCGTAAGGACGGCAGTTCAGGTTAGATTTTTTAAAAATCTTACGTTTTCTGTAAAATTAAAATTAAGTAATATTTAAGATTATGCATTGGTTTCATTGTAATTTGTCTAGCTTGCATTGAGACTCGAGGTTAAATCAAAACACTCAGAATTCTAGTATCAAAACTTGAAACTATTTGTTTTAAGCAAATTACACGTTGCTTTTGCAAAAGTTATTGTTAGATAATTTAATAATAGCTTGGATTGTCCGATCACCATGACCGCGATGTGACTGTCCTTGGCTTGTCTGATTGTTATTTCATTGTTGATAAGGTTTGAATGTCCGTTAACGTTTGTTTTACCTGCTTCCTCAACTATTTTTTAAGCACTTTCTGATTTTATTTATATTTACCTAACAATTTAATTCTTTGAAATATTCTACTAATGTAGAGTTATGACTTTACATGTAGATTGTAGTCCATAAGAGGCCTGTATTTGAGGTTTTATGCCTGTTTTATGCCACTTCGTAGTAAATCGTCAAAAACTTGATCAGTGTTGAGCATCCAAACATAAATATAACGGTGTCGCGGTACGAAAAATACGAACAAACATTGATTTTCACAATCGAATTTAGGTGAAGGATACAGTGATACACTATGTGTGACACCAATGTAATTCAATAAACATCGATTCGTTAAGACTCATTAGTTGCTTAAACAGTCTGCGATAAATAGGATCTCGAAACAACTACATGTATAAGTCCGGCATAGGAAGCTATGACATTTCGGTCAAGCTCAGCCTCAGCTTGGCATTGATAAAATTCCAACTTTATTTGCTCAATTAAGACGATACACCAGGGGCGAGAGAAATTGAAAATAGGTATTTGAAAATGTAAAACATAGGGACATGCTAATAGTGGCCATAGATATTCAGGAAAAAAAACACAAAAACATTATCCAGGGAGGAAACAGGGGACAGCGTTTGTATGGAAAAACGGCGGTGTGGACTCCTCTTAAATCCATGTCTCAATCGCATAGACGCGCCAAAGAAACTTGTCAAGTGCCAATAAAGTTTAACGGTTAGCGTCGCAGCCTTCGGAAGCCTCCTGTCAGTTAGCCTATGGCCGTGCGCGTGCGCAGTCGCGTCAGTGTTAGTGTGTGTGTGGTGTCTGTGATCTATCATCCCTTTATATCCCGCTATAGAGGACCTGATAGTTCGCCTGACTCTCTTAACCTGATGTAAAGGATATATTCATCGGCGGCTTCTCTGTGGTTTCCCAAGTATGTTGCATTTATTGAATACATTATGCGCGTGATTGGCGTTGTGTTGATATTTCTTGTGGACATACGCAATGTATATTTTTATCAGAAGGCTTGTAATTGTTTTGTCTGACCCATGACCTTATCATTCAGGACGTGTCTTATGTACCTAATTCAGTAAATTATCTAAAGCTTTACTTCTCTAATCTCTATATAGAGTAAGATACTTGAGTCTAAAAAATATTGCAAAAATATAATGCAGTTGACGAAGCCTAGTCACACTTTGTTTTTAAACTGTAATCAAGCCAGGAATGCGCTGAGAAGGGCAAATTTAGCTATCACTACAATTTTTTATCATGTTCATACTAAAAATATTACATTTAGGGCCTGTTTCACCACTTTCTGATAAAGTGCCGAATAGGCTATTCACAGCTTTTTTGACAGATTCTCCATACTTTATCTGTCAATTTAAGTGGTGGATAGCCTATTCGACACCTATCAGGAAGTGGTGAAACAGGCCCTTAAACTCATATTGGAAATGAATGAATACCTATAAAGACATATCAACCTTCTTTCAAGGCAGGTCTTCCTTGATTCGGGATTTTCCTGCAAAGAGGAAGTAAATAAATAAAATAAATCATTAATTCGATGGCCATAATAGTACTAGCTATAATGCATGCAAATATAAAGTAGTTTAAATTAAATTATGAATACAAATACATATAATTAATTTATATTATGTAAAATATAATAACGGAGAAGAAAGTAACTTGTTTTTTGACTTACCTTAGATGTAAAAAATTGCAATTTTGAACTCAATAAAATGGAACATCTTAGAATGATATCAATTGTCTTTCCCCACACGTATTTCTGACGTCAAATTAATGCTTCAAATGGAGGACAGGAAAAAAGAAATCAGTAGGTGGAAACCCCTATCAACTTATTTAAGCCACCAAGCAATACGTTAAGTATCTCCAAGCCTCCAACTCTTTAGATACAAGCACCAACGTATTCACAAATAATTAAACATTTTAAAACAATGACATTTTAGTTTTATGACTCAGCATCGAAATTAGTTAGGTATTGAATGTTTGTTATTGATTCAGATGTTTTCTTTCAGGTAGCATTGTCTTCATAACATATTGTGTAGTGGGCTATGTTTTATTCCAGAACTTTATCTATATAGGTTATCATGCAAAATGTTTCTCATAATTAAGTTTAGAAAGGTAGTCTTTGCTTGATTTATGGTAATAGTTATTGGCAGCAGTAATCATTCAAATACTTGTAAACCAATCGAAAGCTTTGTAAGAGATCTAAACTCTACAGGCTACTGTTAACTCTAAATTTTTTATAAGAGCCTATGCTGTTCCACTGTTGGGGAAAGGCCTAACCCAATCTCTACATATATATAAGTACTATTTATTCCAGTAATATTAAAATAGCAGTAAATATTATATTTATTTTCTAAGTACCATCTGAATGTTCTCAACCCTGAAAAACAATGCGAATAAGATAATTTTGATTACGATTAGAAGGAGGTGTGTTCAACTTCCGACTCCGTGGGATCCACGATATCATCTTCTACCAAAATACGTGATATGATACGCGCTTGTGATAGTATACAATAGCTTTAGCTTTTATCTAGATCCTTTATGACGTTTATCGTGGTGGCTACGTGTTTATTTCGGAAATGGTTATCACAAGTATCAATTTATCATTCATTTTTTTAAAATTCATTCTTCAAATCTTTTGTTCTTAATTCAGAACAATACTAATTGTAAACTATGTGGGATATTATGGTTCAACCGTTTTCATATTTTTATGTTTCAGTCCGTTTTGTGCGATTCACATTTTGTGAGTAACTTGGTAATTCCCCTAGACTCTATCCATCTATCCTAGATACAGGTATCCTCGTGATCAAAGTCATTATCTGGTAATCTTACAAAACTTTCATGAATAACCTCTATTTGTACAAATATTTACTTAGCTCTATCTGGGCTTCCCAATGTAGGTTCTGTGGAATCCATGGGAGTTGAACTAGTTTTAATTAATCTAACGCCAATGCAACCGAAATCGGTGTACAAGGTGCTGTTACTTAGCTAACTAAGGAGACCTTAATATTTACATGTGTTCCAATCGTCTACCAATTAATAACGTTAAGGAAAACATACAATACCCATACGAATGTTTACGTGTAATGACGTTGTGGAATGCAATAAGTGCATGGGCAGGCGGGCGGTCCGATTCGCATTCCCGTCACGACGCGTCAAGGGTACATGAACTCGTGTTTTACCTTTCCACCATCATTTTGCATTGATATGCTTCATCTATATTAGCACTTTATTCTGGTATCTAGAAGAAAAGGTAGAAGTCTCCTCTTCCTACATATCAGCTTGTAATGCACGCCTGTGTATGCAAACGGAAATATCCAAAGATGAAATGCATATCCTTGCAAATATCGCAGTGTTATGTAATTGTACTAATTTATATTTGGTTGCTTCAATGCTATCATAAGTTTGAATGAATTCAATTATACTTTTGGTTGCCAACAAAAGTAGGCAATATCGCCTATTTGGTATTTTACGTTCCATTAAAACGGCGAAAGTACATTCACTTGTTACGAAATCGTTGTGATTGATAAGTCGTACATCCACAAAAGCAATATTCTGACAGACAAATAGCTATGCTGCATAATTAGTATGCTATATGAACGCTTAAAATACCATTAGTGAGACCACTACTATCTTTTGTGACCGTCATTCGTTCATCTTATACTTCGTCAAATTGTATAGTCATAAATTCATAATTATTATTGAGTTTTGAATAAAAAATTTCATCTTATTCATATCGTGGCATAATTATTATTCTGTGAATCTCTGCAATTAAGTCATCAATAATCTCAGAATCTTAATATCCAATATTTTTTTTTATATCATAAAGATAAGCTTCTCAACAGTACGGCGAAGAAAGCCAAGCCGTAGAAATTATGGAGACAAGAATCACTTGAAAGTACATAATATATACTGAGGGTGTGTTTTTATACCGTTTACATAAGTTCCACTTATTTATTACACAATCGTCCATACATGGACAACGAAAGGGTAAACTTAAGGCAGGTATACCATTTTACCTTTACAAGAAGTCACGTAATGTTCCTTTCCAAAATAATTATGTTCAGTATCATGGAGTTGACTGCAACCAACGAAAAAACTAATCAAGAGCAAATCTCTCGATTTCTTTAGATTTTTTCCTATAGTTACCTCTATAGTTGGACATCCTAACCAAATTAAAATTTTGACACCATCTTCAGTCTTTTGGTGCTTTAGAAGTTAAGAGTTGTTAAAAGACAAACAACTTAAATCAGGAATAACTTTCATTAGGAGAAGTACAATTTTATAACAATGCTGGAATATTGTATAATATTTGAACTTGGAACTAATCCTAAAACAAAAGAAATGTCAATAAGGAGTATATCAAACACCTGCATTTGCGACACAAATCTAAAATCCTTTATACCACTCTCCGTTAGTTGGCCTTAATATAACTTTTATTATGTAGTTAATTTCTTATTGTATACAAAATCTCAATTCATGAAACGTTATAGGTTCAAATAACTGTTTGTCTTTAATAGCGGAATAATTCTTTCATCACATATATAACTTAAAGCGATCGCAAGAAACTGATTAGTTTTTTGAGGATAGATATTATATTATGAAGAAACGAAGCAGTACCATTATGACGTCACAACTCATTAAACACTTGACCGTTATTTGAAGCATAATAATTGAGATAGGCACTTCCGTTTCCGCAGATTTTACCTCCTTTTCTTTCCTGAATGTTGGTAGCTCTGTCAACCTTGGCGCCATCATCGAGCAGGTAGAGGGAGAATTCCCGCTCGACTATGATCATTGGCGTTTTGTTTTCCGCACCGCACAGTCGTGCTCAGAAGTCATTACGTATTATACCTCCTTATTATATAACTCCCAGTTATATAATTTAAGTATAAAGTGAAATAATTTCAGTGTTGTGTTTTTACCGTTTTTCAAGGTTTTGGTAATTCACGTAAGTTATATTTTTATACATTTTTTCTTTAGAAAAGATGAACATTTCATATTAATAACGATTTTATCGTTCGTATCGTTACTTTAATAACGAATATAAATTTAAATACTACATTTAAATTTTTAAATATTAATTTTCTAGTTAAGTTCTTGTGTTTGTGTTCTTTCCTAGGTTAAGGTAGCTATTAATAATGAATAACGAATGTGAATTTGTTCATGATTCGGTAGTGACACCAGCTAACGTTAGATTTGAAACTACCCACTAATGTGGTTAATAAAAAATTGCACATTGTTCTCGTGCAAGGTCATCTAGTAGTAGTAGTTGAACAAATGATTCGAGCTCGTCATCGACTTCTACTTCACACAGCAAACGTAAATCGAGGCGCCGCCGCCACAAAAAGGGGGGGGAGCAAATACAGACAGCGCTGTAACCACCCTTTAGCTAAATTAACTCAAGAGGTTAATGAACTTAACAAAAAGGTTAATTATTTTTACGAAAACCGATCTATTTTTCAAGGTCATGCAATTGCATCGACGATAATGTCAGTCGGGAATTGTATAGCAAATCAAATGAAAATGAAACGACCGTTAGCAATTCTTTATAACCGAATCTTGTTATTGAAATTGAAACAAAACTTAAAGAAACGTCCGTTACGAAAACTTCTCTTTGGGGGTTTTGGCTATATTAAATAAATATTCAACATAATAACGAATGGTCAGAAGATCGTTATTCTGAAGTTCTAGAATTTTATAATCATATACTAGTTTTGTTGATTTAGAGGTCAATGATGAGCTTAAATATTTAGATTTTCAAAAAAAAAAAAAAAATCACGTGCACAAATCATACGCGGCATTATTATATTGCGTACTTATGCAGCGCGGAGCATTGAAATCTGCTCTTAAGAAATTGTTACAATGGTCACACGCTTCATGCTTGACCCCTGAAGGTTAAATGAAACCGTTAAGGATTTGTATCACAACGTCAGAGTTACTTCAATTAATTTGTGGTCTGATCTGGGTTTTCAAATGAGACGCAATGCAATTATCAATTTCGTTCATGACCCAGTTCTGGCAATCATTTTATCTAAGTTAATTCCGAGTTGCTGGTGTCACTACTCGAAAAGACTGAGGGAGCTCGCAAAACCTTTGTTGCGAATAGTCAGAATAATGTTGCTGCCGCTGCGCAAGCGGGTTCTAGAGCAACAGATTGACTCGCCGCCCCCCGCAGGGGCAGGCTAAGAGTTATATATCCGCGCAGGGTATGTCTCATGGATGTTGTGCTAGCTCGCACATTTCCCATGCTCACCAGTCTGCGCAAGGCTGTTCTTACAATCGTCCCCCGCAGGGACAAACAATAAATTTTGAACCACGGTCAATGCCTAGCAATGCACGAAGTTCTTTTCACTCGAGAGATTAGCCTACCCCCGCAGAGGCAGACTAAGAATTATATACCCGCGCAGGGTATGTCTCATGGATGTTGTGCTAGCTCGCACATTTCCCATGATCACCAGCCTGCGCAAGGCTGTTCATACAATCGTACCCCACGGGGACAAAGAAATAATTTTGAACCACGGTCAATGCCTGGCAATGCACGAAGTTCCTTTCACTCGAGAGGAGCTCGATTGGACAAAAACGTAAGTACTGACAATCAAAAATTCAGAGCGGGTCAAACTTTGAAGTTTTACCGCCGTTTCTCGTTGGCAGCGCCTAGATGCTCCAGGTTATTATTATAAAGATTCTAAAAGGGTACCGCATACCATTCATGGAGAAACCACCTCGGTTCATTCCAAAATTAAACCAAAATCATTTTTCTACCACAGAGTCGGAAGATATGTATCTCCAAATTCGACAAATGATATTCCAGGGTGTATTAGAAGTTGCCAGCCCCTTGCCAAGTTTTATTTCGACAATGTTTCTGGTCCCTAAGGTCGACGGGTCCTGCCGTCCTATTTTCAATCTTTCCACTCTATTCGATTATGTTTTGACTCAGCCATTCGGGCTCATAAATGTTCAACTAATGTCAGTTTTGTTTTGCAACCCGACGATTGGCTTTGCAAAATATACCTGTCCCAAGCTTATTTTACCTGGCAGTCGCTCCATCGCACTGACGGCTCCTACGTCTGTATACAAGGGACAGTAGCTGGAAATTACTTGCTTATTGTCCGGTCACCTGCTTCCCTGACCAATTGGGTTAAACAAACCCTCAGAGAGCAAGTTCTGCGTATCATCGTTTATTAGGACGATTATCTTATTGCTTGAATTATTGCTTGAACGCCTCCGTGGTCTAGTGCTATAGAGCGCGGCTCGTGGGTTCGATTCCCGCGTTGGAAACATGTTATTTCCAAGTTTGGTTAGGACAATGCAGGCTGATCACCTGATTGTCTGACAAGTAAGATGATCCATGCGTCGGATGGGCATGTAAAAAGTCGGTCCTGCGTCTTATCTCTCGCCAGTCGTGTCGGTCGTCCGTCCCACTGGGTTATGAGAGTAAAGGAATAGAGTGCTCTTGTGTACTGCGCACACACTTGGACATTATAAATTACTCCTGCGTAGCTGGCCTGGTTTCAATGAAACCGGCCACCGTCACCGAAACCGGTGTGGGAGCTTATTATTATTATTATCTTATTGCTTATTAAAACAAAATCATCCTACAGAAGCATGTCCACATTTTGCTTCAAAGGCTTTACTTACGCCTCAACAAGACCTGGTATTTCTAGGTGTTCGTTGGAACACGTTTCAAAACGAAAAGCTACTTCCAGGCGAGAAAATGTCTAAAATTCATCAAAAAATTTTACCAGTCCTGCCTTTTTTGACTGCCATAGTGTTTCAAACAGCTTGGACCCCCTGGAATTACGTCGAGATGTTACTTCACTCTGCATCCTCTATGGGTTGTATCACGGGGAGTGCTCTGAGGAATTGTTCGGAATCATACCACCTGCAACTTTTCGCTATCGTCCCACGCGAAAAACATACCATCCTCATCATCTTGATGAGTGGCAGTCTTCCACAGTGCGTTTTTCGCGTAACTTTCTGCCGCGCACTGTAAAACTCTGGAATGAACTGTCACCAGCAGTATTTCCGGACCGATACGACCTGCAAACCTTCAAGAAAAGAGCGTATACCCTCTTAAAAGGCCGGCAACGCACCTGCAGCTCTTCTGATGTTGCGAGTGTCCATGGGCGACGGTAGTTGCTTACCATCAGGTGACCCGTTTGCTCGTTTGCCCCCTTATTTAATTAAAAAAAAAAAAAAAAGTCCTGAGTCCTGACAAAGAGTCTGGTAGATCTAAAGACCTTGCAGAGCATCCTCGGTCTCCTGAACTTCGCCAGTTTCATAGTACCGAAGGCTACATTACCGAGCTCTCTTGTCTCTTCTCATAGACTTGGATAAGTCCGCATTTCCGAATCGCTGCTCTCTACCGAGACAAGCGTTACGTTTAGCGATGATCTTCGGTGGTGGTTGCAAAGTCATCATCTATCAACTTCCATTCATTGGGGTCCACCATCGCACTGCTTGGCAACAGATGCGTCGGACCTAGCTTGGGGTGCTCAACTCGACCACCTTTCCTTAACGGGGACAGCATAAGAATTTCATGCATTACAATCAGAAAGAGCTTCTAGCGCTCTGCTTCTCCGAGGTCAGCAGTCAGTACCAGACTCTCACTCGCTCGACAGTTCTTTGGCAGAGCGACAATCGAACAGCTATAACCTATATTTGGGACGAAGGTCGCACCAGGTCAGAGGCCCTGATGGACATAACCATTCAGATTTTTCGAGTTATTGGATCATTCCCAAATCTGTTAACTTCTTGCACGGAGAAGATCAGAAAATGCGGCTTACTTGTGTGACCGATCTATTTGCTTCCGCCGAAGCTCATGTAGTGACTAATTATGTAACTCTCGACTTGACCGATCAAGCAGGTTTATATCATGATGCTATGATGCTCACAAGCCGACGGCCACAGTCCTTGCAAAATTCTTAGCTTATCTATTTTTAATAGATTAAGCTCTCTTATAACACTATTTTCTTACATAAGTAGATATCTTCCATGTCTGATACAGAGATTTCTGGCCCTTTAAGTTCTTACGGTTTGGTAAAACATGTTAAAATCTATTGCATTGAAAAAGCTTGTACAACATAAATTAAGAACTTATTGAAGTCTTATACTGTTGACGCCAGTTGACGCAAGTCATTTATTTGTATTTTTTAGACATGCAGATATTTTGCTTTTGTTTTCGTCGGGCAGACGTGCACATGATCTTACACACTGTAAGAAAACAGTGGTTTAAAATTCTTAATGTGATTAATTTATTTAGTCATAACTAAAACGAACAGTTCTGATTCTAGGCAATCTAGCTGGAAGATTTTAAGCAATCCCAGTAATAAGCAACCTTGCTGTTTACTGGTTGCTTGTCTGAGACAACTGCACCACCAGGTAACGTCCGCTCAGCTATGGCTGAAAGTTGGATAGACAATGTATCCATTCATGAAATACTTTTGGGGCCGTTATTGAAAATCGGTACAAAAAACTAGTACTTTAATCTAATTCTAACAATTTAAGAAATTATTTTGTTCCTTTAGTTGATTTCATTATGTCCATATCAAAGCTTTTACAAGTTGTATTTTTGATTTGTCAATGAGTTTTTGGTGTAGTAATTGTGTAAAAAAGTGTTTGAACACTGGATTTTCTATTCCATCACTCTTATATCACCTATATATTCATTTATAAAGTTTTAGAAGTATTCCCACAAGGAATTACTATTTTTATTTTATATTGTTATATTTTCTTTTCACATTGGCGTCTTACTTTTATTTTGTCACATTGGCGTACATCATCACCAGGCGATAACAAACACGTCTCAATTATTATGCTTCAAATAACGGTCAAGTGTTTAATAGCAGCGTTTTACCCTGAAATAAAACGCTTATTAAATACTTACCTTATTTGAAGCATAACTTTATTTCTGCCTGGTGTAATTTCGACTCAATGATCATAGTCGAGCGGGAATTCTCCCTCTACCTGCTCGATGATGGCGCCAAGGTTGACAGAGCTACCAACATTCAGGAAAGAAAAGGAGGTAAAATCTGCGGAAACGGAAGTGCCTATCTCAATTATTATGCTTCAAATAAGGTAAGTATTTAATAAGCGTTTTATTTCAGGGTAAAACGCTGCTATTATGTTGACAAGTCGATAAGTGCAGTAAAATTATGAATGACGATGAAGCAACTTTTTCCAACACTGTCGAAGAAGCACGTCAGAATACCGGTGCAGTCTTCGACATACGGATCTTTGTACGTTGACCCACAAAATGCTTCGCAATACATACGTATGAATGAAACTTGTTGACACGTTAAAATGTACTTTACTGACAGGACACAAGATCAATAATGCAATTAAGGTTTATAGCCGAAAGATACATGAATGAATCATTATTTAGTAACAGCTCTGAATAGTGGTAATGAAATTGCTACACATCTGATTGATATCGAGTTCCGTGGGTAGATTAAAAATGTTCAGTGTTCTAATGTACGAATCTTTCGTAATGAACGCAATACTTCTTACTTAGAGAAGGCATTCGATAAACATGACCAAAACAAATTCTGTGTAGACTTTTAGTAGAAGTAACCTTCTTGCAAAATGTTCCAATTAAAATTTAATCTAGCTCATAGTTTTCATAACCATGTCAAATAAAAAACTACTTACTATTAGCCAAAATACTACCGACATAGTAAAGTGCAGATGCAAAACCACAAACTGAAACATCTGGTGAGAATTCCCGCTTACTATGACGCATTTGATGATGTTCCTCCGCTAAGCCGACTATGATAAGGATAGGAAGTAACAATAAGTTGAGTTTGTGTGAGCGAGAGGTAAATAGTGATTAGTGCAGACGATGAAACATGTTGTGACAAAGAATCGTTACGCATTTGTTATTTTTTTGGAGGCTTATTAAATCTTCTACATTCCATTTTAAATGAAGCTGTAAGGTATGTGATCACTGCTTAATCTTCTTTACCATTAATTTTATCTTTTATAATTTTATATTTTATCTTCAATCATAAAAAAGATAGAATTACTTGATCAGTTAAATCAAAATATACTTAAATATTATTCCTTGGTCATGACTTCACTCAACCAACCAACCAACAGATCTTATGTAAATACAACGAATGTTTCATGAAGACATTCATATTCTCTACATAAAAGCTAATTAGGTAGCTTCGTAAACCTACCTTTAAAGAAAAATATCTTCCCATTTCACTCGCAACAGCCTATCGTAATGGTTTCCAATAAACGCCTGATGCGTATTCATGGTACTCAATAGTAATTGATGCATCAGGAACATTGCGTCGATCATAACAATGGCGGATAATTGTCACTTCCTCGAGCGCATTACGTACCTTCTCTGGATTTCCGTGTTCGTCTCTATGAGAATCTCCCATTTATTAAGATTCCATGCAAAAAGCTCGTTACGGAACCCTTATATGATCGATGCCTGTTCAATTGTTTTTACACCTGTCAGAGAAATTATTGAAGTAGTACACGAATGTATAATTTACACGAAACGTATTTAATAATCGTTTTAATGGTAGTAACGTTTTATTTTCTTTACTTTTTTATATCCTTACAAAAATAGTAATGTCTTACTAGAGATTAAGCACAATGACTATACTTTTGAAAAGTAGAGTAGGTAGATGTGCTGCTTCTTATCGAATTACAAATTTTCGCAATGTCATTTAGCAAATTTGATATTGAATCAGTGGTTCGAGGTCAATAAGATCATATAAGTATCAACAAATTTGAAACATTCGAAAATCTTTTCTCCTAACAGATTTCTCTCTGAGCCAACAAACTTTAGGCTATCTGAATTCTGGAAGAACTGCTGTGAGCAGCAGGGCATTTTGTAGAGTTCCTTTCTGCCATCTTAATAAAATTAATGCTAATGTAGCAAAGAAAGTTTTACAATTGTTTTTTACTACCTATTTTATATTATGCGTATAGGGCCTTTCTACACGACGTATTTTTTGCGTAATGACGACGCGCGTTTCTGCGCGTTTTCATCGCGTTTTGGCAGATATAAAGTTTGCTGAGCGTTCAACTTGCGTTTGTATAGATAAAAACGAGCGTAAAAAAACTTCGTGTTGAAGAGAGGCCGTAAGAGCATGACTGTTTTCTTTTCTTGCAACTTTGCTACGTGTATTATGTACTATTTTACTTATTTTAATTTTTCTTATCTTGTTCCAGATTTCCTCATGACCCGTGAATGTTGTCCACTGTCTATGAACGGTATGTATTTCGATACATTTTTTTAAATTAATTTTTTACTGTCAAAAGTGTAGCTTGATAAAACATTACAACATTGTTGCCATATTATGTAACAATGATTATGTTTTCAATGAACATGCTTCATAGCATTAAGATTTGAGATCGATTATTATTTTAACCATTGTCTTTAGCTGTACATGTGTACACGTTTTACCTAATTTTGGAACTTAGGTGTCCTAATACTCCTAATTTAAATAATGTATTTAAATGAAGATTTTGACATAAGCTGCTACATTATCTGTCAAACTCTTCATTGGATTGAAACGTAATCATAAGCTTTATCCACACTGTGCCTTTTTCTGTTCGTCAAGGGCATGCGTTATAGCGCAGTCAACAGCGAACGAGAGGCATGCCCGCGACGCATCCCCTCTGGCCGTATCCAAAACTTCAAAAATGACAATATTGGCATTGCTTTTCTTGACGCATTCAATCATTGAATGCGCCAATATGAAAGTTGATGACGAAAATTGAAGATCAAAGTGCACAGTGTGGACATAACTTTAAGTTGATTTAATACAGGATGAGGTTTCTAGCTTCGATTTAATAAAGTCTTGTGGTTTAAAATAACTGTACCACAATACTGTTTAATTATTATGATGTTTCGTGTGATGCTGGAAATAAAAGTATTCTTATTCTTAAAATCTTAGAATAGTATCGTTCCAAAAATCTGCTGTATTATGTAGATCTTCAGAAAAACGGATAAAACTAGTTTGTTGCCTTACCATAAATGTCATAAACTACTAGTCTTGTTTCGCCTAAATGTTTCGCATTTTGGTCGGCTTACATCTTGCTTACATCAGGTGCAGCTCAAGGTGATCCGACATTTTACTTGAAATTAACTTTATGTAGGAAAGTTTCCATGAGTGCTGCATCACATGAATGATGATGACTACGTAATTTTTCTTAGAACCTGTTAGTGAGAGTTTTTTGGAAACTTTTTAAGGCTTTAAGGGTGAAGCCAAACGAGCGTAATTTTGTGAGTCGTGAGTAGCAGAATTTCTGCCGCGTAAATATCTTTTCATACAAATCATGACTCACAAAATTACGCTCGTGTGAATCAAACAGGACTTTTGTATGAAACTGAATGCAGCAGAATTTCTGCCAGCCGATATTCTGCGACTCACAAATTACGCTCGTTTGGCTTCACCCTAAAAACTTTGATGAGCATGTTTAAAGGCTGCTGCAATTTTTGGAAAATAAATTTTAATATCAATTAAAAATTACGTTGCACCTTCTATAATAACTTCCACATCGGTGACGCCCGTGACGGCGGCTGGTTTCATTGAAACCAGGCCAGTTACGCAGGCATTTTATAGTGCCCAAGTGTGTGCGCAGTACACAAGAGCTCTATTCCTTTACTCTCATAACCCAGTGGGACGGAAGACCGACACGACTGGCGAGAGATCAGGCGCAGGACCGACTTTTTACATGCCCATCTTATTTGTCAGAAGACAATCGGGTGATCAGCCTGCATTGTCTTAGAAATAACATGTTCCAACGCGGGAATCGAACCCACGACCTCCGAGTCAAGAGCCGCGCTCTAAACCACTGGACCACGGAGGTGCACCTACTATACATGGATGATGGAAGCCTTACTAATAAACAGTCTCTGTCAAATCTGTCCTTACTAATTATAAGTGTTATTTATGGGTGTCTGTTGATAATAAAATGGTATCCACTTACGACTTGAAACCTACTGTTTACCATATTATTAGAAACTACATAGGTAAAACTTCTAGTAGGAGCGGTAGGCAGGTAGGTATGTGACAAATTCCTTTAAAATATAAGGTATAATATGTCGAGAGTCGAGACATAGCCGCGTCAAGTAGCAGATTTTAATATTATGTTAGTAAAATTGTACGTAATTATAATATATATGTAGGATTGTGGGATAATTGTAATGTAGTATAAGAAAACCGTTAGAAATTTCTTGGTAGTGAAAACGACCTTGCTCAAAATATCATCATTAAAATATGTAAATGTTCTGGTTCTAACTATTAGCGTTCAATACTCTCTGCGCTAGAAAAATTAACACTCTAGTTAATTATTTTTCATAATCTTAGTTTTCTCTTTCGTTAGAAAATTAACAATTGCTTATGAAATTCTTAAAGCTAAGACAAGTAGCTAGACTTAATTATTTTTTTATTTCTTAAATTTCGGGCTGTTAAGCTCGGTCTCCCAGAGTTAAAGGTTAAAATAATAATATTTATTAATTTCACTTCAGGAAAATGCCATATAAGTCCATTAAGAGACCAGTAAAAGTATTTATTAAATTATAAATTATATTAGAAAACATTGAGAGAAACCCGTGTGCGAGGTGAAAACTGTTTAAACTCCAACTGTTGGTTTAATGCTAATAACGGAAGCGACAGTTTACTAAACGACTAGTCACCTTGTTGATTTTTACTTTAGGTGCTAAATGTTACAACAAATTGATCGAAAATCTTCTTTAAATTACATAGATGCAAAAGCTCGTTTAAGAAAGTTGTACACACGTGTGTTACTATTAGTGTAGAAATAAATAGAAAATGTAACATCATAACCCCTAAGAGCAGCCATTAAATCTGAATAATGAGAATTATTGGTATCTATGGGCTAATGGGCTATGGCTAGATGATGAAGACAAACAATAACGATGACGTCCGCCTTAAAACTTTGAAACAATAGAAATTGGAAATTAAATTAAAATCACCACGTCAAAGTAGACCCTTCTCTATGCTTGGGCTTTAAAAAACCACTAGTAAAAAATCTGAAAATAATTTTCACAATGGATAGCTAAAAGTGAAACCGCGAAAGTGTTGCCAGGAGTTATGGTCATATGGAACAGGGAGTTCCAGTGTCTAGTCCGTCGACCCCACTTTCATCTCTTCCTGACTAACCCAGGCTGGTTTGGTCACATTGCTAGATGTTTTTGCATCTTCGATTCCGTACTTTTTGTTGATGGTGATTGGTGGGTGTGCTACATTTAAAGGAATGCGGAAGATTTGGTACATTTTAAATTATAAATTGGATATAAAATAACTGGTTCAAGGAAGCCTGCATTTTTTTCATGAAATAGCTGTGAAGGGTTTGAGAGCAAAATAATCTAGTTTGGTCTTGGCTGTCGAAACCGTGTGTCTTATTGTTATTTATTTATTATTTTCTTTGGAATCAAACCAAATTTATTATTTTTTACTTTCTTTGGAATCAAACCAAATATTGGTCTCCTAGTTTCTTGGTAATCTATAATATGTACTTTTTAATATTATAAAGCGGAAGAGTTTGTTTGTTTGAACGCGCTAACCTCAAGAACTACTGGTCCAATTTGAAAAACTATTTCAGTGTTAGGTAGATAGCTCATTTATCGAGGAAGGCTATTGGCTGTATTTTATCACGCTAAGACTAATAGGAGCGAAGAAATAGAGAAAAAGGTGGAAATAACGGGGGAAATTATTTGAAATTGCTTATTATACTTAAGGACTACTGGAGCAATTTTTATGTTATTGGGCACACATGAAGAATAGACCACGTGAAGGGACATAGGCTATTTTTGCGGAAAAATGTACGGTTTCCGTGAAATTCCTAAATTACGCGGGCGAAGCCGCGCGAAACATTTAGTAAATAATAATGGATTAGTATTGTATTGAATTACAATAAAAATCGGTCAAAAACAAGAATGGAGGTTTTAAGTCATTTGGTTCTCGATAAGAAGTTACATAATTTCGACTAAACGGTTGATTCGCAAATTAAGACTTATAATAGGTAATTATTTTAGTAAACCTTTCTAATAATTATTGAATGGTTTAATTAATTATATAAAGCTTATCAACGCCGGTATCTTACAGTAATTTTGAATAAGGTGACGTTAAAATTTACGTTCAAGCACTTTCTGAGACAGATTTGGCGCTACTTTATAAGACATTGATTTCATAAGCCCACTGGGCCCAGCTTGAGTTTCCAGGTGCAGGTTGCGACATTGTTAATTTGAGAGAAAATAATTATATATTATCCACTTCAATTTCTTTATTTCATGCTGACTCAAGTGAGCCCGTACTCCATATTCTATAGCAGGGGTTCCCAAAAATGCGTCGCGGCGCCTTGGTGCGCCGTGGAAAGGCATGAGGGGCGTCGTGAGTCGGTCCTCCATCATTATTCATTATCCATAGACCATAGCCACAAATATTATGAAATTAAATTATAATATATTATGAATTATACAAAGCAGACAGATGATTAAATATTTCTTTATTATTATTTTTTTGCTTAACCTAACTATAATCATTAAACGTGTTTATTTATGTAGGTATTTTTTGTAATAGCTAGGAGAAGGGCGCCGCGCCGTGACAAAATATTGATTAATAAGTGCGCCACAGGCTGAAAAAGATTGGGAACCCCTGTTCTATAGATAGATTAAAGCAGCCTTTCCCAAAGTGGACGATAACGCTCCCTTTTGGGCGTTGAAGGTCTAAAGAGGGGCGGTGTGGTTCATCTGGATGCATTTAAAATTGAAACAATGGGGGGCGCTAAAACATAATTTGTTCTCAAAGTAGGCAGTAGACAAAATAAGTTTGGGAAACCCTGGATTAAAGAGTATAGACTATAGACAAATGACAATAGATATTATAATATTGAAAGAAACTTTGAGGCTCAGCTCTATGAAAGTACTCCATAGCGACTATTTGTTTAATTGCATAATGGTTTCCTTATATTGAAACTAATTAAACTTTCTATTATTCTTAGAAACAAATATTTTGATAACATTCACTTGTTGTGTTGAGCTCTTCAGACAGCCTCTAATAGTTTTGCTGGAGATCCTCTATCAATAAGATGTGCAAGACTATTATGAAGTAAGAATCGATAATACAAATGCGCCGGTTAATAAAGGTTTTGTAAATTCCCAACCATTTCAATGTTTTCAACGCCAGACAGGCAATACCTGGTACTGGGGATTCCCTGGAATTTAAGACTTCGTTTTATGAATCAAGGTAAACGTTTTTTTTTCATGTTTTAAATTCAGTTAAAGGGGATATTATGCAAAGGTCAAAGCAGAGGGCGCTACAAGCTCATCCAGTAAACATCCAGACAGAATGTGACAAAACTAAGTGATAATAATGCGTATGTGTCCCTCATGTAGAGTTCATTCTGAAAGTAGCAGCGCTGAAAGAGCAAATTATTTTTTGTGATAGTGCCCCAGCATCATGATCCCATGCAAAATTACTTACTTTACAGTCAACTTAATATTATGAGACACATACACACCCTAAAGTATCATCACACAATTTTGTTACACCCTGTGCACATAGGTAACATGCATTTAATAGTTGACTAATGAGCTAGAAGTGAGTACTATTGTAACGATAATTACAATTACGGTTAGGCAAGATCGTTTCTTAAGTAGTTAAACCGATATGTTGCGAAACACGTATTGAAAATAATTTTGTTGCTAACTATAAATTAGTTTTATGTTCTACTCGTATGTTCACACGGTAGTTTTATTGCATTGCGAGATGAAATGCAAGACTTTCTATCTTATTTAAAGATGTGACAATCTGTTAATAGAATTCTTAGTCGTGCCTATCTTTGCAACTTTTCTCTACTTCTTTTCAAGCTTTGAAATTATTGCAGTTAGTTTAGTACCCCTACCCAGCTTCTCGTTAGATTCAGTTCGTTACAATTTACTTCTATAATCTGTGGTTACAATATTATGTTAGTTTGACATTTCATAAAAATGATGAGAGATTTTTCATGATTGATGAGAACACTCTTCAATTAATTCAATAAGCTTCAAGAACTCTTTCCTTAACATACCTTAAGCTTGAATCAAAATAAAATCTTGATCAATCACCAGGAATTTATATTCTGTTAGGTGTATGGGAATAACAAAAAATCTAAAGCCTTTTTACTAACGCACACAAGAGCATTCCTCGTTCCAACGGCATTCGTGGTCGAGGTCAGCCGGTTTGTTTGACTTCAGTTGATGAAAGACAGTTGTAGGTAAATTATTGAAGATAAGCATTTATGGATTAAGATGAAGAGTGTCTGAGACTTTAAAGACTGCTCTCAGCTCTGTGACTCTATATGAGATGAAGACTGTTTAAAATTAGGTTTCTGTTGAGTCCTCCCCTAAAGTTTTTTTTTTTTCAAATTAAACAGGAATGAGCACATAAATTGCCTCATTAACAGTGCTCACATTCACAACACCAAAGAAGTTAAATGCTTAGTTAATAGTTTCTCTTATGTTACTAGTTGTGCTCCTGGCCATTAAATCCTCACCATAGGACTCCGGTTGCTTTAATCAGTTTTCATATAGAGCCAGTTTTCTATGAGCCCGTAGTATTAATTCAATCAAGCGAGCTCATTCAGGCCGAGTAGTTTTTTAATTGTCACTTTTATGCCCCTCCCTCTAACCTCTAGCGCTAACCTTTACTCCACACTACCAATAAACACACCTACGAACTTGTCAACGGTCGAACCTAACGATATTTTACGCACTAAATGCTGCTGTCTAATGGAAACTGGTGACGTTGACCTTAAGCGACAAGTTTTCAACGATTTGAACGGAGGTTAGGGTGGAGCTGTGCTGAGATCATTGTTCTATGAGGAACGTGCACATTGAAAGTTCTGCAATTGTGCCTACTGGACGTGTCGCCAATCCGAACTTTTACTATATTATTTACTTGACATACGAGAGTTGTTTAAAAAGTTCTCGGCCTAACATACTTCTGCGTGACTTACAAGCGTATTGAATAAGACGGAGGACCACTCTTAACTAGCCTTAAACTCAAAATTATTTAATTGAAAAAAAAATTCAAGCCAAGAACTTAGCAAATTATCACACAGCCTAAGTAGTGCCCACCTATAAAACAAGAAATGGAACAGCAAGAAATGGGAAGGGCGTAAGCGACAAAATGGTTTTTGTCTCGTAATTTAAAAACCATAAATATATTTCATATAAGCTATGGGCAAATTATAGTGTATGCTTGAACTAATCTATGTACAAATTTTAGTAGCTTAAATCACTCTCCTCTGCTGGCAAAATTAGAATCCCTGTTTTTATAGAGGTCTTTTTGATTTACTATTCTGTGTTATAAAAGTTGACCAATCGTGTTTTGCTATGGGTTATTCAAAGACAAAGGCATGATGAATACTGACAATGAACTTTAATTTCTTAGCTTTAGTCATTGTTAAGAAAAATCGATATCGCTGCAGCCAAATTATCAAGGCGTCACCTTAAGAGGATACACCAGGGGCTAGAGAAATCCCCTGATTCCTTCTCCAAAACTTTTTAAAAACCGATCTTTTTTCATTAAAGATTAAAGAAAGGCTTGAGCTGTGTCCCTGTGTATGTTTTATTATTTTTTTTGAAAAATCTAGCCAAATCTGTTTTCTGGATGTTTGAACACAGCGGAAAATCTGGCCATTTTTTTTTGGGTTTTTGAACATTCATATCTTATTTAATTATTAAATTATGAAAAGAAAGAAAACACAGGGACATTGTATTAGTTGCCGTAGATATTCAGGAAAAAAATTATAACTCTACCAGCATTATCCAGGGAGGAAACAGGCGACAACGTTTGTATGGAAAAAAGGGCGGTGTGGACTCCTCTTAAGTCAAACCCATCCGACCGATCACAGCTAACATTGAAAGGAATCAATTTCCTCGATGGTACATATTAATAATATAATGTTTCTTTATTGCGCGGCTTACACGTGGTTTTGAAATTAATATCGTTATATCGCTCTCACTATAACGGCTCTGTTATATTAAATGAGTAAATAAATCCAGTGAGGAAATGAGAAAAACTTTAAGGAAATGATGATAGTATTAACTGTATTGAAGAATGAATACAATGTGAGAAATAAGAACCGTTATATTATTATTATTATTGCTGAAAGGAAATTATTTTCCTTCTTTAACATCGTCTGTCACAATCATGAGATCATTTTAAAAGCAATTATTGGTAATTTTAGAAAATCTCTCATTTTCTTTTATGGTGTATAATAATTCTATTAAATATAAGAAAGAAAAGTTCTCATAATATAATTTGTTTGGTTTTTGTGTAGTGAAAAAGCTAGACTTTAATCACAAGTAGTTATACCATTAGGTATCGACATGGCTAAAGAACGTTGACAGGTCACCGAATATCTACAGAGTGTAACAAAAAAGTTATATACTTTTGGATTTGCTCCTTGTGTATAATTCCGATCTGAGGATTACATGGAACTTATATAATCGTGTAGAAACCCTAGCGCTTCCTCGGGCTTCGTCACTGTGAAGTCCGTAAACTTATACCTGCATATAGGGTTGCCAGGCGTCTTGATAAAGCCGGACATGGTCAACTGCCTACTATGTTAGACGATATCAATAATCTTATTGAATTGAAGAATTGTACTAAGAGTTCAAATTCTAGGTGTCAAGATAGCAGGGTTTCCGGCTTTTTTATACAAATTTCCGGCTAAGCTGTCTGGTTTGTCCGGCTATTAGTATTGGCGTTCTGGCAACCCTACTCGCATAAGGTGAGATTTTATAACAGTATCGCTTACAGTGTTTAATTACATCAAGTTTACTTTAAGGATGCTTTTACTACGCCGTTAATAGATTAAAAAGTATATATATTTCTTCATTACTAATTAAAATATTTAAAAGTGTATCAGCTATATTTTTTGACTTCGTCCGTTACCTTGAAAAAGTGATTAATACAAAGTACAAACACAAGGTGTAAGTGATAATACTTTAGGGTGTATATATTTGTCCCTTATCAAATAGAGTTCAATGTGAAAGAAGCAGCGCTGAAAAAGCATTTTTTTATTTTATTTGCATGGGCAAGCGCTCGCGTCATGAATGTTTACATAAAATGGTAAAAAAGTTACTCTTTTAGCGCTGCTACTTTCACAGCGAACTCTATATTATATAGCTGGGGACCCATATTATCACTTAGTTTTGTTACACCCTGTATACTTAGTAAAATTTCAATTTGTGATTGACATGATACTTTGGCAGGGAAAGAAATGTTACTAAACGGTATACAAACAAAATATTCTCAGAAGACTGGGAATGGTAGTAGCCAATTCACAATTACTGAGGAATCCGGGTCAAGTAAGCCACATACTAACCATGAATGTTATTTTTAATAGTCTCCAAAAGTGTTTAGCATTGAATTTACTAGTTAGTATTGATAAGAAGGCCAAATTTTGATGATCAGTGATTATTGATTTAAGTATGGTGTGTAAAAAATATTGACGAATCATTCGTACATTATAACTTCTTTTTTAAGGCAAAAAAAGGCTTTAGATTTCTCGGGGCATTTGTTGATTTAGTTGGATCACGAAGGTAAAATATTCAAAAAGCTATTAGAATGATACGAGTAAGGCTTCTTTTGTTTTAGCATGCAAGACACAAAGCAAAGTCAAAACAAAACTATTCCAGTCTTTTCCATAATGGATTAACTATTGTTTATGGATTTTAACATAACTAACTAATAATCGTAATGACTGCTTATCATTAGCAATTCAAAGAAAAGGATACTGTTATTGTTTGAGGCTTTTACCTTTTACCAGGTATGTGTATTGTGTACATCGACCGATTCACCCAGTTAGCTCTATAGGTCACGCCGGACTGTTATAGGGCTGTCAAAAGCTAAACTTGTTACTAAAGTTAGATCTCTGCCTTATCTTGATTTGTTGCTGAGTTTTTGTGGGGAAACAGTTGAGGCCTAAAACGATTTTTTTTTTCGGAAAAAGTAATGGTTTCCAATGTAGAGTATGTACTTGTTTTAGTAGTTACTTGTCGCTGTTTATTTCGTGGAACAGCATAGCCTAAAAAACATTTTCGTCGAAAGAGTACGAATAGTTTTTCTCTTTTTTTTCTTCTCTTCTTAATTTTCTATGATTGCTAAACTTGATCCGTAAAAATCCATGCGTCGGATAGGCACGTAAAAAGTCGGCCCTGCGCCTGATCTCTGGCCGCGCCGCGCCGGTCGTGACGGTCGTCCGTCCCACTAGGTTATAAGAGTAAAAGAAGAGATAGTGCTCCTGTGTACTGCGCACACACTTGGACGCTATAAAAATACTACTGCTTAACGGCTTGCTTTCATAGAAACCGGCCACAGTCACCTAAACTTGTGTGTTAAACTTTGCATCCTCATAAAATTCCCGTTAGGGGAAGAGCCGAAAATCGATTATGTATCTCAAACGTAACAGGTAAAATAACTCTAGTCTCTCTAAACGTATATTTCCTGAATGAGGCAGCCCTAGCTGAATCTGTAGCGCGGTTCGCCACAGCCGACATTCGTTCGGCGCCGCGCGCTGGTACGCATGTGATTCGCGTCACATCCCCCGCTAAGTTTTTATATGATTCGCTTATTAATAGCTACGTGTTTGCTACATCTTTGGATCAACAGATCAACAGTATTCAGTGCTTAGTGTAAAGTGAAGTGTAATCGCTTATGGATTTTAATGAAATCGGTAAGTTCGCTTCATGATTTAAAGTTAGTTTCATAAAAATTGTTGTGATGAGATACAAAGAATTTTAGAATTGAGTGGTACATATTATACTGTTTTACATTCGCTTATGGATTTTAATGAAATCGGTTATTTGGCTTCAAGATAAGTTTCATAAAAATAATTTTATTGATAAGATACAAACATTTTTAGAATTTTTGTTGATAAACAAATACAATGAACTTGTTATGCCAAACGCAATACATTTTATCACATAAAGGATGCTCAGTGCTATCTAGTTATGCTGAAAAGTTTCTAGATATAGGCCTCATAATGATATCTAGAACAGGAATACAATGGACTTTTATATTGTTTTATTCCGAGTATAAATACGTTTTAAATGTAAAATAATGTAGAGTCATCTGAAATTATTCTCACAGAGAATTTTCAAAGTGCATAAACGAAATACTGAAGGTACTAGGCAGTAAATGTACTTGATAATACCTACATGAACTATGAAATAATTATTATCAATACAATATAATATTTAGTACTGAAGTACTTTAATAAATAATAACTTATAAATTTATAGAAAAAGCTAAAACTGTAGAGATAGAGTTCTGTAGAGTTTAAAACACAGTTTCGATATATTCAAGTAAAATATTAGGGTATCCTATAAATATTATATTTAATACCTCGATCGTGGTAATCGCAGACACTATAGATTTTCAATTGTTATGCGGCAGCCGGGTGCCGCTTTGGGCTTAATGGGTTAAAATATTGATGTTTATTATGCTTTTTAATATAACATTGTGAAAGCTTTGTGTATGGCCGAATAGCCTTATAAAATTGTAGCGTGGAAAATCGATACTAACCGCCTATACAGTAGCGTGTCTAAACTCTAAACGGAGTATGTTGATTAATTTTTTTATTCGATTAGGCATACCGCATATATCTACCTTTTTAATGTGTCAAGAATTTTGTTTTGAAAAAAAAAATGGCGACCCTTAAAGAATTTTTTGTATTTTAATCTATTTTAATTCAAAAGTTGTCTTTCAGTATTATCTCTTTACACTGCTGAATCCATTTTATTTAAATTTTGCATAGATATAATTCAGTCCTTGGAAAATCTTATTTATCGAATGTTAAAAATAAGCTGTATTGTAAGGAAAACTTCGTTTATTGGCTTTTATTATAGAAGCCAAACCAAGTCTCCTTGTGTAAGGTAAGCATTAGTGTTTTTAGGGTTCCGTACCCAAAGGGTAAAACGGGACCCTATTACTGAGACTTCGATGTTTGTCCGTCTGTCTCCAGGCTGTAACTCAAGAACCGCTATATAGCTAGACTTCTAAAATTTTCACAGATTGTATATAAATCTGTTGCCACTATAACAACAAATACTAAAAACAAAATAATATTAATAGTTAAGGGGGGCTCCCATACAAGAAACGTGATTTTTTTGGCCTTTTTTTGCTCTATATCAATAATGACAACAGGTAGGTACTTGAATTTTTCTCAAAGTTTAATTTTTAATAACAATATTAAAATAAAATAAAAAATAAGGGTGGTTTCCATACAAAGATCACAATTTTTGGCCTAATTTTGCTCTATAATGGTCCGACTCGCAGTTGGCCGTTTTTTATTTATTTTCGCTTAAAACAACGAGTCTTAAGAACCCCTGCAGACTGCAGACTTTTAGTCGGCCGATAGTTTGTTCGAAAGCTTAATTAGTACGAACATGTATGAATTGGTGTGCACACTAAACGATTTGTATCGGCCGATAATAATGTACCGTAACCCCAATTCGGTCAAACTATCGGCCGACTAAATTAAGTCTTTAGTCTGCGGAGTATCTACTAATATCGCCATATTATTATTGTATTTAATTGAAACTTACTTTCATTATACTCAGTATTACTCAACTCAGAACTGAGGTATGCTGTATGAAGCAACGCCGACATCAACCTTGATTTCACTTGTTAGCCACATTAGAGCCACGTTTGTTTACAGTTAGCTTGAATTAAGCTACTTCTTGCTGCTGACTTTACGCAGAAATTCATTTACTGTTATCGTGCGAAAACTGTATTTTTTAAGGATAGAAACTAGTCAAGTCCTTGTCCGGGGTCTCGAGTATTCATATCTTTCATTTAAAAAAAAACTGCTACGCTTTAAAAGACTAAAGAGACCACTAAATATAGATAAATATGGATTATAGATGTCGGAAAACATAAAAGTGTGACATTTTATAAAAATGTGCACTATAAAGTTTCAGGATGATTTTGATAAAATGTATAAGTTACTAGCTGTCCCGGTGAACTTCGTGTCACTTTAAAACCTTCCCTGGACTTCTACGAATATTTTAAGACTAAAATCGGCCCAATCCGTTTTCGAGTTTTAGCGCGACTAACACATTTGAAAATCCATTTATATATATATATATATAAGATATAGATATAGAGTAGACAAGGAGCTATATTTAAATTGTGCGTCTCTATTAGTACACAGACTATACTCGTAGAGCAAGAATCAGGCGCAGATGTATCGATTCCATGATGAGCACTTTGCTCAATTACCATTTACTAGCTATTAAGGTCACACGGACACACGTGAGTGGCTGCGATTAGCTAAGCTAAGCGATAATGTAATAAACGATGCAATCTTATCGTTCCGATTCTTAAATATACTCTACGTATTTAATTACTATAGTCCGTTCAGGGTTAGATCTTTTATTTATATAAGTATCTGTGAGAGTGATCCATAGGTTTTTAGTATAAAGGTTATGAAAGAACTCAGAAGCTAAAGAAACTCTAAACGCACTCTAGAGGACTCGTAGAGTTCGTAGATTGTTCCGATCCCCGGCTACGGTTTATGGGCTTGATTACATCTACCCAGCGCCGGATATATATATTTTGTATGAGTATAGGCCACTTTAATTTCGCCGCCCCTATGTACGAACCCTGCCGCCATCCTTAAACGCTACCTACCGCCCTCCCTAGGACGCAATAGGACGCTGCCGCCCAGAGGCCATGGCATAAATCCAGGGCTGCACCTACCGAGTAGAGTGAGGAGACGGTAACCTCGGCCGAGCACTCGGTATGGTTAGTATGCTCTCGGCCGATCAAATTGTCTGTTTGCACTATCTGGCGACTCTACTCGATTGTGTAATCTAGCCATAATAGAGACAGGACATAATCCATACAAGTATTATAAATCCCTCTGGGACCTGGGTGTCTGTGATATCCCACGCTTAAACTGAATTTAATGATATTTTGAACTCTAGGAAAAAACTAAGGGCCTGTTTCACCACTTCCTGATAAGGCTATTCACAATTTATTTGACTGACGCTCCATACTCTATCTGATAAGTTAAGTTGTGGATAGCCTATCCGACACTTATCAGGAAGTGGTGAAACAGGCCCTGGGTCGGTGAACGCTTCCATCTCACCCAGCTTCAGGCATCTTGCACTCGCTACTGTATCGAAGTTCATCGAAGAAGTTGCTTCATAGGCAGATGATGGACCTACGTGATTTGGTCGGATCATGTATCAATTTAATGTTAGTTTTGATCTGCCGGCTGGGTTTGACATAGCGCGTCTTAATTACGTTGGTCCGCCATCTGTGTACTGCGTATGAATCAACTTTTCTGATAGTACCTACCTCTGATTCTCAGCATGCAGAGATAAAACTGATAAAGCGTTCAACGCTTACTGCATACCGAAGGTACGCTTTGATCCATACCTGTAAATATATTAAGATCTATATTTCGATAGTCTGCAGATGTGTTCCATAAACAGTTATCACGTGTGGTGCATAAATGAAATTAGGTCTACTGCTACCTTTACGACTGTTTCATATCACTTCCTCAATATAACGCTGGATTGTTATTGCAGGCACTGTATATTCCTTCATGTTTATACTTAGCGTTGGCTCCGATTTTGTCGATAGAAGTTGCCTTTATTTTTTAGATGCAAGTGATAGTAGTAGTATAAGTAGATGCAAAACAAGTGATTATGGCTTAGGGACTGTATGGGTCCTACTCCTTTATATTATGGAGTTCACTGAAAGCAGTAAAGTAAAGAGTTACTTTTCACTACTATTTTTCTATGAGAAATTCCTCAACGACTAATGAATTTGCCCATAAAAAACTGTTTCATCGCTGCTTATTTCAAACTGAACTCTATTCCCACACCTACAAAATTCTTACACATACGAACAAAAATACAGTTACTTCTTTATTTTACACCCTGAGTAAGTCATATAGGTAGATGCCTGAAAAAAACAAATACACAAATAAATAATTTCTCTATAGCATGATATTAGCATGTTACATTTGAGGATGTAACATTAATGTGCTATTGCTTTGTTTTATAACTACCGACAAGAGCGTGGCTTGAGCCATAAAATTTAATACCTAGGTATAAAGTGTACAATGTTTTAGTGTTTAGGCTGTCGGAAATCCCAGTTATATAAGGTACAAGGTCGCCGGACGTGTATTGTGAGGAACAATACCAGATAAACCGACACCCATTGTGAATTCACCTTAAGGTCTCTACACCATGAAATCAGTTATAGATTACCTTAAACCTTTACGAATATTATGAATGAGAAAGTCTGTCTGTGACTTCCGCAAGGGTACCCTATCTCTGAACCGATTATGATGGGATATACTGTGAGCCCTGGTTGGTGGGTGAGAACATAGGATAGTTTTGAAGAAAGATTATACGGTTCCTGCTTTGTAAATGAATTATGGGCCGATGAAGTTGCAGGCAGAATGTTGATAGTGAGTCTTGGGCTCTTGGACTAACTTCATTTTATGGTAGGTCGGTCGGTCACGTGATTACAATAGGTCGCAACTCATATCTAACTTCATTGCATTGTTTTGTTATGACGTTATAAGGTAGGTCAGGGCTTAGGTCAGGCTTAAGGGGTGTCTTAAAATGGTATTTTACACAATGGAGTAAGTCTGTGGAAAGGCCAAAATATTATATGTCGTAAGTAGAACCTTCGCCACACCTCTATATAACAAGTTTTGAATGTAAGACTCTACAAAAAGTTTTTGGTAGTTAACAGAGATAGTAGCTGGTAGAACTATCTTTGATTATAAAGTCGTAAGTATTTTAAGTATGTTTTGCTTGGTACTAATTAGTCGTACTAAGTAGCCTCTTTTAGTGATAATGAAAGGTTTCTTAATTAATGTCATTGTTCTAATCATAGCCTTGGTTTCCCTTTGTGCTAGACGTAGCCAGAATTTGTACTCGCTTAAACGGCGACAAGTGCTACCATATTTATAAAACAATGAAAGCGTTCTGAATTGTAATGGTAACAATAAATTATGCGAAGGCGTCACCCGCTATCACAATGATAGTGATTCATGTTATAACGTGATATAACAATTATTATTGCAATGAAATAATAAACAAATATGTAAACAGAAGGGAATACGACACAGCAGGCAAACAGTTTCGTTTCAACGAAATAGATCTTCGAGTGATAGAGATAGAAAATACCTACGGTTGCTCTTCTACCATCTTATGAATTTTCGATCACGTCATGTGCCGTCTCTCTCTCGACTCGACTTTAACATAATATTATTTTACCTAATCCACAATAAGTGCACATCGCCGCTAAACAATTTTTTACATAAGAAACAAACATAAAGGCAAACGTAGATGAGACTCACTGAGAGAAAAATTAAAAAAAAGTAAGTAAATAATAAAATATAAGTGTGTTTGTTTTTTACTGTAATTGAATAAATACACTCGATAAGGTTAATTTCAATCATGACAAATACTAAAAACACAATGCATGAATCCGTAGACGCACACAGAAAAACAAAAGTTACGCCAAACGTTCGAAGTATCTAAAACAACTGTTATATTTCATTTAATTGGTATAATATTTTCTCATAATCGTCCATTGCCACATTGTACCTTGTTCTCATGGTCTGCCATGAGTATAATCGTCATTAAAACCACTTTCGTAATGTGTAAAATTGTATAATAGCTGCCTCAATTATTCACTAAACTTTTTTTGACACAACTTCTCTATTTTGATTTCTTCACAACTGTTTTACTGTTTTAATGGAACCAGCAGCTTCTTTTCTTGTTTTATCAGATTCACTTTCCTATCAAATCAAAAAATGGTATTGTCCATTTTTTGAGCATTTGCCACATTGTGGCAAACCAACGTCATTCATACGTGTTCTGATTGGTCAAAAGTCAAAACTTAAACTGTCAAATAGTAGAAATTTGGAATTAGACATTTTTCTGATTTGTTGAAAGCTAAAAAAGCTGTATAAGCGTCGCATTTAAGTAGCGAAATCATGGCTCCAACGTTAGTCTTACTGTAGAGAATTAAGAGGATACACCAGGGGCGAGAGAAATTGAAAATAGGTATTTGAAAATGTATTGCTGTCTCACCAATCTCAAGTCTCCCACCGCAGAGCGCGATAGAGACAACACGACAAAAGTTCTAATAAAAGAACAGAAAATCTTCGATTCGTTTTCCGCTGATTCCTTCTCCAAAACTTAACCGATTTAAGTACTTTTTTCATTAAAAATTAAAGCAAGGCTTGAGCTATGTTCCTATGTTTTATTTTTTTGTATATTTTAGCCAGTTTTGTTTTCTGGGTGTTTGAACACACAGGAAAATCTTGCCATTTTTTTGAGTTTTTGGACGTTCTTATCTTTTTTAATAATAAAATTATGAAAAAAAAGAAAACATAGGGACATGCTAATAGTGCCCATAGATATTCAGGAAAAAAAATCATAACTCTACCGGCATGATCCAGGAAGGAAACAGGGGACAGCGTTTGTATGGAAAAACGGCGGTGTGGACTCCTCTTAAGGCGGCTCTGATCTACAAAATGCCTACTTACATCATACATACCTAATAACATTTACTTTTTTGACAATCAATATCTGTTCTCAAATAGCATCTGGCTCCCTCTCCGTTCCACATCACTTGCTTCCTCATGACGGGTCAGTGACCTGCGGCTGCACTCTGTAATCAGCGCAGAAGTGCAATAAACTTAACATTGATTTTATTACAATTAATGTGCTGCAGTGTATAAAGACACTCGTTCATTGGTGACGCCATCAGGATGTCAAATTGTTAATGTCAATCTGTCAACACGCTAGTATCTCTACAGTCTACATGCAGTTGCGTAAAGGATGTTGTTCACGTTTCTTACATTGGTGGACTGAAAACACGAATGTGCCAGAGAAAGTCTGTTAAAATACACTTAAAAATCTTTGATTTGGAAATCGAACTTCAAAAGTGCAACGGCCACCACCCAGAGAGATTTAATGATTATAAACTTTAATTTAATAAAGATTTTGACATAAACTCCATAGATCACATCCATCCATCGACTAAAATTTAGACTCTAAATAAACATGGCTCTGATTGTAGCCTCTATGTAGAGTCTGTAAGAAAACAGTTGAAATCTGAGCTTTATTTAAATGTTATCAAATACAGTATATTTTATGGCGTGGTTATCAACCCGCGCTATAAAATATACTGTAATTTGAATAAGGAACTCTTTATAAAAGAAGTGATAATCGGAAAAGTGCAACCGGCAGCGCGGCCTGGTTCCCATATGCCAGAACGTTTTGACTTGCAACCCGGTGATTGTTTTACATTCAAATGTTGTAACACATTATATGGCTTACTGAACTACATTACAAAACGAAATGTTTCAATTTGTTGATATTATTTTTTTATATCTAGGCATTATGTAAAAGTGTTAACCTAGTTATTATTACTAATGTTACTGTTATAATAAGTAATAATTATTATTGGTCAATATTTTTATTTCTGTCTAGAAAAGTTTTAGTCAAAATTGGATTTGATACAGTCTACGGTTAGAAGTTTTGAGTTAACTCGTAAATCCGCGATTATAATATTACTAGCTGACCGGGCAAAACGTTGTTTTTTCATATACTTAAATTATTTCTAGTATCAATATAAAAAGTAGATAAAAACCAATAGGTTTTTATCAGTCAGGCCTAACGAATGTATCATAGAGGAAATTGACTTCTAGGCAGTTGACAGACCAACGACATTTGGTCAGATCATGTTAATTTAATGTTAATTGTAATCTGGCGGCTAGATTGGACGTAACGCGACCAAACTACGTAGGTCGCCCATCTGCCAAGGGATCAACTTCTCAGATAGTACATACAAAATTTAATTAAAATTGGTTGAGCCGTTTTGGAGGAGTTCGCGCACAATCACTGACACGAGGACGTAATATATTAACCTATTAAACTTTTGCGACTCATTTAAAAAGTTAAGTAATCGAAATTAATGCGACTGCAAAAAGGGTGATGGTAATATAGGCATAACGTGCGTTCTTATAGTTTATAACTTTATACCAATATGTCATGCTCTGATTCTGGCGGGTAAAATATGTGTATTGCGATTGTATTGCATCCGACGCCTTGGAGTTTAATTATCGCAGTTACTAGAGATTATAAAGGTTATGTAAATCTTAGTTGAAACGGATTTAATAATTACTGATTTGTAATATATTTGGTTATAGCCATAGGCGCATGTACTGGGGAGGCGTATACGAAAACATATATTTTCTGCTACTGTCGGAATTGCCTGTATTAGGATTAATTATTGTCCGTACTAGTAGGAGTATTGGGTTTCAAAGACAGCTTCACTTGCTCATTACATCTCGGGGGCATGAAACTTCCGAGAAACTATTTAAATACTAAATTGTGTTCTTACTATATTACCGACTATTTCGTTTGAACAAAGGTCGTTTACGTCTACTCTACACTACATATTTTGATGAATTGGTTCTTATTTACCAATTTCAGAATCTATTTGATGCAAACAAACTTTTACGGAAGTAAAACATAGGATAACAAGAGAAAGAAAATTTTGAATTGTATCTAAGGCTAGATTCGTGCTTTCATAGTCATGTTCAACACAAAACAAAAGTATGTTTGTGGCTCTGTGGTCTGTTACCAAAGGTAACTTTCGACTTTCGATAGGTTTCAATACAATGCGTTGATGACTACTGATTTTAGATTTACTTTAATATCATGAATGAGTATAATTTTAAGGTCAGTAGTTTTGCTGACTCAAAGAGCTGGTGCCGTTATCAGTACAGCGAATTGTGCGAACAAGGTTATATTAGCGGGTTGGTCGTTATTGCAATATGTACTAGTGCTACATAGATCATAATGTGTTGTACCACTAGTTTTTTATTGTGTTGTACCACTAGTTCTAGAAATAATAAATATGCCGTATTTAAAAGAAAGTGAATAGAGATAGAGAAAGAGAGCGACGTAAGTAGGTACCCAAGTCCTTTCTGGGGTCTGAAAGTATGCTCATCTAATATGTGGTTAAGCCTTACCTTGTTATATTAACATAGAATACTTTTTATAAGGTACGTAAAAATCTATATATTAAAACGTGAGAGAAAAACTTTGTAACCCTTTTTACGAAAAATGGGGAAACGTAGGTGCATGAAATTTCGCACAGTTATATTTTATATGTTGAAGGACTGAAATGAAATGAATGACTTTTTGTTTGAAAAAAAAGGTACAGCAAAAACTAGAAATAATAGAAATAGAAATAAAATTAACATCCCTACACAGAGATTAGCAATCAACAGCAAAAACGCATATTGCATGACAATAAAAATATACAACAGTCTCCCAGACAAGATAAAAAACGATAGTGATACATATAACAAATTTAAAAAAGAATTATTTAATTGGTTATTAGAAAAATGTTACTATACAATTCAAGATTACTTTAACGACATATTGATTGCAAATAAGTTTAAAATGAAATAAAACACTTGACACTTTACCCATTTGACATCTCTTCTTTTTTCTATAATATTGTATAAATAATTTGATTATTGTATAACAATAATTTAGACGACATTAATTAATTTATTATATGATGTAAAACATTGTAGTCCGGCTATATTGGCATGTACTAATAATAATTTATTATGTTTCGTTTTCATATTGTATTGTATGACATTTGGTCATTTGACAGACATAACAAAATTATATTCTAGATTATTAACTGTTCATTATGTATTGTGATTTGTGGTCTAAACATTTATTTTCTTATCATCTTGACGTTAATATTATAATAATTGGTTTGTATGTGTGATTGACATTATAAATTTGCATCAAAAATAATAATTATAACTGCTGAATATCGCTAAATTTTTTAAGCATTGTTTTGAGATTCCAAATGTTTGTTTAAATAATTGGATTAATCTATTATATATTTATGATTACGATTTTAAATTTGTAAAGCTGACAATATTTCCACGCCTGAGAGGCACAAATTTTGTACCACATAAACAATTTATACCACCTTGTAACAAATTTCTCGGAAAATAAATAAATTCTAAATTCTAAAAAAAAAAAAAAGGAGTGCATCGAGCTAATATTATTTTAAAATTATGCTTTTATCATATATATTTTTAACGAATAAAATGTTACACACACACACTACTACTAGGAAAAATGACAGTTTTTTGATTGACAAGCCTATACATACGAATTATACTCTTTTTTTTTGGTTGAAGTCTGTTGACAACAAGTTGACAAATTGAAAATGGATTATTGTTTTTTTTTTTTTAATTTAATTTTAGATACTATTAGACAATGCTTAAACGGCCAGTCTGAGATCAGCTGAGTCCCAGAACAAGAATTGAAAAAAACTATGATGAAGTCAATATTTTTTACAAAATTTAGGTAGCAGTCCTAATGTCGTTGCAAGTAAGGTCTAATTTCGACCATTGGGCGATCTCTAGTTAAGATAAAAAACCTATAAAAACCTTTGTTATAAAGAGTGTCACGTTACCTTTATGAGTTTATTTATAAACCAAATGTGTTACTAAAACATGTAACTACCTACCTATTATATGATACATCACAATATATCAGATTATACACAATAGCCGTAATTGTTTAGAACAATGGTATCTGTGCTATATGACATAATACATACAGATAACATTTTTCTTGGCCTCTCTCAATGAACGCGAAGATGACCGATCTCCTGCTACTCGCATCCAACATGGGCCCGCAACCAAACGGAGATTGTCATCCCACCTAGGTGGAAGTCGACCTACACCCCGATTTCCTTGGGTCTCCATGCATGCTATTTATGTTGACTTAATTTCTGCAAACGATCCGTTATCAAAGTTAACTGTTACAAAATTGTGTATTATCATCGAGCTGGTCTATGGAAAGTAAGTTAATAATTTTGACCTCTAGGTCAAGCTCAGAACAAAGGCCACTGAATTCATTGAATTTCTAAAAGCATAATAAGGCCGGTATAAATAGTCAGTACTCAAGATGTATCTCGGTCTCAAGACACGGTTCAGGCTCTGTGATTGGTTGGCTGTCAAAATTTGGACCAATCACAGAGCCTAACCGCGTCTTGAGACCGGGTCGCATCTTAAATACTGACTATTTATACCGGCCTAAGTGTATTTGTACTGAATACAAAAGTCATGTCCAATATAATATTTCAATTATCTTTTACTCTCATTCTTTCATAATAATTACCTCTTCACGCTTAAATCGTTAAACAGATTTACATGTTGGGAATGTAGAATGTAGATCTTTTGAGTCTCGGAATTTGACCTAGGACAGTTTTATCCCTGAAAATGCAGAGTTCCCGGGTGACAAATGGTTCTATAACGGAATTCATGGATATAAACTTGAAATTTCTAAAGAAACATTTATATTTACTAGAGATCGCCCAATAGTCAAAATTCGACCTCAAATAAAAAAAATATAAGTTTAAAATGTCCAGGCTTTCCTATTGATATGAGTGTGTGTAATGTTTTATTTGTTAAAAATGTATGATAAAAGCATAATTTCAAAATAATATTAGCTATCGCACTCCTTCACCATATAAACTATAACTGTGCAAAATCACCTACGTTTCCGCATTTTCCGTCAAAACGGATCTAAAGTTTTTCGCTCGCGTATTAATATTATTTATGGATATAAAAAATAGTTTAGTTTGTTACTCTTCCTGTTTTAATGCTGAAAGCTTTTATTGAATCCTCAGATTAAGGAAGAAGTAATTGAATTCGGACAAATTACCACAACACCTACACTCTACATTCTAAACGTTGGTACACGCAAAATTCTGTCTACTCTGGTACACGTTATCTGTGACACAGTTTTTTGACTCGGTTACTGTGTCTTTGTCAGATTCTCAGCCAGATTTAAAATATTTTAACTCTATAAAAACTTCTAAATCATTGCTATTAATCGACCTAAAATAGTTAATTGCGAATCAATGGCCGTGTTCGTCGGCGTATTTTTGGACAAACCTTTTATTGCGCATGTCCAAAAGATGTCATGGCAACGCCATAACAAGTTGCTGGTCAAGTCGTAAACAACGTCTTAATTGTTTATACATGATTAAAATAATAAAAGCTAAACATAAATTAATAATTAAAATAATTTATTTAATTGCTTTTTTTATGAAATAAGAGGGCAAACGAGCAAAAGGGTCACCTGATGGAAAGCAACTTCCGTCACCCATGGACACTCGTAGCATCAGAAGAGATGCAGGTGCGTTGCCGGCCTTTTAAGAGGGAATAGGGTAACAGGGGAGGGTAGGGATGGGAAGGGAAGGGAATAGGGGAAGGTAGGGAAGGGAATAGGGTAGGGGATTGGGCCTCCGGTAAACTCACTCACTCGGTGAAACACAGCGCAAGCGCTGTTTCACGCAGGTTTTCTGTGAGAGCGTGGTATTTCTCCGGTCGAGCCGGCCCATTCGTGCCGAAGCATGGCTCTCCCACTGGTTTGTTCATTGCAACGCCACCAACAAATTGCAATTGGGTTAAATGTCAAGTCGTAAACAGTTGTCGTTGCCATGGCATGACATGATTTGGACATGCGCAATAACTAGGTTTTGCAGCGAATGCGCTAAAAATCACGCCGACGAACACGGCCAATAATTTGATTTTACATTTAAATGTCTATTGAATGTGTGCATAAAAAGGTTTTCCTAATAGGGGTTAGGTATTACAAATCTCGTCTAAATGACCATGACATGTACTTTACTTATTGGTTTTACTCAAAGAGAGTAAAGTGTATTACTTTTCTTGTACTGGGATTAGTCGTTCTAAGAAAGGTTTTTTATAATAGTATTTCCTATTCTATTCCACCACCCTCCTGCTTTGTTGACCTACTTGTTATATTAGCGGTTTAGTGTATTCAGTTGCTACTTGCTAGTGATATCATAGTATGATATCATATTATAATTTGACATTGACAATTCTATCGTATAATGCAGCCTCTATACCAAGCGATTACAAACACGTAGAGGTGCAAATTCGTCTATGATTGCTCACGCTCGACGTTGATTGTGCATACTAAAGACAGCTTCACAATCATGGTGACAATCATGTATGTTCGTTATGGATCTAACGTAGAGGTAGGCAAAGGCCTAAAAAGGTCGACATGCTTTTCCACGGCAAATGGATTATAGTCTGTCACCTCTTCACGCCTACACTACTAAACCAATTTTTCTGAAATTTGGTATGGCTTTGAGTTTGAGTCCCGGCAAAGGACATTTTCAACCGAGAAAAATGTGCGGTTGCCGCGTGTATGTGATAAGACTGATAAGTGATAACTGATAAGCAAACTTTGGCGAAACGGAGTTGCGGGCGTCATTTAGTTTGTAATATACGTATGTGATATGCTCAGTTTACCTACATTATAGTAAAATATTTAATAGAGCCGCTAAAATAACAGTGTTTCACTTTTAATACGAATATCAGCAGTGTGAGTCGTACGTTTCCCAGGCTTGCGAGGCTGCGCAGGCGCAGTGAAAGCGGTGCACGCTCTAAGTTCTAACCCTAGGTCAAACGTTTACGTCGCTCTAACTAGTATCAGATTAATGAGACGAAGCTGGTTATTAAATTGTGCATGCCAATTTATGTTACACCTCTCATAATATGTTTAGCATGTAACATGTTAGTATATTAGGTACTTAGTAATGTACTTTAACTTAGTGTATGTACAAATTTAAAATGTCACAAATGCTGTTCTGTTGGTGAGTATATTAAATAAATATATAATAGGGTTTAACAAATGTAAGTGATAATACTTATAATATAAGGGACACAAAATACACCCTATTTTGTGACCCTTATATTATAGAGTTAATAAGTGGAGGCAAAAAAAAAACTCTTTTAGTGCTGCTACTTTAAAAGTTAAAGTAGCAGCACTAAAAGAGTTTTTTTTTGCCCAAACAAAATTTAAAAAAAATCCGTATATGCCTACTAATCTTATGCTAATTGCGATGGGCTGAATTAATGTTTACTGGGTTTTAATTCATTTTAATCCCAATCTTAGTCAAATTGTTGTATGGCGGGAAACATGGCCTGGCGACTAAGTATAATTATTTTTAATAAATTGTCGATAGCTAGTCGGCCAGATTTTTGGTCGGATTGTAGGGCGATGTTACTAGTATGAAGTAACAAATTTTAATAGGCACTATATTGCGTACATGAACGTTATAAAATACGTAATAAACCATTAACATGAGGTAAATACACCACCACATAAAATTATATAACTTCATTATCATGGTGTTTTGAACAGAGAAAAAACTACGGACCCTAAAAATCTATGCAAAGAAATTACTTCGTTCTTATTTTGTATTCTATTTACAGTAAAGTGTTGTATTATGTATGTAAGTAAATAGGATGTCGTCTCTACAAATACGCTAAAAGTAATGGTAGAGTCACGATACTCGTAAACTCTAGGTTTTTGCTTGAATAAGTATGATCTTATGTTAGCATGTCTAAACTCTAAACACGTACTTGAGTAATGAACATGGAATACCTAAATGTAGGTTTATTGAGGACAAATACACAGGCTTCAAATCCGCAGAGAATCGTGATAATAAGGGTCAGTTTACATTGCAACCGGCAACGACACGAAAGGTTGCAATGCATTTGTAAATGAGCTATTACATTTGGAATAGCCAGCCCGGTTTTGCGTGCGGCAAGTCTGTCAATGTGTATCTTCATGTAAATAGTATATATTACTGCAATGTTTTCAGGCTAGAATGCAGCACCAGCGTAGACAGTAAACAAAAAGTTTTGTTTGACGTTTCTGTCAATATTCTGATATGACGTGTGCAACATGTCGGATTATTTGCTGTATGTGCTAGTAGCGCCCTCTCACCTCAGCTCTGTCTCTTCCGTTTTCGTAATATTTCCTATTTATACAATGTGTCCCGACACCGGTGTCCGATCCTTTAATGTCATGATCTATGGCATAGTTAATCGACAAATTGGCTCTCAAATTTTTTCTCTCTCTCACGATTGTAAAATGGCAGCCATTTTAGTTTTACAAAAAGCCATTAATTAAAAAACACGCCATTTTTTTGTATATTACTGTGTATCTTGTATATTAGTGATCGAAGTTTAAAGGCGAAAAAAAATAATTACGAAAATTGTATGGGTATAATATAATATATAAAACGAGTCCTTAAAAAGCAACAATACTTATACAAACATGGATAGCAAAAACAAAATTAAACTAAAATTAACTACTGACTAAACTATTGTAATTATAATAAAACTAGAAGTCCCGCGCGGCTTCGCCCGCGTAAATTAGGAATTTTACGGAAACCGTGCATTTTCCCATAAAAATAGCTACACCTCCTTCACGTGGTCTACTCTATATCTGTGCCAAATATTGCTATAAAAATTGCTCCAGTAGTTCGTGAGATAAACCTTTTCTAATATTTCCCCCATTTTTCCACATTTTCCTGAGTTTCTTCGGTCTTATTAGTCTTAGTGTGATAATATATAGCCTTACTCGATAAATGAGCTATCTAACACTGAAATAAGTTTTAAAATCGGACCTGTAGTTCCTTAGATTAGCGCGTTTAAGCAAACATACTCTTTAGGTTTATAATATTAAGTATAGATTTTTTTGTTAATTAAATTATCACTTGACAAACTTGAAGTCTTGCAAAAAGTTGTGCAACAAATCTTCAATAGTTTCTGCTCGACTCGTCTTTCTAGTATGCATCTCTCTAGTATTTCTAAATTCTTTATTCCTTTTGAGTGAAGAAGCTTCAGAGGCAAGGAATAAAGAATTTAGAAATACTAGAGAGATGCATACTAGAAAGACGAGTCGAGCAGAAACTATTGAAGATTTGTTGCACAACTTTTTAATAAGCTCTGATCCATATTCTCTGCAGTCTCACATTCTGCATTCGTTCATATGTAGTTGTCTAAAAATAAACACCAAGAATTTCATCCAGACACAGTCGACCTGTTGCTTGAAAGACCTCTTTTATCAGATGATTACGAAGAAAGTGAAGTTGTGTCATTACAAGGCGATGATAGCATTGGAAATTCACTATGTTTGTAAAGCGCGTTGGTTTAATTGATTATTATTTATTTATAAGTTTCATTTGAAATTGTTTGAGTTATTATTGTGTGTAACAATATTTATTTTATTATAATTACAAATAGTTTAGTCAGTAGTTAATTTTAGTTTAATTTTGTTTTTGCTATCCATGTTTGTAAGTACATTTAAGTATTGTTGCTTTTTAAGGACTCGTTTTATTTATTATATTATACCCATACAATTTTCGTAATTATTTTTTTTTTCGCCTTTAAACATCATTTTTGTACAAAACTTATTAAGGATTTATTGTTACTCTTTAAGCAATCTATCGAATAGTATTTTTTTCCACACCTAAAAAGTTAGTAAAGTTATTTCAAAATTTTGAACCCCTCTACTCCAAAAGGCTGCACGTAAATTTTCGTATTTTTTTTTCTAAACCTTATATACCACTAGAACTTTACTTGTTTCAAAAATGAACCAGAATGACATAGTAGTTTTTGCAAAAAATCTATTTATAGATTCTTTCCCATACAACATTTTCGTAATTTTTTTTTTCACCTTAAATATACATTTTTATAAAAAACTTAATAAGGATTTATTGTTACTCCTCTTAAAATCTATCGGATGGTATTTTTTTCCACACCAAAATCGAACTTTTTTGCGAATGTCCACTATTTAGCGATTTCGGACCACTGTGCGCCGCATCACGTTGCAAATTGCAATGTGAACTGATCCTTATGTTGACTGTTGACACAAAAAAGATAATTGTGTGATGAATACTAATTATCTGATCGTGATCATCATCATTAGTTACGGCAGTAAATGAGGGTTTTCATTTTATGATGAATAAACTTCAATTCAATTAATAGTTGAAATAATGGATGGGTATTATATCAAAATCTTCATTTAATACAGTTAAGTAATTTATTCGTCTCTGGGTGCAGCAGTTAGTCTATGATAGCCTATGTTAAAGTCGACTGTGCCTCAAGCATGGTTAACGCATTAATTGTTATCCATCGTTGCCCAATATGAAGAGGCCTTTAGAATACTCTATGCTTATGATTGATTTGATGATTCAGCCGCTGTTGCTGCAGAAATTAGTACATAAAACAAAATTATCTCTATGAACTTTTAATTATTACTGTATACATTATTGTCTTCAATTGTAGAGCACTGAGTTCAATCTGTATCATCTCATTATGATCGTAAAATATTTAACAAATTAATATGTCATTGTTTTTCTTAATTGAAAGATTAAAACGTGACAATTAAATTGGTATTAGACGTTCATTTGGCTTACATTTCGATCAAAATGAATTGGAGTTTTAACAAAAACTGTGTAGTTATATAAACTATGAAACGAATAAGATAAATATGTGAAAGTTTAATGTATACTATAGCAATTAACTGTTTTAAGTTATTTCTGATCTCATATTATTTATAGATGGCAATTTTAACGTCGAATTATGTAAGTAAAGTCAAAATCACGAAGTGTTACGTATACATAATATAATTTAATAAATACATTGCATAATCGATTTGAGCGCATAATCAATGTTAATAATTACATTAATGATATGTTGGTATGCATAAATGTTTTTATAATACCAAAAATGGCGGATCTCTCGTACCACCTGTTTATAATTTAACAACCTAAATTTGAATGATCGCAATTCAAAAACTTATTGGCATTATTTAAACTAATTAACATCATAATGCTATTAGCATCTGTCAAAGAGCATAGGTCCTGCACTACTAATTCTTGTCTGCCTTTCTTAACATGATGAAATGCTTTCCACATCCCTGGGGCTATGGGGGACTCCCCAGGCGCGGGGTCACCACAGTACCCACTAAAACCACATGGTGTTCCACCCCCCGCTTAAATCAAACTTGCAGAAACGATTAAACTCAAAAAAGAAACCACAAAAATCCCTAATTCTAGCTTTGGTAGGAGATATGTACTAGCATCCGGTAAAGGAAAACATCGTGAGGAAACCCGCACATGGTTGGTCCCAGACGTATTGACTAGTTCTTTCCTCTGGACTAGGCCGACTATGATGCGAGAATGCCGTATGCGCTTGGGCAACCATACGGACATTTAAAAAATCTTGTCCCAGGCACTACAGTATTTGAGGAGTGGTTACTTCGCTCTGAAAAATACTGTATAGATCATCCACAACGGATGTAAAGGCCTAGTTACTTAAATAAAACAGACTCTTTGAGAGTATTTCAAACAGACTTTAAGACTTTGAACTTGACAGGCAGGGGTTAGTAACCTTTATCCATAACATGTAGAGACGGCCTCAACAACTTTATTTAGAAAACAGTGGGTGTTTTGACTACAGCTTAAGAGCATATATGGTGAGACTTTGGACATAAATAGAAACCGGACGAAACTACATAAGCATTAAGTATATGATATAAATTACGTCAATTTACAGTAAAGTTAAAGAAAGAAGGTTAACATTAACGTACCAATTGGATATTTTAAAGAAACTTAATATTGGGTTAAGAAGCAAAATAAATTGATTCATTTATTATGCAAAGTATATTATCTCTATTTATGTACCTATAAGCTTTTATATTTAAACAATTAAGTAAGTAGATGATATGGACTGAGCAAGAGCCTAATCTACTTTTAATTGTATTTTCAACAAAAAAATTACTTCACATTCTATACAGAGTAGTTGTTTCTGATAAAGGCTATATATTTAATATAATATGTGTATAATTTAATTAATTAATACATCCAAGTACATGTTGTAACAACCACGCCATGTGAAGATAAACGGTTCTAAATGACATTCCTTTTCATTATACGCACATAATGAACCGTGAGAAATATCTAGCAAGGTTGGGGTGGAATTCATAGCTAGTGTATGAAATGCCAAGGGAATTATTTTTGCCATTGTTGTTCAGAAATTTTATTAGTTATAAATTATAAGTTATAACTTATACTAATTCTGAACACGTGTTAAAAATATGTGCTACACCGTACACGCTTACTCTTAGGTCTCTATTTCATGAAAAGCTTATTTACTGCTACGCGGATGATAGCAACAGTGAAGTTCCTGCCTTGCAAATCCTTTCTGCCAACCTCTTATGTGTATTATTTTCCAATTCATATTTCTAGTGAACCTATATTATCTAGGACTGTATTTCTTTCGTGAGTGTTCTTTATAATAATAAGACAACACTGAGAATAAAGTGTAAACCATTGCAAACTACAAACCTTAGCTGCATCAGATAATGGTGCAGTTAGAATTGATCAAATTAGTTGTTTATTTATAGTTGTAGGTGCATTTTGTTTTTTATATATTATTTCCAAAACTAACATTCTAAACTTGTCATGTGTCATATACTTACTATGTTAATTTTATTGTTCCAGATGGCGTAGGAAACCTGTCAGAGATATTTAGCTCAAATGCTATTAAACAGTCGAATGGACGGAGAGTCGATTACCAAAGGTGATCTGATCTCGACCATAAAGAAAATTAATGTAGACGCTAAAGAACATAACACTATCAAGGCTATATTAAAAAACTTTATACTGCCCGATTCCGAACAAATGGCTATAAAACAGAAGCACAGTTTAAGCGAAAAATGTATTTATACAGTCCCCTTTCAAGCGCCCATTTCACCACCGAAAGAAAGATTTTCATCCATTAATGAGGCTAGAAAAGCATTTCTTAATCCTGATGGCAATAAAAACATATCCACGCAGAATAAAACTGAACCAGTATTACATTATGCTCAGCTAGCTATTACGACTGAAAGCGACGAAAGAAGCACCGGTGGAGGAAAAAATGTAAGAGAAATAGTGAATCAACATAAAAATAGAATAATTCAAACGAGTAATATGGAAAACACAAAAAAGAAAATAATAGAGCAGCAACAAAGAAAAGTAAGTTTTAAAATTAAAAATGCCTCAAATTCGTATCGAAGACCACCTTTAGTAACTACAATGACAATTTCTAGTAGCAAGGTGTCGGAACTGACTAAAAAGTTTAATGATTTAGTAAGTAATGACTCAAATGTCAGTAAAAAGCAGTCAAAATTAGCCAAAAGTATAGATTTACAATCAGTATCCCGATGTGCGAGCAGTAGTTCAACTCCGTCTTCAACCTTAAGCTCAAGTCCTAATATTAAAATTGTTTTGCGACAAAAACGAGGCTCCCGTAGACGTAACAATAAGAAAAGATGTTTAAGCGTGGACTCAATTGACAACTTAGTATTATCTGAAAGTTCCAAAGGAAAGATACGCGTCATAAGGTCAAAATCAGATGGAACCAAAATTCCTAAATCTCCAAGAAGAATATCAAAAAGTAGAGATTCAAGTGGGCAACAAAGTGGATCTGATTCTATCGATGGAACTCCTACAAAACAAACAAAAACACTAACCACCAAGACTTCGGCTGTCAAAACCCTACCTGAAAATAGCTTAGTTACAGTTAATAATGTGAAAGATGTAATAAAAAAATTTGAGTCTGAAATCAAAGAGCAGTTGATTAGCTCTACACAGAAACCCACAACTCAAACGCCCAATAGAATTCCTGTAAAGGAAAAACCCAAGGTACCTGAAAAGAAATCGTCGCTTGTAGTTACAAAAAATATAGTACTTAAGGATGGTATCCCTAAAATTAAAACTATGAAACCAATATTTGAAGCTAAGATATCGCGCCAAGACCCAGTTAATGTTGTCAGTGATCCAGACATCAATAAAAGAAAAGAACCTTTATATGATAAGAAAAAGTTCAAAACAAACTATATCCATTCAGAGAAGCTACCGTTACATGTGGTTGAAATTATCCAGGAAGAAATGAATGAAAGTGTAACCTTATCAATTTCAACTGAAACTGAGGCTTTGACGCCAACAAGTAAAGAGAATATTGATCATGATACGTCTTGTGAAGATTTAAATACTCAAATAACTCCGAACGATTCATTTTTGTGGAGAAGAAAAAGTACTCAAATATATTCTGATAGTGAAAAGTCGACGTCTGAAAGCCCATACGGATTTGTTACTGTAACTATGAATGCGTCTTCTATTGTTTGCAACGATGAAAAACCTATTTACATGGAGGTTAATAAATCTCAAGAAATACCAATACAAGAATCTCAGAACACCGACGAAAATATTTCAAGCAATAATTCTGATTTTGAAACTAATTTAATAGAGGCATATAACAAAGATGTACTTGTTGGATTTACGTCTAAAATTAATACCAAAGAAGATCTCGAAGATGGATATGAGCTCTTAGAACCCCCTGGTCCAGAAAACTCAGTGACAATAATAAAAATTGAAAGACCACCAAAATTAAACTGCCCATTACCAGAAATTCCAAAGGAAACTTCTCCCCTAAAAGGCAACAAAAATAATGTTTATCAATGCCTGTTAGAAATGCGATCTCATCCTGAAGGAGATGAGAGCAGTCTCCACAATTACGAAGAATGTGGTCAGTTGGAGGAGAGAACTAGAGGAGACGGTGACAGTGATGACGGATACGAATATTGCAAGTCTCCAATTAAACCGTACTGCCATGCATCTGATTCCGGTATCAAAATTGCTGAGAATTACAATCCTTACGCCTGCGCAAATGGCAAACAAAACTATAAAATATCTAAGTCGGTAAGCGGAGCATCAACTGTGAGCTACGAAAAAATTGGCCAAGATAGGATTTATGAAAAAATACCACCAAGACCAGAGTCCAAAGATAATAGCCCAAGTAATAAGAGGCACTCGTACGTATCGTCAGATTACACAAGCTATAACGACGGAGAAAATATATACGATACAATTAAACACAATGATGGGACATTGTCGCACTGCTATGAGAGCATACCGAATAGCCCGAGTATGGCTAAATTGAGGAACAATGTCAAGAAACTTAATACGGCGCAAAAGAGGCTTTCGTTTGATAACGTATCAAACTTGAGCCAATCCACTCTTTCGAGCGAACAAAAAACAAACAGCTTGTACGGGCAGCGGTCTGTTATTAGTTATAATGGACAGGAGATTGCTTTTCAAGTTCCCAGCAGCGAGACGAGCGTTAGTGATCGGAGCGACAGGAGCGACGACTGGGTCGATGTTTCTGATGAGGAAAAGACTGAGGAGAAGAAAATTATCATGTGAGTTTTCAATTCTGTTTAGTTATTTTACTTCTTTACAGAAGGCACATAAAATAGTCATAAGTATAGGAATTTCAAGCAAAAATAATACAATTGATGCAAATTCGTTGCAACGCGCAAAATATACAGGTGTCTTTTAGCCATCTTTTACTATGTAAAAATTACAAATTCTACGTTTTAACCCAGTTTTCATGTGGTTTTGGCCTAAATGAAGACACAGCTACAAAAAATTTATTATTTGGTCTATAATATTATATTCCAACAGTAGCGATGCTAGCCATACAATGTTATCTCATGACCTAAAAATTAACCCTATCTGTAACTGGAATTCAAGAGCTTTGCAAACGTTGTTATCATAGGATATTGTATCTAAAAATAACCTAACCTAAAACATCCAGGACTTGTTTATTTGTTGCACTTTTCTCACCACTTTATCTACCGGTGGAAGGGATGATTGTAGAATCTGCGTTCAGAAAACACTTATTACGAAATTCATACTGAGTAAAATATTTGACTTTGACTTTAACTTTTATGATAATTGCAGAGTTCGCGAGAGAAGTAGAGGACGACGGAGCCCAGTCAGTTGGTCGCAGAAAGTGAGACACCAGTGGCAAAACTCACCCAGTCGCAGCGCTGATAAAGGTCAGTAAATAATAATTCATAGAAACGATATTTTTTTTACACGGCAAATGTTTCCCGCATTCCCGGATTGGGGACATCGGACGTGGTATCTGGGACTCACCAAGCGTGATTTTTTCCAATTAAACCTCGTGGTGCTCCATAGCTTGCGGAAAAGTAGCGGGAACGATAAAATCTACCGCAACTTCATAGAAAGAACCTAATTATAAATTTTGAAGGCCAAAATGAATTTAAACCAAAGTGAGCAAGGCTTTTAAAACCTACGTTACAGCGCCATCTAGCGCGCACTCTAAGAACTTCGTGGTACTAGTCATTACAGACAATACAAGCATTACCGTTACTGTTAACAAATAGATGTCGTAACTGATTTCGATATACAGTATAATAACTGCGTTTACAGAAGTTACGACTTAACCACAATTTATGATTTAAAGAGTATATATAAATAGTTGAAATTCGTTTAATTAATACATAACGCAATTATTTGCAATAAGCTAATTATACAAAATTGTCAAATATTGCTATGAGTAACAAGCCTCTGAGCGGTAATAAACCAATTGTAACAGAAACCATAGACAAAGTAAAATATTTCTGGTCTCTGCAGAAACTAAACTTTACTGAATTATCAATTAAATTTTAAAGAGCGTAATGTCTGCGCGTGCGCATACATGTGGGCGGCTCATTAGATTGTTGCCGGATTCCAGACGCCGACGCGGACTAATGTAGACCACCCAGATTAGCGACTTGGTGACAGAACAAGAGAAAGGGAATAGATACACAATAGATAAGGTTCTAGACACCTCTTGTGACAATAGCTTGTAACTTTCGCTAGTCACTTGTTAATAGAATCACCATGATCGCGCTATTTATTGATTTTAAACTTGGATAATGATTTTTGGCAAATTGTCATTGCTTTTTTTCTCTTTCAATTCCCATGTGTTATAACTTATAAGTTTAAATTGTCTGTTTGTCTGTGTGTGTTCGTGTGTCTGTTCGTGGCATCATAGCCTCCAAACGGGTGGTCCGATTTTGATCTATATTTTTTATTCGAGAATAATCGAGTACTATTCTAAGCTATACCTAGTTCATCATCATCAGCTTGCTCAGTGCTGGAAATATTGAGGTTTACCTGTTTCATAAAACGCTGTGAGCAACTTACAGACGTTTGATCGTTTCAATATTTCTATTACATTCTGATTCCTGACTTTTTAGAATCTAGTTTTTAGTATTTAGTTTAGTTTTGTTTTTTATTTTATTTTATTTCTTTCAACATTATAGATGAGTTTATTAAATGGCATGCCAGGCGTAAGGCTAAGACCTTCTTAATGTTAATTTTTTGTTATTCAAATTATTATGACAACAATTGTTTTTTTTTTGTCTGACCTCGTCATCCACCACGTCTAATGTATGGGACAAACCTTTGTCTTTGATTCAAATCAAATTCTCACGTAACAACTCCATAACGGGCCACCTTGACCGTATAATCCACGGGTCAAAATTTAACTTGACCCCTAGTAGATGGTATGTCTGTAACTTTTCGTTCGTCGTGCGTTGCCAAGACAGGTCCAAGTAAGTTGGTCTCCGCAAGCAATGATGTATGTAATTTGACTTGCATCGTCATTGCTCAAGCGTACTCACTGAAATGCGACTTTTGTTAGCCAATATGATTATACTAATCGCGTATTTTAACTAATTACTTTACAACATACCATTTACTAACTTGCTTTTGTTTGACGTTTAGCTTGCCTAAATGTATTAATTTTTTACTCTGTATTTTATTGTTCATGTATTTAATTTAATTTTATTATGGAATTCTTCTTTCATTTTCCGTTACTTTGGTGATGATTTCTTTAATAATATTATGTTTAAACTTTTTAATCGGGACTTAACGAGACTTATTTAAGTAGTAATGCTACTACGAGTACATACTTTTTCTCGACGTTTCGGCCGTGTTGCAACGGCCGTGGTCACGAGGGGACTGCAGGAGCGCGACGTCTTCGTTTGCACCGGGCGGTCGGTTCTACGACTACCCTCTTTGTGTTCCAATACACTGAAAGTCAGTAGGTTCACTGCGACACACAACACTAACTGTATCCGGGTTTACACTTATAGACACAGGTGACACACGCGGTTTGCACTTATTGATCACTGGATTCCAGGAGGGCGGCAATTTAAATCCGTCCTCACGATTGAAATTTTTGTACTTTTTAATTTCAATGGCTTCACGTATTACTCTCGTGTGGTAATTACGATCCGTAGAGAGATTTTAGGGTTTTTTTAGCATTACTACTTAAATAAGTCGCGTTAAGTCCCGATTAAAAAGTTTAATTATAATGCAACGCGAAAGTTTAAAATGTTATCTTAATATTATGTTTCTGGGCAAATAAATAGTTCTGTACTAAAGTAGCCTTGGTAAGTAGCTAAGATGCTTATCTGCGCTACAAACCAAAAATAACGCTAATAAGATAAAAATCAGATGTGCTATAAAACAGATACGCTTCATACATGAGATGTTAAAAATGTAATCTTTTAGTTCTCATCGTGAGAGAAACCCTGAAATTGGAGGCAGTGAAGAAAGAAGTTATGAGTTGTTCGTTATTGAAATTCATAACATCTATATATTAATACGTGAGCCAAAAACTTTGTATCCCTTTTGACGAAAAATGGGGAAACGTAGGTGAATGAAATTTTGCACAATTATAGTTTATATGGTGAAGAAGTGCATCGAGCTAATATTATTTTGAAATTATGCTTTTATCATACATATTTTTAACAAACAAAACATTACACACACTACAGCACACACACTAGAAACGATGACAGATTTTTGATTGACAAGCCTATACATACGAATTATACTCTTTTATTTATGGTTGAAGTCTGTTGACAACAAGTTGACAAATTGAAATTGGATTATATATTTTTTATTGAATCTTAGATACTATTAGACAATGCTTACACAGCCAGTCTGAGATTAGCTGAGTCCCTGAGACAAGAGTTGAAAAAAATACGATAAAGTCAATATTTTTTTACAAAATATAGGTAGTACCACAGAATAGATAATAGTACAAGTAGTAGTACTTAGTCCTAATGTCGTTGAAACTAAGGTCGAATTTCGACCATTGGGCGATCTCTAGTTAATATTAATGTGGATTAACTAAAAACTAGCGTTTGTTGTTTTACATTCCTTCATGTTGAGATATATTGAAAATGCTTTTCTAACATTATACCATCACTATTGTTGCTGCAAGACAACCCATAAAAGTTGTTTTCTTATTTGAATACTAGATGACGCCCGCAACGGCGTCCAGGAACCGTACATTTTTCAGGGATAAAAAGACGTATCCTATGTCTTTTCCCGGAACTCTAAGTATCTAGGTTTGGGCGTGAAGAGGACAGACAGACAGACAGACAAATTTTGGAATTTATAATATTAGTAATAGTATCGGCGCCGACTAGGTAAATAGCATGTTCCATTTTCATTCCACATCCTCACCGCAAACCCGCAAAGCCTGTTCATGCGATAGCATCATGGTGCTTCTAAAATTGAAAGTAAATTATTCGTGAGTCATCTTTGTTTTGTTCATTGGACTTTCTTTTGATTAAATCATGCATTCATAATTACCGATGTTATGTGATGTAATACAATCTACTGATATTAAATACTGTATCAGTTTATTGATGTTATAAAACTCAGAGCTATTTATAGAATTACTATTTCAGAAGTAAAATTTAAATCGCGGACAAAAGAATTTTAACTAATTGTATGATTCCTTTTTATTCCAGTTGAAGACTATAGACATTGGGAATAGACCCTAATTGTAATTATATATTATGTCAAAGAAAATATAATATAATACCTATTGGTAATTGGTATATAATATATTAGGGAAAATAATACTAATTTTTATTAAAATTAATTAGTGCCTCAATCCTTAAAATATCAAGTTACGTATTTTTGACGAACGATTGAATAATTCCGAAATTTTGTTGTTTTCCTCGTGGAGACCTATAAAACCAAAATGATATTGAAATTTGGTTAATTTGTATTCATTATTAGACCCGTATCAGTATTGTTACTTGTTTTATTAAAATTGCAGAGTAAATACAAATATTTTTAGAATAGTGTGTATCGAAAGGCTGTTATTAATAATCCGGAAAAGCAAGAGAGTGATAAAAGAAAAATCCGCAAATTAAACTAGTTAAAAGTCATATTATCATAAAAACAAAATCAATGACAAGTCTACAAATGTTTGTGTAAAATCACCTGCCCTAGTAGACAAGTGGCAAGCGATTATCGTAAACGCTAACAAAATGTATGCGATTTGACATAAATCATCGCTTCGCTAGCGAATACTAATGTCAAATCCCATACATTTTGTGGCGATGGCGTTAGCCTTTACGATAATCGCTTGCCGCTTGTCTAGGCCCTCAGATATTATTAGGTTGCTCTAAATTCTGAAGATTTTTGTATACTGCTTTATTGACCACACACAATATGTCAAGTAGAGCAGTAAAAACTTGCCCAAACGAAGTTTAATCAAAAACAAATAAGTAATACTTGCCTAAACTAACTTTAAACGAACTTTAATCCATTATATTATTATTCTTCAGATTCCGTAGAAAGTAGAGTCGAAGAAAAACTCTAATGAAAGTTTTCCTATACTGTATGCATTGTGGTGTTTTTATACGTTTGCACAACGTTAAATGCGAAAACGATACGTGGGATCGATAGCTGAGAGGCGTTTGTAACCGTTATGTCATACGAACATTCTTGATCCAAATTGCCTTTTGTAACGCCTGTAATTTCGCTCTTTTGTAGGATATCCCAATACTCGTTTAATTTTGATTCATTTTGATTTTTTTCGGTTGGCCAACTATTCTTTCTTTTGCCAACCTTTGTTTCACATGGTGAGATGCTTTACGCACCCCTGGCAGATTGGGGATATCGGCTGAGGTGGGACGGACTCCCCGCGTAGGGTCTTCCCTCTAAAACCCCATGGTGCTCCACTCCCACTTTGCTTAAAGCAAAGTTGAGTATACAATAGAACCTAACGCAACTGGCACATTCCCAACCTAAACTTAAGGTTAATAATATCCCAAACAAAAAAAATATATAAAAACTCTCATAATTGGTTATACCTGTCCTATACCTGCTTTGACATCAATGCCTAAATCTATATTGAGTTTCACAATTTCATCCTATTTGATCTATGCGTCACCTGAGTTTTCCCCTATTTCACACATAGAGTTTTGTAATCACTTAGCATGCCATCTTTTGAGTTAACTTCTGACCTTTTCGTCTAACTTTATCCGTTTAAGTTCTAGGTATTGCTAACCTTTACTTCATCTATGACCTTTGCACCTCTCTATGTTGCACAGAACTCATGCTGGGCACCTGATAGAACTGAAGACTACACGTCGAATTCTATTTAAATAGAAAGTAGTTTTAATTTTACACGAACCTAACTAAACGTGTTTTAAAATGGAGGTCGAGTTTGGGTAAATAAAGCCTACGGTAGAAAGCATTTAGACGTTTTCTCATTTGTGAGATAGTAGAGATGAAATCTTAGAAATAGCCGTCTTTTATTCTGCTAAAGAAACTGCTTAAGCGATCTTTGAATTATATACATTAAGTAGACAGAAGTAAAGGGAAATCGGACATATAGAAGTCTCAGAACTCAGAAGTCTTGCTAATTACAGCCGTGGTTCTTTAGATACAGCCTGGAGATAGACGATAGACGGACAGCGAAGTCTTAGTAATTCCGTACCGTTTTTATTACCTTTTGGATAGGGAACCTTAAAAAAACATCGATAAATTCTTTGTTTTATAGGCTCCATTTCTAGTTGTAAACTTGAAATTGCTAATTGGATCCCCACTTAATCGTTATGTAAGACTAGTCTCTACATTTTACAGTAATGACTGTGCTGTAAATATGTTGCGGTGAGATCAAAGCTGACGCAGAACAGACACAATGTTAGTATGAAAGTTATTTATATTGATCTTTGTGTCGTTGGGATAAGGTTCTGCCAGGGGTAAAATAATGCAATTTATACCAATGTAGACGACCTAGATTGCACAAAGAACCAGTTTAGTAAAATAAGCCCTGTTGTATTGAATCAAACGGGGCTTGAATATTTGATATTAATACCGACAATCAATTGTTTTGAACACAGAAAAAGTTATTTTTAAAAGTAATTAATAAAAACTGATTATATTCATACTAGAATATTATAAATACTAAAGTGTAGAGTCTGTCTGTCTGAAACGCCAAAACCGCTAAACTGATTTTGTTGAAATTTGATATTATGAGGATACTTTGAGTCCCAGAATACTTTTGATCCCGAAAAAATGTACAATTCCCGCGGTAAACTAATTTTGGAGCAACGGAGTTGCTGACTTCATCTAGTTCAAAGCTAATTGAAAAAAATCAAAAATAAAAGTTAAATAAAATATCCACAGCTGAACATATTATAACCTCCTCCTTTTTTGGAAGCCGGTTAATAAAGGTTATGTACAATTATGTTTCTCGAAAGTTGCTAACAATAAAGAAACTCTTAAATCATGCTTCCTTATCTCTACAAATATAGAGTGTGACATAAAAAAATTAAAAGCCGTATCATTTGACATTCTCATTCAAATATGAAACAAGTTGAAGGGGTACGTAAATGGCGATTCAGGTGCGCCTACGCACATGAGTTATGGCTGACCGAGGGGTGGAAGAGAGGGAGAGAGGTATACGTGAGTTAGCCCTACGCCTGCGCGTGCGACGGACGTATGCGCTCTCCGCGACCGAAAACCACCTCTAGTGCTCTTACAAAACAGGTCGTTTTCGATTGAAATCGTCAGTGTTGTGTATATTCGGTGTTCGAAAGTGGAAAATGTTAGTTTTGGTAGAAGCTGTAGAAGTATTTTTCTCGACATGCATCGTTTCTCCTAATTTATGTGTGTTGTTGACCCCATGATTTTGTGTTGCGGTTTTCATTGTTGCATAAAGAGTCTTCTTAGGGTTTCGGTTTCCCCTGCATAACCTTTTGGTTATTTCACTATATCATACCCTAAAATGTGATTTTGTTTGTCATTTTGTATGTTTTAATACGTGTGACTCTACAATTTACATCCTTCAACTCAAAATGAAATAACATTTTATATCATAGCGGTAAAACTAGTTTTACATGTATTAAAACAGATTGTGTAACGATTTCGGAATTTTTAATTGCTTTGTATTTCCTTTTCGGTAAATGGGATTGCATCAATTACAAAGATCTCTTGAAAGTTGGTCAGGCCTTAAAACTATCGAATATCGACTGACCATTAATAGCAGCTAATTGTTATAACTTATCATCCATCAGTAAGTAGCTTCTGGTAAAGTTAAAAAAGATAAGGGAACCTTAAAAGATTTTAAAGTACAGTTTCCTAACACTGAAACTCCTTTGTAGCCAGGGTTTATTTCATAGCTCACATCACATGCCGCTATCATTTTTGCCCATTAGATACCCCATAGAAAGCTCCGTAAATGGAATTACACTAATCTAAGATTAAAGACCATCCAGAGCTCTTTTGGGAATAATAGACAGGGCATACCCCTGTAAGTAGAAGGATCTTTACATATAAAGATCCTTCTACTTACAAAAAAAAACCTTGGTGGTCCCCATAATACTACATACTAAAGATCTGGCATATGAAATTAAATACACCAGTGCAAGACTATATTAAATATCGCATTATGTATACCAGTAACCGGTTTCAGCCCACTGACCATTCGCTAGCCGGAACAGGAATGTAACAATACTCCACTGGTATTCGTAGATGAATTCGTAATGCAATTATTACCAGCTGTATATACAAATTAGAAGGTATTAAAAACTAATGATTCAATTTGAATGATTTTAAATCCTATACCTAATTGATAGATTTAAACTAAATAATAACTATTGGGTAACGAAATAGCTAGTAGTTAGCTTGTAGCTTTGTCAAACAAATTATAATAGGTATATGGATTATCAAATTAATATATTGCTCCATGGAGTGCTCCTTTTTCTTTTTACTTGGTCCTCAAAATGTAATCTTGACTTTTAAAAACCTCTTCATGTCTATGGCTGATTCTATAACATGTCTGAATATTACAAAATGCAATATCCAAGCATCTAATGTAGGTGCAATAATTGCAATTTCCTTGCACGTGGCATCCTTTGATGTTAATCTCTTTAAAAATATAGACCGTATATCTTATCTTTAATTAACTTCATTATATCGAGCTTTATGTTCTGCATTATTGATGAATTTTAAGTACTATGGTATACATTATATTATAAATGTATTACTTGTTAATATAAATTTAGGATCTAGATGCGGTAAATACAAGTTTTTCGCAAATATGCAAATTTTAATTACTTATACTATATTCTCTGCCTTTTCTGATTTTTATGTAGATTCTAAGTAAGAGTTCTAGTTCTAGAATTCACTTACCAATTAAAGGCTTTTGGTAGTTGCAAGTTATTTGCACCCTTTGTTAAAATGTTAAACGTCTTAGCACCTGTTACTATTTGCCATCTGTTGTATTCGCCATTTTTTTTAATGTCGTTTTCGTCATGTTTTCTAAAATATTATAAATATGTGCAAAGCTCATAAATATTCGAGGATCTGAATTGTCTATTAACTTTCCTTCCCTAATGTTGTTTACTGTTTAACCCAAATTTATTAATTTATTTTATTATAGTCATATCCTCGTTTTATCCTCTTAAGTTATATTATATAATATTCTAGTCAATAAGTAGAATTTTACACACACATTATTATTTTAATATTATTTTTTAATGAAGAACAGTTATAATTTTTCATATCTCCATCACTTCTATGTACCTTTAACATATTATATATTCACACCGCATAATATGTTGTTATATAATTATTTGCAAACATCAAATTGGTATGCAACATAGTAATAATTGTGTGCTGAACAGATTGTTATGTTGCAATTCGAAATGCTCTGATTGCGGATCGTTCCTATTGTGTTGGTAAACAACCATTAAATTGAGTGCGTGATGTTTTATCAGCAACATAATGCTTCGTTTCCTATCAGCGACTTAGCATAGTAATTTTGTATCCCTATGAAACATCACACCTCATCGTTGTATTGTTTAAAAAAAAAAAACATAATTTTGATCCAATTTATATCGAAGATGAAAAAACTACATAAAACTTCAATATAATACAACAAACCTTAACGGGCAGATACAAGGTCAAAACAATTCTATAGGTAAATGACGTAAACGTAACATAAACGTTAAACGCAACGCAATAACCCAACCACAACAAAAAAATTAGGAGCATGTGAAACATTCAACGTCCGCTGACAACAATAGCTTACGAATTCCAACCAATCCGATATCAAACAAAGGCAAATGTCAACAATTCGAAGCAGAAACGACGGTCGAGAAAAATCAAGTGTAAAGCGGTTGACCCTGAAGGCGGTATATCTTATCCAGTAGTCGGCAAACCGGCGCGCGGCTCGCAACACTGATGATTTCATTACTATAGTGCAAGTGTTATAAATAGTGATGTGAAAAAATGGTGAAAAATGGTATCGGAGAGGCCGCCAGTGAATGGCGGAATCGGTCCGCCGCGGCCTCGGACTATGCGCAGGAGTTGCGGCGATCAAGGTGCTATGGCTTGTTGATTCGGACCTCTGGGTCTGATTACACCTATCCGAGTAGATTGGCGAGCCAGTGGCTTCGGCCGAGCACGTCCATAATAAACATTCGGATTGCCCGGCGGAGTGACTCGCCACTACTCGATAGGTGTAATCGAGCTATCAGTGACTCAGACGTTGCCCAATCGACCTGTTTTCTCTTTGCAATGTTCTGTTGTGACTACCAAGTTCAGAATCTCAGTCTCAAATGCCATTGACACATAGGGATATCCCCTAATTATACTTGTTGATAGGCTTGTTGCAATTAAACTCTACATTATTATGTCATTATATATTAAAAGTAATTCTACATATTATTTTGAAGTTCATTAATATTGAATAATCTCTATACGTGCGTTGATGTCTTTTTAACGTAGAGTTTATTTCACATACAGATACTTGGAGATAGTTAATCAAATCGCAATATTCCACTCAATTATATCAATCATTGCATCGTACAGATAAATATGGCGATTTAAGTTATGTAATAGAAACAGAAATATTTAATTTAACAGCAATATGATATTCCACAAAATCTTCAACTTTGCATCGTTCGCATAGAATAGATATGGTTACTGGAAGTAATAATTTGGCAGTGAACAATGTGTAACAAAACTAAGTGATAAAATTTAGGTTGTGTACATACACAATATACAATGGATACATATCCATTATATAGAATCCACTGTGAAAGTAGCAGCATTAAAAGGGCATTGTGATTTGTATGGGCAAGAGGCGTCATGAATTTTTCCATACAAAAGTTTAAAAAACGTTACCCGTTCAGCGCTGCACTTTCACAGCGAACTCTATACAGGGGATCCATACACACCGTATTATCACTTAGTTTATGTTACACCCTGTATAGTATCACTTATTACCACAGCCTGTATATCGTAGGATAATCGACAACTGTCTACATTATATAGTTAGAGATAGTTAATTAAATTGCAATTTTTGTACCAATTGCATCGTTGAGGCCCAATCAACCAATAGCACCTTGACCGTGTTTTAGTATCGGTAACATCGCCGTCGAAAGTGTACATCGAGACGAGTGCGAAATCGCCGCACTACAGCACCAACGATGTGGCAAGCGTGTACCAGAATTTAGACAACGTGAAATACATTGATGTGCCCGAGTGTACGTGGTGGCTGAGCGCGCGGACGGTGTTGTGCAAGGGGGAAGTCGAGACGCAGGATCTGGTGGCGTATATTGGTATGTTTGAGTGAATATTGTTATATAGTATCCATGGGAGAGCGATGCTTCGGCACGAATGGGCCGGCTCGACCGGAGAAATACCACGGGCTCACAGAAAATAATATACCACAATTTATTTTATTTTATGAGGCTTAGTATTCGTGATTTGAGATGTGAATCTGAAAGTAGATTGGCTTCATCCATTTAATTTTACAAACGAACCTCCTTGCCTTTTTCAACGAACTACGAACTTATCAATAAACGATTTTCGCAAAGAGATTTTCAAAAGGACAATTTTGTGTTAGAGTCTTCTATTAAACGATTCAGTGCGGATGACACGGGAGCCGTGTCATACGCGTTTTTAACGTGTGGCGTATGACACGGGAGCCGTATCATTTGAAAAACGATTGTATCTCCATCAAATTACACTTTAGAAGGTTCTACTCTGAACAAAATCATCTTAATTTTCCACGTAGAACAAGCCTATAGGCATCGCCTCTGAATATTCTGTGAATTGAAAAAAAGTAGTTCAAAAAGGTGCGCCGCATTGAATCGGTTAAGAGGATACACCAGGGGCGAGAGAAATTGAAAATAGGTATTTGAAAATGTATTGCTGTCTCACCAATCTCAAGTCTCCCACCGCAGAGCGCGATAAAGACAACACGACAAAAGTTCTAATAAAAGAACAGAAAATCTTCGATTCGTTGTCCGCTGATTCCTTCTCCAAAACTTAACCGATTTAAGTACTGTTTTCATTAAGAATTAAAGCAAGGCTTGAGCTGTGTTCCTATGTTTTATTTTTTTTTGTATATTTTAGCCAGTTTTGTTTTCTGGGTGTTTGAACACAGAGGAAAATCTGGCCATTTTTTTGGGTTTTTGGACGTCCTTATCTTTTTTATTAATAAAATTATGAAAAAAAAGAAAACATAGGGACATGCTAATAGTGGCCATAGATATTCAGGAAAAAAATCATAACTCTACCGGCATTATCCAGGGAGGAAACAGGGGAGAGCGTTTGTATGGAAAAACGGCGGTGTGGAATCCTCTTAATCTACTACCTTCTAGGTACTCTACCAAATATAAAGGTTTTAAATATACTTTGAAATTGTTCACTTGTCTATTCAATTGTATGCCTATTACTGTAATTCAAATACATATTATCTAAAGCTTTATGACTTGGCAACAATTTGGTGTGTTTACTTTGTTTTGTAGCTGAATAATAGGCATGATGACTATTTTTTTTTTCTTATTGGTAATTGAAAGATCCTTAAAAATAGAAACATCGCTGAAAGAATTACTCTGATAGCTTAAAAATTCACCAAGATATGACAATTCAAACATCTCATAAAATAGACCGGCCCGAAACGCTCCATACAAAGTACTACGAAAGACTGACGTCGCACTTTCGTAGTTTGTACGCATCGGGAGAGAACTTTGTTTGATAGGTATATTAAATATTGCGTTTATGAAAGTGGTTTCTTAACAAAAGTAGCTTTTAATTGCATAAGTTATCGAATGATATACAAATATTAAGAAATTAATCAAAAAAAAATTCGACTTGATTATCCAACTTTGAAGGCGCATAACAAAAAAAATACAAATGCTATCGAACTGAAATTTTGGGAGCACTTATTTTTTACCGTGATTTCTTTATTTTATTAACACAACCTTGTCATCATCCGTATTGTAGTTTTATCCTAAACCTAATATTATAAAAAATTGAAGCGTTTGTTTGTTTAAACGAGTTAATCTTACGAACTACTGGACCGATTTTTATGTAATTTGGCACAAAATATAAAAATGAGTAGGCCATAAATATGAGTAGGCTATGGCCAAAAATGGCTACTTTTTTGCATGAAAATGTAAGTAATGGAACCGTACAGAACGTCCTCAGTAATGTATAAACTTCGCTGTAAATACACTAACCAAGATTTCTTACAACTCGCATTATCTCTTCTCTCTATATCTTAATCTCATTGTATATCGACAAGTGTCTCTGATCTCACAACAATCTATTGGAGCTAAAACAATGTTGACTGGGAGAAAGTAAATGCCATCTTCGCGTGTAAGAAAAATTTTTGTTGTTTTTTAGTCTGCCATTTGTTATTGTGTTGTTGATAAATTATTATTAATTATTACTAGCGACAGTAGTACAGAGTTACAATTTAATAAATAATAATACTGTATATTATACAATATTATAAAGCATGTTGTATTTATTACTGTACATGTGTTGTATAATTTTTAATAACATTTTCTGTGGCTTATGCATATTTTGTTCATTTATTTTATAATTTCTTACATAACAGAAAATAAATATGGTTGAAGGTGAAAATAACATTGAAGTATGCAAAGGAACACTATAATAATTGTATATTAATATTTAACCTCCTCTACAATAATCATGCAAATTAAACATATTAATATTATAAAAAGTTGTTAAAATTTAACGAAGAGGTAATTTTTGCTGATGAGAATTTACAAGGAATTTGTCTGTTGTATTCTTTTCATGTAAGTTGTATCTTATGAAGGTTTTTCATTAGCTAACAAGTCATTTTGACTTTTGACTTACTGTAAATTACCAGCAACAGCGTATATGACGGCAATATACTTATATAAATATTTTTTTCGTCATCAAGCTTAGATATAGTATGCAGTGTAGAGTCAATGACCCAATCAAAATTGAAATTATTATAAATCGCGTCTAATTTAACTTGTATTCAGTTCATAGTGTGGGCAGAAAGGTGGATTATGTAATTATTGCGTCTAGACTCTAGACTAAGGCCCTAGAGACTAGATTTTATGACATAAACGTATCATATTATACTGCCTTGAAACTAAATATCTTCTTACGTTACGAAGGTAGAAACATCATAGGAAGTACTTGATGTAGATGGTAGGTAACTTTACATGAATTCATTTCGTCAAAATATTTACTTTAAAGACCGAATAATTCCATGTTTTTATTATTGCGTGGTTATTACTGACATTTAGATTTGTAGCGAATATTAGCCACCCACGTTGGGCTTTCTTTACTTAATTTACGGTTGATAGAGTTCTATTAAACAAGTTTTTATAAACTCAATGAAAAGTAAAATCTTTAAATTTTAAAGAACTCCGAACACAGTTATTTACACTTTAAACCTTTACAAAATACTTAACCAAATAAATATTCTTGTGTAATGGTCGGGGTTTTTATAAACCGCACTGCAATGCGGTGACATCACATGACTGTATTCCATATTGCTGGAGGTAACGTAGGTACCATTACGTGATTATGTTATGACAAACCAAATGGTTACAGAAATGTATACGGTAGGTTTTAAAATATCTAAAACTAGCTGTTGCCCGCGACTTCGTCCGCGTGGACTTAAGTTTATAGTTGTTCCCATACATCGATTAAGTCGTTTACGCGCAAATCAGAAAAGTATATAATTGTGTGGGAACCGCACATTTTTCCGGGACAAAATCATTCCTTGTCCCAGATTCAAATTAGTATCTCCAATCTCCATGCCAAATAGTTAAGGCGAGAATTATAAAAGTTTATTGTGCGGGAACCGTATATTTTCCGGGATAAAAAGTATCCCTTGTCCTTTCCCCAGACTGAAAGTATTGCCATACTAAATTTCATCAAAATAGATTGAATAGTTAAGGCGATAATCATAAAAGTTTATTGTGCGGGAACCGTACATTTTCCGGGGCAAAATTAGTATTCCTTGTCCGTTCCCGAGACTCAAAGTATCTCCATACCAAATTCCATCAAAATAGATTGAATAGTTTACGCGCAAATCATAAAAGTATATTGTACAGTAACCGTACATTTTCCGGGATAAAATGTATCCTATGTTCTTTTTCGGGACTCAAAGTATCTTTATACCAAATTTCAGGAAAATGGGTCCAACCGTTTACGCGTGATGTCGTGACCACGCGAAAAATAACGTTTCGCGCAGCTTCGCCCTCGTAATTTAGATATTTCACAGAAAATTAGTCCACAAAAAATAGCCTATGATCCTTCACGTGGTCTACTTCTTATCTGTGCCAAATAACAGAAAAATTGATCCAGTAGTTCGTGAGATAAGCCCTTTCAAATAATTTCCCCCGTTTTTTTATACATTTTCTCTATTTCTTCGTTCCTATTAGTCTTAGCGCGATAAAATATAGCCTTTAGCCTTTCTCGATAAATGGGCTATCTAAAACTAAAAGAATTTTTCAAATCAGACCAGTAGTTCCTGAGATTAGCGCGTTCAAATAAGCCCTTTCACATAATTTCCCCCATTTTTTCCACATTTTCCTCTATTTCTTCGCTCCCATTAGTCTTAGCGTGATAAAATATAGCCTACAGCCTTTTTCGATAAATGGGCTATCTAACACTGAAAGAATTTTTCAAATCGGACCAGTAGTTCCTGAGTTTAGTGCGTTCAAATAAGCCATTTCAAATAATTTCTCCCGTTTTTTCCACACTTTCCTCTATTTCTTCGTTACTATTAGTCTTAGCGCGATAAAATATAGCCTATAGCCTTCCTCAATAAATAGGCTATCTAACACTGAAAGAATTTTCCAAATCGGACCAGTAGTTCCTGAGATTAGCGCGTTCAAACAAACAAACAAACAAACTCTTCCCAATTATAATATTATAATATTAGTATAGATATGCAAAATTCCTGCCTGGGCCTGTAGACAAGTGGCAAAGCGCTAACGCTAACGCTAACGCTAGCGCTACAAAATGTATGCGATTTGACATAAGTCATCGCTTCGCTAGCGAATACTAATGTCAAATCCATACATTTTGTAGCGCTAGCGTTAGCGTTTTGCCACTTGTCTACGGGGGCAGTCTGTCTTATTACGCCGAGAATGTACTGAAAATGATTTATTTCTAAATCCGTTAAAAGTAAACACTTTTAGAACGCCTAGACGAAGCCTACCACCGGTTCGGGAACTAACCCGGCGAGAAGAACCGGCGTAAGAATATCGCACGGGGCCACCTTTTACTGGGAAGTACTGGAAAGGACATAGGATTGTTTCTATTGCAGCAAAAATGAAGATTTTTGTATGGAGCCTGGCCGACCTACTGTCCGCTAAATGTGTTTTTTCGCGTTCACGAATATTTGTTTCATAAAGAAAAAATAATCTTGGACAAAACCGCGTAAGGTGTCAGTTGTCACATTTCGAAGATTTAGGCTGCCAAAGTTGCAATATCTTAAATTGGTAAAACTTTGCCAGCCCATATCTTCGAAATTTGACACTTTACGTGATTTTGTCTAAGATTATTTTTTGTTTGAATTGATGTTAGCTATCCATTTTTGAAAAAAATATTCGTGAACGCGAAAAAACACATTTAGTGGACAGTAGGTCGGCCAAAATCTTCATACCCCTTTCCTGATAGCTCGTGATAAACGTATTTTACGAGACCGAATTTGTTAGGCAAGGTGCTATATGAATATACTAATTATAACAAATATAGGATATTGTTTAACAATAATTAAGGATTATTATTCTTAATTAGTAATTTAATTACATAATTTCATTAAAAAGTGTTAATTGACTCCCTCCTTTAATGGACACGGTTTCTCCAATAAATGTATTATTATTGTAGAAATTCGATAATGTTTGATACATTGAAGACATTGGCTTCGGGAATATACTTTTTCATTCATCATCTGGTTCTTTATCTCTATTTAATAAAAAATAGAGATTAAAAAAAAACAAATTTATTGATAGTTTAAGAACCCGCTTATTTTCCTTCATCTATATTGTCGACTTTTTAATATCTAAATGCTTTAAAGTTTTACTTAGTTAAAGGCTAAAGCAATTTAATTATGAGCTCCATTTGAAAGCATTTCGTAGAAAACCATCTTTTTATCAGTTATTTAATAGTTATCACGTTCCTCTGATTGAAATGGAAATCTGCTTTGTATTGTGGGAGCCATATTGTATTGCGTCAGATAACTTTCGCCCGTTAAACATCTAGGTCTTGCACATAAATCTATATTTTTAGATTGTCTGCGACTAATGAATGCGCCAGAGAACCAGTGGCTGCCTTTGACTGTAACTGAAAATAATAATAATCATTGTGTTCTACGGTTTATTGTTATTCGTAGCTTGTATTATTTTCGACCGATTTGAAAGTTAAACGATCCTTCCATCTTTGATGCTGGTGGATCATATGGACCAAGAATTCCGAAAGTGGGGCTTATGTAATAAGTTTTAGGGTGTCATTTTTGTCCATGCTTTCATACATATCACCAACAAAACAAAAGTGCCTTTTGGTACTTGTACTATTATCTATTCTGTACTTTTGGTTTTGGTTGCTGATAGAATCCCTTGGGATAAACAAATACCCCTAGGAAACTAAACAAATTGACATAATTCATAAAAGCGATAATTATTCTATAGATACAGCACTGCGCATGCTATATTTTCTCACTTTAATATATTTTATTCATCGATCGCATACACTTACAAGTATTTTAATATCAACGAAACCTTGACATTATAAGCGCTACCTTGTAGGAACTTGCGCGGTCTTACCAAGTTACTATACGTTCCTAAAACTACTTACTACACCATCTTATGAACGCTTTAAATACTGACACTCATGGGCGCCGGCAGGGCGGTACCAGGGGGTGCACTTGCACCCCTTGGGAATCTCGGGATCAACAGGAATTTGATTGAATTTTGAATTCAATTCAGATTTTTTGACCGAACTTATTAATGACGTTTTCTATAAAGTTATCTTTATTATCCTTGGTTATCTTCCCTCGGTGGACACTTAATCCAGACATGTTGTTCGTAAAAAGTAAAAAGAAAAGAAAGATAACTAAAATCTGCACCCCTTGGAAATTATTTCTGCCGGCGCCTATGCTGACACTTCCTCTACTACAAATATATTTCTATGTACTATGTAACTGCAATTATGTATTGTTTAAGGACATAACAATAAGCAAATAAAATTTAAATACTTCCTCAGTTTGACTTTACATGACCAAATATCTTGTAATAGGCTATGCATGATCTTGGATTATGTGTAATTCTTGTGTGAGATCATATTTGGTGTATGAGATCATAAAAATACACCTACCTGTATAAAGTGCTATGAACTTAATGCCTTTAGTGGCTTCCAGATTAGTTTGTGTATTTAAAATTACTTTGTCTTGAAGGTTTCTTTCTACGTGAAAATTACAGTTTGAGTTGAAATTAACGTCATTACTAACGTAACATAGATTAAAACTTATATATAACCTTCCTCTACAGTAATTGTCTCTACAGCTGAAAACTTATATTCGTCATGTACTTTAAATTATATATGAGAACAGAGGGCGAAAGCGATTTACATTTTACACTGTTTTAAAACATAATTTAAAAAATCTTCCTTTTTCGTGCTCATATCATCTACAGCTACGTTTTTATTGTACAGTTCTTAATGACATGGAAGAGGAAATGCGACTACATCCGTTACAAAAGAGCAATTTAAAAGCAACTTTGTTTCTGTTAATGTGTTTCTGCATGAATTCTGCACAGTTTACGATTCTTTTTGTTTTTTGCCCATTATTATTCTCCGGCTTTACATAATATCTAAATACAATTTCCTTACAGCACATATTGTGTAAACAACGTTACTATACCTACACAAGTACACACAACTATGCCTATAGGCTATGCCTACTGCAATTAAAAAGTTACCAAAATTATTATAATTTCGTTAACTGAAAATCATAGTACATTTTGATTTTCTGCAAGTCTCTACCAAAAGTGCTTACAGATTAAAAACATTATCTTTCAGTCTCCCTCGTCTTCTACCCCTGATTTTCTATCCTTTTCACATGATCATCTATCTCACTCGCACCCTCTCTGTTTCAGACTGTGACAGCAGCGACTCGGGCCACCTGTACGAGTCGCTGGAGCCGCCGCTGCCGCCGCCGCCCGCGCCCATACCGTACAACGATGACTTCGACTCCTTCGACAGTGATACTGACACGGATGATCATACTAAGGTGAGTTTGTTCTATGCCTACCGAATAATAAAAACTAATACCTACCCTTGCTAAAAATACTATTGAATTTTTACCAGTTACCAACTAGCTGTCCAGCAAGGGCGTCGCCAGCCGATGGCGCAGGGGGGGGCAAGTTGACTTTACCTACTACAGTCTACAATTCATACTTTACTCACTCTCTATAAATGAGAAAAGTAGGTATGAATTGTAGGTAAAGTCGACAGCACATGAAACTTTTCACTTGTACTACGAGCCTTACATCTATTACCAGATTTTAATATTATAGTGGTCGTTGCTTTTGCATTATATTTGGCAACGTTTTTTAGTCTCTAGGGGGGGGCAGCTGCCCCTCCCTGCCCCCCCCCCCCCTGGCGACGCCCTTGCTGTCCAGTAAATTTTTGTCTTGTAACTTTGGGAGACGTTTAACATCTTCGGAATTTTGTAAATTGTAATGTAATTGAAAATAGTAATTTGCTAAGGTTGTAGATGCCAATGCCTCTATGTTGTTGTAATTGCTCTACATCTTTTGAGCTACGCATTTTTTATATCAAAGACCGTTCAGTTCTGTAGTTATATCGAAGATAGCTAAATAGAACTAGTAAATAGTAGTAGCAGTATGTGCTTATCGTTGATATATTAAATATTGCAATTTATAGGCTTGTCATATTATATTCAAGCTGATAAGCCAATCATACCCGCTCGCAAAAATACTACGCGTCTTCTTAACTCTCATAACAACATAGTAATAAACTATCTTCTGTATCATTCTAGAACGACGAGCCCCTCCCGCCAACGTTACCGGCGTCCCGCCTCCCGAACCCCCCGCACGGGGGACAGTACACCCTGACCAAGATAGCCAGCGCCGCCCACAGGAAAATGAGAGAGATCAAACGGAACTTCACTAAGAGATACTCAGGTAACGAGCAGATCTATTACTACTAGAGGACTGACGCCCGTAAGATTTGTTGTTTCCTCAAGATTATCTCTACTCGATTATATGTCAATTGTTCAACAAAACGTCATAAATTTTGAGGATTTAAGTTAAGTCGAATGGGGGAATTCTCGAGGAAATGACTACCCACTAATGATACGGGTATGTTTTCTGTGTTTAGTTTATCAATTCAACAGTGTTGTTAATCGGTTAGTATTTTGAGCTTAGTTATAATTGTTTGCCACTTGGGGTTTTGATGCCAATAAAATGTTTACGTTCTCACATCTCACGACAACTTACATTTTTTAGTCCTAAGATTGGGAGCGATCGTTGTGGCACGTTAAGTTTGGTCAAAGTTTAATAAATTTTGATAAAAAAAACTTGTAAAAAATAGTAAAAAGAGTTTTCCGATACCGGGAATCGAACCCGAGCCTCCTGGGTGAGAGCCAGGTATCCTAGCCACTAGACCATATCGGATCGTGATAAGAACACACAAAACTTGCGTCAAATTCAATTTGTTTACAAATGTTATTTTTATTTGCAGTTGCTCTCGATGGAAGGCCGTTTGCGAAAGTTTTGAACAATCAAAACGGGACATACGATACTCCGAAGAATCACAAAGTAAAGTCACCTATATACGCCAACTGCGAGAAGCCGGAAAACCCACCGTACAGCAATATAGTATTTAATGATTCCAAACCAGCAATGACGAAGGACGAAAATCCCGTGAAATATGAAAGGAGGGCGGACAAAAGGCATAGCAGCGGTGACGTACCTCCTCCGCTTCCAGAGAAGTTACTAGAGAAACCTTCGACGCCGCCCAGCGAGGGCAAAGCTAATGGAACTCTTTCTAGAAAAGCATACTTCTCGTTCAAGTCCCGGTTCAGAAGAGCGACATCTATGGGCGTGGACATCAATGACGTGCCGGCTGCTCTGAAAATTACCAACTCTACGTTCTATCTGACTGACTCTATGGACGGCGATTCCGGATTCAGCAATTGGTACGATCTATTTTAGACTAATCTATACCTACTATCCATACTTCCATACATATACTTATTACTAGACATCGGATTATATGCATTTGCATACTTGCATATGCAAATGCATATAATGGGGCTTTTTAGGCGATAGTGCATATTTTGGCATTTTTTCGTTGATAGTGCATATTTCGGCCATATTATGCCCTCGTTGTCTCTAAACTAGCTATCATAATACACACCGAGGCCACGAAACAGAGGTATGATAGATCCAAATCCTTCAAATATGTAGCCCACCCTTGTTTAAAGACTTACGCAATACACCCGAAGTACAATATCTTTCTAGAAACAAAATGTTTCTTTGTAGTTGGCCACATTGGAAAAAAATTGAACCAAGTCGGTAATTAACTTCCATGGGCACTAAGATTGTAAGTAAGGAAAGAAGAAAAAGACCTGGATTTAATGGAATTATGAAAATTAGTGCATTTATTATGAGCAACACCGGAAAACTCTTCCAAAAAGAATACATTTTTATAATAAGTGACTTTTGATTGTGCATATTTTGTGCATATTTCGGCCATTTGTCCGTCCGTCCGATGTCTACTTATTACTTATATATACTTATCCATACCTAATATTATAAATGCGAAAGTGTGTCTGTCTGCCTGTCTGTCTGTCTGTCTGTTACCTCTTCACGCTCAAACCGCTGAACCGATTTTGCTGAAATTTGACATGGAGATACTTCGAGTCCCGGGAAAGGACATAGGATACTTTTTGTTTTTTGTGAAAAAATGTACGGTTCCCGCGCGATAAAGGAATTTTGGCGCAACGGAGTTGCGGGCATCATTTATGTAGTTAATTATAATTATTCTACACCCGCTATCCCCAACCCGCGGCCCGCCGGGACTTTATTTATGGCCCGCGTGATGCTAAACAATTTGAAATTCACGCCCACCAGCAAAATAACGTAAAGTCTACGTGATAGTCGTTAAATTTTTTCCACTTTTAAATCGTAATTTTTTAAAGAATGTTATTTTGTAACCCTAAAAAATTTTTGTTGCGGCCCGCGACACCAAGACCAAAACATGTTTGGGGCCCGCATGAAAAAAAGTTTGGGGACCACTGTTCTACACTAACCAAGTATCTAAGACCATTTGCATCAGCCTGGATAAAAGAAAATTAAAGAAAAGTTTTCGAGTTTTAGCGTTACTAACACAATTGAAAATCCATTTTTATACAATGTGTCCCGACACCGGTGTCCGATCCTTTAATGTCATGATCTATGGCATATTTTATCGACAAATTGGCTCTCAAATTTTTTCTCTCTCTCACGGTTGTAAAATGGCAGCCATTTTAGTTTTTCTCGGGCGTTCACACTAATCTGACCAGTACTTCTCATGTAAATATCCTATGAAGATAAAAAAGGTCTCATTTGATAGCTAAACTTGTGGACTACGCTAACACAGGCAATATGTTATAAATTTCGAGGAATCAAAATAGTAAAACCAAAGTTTAAGAAAAAAAATTGTGCATTTTTTAATTAATGGCTTTTTGTGAAAAATCTAGCACATTAAACTGGTTCTTTCTTATTTAAAAAAAATAGAGGAGGTTTTCATCTTAAATAAATTCTTTACTTCAATGCTCTAAGTCAGAAGTTTAGAAGTTATAACGATTTTGCACTGGCGCATGGCGACTGGCGACGTCATGCAACGCTGCATCAGTACTATGCCACGGGCGAAAACAGTTGAACAACCGCGTATTATGTAATAGTAGCATGTCAGTCTCATACTGATATATAAAAAGGCCTCTGTGTCTGTTGCATGTATTTTAGTTAGTATTATACTTATGTACTGGCTAAAATACAATATGAATTAATAATCATATTATAGAAAAAGAACTTTGAATCAATCCTTAACATAATATTTCTCCACCATTTAGACTAGCAGAGTTTTTGTTCATTGGTATAGTACACTCAAGAGAAATTTCTATTTTTTTCTATTCTAAATGCATTCAGAATGAATATTTATTCAGTTTCCAGACTTTGCATAATGAATATGTCTAATTTTATAGTTTCTTAATTTGTTAATTTGCTCATTTGTCTGCAACATAATTACACCTGCAATTTATGACCAAAAAAGTTGATTCATAGACAGATGGCGGACCTGTGTAATTCCAGAGTAGAAAGAATTATAGAGTATGTCGACTTAGAACTGATGTTGAAATTTTTAAATTTGACGTATTATGACGAAAATCATCGCTAGGGTTGTTAAATTGTTACCTACTATCGGTTGTATCACGGGGAGTGCTCCGAGGAATTGTTCGGAATCATACCACCTGCAAGTTTTCGCTATCGTCCCACGCGAAAAACATACCATCCTCATCACCTTGATGAGTGGCAGTCTTCCACAGTGCGTTTTTCGCGTAACTTTCTGCCGCGCACTGTAAAACTCTGGAATGAACTGTCACCAGCAGTATTTCCGGACCGATACGACCTGCAAACCTTCAAGAAAAGAGCGTATTCCCTCTTAAAAGGCCGGCAACGCACCTGCAGCTCTTCTGATGTTGCGAGTGTCCATGGGCGACGGTAGTTGCTTACCATCAGGTGACCCGTTTGCTCGTTTGCCCCCTTAATTAATAAAAAAAAAACCTACGAATTTAAAACTATGACATATTCGCTGGACGTGGTCCTCTTTGGTCGTATTGTTGTTTGTGTTTTGGCACATGCGATTAAAATTGTCAGAATCCAATTTTTAAATCTTTATTTTAAATATTTAAAAATAAATTATTATCAGCCAGCGCGAGGCACAATCCGTTCAAAATACTAGTGAAACCCGACGAATTTGACAGATATTGAAACCTGTCCGTTTCTTTACAGTCGAACTACTGGTCGTTATGTCTATTGTGGTAATTCGGTCGATATGTCAAACCCAGCCGACATATCACGACCGACATTGTATTGACATAACCTGGCCAAATGACCGCCATCTACCTATATGAATAATAATTAATGAGGGACAAAATATGGCTATATGTAGCCGTAGGGTCTATAGTGTCAATTGCCGTGTCATACAGCTGTCATATGTCACGAAATAGCTTCCACATGTCACGATATAGCTGGCATAATAATTAATATGTTATATGTCTGTCTGACACGCCATTTGACACGAAAGACCCCACCGTCGCTATGGTGACAAATGATATATCGAAAACCCTCATTTCGTCGATGGTACTTTCTACAATTTGTTATCTAATCAGTAATCACGTATATAATGTTCAGCAGCGACAACGCTCCAGCTGCGGGCGAGAAACGCAACGGTACGTCGCGGCGCGCGTGGGCCGACTCCGCCCCCTGCCTCGCGCTCGAGCGGCCCACCGCCCCGCCCCCACCGCCTCCGCTCCCGCCCCCGCCGCACGACCTTAGCGCTGTCAACGAAGGTACACCCTGACGTTAACTGAACTAATAGCCCGAGAGCCAGCGGCAGCCAGACCTTCGTTATTTTATAAAAGCTGAAATTTTTTTCTGTACTGTATAGAGATATAAACGTCATGACCAGAAAACTGTCAGCTCTTATGAAATGATGAAAGCTTGGCGGCTTCTGGCTCTTACTTTATAATCCCAAAATCATTATTATGGAGCACTGTGGATGGATAAAAAAGAGATATTGATGTTAGTAAATCTGTCTATCTGTACCTCGTAACCGTGAAGGCTAGTCAGTTTTTATTATAATTAAGAGATTGTTTCTGCCCATAGACACTAGCAACTACCTTCTGAATAATAATTAATATTGTAATGTAAGCTACGTAGTGAGTAGATACTTGACATTTTATTTGAGTAGTGCCATCTAATATACACTATACTTATACAAATTAATTGTTAAGAGGATTTTAAGCATAATATATTTACTAATAATAAATAATAAACTTAATAATAATTATTATTAGATGTATGTAAATAGTATTAGAAGCTAACATTCAATTAAGTACTTTAATAATTTAGTTAAGGGCTTGTAAAAATTACTTACAATTACTATTTTCTGAGGGACTAATTTATACTGGCGATATTATAGAAATATCATATTATTTTTAAAAGTTCAAGCTAGGAAAGAATAATATTTTTAAAATTATGTATTATCTATTAGTTTCAGTTGACGTCTTTATTTAGGGTAAAATTATATTTGAACTTGGAATATAACGAAGACAGCGCTAAACAGAGGTCAGATTTGCGGCGCTGCTACTAACTTATTCAGTCATTGTAACTAGATTTTCTACTCATCAACTTAAACTTACTTCACGGCATTCTTTTTTAAAACTGCACTGCACACAAAACCCGCGAAATTGCGATAGAGCGAGACGCAACATAATTTGCCGTTTAACAAGTGAGACAGTAGTAGTCTGAAGGAGACTACTTCGTGGCTCTTTGCATTGGTGTGCAAACAACTTAAATGTTTTTTTTAATTCTAAAACTGAATAAGTTATGAGCAACTAGCAAAATAAATGGTTTCGGTACACACAGCATCGTGATCATTGTGTTTGCACTGTCTTTGTTAATCTTTCTTTTGCATCTATGCATCTCTCTCTTTCGGTTGCGGTGTTTATTTTTCATGCATATTTTAAATGTTTTTGTATGTTCATGGCACATAATATTTTAAACACAGTTTACATCCTTTATATTTATTTTGCCTTACTACTACTTGCAAAAGTAACTCATGAGTCATGCTCTTATCTATTTTACAATCCTCCGTCTGATAGCTTATCCGAAAGTTTTCTTAAATGGATCAATTGAAATATAACATATTGTGTGAATATAAGCTACAGGGTATGGAATTAATATTAGATTTTAAAACAGTCAAATCTTTATTTTTAAATTAATTGTTGAATCTAATTCAAACCCAATGGTGGTACATTGGTTATGAGAATCAAATTGTAAGAACATAATCAATCATAAAATACAGAGTTTATTATAATACAAAGTTGTATTGTCCTTTGTCGGATGAGCAATTATATCATGACGCCTCGGCGCATAGCCATTATGTGTGACCTTTGCAACACGTAGGTAGACTGGTTCTCAGCTCAGTCATACTTCATTACTCGATCACGATACTACGTTTAGTTCATGTGTTCATGTGCTGTTTAGTTCACTTTGATGGGCAGTGAGTATTGTATATGCATGCAATGCATGTTGAATATATTAAGGTGCGCTAACTACGGCTTATAAGAAATCATTGTTTCTTAAAATAAATGTTACGTAGGTTTAATGTCTTAACACCGACTTATTTTATTTACGTGTTGCACAATGAAAATTACAAAAAAAAAAAATGTTTTATGAGACGCTACCCACTCAGTTTGCATCAACCATTAAAATATCATACTTTAACATTATTTCAAATGTTAATAAACTCTTTCCCAACTTTACCATCAAACTTAATATTATCTTAACACTTAAACCACTGTGTCCTTGAATGTAGCACTTATGTAGATAATTGTTATTTACCCCCTTACTTTAAAAATATCAACACTGTCTATACAGACCTTATAGTTATGCAAATTATACAATGTCCTTGTTTGATACATTTTAAAAGTTCTTTCACAGACAAAACATTGTATACGTCCGTATACAAGGTGTAACAAAACTAAGTGAAAATACTTAAGGGTGTGTATAATATGTCCCTTGTATAGAGTTCACTGTGAAAGTAGCAGCGCTGAAGGAGCAATTTTTTCATGATTTTTTCCATACAAAGGTGAAAAAAGCTCTACTCTTTCAGCTCTACTAGTATATGGGATACCCATACACATCCACACATAATATATGTATGTATTATCACTTACAATTGTTACACCCTGTACACAGTATAGATATTTTTATTAGTAAGGGGATTTAATATAACGATTTATTAACACTCTAATCTAATACAGAACTGAAGCGCCTCCTGCCGACGTTGACGCGCAAGGACAAGGCGCGCACGCGTACGTCGTGGTACGCAGAGTGCGGCGCGGACACGCCCCCGCAGCCCGCGCTCTCCGCTACCGCTTCCTGGTGAGTACACGTCCGTTTGGATTGACGACATTCCAATTCACACACATAATAATAATAATAATAAAACATTTATTCAACACACATTCACACCACACTAAACTTAAATACATAAAAATATATTTAACATTAAAAAACAAAGTAAACTACAAACACAAAAAGAAAAATAATAATAATAAGGACATAAAAACTAAAATTTACCTTGCTACACTATCACTAGGTCGTAGTAGTGAAAGGCATACGAATATACCGTCGAAAGGGATTCCACTCAGGCTATGATCACGGTACAGGTTATAGTCCTGCACCGTGATCCCTGATATTCACATCGAAAAATTATACCAATATATAAGCTGCGGCGCGTGTGTATACTTACATCTATATATTAATACGTGAGTCAAAAACTTTGTATCCCTTTTGACGAAAAATGAGGAAACGTAGGTGAATGAAACTTTGCACAATTATAGTTTATATGGTGAAGGAGTGCATCGAGCTAATATTATTTTAAAATTATGCTTTTATCATACATTTTTTTAACAAATAAAACATTACACACACTACAACACACACACTAGGAAAAATGACAGATTTTTGAGTGACAAGTGTCGAAGTCGAAGTCGAAGAAAGTGAGTGGTCGAAGTCTGTTGACAACAAGGTGACAAATTGAAAATGGATTATAGTTTTTTTATTGAATCTTAAATACTATTAGACAATGCTTACACGGCCAGTCTGATATCAGCTGAGTCCCAGAGACAAGAGTAGAAAAAAATATAATAAAGTAAATATTTTTCAAAATATAGGTAGTAGTCCTAATGTCGTTAAAACTAAGGTCGAATTTCGACCATTGGGCGATCTCTAGTCAGCTATTAATTGGTAAGATGAGTGTTTACTTACGAATCTAACAGCTGCACTCAGGGTCATTTCAAGATTATACTCGTTTATAGTTTTATACTAACTTCAATTTAATGAAGAATAGTATTTCACAAAGCCTAAGTCAAAATCTTCATTAAAGCTGAGTGCGACAATAGATTCGTTTTAAATAATAATTGTCAACAAGATTTTATTCACTGTGTAAGCAAACGATCTTGGAAACAAACTAATTACAATAGATAAAATATGGGTATTACTCATGTTCTATGTTTGTTTTTACGATTACCTACATTAAACTTGTTCAACTATGTAGGTACTTACAAATACTGAATACATAATATTATAATCTACATGTATGTACTTACAATAAAGCAGCTCTAATAAATCAGCCTATTCAAGGTCTGCTGTCTCTATTTGTCATATGACTTTTTGAACGTGCCAGACAAAAACAAACGGACTTAAGACCTTGTACTTGTAGTAATTCGCCGTGTACGATATTATTATCTCTACAAAAATTAAGTGTTAACCACAGAACACATTAAAGAGGTTCTGTGGTGTTAACTTAATAAGCCTGCCCCCTTAGACAAAGTATATTTCGTTAAAAACGATAACGAAATTCGTTATCAAAATGTATGCGGATTGACATAACTCATCGCTGAATGACATTTCGGTTGCGAAAACTAATACAAATCCCATACATTTAGATAACGACTTACGTCATCGTTTTTAACGAAAGGGTCTTTAGCTATACGGCCTCTGAATCGACGACCTAAGATATAATTTCTTGGCACAAATGTACTAGGAGAGCCGACCTTACGTAAAGTGGGAAAGTGCTAAGAAGAAGAGGAAGAAAAGGGGATATTCTTTATAAACTTAATAATATGTTAAATTGTAGTATTTTTGTTATTTAAGATTATACAGAATAAATTTCCTCTCATAAATAAAACGTTGTAAACAAAATTGTTTGTTGTGTACGCTGCAAATAAGGAAGATTTTTGTCGGTCAGGGTTGTCACTTGACCTCCTAACCGTATTGTAGAGATTGAGCCGATTAAGTGGACTTATCCTATCGTGCGTCGACTAATTAGTTAATTAAAATATTCCTCTTTAGTCTATTCCCGTTATAAAGGAATTGAATGGTAGAAAAGCTAATTAAGACATATTCTGTATTCTTAAGATGAGAATCATTATTCCTATTGCTAGTTTACTACCCAAAAAAAATTGTCCTATCCAGTTTTTTAGGACTTCAAAGACAAAGTATTTAGGGATTTTCATAACAGCTGTATTCGATCAAAAAGTAAATAACTTTATTATTTGCCAATGCTCAAATAAAAAAAAACTAATTTATGTAGAGTTTAGTGTTAACTGTTAGCGTGATTACACACGCGCCGCAGCGGCAGCGGCACCGCCACCGCGGCTGCCTACTGCCGATGCATACTCTGAATCCTTGTATTTCTATGGGCCCTTTTCACACGGCGCCGCCGCGGCGGCGGCGACTCTTTGCCGCGGCGGCGAGCGGTGCCGCAGTTTTAAACAAACATACGAGACTAGTCGGACCCATGATCGCGCCGTGGTGGCGAAAAATGCTGCCGTTGCGGCGCCGTGTGTAAACAGCCTTAAGAGGATACAACAGGGGCTAGAGAAATGAAAAAAAAGTACGTGTAATATCTATAGCTGTCTCCCTTACCTCAAGCCTATACCGCAGAACGCGATAGAGACAACTGCAGAAAATCCAGAAAATCAACGATTCGTTGTCCTCTGATTCCTTCTCCAAAACTTAACCGATTTAAGTACTTTTTTCATTAAAGTTTAAAAAAAGGCTTGAGCTGTGTTCCTATGTTTTGCTTTTTTTGTATAATCTAGCCAAATCTGTTTTCTGGACGTTTGAACACAGCGGAAAATCTGGCCATTTTTTTGGGTTTTTGAACGTTCATATCTTATTTAATAATTAAATTATGAAAAAAAAGAAAACATAGGGACATTGTACTAGTGGCCGTAGATATTCAGGAAAAAAATTATAACTCTACTAGCATTATCCAGGGAGGAAACAGGGGACAACGTTTGTATGGAAAAAAGGGCGGTGTGGACTCCTCTTAAGGCCATGAACTCTTCATGACTCTACCATAATGATATGCGCCCACGGCCATATTATATTATAGGGTTTCGTTGCCTCATAACTTCAGCTGGCTAAGCCTACTTAGCCCTGGTAATATTTCCTATAAACTATATATACGACGGATTATATATTCATATTAACAGCGACAGTTTAGCGTCTATTACGGCTTATTTTTCTGTGGTTTCCGCTATAATTTTGTTAAACATTTTGTTACGTTGCGTCCTCTTTCTCTGGAAAAAACGGCGCAAACGCTTTACGTTTTAGAGAAGGATCTCGTTGTAACTAACAAGAAATGTTAGTTACAACTTACAACGGAATCCTAAACAGTTCTTAATGCCATTTAACATTTTAATTTTGTATCACTTTTGTGTATAGCCAAATCGTGCCTCGTTACGTTTAATTAAAAGTAACAAACTCTTATTAATAAAATATCCACAGCCGAAGCCCGAACATATAACCTTCTCCTTTTTGGAAGTCGGTTAAAAATAATTATGCAATGTAGTATAACAAAAGTACTTTTTATACGTTTCGAGAAAATCTTTACCTTTAGGTAATAAGTTGCATTTCTTATCTTCAAATTATGTTTATTATTTATAGTACTGGCAAATATTCCAATATTTGAATTATAGCGAATTCGATATGCGATTGGCAATATTCGCGGCATGACGTCGCGATGACTCACAAGCCTGTTCCCTGTATCACCGTTAGTCCGTGCCCTAATTTACATACGAGAGCGATTAAGAACGAGTCTTGAGATTGAATTCTTGGGATTGCAATCAATCATGTGTTGGCATTAGCTGTAGGTGTCAAAATGTAAATTATTATCGTTAATTCTGGTAAGTAGTCATTTTTGGTGAATAAGATATTATGATGTTTAAGAGTTTTAAATAAATGATACAAGTACGGCATTGAAAACATAAAATAATATCGTTCATCTTGCAACCGCTTTTCTTGCTCTACAATAATTAATAGGTATTTTCAAGGTATTTCTTTATCTCAGTTCTCAGCAACAACCAAGGTCTTAGTATTCATTAAAACGAAAACTTAATAACTATTGCTGTGATTTCCGAGTAACTATAATTTATAAACTCTGGTCTTTCAAATTGACTCTGAATGAATGCACTTTAATATGTTGATATAAAAACTCGCATATTTTTTTTTCGTAGAGAAAAATACAAATTAAATAATAACTATGTTGTAGACCGTAAATGTGTTAAATTATTCAGACACAAGTAATCCATGTGCGACAAAATTCAGTCGTTTGAACTCTGAACTCGCGCACGCTCGTGCCTTGGGCCACGTGATAATTTAACGTATTTAGGTTGGTATTTCATATGCGTTAAGATGCTCAACAGCCGGTTCTTCGCGCGCTTGTGTACCATGCGGGAAAGGAGACTCAGTTAGGCCCTGAATTTTAGTGCTCAAGTGAGTAGTAATACTAGCCTAATATTACTTGTACGTAGTATAGTACTAGCAGTGAATAAATATTGCTATTGAGTTGCTGTTGGGACTACCCCTTAACAAGTGCTGGTGACAAACCACAGTGTAATCGTTCAGTTGCCCTTGGTACAAAGCCTGAACTTGAAGTGAATTGGTGACAAACTGGGATGTTTGTGTGATTTTTTTTTTTTTTGGAATTAACCGCCGACTTTGTAAGTTTTTGTTTTGTTTTTTAATTGCAAAATTAAAGTATTTTTACCTACTACTTATTGAATATTTTTATTATTAAGTATTTTTTTGTAAAATTAAATATGTAGTATAATATAATTTTCTGAAACATTTTAATGTTTTAGAACTCTATCCAAGTACGTACGCAGTACTTGGATATAGTTCTAAGGAAAATACTGTTAAAATAATAATATACTTTATTTAATTGTAACTACGGTATTTTAGGAGTAAAAGGGCATACCTTGCATTATGAGACGGTTGTATTTAAATGCGATGGACCGGAGGTACAGTCTTATAAAAAAATATTACATTACTTACTATTTAAATTAATTCATATAAATGTTACTACAGTTATCCATAATAGCATTCAAATCGTTTCCAGTCTTACCCACCTTTTTTGGTTGTTACAATAAAAAAAAATACTTTCTCTGGGGAACAAATCTCTTGAAAGACTAATTTGTTCTACGAAATTCGATATTTCCTCATTAAAGAAAGTGCATCCCGTCTGGAGGAGTCATAATTTCCAGTGAGGCATGAGTCAGGACTCACATTGAGGAAATCGTGGGGCCCAAGTGATTGATGTGTGATGCGGGTCACATTATAGGAACTTAATAATTAAAGGATATTATTGTCTGAAGAAAAGGTATCATATTCTTGGAAAAGTTTTTTGTTACTTACTGCAGAGAAATGAAATTATTTAACCCTTATGTTTAAACTTTAAAGTTTAATGTAAAACTGGTAAATATGACATTAAACCTTTTAAATTATAAACTAACTTAAACTAACATGTGTGAAGATGATCATAAATATTGCGTGGAAACCAACAGGCAACATTTATACAATAAAACTATCCTATGACCTTTTCCGGGACTACATACATACCTACATAGTTACCTTTAATCCTCATACATCTTTAAAGTCGATTCAGTGGTAAAAGCATTAAAATTACAAACAGTATGGAATTATAGATTATTATAATATACGTGAAGGTATAGTATAATGGCAACAAATAACAATGACTTTACTTATATTAATTCTTATCTCAAAAAAAGTTAAACATAATGGTGGTTATGTTCCCACGGTTCTCGTGTGATAAGTACCTTTGTTGTTGCAATGTTAATTGACCTTCTGGCTACATAGAACAAAACTTTATAAATTATTTTTTTTAATAATTTTGTTGGTTTTCTTTACTGAGCATGAGGGTTGATTATTACTTCTTACTAATATTTTAAAACGATGGTTTAATGTTTAAACCATTTCTTAAACACTACCAGCCTGCGTAGCATGGCACCATAGAAACGGTTTCTTTCTACGGAAGAATAGACAAAGTGACAGTTCGACAAGACAAAGTGACAGTTAGACAATGGAAATCCGCCATTTTGTCGATAAAATCTTTTTTCTATGGTGCCATGCTAAGCAGGCGGGTAGGCTAGGCTAGGAAATGTACATTACACAGCTCTACTGCGGTCTACACAAAATCTGCACTAGTCCAAGTTTATTCTTAAAAGTTCTTAGTTCTTCACCTTACTAACTTTATCTCTCAACTAACTCTATCTCTCTTTTGTCTCCAGGTACGCAGAGGCGGGTTCATACCAGGCGGGCAACATCTCGTCGTCGTCAGGGGCGTCGTCAGGCTCCCACCCCGCCTCGCCACTGCCCCACTCGCTGTTCACACACGAACCCCTCTACCAGTTCTACAACGCTGCTAAAGTTGAGGTGAGTACGCCACTGCTTATTCTATTTACTTTATAGGTACCAATGTACCATACATTAACAAGCTCAATACATATACAATCGACCATCTTTATACTAAAGTTATATAGAGCGCGTGCACACAGCGTAAATATGTATCAGATATCTTCTAAGTACATATATCTACTCTAGAATCAAAACGAACTTATCTCTATATTGAGAAAGTTTGGTTTTTCTTCAGAGATTTGAGGGCCCACAAATGTGCACTTGTGAGAAAACATGGCACAAAAAAAGAAATGGGGCCCATAAGGCTAGCTAATCCACCGAGTTGCTGGTTGCCAAGCCAATGCATATATTTATGGTTTATCCCAAACGTCTTAAACTCTACATAAAGCACTTATCTTTAGACTCTAGTAATAACTAGTAAGTAAAGGTGATGACCGTCATATAAATTGTAATAGATGACGCATAGCTGATTGCTCTGACTTGTGTTCATTGTCAAGGATAGAGTTATATACAACTGCACTTACAATAGTTAACGAATAATACTTTATATTTAAATTAAAACGTTTTCATTTTCTGAATATATCATTTAAATAATAAATTATATCTAACATTAAAACATACAGAAACCATTCACTATGTTAGGTATACACCTTTCGATCGCGGAAAAACGAGACACAATAGCTTATCTATTGTTATCGCGGCCGGATGTGGCCGCTTGGGGCTTCATCATCATATCCGATCTAGTTTTTTCGGAACAAATTTAAAGAGCACAGGAAGACATAAAAGATGACTTTTCATACTTTTTGCATCACCTGTCGAATGCACAGATGCAATCTGCGATACGCAACCTAATGTGCTTCCTTATATCTTTCTAATGACTGTGAATACAGTTGTTTCCTACTCGTTAGTAATAATTGTTCACAGTGCGTATCTTAACTAGGAAGCAATTTTAATTAACGCAACGTTTAGCGGTATACAGTGTTTTGTTGTGTTGTTTTCGCAAACTTTTTATCCGTCTACTAATGAGTGTTAAAGTGCGCTATAATTAGAATGTTTTTGTGGAAAATCCTGATCAAATTCCAGAATTAACGTGCGTTTAGTGTTTGGAAGTTTTTAATTAAACTAGAGATCGCCCAATGGTCGAATTTCGACCTAAGTTTCAACGACACTAGGACTACTACCTATATTTTGTAAAAAAATATTGACTTTATCATATTTTTTCAACTCTTGTCTCAGCTGAGCTCAGACTGGCCGTTTAAGCATTGCTAATAGTATCTAAGATTCAATAAAAAAAAAACTATAATCCATTTTCAATTTGTCATCTCGTTGTCAACAGACTTCAGCCAGAAATAAAAGAGTATAATTCGTATGTATAGGCTTGTCACTCAAAAATCTGTCATTTTTCCTAGTGTGTGTGTTGTAGTGTGTGTAATGTTTTATTTGTTAAAAAAGTGTATGATAAAAGCATAATTTCAAAATAATATTAGCTCGATGCACTCCTTCACCATATAAACTATAACTGTGCAAAATTTCATTCACCTACGTTTCCCCATTTTTCGTCAAAAGGGATACAAAGTTTTTGGCTCACGTATTAATATATAGATATTTTGTTTTGGTCTGTTGGTTGCTTTTTTATAATGCGTTGTCGATATCAATGTAATGTGCATCCAGTTGCATTTTCTGTATAATATATTATATTATGTTTTAATATAGTTAAATAGTATCAAATACTAGGGATTATTGCCATTGCCAATTTTCCCTCTGCAGTCTGCACCAGTTGCTATCCAAAAGTTTGCTGACTAATATTATTGCATTGTATGTATTCTCAAATCTTCATTTTGAAATTGGAATAATTGTTTATTTTAATATCAGAGAAGTTGATTCATGGGCAAATGGCGGATCTGCGTTATTTGGTCGCGTTATGTCAAATCCAGCGGATAGATCATAGCTAACATTGAACATGCTAACGTCTTACATAATCGGACCAAACAACGTATCAATTTCTCTGATAGTTATACATGTTCAGTAATATGATGATGATGGTAATGATGTTTTTGTTTTCACAGTCGGTGTGTCGTGACATCGGCGACTCGGACTCGGACGCGTACTCGAGCGGGACGCCCGCCCCCGCCGGCCCCGCCCCCCGCCCGTCCGCCATGGCGCTCGTCGCGCCGCGCGGCCCCGCCCGCACGCTGTGGTGCGAGGTGCCCGAAGTCCTCAACTCCGCTGTTCTCAGTGAGTATAAAAATATGTAGCTAAAAGCTTGTGTGCTTTAGATTTATAACGTACTAGCTGTTGCCCGCGACTTCGTCCGCGTGGACTTCAGTTTATAGCGCGCGGTGTCAATAAAATTGGTGTCAAAAGCTTTTTAAAACCCTGGTACCCCTTAAATCGAGATACCCAAAACAGCCGTGTAGTGTGCACATAATATGATTTTTTTTTAATTTAACTTTTTTATACCTTTTAAAGCTTATTTAGCGGTACACAACTTAGCTGCATAATACATTACACAACTTTAGCTTTGCCCAATAGCCAATACCCATAGGCCATAAACTATTTAGTATTTATTATTGGTAGACTGTTGTTTCTGATTTCTATGTTGGTACGTGAGTTATTTAATAACAATCGAAAGAATCGAAATATTAACTCAACATGGTACCACCTCTTATAGAAATACATATGAGCAAGCGATAGCGCGATCTAGGCGACTCTTGGCGCCATCTGTTCCAATTTTTGGAACTAACTTAATTTGAACAAATTTACGCATAAAGACCCCCTTACGACCCCTTTTTCCAGTAAGAAGTAGCCTATGTCCTTTCTCAGGCTTTAGACTATCTGTGTACAAAATTTCATTACAATCGGTTCAGTAGTTTTGGCGCTGTTGTTTTTGAATTTGATATCTAATCTAAGTTGGTAGGTGAGTTCTTAGTTAATAACGTGTATAAAAATCGAAAGAATCGAAAAACCTAGCCTAACTTGGTACCACCTCTTATAGAAATACGCATGAGCAAGCAATAGCGCGATCTAGGGGACTCTCGGTGCCATCTAGTTTGAGTTTTTGGAACTAACTCAATTTGACAAAATTTACGCATTTTCACCCCCTTACCCTTTTCCAGTTAAAAAGTAGCCTATGTCCTTTCTCAGGCTTTAGACTATCTGTGTACAAAATTTCATTACAATCGGTTTAGTAGTTTTGGCTTGAAAGCGAGACAGACAGACAGATACTTTCGCATTTATAATAATAATATTAGTATAGAACGTGTATAACAATCGAAAGAATCGAAAAATTTAGCTTAACATGGTACCACCTCTTATAGAAATACGCATGAGCAAGCAATAGCGCGATCTAGGGGACTCTTGGCGCCATCTATTTTGAGTTTTTGAAACTAACTTAATTTGACCAAATTTACGCATTTTCACCCCCTTACAACCCCCTTTTCCAGTTAAAAAGTAGCCTATGTCCTTTCTCAGGCTTTAGACTATCTGTGTACAAAATTTCATTACAATCGGTTCAGTAGTTTTGGCGTGAAAGCGAGACAGACAGACAGACAGACAGAGATACTTTCGCATTTATAATATTAGTATAGATAATATTCTAACGTATTAAAAACTATAAACAAAAACATACTAACTAATAAGTATGATTAGTTCTATGTTACAATAAAGTAAAAAATAAAACGCCATCTGTTGAATCGTATTAGAACTAAAATTTTCATTCCATCGATATATTTCTGGATTTTTTATAATATTATACATAAAATATGTTTAAGATTTTTGAAATTTTATTTTAATACACATCCAAGACCCAGGAACATTGAAAACTTTTTGTTCCGCCTGCGGGACTCGAACCCAGGACCCCCGGGATGAGCGCTGGCCACGCGCAATGCGAATTCATTTTCATCGATATTTTCATGGAAATAAGATATTTTCCCCACATCAAAATGTAGCCTATGTCCTTTCTCAGACTCTAGAATAACTGTATACAAAATTTCATTGCAATCGGTTCAGTAGTTTTGGCGTGAAAGCAAGACAGACAGACAGACAGACAGACAGACAGAGATACTTTCGCATTTATAATATTAGTATGGATTGAATGTATCGTTTTGAAAATTCGATAACTGTTATGTTCTAAAAGCAAGACTATGATTTACAATCTACATACTTAATATAAAATAAAATTTAATTTAATAAAAGGGTTCGTGTGTGTAACAACACACACGAACCCTTTAGCCAACAGGCTAGCAGTGTCGATTCTAGCTGACAACAAAATAACCTTAAAACGATGAAAACGAAGAATGAAAATTTGAAATCATCTTGACTTTAGTAAAAAAAAACTGCAAACCCCATTTTCTTTATTTCTAATTTTCTTTTCCTTGCCTTTTTAAAAAGTAAATAATGTAAACAATAGCTAACTACCAAATCCTATCTTCAGGTTCCCTGGCCCCCGCTCAGAAGCGCCTCCAAGAAGCGAAGTTCGAGCTGTTGACGTCAGAGGCGTCGTACCTCAACTCGCTGAGCGTGCTCGAGACGCACTTCGCGTCGCACCCCGCCTTCCGCGACCCGCACGTGCTGCCGCCCGCCGACTGGGACATCCTGTTCTCCACCATACTACCCGGTAATATGGCTTATAATGCTTTAAAAATGTTAAATTCTCGCCAAGAGTGGTGCCTAAAGGCCGCATTTAAAGAAATCAGATGATTACTTTTGTGGCGGTACCCACAATTCGCCTAACATTTCTGCATCGCGCTATCGAAGTTTTCTGAGCGCGTCGGTATATATACGACAGCTGAAATGTATCACGTGGGCCGGCCTGACCGAGCATAACACCTCGCTCGGTCGGAAGATCTTCCTTTGTGGTGGCCACGCATATTCCCACATTGGTGACCCTCGACAGAACACGCCTCCTTCATCATCATCACTTCTGTCTGTCAAACTTTACATTAAATCATAGTTAGGTAATCATTAAATATCTCAAATGAGTACAGCCTGCGGTACAGCCGTAAACCCGGCAGTGCTACAGTTACATGAACACAACTCATACCTATGTTTCCTTAATGTAACTATTGTCTATCACTCTTATTGACTGATTTATTTATTTTCCAGTGCGAAAGTGCTCGCAAATCCTAATGGCGGACTTGGAGAAGTGCTGGCAGGAGAACATTCTACTACACGGCATCTGCGACATCGTCCGCTCGCACGCGGCCGCGAGGTTCCGCGTATACGTCAAGTACTGCGAGCACCAGGCGCTCATGATACGAGCGCTGGCTCGCCTGCGACAGAGACCCGCTTTCGCCGCCGCGCTAAAGAGGTAAGATAGCAATACACTACACTATAATTATAACGAGATAAAAAGAGACAGAAATGGACGCGCCCCTTGTATTTATGCAGGCAAGCACCTAGGCTTACCAAACATGAAGTGAAAAGAATTATGTTATAACATGTATAACAGTATACTGTAATCGAAATCCCTCTTTATAACCACATGCAAAAGCAATGTGATGATGTTCTGCTGTCCTAAACTGTGATCTGGCGGTTTCTTCAAAACCGAATACATTATACAAATCATCGGGTATGCCGTATGCTGTATGACTTGCATTCAGTGCCTTGATTTGCTACGATATATGCGACTATTACTACATAACAAAGGCGCCCTCTACTGTATCAACGATAACTCACTAAACCCTTGTTCTTCAGACTGGAGTCCCATCCGGCATGTCAGTCGCTGTCGCTCCACTCGTTCCTGCTGCTGCCGATGCAGCGAGTGACGCGGCTGCCGCTGTTGCTGGATGCTGTGCTGCGGAACCTGCAGCCCGAAGACCACGAGTACGACGGATGCATGCGCGCGCTGGCTACGCTCAATGACGTGAGTGTATTCGTTAGATTGGTTGACTCTAACTTGATTTACTTACGTTAAGTTTTTACGACAGCACTCGGAGACATTTAGGGCGTTTTCCCCCGAGCCACGACACGACACGATTTAAGAACTATATGACACACGATACACAGGCTGTCATTTCGACGTTTTCCCACGAGATTCCCTTTCCCACGAGCTTTCTCACTGATATATCAGCGGCGACACCGCATTCGCTTTAGTAGTTCATATCTATAGGTCATATCAGTAATCAGTCCATAGTGTGCAAGTTGAAATAGGCTCTAAACAGTCGCTAAATCCATAGTAAAAGGAGGGGAAAAACGTGACAATAAAGCAGTATCTGACCTTTTATTGTCGTCTGAAAATCGTGTGTCGCGCTGTGCGGCGTCATCGTGTGTATTGTGTTGAGCTAGCGACCGGTCGTGCTCCGCGTTACACACGCAGCAAAAGTCATTATATTTTTGCGAATCGCGCGGCACATTGCCGCTGCACGTGACCATGGTGCTCGTGGCCAAGCACGCCATCGACACCATGGACGAGGTCAGCATCATGCAGATCTGCAAGTCCTCCTTCACCAGGAGATTTGCAAGGGGAAGCAGCTGCTGTATGAGACGCTCGGCCAGAGCGCGAACATGCCGTCGCGGCGAAGAGACGGAACGGAAAGAAGTGTGCAGGATATCATCTCCCTGCTGAAGCAGACGGATCCGGATGAGGTGCCGGTTTTTGTGGCTAAGAGCTGCACAAGCTGCCACCCGTCACGCTGGACCACGTCGACGTCGTCAGCCTACTGAAGGACATCAGGTTCCTGAAGGAGGAGCTGGCTGGAGTTCGGGGTAAATTGCAGGCATCAGAGTCTACGATCAGTGATTTACGTATTGAATTATCGCAATTAAAAAGCGGTAATTCAATATGTGGGTCACCTGATGTCGCATACGTCACCACTCGTCGTGGCGCACAAGCGAGCACGTTTAGCCCGTCAGCATTATCGGACGGGTCAACGAACGCCGCCACTGCCGCCCGCGCCCGCGCTCCCCTCCCGGTTGCGCCGACGCCGAGTCCCCAGGCGACTCAGCAAAACTACGCACTGTTGCTGGTCGCCCCGCACCTCCCCCGCGGGCGAAAACAAATGGGGAGTTTGTGAGCCGCAAGGCTCTGGAGAGTCGCAAGACTAAGGAGAGCCGCTGCAAGGCTACGAAGAGCCGTAAGGTGGAGTCTTCTCGACCTGGCAAGGACGAGAGCAGGGGGTGCGATGAGGAGGGCTTCACACTGGTGGAGAGAAGGAAGAAAAAGCCCGCCGCCCGCAACCATCGCGGCACCGCGCCATATGTACCTGAGCTGCGTCTGCGGAGAGAGGTCCCCGCGACACCCCTGTACATATCCCGCCTGCACTGGTCCATGGAGGTCGAAGACGTCGTGGAATACATCCAGAAGAAGACGACACTACGCTTGAGGGTCGAGCGTCTGCAGTCTCGCCACAAAATTAACTTTAGTTCCTTTGTGGTGAGAGTACCGACTACCGACGAATCTTCTTTCAAGAAAAAATTCGACCTTTGAGGCGCCGGAGTGGTCTACCGGAGGTTCCGGGGGAGACTCCGGAATGAAGCGCGTCACGTAGCCGTAAACACGTGACAAAGTGTAGTTTTTAAGTGTATAATAATAATAAGTATGTTAGTCGTTAAGGTATATTATATTATAATATGAATATGTATGTTAGTCTGTAAGGTATTTGTATTATGGGCCTAGATGCCTGAAATAAATGGTAAAATAAAATAAGAAATAAGAAATGTATGGCGCCCGGAGTCGTCACTGCATTTTGCGGCATCGTGTCGTGACATGTGGAAAAACGCCCTAACTTGCTTTGCTTTACTTACGTTAAGTAACTACGTAAGTAATCATGAAATCTGTCAGTGCGGCCGTAACACCGTTAGACGGTTGACTTTAACCAGAGCTTTAACTTAATTTAAATTTTTAGAGTTTGATGCTGCACCAATTTGTTAACGATTAATTAAAAAATTAAAAATTAAATTTTACTTTATTAGTAAATGTCCTATCTCGGGAAACTAAGTAGTTTTCAGAATTCAAGTTTCAAGTTAGGTTTTTACCCTTTGGTTTCCATAACCTAAAAGGGGAGCGTTTTTATTGACTATTCTTGAACAAAATATATTTCTTGTAGTTGGTGTCGCAATGCAACGAAGGTGCACGCAACACGGAGCGTATAGAGGAGCTATGGCGGTTGTCGCAGATCATCGAAATGCCCAGCACTCTACGGAACCCGCCCAACCTGGGACCCGCGTGCTCTCGGAGGGATCGCAAGTGAATATAATTATAGCATTATTTTCACTATTACTGTTTTTGTTAAGAGTTTTTTATTTACACATAAAATGTGTTTTACGTTTGTATGTAAATTTACACACAGAATATGTCGATTTGTGTTTCACTGGCTAGACTCTAGCCGCTAGAGTGATTAAAAATTATTATACATTTGTTGTTCATGTGAGTTGTGACTGTACTTTAATATTGGTGATGGTTTTTTGATTGCGCATCAACGTTTTACGTTGGTCATGATAATTTATCCTTTGGGCTTATAATCCCACCAAAATTTGGTGGGGTTAGTCCACGTGTTCATTTTTTATTAACTATTTTCAGGCCGATCCGCTGGTTGGTGAGGTCTGGTGAGATGACCCAACTGGTATGGAAGACGGACGAGCTGAAACTGACCTTCGGCAAGAAGTTCCACAAGACCCCGCTACACCTGTTCCTGTTTAATGACCACCTCGTCATCACTAAGAAGAAAGGGTGAGGTGTTGTTTGAAGACCGCCTTAAGTCTCAAAAGTAGACGAAATTGTTGTTTACCCAAGTCGCCTTACCATATTGTAATTTTTAAAAGAAATAAATAAAATATTATTATTTTTATACCATTTTACCGCGATAGTTAAGTCCGCAATCCGCGCATATATATATCTCGGTAAGTAGTTAGATTTGCGGTCCGAACTTTATGTACGATTGTTGCCTTTGGCACCTTTGGGCATCCAGTAGAATCACTCAGGGAGCCTTATAAAAAGATGCAATGCCGCAATGCGTTACAAATAGTCGGACGGGATTGGGGCGTCGTGTGACGTAACGTAGTTTTTATATGTTATAAATTCATCAAAATATTTAAAATGGGGGTGCGTGTAGAAAATGGTGTGCGCTCCCGCAAACATTGTATCTCTTGACACAAACGAGCTTTATTTATCCCAATAACTACGCTAAGATCCTTATAATATTTTAGGTCTCACATTTCTATAACCACGTCTAATATTGTCATTATAGCGAGGATGTATACGTGTGCGTGGACCACTGCCCGCGCTCGCTAGTGGAGGTGTGCTCCAGCGACGCGGTGCCGGCCAAGCACGCGCTACTGCTGACCCTGCTGGAGAACCACCAGGGACGCACCGTCGAGATGGTGAGTGAGCGAGATAGATAGATGTTGCTGTCTCCTGTTACATGCTTTTACTTTCGTCGAAACCAAGAGGCGACCGATAACAGCTTATATTAAACTAGATGACGCCCGCAACTCCGTTGCGCCAAAATCAGTTTATCGCATATTAGCAGGAACCGTACATTTTTCCGGGATAAAAAGTATCCTATGTCCTTTCCCGGGTCTCAAAGTATCTCCATACAAGTTTCAGCAAAATCGGTTCAGCGGTTTGGGCGTGAAGAGGTAACAGACAGACAGACACACTTTCGCATTTATAATATTAGTATGGATGGCAATCTGAAATTTCGAGATTGGTCCAGTAGTTTGGATCATAATACAATTGATCGTTTACCAACGTTTAATCGTTTCCCCCTCTTATGCCGGCAAACAACTAGACAACATAATATTTTGTAGGAAAACACGTAATGCCCCGTGCGCAACATAGTTGCATACCTGCGTGCGACGTTTTCAACTAGCGCTCAGCATGATTATTTAGAAGACAAAATATTAACAACACTGATTAACAAATCATGTTGGTTGCAAGTTGCCCTCATGTACCTAGTATGTTACCTAGTGCATACGCGGATTATCGTCATTTTCTGTATCTTTACACATGGCTGACGATAATATGCAAGAGTGATAATTGATAGCTAGTACTTAGTAACTGTACTTAACAATTACATTCTCCATCTCACAGTTAATGTCGTGCGAGAGCGAAACGGCGGCGGCGAGGTGGGGGGAGGCGCTGGCGGCGCCGGCGGCGGGCGCGGGCGAGGCCGTGTACGCGGGGTGGGACTGCCCGCAGGTGGCGGCGCTGTACGCGTACTCGCCCGCACAGCCCGACGAGCTGGGCCTGCACGAGGGTGACGTGGTCAACGTGACGCGCAAGACTAGTGAAGGTCAGTAGTATTTCTATATTTTTATTTGATAATGACTATTAATAATTATAGCGTAGATAGCGGCTTGGTAAGTACTTAGCCAAAATACATACACCGTGGACACCATAACGTCAAAAGAAACAATTTTACTGTACACTTTTAATTACTAAGCCACCGCAATCATTAACTGCTAGCATTTCCTTGTGGGTTTAATATATGTGTTTTAGTTTTTAATATTCAACCATTAAATAATAATTAAACATCACAGGTTGGTACTACGGCGAGCGGACGCGCGATGGCGAATCTGGTTGGTTCCCGGGCGCGTATACAGCGGAGATAGCGTCGCCGCACGTGCGCGCACGCAACCTGCGACAGCGGTACCGCCTACTCGCACTGTCCGGGACGTACTTGGGACAGAAGAAGAAATGATCCCTTATTGCATGATGTAGATATTTGGAAAAGAAGAAATTATTTCTTATAGATGCATCACGTAAATACGTCGTGTTACCTACGTACTTTAAGGATAAAGAAGAAATACCTAATTCGTAATGTAAAATGACGAAGATATTATACACTTAAGATGCGTATTTGGACAAGAAGGAATGATTTCCATTCTAGATATTTGACGTATTTCTGTGTTTTTTTTTTGTGGAGTAGATAAAAAAAGCGATAGTAGATTCGGTGAGATAATGTTATTAGCGGCAAAGTGCCAACTTGCAAAGCAGATAAACAAAATTAGAAAAAGTTATTCAAAAGAATACTTAATTTAAATATTTATTAATTGTCTTGTGATGAAATGAGAATCTATTTTTTGTAAGTCTTACCGCCTATAAGACTGTTGTCAGATTGATAATGAAAATGCCTAAATACAAGAAGATGATGATGATAGTGTAAACACCGTTATCCTTGAAAGTTGAAACCATCAAATGAGCCCGTCTAAATGAACAACTTTTTCTATGAGAACAATGCTGGGAACTCAAAAAAATCCGTCTTCATACCCATACAAATTGCTGATCCGGGCATCCATATGGGTATGAAGACAATTAGTTCCTAGCATTGTTCTCGTAGAAAAAGTTGTTCATTTTGACGCGCTCATTTTATGGTTTCAAGGATAACTGTGTTTACACTAACACACTATATATGCGATTTACAAGATTATATTTCTTATAGAAGTGTATTGAGCTGTGTCCGTCCCGCACTGCCTTATTTAAGTAGACAATATTTTTCGACCAATTTACGTCGTTGCTTGTAATGTTGTGTAGATAACTTGAATTTGTGGTGCTTACATTTAATGTTTATGAAATTTTATGACTTAGTACTTAGATGTATCGTGAAATGTACAGTTACGAATGAGATTCACAGAAATTAATGTACAGAAAATCTTAAGTGATTTAGTTTATTTATGCGTTATATTTACTTAGTTAAAGACGCTTTAAATATCTTACACAATTAAGTATCAACTGTATCATGAATTCACTGACATACAATAATTTATTAAAAGTGAATTTTTAGTTTACTTGTTGTTTAAGATTTTAAAGTGTTTCAATAATTATTATCTACATATAATATGTTTTTCTTTGCTTATTTGCTGTAAAAATTAACTAGTCATAAGCAGATAAGCGATGTATTCGTATTTTTAACATTCCCATTTTCAATTTCAAATAATGTAATAAATAGTTACTTAATATTTTTGTGGATCACGTACCAAGTTTCGTGTATTATACACCGGTAATTTAAAAGTACTGGTTTAGTTTTGCATAATGTAATTACCATTAAGAGTATTGGTATCTAATAAAATAATTCCATATAAAAAGGTTTCTTATTTCATCTTTTGCACTGTTTATTTTTTTTAATTTGACATGGGCAAATCGCCCGTGTACTTTAAATATTATTTGCCCATGATTTATTATTTAAAATTTAATTAAATTTTAAGATCTTAAGATTATAAATGCATAATGGAGAAATTAAGAGTAAAAATATATTTAAAAATGTATTTCCGTCAACAACTCATTTTATTTATAATAATTTGTTTGTCATTTATATATATTATGTACCTATGATTTAATCAAGTATTATAAAAGTAAAAAAAAAATAAAAAAAAAATGCATTTCAATGTACAACACTTTCCGCTTATTTCTCTAAATTGCAACATAAAAGTAACTGAGTATGTTAATGTACTATCTATAGTGTAGGATGCAGGTCTAAATTAATTGTAAACTTATAAATGAGAAAGAAGAAGAGATCAGAAGTCTAGAAATCAGTAAGGAATGATTTTCAAGTTTCAGGTCTAACTGTGCTCATATTCTTGTTTTGGAAGAATTATCTTTTACTTCAAACAGTTTTCTGACAAAATACACCTGTAATGTTGCTGTAGCTGCTATTGTAAGTATTTGGATAATAGACCACCTGAAATTAAGAAAAATAGCAAAGTTATGTAAGATCATTAGTATACACTTGGTAGTTCAAATTTGTATTTTTTTAAATATAGAAAAAGTAAAAAGATGTAAAATATAATAAATGGGAAATCATGGACTGTATTAAATTGTAATTTTCTTACCTTTGCACATAGGCATTATTGTCCATTAAAAGATTATAGTCTCGTGTTTCTCTAGCCCTCGAATGATACTGATATTGCAGGATATCATTCACATTATGTTCAACAAATTTTATGGAATTCTAAAAGAAAGAAGGGGGAATAATAAAATCAGTTTTATGTTATGAAAAACAATGATACTAATTACTAGTATAATTTGAACTATGACATTTTAATATTTTAAAAGTTTGTAGTGTTTGATATCAAAGTTTTTTTGTTGTAATCATAAAGTATTCACACCTAGCGGAATAGAGCAACAATCTCGAGCTGTCAAACGAAACTGAAATTGATTTCATCTGTGTGCAAAAATATGTGTATGTATACACTTACACAAGCATGATTGAACATGATTTCTATGGGATTAAATTGTGAACGTGCGGCACGTACCGACTGGACGTCAAAAAAAAGAGTGCTGCTGTCAGGTATCACACGTCTCTTTTTACCACGCAGTGTCACTGATAGTGACATCTCTCTTGCTCAGGCCTTTGTTTCTCTATTCCGCTAGGTATATTAACTTTAAATTTGTAATACTTACAGTAAAGTTCTTGATATTCATATCTAACTCCTCAATCTCCTTCGCATATTGTTCCCATTTATCATATCTTATTACAGACAGATACAAATTGACTAGTTTGCCAGCAAATCTTGAAAACTGGTTGTCTATACACACAGCGTAGTATCCACCTGTGCTCGTTTGGTCCGCATATTCAGCACTCTGTTTCCATTCGTACGGATGGACGATCTGACCGTTAGGGTGTCGCACTGCAAACCCGCACATACCATCACCACCTTTCAACACCTACAAAGTGAAAGTGGCAGAGTTTTTATACAAAGACATGGAAAGTAACTGTCACAAGAACTCTAGTGGTAAAACTAACAGTAATTAACATTGCAAATCGTTTATTTACTGAAAATATCTAGTAATTACCTGATAACTAGCGTAAAATGTGGCACCCGGCTGAACATATTGAAAATAGCAGTCTTCTTTTCCTGCGTCTATGTGGACTTTGTAATCCATTGTTACCGCCGGTAGGTCTTCGTACCATGGTGCCGCTGACGTAGATAAAACATCCCCTACAAGTGATAAAATCGTAAATAATAATGATATTGTACTAAACATATGCCACGTCCTTCGAGCCATCTTCAGTGACATTGACATAATATAAATAAATACGGTAGGTACCTAGTTTTGTGTTTTGTCATTTGAGTTTTGACACTTCAGTATTCACCAATCACCACAAGTCACCAACGTAATGCCGCGGCCGCACATGCGTCTATACTCTATCGTACGATCGGAATCGGAAATATGATGCTGGCAGTGCACTTCACATGGCTATTTGTATTAATTTGACGTATTCGCCAAACAATCACCATGTGTAGACGGTATGTTTGACAAAGTATTGGCCTTATTTGCCTATTTGACATATAATCAATCATGGGCGTACCGAGGGGGGGGCATGTTGACGTCCCTACTAAGTATATTATCTATAAAAATACATACCTATATACTTTTATCTAGAAAAAATCAAAATTAAGAAAACTAATTTTTGCCATTTTTTATTTGTTTGAAATACAATATTTTTACAACTAAAAATTATTTTTTTTTATTCTTTACTAGCTGTTGCCCGTGACTTCGTCCGCGTGGACTTTAGTTTAAATAGTTGTGCCCGTACATCGATTGAGTCGTTTACGCGCAAATCAGAAAAGTATATTGTTGGGAACCGCACATTTTTCCGGGACTAAAAACATTCCTTGCCCAGATTCAAATTAGTATCTCCAATCCAAATTTCATCAAAATAGATTAAATAGTTTAGGCGAGCATCATAAAGTTTATTGTGCGGGAACCAATGATATTCTATGTTACTAACGTAACTAGATTGGAAGTTTACGGTAGCAATGCGTTGCCACTTCGAAGATGCTTGCAGACATATCTCACATACATAATGACATAACGAATATATGACTTGACATTGTCTTTTGAACAAAAAAGTGGTTACGCATTTGACATTTCTGAGAATCTTTTGTAAGACATTGCTACTCTAGTATTTTAGAAACTCATTGGCGGGAACCGTATATTTTTCGGGATAAAAAGTATTCCTTGTTTTTTCCCGAGACTGAAAGTATTGCCATACCAAATTTTATCAAAATAGATTGAATAGTTTATGCGATAATCATAAAAGTTTATTGTGCGGGCACCGTACATTTTCCGGGACAAAATTAGCATTCCTTGTCCTTTCCCGAGACTCAAAGTATCTCCATACCAAATTCCATCAAAATAGATCGAATAGTTTACGCGCAAATCATAAAAGTATATTGTGCAGTAACCGTACATTTTCCCGGGACAAAATGTATCCTATATTCTTATCCTATATTCTATTTTGATAAAATTTTGTATAAAGATACTCAAAGTATCTTTATACAAAATTTTATCAAAATGGGTCGAGCATTTTACGCGTGATGTCGTGAGTCGTGACCACGCGAAATATAACGTTCCGCGCAGCATCGCCCGCGTAAATTAGATATTTCACAGACGAATATTTAGTCCACAAAAAATAGCCTATGTGAAGGATCACGTGGTCTACTTCTTATCTGTTCCACATACCAGAAAAACTGCTCCGGTAGTTCGTGAGATAAGCCCTTTCAAATAATTTCCCCCGTTTTTTTTCCACATTTTCCTCTATTTCTTCGCTCCTATTAGTCTTAGCGTAATAAAATATAGCCTATAGCCTTTCTAGATAAATGGGCTATCTAACACTGAAAGAATTTTTCAAATCGGACCAGTAGTTCCTGAGATTAGCGTGTTCAAATAAGCCTTTTCAAATAATTTCCCCCCGTTTTTTCCACACTTTCCTCTATTTCTTCGCTCCTATTAGCATTAGCGTGATAAAATATAGCCTATAGCCTTCCTCGATAAATGGGCTATCTAAAACTGAAAGAATTTTTCAAATCGGACCAGTAGTTCCTGAGATTAGCGCGTTCAAACAAACAAACTCTTCCCAATTATAATATTAATAATATAGATAAACACCTAGCTTATGAAAAATCTGATTTGCCCCCCCTGGCCCAGAACCTGGGTAATTTACCCCCCCCCCCCTGGCACCAGAAAAAGAGACGTGTGATACATGACAGCAGCACTCTTTTTTTGACGTCTAGTCGGCACATGCCGCACGTTGACAATTTAATCTCATAGAAATCATGTTCAATTATGCTTGTGTAAGTGTATACGTACACATATTTTTGCACACAGATGAAACCAATTTCGGTTTCGTTTGACAGCTCGAGATTGTTGCTCTATTCAGCTAGGTATATTATTAATTTTATGTACCGAATACACGTATACGTACCTTTGTCGGGTTTTGACGCACATCAAAGGAGTCAAATAGGCAAGTAAACAAAATCAAGTAAAAGTTTGGTATTTGACGTCCATGTGTGGAAAGTCGTATTTGCCTTTATTTGCTTGTTTGTGTACATATTATGTCAATAATTTTGCCAAATGCAACAAATAGCCACTAGCAAATACAAATGCCAGCAGACGATATCAAATTGGTGGGTCATACCATTGGACGATACACGCAGACGCAGTCCGCAGATCGTCCAATGGTCTAATTTTAACTTCCAAATCTTAATCCATAGATAGAAATTAATAGAAATAAAAAGGAATGAATGTCATTGGCCATTGTCACCTTTCTTTGACATTGACATAAGACATTTGACAATTGACATAGCCTAAAAATGTTTTTCGAATTTCGATGGCTTTTTGGAGTACATACTCAAAAATTTTAATTGATTTATAACTAAAAATGTTCTGAATTTCAAGCAGTCGAAACAAACAATAAAAAATTTGAATTATAAGTAAAATGGAATTCATTTCGGAAGTAATCGGTGAAACAATCATTTTAGGAATTGATTCACTGATTCTTGGTTTTTGTGTGAGACAGCTGAGCAAATGTAAACATATTTTAAATGCCTTACAGGTAAATAAATATAATTAAAAGGAATTTATAAATATGTATCACTTATCTTACAGTAAAAGAAACAATTATTTATCTGTATTATTTTTTCAGTCAGCACCAGTACTAGATATTGATGCATCAATAAATAAGGAAATTAATAAATATCCAAATAATGTGATTCCATACGTAGTGGTGCGAGGGCTTGTGAAGCCATTGGGAAACCCAATCAGAAGTAACTACAACCAGTCTGTTACAGGAGTTGTTCAGAGGTAGGTTTTTTCCTATTTCTTTATCCCTGGAATTTGTAATGTAAATTCTGCTGGGTGATAAATATTATGTATAGTAAATAGTATTTTTTAAAGATTCATATAATATTTTTTAAACTATGCTTTTAATAACTATAAACTTACAGGCTAACCATCAAAGAGCATGTTATAGCTAGAACATCAGCAGGGTTTTGGTCTGACCAAACCCGCACTATTCATGAAGTCTATAATTCCTGCCCATTTGTACTGAGCAATGGGAAGCATACTATTGAAATTATTGATGCGCTGGCAGCGGAGTTAATAGGTAAGATTTTTAATACCTTACCTCAAAGACATCTTAAAAAATTAAGAATTGACTATATACCAACAAAACATGTACTTACAGATCTTGATGTCATATCAGACAAATTTGAGCCAATGTCACCAGGTGTTATTGATCATGTATGGGGATTTTTCTCTGGTGTGAGGCAGAGAGGCTTGCAAACGATGGAGGAAATGTTACGAGATGGCTCCTACATCACAGCCATAGGAGAGTTGAGCAGAACAAATGGTGGCCTCAAAATCCAGCCACCAAGAGATGGTTTGCCCCTTTATCTCACCACCTCAACAAAGTCTAGTTTGCTAAAACGCCTGGCTAGCTCTAAAGACTTTTTAAGGTAGTACCTTGTTTTCTCCGAAAATATTGCAATGGGAAAATAAATAAAAATAAGGGACTAATTTATAAATATTTTCAGAGTTCTTATAGTTGTGTTTGGAACTGTAGCTGTTATAGCATCAGCGCGCATTGCATACAAGTACCTTAAAAGACGACAAAGAAAAGAAGCAGAGGAGGCTTTGAAGAAGCAACTAGCGGCTGGGCGGAGGGAGCGACGAGCACAGATACGAGACAAGAATCTTGGTGAACATCAACTGTGTGTTGTGTGCACAGAAAATCCAAAAGAAGTAAGTTAATTGCATTCTCAAACTCAAACTCAAAATTTTTTATTCAGAATAAATTTTTTCAAATATTCTCTGAACGTCGGGGCTACACAGATGCCTACCACCGGTTTGTTAAAAAAATATTGCTATCAATTTTAGTTATCAGTCATATAATATTTTATGGTGTATAGTCTGTATTTTATATTATTTTTGACTCTGTAAAAACCATCTAAAGAAAAACAACTGTTTGTAATATATTTTTTTTGTTTTTAGATAATTTTACTACCCTGTGGACATGTCTGCCTATGTGAAGACTGTTCAGAAAATATAAAGCACAAATGCCCAATCTGCAGAGAGAGAATAGAATCAAGGGCCCCTGCATTTATAACATAAAATGGCTTTACACTTTACGCTGTAGACTAATAGAACTGTAAATAATTGCTTAAATTATTAAATTAGTTTTGTAGATCTTTAATAGACGTTACAAAGGCACTTTCAAGAAGAATTAATAGTAATTGTTATGAAGTAACATTAAGAAAGATAAGATTTATTTTCCTAACCTGAGTCCTGACTAATCTCTAATTTATAATCCTATTGTTGATACTTTTGTGAGTGAACAAAAATGAATTATTTTATTCTGTAATATTTCTATTCGTAATTGTAAAATAAGATTTCTTTTAATTTTTAATAAAGTGTTACTTAGTACATAAAGTAATTTTATTCCAAGTTCTTAAAATATATCTTGCAGTAGTTCTTGTTGAACTTCATCATTCTTATTTATAAAAATCATTTAGACAAATACATTATTTTTATGTAATAATTTTTTGTAAAATTTTTACAATAAGTACTATCAGAGAAGTTGATTCCTATGCAAATCGGGGACCTAAGAAGTTTGGTTGCGTTACAATGATATTCTATGTTACTAACGTAACTAGATTGGAAGTTTACGGTAGCAACGCGTTGCCACTTCGAAGATGCCTGCAGGCATATCTCACATACATAATGACATAACGAATATATGACTTGACATTGTCTTTAGAACAAAAAAGTGGTTACGCATTTCTGAGAATCTTTTGTAAGACATTGCTACTCTAGTATTTTAGAAACTCATTGTTGCGTTACGTCAAACCCAGCTGACAGATTACAATTAACATTGAATTGACATATTCGACCAAATAACGCTGGTTGCATATTGCATAGGAATCAACTTCCTCGATGGTACATATAAAAAATATTATATTATTATTGTTGTTTTCTCAAAAGCCAATATTTGATGCACCCTCACCACAAGCACCAGCACAAGTCACTTCTTCACTATTTACAATTTCTTCTTGAGGAATATCAAATGCATCATCATGATCATTACCTAAGCTTTCATCTATTATTATCTCTTGTCCAGTATCCGAAGCATTACTTATTGGACTATCAATTCCATATTCTTTAATCAATTTATTTATTTTTGAGTTACATGGTGTACCTTGTATCTGAGTGGTTGTACTCTCTTTGCCATCCTCACACAAATGCAAGCTCTTCATAGTGTCAATATTATCTTTGTCCGATTTGCAACCAGACCTGCACATTTTTCCTTTAGATATGCAATTATTTTGTTTAGATTCATTATTGATTTTGTCAACCTCTTCCTGGTGATTTCTTTGTCTGTTGTTATATTCTTCTAACATCCTTTTGGCCTTTGAACTTTTCCCTATACCGAGTTTTGGTAAACCTTTGTTTAACCCTTCCAGAAGCACACATGCCTTACACACTTCTTGTGATGAAACAAAATTACATCTCATGCAGACCCTCTGAGTTGGGAGTGTTACTTCCTCTTTTACTGACAATGTTTCTCCTGAAATCAGTAATGTATAATATAATATCTATGGACGCTGCAAACCACGTCAGTCTGGCCCCGTGATAAGTACCTGAAGGACTTGTGTTACGGGTAGCAGACAACGGAAATATATTTAATACTTTTATACTATACATATTATTTAAGATTTTTATTATATTATACACATATTTAATACACACATCCATGACCCAGGAACTTTGAAAACTTTGGCTTGAGCTACCAACGCACACACCACTGAGCCACTAAGGTCATAAAAAAAAGTAGTTTTATAACTTCAATAACAAATTAAAAGTTATAGCCCAAGTAAGAAATATTTTATTATCCTGATTAAAAATACTAAAATCGATACCTTATTAAGATTAAATATATCAGGTAAATATATATATTTACCTGAATAAATAATATCCATAATACAAGTTGGTCTAACTTTCTCCATATCTTTTAGCAGGGCTCGTGCATGTCCTCTGTATGCATTTGGAGCAAAGACACATTCAGTAGAGAAATATACCAGCTTCTTGTAATGTGCATACATTACTATTTCCTTCTCATACGTATATTTTAATGGTTTCACTCTTGGTATTGTGCCTTCACTGCCCTAAAATAAACAAATATTAGAGTAAATTTTCAAGAACTATTACAAATATTATTTATATTAATCCCTCGATCATGGAAAAACCAGACACAATAGCTTATCTATTCTTGTCGCAGCCGCATGTGGCTGCTTGGGAGTTGAAGCATTAATGACAAATATTTTTATAATACATACTGTAGAAATAGCTGTACATCTTTTTAGCCTTGCAATATCCCCTCTCAGAATATTCATTAGGACGGTTTCAGCAATATCATCAGCATTATGACCTGTCGCTATACATTTCACATTGAGCATCGCAGCTCCTCTGTCTAGAGCCTGCCTTCGAAACACACCACAAAAAGTACAGTTATTCTTTCTACCTATTTGAGCTACTATTTCATCCATGGTCCAACCATATAAGTCTTTGTAGGATAAAATTTTCAAAGGCATTTCATAATCATCTCTGTTCTGTTTCACTGTTTCCAAGCTGTCGTCTCTATAGCCTGTGATGCCTTCGTCGATCGAAAGAAGCATTAAATTGAGACCATAGTTGTATCTCTGATTCAGAGTCTTTAAAACGTATGCGAGAACTGTGGAATCTTTACCACCTGAAGCACCGATTGCTACAGAATCGCCACGGTTGAACAGCTTAGCTTTTATTATAGTGTAATGTATTTCGGTTTCGAATGCCGCAAAGAAGCAGTCTTTACACAATGCGTCTCCAGTTTTTGGGCGCTAAAAGAAAAAACATTATGATGAATGATGATTTCACAAGCATCTGCAAGGTGTTAAATCTTTCGTTTTTACCTTCAGCATCGCATTTTTTCCACACCCCGTTTTGCACTGAAGAGGCATTTTAAAATTTGTAGTTTGAAATATTAATTGTAATTCATTAGATTGTATTTTTCGGATTTTTCTAAGGTTAAAAGTTTAAAAACACGATTATAACCTAAAATTATAAATTAAACGTCATTGTCAAACACACTCCACAGATAAGATAAATATAGATTGTCAAATGTCAATGGCTGTCAGAACCATTGCTTTTATAGATGGACTCGGCATAATGGTCTCTACCAAATCAAAATACTGTGGCCGGTCCGCCATTTTATGTTCCGGTTCTCCGGGGTACATAAACTGTCAGTGTCGTATTTTAGGGATGTCGAAATTGAAAGAAAATATCGATATATCGATACATCGATATTTGAAAAAATATCAATATTGGTCTCGATATATTATCGTGAAAAAAATATCGATATATAGGTCAAATTTTTCGACCAATTTGCTTTTTTTTAAATTAATTTATAGTCCGTCAAAAAAGTGAAGAAATTAAAAAAAAATTGTCCTTGGATCGGTATGTTTATATTTTTACTAAAATTTTTGTTATTTTACCGATGAAGCGACTTCGTATGTGCTAATTTAGTTAATAATTAGACAATAAATAAGATTTGTGATAGAATAGAATATAACATGGCTTAATTTAAATACTTAAATCAAAATAAATTAAATATTTAAGGGAGCCCCAAAATAAACGTGATTTTTTTTGCTATTTTTTGCTTGATCAATATAATATATAATGTAATAGGACGCTCACTTATAACATCTTAGTTTATCGATATCCTCGACAAATATCAACCGAGTGTTCCATCACTATAGACCGCCATGTTTAGTTCTTGGCAATATGGCGTCGGCTACATTTTTTTGTAGTTATGTTACTTCCACCTGTTTCCTTATTCATTGGTCAGAACTCAGGGTCTCAGTGAACTAACCACAGACAACATCATCGTATATTGTATTATCTATGATCATCATCATCATGATCATCATCAGAATCAATTATTTATCAAAGAACCAATCCCTGAACGAGTTTAACCGAGGGTCAAGCCTCAATATACCGTACTCATATAAAGTAGTTGAAATTTTTGCACGAGAAACCATATTCACATTGGATTATTATTTTTTCGGGCATCTGCCCGAAAATCGTCTGCCCGTTCATCTGAACGGGTAAAAATAGTAGCAAATAAAACACTCATTTAACTATTATTTTTTATATTAAACTATTTGTCATTTTACTAAAAAAAATAGAATTGTCCATAAAAACTAAATAACTCCTATAAAAGAAATTAGGGCAATTGTACATAAAAAGCCTCCAACAAAGAATTCACAATCATTAATATGGACGTAATTTCATTAAGTACAAGCATTGATATGATTTAAAATATAATTAACATAATGTTATAGATCTTGCAATCTACGAGCGCGCGGCACCCTTAGTTGTGTGAGTGACCATATCTACACACGCATACATGGCTCGTTCGCTACTGACTGCTCCGTCAGGTACGCACACTAACGAAAATGTCTATATTACAATTACAACTACAAATAAAGGCTACGCGCACTCGTAGATTGCAAGAACTAATAACCCCTTACTAATCAATTCAGCAAATAATTACTATACAGTAATTTAATATTTGCTGCATAAATATATATTCATTAGTAATGCTAGGGCCACACTAACGAGAAATGCAATTAATTATTGCGATAATATGCGCCCAGCAAAATAGGGACTTTATTTTGTTAATAATTAAGCATAGATTAAATAATGTAATACATAAATCTAACGACCACACACCGTTAATATGAATATTTATGGCAACACTATGAGGACAACATAATATATAAATTTTATTGGCGATATTAATCATTAATAACCTACATAATCATTTCATTGGAAGGATTCTAACACATAATCTAAAATTTAAACTTCTTAAGTCCCCTTTGAATATCTAAAATAACACACTTAAACTAAATTATAAAAATATACTACGGAATGGTGGTTCATATCATAAGGATCCGAAAAACAGTGATTAATAACAATAGCTACAAGTTTTTACATAGTAAGTGACAGAGGCCGGTTTCATTAACACAAAATGCAAACTGGCTTATTAGAATAGAGAGCCAAAAAGTCACTGGCAAGTAACTAATTTAGGAAAATAAAGTATAAAAGTATGTAAGTACTGAGAGCGAAGTCATGTTACATAATTAATAATTATTATATTTTATGATATTTTTGATCGGAACAACGCAACGGGCACGAGACTACACTATGCACTTTCGTCTTCAATTTTCGTCATCTTCTTTTATTTAACTTTCGTTTTGGCACGCCATTTGTCATTTTTGTTTTTTGGATACGGTCAGAGGGCATGCATCGCGGGCATGCCTCACGTTCGCTGTTGACTGCGCCATGACGCATGCCCTTGACGAACAGAAAAAGGCACAGTGTGGACAAAGCTAATGACGTTGCGTTGTTTAATTTTTACATCGTATAAATCTTTTATTGTGCATGTCAAAATCATGCCCATACCATGCCAACACCACAAACAAGTACCCCCTTACTAATAAACGCTGTATAAGCTTTGAGTAGTTATACAGTGTTTTGTCTTCTTCAATCCAATTAAAAATATCACTAGTGTGATAGGAGCAAAACACTGTATAACTATTCAAAGCTTATACAACGTTTATTAGTAAGGGGGGTAGTGTATATTTGATTACACAATGCCATGATTTCGACATGCGCGATAAAAGATTTGCGTGATAAAAAATGAAACGAACACGACTATTGTTTGTCGCATGTCGCTTCAACTCAGTTGTGGGCATACAATACGTATTTCAGTTTCGAAAACGCAATGTAGCAGAGCATTGTGGCTTCGCTCGAAATCATTACTTACATTGTATGAAAGACTGATTTAGCACTGGACAAATGTTATAGAAAAATACATGATACAACTACGTTTTTAAAGTGGATCACTCAATTTAGCAACGGTTTTAAGATGCAACAGTAAGAAGTTTTCTAACAAATAATGATCTACATCTTATACATATTATATATCATAAATCAAATTATTTACAACACCAACAACAACATTGTAGTCTATAATCTCAAAGTTTAAACTTATGTCATTCATTTGAGCATTAATTATTAAAACAGTTCCTTAACATTGTTAAAATAAACATTCCAAATATAGTAATAAAAGTTAGTAAATGTTCTACAAAAATGTGACATTTTGGCACAACATCTAGGAGTTAGGCTCAATTTACACCGCCGGGAATGGAATAGAAGCGACTTTTTGCAACAAAACTGTACTTAGCACAATCAACTTCATATCAACAGTAAAACACACAAATTAAATACGAGCCAAAAAATTGGACGCGCGTATTCCGCAGAATTCTCGATAATTCTCCGGTGTCAATTCTCGCGTTATGAGGCGAAATTGACGCTTCCACTCCGGTCCATTCCGCGGGAGCATTAGGAGTGCAATTTTAATTCTTAAACAATCAAATGTCATATTATAGTCTGTCAAAAAAGTAAAGAAATTAAAAAGTGGTAACATTGTAGTGTCATCCCTTTTTTCTTAGATTGATTTGAAAGGGATGACACTACGATGTTGCTACTTTTTAATATCTTCACTTTTTTGACAGACTATAAGACATAATTGCTATGCTCAGTCCTACACAACACATTTAAGTACCTATACTAGTTAGCTACTTTATGAGCAGAGTAGTCAAAATTGCATAAATAGTGCATTAGGTTAGGTTTTTTTAAACTTATAAAGTTTACAAAAAGCTGTCAAGGTCCAAGGACTAGCGATAGGCAGTGGCTAAACAAATTACCTCAAGCATGAGTAAATTTATAATTATTGTAAAATTAAATTCATACTTCATACAATAAAAATTCAAAGTAGCACTTTAACAAAATATGCACCTTCAAAGAACTTTAGCTGTAATTTTCAAAACAGTAGTCATTGCCATTATATACAAAATATTAAGTATGTGAGTTTTAAAATTATTCTATTTATTAATTAATAAAAAATTATAAAAACAATTTTGTCTTTAACTATAATAATCTCACCTTTTAAGCCTAAAATATAAAAATTACCCATCTGGTGGAGTGTGGTGTGGCTTGTAAAGACAACAATTTAATAAAATATCTATTTGATATATTATATTTGAAATAAGTCAGTTTGTATTTAAGTACTTATTATGGACGGTATGATTACGTTTAGGTATATTTTTTAATCATATTATTTCATATTATGTGGCGATAAGTCATATGTGTGCTTAGCACGAGTTATTAAAAATTATCAATAGATTTTGTAATTTTAAATTTTAATTTCTTTATGATTTATTGAAACTCAATAAATTACATTAATTTGACATATCATTATGATTTTCAGGAAAGTATTTATAAATAACATCAAGTTTACGGTTTACCTTACTTGTTTAGAAGCTTTTGCGCGTCAGTCCCTGTCTTTTCACTTTCAAAGCTATCAAACGTTAATCATTTAATCAGTCCCATAAAGTTAATATACCTAGCGGAATAGAGCAACAATCTTAAGCTGTCAAACGAAACCAAAATTGGTTTTCATCTGTGTAAAAATTTGTGTACGTATACACTTATACAAGCATGATTGAACATGAATTCTATGAGATTAAATTGTCAACTTGCGGCACGTGCCGACTGGACGTCAAAACAAGAGTGCTGCTGTCATGTATCACACATCTCTTTTTACCACGCAGTGTTACTGATAGTGACATATCTCTTGCTCAGGCCTTTGTTTCTCTATTCCGCTAGGTATATTAACTTTATGATCAGTCCCTTTATTGGTTTAGTTGAAAGATGTTCAACGGTTATTTCAGAGATTTTATTGGTGTAAAATATCTGATACTTGTTACCTTAGAAACTTTTGAGCGTCAGTCCCCTGGCAGGTAAGCTGTTGGCTTTAGCCGGTGTATCTCTCGCTTGGGAGTGAGCTACGGCAATGCTCAGACACTGCACCCATTCTTCCGCGTTTTTACCGTCTTTGGGCTTGAGTATGAGGGTCTGGTCTCCGGTGAATATCTCAAACGCTTTAGGTATGTTGCGCGCGCCTCGCGATACTTTTACCGAGCGGATCTGGTTGATGTCTATACTCTCGCCTCCACTCTGAAATTAGATTATTACTAACGTTAAGACTAACGTTTAAAATTGATCTGAATAATAAACAGCAGGCAAACTTTTAAAATAATTCTCGAATAATTAAAAATAGCAAAGTGAAAAGAGGTTCAAGATTCAATATTCAAAATAAGTCAGGTGTGTTAGAGTGTCTTGAGACGCCATCTTCCTTTTGCCTCATTGAACTGACAAGCTAGCACTATAGAGATAATTAAGTCAGTAAATATGTAAGACTATGAACAGACCAATTTTTTTTTTCCTTTCCTTGAAGTAATCTTCGCGATAGTTAAGTCAACTCACCGCTCCCTTGCAAGACAGGTGCGCACCGGACAGCGTGAAATATCTGGTCCGCCATCTTCTAAAGAGGCGCCATCTTCCTTTCTTCTCCTTCAGTTGTCCCTCTATGACCGGCTGGCCGTCAGCCGCTAGGAACCCACGCGCTCTTTCCGGGTGTTGACATAGAAAACAGCCCCAAGCGCCCCGAGCAGCTACTTCGAATACGTCGAAAAAACCAGCCGAACGTAGCTCGTTAACTACCATCTCTTGCTCCTGAAAACAACATGTTATTACATGTTTAGGCAAGACAAAATATGGATAATGGAAGAAAAGTAAATAACGATTAAGAAATAATATTTTTAACAAAAAATATTTATTGCATTTAATCGCGTACGTCAGGACGCAAACGTGTACGCAGATACGTCGTACGTAAAATGACTCTGACAAACGTGAAATGACGTTGTTAGAGCAGGACGCGGCATTCTCGTCCGATTGTTTGAGTCTCAAAACGGTTTCATAGTAGGCCTACAATTTACGTGCCCATTTTAGTTGGTATAATTAATAAATATCTAGATTTTTTACTCTCTTCTTTGTAGTAATTTAGGGACTCGGTGTACTTAGAAAACATTTGATTAACTTACTTTAGGACCAGGGAAGGCTCCCGTAACAAGTGTGAGGAACGTCTTGTTCTCACACTTCAGTATATCCCAGCAGTGCTTGAGGCTGGCTACAGTCGGGTCTCGGCTAGACAGTGCAGCGGTATGTCTTGCCTGTTATAATTGAGTACAAATAGTATGTATCAAAGTATTTCCAAACTGTGCGTTTAAATACTATAGGGGGTCGCGTTTTACTCGCAAGACGTTGTGAAGCTATTAAGAAAGGGTAACTGACTAGTTATAAGTTTAATCAGGTCCCAATCTAGATATTATGTTTAGCAGGTAAAACATAGCTTAATCTTACAAATTCGGTCATTTTGCCTGGCAACGAGTTAAGTAATATTCAAAATATAATATAGTAATAGGTATAAATAGTGTTGCCCCTGACTGCCTATACGTCGTGGTAGTCGAGTTATGACTACATAAATATGCAAGGTAAATATTCTTATACAAATAAATTCACGACTATATTCAGGTATAATCTCATACCTGTAGTGCCAGGAACATGAGGTGTATCCACACTCTAGGCGCGCGCGTCCGCAGCGAGAACGCCGCGCGGGCGTACAGACAGTGCGGCCCGCGACGACCGCACGCGAACTGTAGACGCGCCTGCTTCTTGGACCGACGCTCTGTAATAAGATATAATTTGAAGTAGTGTAATATACAGATAATATGATAGCACGATCATTATTATTAGTCCATTCTAAAAAATATATTAAAACCGGTATTAAACTGGCAAGTAAAGGTGATCACAGATTTATCAGCAAGCACGCGCCGAACGCGCCGCATTTTAGAATTCGTTGTATGAAATGATGTGAAACCTCGCACATTCGTCCGCACCGTACGCGCCGCATTTCGTGTACTATGCGTGCGACGCGTGCGGGACAAATGTGCGATTAGCTTAAAAGTTTTAAGATTTAACTCACCCTCAATAGTGCATTTAGCCGGCGGCGGTATAGTCATAGATACATTATCCATATACGCTTTGATCTTATCCAAGTGTTTCTCGCAGAAGTGTTGTACAGTGTCTCTCATCGGGTACGGCTCGAACACGCTTATTCGGTGGTTCGACGTGTTGTTTGTATTGATCATCGTCACGCTGGTGTTGTTGGCACGGCGTGACGTGACCGTCACAGGGCCCGACGTGACGGTGTGCGACGGGACTGACGTGACGACTGAAACTTGTCCTAACGCCGTGTTCGAATGAACAGTGACGGATGTGGGGACGAGCGCGTCACTGGATTTACCCATTAGCGGGTTGACTGATATCGACTGGGATTGAAGCGGCGACGGCCCGGAGATTATAGTTGGTCCTGAGTTCTGAAAAGATGTTTATAAATTTTAATCTTATATATAAAATTCTCGTGTCACAATGTTAGTCACCGTACTCCTCCGAAACAGCTTTACTGATTTTTACCAAATTTTATATGCATATTCAGTAGGTCTGAAAAAGTGCATTTGTTCAATAAATAATAGCAAATTATTACAACTCGAGACTGACGGCGACCATTGTTTGTGCGACGGGATAGCCGCGATGGTCGTTGCCATGGTGACATACTTATTTATTCACTTCAATAAAATAATATGGGTGAAATACTTTATATAGCAAAACAACGATTGCCGGGACAGCTAGTACAAGTATAAAATGCAAAATTAAACTAGGCATCTATTTCAAAGGAAAATTTATGAAAGCAGGTGCTAAGCCACTTACTGCGAAAAAAATTGTGAATGATATTTCAAATTAGTTTTCATGTGGCCATGGTATCGAATTGATTCGATCGTTTTAAACATTTGTAACGAAACAAACATACTATTATACAGCCTTTATGCGGCCAGAGCTGCTTAGTGGAAGCTATCATGGCAATGTAGCGTGACAATGACAAGATTGTCCATCATAAAATATAATATGAATGAAATATTATTTAATGTGCACACAAGACAATGATACAAAGATAATACAAAACTAGATAAGATAGATAGGTGTCACATGGTTGGTAATTTCGTTACCGCTCCAATAACGATGTTATGATGGTGTTTGTTCGCCCGCGGCGCGAGCGGCGGCGACAGAGTTGTGACGGTGACAGCGCTACTGCCGCTACCTGCCTTCGTCACCGTCTTACCTACTAGTAAAAATAAAATATTAATATAGTAAAGTGTAATAATGCTTTAAATGTATTTGTCACTGGTTGCGAAGTTGTTACATGATTTTTGATTTTTTGACTGCTAGGACTTCACTGGCTGGGTAATTCCGAATAATTCAAGTAAACGCAGCGTATATTTTGTTGTCTGGCACGGTGTAATAAGCCATTTTGTTGTGTAATCACTTAAAGGGGACTGCAGGAGCGCGACGTCTTCGTTTGCACTGGGCGGTCTGTCACGCTCGTGACCACAGGCGTTGCTACACGGCCGAAATATCGAGAAAAAGTATGTACTCGTAGTAGCATACTACTAGAATAAGTCGCGTTAAGTCCCGATTAAAAAGTTTTAATTATAATGCAACGCGAAAGTTTAAAGGTAAATCACTTACCAAGCACCGTAAACTATCCAGACTAAGGCTGCATTTCTACCGGAGTTAAGAGAAATGCGTTTTTAAAATCCAATAGAATCACTGCGATGAGCGAGGTCAGGCAAATAAAGAGATTCCATTGGTTCTCAAAAACACAATCTTCGCAAAGCAACTCTAGTAGAAAAGTAGCTTTGCCTCTAGACTTACTCTGAATATCCCTATAAGTTATTAACACATGACTTATGAGCACTTAGGTATTAATGAGACGAAGTGATACAATTAGAACATACTCTGTGGTGTGGTGACAGGTTGCTGTGCATTGATCTGTTGTGAGGATGATAGTCGTGTCATGCTTTTGTGCAGGCCTCCCACGGAACCTCCTGGAATTACACACTAGCTCAAATACCACAAGCATCTATAACTAGAAAGTTACTCATTTAGCCTCAGCTCAGTTTTAAAAACTGTAGCCCAACAGCGTAAAATTACAACATTTTGAAGAGAAGAAAATAGCCTGTCACTTGCGGCATTCTTACTAATCTATTGACACCTTATTTGTTAAAATCGAACAAGTAGTTTAGCCGTTAAAAGGGCACATAAACACTCCTTTTCGCTTCGCCGTAGTTGGTAAAAAATGACGTCATTAGTAAGATAGCAAGAATATAGTGTGGTGATTTTACACATGTAGCTTAATAATTAAACTTTAATAAAGACAATATAAAGAAGTATATCTACTATATCTGAAACAACTACTGACTTATTTAATCCAATGCATATTATTCCAAGATATTATGTCATACTTAATATACTATTATGCTAAGTACTCACATACGGTTTTGTTCGATATTATTACTCCAAATCGAGTAATAATTACAGTGTGGACCGCAACACTCGCAGCTCGAAGGCTCGCATCGAGCCAGCTTGAAGGCTCGCAACAAGCCGGCTCGATGGAATTAAATATATTGATTTAGAGTAAAACTATCGAGCAATGCTGAATGTGTGGACGAAAGCCCGAGCCGCGGGTTTTGCTCCACGTTATTGCTCGATCGACCAAAACCGTATGTGAGTACTTAGCATATGACACACGTGAGTAAATTAATATTATTTACACAGGCTACAAATTATTGCAATCACCGCTCACCAGCAACATTAAGTCTCGTCATGCTCCTATGCGAGTTTGGTCCGGGGTGCAATCTCCCCGTAGAGCGGGAATCGCCGAGTTTAGCGCGCCTAGTGTAGCCCGTTGACGTGACAGACGTCAGCGCCGGCGTGACGGTCGACGTGACGGCTGACGTGACGGTCGTCACGGTGGTCCCGCTAGTGACGGTCGTGCTGCCGCCGAGCTTCACTATCGTCACGCCCCCCGAAGTGCTTTTCACTTCGCCGTGAACTGACTTCGGACGAAGGCTAAAATTAGAAGACAAAATTATTAATTTGGTAAGAAAATCCTAACCCAATAATATATAATAATAGCTCCCACACCGGTTTCGGTGACGGTGGCCGGTTTCGTTGAAACCAGGCCAGCTACGCAGGAGTAATTTAATAGTGCCCAAGTGTGTGCGCAGTACACAAGAGCACTCTCTATTCCTTTACTCTCATAACCCAGTGGGACGGCAGACCGACACGACTGGCGAGAGATCAGGCGCAGGACCGACTTTTTACATGCCCATCCGACGCATGGATCATCTTACTTGTCAGACAATCAGGTGATCAGCCTGCATTATCCTAACCAAACTTGGAAATAACATGTTTCCAACGCGGGAATCGAACCCACGACCTCCGAGTCAAGAGCCGAGCTCTGAACCACTGGACCACGGAGGCGTTATCCAAACCCAATATACTAGCCACGACGTCAAGAATCGACGCCATACTATTGATTCGTTGCATAATAATATATTGGCTAGTGTAGTGCATTGATGTATTCGGCTTTGATAGGGTGTCATTATTGCAATTGCAAATATCAAACTGCTAATAGCTGCTAATAGGTCACACTTTTCTTGCCAGAAGAATACCGTGGCACGCCAGTTGATATGAAATCGTCATGTCACGTCATGAACACATAGCCAGTATACTGTATGGTATACTGGGTTATATTTCGAAACGTACACAAGGTAAGTTTATTTTGACAACGTTTTAATGAATCCATACTTACTTGTTATTAGCACGTAGCGCAGCAAGCAGCTTGTCGGTGAACAGCGCGGGGTAAGCGCTGCACAGCGCTGTCGCCTCCCGCAGTAGCGCGGACTGCTCCAGCCAGTCAGCTGTCGCCAGCCGCTCGACTACGAAGTTAAGAGCCTCTTGTGCTCGCTCCTATGATTATTTCAATAATAATTTATTACTTGAAATTAAAATAAAATATTTTTTACATCAAAACGTTATGGCGGCAATCGTGAAGAATTCTGTCCGTCATGGACAAAAACACCGAGTACTAATCCATCTATATCGATAAACACCCTTAAATGCCATAATAATATGCCCGGGCCTTTTCTCATCCATGACTCAATGTGTCGGTGCCTTCGTATGTACTATCAGAGAAATTCATTCACAAGCAGATGGCGGACCGACGTAAATTGGTTGTGTCATGCAACAGATCACAGCTAATGGCTCCTCTTCAAGATGGACCATCGTAGTTGGCCATCGCGATGGCCCAGCATGGGGAGGACGTAGTGGCACAGGATGGCGTATGGCGCCAGCGATGGTTGTGGGGTGGCGGCAGTGTATCGCCTCTACAAGATGGGCCAGCGTAGTTGGCCATCACGATGGCCCAGCATTGGGAGGACGTAGTGGCGTAGGATGGCTTATGGCGCCAGCGATGGTTGTGGGATGGCGGCGGTGTCGGTTTTTCGGCCGCACATTAAAGGGACCCAGCGACATTGATATACAAAAAACCCAAGATACACATTACACAGTCAACGTCGCAAAACCGTCCGCATAAAAATATAAGCGCACAATCTAAAATTATGCGCTTATTTCAAATAGTCTCGCGTCGCCCGCGTCATTGCAACGTCGTCAAAAATGCCGAAGTGTTCTATGCGAAACTGTAAAATATTACGTCAAGAACGTTAAAAAAATCCTTTTTTATATAGGGATATCGTATTTTCGGTATGTTAAAGTATTTATTTATTTATTTTTGTGGTTTTTATAACTTAAAACACGTCGCAATAATGATTTTGATTTAATTTGTTTCAAAACTTCACTCACCGGACGTCATGATACGGCAAATTTCAATCACCGCATTGTCATTGTAGGAACGATGCTTATAGGTCTCCCTATAATTTAGTCGTGTTATGCAAAAGACTTTGTTCTTACTTGATGTAGTCGATTTTTTTTTCAGTTTGATTTTTTTTATTAATATTATTGAACTTTTTTCTATTACAGTTTTTACAAGTTAAACGACAACTTTATAATTAACTATTTCAAGGAAATTGATGTGTTTCCTAGTGTTATATATAATTATGACCATGACTGTTAATTATTACTAGCTGTTTGACCGAGCTTTGCTCGGTATCCGATGAAAATGACATTTTCTAGAAATGATTCCTAGCTAGATCGATTTATCGCCCCCGAAACCCCCTATATACTAAATTTCATGAAAATTGTTGGAGCCGATTCCGAGATTCCAATTATATATACATATACAAGAATTGCTCGTTTAAAGATATAAGATTTTTAACAAAAAATTAAAACCGACTTCCAAGGTAAATAATAACATCATCGACAATCGACAATAATAACATCCTTATAATATGAACTAAAAAGTATTAAATAATTTTTCCTGTCTAATAGTGCCTTTTTCCGAATTCGGCTAAACCTCAACTATTTCTGTACTCAATCTTCATCATTTTGAAGTCGGTACCAGATAGCTGAATCTTTAGTTCTCTGACAGAATATTTGAAACTTTTGGAACTGGCTACCGAAAAGCGGGACTGTGCCTGTCCCGCACGGGACATTAAATTTTGATGAAAAAATGGGGACATCCCGCCAAAATCGGGACGTCTGGCAACGCTGATTAGTATAGTCTTTAAAACGATTTGTTTCAAAAGTTTAAGTCCACCCTGCGGGATCCCGCAAATACCGGGATCCAGCGGGATTTTTTTATTTATTTATTAAACATTCTTACAACTATCATTACAGAATAATATCCAATTGTTGATTGATTGTGATGGTTCAATCCCACAAATACCGGGATTGAAATTATCTTGCAGGATTGCATTCTCTAGCTATAGCCACTGCATGCGCCATTTGATGGGCCAGCGCTGGGCCATCTTATAGAGGCGCCACACCGCCATTTGTTGGGCCAGCGCTGGGCCATCTTATAGAGGCGCCACACCGCCATTTGTTGGGCAAGCGCTGGGCCATCTTGTAGAGGCGCCATAACATTGAATTGACATAAGGCAACCAGATGACACGTAGGTCCGTCAACTATCTAGCGACGACGAGCCACGCTGTCTATCACCTGAGAGTGACCACATACCTGGTGCGCCGCGTTGAGTCGCGCGAGCACGTCAGCGGCGAGGGCGGCGACGCGGGGCGAGGCGTGCGGGGGGCGAGCCGCGCGCCGCACCGCCGCCCCGCCCTCCGCGCCAACTAGCGACGCGCGACGCCGAGCCACGCTATCTATCACCTGAAAGGAATAAAGGCTAAGCTAGTGTTGGTAAAAATTGCATTAGCAATAATAATGAATTGCTAAATGCCCATTCTCAAAAATTTAATTAATTGCACTTGCTAAAAAATACGATTGCTAATGTTGTAATAATATAGCAACGTGGTAGCAATAGTCTTCGATCATAACAAATTCACGTTCCCGCTGTTACGCACCGTGGCGCTAACTGCTATTAGTACTTGCTATATAACTCGACTCGAAATAATACCTAACGCGAGCAGTGCGATATGCGAACCAAGAGTTCAAGATGCTCAATTTTAGCAAATAGCATAGCAATAGCACGTAGCCTGCTATGACATTAAAATTAGCTGTTAATAAAATGTATAGAAAATAGCATTAATTCCAATTACTAGGTTAAGCGAACTGAGTTCGACCTTAACCATTGTGTCATCTACATGAATATAATATTTTATTAAATTAAATAAGTTTCTGCATATGGTGTGGCGGTACCTTTTTTTTTTTACCTACAATTCGCCTAACATTCCTGCATCGCATTCCTTTCGAAGTTTCAGAGAACGGCATGATATATACAATGTCTGAAATGACGTCAGTGGGCTTCGGCCTGACCTGTTAGTGGCGGCCGAAAAGGAAGATCTTCCTTTTCGGCCGCCACTAACATCGTTAAATTGGTGACCACCGACACGAACACGCATCCTTCTGGACATCAATCATCATCAACAATCAACAATGGCCATTCTGACCTTAGTTGGATCCTCTACTAATATTGTATACCATATGTATATGTCTATGAGAAAACTGTATTGGATAGACCGCTGACCGCATTTAATTTAATGACGCTCGCCAAAAATGGAAGGGGAAGACGCAATGTTCGATATTGATCACTTTGTGGTTCGGTAAGAAGTGGTGATGTAACTTTTAAATATCATAGTGCAATTCAGGTTTTGGTGCCATCTATACTTATACAGAGTATCTTGACAGAGTTATGTGTATGATAAAGTATATTTTAGGCAACAATAGGTAGATAAGAAATCAATAACATCTTGTCAAACTGATAACAGATTGGATTCTAGATAAGGTAGGATTCAAGAGTTTTTTTTTATCTTTATTTTTTTAAAGGGATTTTTGTACAGAAAGATGAAATGAAATGACTAAGAACTACAGAGATAAACAACTACCTACCAATTCATTTGATATTTAGAACTATTGCTATATTGAAAAGTACTCACCTGTAACACCTCCACACACATACAGCTGGGGTCTTTTGTCCCAGAACAAAGGTATGACAGTAGTTGTGGGATCGCTGTTTTGAGCGCTTCGGGTCGTCTGTTCGCAATCTGTTCAAACAGGGCAAACAGCGAGCTCTTCTCTACAGGTTCTGCATGTGGCAGGAGCGACACTAAAGCTGTCACATGACCTTCTAGAGGCTCAGGGCACACCTCGTATAAGTTAGTCAGTATCCGGCAGAGAGGGTAGTTCCCTGCAAAAAAAAGGTTATAGTCAGTAGTGTACACTAATTTTTTTTTTACTTTTGAATCTATTCTACAGCTTTCTTTTAGCAATTTTCTTAATATAATTAATAAAAAACTGTGTATGATATTAACTAGATCATGATTTTACATATCCAGTTAATTTTATGACTAATCTAATTGTAATCTAATTGTAAAACAAACATACATTACTAATAAAAACAGGTTTTGCATTGGTTAATAGAAATTAATTGTGTGTATCAATTATTTAAGTTTCTTACATAATATATCACAGAATAACAAGTTTATATGATTAAATATTTATAAACTTTCACATTAGTTAGGTTTTGATGAATATTTATAACAAGTAGAAGAAACATAAATTTAAATTTTTGCCATTGCATAACAACTCCCAAGTGGTCACATTCGACCGCGATAACAATAGATTTCCACGAATCCACGATCGAGGGATTATTATTAATAATTTAATATTAATAATATCTATTTTTAGTATAGCAGAATAACTTAAAAAATAAAACAATGAAAACTGTAAGTACCTGACATAATGGAATCCATTATAGTCTGAACATGTGGTTTTAGCAGCACTGCATGATGGACAGCCGCAAGAGAGAGATATCTAGCCATGTGTCTGGATATCTCTCTGTTTCCTTTGTGTAAAAATTGGACAGCAACTGGCAAAAATAGCTCCATTACCTCAGCATTGCTTGTCATCTCTTTATCAGATTGTAAAGGGAATGATACCTAAAATATGAAGAAAAGAATAATATTCTCTTTGGGGTCCATAATACCACATACATACAGTTTTAGATCAGTATAAACACAACAGTTATTTTATAGTGGCCAGCTTTATGCCAGGAACACAATACATACAACATACAATACACAACTTGTGAGAGATGACAGACTTTTAATTCATCAAGCCCTATCTGGTCACCGGTGACCGAGACACAATAGAATTTCTTCTATTGTGTCTCGGTTTTCCACGATCGATGGGTTAATGCTCACCAGATGCACAAATCATCTTTCTTGTCATATTTCTTGATTCACCATGTGATCCATACTAACATGTCACTATTCCAAAAGCAAACTTAATGATTTAAACTGTTTGTTTTTTTAACTTACCAGAACAATACAAGCAATCACATCTGAGGCTATTTTAGCATGGGGTGGATCATCATCTTTCAAATGACCAACTGGCATTAGATTGTGGTGCAGGCATGACTCTAGTAACGCTACTAGAGCGCCACAGTACTTCTCTAAAGTGCCAGTTTCTTTTATACATGATGTTACTTTCGTCACACATATCTCAATGAGGGCTTGGTCATGGTCATTCCGGATGTAGTCAGCTCTAGAAGATATGTCTGTTATCTGTTGTAGCTGTAAGAAGACAAGTGATCAACATACCTATTTCAAATAAAAATATTCTTACTGTGCATGATACATTTACAATAGGTATTTCAAAATAATATGTGTGTGGTTTTTCAACAAAACAAAACTTTTTATTTTGGGTCTGCACTTTTAACATCTTCTTCTGGAATAACCTATATTCTATAATATATTCTATAATAACTCAACTAGAGAGCTTATGACACTTATATACCACCTACGATTTACACAGATTTATTATTTATAATACAAAAAAGGATACTCACAACATCGTTAAGATCGTCAACAATATCGCAATCCGGAATACTGAATATATCACCAGCTCGAGTTAAATCCCTTTCGTTCAGTACGTGCTTCAATAATTCATGCATATTGGCTTTTTGTTTATTATAAAGTAGGTAATGAAAGTATGCAGTGGAAAAACAAGAAACAAGGCGGCCACTGGACACATCAACACTATTACATTGTCAGTCTTTCTAAATTAAGTACAATTATTTCGAAGCGAATCCCTCTCATGTTTATAAGAAGAATCTTTTAAAATATTGGAAAATAGGACGAAATGTTAAATAAATTCTTCAGTTGTAATAAATAAAATAAAAAAGCAAAACAATTTTTTGACGTTTGTAAAATGAAAATGACAGAAAAAGGTTGCCCTGCTGTCAGAGTCAATGAACTTGTTTTTTTCTACAAGTTATGAAGGCATAGATAAAATTTTCAGTTTCTCTTTCTTTTCCTTAATAATTATTATATTTGTACGATTCTTAAGTTGTTATTCCATTTCACTAAATTTAGACGTCTAAATGATTTAGTAACTAAATTTCGTCAAGTGAAATAACATTTAGAAAGCTAGGATCCTAATTGGTGTACTAAATCGGAAAAAGTGTGGCTTCTGAGCTCTGACTGACTAAATCAGTGCTGCCAGATGGTTGCAACCTTTTAAGTCAATATAATATAATATAATTTACGATCTGGAATCCATTCGTAGGTAATTTCTAAATCTAAAGTCTGCTGGTTCCAACTTCCAAGTAGTTTAAAAAGTTCATAATTCCAGGGCTTCAAATACCGGTGTTTTTTTAATAACGTTACTGCTTCAAGGGCATAACGGTATGAAAATTTACCCAATACTAGAAATAACGGTAAAAATTGGAATTAATACCGGTAAATGTTAAAACGGTAAATAGGATTTATAACGGTAAATATATGTTCTTTATTAACGTTACCTTTTGTAAAATAAGTACTTAATTTAATCGGTCAGTTCAGTATGCAGTATGCACCAAATTAAACTAGATGTGTCTGATGACCAGTAGGTATATATTATAGGAAAAATGACGTCTAATGAGAATGACATGATCAGTAGTTCAGTGCTCAGTATATTTGTTCAAATATTACTAATTTATAGTTTGTATAGTCAATTATTGTATTGCCAGCACGTGCGCCGTGCGCTGGCTGCCGGGCGGACTCTGTTGTTTTGCAGACGATGGGGTGGTGCGGGCTTTTTGTCCACGAAGGAATAAAGACCGCGTCTGCCCGTTGATGTCTGCAGCTGCCCTCGCCGCGTAGTTACACAAAGCACATGACGGGTGGATGCAGTCAATTCAGGACGTTCGTTCTAGTGAAGATAGAGAGAATAGAGCTAGCTGCCACCCCGCGCCGCCGCGCCGTCTGCATTACTGCATGTAAACTGGTTTGTGTGACATGCCGCGCCGCCAGAGCCCGCCGCCGGGGACCTGCGGCGCGGTCTTTTTGCCCTTGGTATGCATTGGTAATACATATTATAGGATTCCCTTTCGACGATAGCACGTTCGCAGCGAAATTGACCGGTCCGCCCCGCCTCGTCGTGTGCAAAGCGCATCTGATCCGACGGGCTACGCTCCTTAAAATATTATCCGTGTTACCTACATATTTTGTAAATGCTATCATATAATTTTGTGCTTCCTTTTTTAAATGTGTTGATATTTTAAGTAGAGTCTACAAAATATATAAACTTAGAATTCTAGTAATCTATAGACTATATGATAATAACTTTTTTTTTTTATTAAATAAGGGGGCAAACGAGCAAACGGGTCACCTGATGGTAAGCAACTACCGTCGCCCATGGACACTCGCAGCATCAGAAGAGCTGCAGGTGCTTTGCCGGCCTTTTAAGAGGGTATACGCTCTTTTCTTGAAGGTGATCTTTTCTTTTCTTGAACATTTATATAAAGTGTGATAACAAGGGTTTTAAGCCCAGAAAGACTCGGTCTACACGGTTAAACACTACACGCGTCGCCCGCACGCCCCCCCCCCCCCCCCCCCATTTTTGTAATTTAAAAAATAACACCCAATTGTTAAATGGACTCTCCTAATAATCCCTAAGCCCTGAAAAAAATTTTGGCAGGAAGGTTTAATTGCACCCTGTATATAGTTTTATAATGATGAAATATTCGTCCTCCACTCACCACAGCCTTATGATGCCTTGAAAACACCAGAGAACAGCGTAATATGACCTAACCTCGAAAGCCAGCGTCGAGCTGGCAACGTTGGATACCTATACCAGAAAATATTGTTATATTTACCGATATTTTTATAACGATATTTTTTCGTTATGTTACTAGATATCGGTAAAAAAACCGTTATCTGGCTACCATTATGAAAATAACGGTACATATCGATATTTTTTCTGGTATTCGATAACGTTGCCTATGAATTTCGTGGAGCAAAAATTCTTTCAACCATATTTATCGCCTTTTATTTATTTTGATTTTCATTGAGCCAACAGACAAGCCTAAGAGAAGACCAATTTTTTGTTGCTTTTACAGAACTGGAGCCATTAAGAAGACGTTTGGCCAAAATCGCCGCGTCGTCACAACTGATTAAGTTACTGAATTAGGATAAGTGGAATAAGAAGCTTCTAATTAGTCTTCTTTTTAGGATTCTAATTAGAACTTCTAAATTTAGTCAAATGGAATAACAACTTTACTAGGTAGAATCCACAAATTAACTATAAAGAAGATCTGTCTCGATAAATAGCAAAATTAACGTAAGGATACAAGATATAATACAAACCTAATACGGTAGTTAAATGTTAATACAAAAGGTTTTTGGCCTTTGGGTGACTTCATACCTTTCTTTCTTTCTTCTTAATAGTCTGTGGCGTCATCTGTCATCTTGTCAAAAATGGAAAGTGAAAAAAAAACACATCTTCAATTTTTCTTGCGAGTGTCGTGTTTATTTTGTAGTTTTTGCTGAATTTTACAACATTTAACTGACCATTATTCATTGAAAATGTTAATAGGTATCACAATTTGAGTTTTAAAGTGTTCAGAATGTGGGTCAAGCCTCGAGAAGAGTATTTGAAGACTCCTTTTTGGTAAAACAATAAAATTGTTATTCGTTTATCAGTCGTCGACAAATATGCGTTGTTTATTTACTAAATCCATGTAATGAAATAAAAATATTGCAGGGACACTGATGAGACTTCACTTTATTTTGTGCTTCAACGAAGGAAGGGACATGGCAAGTCTAAAGGACTTTCTTCTCTTCTAGTGGGCACATTAGATAGTGTCTTGGATAGTAAGCCAGCGCCTTTTAGAATACTCCACCAAACCCCTAATTCCGAAATATACTATGGTAAGTTTATCTATAATTCTAAAAATATAAAATTATGAGGTGGAAGGTTTGTTTGTATCAAAAGATTCCATTAATATGACTGCTTCTTTGAGCAAAAAAACGTAGTTCCTGCGAATTTCATTTCGCATATGTAATCACATGATGTGATACATAAAATCTTTACAAAAATACTATTTATTTTCAATATTTATTTTCATTTTAAATAAGGCTTTTATACTATTTACAGTTTTTGTTACAATATTTCTTTTAGTTATATCTGAAGCTCTTACTGAGCAGGAAATAAAGCAGGATTGGCAATGGCTCTTGGACAATGTTTGTGCTACCCTCCACTCCTTTGACAGTGATGACGAGAGAACAGACTTTGTGTGCTGTAAAATTAACTCTATAATAGCTACTGAAGAAGAAAACCTTACTGAAGGTAGGTTAACATTTTATTTCTAGTATAATTTTTATGATTTATATATTATAGGCATCATTATTATTATTATTACTTGCCATTTGTGTCCTACTGCTGGGCTTCCAATTATTAAGTAGATAATGATGCTAAATTCTAATTGTTGTTATATTACAAGGTTCAAACACTTACGGATTTTGTGGCAGAGCGGCCATGGTCGTGATCATGATTTCTTAGGTTTACGGGAGTGATACTCTCGTAAACCTAAGAAATCATTATCTAATTGTTGTTTTAGATGAACGTAAACCTAAGAAATCATTATCTAATTGTTGTTTTAGATGAAGAATCTGTCACTTACAACAACTGCATATTTCATGAGAGATTCCCATCATTGCCAAAAGATGAAAAACTTGTCTGCTATTATTCTTGTAGGTGAGTAGTGAGTACATCAGACAAAACTCTCCATCTTATAAGATAGAGAGTTAAGAAATAATGCTATTCCTTCGCTGAAAAATCAACATTCAAATTAAATTCTAAATGTATTTTTTTAGTTATTGGAAGGGCAAAATGCCTCGTCAAGGATGGATGTATCTTACAGTAAATTACTTGTGCTTTTACTCATATATATTTGGACGCAAAACAGCAATAAAGATAAGATGGGCTGATGTAACTGAGCTCGGAAAAACCAATAGCTTAGTCTTCCCCGACTCAATCCGGGTTGTGACAAGAGATGGGGAACATTACTTTTCCATGTTACTTAAGAAGAAGGAGACTTATGCATTAATGCAGCAACTGGCTAACATTGCTATGAAACAGTAAGTTTGTTTTTTTTATTATTATCACAAAAAGTGTTGTTAGTTCAAAAATTGTTATTTTCTTGCAAAATTTTAAGGTATGAAAAAAAAATAGGTATAGTAGTGGTATAATGTTTATCTTAATAATTGACGACCTCTGTGGCTCAGTGGTGAGCGCGTTGGTAGCTCAAGCCGGGGGTCGCGGGTTCAAATCCCGCCGACGGAACAAAAAGTGTTCCCGGGTCTGGATGTATTTACTAAATATGTGTAATGATATAATAAAAATCTTAAATATATGTATAGTATAAAAGTATTAAATATATTTATGTTGTCTGGTACCTGTAACACAACTCCTTTAGGTACTTAGCACGGGGCCAGACTGACGTGGTGTGAAGCGTCCATAGATATTATTATTATTATAATTTGTGCAACATACTATGTTTTGCACTATATTATCACAATATGAATATAATTCTTTATGCATGGAGGCTTTTTTAATATGAAAATTGTATACTAGAAGATTTTTATATCTCAATTTTTATTTTCTGTATTTTTTTTAGGTTGATTGATGACAAAACGGGACAATTTAACTCTGATAAAGAGTTACTAACAAAACTCAGTAAGAATGTGCCTAAGAAACCGTCTTTTCTCAAACGTGATTTGGATGCCCGGAAACAGTCCAATCTCTACACCTTGAGATTCCGTCTGCCACAGAATGAGAAACTAGATGGATCAGAGGAGTGTACTCTTTGGACCCCATACAATAAAAAACATAATTGGGGAAGACTTTACCTGTCACAAAATTTTCTCTGTTTTGATAGTAGGGTAAGTGGTTTACTATATTTTGTCACAGTCCTAAAAAGAGTTTTATGCTATTTATTTTCCCATAAGTTACATCACATTGTCAATAATTATTAAGAAGAAGACCTTGTAAAATATGTGACCTTTTTTGTCTTTTATTTAAATGTACAGTACATTTTACCTACAGGACAATCATAGTGTGATTTGATTTTCCGGTTCCTTAAACCTTAACACAAAATTCAATTACAAAGGAAAATATAGATAGCTTTATATGTTACTTGAAACATTTTTGCGACAGGAAAAACATCTTATTTACATAATGTTTCAACTTCAATGAAGGTCAAATGTTTATTATTCCTTTCACAATAAAATAATTATGTATTGACTAGCTGTTGCCCGCGACTTCATCCGCGTTAACATAGTATAATAACAAAGATGGATAGTTTTCTCCTTTTTGTTTTTGTGGTTCCTTATACAAAGGGTAAAAACGGACCCTATTTAAGCAAACGTCAAACGCAAACGTCAATAAACTTTCATGTTTCTAACTCAAGAAATGACGGACTTTCATTGAAACTTTCTACCCCAATTTCACCCCCTTGGGGGTAGAATTCCTAAACACGCTTAAATACCTATCCATTCATTTTTAATCAGCAGTCCAAAAATAAACTTTCATTTTTTTTTCACCCCCTTGGGGGTAGAATTTTCAGAAACGCTTAAATACGTATCCAATCATATTTAATCAGTAACCCAAACATAAAATTTCATGTTTCTAACTCAAGAAATAACGGAGTTTCATTTAAACTTTCAACCCCAATTTCATCCCTTTGGGGGTAGAATTTCTAAAAACGCTTAAATACGTATCCATTCATTTTTAATCAGTAACCCAAAAATAAAGTTTCATGTTTCTAACTCAAGAAGTGGCGGACTTTCATTAAAACTTTCAACCCATATTTCACCCCCTTCGGGGTAAAATTTTCAAAATTCCTTCCTTAGTGGGTGTCTACTTAATAAAACAACTCTACTCAACAAATTTCGTGGCTGTAACTTTTACAGTTTTTGCTCAGCGATGATGAATCAGTCAGTCAGTCAGTCAGGACATGTAAGTATAGAAAGTATAGATGAGTAATAAAACTTATCGCTTTTTTATTCATAAGCTGGTCTAGTATAAAGTATTACTATGTAAAATACATAATATGTTGCTGATTAAACAGACATTAATTTGTTGTTGTTTGATAACACTTGTGGTTGAAATAGACTGTGATTAAACCTATATTTAAATGCGTCTTTTTTTAGTAGCTGCACATACAGTACATGACAATTTTTCATTTCTGTTGTGCAAAAAAAATGCTTTTGTGATTGACGGTTGTACAGATCTCGCGTTATTAAGACTATGCAGGCGTTCGTTTTTTTACTTGCGAACGCATCGGCTTGCACTTGAATCGTACGTGCGGCATTCCGTTGGGAAAAAAGCGAACGTTTGCGCCAGTTAAAGTATTTTCTACTGATTCCGAATTTGTTTTGCGTATTCGAATTTCCGAATACGCAAAACGAATTCGGAGATCGAATGCAGAAAACGTGTGTATAAGACCAGCCTAATGCTGGCTTCTCACGACGCGTAATATCTTATATTACGCGCCGTGAGAACGGCTAGCGCGGACTCGCCTATTGGCTCGTGCTCGCTCGCACAAATCGGCACGGCGCGGCGCGGCTCGTGATTTTATGCGCTGTGAGAACCCAGCATTATATGTCAACTTAACTCCACTCCCCTATTCAGGTCCACAACCTAGTCCGTCTCACCATCCCGCTGCGCGACGTGCACCAGGTGGAGCAAGCCGACGGCAGCAGCGGCGACTGCGGCAGCATCCTCGTGACCACGGCCCACCACGCCAGCTTCCTCTTCGGCAAGATATCCGACAGACAGTTCCTCGTACACAAGATATCAGAGCTGCTGGCTAAGATACCCAGGTGAGGATTTATATTGTCGATGTTTCCTCCAAGATCGTTGCTCGTTTATCGCGCTTCAACTTCTTTCCTGATAAGAATTATCTTATGTCCTTTCTAATGGGCATTTTTGAAAGGGCGTAATCTAAATTTTTTTTGTAATTTTGATGAATGAATTGTTATTATTTGCTAGCCGTTTTTTTTCTTACTTTTCCACCATTTACATGAGGGAATCAACCTATGAACTGATATAAACCCGCTGTCTGCATGAACATGTCTACAATTGACAACTCTAATATTATTTATGCGCTTAGCATTCATTCTTATAAGGAAATTAATAATCCCATTTTAATTTACAGTTGGTAAAAGTCGCTACTTCATGAGGGTGCTGCTGCTTACAAAACAGAAAACTAACAAAACTGAAATTAATAGCAATTCAAATATACAAACAAAATCATAATAACCCAAGTGCATTACGAACGTAACCTTCGCCTAATAGTATTTGATCCGACCGTATAAATTCCTGCAGGAATCGTTTTTTTCGATCAAATATATTTTAAAATAATCTTTAGAACGTATAGAATGGATTTATGTTGGGTTGCCGTGTCAAAAGTAGCCGCAAGTACCTCTAATTAAGTTGAATGTTCATGAGATAAATGTATAATTTGCATATAATTTTTCAGTAAATTTTACATCATTTGAAAGAAAATGACGTGAGAAAATAAGGTATAAATGGTTGCCAGCTCTAAGTCGGCCGCAACCTAGGGTTGCCAGCCCGTAAACAGATAGATAGTTCTTCATCAAAATTGAAGCATCGATTTTTTTAATAATTTTGATACCAAATTAAAGTTTTATGCATTTTGTACATGAATATCCATGGTTGCCAGTTGCACGATAGCCGCAAACTGGGGTTGCCATCACTTTTGTATATGACAAATGTTCAGGCCTACAATTATTATGCCTGGCATTATTTGAGGACGTCGAGAACTCGCAAGATTGCTATTTATATTTAACAGGCGTTTTTATTTTTATGTGTATTGTCCTGTCATTCCTCAATGTCATTCCTTCTTAATTCTCTCACTTTTCTATTGAATACACGCAAGTTTGTATTACGGGCTTTCATTTTGCTCAATTAGAGGTACTTGCGACTACTTTTAACAAGGCAACCCAACATTAATCCATTCTATACGTTCTAAAGATTATTTTAAAATATATTTGATAAAAAAAAAAACGATTCATGCAGAATTTTACGGTCGGATCTTAGGATATAACTTCACTTACGAGTTACGTCAAAACATTGTGGAATCCACATAACCTGCGCCTAAGTTCATTAACATCAAAACGTCACAACCTGCGCCTAACTTCGCTCACATCAAACCATAACCTGCGTCTAGCTTCACGCATCATCGGTGCTTCCGGGCTATGTGTATTGCCGCGCTAACGGTTACAAACAGTTACGTTTACAGGGACAAGACGTCGGGACCGGCGACCGACAGCGACTGGACGCCGCAGCCGCCGCTCATGACGCTCTTCCGGACCTACCAGACGTCCAGCATCAAGCAGATACAAGAGAAGAAGGTGGAGTTTCACATGCTACCCGCTACTTGCTTTATAACTGTTTTTTTTTAAATAAGGGGGCAAACGTGCAAACCGGTCACCTGATGGAAAGCAACTACCGTCGCCCACACTCGCAACATTTATTTAGAAGGGTTGTAGGTGCGTTGCCTTTGAACTGCATTCAAATTCAAGGATTTTAATGATTACTTAACTTTAGTATAAAAAATATGACACTCGGGGACTGCCTTGGTAAAGCTATTGCATAGCATTTTTTATCAACTTATGCAATGATAATTCGCATACGTCTAGTCGCACGCACACAAACACCGCAACGAAGAGTGGGGGGTGTTAGGTTTTTCTTTACGGAATATCTTGATTCGATCGCCGCGTTCAAAGATATAGCGCGTAACACATAAGACATATTTTTAGTCTTTATTAATTTAATGTTAATTATTAATTATTACATTTCGCTTAGTGCGGCCGTTTTTATAATAACTAGAGATCGCCCAATGGTCGAAATTCGACCTTACTTGCAACGACATTAGGACTACTACCTATATTTTGTAAAAAATATTGACTTCATCATAGTTTTTTCAATTCTTGTCTCTGGGACTCAGCTGATCTTAGACTGGCCGTTCAAGCATTGTCTAATTAACAATAATCCATTTTCAATTTGTCAACTTGTTGTCAACAGACTTCAACCATAAATAAAAGAGTATAATTCGTATGTATAGACTATTCACTCAAAAATCTGTCATTTTTCATAGTAGTAGTGTTGTAGTGTGTGTAACGTTTTATTTGTTAAAAATATATATGATAAAAGCATAATTTCAAAATAATATTAGCTCGATGCACTCCTTCACCATATCTACACTACTATTATAAAGAGGAAAGATTTGATTGTTTGTTTGTCTTGAATAGGCTCCGAAACTACTGGACCGATTTGAAATATTCTTTTACCATAACTGGAATCCTACATTAATTCTGCTGAACATAGGCTAAATTTTATTTTGGAAAAAAATAGGGTTCCGTAAGATATTGGGGATTTTCGGACGCAAGGTGTAAAAATCAACCAGAAATGTTACTTTTTTCGCGTACGCTGCCTAAACTATAAAAGATAGAACCATAAAATGTTCTAAGTAATTGTAGATCTTTTAAATATCTACAAAAAAGTCCGCGACACACTATACCTATCTATGTTGAGTGAGGCACAATAACCATTTTTTTATTAAAAAATCTTGAAATGTTTTTGGACTACATTTAAATGCCTTTATTTTACTCATGGCATTAATTCTTATCAAAATAAATTATTTAAAATCAATGACCACCCGTGCGAAGCCGGGGCGGGCCGCTAGTAAACTATAACTGTGCGAAATTTCATGCACCTACGTTTCCTCATTATTCGTAAAAAGGGTTACAAAGTTTTTCTCTCACGTATTAATATATAGATTATGCCACATCTATTCTGGACACACCTTTAGGGTTATAATTTATTATCCTAACCTATATTCGTAGATCCTAACCTTGTCATCGTTTAATAATATTTACAATCTAGATTATGCCACCACTTTAGCATTAATATTATAGATTTTAATTAGAAAAGGAAGGAAATATGAAGTCGAAGGTTACTTATAACTATTAGCGAATATTATTAAAGTAGATCATGTTTGTGTATGTAAGTTTATTTGAAAACGCGCCTTTAGCTCCTTTGTTCTTGCTTAAATACTGAAAAAACCCCATACCGTAGGCCATAGCCCATAGATAAGCATCTTTTTTCGGCCAACGGCGCAGGCTTATAGTCTTTCGACCATACCGCTTAGAAGCTCTCTTTCGTAAAATGGATAAAGCGTTCGCAACACAATAGACAATGTATCTCTATTTAGTAGCGGACTTCCATGAAAGAGAAGGTTCTATTCCCGGATGTGGATATTTTCTCTACAAACTTTTATATCCAAATAGGTTAATGGAAATGACCATCGACCGTCCAATCGTAAGCTATAGACACGATAGATATTATAATGACTTTAGTGTTGATCCTTTACAAGAACAATACTTAACACTTGCATTATTATAGAGATATATTATATTATAACGGCTTTAGACTTGATCCTTTACAAGAAGAATATTTAACCCTTGTATAGGTAAAGCAATGGGAGGACCACATGTCAGAAGTAGGCCGCGGTGTCAGCATGTACAGAACGGTGGAAGGAAGCGAGCTAGTCGTGAGCGGTATACCAGAGTCCCTGCGCGGGGAACTGTGGAGCGTGTTCTCAGGGTCCATACTACAGAAGACCCAGAATAAAGGGCTATACGAGAAGCTAGTCAACGAAGCCCTATCCTCGAAGAATACCGCCAACGACGAAATAGAGAGGGACCTCCATAGATCGCTGCCAGAACATCCGGCTTTTCAAAATGATGTCGGTAAGTTTGTTATTCGTTTATGTTTATACTTTATTTTGAGATTATATTATGGGATGGCCAAAAGTATTTTTCTGTTGAAGCACAAAATATATATTAGTAGTACCAACAGAATTCCCACTCGTGAAACCCGTTTAAAAAAATAACAACTCATGCTGGCTGCGATACTATAAAGTTCAAATTCCGACCGCGCAGTGCTAGGTGCCTACAATTATATTCACCTACATGTCCGCTCTCTTTCTATCGCGTAAGAGGTACCCTTTCTGACGAAATCAAGATTGGCACCTTTTAGAAAATAAAATAATCTTCTTTTAATTACTATTACTAATAGCAAACTTTTTATAGTACCTAATAATCAAATTTTAGTAACCCAACGTATATTTTATAATAGTTTTATATTCGATTATAGTGTAGGGGCTGGTCAGGAATTTTTTACAACTTAAACATAGTAACTTGTGTTTATTTATGTGTAGTATGCGGTTTGTTTGTAACAAATTGGTTTATTTGCTATATTTGTGTATTTTTTATCTTTTGTATTTTAAAATCTTAAATTACTTTAAATATTTCTTTGACTTTTTTCAATTGTTCATATTTATCAGATTAATAACGATTATGTCACAGCGGTTAAATCAGTACGTAGATATATGCGACGAAAAAATCTTGCGCGCGCGTCACCGCTCGCTTGTGAGTCCCTTGTGATCTGCCCCTTTAAAGGGGTACTTACAGTTCGATACCTAAACGCGCGAGTGGGGCAGGCCTGGTTAAAGGTATAATACGTGTACGTGACTAAGATAAATAAAAGTATTCGGTAATTATACCCTCTCATTGAATGTTTTGCTAAAGCCTAAAGGTGAAATAAATTGGATTAAAAACTAGATGCAATCGCTTTTTTTCTCTTCATCTGGAAATGAAGCTCATTGTCATACGCATTTGATGGGTCCAATTTGATCACTGTAATACATTATTCATTATTGTTTCTATATTATTATGTTACGTAACGCTTCTGAAGTGCTTTTACTGTAAGATAAATGTTTTTGTAGGTATTTCGGCATTACGTCGTGTGCTCTGCGCGTACGCACTGAAGAATCCTACCATTGGTTACTGTCAAGCAATGAACATTGTAGCATCTGTGCTGCTAATTTACTGTCCCGAGGAGCAGGCGTTTTGGTTGCTGGCGACTATATGTGAAACTCTACTCCCGGACTATTATAATACCAGGGTGGTTGGAGCATTAGTAAGTCATACTTTTTATCAACCTTGATATTCCAATAAGTAACAGTATGTCCTTTTGTATTACAATTTGCAAGTAACCTTATAAGTCTATTAACATTTTATTTATTTATCGAAAGCGATATATTTTAATACAATTTAGACAGACTCGTGAAAAAATCTGACATAATATTATAAGTTTTGCGTTTTTTTCGCCCGTCCGTAGACCATAGGGCATAGACAATAACATTGACAACTATCTTTTTTCTTCTCAGGTGGACCAAGGCGTGCTTGACGAACTGACAAAGCTCCACCTACCGGAGTTGCACGCAAAACTCGACGAACTTGGCATGATGAGAATGATATCGCTATCCTGGTTCCTCACACTGTTTGTGAGCGTGATGCCCTATGAATGTGCTGTCAATGTCATGGACTGTTTCTTCTATGATGGCGCTAAGGTTATCTTCCAGGTTAGTTATATTTTTTAACGTTTAAAGCCTGCTAATATTGCGTTTCCTCTAAAGATACATTTAAATGTATCTACGCAATATTATGGACTGCAAATGCAATATTATAACTGACTGCGTAACGCAATATTATGAGCTGCTTTTAATGTTGCAAGTGTCCATAGGCGACGATAGTTGGTTTCCATCAGGTAACCCGTTTGCTCGTTTGCCCCCTTATTTTATAAAAAAAAAGATTTGCATTCGTATCATTTCTCCTCATGGCATAATCCTCATGGCGTTTTAATTAAATTCTACAATAATAAATATGGTGTGCCTAAATTTTTGTGTCATTTTTACAAGTAAAATAATGTTTTACAGGTGACATTGACAATCCTAGATATAAACAGGGAAAAACTGCTAAAATGTGCGGAAGACGGTCAAGCAATGCAGGTGTTGAGCGAATATCTGGAAGGTATATACAATGAGGAGGCCATGGCTCTGTCTACAGAACCGAGGACCGCTGAAAAGGTATGCAATAAACTAAATGTTAAAAATGACTATTTCAAAAATCACATAGTATACATGTAACACTCTACTTCCGAAAGTCGGATCAGTAGCTTCGGTGTCTTACTACACATAATCCCACTAATATTATAAAGGCGAAAGTTTGTTTGGATGTATAGATGTATGGATGTGTGGATGTATGGATGTTTGTTACTCTTTCACGCAAAAACTACTGAACGGATTTTAATGAAACTTTTCAATAATATAGCTTATACATCAGAATAACACATAGGCTATAATTTTAACCGACTTTCAAAATGGGTGAGGTGTTATGTTCGTCTTCTTATGTTTAACGATTACTCCGCCGTTTATTATCCGATTTTTAAAATTTTTCTTTTGGTATATAGGGTATCATCCCAATTTGGTATTATATTCACAAAAGTGGTGATTTGATGAAGGATCCATAAGTAATCGAGGGAACTCCTCAAAATTTATAGGGAAACATGTTATGCTATCAACAAGTAAGATTTTGCACCGAGGTATACCTGGTACCGTGGTTCGGAAGGTGCTGAGAGAACTCCTGATTCTTTATAGATACAAGTTTGGGAGTTTCGGCGTTGTTTTAAGAACGGAAAGCATATGCTACTATGCAAATTACATTCATCATCAACATCATCATCGTCATCACTACCATATTATACCATGTTATTGGTACTTTTCATAGTCTTTTAGATCCAGACTCGAGTTTGTCAAGCGATAATTAAAAAAAAATTATACCTACCTAATATTATAAACCTGAAGAGTATGTTTGCTTGAACGCGTTAATCTCAGGAACTACAGGTCCGATTTAAAAACTTATTTCAGTGTAAGATAGCTCATTTATCGAGTAAGACTATAGGCTAAGACTAATACGACCGAAGAAACTCAGAAAATGTGGAAAAATAAAATAAGAGTAGACCAAGTGAAGTGAGTAGGGACATAGGAGCTATTTTTTATGGGAAAATGTACGGTTTCCGTAAAATTCCTAATTTACGCGGGCGAAGCCGCGCGGGACATCTAGTATACTATACGTAGACTTATAAAATCGGCACCCTTTTTGGCTTCTTCATAGTTGGATAAAATCGCACGTGTGTTTTGTAATGACAAAACTTGTGCCCTAGGTTAAGTAAAATGACGCATTTTTTATACACTTTCATGTCTTGTTTTCGTCTACAACAATTTTGCGACGCTTAATTGTTACAGACGATCAAAATTCAAGATCTAGTGTACCAGTCCTACCGATCTTTCGGTAGTACGGTCAGCAGCGAGAGTATAGAGCATCTGCGACTGAAGTACAGACTGCGCGTTGTGAGACAGCTAGAAGACAGTCTCGAGAAGAACACGTTGAGGGCTCTACAGCAAGATAAACTGTTGGAACCGGATGAGTTGCAGGTATTTTGAGTAAATAAGTTTAATGTTTAATGATTGTGGATTGGTCGACTGATGGGGAATGGTTATTTCCGCAAGTGAATAAATCTTATTACCATTGCAGCTGTTATAACATTTTTCTATATCGACGTTTGCCTATTTCTTTGAGTAAGAATTTTTCAATAGTAAGCTCTAGTCATTTCAGTGGTTTATATCTCTGGCTTAAAATACTTTGATCTTATCATCATAGCGCGATTTAGAACTGAGCGCTGATCAATCTGCCACATAGCAATAAATTCCTGATCGACTTTCATACGCCAAGAATCCTGAAAGCCAAACAAGTTTATCTTTACTAAAGAGTATTGTACTGTGCCAATTTTAAATAAGAAATAAATAGGTATTTTATTTTCAATTTCAGGAGCTACTAAGTGCAATTCGCGAGGAGCTGTTCTGGGCTAAGCGGGTACCGTGCGAGCGTTTGGAGGCGCCTTACGAGGCGTACAGACTGGACTACGCTCAGTTCAAGACGCTATTCACTGCTCTGTCGCCCTGGGCCAAGGGTGATTGTGCTGAAGCGATCACCGCTAGGATGTTCAAGGTTGGTTATAATAATATGATCGCGAAGCAATAAGCATACCACAATCAGGTCGTCACGTCGTCAAAGCTCATACTAATTCTTACAGTGACCCTTGTCTCTTACACTCGCACTTAAAATATTGTTATGGCGTTCCCACAGTTGTACGACAAGAGCGGGATAACAACATTTTCGTGCACGAGTAAAAGAGACAGGCGCAGCAGGTCACTGTATACGACGTTTATGATATCGAGGGCGCTCTTTATAGTAGATACTTTTTCCAAATTATTGTCAACAAAAAGATTTGCTATAGTGGCAGCCAGCTGTTCGTAAAATAATATACGACTTTACGACCATCACTGAGGCGTAAGTTCAAAAGTAAAACTGAATCTATCTTCGTTTATAATAATAATAATTAATCTACACAAGCCTGCTCACCTTTTACCACATTATAGCTAATGGACCACGACGACGACGGTCTAGTCAGCGCGCGCGGGCTGTCCGCAGCGCTGGGCGTGTCCGCGCGTGGTGACGCAAACGCGCGTCTACGGGCGTTGTACTGTGCGCACGCGCCGCCGTTGCTCACCGCGCTAGACTTACTACCGCCAGCGTACACTGCGACTGGCGAGGAGCTGGCCACAGATGCACTGTCCTATCTAGACAGGTAAATTCTAAAATAATATTATTGCGTGTGGAAACGAGACAGCAATATGTTTTATCTGCGGGGCGCTAATGTGCGTCTACTGGCCCTGTACTGTGCGCACGCGCGAACATTTTACTTGTGTTTTTGGAATTTTACTTGTGTTTTTGGAATTCTGCCTCGCGTATTTTAACACGGATGAACAGGCAAACGTCGTATAATAAGCCATACAACGTTTTGCCCCTATCTGTTGACAGATAAGGATAAAACGATACTTTTCTAATTTATCACATGGGGACAAAACGTTGTATTAAGTAAATATTTTTAGTACTAAGGGATAATTTACAAAACGGAAACCAGATAAAATAAAGACACATTTCTTGTAGCATTGAGCCGACTACGCCTGAAGCCATGCAGCGGTCCATCAGCGATGTTGGTGACATGGATAAGTCTATGGACAGCTCTAGCCAAGGCGGTAAGTTCTACTTTGACCTTGATGAATACTATTTGTAGGTTCAGAGTTGAGAGACTATTGAATTAATAAAGCCCGAGATGATTTCAGGCATTAATTCATGAAGACCTAAGAGGCCGCATCCGGCCGCGATAACAATAGAAAAGCTATTGTGTCTCGTTATTCCACGATCGATGGGTTAAAAAATAATATAATGTATTGATGGTAAAGTTAGTAATATAAGAGATTACTGAAAAGTAGCGTTGGACCAATGGACCAATCCATGATGAATAGCCATAATTGCTATGATGCTTGGGCTATCAGTTATCACTTATCACAAACGAATATTTTACACGTTCGTAAATTGTATTGACCATTTATCCATCATGAGCTAAACGTGGAGAGGCCGCGAGAAGCTCGTTTCATAATAAAAATGATAAATGAATTCTAGAAGGTTGGCGGCTAGCGGAACAAGTGCGGGCGTGCGCGCTCGCCGGAATAGGCACCGCGAGTACGCCCCTGACGCCGGGCGCGGGGGCCCCGCCTCGCGCTCCGCCCCTGCCCCGCGACCACTTCCTGAAGCTGCTGTCGACGTTACACGACCTTACGCAGCACTCCACTGAGCTGTACGAGGCGGTCGCTAGAGCCGGTATGAGCCATTTTGTTTTAATTAATGTATGACATAAGTCAAAATATTATGTTTTCCATGTCCAGTGAGGAGTCCTGTGTTTGTTCTATAATTATTGGAATTTATTAATGCATATGTTTGACGGAGCCAAATACGAAACCTAAGTGTAGATAAGTTAGAGTAATCAAGTAACCAAAGTGTATACTACGAAACAAATTGTTCAGAATGTCCTGGTGTTTATAATCCTCAAATGTTTTCAGGTACGTTACTTCTGCAGCTGGGCGAGCTAAACCACCGGCCAAATCTGGGCCGGGAAATATCACAGGACAGCTTGTATTTAGCTGCTGCAGCACAACCTGGTTTACCTGAGGTGTGTGTAATGTTACATATGTCACACAATACGATGTTAACTATAACCGGCGATTGCTGAGTGATATGAGAAACCTATTTCTACAGTTTCTTCTGTTAATGCAAGCACTTTTAACTCATTCACCACGCCACGTGCCACCTTAGCACAGCAGGAACTGCAGGCAGTCTGTTCCCCAGAGCCTATATTTTCAATCAAATATCTTCAATCCACATCGTTTTGTTTTTGACACAATATTAAAATTACAATCCAACTCATTTTAACTCAGTTACGGCAAAGCTAAAAGGAAGAGTATGAATAGACATTCCACAAACAGACGTTTCACTTTAACGTATCGCCTACTAAATAAAATACTTTACCTATTACTCGCGCGGGAACCGTACATTTTTCCGGGATACAAACTACAAAGTATGTTCTTGTTTCCTATGTTCTTTCCCGGGACTCAAGGTATCTCCATACCAGCATAATCGGTTCTGTGGTTTGGGCGTGAAGAGGTAACAGACAGACAGACATACACACTTTCGCATTTATAATATTAAGTATGGAAGTATGGATATTCCGGGAGACATACAACAATTATTATTGCACTTATTAATAATGATTAGCTTAGTATTTTTTGCCTTTTTTTTATTGTATCACTCTGTAATCTTACCATGCTATTCTTATGCTTGCAGCTGGATCCGAACGGGAACACCACTGAGCCCGATTTTCGCAGTCGGGCCTCGCCCTCTCGAGACGACGAGAGCACAGAGGACTATTGGTCGATTACCCTCGAACAGTTCCTAGCGACAATGCTAGCTGAGGAAAAACTAGAGGAGTTTTTCAACAAGAAAGTGTCGTTGAAGTCTGACTTGGAAGCGCTGCGGCAGAGGGATCGACTGCATTCGGTTTCCTAGCTAATGGCTAAAGATTTTGACTGATGAAAAGGTATGGCATTTTAAGAAAATAATCTACACCATAAAGTTAATATACCGGAATAGAGAAACAAAGGCCTGAGCAAGAGAGATGTCACTATCAGTAACACTGCGTGGTAAAAAGAGTGCTGCTGTCATGTATGATACATGACAGCAGCACTCTTTTTTTTGACGTCCAGTCGGCACCTGCCGCACGTTGACAATTTAATCTCATAGAAATCATGTTCAATCATGCTTGTGTAAGTGTATACGTACACATAATATTTTTACACAGGTGAAACCAATTTTGGTTTCGTTTGACAGCTCGAGATTGTTGCTCTATTCCGCTAGGTATATTAACTTTATGATCTACACTAATGCTTAAGGTACAATTCGGTGCATCGCGATCGATCGCAGCCGCGCGCGGCCTACGACTGTCGTGAGCCGCGCGCGGCCGTGTCTTGAAGTTACCTTTATTATTATAAATTTCGGTGATGACAGGGGAACATTGCATCGGTCCAGTGGTTTAGGAGTGAAGAGCTCTCTCCTTTAAATTTCTCCGTTAAATCGGTGTCACAGACAGAGCAGGTAATGTAAAGATGTATATTATAGCACGATACATCTCGATACATCTTTCTGTAGAAATCGTCAGGAGATCATACACAACAGCTATAATGTATATTTTTACATCTTCGTATCTTAAGATACAGAGCTATATGAAAATATATATTTATATTTTGATACATCTAAATACATCTAGTTTTTATTATTCGTAGCATCTCAATATATTTCTGTATATTACTATACATCTCTTCTTTTCATAGGATGTTCAAAAATTTCTGTGATTATATTATATGTGTATGATAGACAGATACACACAGTGTTGCCACGTGCCACCTTGGCATAGCAGGAACTGCAGGCAGTCTGTTTCCTAGAGCCTATATTTTCAATGAAATATCTTCAATCCACATCGTTTTGTTTTTGACACAATATGTAACAATGCGCGCATCAAAATTACAATCCGAATCATCTTCTGATAAACTATCTAGTAAATCTAATAGCAAGTAACTCGAAAGGCCATATTATTACAACATTAAAAATAAGAACAGCCTGTATAACACTTTAGCAGCTGAAATGTGCGACAACCGCGGCGTTTAGCATTGAAATGTAGGGAAAGATACATTCCATTACCTGTTGTGTGTGTGATACATTAATATAATGTAAAGCTATACATCCCGGGATGTAATGTACGTTAATATACATTACCTGCTCTGTCTGTGACACCCTTAAGTTTTTATCCTGAAAAAATTTACGGTTTCCGCGCACAAACGAGTTGTAAGTTCTAGTAAACAATTAACGTTAATTTAATGTTAACATTTATTTTATTGCAGAGCTTTTTAGTAATTTATGGTATTTTATTTCAGAATCAACGAATTAAGAAATGGGATGTAATTATACAACACAATAAAACAATAGCAATGGATATTATAATATAGAATTTAGTTATTGTAATTAAATGATGTATATCTTTAGTTATAGCTGGTGTAAACCAGATTTGTACTTTATTAGCTTGCATTAAGGTTCACTTTAGCCCCCTCATTATTTAAAATATTGACAGTAGACAGTAAGTTTCTATTTTTGTCTGCTACGTGGGAATAGACAAATCAATTAGAGTATGACGTATTTAGTGAATATTTTTAAAAATGAGGGATTATAAGCTTCCAATGTTACAACATTCCAAAAATTATTTACTAGAGTTACTGGCGAAAAATAAATGGCCATATTAGAGTTAAGAAAATATGTTACCTTTCCTGCTTGTCTGATAAAAATATTCAAAATGAAAAAGTTATGATATATAGTTAACGCATACTGTTATACATAACTAACCACATGATACTTATGCATATGTATGTACCTGTTTTAAGCGATTTTCAAGGCTAGCTCTGAGCATGAAAATACTTGCTCAGAGAATTTCATCATTCTTGGACGCAGTAGTGAAGTTCATTTTTTTTGCTAGGAAATTATTCGCATGTGCAAAATATGTGCAAGGAATATGAATTGATGTGCCCAGAATAACATAACTTTTGACTGTCACGTTACTATATAATTATTGTAATTTGTAATAAGTATGTCATTTTATCCATAACATCTTGAAAATGTTTATATTATTTCACATTTCTACACCAGTCATGCTAAGTTAGCTGATGCTCTTCTCACTATTTATAACGAGTACAAATAAAATTCAGAATAAGTTATATTTATAATATTATAGACACATAGCCTCATACTTACAAATATGATTAATATTAAAGTTATCTAATGTAACCCAATAAGTAATAGTTTTATATAACGAAGATAGTATGGTATTAGATACATATAACATGTGTATTGTGTACGTAAATGTTGGTGCTTGTAGCTGGTCGCAGTTGTCGCAAAGAATTCATATTTTAGCTGCTTATAATATACACTTGTACATAATATTATATAGAAAATGTCAAGCAATAAGTAAATTATTTTTATATGCTTACGTGTTTGTTATCAATGTATTCGAGCAGTAAACGTAAAATGATATAGAAAAATATTTAAGACAATATTTATAAATATTATCAGGTAAAAACGCTGCTAAGAACTGGGATACGATCTTTTATGCTAAGCATTCACATACGGTTTTGCTCGATCCAGCAATAACGTCGAGCAAAACCGTATGTGAATACTTAGCATAAAAGCTCGTGATTTCGCCCACACATCCAGCATTGCTCCATAGTTTTATTTTAAATCGATATATTTAATTCCATCGTGCCGGCTCGATGCGAGCCTACGAGCGGCTCGATGCGAGCCTTTGAGCTGTCAGTTTTGCGGTCCACACAGTAATTATTACTCGATTTGGAGTAAAACTATCGAGCAAAACCGCATGTGAGTACTTAGCAGGCAGAGTTAACAGAACTAACGAGTAGGCCGACACAGAAGAAATCTCGAAATTTATACGTTTGACGTAGTATGTCATATCGGCCATCGTGCGCCGTACTAATGCGTTGACGCCTCTAGTACACCGACGCTGAAACAGGAATAGAGCGAGATGCTATATACGCCATTGTCGTGTGGCGGATAAGACAGTCGGTTCGCCGCTGTTTCGCAGTTTGCGGCGTCGGTGTACTAGAGGTGTAAACTGTAAAGTGCTCGGTTTTGTATCATTACAAGGTGCGCATTGTAATGCTCGGCTCTCTTCTCTCACTGATGTAATGCTCGACTCTGTAACGTTACATTACACGTGAATGCTCATCGGTGTTGTAATGTAATGCTCAAAGTCGAATCTAAAATGTTACATTACACGTGAATGCTCGCGATTAGTGAGCGCCATTACTCAGCATTGTGAAACATGTTGAAAATGAAATTGTGAAACATGTTTCTTTGAAGTCAAGGTACTCCTTAGGGTCTACACAGACGGACCGCATTTCAACTGCAATCCAACTGCAAATTGCAGTTCAAGTGCAGTTTGAATGCAGTTGACACGACTGCAATACAACTGCAATAGAACTGCAAACCAAACGCACAGTCGGATTGCCGTTCAGTTGCAGTCGGCGTGCAGTCGTGTGAACTGTTTGGTTTGCAGTTCTTTTGCAGTCGTGTCAACTGCATTCAAACTGCACTTAAACTGCAATTTGCAGTTGGATTGCAGTTGAAATACGGTCCGTCTGTATAGACCCTTAGTTCTGTCCACTCTTTTTTAGATTTGCGCTAGGCGATAGTAATTTTATTCGGCAGTCACGTTTCATTTGTGCATTCCCAACACCGTTGCTATTGGTTGCTAATATTAAATGTAGTATGCCATTCCATTCTAAAATGTCGTATGCTTAACGCTAATAACATTTGAATCTGATATATTTTATTATGTTTATTTATAGACGAGGTAACCAACTGTACTTCCACTACTATGAAATAAACATTTGGCTTTTACTTTAGTAAATAGTATAATTCATACTCAGCTTAAATACACGCAATTTAAAGTGTTATATAATATATTTGAGTCATTGCACTATGTTGATTCACTTATCGTTTCACATTGTCTATACAGTATACTCTATTGTCTAACTAACCTATACAAAAACCATGCAATAGTCAGAGCTTCGAGACTGTGTCAATATTATTGAGTGTTTGTGGCTAATCAATATCCTGTACTTAGTGGGCCCCTAGGGGCCTAGACGATCAACGTAATGTGCAATATCATTGAAAATTTTATTTGAAAATAAGATTGAAATCACGCGTTCAATATCAATCCTAGAAGGTCAATAATATCGGACAAAAGCAATACGTGATATTGCACAATAAAATTGATCGTCTATGGGCCCGCTTAGACTCTGTAACACTTGTCATTATGTTTATACCATTGTTTTTATACTATTACTATGATGTTATAAAGTGTTTCTTCAATAAAAACTGAAAATTAATACTTGAGACGGTTTTTTAATTAGTTTTTTGATCAATTAAAAATGTTAATTAACAGTGTCAGATGTTTAGTTTTTGTCTGATACGCAAAAAAAGTTACTTGACAGACAAGTTATAGCTAATAGCATAAAATTGTGCATCATAATATCAGAGTAGACATAATTATAGAGTATGCCGACTTAGAACTGATGTTGAAATTTTTAAATTTGACGTATTATGACGAAAATCGTCGCTAGGGTTGTTAACTTGTTACCTACGAATTTAAAACTATGACATATTCGCTGGACGTGTTCCTTTTTGGTCGTATTGTTGTTTGTGTTTTGGGCTTTGGCACATGCGATTAAAATTGTCAGAATCCAATTTAGAAATCTTTATTTTAAATATTTAAAAATAAATTATATCAGCCAGCGCGAGGCACATTCCGTTCATAATCCTAGTGAAACCCGACGAATTTGACAGATATTGAAACCTGTCCGTTTCTTTGCAGTCGAACTACTGGTCGTTATGTCTATTGTGATAATATTGTATTGCTATTAAGCGTGTTTACACACGCGCCGCAGCGGCAGCGGCACCGCCACCGCGGCGGCGCCGCTGCATACTAATTATCCTTGTGTTTCTATGGGTCCCTTTCACACGGCGCACTATGGAAAATGGTAGAACTAGAGCATATCATAAATGGTTTTTAAAAATATCACAATTTGAATGAAATATTTATTGAATTCGATACTCTATTCCAAATAATCCTAATCAGACATTTTTTTCTACTAAAACTGCATAAATATTTTTTTATCATAGGTTTAAGTAAGTTGAAGTAGCAGATGGCTCATTCAAATGTTTGCATACACATCATGCAAATGAATATTGTGAGTTTTATTGTTCACTAAAAACCTTTATTAATAACTTTTATTACATGAAATATGCAGACCGACTCCTTTGTTATGTCCTAGTAAGTAGGACATAAGATTACACGCTTTTGACGCTTATACACCGATTTATGGCTCTCTCCAGTACATAGTAACTCAATGATAGTACCTCAATGCGCTTAGCATTCTTAAAAAAATAAGCTTCAATTTGACAGTGACAACATATTATGTCAATTGTCAAATTAAAAAAAGAAGAAGAAACTAGAAGCATTTATATTTACTTTTGAAATTTTAATTTTTTTGTAATAAAAATATCTTTATTATTTTATTTACCACAAAATATAGAAATGAACGCTAGATATTTAACATTTTTTTCTTATATAGGTACAAAATTTAGGTCAGTAAGACTTTAAAGATTAATCGCGTTTCGAACCACTAAACTTTATGCATGTGATTTAACAGGTCTTCGGAGAAGATATGGTTAAAAGAAGCCAGAAACTACCCTGACACTGAAAGTATCCAAGGATCTATGGAATCAGCTTTACTGAAGCTGCGACCTAAAAACTATCCTAACCTCACTTTGTCTAGCCGGTAAGTAAGTCCTCTCAGAGATTCCAATATTTTGCGTTACTATAAAGAACTAATTACTGATTATTATTTTAATAGGACAGATGGAGGCGTTCATGCATTGAATGCAAGTGCTCATTTTGATATAGTAAGAAAAACAGACACAGTTTACGATGGACAATTTATCACATATAATATGAACAAACATTTCATGAAAAATGATATAAGTATATTCGTAAAGAATTGTATACGTGTGAATGATACATTTAGTGCCAGATACAATGCAATACGCAGGACATACCTTTACAGGTAAAATTTTTGTTAATTCTTCATTACTTTTACTTGCTGTTATTATAAGAAGCCTAACATTAAAAATAATTTTGCGTACTAAGCTAAGCATAGTCTGTTCTGTAGTAAACCAATTAAAGTTAATGAAATCCTAAATTATAGGCTAGCTGTGATTAAACCAAGTATAAAATTGAATGAAAGAGAATCTATTATCCGATTAATACCTATAGAAGAATGGAAACGGTGTCATTTTATTAGGTAAGGAAGTCTCTACTATGATGTTACATTTTTAGGTAATTAAAGAAATATTTAAAAATTGATTGTTATTTATATTATAGGGCTTCTAACTTTGATATTGCGCTGTTCAAAGAAGCCTCCAAGTACTTTGTAGGCTATCATGATTTTACAACATTCAAGAAATTTGACAAATTGAAGGAAACAAAAAGTAACAGAAGAGACATTTTTGAATTCAACATCAAACCTGGGACGCCTTGTGTTACAAGCTATTCTCAAAATAGAGAAAGTTATTTTGACCACTGGGACATTGAAATTAAAGGAAGAGGTTTTGTTCACAATCAGGTAAAAGCTTCGGTCACATTAAGATATTTTCAATTATTAGTACCTATGTTTAGAATATTTTTCTATTTGTTTTTATGAAGAGATTTTTTTGGCAACAGCATTGCAATAGAATTGAAATTTTTTCATAATTTTGTATGTAATATTAATAAAAATGAATTTATATCTGTTTTTTTAGATTCGGCGTATGATAGGTGCACTTATCACAGTGGCTATAGGAAAGCTGGAACCAGAATCCATAAAATTGATGCTGCAAATACCATCCAAACATTCTTGGCATCATCACATTCAGACTGGACCACCTGATGGATTGTACCTTTGTAATGTTGAGTACAATCCAGAAGATTTAGTTTATACTGAAGGCAGGACTTTTGATGAAGTGAAAAGTGATTGTGACGAGTGAAAAATGAGTTTTTTGAATGAGTTAAAGAGACAGAAATCAAAACTGAAAGAGACAGTTACAGTCGTCACCAACATAGATGGCGCTAAACATGTAGAGGGTAGTCAGGAAATTATAGAACACACTTTTGGGTTTGTTGTTGATACAAAACCTGATAATATACCAGTGATGATTGTAGATCATGTGTATATTGGGTCACAGGACTGTACAGACATTAAAGTGATAACAGACTACAATATACAGCATGTTCTTAGTTTAGGCGTTGACGTACATATTGAGGGTGTGAACAAAAAGTTTGTGAACATTCTAGACTTACCGGAATCTGATGTAAGGCATGTGCTACAAGATTGTTTGCCGTTTGTAAAAAATGCTGTAGATTTAAAGGAAAATGTTTTAATACATTGTAATGCTGGGGTATCTAGGACTTCAATGGTGGTTATTGCATTTCTGATGCATTACCATAGCATGCCATTTGAAGAGGCTTACAAATTTGTAAAGGAGAAAAGACCTGCTATTCAACCAAATAGTGGATTTAAAATTCAATTGCAGAATATGAGAGCTGGTGCAATATTGTAGTCATGTAGTCATAAATCATAATGTTTGTCAGTGATAAGTAAAAATGATTGTACATGGTATAAACTATAAGTAACAAGAAAAGTCTTATTATAATAATAACACTTTACTGTTCTTTCGTCTTATTTTTTATGCTCGTTTTCTGCAATTTTTCTTTGCATTTCAGCCCAAGATCTAATGTTTTCTTCAGAATTAGACATTCTGTGTATTTTGACAAATATGAAAAAACTTAAAAAGCAACCCAGTGGATAATACATCCAAATGTTATTATTCTTCATATAGTAAAAATATGGAAATTGGACAATTTTTGCGGTCAGTGTGTAAGGGAACTTCATTTGACGTTCTGATTTCCTGGAAAAAAATGTAACAAATTAATTATCAATTCAGCTGGGGCATAATGCTTTTGTAATAAAACTAAATTGTGCAATAAAAAAATAGGTGGTCTTTATCCTAACCATAATCTCATTAGTTCATCATGAGATCACCATGGAACTGTCATTGAAATACCACTATGTGACAGTTCATATATATCGGTCCCATAATGATACCAGCGCGTTAGGTATATTAACTTTATGATTGGTCCATACTTCTATAAGAATCAAAATATGAATGATAGGAATACAATAATTAATGTGCAGTGAATAGTGATGTTTCTATTGAGTTTAAGCTAACATAATATTATTGTTTTAACCATTAACATACCCTGCTATTATGTTCCTATTTCGACAGAAAGCTTCGACTTTTTCATAAAATTTTTGCAAGTTGTTTGGAAACACCATATTAACTTTCCTTCCAAAGGATTTTTGTAATATGAAACAAGCAAAACAAGTCTATATTTATATCCTCTTTGATGTGTTTAAAGTTTAAACTAATGTTTGATAATTTTTTTATATGTCAAATATCACTCAAAATTTACATTTGTTTTCCGTTTTGACCAGACAGTATTTTATAGGTTCTTTGGCCTAGGCTAAGCTCTAGGCTGAAACCAATGGATGTTACAGTCCTGTCTCGGTACATGCCATAAAGAAAAACTGATGTCAAGTTATGTCAGCTGTCATGTTGTCACTGTTATTTCAATCTGACATTGACAAATGACAATGGTCACGATTTGTGATTTGGGAATAATTTAGCGAAATTATTTTATTGAATAATTTAATGGCTGGGTTGAATCTGTAATCGAATAATTGTATATATTTCTCTGATTAGAACAACAGTGGTTTTAGTTAAAGCTTCAGTGACACTTTTATCGTCAATAAAATGAATGATAACGAAAAGGAAGAGGCTGCTAATTTGGTGGGAACATTATCATTATTACTTTCGTCCTGTTTTGATATCTGTTACTCATACAATGATTTATTTTAGAAAGAGGAGTTTGAATGGGTTCTGCGTGAGGAGGTACATGCTATATTACATCAACTCCACACAGTGTTAGTGGTGAGTTATGATGGTCATTTTCAAGATAATAGATTACTTAACTCATGTATTATGTATCACAGTGAAGCCAATAAATATTATTTTTTTGTACCTATACTTACTTATATAAATAGATAAAAGATATTGGTTTACGATTCCAATATTCCTCGTTGTATTGGTAAAAAAGCTATTAATAGTGACTACACCTTGTAACATGACTTATAGAGTAAGAATTATTGTCTTTATTGTATATTATGTTAACATATTTTAAATATGTGACTAAGGACTGCTGTCAACAGTATCTTAGTGAAATTAACATAATAATGTTGAATATTATACAAAATGACCTATATAGGCATTATAAGTAGTGGTAATTATGAATTAATATTATAGATTAATTAATTAAAGGAAAATTCTATACATTTAAGACTAGCAATTATCTTTCTCCTAATTACTAATTATAATACAGGTTGCTCCTTCTTAAACATTATAAAGAAACACGGCCGTAGCTAGGGGGGGGGGGGGGGGGGCATTGTGGGGCAATGCCCTACCTTATGATCATAATGCCCTACCTTAAAAATACCAAAACCCAAGAAAATCCAATCAATTATGACTTTTTTTTTACTTCCGCCCTACCTGTAACCAATGCTGCCCTACCACAAATCTGACTCTAACTACAGCCCTGTAAAGAAACTCACATGCTTTAACAGAAATATTTTGACTGTTATTTAAAATTAACTTATTAAGTATTTTTTTATAACAGGAGTGTGCACACAGATTCCCTGTGCCCCTGTATGGGAATGAAGGACAGAAACAGGATAAGTTCATTCTGACATCACAGCCTGAACAGCTGAAATGTATTGTTACCCTCACAGGTGACAGTATCACACATGCAGTGAGTATTACCACTCTTTATAGTTTATAACAAGGCTGCTCAACCCCAGGCCCCAGGGCCACATTATGGCCTGCGAAAGAATTTTAAATGGCCCGCACAAGGAAGCATTGAATATCCCGCCAAACTGAGAAATCCTACCTAATAGGCTGCCACGAAGGAACAAATTCACTGAGCAACATATTTCTGACTTGTTGCTACTGTCAACATAAATAAATTGTTAAAAGACATACAACTGCAAAAATCTCATTAATATCAAAAAAATAAATGTATGTTTATATAACCCAGTGAAGTTTGATTGGTATGCCTAAGTTAATGGCCCGTTATAAATGTCGGAATCCACCGTTTGGCCCCTCTGTAAAAAAGGTTGAGCAGCCTTGGTTTATACCAATATCATTTTTGTATAGAATATCATAGAAAAAAATGCTGTTAAGCATAATAAACTTCTTATATTGAAAAAGTACTGCCTTCTACTGGTCATCTCCTTGTCATTTGTTTATGTAAAATACAAATTGTACAATCCAACTGGAGAATAATAATTTTCCAAAACAACACATTACTTTAGGCAAACTTTGAACAAAAAACACATTATAATATTATGTCATCTTTATCAACTCCACCTCATTTTTTATTTAGTATGTTAATATTTAAAGGCACTTTCTTTTGTAGGATATAAGCTTCAAAGTTTTAAGGCAAATGCATTCAATATGTCGTACATCCATCAACCAAGACGGTCCGTGGAAACTCCAACAGATACAAGACGCGGCTAATCATTTACAGCAAGCTATTGGCTATATTGATAATGTTGATAAACATTATGTATTCAGGTATGTTTTAAATCATTTTTGTTAAGTGCTTTGCTTCAAGTAAAATTCTTCATCTATAGTCCTTCATAATTTAAACAAGTCCTAGGAACTGTTCATTTTGATGACAATAAATATCAGTAGATTAGGCAGCTATTGTAAACCAGCTCTTGACTTAACTTTACCTATTACCTTTACCTATTTACAATACCCCTTACCATTTTTATCATTTTCCATTTTCAAAAATTCAATAAGCAACAAAAATGATCAATAACTTAGGTAAGTCTACAGAAGGACTTATAGCGCCGTAACCTAAAGAGGTTTCGGCCAAACCTACGCGTCAGTAATGCGGGACGCGGGACGGGAGCTTCTGCAACGCGAAACTGGTGTGCACACCTGCGCGACTACGGTGCGAAACCATAGATTATTCCCCGCTCTGCCGACGCGAACGTGCCGCGTTGCAGACGCTTCCGCTTCGCAGTCGCTTTGGTTGCGTAGGTTTGGCCAAAGTTTTAAAGGCACGTCGCGTTTCTGGTCGAGCTTGTAGACCTAACACTAACTCTAGTTTTTTCCATAGGTGTTCGGAAGAAGTATTGCACATAATCCAATGTCTGATTGGCTCCTTACAAAGAGCACGTACTGCACTAGTGTTACCAAAGAAAAAAGCTATTGACGAGCTTATGAAGAGCAGAAATATGGTAATTGTTTTATAATCCTCCAGTAGTTTGTTGAATATGGCTTTTAAAACCTGTTACACAGTTAAAAACGCAGTAATTACTTAATTTTTAAACTGTGTACAAGGTTATTAATTCCAGTAAATAATTCTTATGACTTACCGCAAAAATTTTGCATTTTTCTTGTTAAAACAAAGAGGATTTTTCTGTTCTGTACATTTGTAATCAACAATTTTTTACGTTTAACTTTCGTTTTGCAGAAAGCCCTAGCGCCGAATCTGCCAGAGGACCTAGCGATATCATTCTACATCCAGTCGCACAAGTTGATATTCGTGGCGTACCAACTTAGTTCCGTGCATGGAACGATGCGCATAGATTCCTGTCAGGCGGACTGCGCGGTGCCTTGGCTGAGTGATGTTCTGTTTATGCTCACTGCCGCCTTGCACATGTGTCAGCAACTTAAAGATAAGGTGAGATAATTATTATAAGGTCACCAGATTATGCCTGTCACTTTTTTGCGTAGAGCTGACTGTCGGTCGGCTGACTTAAAAACAATACACAATGAACATCTTTAATATATGACAATACACAATGAACGTGTCACAATGTTAGTTACCGTACTCCTCTAAAACGACTTTACTGATTTTCACCAAATTTTATATGCATATTCAGTAGGTCTGAGAATCGGCTACTGGGTACTCTTTATATTGATAAGTGCATTTGTTGAATAAAAAATAGTAAATTATTACAACTCGAGACTGACGGCGACCATTGTTTGTGCGACGGGATAGCAATAGACGTTGCCATGGTGACATACTTATTTAGTCACATCAATAAAATAATATGGGCGAAATACTTTATATAGCAAAACAACGTTTGCCGGGACAGCTAGTAATTTATAATAATCATTATGTCAAAGCCTTTTCAGTGAACTTTAAAAGCTGAAAGTTTTGTATATACTAGCCGATTGTTCACAAACATTTTTTCGCCTTATCTGTCTGTTACTTCCTCATGCTTCATGTTTATCAGTTTTTGATGAAATTTGGTATGGATATTACTTTAAAGTCCCAGGAGAGGACATGAATGTATGGTTTCCCTGCGATAAAAATGAAGGCAAAGTGAATATAAAATTGCGGAATACATGAAGTAGATAAAAGCAAGGCAATAGGTTGTTATCAATGATGTCTGTCTTCCTGAAACTCTTATCTCAGATCAAAATGGTTATCATAACGTGATATATTACCTTCATTATAATGCCATACTGAAATAAGTAAACTTTTTATAACTCCTATAAAAATAATTTACTTACTCAATACCTTTCCACTTTACAAAAAAATATTAAAATGTAATTTACTTTTAAAGCTTCCTTTTATTTTATTAGGCTTCGCTATTAAACACTCTTTGATTATAGTATAATATAATCAAAGTGAACACTATTTAATGGAGCGCACTTGGATACCGTGCGCTCCGCCCACTTTTTTGCATAGCTATCTTAAAGTTGTGAACATCTTAATTATTTTGTGGTATGCCGTATTGGTAACTCAGACCAAATAGGTAAAAAGTTTTTATTTGGTCTGATACCTACTAAGTAAAATATTTGCTACTTATATAACTTTCAATTGCGCCGTGCGCGTAACGTCTAACGACATTAATAATCAATTTGATTGTAGTTTATTGGCTGGAATGTATACATTTGAACAGTATAAAATAATTTATCAACATTGAGTATGCCGTAATATTTATCGAGGAATCCTCTAGAGGCCGATAAAATGTAGATTACCTCAAAGTATAACTTGTTCAGGGACTAGGGAATTCACAAGCCCGCCCCAAACTTCACACGCATAGAATTGCTACTTGCTACGTCAAACCTATAACTTATAAGCTGACAATGTTTGGCAGTCTGACAAAAGTCGGACAAGCCATTATGTCCAGTTTTGAGTTTATTGGTTACTAGCTGTTGCCCGCGACTCCGTCCGCGTGGACTTCATATTATAGCGCGCGGTAGTTTCCTTTTCCATGTAGGCTACATTACTGCAAATTTCTACGACAGAGTTTCTTCCGCGGTACGCTTACTTCAAACTTCAATGTTTACAGACAGACACGACACACTTAAAACGCCTTTGCGTCGGGGGTTAAAAACTGTGGTCGAACATCTTCATTTTTTTTAATGAAATAAGGGGCAAACGAGCAAACGGGTTACCTGATGGAAAGCAACTTCCGTCGCCCATGGACACTCGCAGCATCAGAAGAACTGCAGGTGCGTTGCCGACCTTTTAAGAGGGAATAGGGTAATATAGGAGGATAGGGATGGGAAGGTAAGGAAATAGGGGAGGGTAGGGAAGGGAATAGGGTAGGGGATTGGGCCTCCGGTAAACTCACTCACTCGGCGAAATACAGCGCAAGCGCTGTTTCACGCCGGTTTTCTGTGAGAACGTGGTATTTCTCCGGTCGAGCCGGCTCATTGGTGCCGAAGCATGGCTCTCCCGCGTATCTCATCAACTCAAAATCGTGGATTCTTCATCCTTACCACGTCTTATAGAAACACGTTTGAGGTAGCGCTTGTGCGATGTAGGTGACGTACAGCGCTATCTATTATGAATTTTTGAAACTAACTTAATTTGAACAAATTTACGCATTAACACCCCCTTACAACCCCTTTTCCAGTTAAAAAGTAGCCTATGTCCTTTACTTACTTACCACGTCTTAAAGAAACACGTTTGAGGTAGCGCTTGTGCGATGTAGGTGACACAGCACTTTCTATTATGAATTTTTGAAACTAACTTAATTTGAACAAATTTACGCATTAACACCCCCTTACGACCCCTTTTCCAGTTAAAAAGTAGCCTATGTCCTTTACTTACTTACCACGTCTTATAGAAACACGTTCGAAGTAGCGTTTGTGCGATGTAGGTGACGTACAGCGCTATCTATTATGAATTTTTGAAACTAACTTAATATGAACAAATTTACGCATTACACCCCCTTACAACTCCTTTTCCAGTTAAAAATAGCCTATGTCCTTTCTCAGGCTTTAGACTTTATTTTTTTTCTCAGGATTTATAATATTAGTATAGATAATGTTATCTAAATCATAATGAATCCGAATAAACTATCTATTATTATAATATACGGTACCTACTGTTGATAAGAGACCTAAAAATAGAACTAAAGATTTTAGGACCACTCCGAGACATATCACATAACATATTCATTTATTAAAGAGTGACAGAAGTTATGGAATTTATACCACAATCTTAATTTAATTATAGAGTCTCTGAGTGCGGTCGGTAAAGTTGCTCGCATACTTTAACTACTATAGGTAACCCAGTTTGTGAATGCATGACGAATTGTTATTATCATATCGGCTAGTATTGATCTTGTATTGTAATCGATGGCCTTATCTTTGCCGTAAGATATGCATATGCGTGACTTCAAGCATATAATGATTAATGTTATTATCTATCAGCTACCGTAAACTAAATTGAAGACGTGAGTGGAAGAAGTAAGAACACGATAACTTACAGTAATAATTATTTTTAAACAAAAAATTTAAACCGACTTCCATAGTAAACTGTCTCTAAAAAGTATGATATAATAATTCTTACTCTATTTAAGTGCCCTTTATAGGATTGGCCTAAGCCTCAACTATATCTTTACTCAATCTTTATAATTTTGAAGTCGGTACCAGCTGACGTAAGTTGTAGCTATGTCAAGAATCGCAGAAATTTTAGGAGCTGGTAAAATTGCGGGGGCGCAAGGTCAACACTAACGACGCGACAGCATAAATAAGAGAGAAAGGGTTAGGCTGCGCCCCCCCCCCCCCAAGTACGGCCTAGGGCGAAGCGAAGTAATTAAGTGACACTCAAAAAGTGTATGTTTAGTTTATGTTACAATAAATTCACTTTTAATTAATAACTTAGTTTGTTCCTAAAAAGGAGAATTAAAAGTCGACACTAATAAGGGCTGGGGGCAAGGTCAACACTAACGACATGACAGCATTTACAGGAGTTCGGCCTGGGGCGAAGCGAAGTAATTAAATGATACTCAAAAAGTGAATGTTTAGTTTATCTATACTTCTATACTATTTATACTAATATTATAAAGAGGTAAACTTTGTTTGTTTCTTTGTTTAATTGTAATGAATAGGCTCAAAAACTACTGGACCGATTTTAAAAATTCTTTCACTATTCGAAAGCTACATTATTTACGAGTAACATAGGCTACTTTTTATTTTGGAGAATATAGGGTTCCGTAAGATATTTCAGTTTTTCGGAAACAACCAGAAAATTTACTTATTTTGCGTACGCTGCCTAAACTATAAAAGATAGAACTATACAATGTTCTAAGTAAATGTAGATCTTATAAATATCTACAAAAATGTCCGCGACACAATATACCTATCTATGTCAAGCGAGGCACAAAAACCATTTTTTTATTTAAAAATCTTTATTTTTTTGGACTACATTTAAACGCATTTATTTTACTCATGTTAATAATTATTATCAAAATAAATAATTTCATCACTAAGTACAGTTTATGTAGATTATATTTGCTCTTTGAATGATTAAAATTGGACGTTTGGCTTAGAAGTTATGGCGAAATTAAAATATTGCGATTTACACCCGTTTCGAAGTGGGCGCTACCAATGCCACAGAATAAATAATAGTACAAGTACCAATGCAGGGTTGCGCATTGTACACATTGAAAAGGTCTACAGAAAACTCCGCGATGGTATATTATTTATTTTTTTATGAAATAAGGGGGCAAACGAGCAAACGGGTCACCTGATGGAAAGCAACTTCCGTCGCCCATTGACACTCGCAGCATCAGAAGAGCTGCAGGTGCGTTACCGGCCTTTTAAGAGGGAATAGGGTAATAGGGGAGGGCAAGGATGGGAAGGGAAGGGAAGGGTATAGGGGACAGTAGGGAAGGGTACCCTCATGGTAGGGGATTGGGCCTCCGGTAAACTCACTCGGCGAAACACAGCGTAGGCGCTGTTTCACGCCGGTTTTCTGTGAGAACGTGGTATTTTTCCGGTCGAGCCGGCCCATTCGTGCCGAAGCATATATCCCACAATAACATATTTTTTTGTCATTTACTTTTAACTTTAAATAATGGCTAATTTTCGAAGCGATTTTTACCAATACGGCAATAATCCTTATTCAATTAAATACTTTAAATACATTATTGGTTATGGCCCTTTTAGTGATCGAAGCCTTTACAGCATCATTATTACGATTTTAATTTTAAATGAATATATTTTTGGAAGATATTACAGATTTAAAAATTGCGGGACGTAAGTAGCTTTTGCGGCAGTACCGACCAATGCGGGCCACGGGTAGTAATGAATATAAATTATTTAAAATCAAACTACTGAATCGATTTTAATCATTTTTTCAGTGACTTAGGCCATAATTTATTTTATACCCGTGCGAAGCCAGGGCGGGTCGCTAGTGCTAGAATAAATTCACTTTTGATTTATTAACTTAGTTTGTTCCTAAAAAAGAAGAATTAAAAGTCGACACTAAATAAAGGCCGGGGGCACTGTCCACACTAACGACATGTCAGCATTTACAGGAGGTGGGGGCACAGCCCCCCAAAGTTTGGCCGGCATGTTTAGTTTAGGTTACAATAATTTCGTTATGATATTCACTTTTAATTAATAACTTAATATAGTACTGTTGATGATGAATGATGATGATGACGACGATGATGATGATGAACGTAATTTGCATAGTAGTATATGCTTCCTGTTTTTAAAACAACGCCGAACCCCCCGAACTTGTATCTATAAGGATTCAAAACTTCTGTACAGCACCTTCAGAACCAGGGTATACACTGGTGCCAAATGTTACTTTTTGGAAGCGTATTCTCATAATCCTTCAGAAAAAGTTAAAATCATTAGATGTTTCCATATAAATTTCAAGGAGTCCCCTCGATTCCTCATGGATTGCATCATCAGATCACCACTTTGGTGACAATGGTACGAAATGACGGCTGTATCCTATACAACAACAAAAGAATTTTGAAAATCGGTCCACAAACGGCGGAGATATCTGCGAACAAACATAAAAAAAGAACATATATACGGTCGAATTGAGTAACCTTCTCCTTTTTGGAAGTCGGTTAAAAAAACTACTTAATAGAGGATTTATGGCCGGAAAAAGATTAGAAATAAAAAAATCGGCCAAGTGGGAGTCGGACTCGCGCACGAAGGGTTCTGTACTGTTATAGAGCAAAAATAAGCCAAAAATTGTGTTTTTCGTATGGGCTCCCATACAAAAAACACAATTTTTAAATAATTTTTCCATTTTTTTATCAAAATCTTAATGCGGTTCACAGACTACAGTCTACGTCTACTTACCAAGTTTCAATAGTATAGCTCTTGTAGTGTCGGAGAAAAGTGGCTGTGACATGCGGACGGACAGACAGACAGACATGACGAATCTATAAAGGTTCCGTTTTTTGCCATGTTAGTTATCATGTTCTTATTCTATGATAAATAGATAACAATATAGTTATGACAATTGCAATGGCTTAGTAACATAAACATTGTTAAAACATAATAATATTACTTTAAATTTATCTGTTATCGTAACATATTAAAATGTTGCTTTCTTATTGTTTCAGCTGTGTGTGTTCTCTCAATACAAAGACTTCACTGTCGGGTCAAGATCTGCGTCAATGGTTCTAAACTAACACAACTATATTATAGAAGCTTCTTACCTTGAGGTCGCTTGGATCAGTCTGAGATATATCGTTTGTTAAAATAATAATTCCTTCTCTTTCACTCATACGAAGACCGAGAGGGATAACATGATGTATCCCAAACTGACACAAATGTCCCTAGCTCTATTACATCAACAATATTAACTTTTTTAATCTATTTCCCTAAAATTACTCTAAAAATCTTCTTGATTATTATACCTTCTCTAATATCTTAATTCCCTAGTCATATTCGATATTTGAATCCTAATTGTGAATGTTGTTGATGTAAAAGGTCAGCGTTTCTCAAATTGTGGTCAAATACAAATTTTGAAATAACTTTATTATTTGTTGAAGAAATGAGGTATGTTTTAACATGTCTTCTTTTTTTAAAAATAAAAAATTCGTATAGTAAAATGAACAATATTTTTTTACTTATAGTCGCTCATTTTTGTAGTATTTTAGGTTAGAGCCATATCTAGTTAAAATTATGTAGTAGGTATATGAAAGTAACATAGTATTTTTTTGGTGCTTTAAGTAGATATTTATTTAAATATATTTTATGATGGCCATCCACGTAACCAAAGTATTAACTTCTTTCTGGATATTTCTTGAAATATAAACAGTGAGGCTAAAATATTATTGTCCTTATCAATAAACGAAGATTAAGAGGGGATTATCCAATAATTCATGTTGTTGCCTTTGTCTAATGCTTTGGAAAACATGCAAAAGGGACTAGTTAGCCCTGAATTACACTAAACTGTATTCAGTGAAAAAAAAATTAGCGAGTAAGGCAAGCATATACGCCCGTGCAAGAGGCCACGCTCCCTAACTACCTTGACATAATGTAGTGCAATATCGGCTTTATTCCTGTTTTAATTTTTGTGTATTAATAAGGCATTATTTATTTAATAACACTTAAAATGTTTGAGAAACGCTGAATTAGTTTATAGTTATTCAGTCCATTGTTGATATTCTTGTTGACTATGATATAAAGTGTATAATAATTGTAAATTGTAAGTAGTTTTAATTAATTTTAGTCGAAAAGAACGATGTATGTTTAAATTGTTTAAGCACGTGTTTCTATGTGTCCCACTAAAATTGTTCCGTCAGATATCTCAAGTCACGTTGGCTTATGATTGACAAATAGTCACGAACGTGTAATGGTGTCACTGACCTCTATATTCGTGTTATATTCTCCATGATCGACGTCGATTGCATTCTGTGTACACCTGTCGCAATCATGATGACAAGCATGGCTTTCCATCATGATCCAAAATGAAGAGGTGCTATAATGTTACGGCTCCCTAAGGCTGCGTTTACACAAAACTATCGGCGGCCAATCACAGGCTATCGTCGTCTATACGCAGAATAACAAAGACTAATATTTGAGTGCGTCTTAACTTGAGGATGATTAAGTATAGAGCGATATAAGTACAATAGTTAGAAGTTTCATCATGGAATTGTCTTAAACAAGTCTTTTTTAGAAATACCTACATTTATGTTAAAATTTATGACTAGAATTTGATTTCACTTTTGCATTTATTAAATTATCTATAAAAATTCACAGTAGAAACACGGACGTAAAAAATACGGACGTAGCATTACACTATATAGAGGTGAAGCATGCAAGGTACGACAATTTCGTTTATTGTACGCGTGACCGACACTCACACACGCAACTAGGTACTACAACCCGCTGTCATTGTACATTGAGTGACGGCGCCAATGACACGCACACATCCTACACGGGCGGCCATAACTATGCTTCACTCGTGATTGGAGAAGGTTACGTCCTTATTTTTTATACGTCCGTGAGTAGAAATTAGTATTTCCATTGTGATTTCCATAATTTGTAGTATTAAAATTCATTTGTGCAAACAGTAAGCACACATAATAATTTAATTCTGTCTGTCTTAATTCGTGAAAAATGTTCAAATCAATCTTATACTTTCAAGGAAACTATGTATAATATACTATGTATAATATAGAGCAGTTAAATTAATAGAATTAAAATTTTTCCAAACGTCAAAAATGTGACAGTAACGAAAAAACTAGCGCTCTCATTTTTCACAACTCTTTATATTATGGCCAAGCTGTGTTAAAAGATATAAATTCTCTGTTAATTATTGTATTAACTAAAAACGCCATTAATGTATTCAATATAATATAATATTATTTCTGGGGATCGTTTCCTATTGTGAAAGTACTGAATCACAAGCATATAGTGCAAAACTGTTTACAAAATAGTTTAAGGTTAAATTCCAGCCTTTTTAGCTAATAAAATAGAACAAAAAAGAGTCTGTGTATTTATAAGCTTTGTTTCATGATACATACCAATCTAGAAAAGCTTATTTAGCTCAGCTTTTAGTCAGTGAAAAGTAGAATGAAAGATTATATTTTAGTTAGCACCTAGCGATATTTATTGTTTAGTATTAAGTTTTTTTGTTCAAAAGATCTGATACAAATAGATGCAAAATCCGCAATCATAAGTGTTATCCGGTATGAAAAGCGATAATATCTCATTGTATGTTTGTATTTTATGGCCTATTTTATGAGTACATAATACTGTATTTTCTTGTACATAAATAATTAATTATTTATATGATTACTTCAGGTCTATGCGAATTGATAAATCTTTAAAAACTGGGTGTAATGGACACTAATCTTTCTTCTAGCCCATTACAAAAATAACCATAACCAGTATTACTTTGGTTCCGCTCTTAATCGCTAGGAGCGCTGTGACGATTTAAAATTTTATTACATTTTTTGTTTCTGATGTAAGTAATATGGTCCAAGCCACCATACTAGTTACAAAAACGATATAATGATAATATTGTAGTTTCTTGTGAAGTGGTTTGGTCTTTGGACCATAGAAAATCTAAGATTAAAAAAGATAAAAATAACTTGTGATAATCTTACCGTAAGCAATCTTAACGTACAATTAATTGGTATTTCAATGCAAAGTAAGTTTTGTATGCACATAAAATAATATGTTAATATGCATTTTCAAAAATGAGTACGAACTTTGGTTAGCTTATAAGTAAGTAGTCTAAAGAAGTAAGATTAGAAAATAAGATATGAAATTTAAAACCTTAATTAACCCAAATAAAACCACTGACCATAGAGAAAAATTATTGTGCGGTCATTGGTCAATGCTTAGCGCGGCGAGCGTTTATTGGCTGTCGCCTCGGAAAGGTTACCGACCCGCAGTTAAATTGCGCGTTGTAAATTTTAAAATAAAATTCACGGATATTTTTGGTCCGGCTAAAACTAATATTATGAGCGAAAAACAATTGGAACTGTTTAAACAACTAATTAGTAATTAGCACAATTCGCATGTAAATTAAATTAGTACTACCAGCAAAGTGACTACACCTAAAAGTTCTATATAAGGTAAAAGCACTAATGGTAGACTCGGAACTAATAAATGACACTTACGACAAAAATACCATAAAAATAAGAATTAGTCTAATCTTTTCTCAACACTATAAATTTTATAAGCTTCTCAAGCTATCTGTTGACATGAAAAAATATATTAGGGACGCCTTCGGGAACAAAATTTTAAAATGGGATCAGTTTTTGTAAATAATGTGACCATGTCAACACGCACTCGGCAGTTTCTTAGCAAATAGGTTAAGGAAGGCGAAATTTTGCATGTAAGTTTTGAATACATTTATTTGATTTTTTGTAATTTCTATTGATTTCATTGGATTAATGGTCATGTTGGATACACTAATTAATGTTTATTTATGATTTTTTATCCATTTTCTCTAACAATATAAAGGGTGTCTACTATTAGTTCTTGAAAATGTAAAAAACCTAATAGATGACATGGAACTTACATCATTTTGCAATACATACTAAAGTTATTTTGTAGTTTATTCTACTGCAATATGATCAATATTCTCTGAAAATATAATTCTATTAACAAGCTAACAAATTAGAACTACTGTACCTAAAAATATACATATTAGACCTTGTCTGATCTAAAAATCGATTGCTTTAGTTTTTTAGCAGTAAAAAGAAGAAAAAGGAGAGCTGAGAAAAGAAAGAAGAAAAAAGCCTCTTGCAAGAGAAGCATCGAGACTAAAGACTGAAAATAAATTTGATGGGAAAAAATATATGAAAAATAAAAATAAAAGGAAAGATAGTTTTAGCATGGATAGAATCTGGAGACAACGTGGATAATATTTCATACGCATGTAGTTACTATGATGAAGTAAATGAAATCTTTTGAAAAAACGGCAAATAAAGACCTAATAATATGAAAAATGTTAACTGTAATGTAATGTTCTTTGTCAACTATTAGTTCATATTGGTGTCTACTATTAGTGGTGTTCGTTTTCTGTAATGTCATCTATTATTTGTTATGACTAAGTTTACAAAAAGACCAATAATATATTTTTTAATTGATTTGTCAGTAAATAATCATAATAGTTTTCTTTTGTAAGAGTTACTGAAGACATGGAAGATGTTATCAATCCTTTATTTTAATAAATATATATTTTACAACATTGAAATGTTCCATGTTTCCTTAAAGCGTCTGCAATTAGTGCTTTTACCTTAATATGTAAATTGTGAGAATAATTTTTGTGTGTGAAGTATGGCGTATACTTCACACACAAAAATTATTCTCACTTTATGATATCATTAAGTATTTAATCCCCCTGTTATAATAAGAATTAAATATCTATTGATGCACAATTTGAACTAAATGGTAATAGCACGACGGGTAAAGGTGATCGCATATTTATCAGCAAGCACGCGCTGTACGCGCCGCTTTTTAGAATTCGTGAAATGATGTGAAACCTCGCACATTCGTCCGCACCGTACGCGCTGCATTTCGTGTATTATGCGGTGCGTTCTGCTCGTACGGTGCTGACAATATGTGCGATCAGCTTTAAATTTTAATTTTAATAATAAAAAATTTAAAGTTTAAAATTTTTAATTATTTTATTACTTCTGAGGGTGTTAATAAGTATTGTCTCTTGTTTCTTCTCACCGTGAAGACGAAAACTACTATTTATAAATCATATGGGGAAGGGTCCAAACAGCGCCCTCTCGTGGCGAATAGTAAACTAATCTGACGCCTTACGTGTTTACGGTGAGAAGAAACACTAACTTACATTCAGCCTACTGATAAACTTATTTTTTGTGTGATAGATACATTTGGCAGAACGAAAACATAAAATAAATTTTCTTACGATTGAAGGCGTACCAATTAAATTTGTTTTCTTTAATTGTGATGTTTCTGTTTTGTTTCTGTACGTTATAATTCTAGAACTCATTAAAACCTCACGCAGGCATGGTCAGCATAGAAACGGTTTCTTTCTACGGAAGAATAGACAAAGTGACAAACAAGACAAAGTGACAGACAATGGAAATCCGCCATTTTGTCGATAAAATCTGTCAGTATGTCGATTCTTTCCCATGTCTACTGCTGTTATGATAGCCCTACTTACTGGTAGTTATCATTATCGACATAATTTATATGTTTGTCAGTGTCTTAGTGTAACTAAGAAATAATAATGTAATGTTATATATTTGTCTATAATCCTTTGGCATGTTCGACAATAACCTAATTTATAGTCCTATGTAATGGGTATTAGAAAGTCTAAAAGGTCAGGTCATATCAAGACACACTCTGTTTTTGAGATAAGTATTTCGATAGAGTAAATAAAGTAAAATTTTAAATCTCTATCCTAAATATAGGATCGTGATTTCGCGTTTCGGTGTAACCTGACCCAATAGACTATTTAACAAATATTTCATAACAATTATGTGGTCGTGTTGTATTTTAATAAAACCAAAATATGCTGTTACATGTGTGTTTAATATTGCCATCTTCACTCCTTAAAAGGAACAAAGATCAACTTAATATACAGGCTGTATCAAAAACAAAGTGATAATACTTAAGGGTGTTTATGTGTCCCTTATATAGAGTTCACTGTGAAAGTAGCAGCACTGAAAGAGCAACTTTTTTGTGATTTGTATGAGCAAGCGCCCCAGCGACACATGTGAAAAAAGTAAGTTGCTATTTTCGCAGTGAATGAGTAGTAGTAGCAAAGCGGCCAAAGCCTAAGTAAGCGAAATAATAACAAAGTAAGAAACTATTTGCCTGAAGATAGCAGGGGAACTTTAGAACTAAGTAAGTGAGCAATGCCACTTGCAAAAGACAGTTATTAAACTATTATATTTTGCATTCATAATATGCGACGATGTGTTTTTGTATGTATTCCCAAATGTGTAATTTTTCGGTTTAGTTGTAACTTGTAATAATAATAAATTAATGTTCGTTTAATCATACACAAGTGCAAGCAAGTCTAAAACTTCAGGAAGCGTGCTATTTTGTGTTGATTTTGTGTTTCTTCCAAACTCCAATTTGGTTCCCCGCGCCGCCCATACGCTGCCTTTTTCCTCTTCTTCTTTTTAAAAACTTGGCTCCTTAGTGATTCGCCAATGTCAGAGTGCGTTGACACTTGGCGGTTGATGTCAGATGATTTTGAGTTTTGACATAAGTTTGACAGCACTTGCTGAGTTGAATTCTGTCATTTCATATTTGTCAAAATTAATCAAAACAATTTAACAAACTGTCAAAGTTGGTGTAAAATGTTTAGCCAAGAATTTGTTTCTTTTTTTATTTTCATATATTTTTTCAAATTTAAATTATAATAAGTAGTTAGTGTATGTAGTGTACTAGAAAATTATTAGTGTAAATGAATACAATGGCTTACAGAGTGTTTGGGTGGTTTGGCCTTGTTTCTATTATTACTATAGCCTTATTAGGTTTTGGAATGTATTTAACGTTGATTACTTTTATAGCATCCTTTCTGTTAGGGTAAGTACAGTTTTAATAAATGAACACAAAGATCTAGAAGGAGTTTCTATTAAAGATGAAGTTCTTAAAAGTTTGTCTTACTTTCCAGTATACTAACAATATTGTACCTGAGCTATGATAGCAATAAAATATTTCCTGTTGGCATAGATTGCTTAGACAATCCTCTTCAACAAACGAATTTCTCCGTTCAATGCTTCAAGGTAACATGTTTGTTATTTTAATGTTATCATCACAATGCCCACAACTAATAAAGTAAAACTTTGTTTTAGGTGTTACATCTATTTAAAAACGAAACGCCTCTACCTAAGTTTGATAGTAGAATTACAGGCAGTGAAACTGTTGATTCTTTTCTAAATGAGATTATAACAATTATCATGAATGATTATGTAGTTCCCTGGTATGAGATGATAACGATAGACCAAGAGTTTACAACTTATGCCATTAAAAAAACTGTTGTGTCAGCTAGTGCTAATGTAGCAAACCGGTAAGTGGATTTGTGCAAAGTATAAACATGTTTTTGTTACCATCAGACTTAGTATGGAGAAAATTAAAATGCTAAAGAATAAAAAATGACAGATTTCCTATGTTATTCTATCACTTTGTCTATTCTTCTATTGACACAAACCCTTTCTGTACTCATACATCTACTCTCAAATGTTTGGCCACAAGGCCATATTAAATGCGGTATTGTTTGAAGAACTGTAAACTTACTTTTTAAAGTTTAATAAACTTGTTCATAAAGTACAATAACACTAGGATTCATAACAAATAAATTAATTTTAATGTTCATATTATGATTACAATTTAAATATCTTTGTACAAAGTATTAGCATTGTTTGTTATTCCTGACAATGAATTTACTATGATCAAAACATTAAATTTATATTTAAAGATATGTTCTGCTTTTGTACTTGTAAATAGCATAGCATACCACTAGCATATAACATTTTTGTTGGGTTTACATGAACGAGTAGCAACATGCACATATTTAACACATTTGCTATTATTGATTAGTTTGACAGTGATACAAAATATATAATAAATTAGGTAATTTTTTTAAATTTTCCAGAGTAAAGTGTGTTGATTGGATACACCTGCTCTCAACACGTTTTCCAGAAGAATTAACAATACACCTTAAGCTATTTAAACAATCAAGAGTCAGATTAAAACATGTACAATTATTGAGTGCCAAAGATATAAATGGGGCTTTTAAACAGAGCCCCAAAAAAGTTGATGAGAGAAAAACACATCGAAGAAATAAAAGTGATACTGATTTGAATTGGCCCCCAGGTAAAAATATTAGCCTGTTTTAATTTATTTCTTAGTAAAAAGGATATGAATTTTTGCAACAATATAATCCCTACTGCGTATAATAAACACAAACCTAGGTAGTACTTACAATAATCTTTTTGAGTCAAGTTTTAACACACTTTAATCCTTCGATCGCGGATTCTTGGAAATCTATTGTTTTCCCGGCCACATGCGGCCGCTTGGGGTTGAAGCGTTAAGCACTTTTATCTTACACAGCCAGATACCAGTTAAGGGTCAAAATATATTTTTTGCAGCAGTTTACTGTATAAATACATCGTAAGATTATTATTTTTCAGATAGTTTCATAATGGGTAACTCCAAATTCTATGATAGCTCAGAGAACTTGACTAGTAACAATTTAAAAGATATATTTTTTGACTTGGAGTGTTCTGTTGAAGACAAGAAAATGTGCAGGGACACCTATTGTATGGATTCAGAAAAAGAATACAGTAAGTATTTTTTTAATGATTGTGGTGCAAATAATAGTACCAAATATACTTATTACATTAAATCTACATTTAATCTGCTTTCTTTAATGATAATTCACATGATTATCTTATATCTTTAAACGAGCAATTCTTGTATATATATATATATACTAGCGACCCGCCCCGGCTTCGCATGGGTAAAAAATATATAGCCAATGTCACTCACTGAATAAATGAGTTTTTAATCTATACTAATATTATAAAGAGGTAAACTTTGTTTGTTTGTTTACTCATAGATCTACTACTAATACCCCTGCCCAGCACGCAGATTATCAGAAAGAGTTGTTCAGGGAAGTAGCTAACGGAGTTTTAACACAGCTGAAGCTACATGTAACATGACTGATTTGGTCGTCAGCTCTCCGTCGATATTACTGATAGATACATTACTACTCAATAGTCAATACTCATAGATCTAAACTCCTCTCCCGCGAGCGCACCCCCGAATTGGTAGCACCCACTTCGAAACGAGCGTAAATCGCAATATTTTAATTTCGCCATAACTTCTAAACCAAACGTCCAATTTTAATCATTCAAAGACCAAATATTGTCTACATAAACTGTACTTAGAGATGAAATAATTTATTTTGATAAGGATTATTAGCATGAGTAAAATAAATGCATTTAAATGTAGTCAAAAAAAATAATCAACATTTTTAAATACCAAAATGGTTGTTGTGTCTCACTTGACATAGATAGGTATAGTGTGTCGCGGACATTTTTGTAGATATTTATAAGATCTACATTTACTTAGAACATTGTATGGTTCTATCTTTTATAGTTTAGGCAGCGTACGCAAAATAAGTAAATTTTCTGGTTGTTTCCGAAATTCCGCTTTTGAATGGTGAAAGAATTTTTAGAATTTAGAATTTATTTATTTTCCGAGAAATTTGTTACAAGGTGGTATAAAATGACGACCTCTGTGGCTCAGTGGTGAGCGCGTTGGTAGCTCAAGCCGGGGGTCGCGGGTTCGAATCCCGCCGACGGAACAAAAAGTTTTCAATGTTCCCGGGTCTGGATGTGTATTAAATATGTGTATGATATAATAAAAATCTTAAATATATGTATAGTATAAAAGTATTAAATATATTTCCGTTGTCTGGTACCTGTAACACAAGTCCTTTAGGTACTTAGCACGGGGCCAGACTGACGTGGTGTGAAGAGTCCATAGATATTATAAAAAAAAGATATTATTATTATAATTGTTTATGTGGTACAAAATTTCTGCCTCTCAGGCGTGGAAATATTGTCAGCTTTACAAATTTAAAATCGTAATCATAAATATATAATAGATTAATCCAATTATTTAAACAAACATTTGGAATCTCAAAACAATGCTTAAAAAATTTAGCGATATTCAGCAGTTATAATTATTATTTTTGATGCAAATTTATAATGTCAATCACACATACAAAACAATTATTATAATATTAACGTCAAGATGATAAGAAAATAAATGTTTAGACCACAAATCACAATACATAATGAACAGTTAATAATCTAGAATATAATTTTGTTATGTCTGTCAAATGACCAAATGTCATACAATACAATATGAAAACGAAACATAATAAATTATTATTAGTACAAGCCAATAAAGCCGGACTACAATGTTTTACATCTTATAATAACTTAATTAATGTCGTCTAAATTATTGTTATACAATAATCAAATTATTTATACAATATTATAGAAAAAAGAAGAGATGTCAAATGGGTAAAGTGTCAAGTGTTTTATTTCATTTTAAACTTATTTGCAATCAATATGTCGTTTAAAATCGGTCCAGTAGTTTTTGAGCCTATTCGTTACAATTAAACAAACAAACAAAGTTTACCTCTTTATAATATTAATATAGATAATTGGAATCTCGGAATCGGCTCCAACGATTTTCATGAAATCTATACTAATATTATAAATGCGAAAGTATCTCTGTCTGTCTGTCTGTCTGTCTGTCTGTCTGTCTCGCTTTCACGCCAAAACTACTGAACCGATTGCAATGAAATTTTGTACACAGTTATTCTAGAGTCTGAGAAAGGACATAGGCTACATTTTGATGTGGGAAAATATCTTATTTCCATGAAAATATCGATGAAAATTACTTCGCATTGCGCGTGGCCAGCGCTCATCCCGGGGGTCCTGGGTTCGAGTCCCGCAGGCGGAACAAAAAGTTTTCAATGTTCCTGGGTCTTGGATGTGTATTAAAATAATATTTCAAAAATCTTAAATATATTTTATGTATAATATTATAAAAAATCCAGAAATATATCGACGCGATGCAATGAACATTTTAGTTCTAATACGATTCAACAGATGGCGCTTTTTTTTTACTTCGTTGTAACATAGAACTAATCATACTTATTAGTTATTATGTTTTTGTTTATAGTTTTTAATACGTTAGAATATTATGTTTAATAATATTATCACTTGCTATAATAATAATCAATCTATCTTATCTTATAGAAATCCTACTGCATTTCTAAGGAGTTCGAGTGTGTTGTGTTGGCCTATATTCCATCCAGAAAATATTTTTACATTTTAATTCCAATATATGAAAACAGATGGCGCTTTATTTTTTACTTCATTATTATAACAGAACTAATCATACCTACTTTATTATATATTATTGTTTTTATTCATAACTAGCTGTTGCCCGCGACTTCGTCCGCGTGGACTTTAGTTTATAGCGCGCGGTGTAAACAAAATGTGTGTCAAATTTAAAAACTTTTTAAAACCCTGGTAAGTGGTACCCCTCTTAGGGCCGCGCTACACCGGAATGGCAGCGCTGAAAGTGCTCGCCTCGCCGCTGCCATTCCGGTGTAGCGCGGCCCTTAATTAATCAAAATACCCAAAAACAGCTGTGCAGTGTGCACATAATCTGTACTAATATTATGAATGCGAAAGTATCTCTGTCTGTCTGTCTGTCTGTCAGTCTCGCTTTCACGCCAAACGCCAAAACTACCGAACCGATTGTAATGAAATTTTGTATACTGATAGTCTAAAGCCTGAGAAAGGACATAGGCTACTTTTTTACTGGAAAAAAGGGTTGTAAGGGTCGTAAATTTGTTCAAAAAATTCATAATAGATGGCGCCGTGCGTCTTCTACATCGCGCTGACGCTTGCTCAAAAGTCTTTCTATAAGAGGTGGTATCATCTTACATTTAAGTCTCGATTTTTTTCGATTGTTATATCTATTCTACGGTATTAAATAACTCAGTACTTTATCTGTGCAGGCAGTGACGTAACCTTAAGACCAAATTTCACCAACGACTGTTAAAGTTAATGCTCGAATTAGTATCACGTTAGCTGTTTCGTTTTTCATATGAATGAAAGAGAAGACGGGATATTTTAACAAGCTGTTAACACTAACAGACGTTGGTGAAATTGGGGCTAAACCTATCAATGATAAATAGTTTATGGGTAAAGTTGTGTAATTGGGGGGCTAAATAAGCTTTAAAATTTGGCATAATATATAAAGTTTAACATACAAAAATGAAGTACTTATTGTTTGCACACTGCACAGCTGTATTGATTTAAGGGGTACCAGGGTTTTTTTATAAAAGCTTTTGACACCAATTTTGTTGACATCGCGCGCTATAAACTGAAGTCCACGCGGACGAAGTCGCGGGCAACAGCTAGTTTAGTATATAGGGGGTTTCGGTGGTGATAAATCGATCGGTGTCTTGTCGAAAACCGAGCAAAGCTCGGTCAAACAGCTAGTTATTAATTAAATTGAAGCAAAGTTTAAAGTTACTAGTAATAGACAAACCATTTCTAATAAAAAAGTTACATACTGAATCAGCTCATAAAAGTACAATGTTTTGCTCTCGTCTATAAAGCGCCTTTTCTGTAAATTGTTTTGAACCTTTTAATGTAATTGACAATGTGTAGCTTTTGCATTGTTTTAATATTTTATTAGATAGGCTGACCCGACATTAGGCTTGCGCGTTCCTCGGGCGTAAGATCGACGCGAGCGGCGCGTAATGCGGCGTTCTCTCGCTCACACGCCCGAGGAACGCGCACGCCTAATGTGGGGAACGCCTAATGCTGGCTTCCAACGACGCGTAATGCGGAGTTCTCTCGCTCACACGCCCGAGGAACGCGCACGCCTAATGTGGGGAACGCCTAATGCTGGCTTCCAACGACGCGTAATGCGGAGTTCTCTCGCTCACACGCCCGAGGAACGCGCACGCCTAATGTGGGGAACGCCTAATGCTGGCTTCCAACGACGCGTAATGCGGAGTTCTCTCGCTCACACGCCCGAGGAACGCGCATGCCTAATGTGGGGAACGCCTAATGCTGGCTTCCAACGACGCGTAATGCGGAGTTCTCTCGCTCACACGCCCGAGGAACGCGCACGCCTAATGTGGGGAACGCCTAATGCTGGCTTCCCACGGCGCGTAATATCACGAGCCGCGCAGCGCCGAGCCGATTTGTACGAGTGAGCACGAGCCAACAGCCGAGTCCGCGCTACCCGTTCTCACGGCGCATTATATCACGAGCCGCTCCTAGCCGCGACTTTGAATTTACCGACTTCAATCGGATCGAACGTGCCTGCTCGAGCCAGCCCGCGCCACATCGAGCCACCCCTTCACACGGCGCGTGGCTCGAGCTGAGTCATATTACGTGCCAGCATAAGAGCCAGTCCATATGGCGCGTTGCGTCGACGCAGCGCTGCCGTTTGACGCATAGCCGGCCACATGGGCGCTGCGCCATCGCAGCGTTATTACTTATTACTCGAAGCAGTCTTAACGTCAACACCCCCTCCCGCTTCGTCTTGGGGGCTGTTGTCCTGTGTGTAAACACCTTGGTTATTTGTATGTAAAACAACGCAACGGCAGCGCTGCGTCGACACAACGCGCCGTGTGGACTGGCTCTAAGAAGGATATAAAATAGACATTTTGATTTTTAAAAGTAAACATAATTTGTTTCAGCATTATTTTGTGAAGTAGCTGAGACAGTGTTGTATCTTATAGCGCCAGAAGAGGCGTGGCGGTGTCACGCTTTGAAAATGTTTTTAATAGAGTTACTCTCCTCTGTCGTATTGAAGCCGTTGATTAGTTTACTGAGCGATCCAGATAATATAAACAGAACTATTATAAGATTGGTGAGTTAAGCTTCAGTTATTTCTATGGTCTTCGCGAAGAACTGCGATCAATACCAATTACCAGCGTTATAGCTATCAGATTCAATAGTTACCAAACACATAGGTTGGGTTGCACCAAATAACTTTAACTATAACTGTAACTTTGACTACAATGCAAAATGTTAAATCTTTAGTTAAAGTTAAAAATGGACGCCATCAAGACGCCATATTTAACCATAACCATAGAGCTCGACAAGGATTTAAAATATGCACATGGCGAAAAAAGGAACTAACGCTGTCATCATACAAAAACGCCATTTTTGACAGTTCTCCTTTACCAGCAGCGCCCCCGCCCACGTTCATTTATAACCTTGTTGTCATCTGTCAATTTTTATCATCTGTTAAAGTTAAAGTTAAATTTAGCCTTAAATATAACCACAACTTTAACCTTAACTTTAACTTTAACCACGCCTCTGGTGCAACCCAACCATAGTATTTGTATTAGATAATGGGACCAATTTCGTATAACACCATAATGTGTAACGGCAAAGTAATCGTTAAACGTACATAATAAAAGTGCATTTATAAAAAAAAAAATATGTTAAAACAGCATAGCAAAATAACATACCCATTATTTCAGTGTTGTAAAGACTCGTGCCTGTCATCGGAGCTTTTTCTCATGGTGATAAGATGTTGTACTGACGCTGAAGAGTTGGACGCGACATTGGAACTCGTTCAAAAAGATATACAAAAACTTGTAAGTGTCATCTTAATATATCCCAATAAAACATCCCAAGTTCGCTGTACTAGACAAACTTGCAGGTTTATGGTACATTCTCAATTAGACATAAGTTATAATTGTATTACTTAAATAAATAAATAAATAACAAGGATTTACGAAAGTAAAAAACTAATAAAAATATATTAAAGTTACACTACTACTACTGTAGATTAGCCTGTTTGCGAACACTGTGCGAACGCGCCCGCACTGATAGAGTGCGTGTACGCTCAAAAATATAATGAAACAAAATGTGTAGTTTTATTATAATATTTAAATAACGGCAGATGGAGGGTTTTTTTCGTGTGTTAATTCTGGAAAGATAGTAAAGTAAATTTGTAAGAATTATTGTCATTCATGGGCATTTAGCCAGCCTCTGGTTACATTAAAAAATATGAAAGATGATGACAAAGTCGGAATTTTTGTGACTTTCTGAACAAAACAACTAAGGGCCGGGACACATAAACACGATACGTCGTCGTGTCGTAGAAACTCACGATGCGTCATCTTTGAATTTTGAATAACAACTGTGGCACTGACACAGGAACGCATCGTGAGTTTCTACGACGCGTGGTCGCGCCGTGTATCGTGATACGTTACGATGTCGCGACGTAGTTTTTTACGATGCTCGCCGTAGATTCCCACGACGCGACGTCGCATCGTGGAACGACGTCGCATCGTGGTACGACACGACGTCGTATCGTGGTTATGTGTCCCGGCCCTAATTGTATGGTACAGCACTCACGAGACAGCGCCGGGGAGTGGGAGCTGTCGGATCGACAGAAGCTGTCGTCGCTGCAGTACGTCGCACGCATCATACAGGCTAGGAGAGCGACCCTCGGACCGCAAGAAGGTATGCTTATTTTTTAAATTATATTAATTTATTAATTATTAATATGACCTCTGTAAGAAATACATGTTATGTTTTTATCTTTATTAAATGTTGCAAGATTAGTTTGTATATTTCGCGGTAACCGTACCTTTTGTCTTAAGTAGAACAGCTAGTCCTAAGTTAGTTTAGCGGTTTAAACTTGAAGAGGTAGGCAAAAGCAATTAACCTTTGCGCTTATAAAATTAATGTGGATTTATTCTTAATTGAGTTGGATCTGCCTCCACCACAAATTTTGTTAAAGCCGGCTTAAAGCAATAAGTTTTATTTTGCCAGGCAAATTATTTTTAGAAACATAGTCAAAGTTAAGATTAGATTATAAATTGGATAAATAATAATAATATTACAATATTCATTCATACAGGTTCATCTACAAGCGCCAGTAGCGAGATAATATCGGAGGATGTGGCGAGAAGTCTAAAGTTTTTACGAGCCATCGCCGCTTGGAGGTCGAACGCGCAGTACTTACTAGAGATCGAATTGAACGAAGCAGGTATTTGTTCTGATTAGCGCGTTCAGTGAATCATTCAATCATTACATACACTTTGGGCACTTATTTTGCTGTGTAAGAAGTAAAAATACTGTAGCTGAAGCTAAGTTATAAAACGTCATTGGTTTAGCTTATGTGTGTATGTGTGTGATGTGTGTGTTGAAGCTTAAAAGAGGTGACAGACGTGCGAGTAGGTACGCGGACTTATGGCTCGACGATCCTTATAGCCTGTGTGTCAGCAAAGAGCCGCGAGCCGCGAGCCTAAGGGCATGGTAATCCAGTGTGAGCGATTCTCGTGTGTCACCGAGCGACGCAAGCCGAGTAGGTTCGCGAACTTAAAACCCGCGTGTTCGTTCGTACGTCTATCAGGCCTTTAAGAGGATACACCAGGGACTAGAGAAATGAAAAAAAAGTACGTGTAATATCTATAGCTGTCTCCCTTACCTCAAGCCTATACCGCAGAACGCGATAGAGACAACTGCAAAAAAACCAGAAAATCAACGATTCGTTGTCCCCTGATTCCTTCTCCAAAACTTAACCGATTTAAGTACTTTTTTCATTAAAGATTAAAAAAAGGCTTGAGCTGTGTTCCTATGTTTTGCTTTTTTTTGTTTAATCTAGCCAAATCTGTTTTCTGGATGTTTGAACACAGCGGAAAATCTGGCCATTTTTTTGGGTTTTTGAACGTTCATATCCTATTTAATAATTAAATTATGAAAAAAAAAGGAAACATAGGGACATTGTATTAGTGGCCGTAGATATTCAGAAAAAAAATTATAACTCTACTAGCATTATCCAGGGAGGAAACAGGGGACAACGTTTGTATGGAAAAAAGAGCGGTGTGGACTCCTCTTAATGTTTGTTCACTATAACAGTTCAATAACAGAATTTCTCTGTGTATCTTTTCAATTTACAAATCGGATCAATATAGTTCAAATAAAAAAATAAATTACGTAAGGCACTCGGGGATTGCCGCGGTAAGTCTATTGCATAGAAATGAGCATCTAGTCCACACCCTTACGTCTAGTCGCACGCACACGAACATCGTGCCGAAGTCTGCCGAATTGAAATGACGTTAGACGATGCACGACTGACAACGCCGCACTGCTGTGCCGATCGGAGTGGGGGGCGTTAGGTTTATTTTCGTTACGGCATTTCTGGATTCGGTTTAATCGACTTAAACAAAAGAAATGAGATACTCTACTCAGTATTTTCCATACATACCTGATGATATTAATTGATTTTCTTTTAAATCATTTTATTTCAGACGCCGACACGTCGCGCGCCGTGCTCGAGAACCTCCGATCCTCGGCGCTCGAGCTCTGCGACACGTATCTCTCCCCCAGCCGGCCCACGGTGTTGGGCGTGGGCAACTGCCACGCGGAGCTGGTGCGGAAGATCACCACCGACGGGGAGGAGTTCACCACTAATCCGGTCACGTGCTTCGACGACGTGCAGAAGTGCGTGTGTGATGCGCTAGAGGTGAGCGAGATAGATATACGAGGTGTTACAAAACTTAGTGATAATACGTTAGGGCAGTGGTCCCCAACCTTTTTTTCATGTGGGCCACAAACATGTTTTGGTCTTGGTGTCGCGGGCCGCAACAAAAATTTTTTAGTCACCGAAACATACTTACGTGTGTGCGCTTAACTAAAATATAATACACATTTTATCGTTACTAATAAAAATACTTATTCATAGGATGATCCTGCATGGCAAGCTGATTTTATGATGGAAGATTCAGAGAGCCCCGAACATACTAGCAGGTATGTTTCACTTATATTAATTACCTTATAATTATATCATGAGCTAGCGATATTTCAATAAGCCTAATTCATTTCAGTTCAGACTTGAAGAATGATGCGAAGGGAGATAAAAAATATGGAGGTAAGCCATGAACTATAAAATACCCAATTATTTCTTAACTACCTGAAAAACGTTTATTATTTGTAACAGAAGATTTTGCATAACATAGCAATGTATTATATAATATTATCAATTGATTGTTAACGTTGCGATGTTTCTAACGTTTATTGAGTAGGATGCAACTAACAGACGAAAAATTATCTGCAGAAAAATGCAAGAAAATAATGAAAACGTGTTTGAATCGATTGCCAAAAATATTCCATAAGTCGAAACATTATAAGTACCACGTCCCGAACAAGGCTTCCACCTTCCCCCGCTATGTGAGAAGACTGACCAGTAACAAGAATCACACCATACCTAAACGTGCCTGTAGGTATTGTGGTATAGTTCGGTCGCTAAGCACGTTGAAATCCATTGAGCTATCGCTACTTGTCTCTATTACTCGCACTTAAAACTGTTGGCGTCATACAATGAATATAATATATGGAAATGAGATAGAAACATACGTGCTCGAGTGAAAAAGACAGCAATAAATACATTGGTCTGAGTGTGTATGGAATATCAACTAAGCAAACAAATTTATACGTGGGAGAGCCATGCTTCGGCACGAATGGGCCGGCTCGACCGGAGAAATACCACGTTCTCACAGAAAACCGGCGTGAAACAGCGCTTACGCTGTGTTTCGCCGAGTGAGTGAGTTTACCGGAGGCCCAATCCCCTACCCTATTCCCTTCCCTACCTTCCCCTATTCCCTTCCCTACCCTCCCCTATTCCCTTCCCTTCCCTTCCCATCTCTACCCTCCCCTATTACCCTATTCCCTCTTAAAAGGCCGGCAACGCACCTGCAGCTCTTCTGATGCTGCGAGTGTCCATGGGCGACGGAAGTTGCTTTCCATCAGGTGACCCGTTTGCTCGCTTGCCCCCTTATTTCATAAAAAAAATAAAAAAAAAAGCAGATATCAACATTCGTAAACTAGTGAAAGAGACAAGTAGCTATAGCATTTATGATTTTCTAAGTGACCGTGCCGTAGTAGTCTTGGATATATACAAGAAGTATTGTCTTCAGACTTTTAAGTGGTAATTTATAGCTAATAGACACCATAATTAATTTAGTATTGGAAAGGAAACAGAGTAAAAACTTCAGGGACAATATTTCTTAGACAAGCTTAAGTATGTAGGATGTATGTAGGTAGCTGATGTATGACGTAAACACTACATTGATCTCTGAAGTTAGTTTGTACGATGAAATAAAACACAAAGATTCTTACAATTTACAAATTAACATTAAAAAAAAAAACAGAATTCTAAGTTCCAATTACACACACGCCTGTGTGTTGTGTAAGTACATACCTACCATGCCTTCCCTTTTAGGCTACCTATAACGATGTTATACAAAATTCATATAAGTCGTAAATAACTTCAGAGTGTAATAAAGCCATGTCAAAATATGTGGGTAGTTTGGAATTTTTTTAGCATTCAAACAGTCGCTAGTGTGTTGCTTGGTAGTTGACTTGGTACTTATAAGAGTGTCATTTGAGGTTCTAAGGCATTTTTCGCAGATGCAGTAGTGACGCATGCGTAGACTGCATGCACTTCTGTCCATAGATTTAGCGTAGGTTCCGAAATATAGCTCAGTATACTAGCTAGTTCTCATGACGTCATGACGTATCCGACGCCATATTGTATAAGTGTGACGTATATGTGTAACAATTGGAATAGTAGTACCTATATATTATGTAAGTGTAAAGTCATATACTTCAATGTACGAGAAAGTATATTATATTTTTCGGAACGAATTCTTCATGACGCAATAAGTACTGGCTAGTGAACAGCGTTATATTTCGGAACTTACCCAAGAAAAGAGATAGAGCATATTCTCATGGAGTTGAATATGTTATTTAAAAAGAGATGGCGCGATTCTTCCCACTATCTCTTTCTTGCTAGACCATATATAACTTTAGAAAGGTCAAAATTAATGTCTAATGTCTTAGTCTATTTCATATATTCTTCTTTTTAGGCTAGTCCATTTCTTTACCCATACTTTTTAAAAGCTTTACCATAATCTTGGCTCTGTATGTAGATGTCGCTACATGTAGCACTCATTAGTCATTACTTGTTAGGCTAGATAACATACATAAATAAATATTAATTTTTGGCGGATTTGTAAAATTTATAAAACTATTTTTAGGTGACTTGGTTGTACCGTCTACGTCGAGACACAATCGGTCGAGGTCGGACATAGTTGGTAACTTTGCAGAAAAAATGATGAATGATTGTGCAGGTCAGACACAAAATATAATATATTTTTGAATTGTACTTATAAGTTATAACAAATAGAAGATTACTAGGTATGTATTGTATCTCATTCTCAGATTACTTTATATAAAGCAATTAGTGTCAAGTTAATTTCTGAATATTGTCAAAAATATTAGTGTGCAAAAGGAAATAATTTTAACTAATGCTAACTAACGTTTTCATTTTTGAATGATTGCAGGTCCGTCCAATTTGAGATCAGCCAATACTAGCAATCTATCTCTTTCACACTCATCGATCAGTCAAAGCGCAAAAAACATGATGTCGCCATTATCGGCCTTGATTATTGAAACCGGCAAGTTTTTTACTCCTATCTAAAACGTGTGGTATATTAGTAAGGGGGTTCTCTATAATTATTATGTATACATCTATACATCTATACATATAAATAAAATTGGAGTGTCTGTTTGTAATATTAAAAAAACCGTTTTTTACTACATACATATGAATATTTTGACGGTACTTTCACCAAAATAACAATTTTTAGAATTTTTGTCTGTCTGTATGTCTGTCTGTTTGTTCCGGCTAATCTCCGAAATGGCTGGACCGATTTTGACGGGACTTTTATTGGCAGATAGCTGATGTAATAAGGAGTAACTTACTTTTTAACCGACTTCCAAAAAGGAGGAGGACATATTTTTATTTTTTTATTTTTTTACCTATGTATTTTACATTTTGTTGACGCGGACGAAGTCGCGGGTAACAGCTAGTAATGTATATTATTGTTTGAATTTGCAGCTCTAGTCCAAGAGAAGGGTCGTGCGTTCGGCATATATGCTATAGCGGTGACACGTGCCAGCGACAACGAGGTGTGGCACATATACAGGCGATATAGCGATTTCTACGATTTACACTGCGCAATCAAGGACAAGGTAACTTCCATGTAAAGTCTTTTGTATTGTACAGTCATACAAAAATCTTTCGGCACTTAAATTACATCGATAGAGGGCGTTAGCATGGAACATCTGTTTGTCAAGTGATAAGTATTTTCAAGGACGGTGGGTTGTGTTATTACGCCTTATAGAGCTGTCATAAAATATATTCTTGTTCAATAGTTTGATGCTATAGCTAGCGCCATCTATCCGCTATATATGGAACAAATCTTAAGTACCCTCTACCAAACGCGCACTGTAAAACTCTGGTATGAACTGTCACCAGCAGTATTTCCAGACCGATACGACCTGCAAACCTTCAAGAAAAGAGCGTATTCCCTCTTAAAAGGCCGGCAACGCACCTGCAGCTCTTCTGATGTTGCGAGTGTCCATAGGCGACGGTAGTTGCTTACCATCAGGTGACCCGTTTGCAAAAACTTAAAAACTGGTAGTTGTAGTATGTAGAAAAGGATTTGGAAGGAACTACTTAAGTTGTAACCTAAAACTAGTTTCATAATTTCAGTGGCCCGAACTAGCTCACCTCCCGTTCCCGGCGAAGAAGACGTTTCAGAACACATCACGCAGCGTGCTGGAGAGCCGCAAGCGCACGCTCAACAACTACCTGCAGAGCCTGACCGCGATATCGCGGGACGCGCGCTACCTGGCGCTGCTGTCGCCGGAGTACCTGGGCGGCTTCCTCAGCCAGGAGAGCCACACCGAGCGGCACGGGAACACGGTGAGTGTCACGTGACGCGCCGGAGAGCCGCAAGCAAACGTTCAACAACTACCTGCAGAGCCTGACCGCGAAATCGCGGGACGCGCGCTATATGGCGTTGCTGTCGCCGGAGTACCTGGGCGGCTTCCTCAGCCAGGAGAGCCACACCGAGCGGCACGGGAACACGGTGAGTGTCACGTGACGCGCCGGAGAGCCGCAAGCGCACGTTCAACAACTACCTGCAGAGCCTGACCGCGAAATCGCGGGACGCGCGCTATATGGCGTTGCTGTCGCCGGAGTACCTGGGCGGCTTCCTCAGCCAGGAGAGCCACACCGAGCGGCACGGCAACACGGTGAGTGTCACGTGACGAGCCAGAGAGCCGCAAGCGCACGCTCAACAACTACATGCAGGGCCTGACCGCGATATGGCGCTCTGCAGATAGTTTTCCTTTTTTAGTTACAAAACCGAACACAAGATGGCGCTTTTGCATCAGTTACAAAACGTCTACTAGATGGCGTTTAATCTAATATTAGAGTAACTTACTTTTAGCTCTTTTTATTACAGTTGCGAGATAAACCTTTATCAAGAAACCTAACGGCTATACCGTTTTTGAGGGACTGTCCTTACCGCTCCAGGTGAACTAGCTGGACTAAAGCTAAAGAAAGCGTGTTTATTCAAGTTGAAAAGCGCCATCTCTTGGTTTGTTTTACTGATCAATTACTTGAAATAGTAGTTTTCGCAAAATTAATGTATTTATTATTGTTGTTTTCAGATCGACGCGTTGCTGGTGAACTCTGTGAAGGCGGGCATCAGAACTCTGAAGAGTATGCCGGACCAGTTCGCCAACACGGTGGATGGAGTAATGGACGGTGATTTATTATTTTATATCTGTCAATTAGATAGTTAAAAAAGAAACAAGATGTAGTATGCACATTGCACACTACGATAACTACGATATCCATGTTTACGGAAATTATTACGGTTATTACCAATATGTAGAATGACAAAGTATGCACAGAAATCTTAATTGTAAATGTTTTTCAGGAATATCAAAAGTGTTTCAAGGAAAGGGAGAAGAAAATTATTACGAAGGCTTAAAAAGCGGATTGTCCTCGGACGTACAAGATGTGAGTGTCTAACGAGGTGTTTTATTTATTTGTTCGACACAAGTAATTTGGACTAACTTATTAGTTATTACTAAATTACAATATACAAGTGTAATTTAAAAATGTTATACAATACTAGTATTCGTGTTACGCTAAAATCTTCTTATTGCGCGGTAGCCGTAAATTTCAATGCTAATAACTATCCTTGACATTTCTTAAGGTACATACCTTAAGTTAATCATAAAATTTTATCTAAACTGCTTCAGTGGTTTATGCGTTAAGAGGCAACAGACTGATATAGATAATTGACACATTTTCAGGATGACGAAAGTGTACCACTTAAGTTGCTAGAAGAAGTTTTAGGCATTCGGGGTTTGTGGCTGCGGCGGCGGCTGCTCGCGCCGCTGCGAACACTCATAGCGGACCGCGTTAATAGGTTTGTTTGCAATTACTATTATTTATTTAGGGCAACAAACAATCACAATCAAAACTTAAGGTGAGACCGCCCTTGGCCCTAGAAACTACACAGAAGCGACGCGACGCGACACGTCAAATTTTCTTTGTGTAAAACCATAGAACAGTACTACGTGGCAGCGACACTACGCGGCACAAAACTTTGGTTGCATAACTACACTCTACGGACACGCAATGGTCATAGAGCTAAGCTGTCTACGCGGTGCGGCACAAAACGTCATTTCCATGAAACTTGAAATGTCGCGTCGCGCCCATGCAAGTGTCGCCTAATGCGGTGTCGCCTTTAATTTTTACTAACGCGGATTTGGTATTATTTTATAAGGGATATGATATTATGGATTTAATTATTCATATCTGTAGTTAAAGTTATTTTCGATTCTTGTTTTCAGAAAGGTGTTGGAGTTTGTGTCGTCGCTGACATCTCCACGGAACGTCGTGCAGTATCTAAAAACATTCAAGTAAGTTCATTTAAAAAGTATTTTATTATTAGCAGTGTCCGCTGCTGTTGACTGTGCACGGAGTTGTTCTTGTCTATCAGATAAGATTAAGTTTGATAGACAAAACTTTCTTCTATAATGTAATCTTCGACGACCTCTGTGGCTCAGTGGGTGGGCTGTCGGTAGCTCAAGCCGGGGGTCGCGGGTTCGAATCCCGCCGACGGAACAAAAAGTTTTCAAAGTTCCTGGGTCATGGATGTGTATTAAATATGTGTATTATATAATAAAAATCTTAAATATATGTATAGTATAAAAGTATTAAATATATTTCCGTTGTCTGGTACCCGTAACACAAGTCCTTCAGGTACTTAGCACGGGGCCAGACTGACGTGGTGTGAAGCGTCCATAGATATTATATTATATTATAATCTAAAATAAATATTTATTTTTAGGCAATGGCTGACGAGCCGCAACAGCCCCGGCGGCGCGGTGCGGGACGCCGCGACGCGGGCGCGCACCAGAGTCGCCGCCAAGGTCGCGCTGCTGTCGCTAGCCTCAGGTATATTTTGGAACGAAGTTCCTTATCGCGCGTTGCGAAAGGGGGCTAGACGAAAAGTTGTAACTACAAAAAAGTGCATCGTCACAAGTGTGTGTCGCGTGTTTCTCTCTCTCTGTCTCTCTCTCGCATTGAATAGTGTGGTGTAGCGACTATTTTTTTTGAGTGTACACAGGTTTTTTGTACGTAAGAAATAACTTCGTTCCATCCGGGTGTCCCTTGACACCTCTCTCAAGTTTTTATTAAACTGATTTAACCTTTTATTTTTCTGGTATACTGCATCTTATCCTTTTGTTTTTTATTTGACTGATTACAGTGCTGCTGCGTAGTATACTAAGTTTATTATTTCTATTATAGTTGCCGACCTATCATAAAGTTTTGGTAGCCCTTACAATGTTGAATACTGTATTGCAGACGACCTAAAGCACATAGTGGGAACGGACGCGGCGCGGCGCGGCCTGCTCACCGTGTTTGACCTGTGCCAGGACCAGGACATCAACCGGCGATTGATGCTGGTGCTGCTAGAAGGTAAGTACCATCATAGAAAAGTTGAGCAGATGACGGACCAGTGTAGTTTGGCCGGTTTATTTTAAACCCAGGCGAAAGATAACGATTAATAATGACTTGGCATAACTCGACCAAATAATGTAGGTTTCTCATCCGTCGAGCCACTTTATTTGAAAGTAAATTTCTCAGATGGTGCGGCGTAGGCCGCGCGCGACCGTCTCTTGAAGTTAATACATATAACGTAATAAACTTCAACTCACGGTCGCGCGCGGCCGACGTGACTGTCGTAGGCCGCGCGCGTCTGTCGCGGGTCTCGGAAGCGGTGCCATACATTTTCATACACTGACTATTGTCGCGAGCAGCCGACGACAGTCGTAGGCCGCGCGCGGCCGCGATCGATCGCGATGCACGGAATTGTACCTTTAGAGAAATTGTTTGAGCAAAATAGCGGACTTACCTTATTTGATAAGAACCATACGAATGTATTATACTTGATTTGGGAGCTTAGGAGCGGAGCATATCTACGACAAATTTCTTTGCAGTCTTCTCGTAATATCTACACTTATTTATGTGTCTGTCTGTTTCCTCTTCACGCTTTACGCGCCTCAATCGATTTAGACATGATATTGAGAGAATAAAATGTAAGAAATACTAAAGTACTCATTCTAATTTCAGCAACACTAAGCAACCTGTTCCCCGACAACAACATACCGGAGTTATTCAGGAAGATGTACTCGCACTCGCCCAGAGTTAAGACGAAGAAATCTGTGAAAGTATGAAACGGACCAAAAGCCGGTTTAGAAAACATAGTACAGATAATAGCTGATTGTGAAAGTTTTGTGTTGATGGACAAACGAGCCAAGTTATTCCAAAAAGAATGTACTTTGTTGAGAATCCATCTAAATGTAAAAATATACTTCAGTAAGTATTGGACACTTACTACTGGCGCCATTTTGAAATTACAATTAGATCAAAATAAATTCGGAATAACACTCCCTTTTCATAATTTTTTTATGAATGGGATACACTGACCTCTGTAATACACTGGATAGGCTATGCCGTACAAAATGACAGTTATTTTTTGTGCCGATTTGAAGCGCCGCGGTGAGCGTACTGTGAACTAATTATATAGAAAATTACAACCGCCATTTGCAAAATAGTAGTTCCAAGTACACTCACTACTGCTTTCACATAGCAGTCAGCGCCAATATGGCGACTTTCAAATAGGAACATTTTATTGATAGCGATCGCCTGTCCAGTGTATTATAGAGGTCAGTGATGGGATAATATTCTTCTATGGGCATGCTCTTCTGTATTGTCAGGGTGAAGGGCCTTGCAACAGCAATGTAACAGGCATTTTACAGTACTTAGCATGCTGTCGCAAAATACTTACTCACCCTGCCGTTTACTTTTTCGTCAGTCTTATACTCTAAGATCTATAATATTCTATATCTAATTTTTCCACTCTTTACGAATCTAGAAGTTTTCTACTTCGAAAGTAGAGTAAAGTATACATATATTTGATTAGTTAAATATCTATTTAATAGACGCATAATTTTAATAGATTACTAGTTTAAATAGTGAAATTTTCTATACCTATAAAATGTAATGTTAATCCATGTGATATTTTGTACGTAGAATGAAATTTATAAAACTTTACTGTACGCTACCTAGTACCTCGTATTGAAATATAAAATTGTTGAATTTTATAATGTGTCATAAAGAGTGACATGATCACTTAAGGTACCGTCCCTATCAACGCGGTGAGCGACCGCGACCGACAAAAACAAAATAAAATGCCACTCTATGATATTCATTTTGCTCTGCGTTACAATAAAGCATGGGTCGCTAGACGAATGTCGGTAAAAAATTGCAACTTATAGCATAAAGTTAAACCTAGCGGAATAGAGCAACAATCTCGAGCTGTCAAACGAAACCGAAATTGATTTACGTCTGTGTGTAAAAAAATGTTAACGTATACAATCTACACATGCATCTTTCTAAGAGATTAAATTGTCAACGTGCCGATAAGTGTCGACTGGACGTCAAACAGATGAAAAAAATAGGTTCTGCTGTCATGTATCACACGTCTTATTTTACCACGCAGTGTTACCGATAGTGACATCTCGCTTGCCTTTGTTTCTCTATTCCGCTAGGTATATTAACTTTATGACTTATAGCCAATGTCATAAACTTACATTTTATTTGAATGTTTGTCGCGGTCGCGGTAGCTCGCGGCAATGGTCGGAAAGTCGCCTTTAGAATAGGTTTTGTGATTGTCTTGATAAAAGTATTATTAGTCGTCGTACTTTGGTATTTGGTACACGGAGAAACCTTAAAATTGTGACCAAAGAAAAGTGAGTTTTTGATTAGGGCAACTTTTGGCAACAGATTTTGTATGAAAAGTTAGTCGATTATTGCTAGCACAATTCCCTCATAGAAAAGAGATTGCAATTTGCCACCGATTTTACTCTTGCTTAGTAAATAATGTTTTATTTTTATATTTTACAATCTCGCTCATTTTTGTTCGAATTTAACAGTAATAGTCATAGTAATAGTTAGCATATTTATTAAATAATATTTTTATGTTCTCTGTTCATTTCCACGTATTTTACGCTACGGCCTACGTTATTCTTTACGTTATGATAAAACAATTGGTGCTTAAATAATCATTTTTAAAATTGTCAAAAATAATTAAAGGAAATAAAATGAGGGCTTATACTTAATTGTTATTATTTATGTGCCACATTCCAAGTCTTTGTAACTGATTTGTAATTTATTTAATAAATATATTTTATGAATGGCTCCGTCTTAATTTCTTAGTATGTAATTAATTATTTCATCTCTGCCTTCCTACATAACCACCATGTTTTTTTAGCTTTAACTTAAGCCTACTTAGGCGGGATCGTGATACTAATTGGGCCTAAGTCAGGCCCAATTTAGTGTCACGTTTTCCACAAAGGTTTTTCATATGAATGAGAGAGAAGACATAACATTTTAACAAGCTGTTTTCATGTTAGTGAATTGGGCCTTACCTTACAAAGTAACGAAAAATTAAAAATTATTTATTTTTCTCGCTACAAATAATCCAATTGTAACATAATACCCAATATGTTATAAAGCTTAGTAAATAACTATCATTTTTCAACGTTCAACAAATGTTATTGCCAAATATTTGAATGTAGAGGTAAGTACCAAAGTCCAAAGAGAATATTGTAATCACTGCGTGGTAGGTAAGTACCTACAACAAAAAAACAATGTGGAATGAACATAATTAAGAAGATTGGCAAGTGGAATCAACGTGTACTTACAGCCTAAACCACTGATCGTGGAACTTCAAAGAAGAATGGGCAGAAATGTATGGGATTAAATTAACCCACCACCAATAACTGTCAGAGGTATCTCGTTAGATATCTCTTTCCTTGGCTATTCCTTCATTTGTTATTATGGGGGGCAACCTCATTTTACTGTGGGAAAAAAGTTATAGCTAAAAGAAATCAATGCAAAATTGTTTATTCCACAAGTAAAAAAGAAAATTAACTTGTCATTTCAAATTGCTAAAACCACGATGTAAATGCATAATGCATACTGTTGCCGTTTCATTCTCAGCATCATACGAGCCAATAATCAAGTCCAGCCAAGAGTCCAACAGCATCCAAGCAGGGTTAGGTAATAGGTTAGGTTAGCCTCCTAACCTAACCCAGGAGCAGTCTGTGCGCCGCGCTACTGCTGAGTACAGAACGGCAAAAGGGATATGAGGCTAGTCCCCTATAATAACAAATGCTATTCACAAAAAGAGTTTTATAACGAAACACGTCTCAGCGTTAATGGTCGTGGATACTTTCTGCCCGGCCCTCTTTTAGGGGGAGTGAAAAGTGGAGTCAAAGTTAACTGCATAGGACCACCTTATTTCCAAGGTGTATGGTCGTAAAAAAATATCACTTTAACCATTTTACGGTAAATACCTATTAATCGTAGTTCTAATAGCTGTAAAAGCGTCCGTGGCCTAATGGGTCCTAGAGGGTGCATGTTCGAACCCGGGTGGAGACGTGTACTTATGAGACATTTTCTGATCTCAAGTACATAATACGAACGCTCGTACGGTGAAGGAAAACATCGTGAGGAAACCCGCACATAGTTGGACTACCAGAGGAAATAACTAGTCAATACGTCTGGACTAGCTATGTATTTTTAATACGTTTCCTCTGGACTAGGCCGACTATGATGCGAAAATGCCGTATACGGCATTCTCGCACCATAGTCGGCCTACTTTTTTAAATGTCCGGACAAGATTTTTAAATGTCCGTATGGTTGGGCAACCATATGGACATTTTCTTATGGTTGCCCAAATCAAATCTTGTCCCATGCACTACAGTATTTGAGGAGTGTTTACTTCGCTCTGAAAAAATATAAATATAGTATAAATCATCCACAACGGATGGAAAGGCCTAGTTTTTTTAATATCAGTAATTAACGTGGACGATTTACGAAGCCGAGGACAACAGGTGTACTATAAATAAATAAATGTTTATTTTCAAGAAAATAAATTACAAAAATCAAGTAGAACGTATAGTAGGTAGCAGCAAGCTCGACTATAACTCATCCGGCATCCCGTATGGTACTTTAGTCTCTATTGAATACTTTATGTTGAACGACAGACAGTTAACATGTATAAAGTATGTGTTAGCCGATACCTAGGTACTTATATCCTACACTGTACACACCTAATTATATCTAAATAATGCTACATATAAAGCCTATGTTACTCACAAATAATAAGGCTTTTAATTGATAAATTAACTTTAAAAAGCGAAATATGATCAAATATCCAGTACCTACATGGAAATTACCTGTACTTACAGTAGGTATTTTACACAAAAACTTTACCTCTCTATAATATCAAAAGTCTACTTATGTGGTACGTCTCACTTCCCAAGTTATTAAAACTTCATTAACTTTAAAAACGTCCTTCCACTAACTGAAAAATAAACGGAAACGTTATTCAAAAGCGAATCTTCCAGTCTCGAACAAACTGAAAGTTTCAAGGTGCATTATTCTCAAAAAGATTGCCAAATGAAGGCGGTAAACGGACGATCACTGTGTCGCTTGTCTCGAAGGGTTGGGTCGCAGCCAACGATCTACGATGCTTCGGCCAATGCGCTCCCGGTAAGGTCTACGGGATTCGATACCCGAAATTTGCGATATTACGCGGACTGCTAAGAAGGGTATAATGGTAGTTATTAAATTTAGTATAAGTAATGCAAATGGATTTTTTTATACAAAAGTTCCAATGAGGGATTAAAATTAATAGCTATAAGTGTTAAAAATAAACGCATGCTACGATATCTTTTTTAATGAAATAAGGGTGCAAACGAGCAAACGGGTCACCTGATGGAAAGCAACTTCCGTCGCCCATGGACACTCGCAGCATCAGAAGAACTGCAGGTGCGTTGCCGGCCTTTCAAGTGGGAATGGGGTAATAGGGGAGGGTAGGGATGGGAAGGGAAGGGAAGGGAATAGGGGAGGGTAGGGAAGGGAATAGGGTAGGGGATTGGGCCTCCGGTAAACTCACTCACTCGGCGAAGCACAGCGCAAGCGCTGTTTCACGCTGGTTTTCTGTGAGAACGTGGTATTTCTCCGGTCCAGCCGGCCCATTCGTGCCGAAGTATGGCTCTCCCACGTAGACATACATACATAATAATTATCCCACATTAATCCCAAACTAAAATTTTAGTGTTATAAACAGTATGTTCACTTTGCTTAGTGAATGGTTATGATTTAAGATTTTTTTTTTGGCTCATCCTATCCTACTAATATTATAAAGGCGAAAGTTTGTTTGGATGTATAGATGTATGGATGTTTGTTACTCTTTCACGCAAAAACTACTGAACGGATTTTAATGAAACTTTACAATATTATAGCTTATACATCAAAATAACACATAGGCTACAATTTTAACCGACTTTCAAAATGGTGGAGGTGTTATGTTCGTTTTCGAACATAACACCTCCTCGTGACTTTGGTTTCGTGAAAAGTATTCTAAGCAAATGCTACCAACAAGTAAGATTTTGCACCGAGGTATACCTGGTATACCGTGGTTCGGAAGGTGCTGAGAGATCTCCTGATTCTTTATAGATACAAATTTGGGAGTTTCGGCGTTGTTTTAAGAACGGAAAGCATATGCTACTATGCAAATTACATTCATCATCATCATCATTATCACTACCATATTATACCATGCATCGTCCCATGGTTATGACTTATGAGCCTATAATGACCCTGCTATTGGTACTTTTCATAGTCTTTTAGATCGAGACTCAAGTTTGTCAAGCGATAATTAAAAAAAAAATCTATACGGTCTACCTAATATTATATACCTGAAGAGTATGTTTGCTTGAACGCGTTAATCTCAGGAACTACAGGTCCGTTTTAAATACTTATTTCAGTGTTAGATAGCTCATTTATCGAGTAAGACTGTAGGCTAAATATTATCACGCTAAGACTAATACGACCGAAGAAACTCAGGAAAATGTGGGAAAAACAGAGAAAATATATAAAATTACCAACTACTGGAGCAATTTTTATGGCAATATTAAGCACAGATATAGAGTAGACCAAGTGAAGGGAGTAGGGACATAAGCTATTTTTTATGGGAAAATTTACGGTTTCTGTAAAATTCCTAATTTACGCGGGCGAAGCCGCGCGGGACATCTAGTAAGTCATAATGGACCAATAGGAGCTATTACAAGTACGCCATATTCATCCTTGATTGAATATGATGAACGTTGATTACGCAATGGGCATTGGGCATGCTATATACAACTTCGCAATCACGGTTACCCAATAAAGCCTCACTTAACCTTTAGGCATGGAGTTCAAAATAGTGTAAGGGTCAAATTCAGACCGAAACGTGACGCGTAGATGGATTTCTAAATTAGTATGGATTTGACAGATTCGCAAGACGTCTCACGCTGACGACATCTGTCAAATCCATACAAATTTAGGTCGCGTCGCGTTGCGCTTCGCCTCGTCACGTTGCGGTCTGAATGGACCCTTAGGGTCAAATTAGACCGCAACGCGACGCGTAGATGCATTTCTAAATTTGTATGGATCTGACAGATTTGCGAGACGTCTCACGCTCACGACATCTGTCAATTCAGTACAAAAATGCATCTACGTGTCGCGTTGTGGTCTGTATTGGCCCTATGCCCACAAATCTTTAGCATCAAACACATCAACATTACCAGGAGTTCAGACCAGAGTAGTGCGCGTTTGCTGACAGTGTGGTGGGTCGGATCGACCACTATTGTCGTGTCGCGCCGACACACGTCTGTCGCGTGATAAATTGATCAGAGGTAAAAACCTCCGAATCGCTTTTTACCGAGGAAACCATCGTTCACATTGGGTCAGCGCGATTTATAGACACCGCTAAATGCGCCAAATGTAAAGACATTTTCAAATGGGAGCAGGGAGGGTAGGAGGACGTAACCATGTCTATGACCGTTTTTGGCAAGGTTCAGTAAAATGTGGATAACGAGCTATCCAACTAACGAATAAATGATACATAGGTACTGCATTTAAATTGCAGCAGGATCCAGTAAAACACTGTGCAACGCGTTAACATAAGGATGCCCAATCTCCTACCCTTTCCCCTTCCCTACCCTCCTCTATTTCCTTCCCTACCCTTCCACATCCCTTCCCTACCCTCCCCTATTACCCTATTTCCTCTTAAAAGGCCGGCAAAGCACCTGCAGCTCTCTGATGCTGCGAGTGTCCATGGGCGACGGAAGTTGCTTTCCATCAGGTGACCCGTTTGCTCGTTTGCCCCCTTATTTCATAAAAAAGGATGGAGATGAAAAAGTTATGCCAAATGAGCTCATATTATACTTACTTTGTTCCACTTCTCAGTAGCAGCACGTGGACCTCTACGCCTTACGTAGTACCTCTACGAAGGCTAGCATCTCTACGAAAAGCGTTGAGATTCCGTGGGCACTTTATTATCATCCATAGTTCTCTTATCATTAAAAGCATTCATGGTTACTTTATACTTAAATGGCTATTATGTCTATGCTATCTCATACCTACACTTCTATATTCTATATCTATACATAATATTATAAAACAAAGTCGCTTTTGTTCCTCTCATGTCTCTTTGTTCCCTTTAATCTTTAAAACTACGCAACGGATTTTGATGATTCTTTCAGTGTTACATAGCCCATTTATCGAGGAAGGCTATATTTAATCACGCTAAGACTAATAGGAGCGAAGAAATAGAGGAAAATGTGGGAAAACGGGGAAAATTATTTGAAAGGGCTAACGCGCTGAACTCAGGAACTACTGGTCCGATTTGAAAAATTCCTTCAGTGTTAGATAGCCCATTTATTAAGGAAGGCTATAGGCTATATTTTATCACGCTAAGACTAATAGGAGAATATGGAAAAAACGGGGGAAATTATTTCAAAAGGCTTATCTCGCGAACTACTGGAGCAATTTTTATGTTATTTGGCACAGATAAGAAGTAGACCACGTGAAGGATCATAGGCACGTAGGATTTTAATCACTTTTTGAGTGGCTATATATTTTATACCCGTGCGACGCCGGGGCGGGTCGCTAGTTATATTATAAACAGGTAAGGTTGGATTGTTTGTACCATATTATAATATGTTCTAAATGTGCAGTTTACATCTTTATGCAAATTATAAGTAGATACTAAAAACGTTTTTACATAACATATTATTTTTATCGTTTCTGACCTTTCATAATAGAAAAAGATTAAAACCTATCTGTGAGTGAAATAATACAGGTAAAGAGGTGCTATAAAGCTGTAAAACCAGGAGCAAAATATTTTTATTCAATATACAAGGATAACATTTCGGACGTGACTGAGCTGCCGTGGAAAAGTAAACTTTTGTACTTGAGTGGGATCGGTGAAAGAAATACCTTAATATATACCTGATATTATGATTGTTGTTAAAGTTCATATTTGGTATGTTTTGATGACTTTGACCGGGTGATTTCAGGCTAATGAGAATTAAATATGATATTGAGTATTTCGATTACATAATTTACATAATTGCATACATTCATTTTATAGAACTAGCGACCCGCCCCGGCGTCGCACGGGTATAAAATATAAAGCTACTAAAAAAATGATTAAAATCGATAGCCTTAGATCCTTCACGTGGTCTACTTCTAATTTGTGCCAAATAGCATAAAAATTTCTCCAGTAGTTCGCGAGATAAGCCCTTTCAAATAATTTCCCCCGTTTTTACCACATTCTCCTATTAGTCTTAGCGTGATAAAATATAGCCTATAGCCTTCCTCGATAAATGGGTTATCTAACACTGAAAGAATCATCAAAATCCGTTGCGTAGTTTTAAAGATTAAAGGGAACAAAAGGACATGAGGGAAAAAAGCGACTTTGTTTTATAATATGTAAGTAAGTATAGATAATAATTATTGAGACAAAAACTGAAATATCAAAAATAGTCATAAATATCGTTTACCTAGTTCATAAAAAAGTCATGGAGGTATTTCATCCACCGCAAGGAAATATTGTTTATATATGCAAGATAGACTTAATATACGAGACTGACTATTTGTATAGTTTTTTATAGTTTGTAAATTGTAAGTGCTTGTAGATTGCTATTTTTATGATTCATGATTATTTTGTTGTTGTACAGGGTTGAATCCGAGGTTGGTACCATGTTCACAAAAATGGTGATCTGATGATGGATCCATGAGGAATCGAGGGGACTCCTTGAAATTTGTATGGAAACATATAGTGATTTTGATTTTTTCTGAAGTGTTTTAGGCATATACTACCAAAAAGTAAGACTTTGCACCAGGATGTACCCTGGTTCCGAAGGTACCCAACAGAACTTTTGAATCCTTATAGATACAAGTTCGAGGATTTTGGCTTCATTTATACTACTCCAAACAAAAGCCAATGAATTCTACATTATTTCTGCTAAACATAGGCTAAATTTTATTTTGGAAAAAATTGGGTTTCGTAAGATATTTGGGTTTTTCGGACGCCAGGTGTAAAATCAACCAGAAAAGTTACTTATTTTGCGTACGCTGCCGAAACTATATAAGATAGAACCATAAAATGTTCTAAGTAATTGTAGATCTTATAAATATCTACAAAAAAGTCCGCGACACACTATACTTATCTATGTCGAGTAAGGCACAATAACAATTTTGTTATTTAAAAATCTTGAATTTTTTTTGGACAACATTTAAACGCGTTTATTTTACTTATGCAATTAATCCTTATGAAAATAAATTATTTCATCACTAAGTACGGTTTATGTAGATAACATTTGGTCTTTGAATGATTAAAATTGGACGTTTAGTTTTGAAATTATGGCGAAATGAAAATATAACGATAGTGGGCGTCACCAAGCGGGGGTGCGCGTGCGGGAGGAAGACAATCTGTGCAGTGTGCACTTTATGCATCCCTTCGGATAATGACTGCGTCCGCGTCGTCGATGTCAGTGTTGCAGTCTGTGAATTGACCTGAGAATCAGTTTGCTGACCGACTCTTTCCTGGGTACGCTTTTTGCAGCCGTAACCGACATCCACGCGGGCGGAGCCGCGGGCGACCGCTAGTAATAATATGTACAACTCTAAGACAACAAGCTATAAGTAATATAGCCTTGTGGTCTCATAGGTAACTAAAAAGGGTAAAATTATTATTTTTTAACAAAAAATTAAAACCGACTTCCAAGGTAAAAACAAAAGTAATATTCTTAAAAATAATCTAAAAAGAATCAAATAATTCTTATTCGTTATTATAGTGCCGTCCGATTATTTTTAAGAATATTACTTTTGTTTTTACCTTGGAAGTCGGTTTAAATTTTTTGTTAAAAAATAATTATTAATAAATATTATTAGATAAACTATCCTACGTTCTTTCTCGGGTCTCAGACTATCTGCATATAAAATTTATGCAAATTCTGTTGACCGATATATGTATAATACCTACCTGAAGATGTGACAGACAGACGGATAAACTTTCACATTTATAATTTGAGTGTAAATTAATACGGCAGAATTTTCCAGTGTAAGCTAGTATAATAATTATGATACCCTTATAACTTCCTATATTCTGTCGCTTGTTGCGTTAAAGAGAAGTGTGGGTTTTATCGTGGGTGTGGGCTATTTGTTATTTAATTTCAACAAAGTGTCCCACGGTTTATGCTTTTGTAACGTATAAAGGGACCATGAATAATATATAATCTGTTGCCGGAAAAAATAAAACATTTCCTTTCGTTGTTAAAAAATAATCGTAAGCTGTGACGTAAAAAGTCTACGTTTATAAGTTAACTACGTTGTTTGAATAACAATATTTATCATAGTATGTATAGTACTAATATAGTGTCATAAGTATTTATCTATGCCCACTTACTAATGTACGTACTGTTATTATAAACGCGAAAGAAAGCATGTCTATCTATTACCTCTTTATACTTTTTAAACCGCTAAAGCGATCTTCACGAAAATTTGGTATCGAGATTTTTAAGTTATCCCAAAAATAAGTTTCTATATTATCTATACATAATATTATAAAACATGTCCCTTTGTTCATTTTAATCTTTAAAACTACGCAACGGATTTTGATGATTCTTTCAGTGTTAGATAGCCCATTTATCGAGGAAAGCTATAGGCTATATGATTAAGCACGCTAAGACTAGTAGGAGCGAGGAAATAGAGGAAAATGTGGAAAAAACGGGGAACATTATTTGAAAGGGCTAATAACATGAACGCGCTAATCTCAGGAACTACAGGTCCGATTTGAAAAATTCTTTCAGTGTTGGACAGCCCATTTATTGAGGAAGGCTATATTTTATCACGCTAAGACTAGTAGGAGAATGTGGAAAAAACGGCGGAAATTATTTGAAAGGGCTTATCACGCGAATTACTGGAGCAGTTTTTATGTTATTTGGCACAGATAAGAAGTAGACCACGTGAAGGATCATAGGCTATCGAATTTAATAATTTTTTCAGTGGATTATATTTTATACCCGTGCGACGCCGGGGCGGGTCGCTTTAATAAATGCAAGGTCCTGAAATTGGTATAATAATTGCTATAACTTTTTGAACAAACCAAACTTTGCATAAACGAAGTTTCAGTTCATATCTAGAAGTATATTTACCTCTAAAATGAGAAAATCTTCTCACAATGCTCGTATGTATAAATGGTAAGTCAATTTCACGGGGAGCAGTTTCTTTATAATTGAGATTACCCGAACTACCGTCGTCAGCGGTGACAGACAACAAATGATGCATTTGAGATCGGTGCTAGTACCAGCTCTAAGAGGCTCCATACCATTGACGAGACCGTACTAATGGACAGAGGACAAAGGTAAGCCTTTTTATATTTGAATTGACGCTTCTAAAATTGGTTGGTCTGAGGTCTTTGGTTGAAAAACAACAAAAAGTACTACGCTTTTAGCTATTCCAATATATTCCGACCAACATATTTTTATACAGATATACAGAGCAGTAAACAAAGTTAATAAGCGTCTGTCGTACGTCAGTATTAACAGAATTTAAAACGAAATATCAGCATAAATTATTCAATGAAAGCGAACTCCTCGACTCTTGTGCTCAATAAAGTTCATATTTTAATTTTATCTTTATATTCCGTTGACTCGTTAATAAATTGTTAACGAAAAAATGCGATTACCGCCCTCGATAAATTCAACACGAATCGGCCTTTAAACGTGGCCTATTCAACGCGCTGTAATAATTCGTAAACAAAAACAGCCAACAGTGTTTTAAAAGGCCAGAATCGTTTCCGCTATTACACCGGCAGTCCGCCCGATAAATGTAGGTGGGTATTTAGCGCGGTATTTACTGCGACACTGCGCTCTCTCTACTAATGCTCTTAATTATTTTTGCCAGTGTAAGCTGTTTTTCTGACGGAGGTCGCCCGTTTTGCATGTCCCCCCGTCCCACCCCCCCATTCATTATGTACCCGGCCATCGTCTGCAGATTGACGACGTGACTCTGCACTGTTGCATTACAATTGAAAATCGATTGAGCGGCGCTACAATTATTGAGTTATCTGTATAATTGATGCTTTTAAAAATGTGGCGAACGAAATTACGACGTCATAAAGGAGAGTGCGCGATGTTTTACAATTTTATTAAGATAATGTTGTTTAACATTTTGTATACGAAGTGAATTTGGTTGCAAGTTTTACTGCTGCTTCTTTTGGTTTATTTTAGTTGTATAAATATATACAATGAGTAAAGACCAAATGAAAATAATTTATTGTCTACCACTTTCTCAATATGAAACATATAGCCATGGGCGTACCCAGGTTCTGGGCCAGGGGGGGGATCAAATCAGATTTTTTTATAAGCTAGGTGTTTATAAAAAATAAAAAATTAATAATTTTTAGTTGTAAAAATATTGTATTGCAAGCAAATGGCAAAATTCGTTTTCTTAATTTTTATAGATAAAAGTACTAGATAATATACATAGTAGGGACGTCAACATGATCCAGGGGAGGGGTAGTCCCCCCGTGCCCCCCCCCCACTTGGTACGCCCATGCATATAGCGCAATTAGAGTAAAATCAGACGTTTCACGAAGCGGTGGACTCGACAGAACAGATCGGCATGAAATTATTATTTAGCTTTGGTGGATCGTGGATTATGGATCTAACCGAGAGGCATACCAAGATGAGCCAAGCGAAGCGCGCAAGGGCACTACCTATCTTTTCTCGAAATGTTTCATCGTATTTTTGAACCCTCGTAACTTTGGTTTGGTTAATGCCGGATAGTTAAAATTTTCAAGATAAAATGACATGAGTATAATAATTAAATACGAAAAGTTTGAATACTGTTACTATTATACTTTAGATTTATTATAGGTGTTCAAAAACCCACAATTTTTGCACTGACTCACCGATCATTAAAACTGTTAGGGTCCTGAAGTCTGAGAAAGCTGAAATTTGGTATGTAACATCATTTTATTACAGAAACAACAAAAAAAATTATCAAACCCAACCTAGGTTAGGTTGGGTTTGATAATTTTTTTTGTTGTTTCCCATCCCATCTCCTTAATTGAGCAAAATTAGGCAAAAAATTGTGTTTTTTGTATAGGAGCCCCATTAATTTTTTATTTTATTAATGAAATATTAAAGTACACATCTAACTAAGGACTTTGAGAAAAATTAAAGTACCTGCATGTTGCCATTAATGATATAGAGGAAAAAGGCAAAAAAAAAAACACATTTGTTGTATGGGAGCCCCCTATAATTATTATTATATTAAATATTAATTTTATTTTGTTTTTAGTATTTGAAGTAATAGCGCAACAGATATACATAAACTATGAAAATTCCAACTCTCTAGCTATTACCGTTCTTGAGTTACAGCCTGGCGACAGACAGACAGACGGACAGACAACGAAGTCTTAGTAATAAAGTCCCGTTTTTACCCTTTGGGTTCGGAACCCTAAAAAAATAAGATTGTTACGAATGTTTTATATATATGTGTATGTAACACATTATAGGTCTCCCCACAAAACATTTTATCCTTATATTCATTATCTTAAGATAGTATGCTAATTAAATTCATTATTCCTTTCTACGGCTAATGGATATGTAGACATGTCTTAAGAGTAATGGGTCCATTACACACAAAGTTGCTATTGTGCTACCGGATTGTGCATTGTATGTTATTACCTTAATATTACCACTTATACGTACATATAATAAGTAACAAATGATATAATATAATGTTTTTTCTGGTATTTACCTACTAATTACCATACATTTTCATGGTAAGTAACTTGGAAGTCCAAGGGGCTATGCGTCATGCCACATAATATGTGACGCGTTTTGATGTATTTAAAGATCATTTTTCTTAGGGTTCTGTACTTAAAATGTGTTTGTACGCGGGAGGCACGAATGGGCCGGCTCGACCGTAGAAATACCATGGGTTCACAGAAAACCGGCGTGAAACAGCGCTTGCGCTGTGTTTCGCCGAGTGAATGAGTTTAGCGGAGGCCCAATCCCCTACCCTTTTCCCTTCCCTATTCTCTCCTATTACCCTATTCTCTCTTAAAAGCCCGGCAACGCACCTGCAGCTCTTCAGATGCTGCGAGTGTCCATGGGCGACGGAAGTTGCTTTCCATCAGGTGACCCGTTTGCTCGTTTGCCCCCTTATTTCATAAAAAAAATGTAACTGGACTTGAGATTACGTTGTGTCTCTGTCTATCATTCAGTTTTCAAATTGAGAATTCGACAAGTTTGAAATTATGTTGACTCTGTGGTATTCATATAAAAGTAGCAAATTCTTAAAAAACTTACATAATTAATAGGCGTATACCTCTCCCTTTCGGCTTTTAGCCCCTTATTAGACAATATTCGGTACTTAAAGAATAAGAACTTCCCTCTTCGGTGGGGCGAGAGGAAGTATAATAAAAGCCAATATTATTACAGGCCCATTCGTTATCTATACGTGAGCGATTTTTTCGCGCGCTCCTCCGCCAACTTTGATTTATGTTGTAGCCGAACGAAAAAATTTAATATGGTAAAGAGTACCTCTGATAGGCTTAAAATGTTACGTTCATATTATGTTCTGAAAAATATTAACTTGGTGACAGTGCAGAAAGAGCTTTGAAGAAAAAATCCTGCTTGATTGAAAAGCTGAGTGGCTGATCGCATAGACAACATATTTAGAGCTAAAATCTTGAAGATGTAATTTCTCTTATGATGTAGGCATCCACTAGCAAAGAAAGAAGCAAAAAAAAAGCAGGTTTTTACTAATACTCTTTTTTACACCACGTTTTACAATGCTAGTTAATTTTTTTTAATGAAATAAGGGGGCAAACGAGCAAACGGGTCACCTGATTGAAAGCAACTTCCATCGCCCATGGACACTTGCAGCATCAAAAGAGCTGCGCACCTGCAGCTCTTCTGATGCTGCCGGCCTTTTAAGAGGTAATAGGGAGGGTAGGGATGGGAAGGCAAGGGAAGGAAATAGGGGAGGGTAGGGATGGGAAGGGAAGGGAAGTGAATAGGGGAGGGTAGGGAAGAGAATAGGGTAGGGGATTAGGCCTCCGGTAAACTCACTCACTCAGCGAAACACAGCGCAAGCGCTGTTTCACGCCGGCTTTCTGTGAGAACGTGGTATTTCTCCGGTCGAGCCGGCCCATTCGTCCCACGTAAAGCACCAGTAGAATACTTCAGTACAAATAAATCAAACGTATCTACATATATCATACCTAAATTAGTGTAGATTGGAATAGTTGTTCAACTACAACACATGTAAAAACTTACGTAATCCCCGCTTTACTGAAATTACGCGCCTCTAAAATTAAAACAGGGTTACGTGTACAACAACAGTGAAATTAAATTAATTCAGCCCAGTGATGTTCGCTTCAAATTTAAGCAGTGCAAGATTTAAACGACATCTCGCATTTCGTAGGTACGTAATTATATGGCTGGGCCGGCGCGCTATGTGCCAAATCGCTTACTCGCGCCCGTAGCCGCTACCTTTGTTTGAAATATAAATATTACGTTTTATAATTAAAATAGCAGTGACCGTGCAGCGGTAGAGTTATGTCGTGATATTGAAAATACAGTTACAATTTTATGTGCTGTAAAGTTTGAAAAACAAATGTTTTGTTTTTAATTTTTATAGTCATAGATGTTTTATGAAGCGATTTGTTACGACTGTAAAAGATAGTGGTTGTATTTACGGAACTGTAACACAATTTTATATTCATACATATATCCTGACCGTATAGTGAATATCATATGCCGTACATCATTTTCATTGTCCGACATAGTTGGGATCTGACCATCTCAGCAAAATTCAACCTCTACTACAGGCGACTGCAATTCGATGTCGTCGATAAAAATAGCCGAAATTGCAAAACCGTCCTGTAAAAGTTACCCGTTTCTATAGCGATGAATAATAAATACGAAAAACGGGTAATTTTAAAAAATAAGTTTTTGCTTACACTCACTTACCAGTGTCTATTGACCAAGCAATGCCGGATGATATTATTATGTTGTCTCATGTTTATACTCTATGCTGTGTAGTGTACAAAATATAATATAATACCGCTCGAAGCACTCAAAATGTTTTATTATAATTTCTTTTGCTGGTAATAAAAATTGACATTTGGTTACTCAATTTTTAAAGCATACTGTCACAACAATGTATCGTGTCCTACCGGTTATAGAACTCACAGCCTCTTAAACCGACGCTTCAACTTTACCATAGAAAACTGGAACCCAATTTTTTCATTACCTAATACAGTGTTCCGCAAAATGTGTGCTGTGACACACTGGTGTACGGCCATGGCCAATAGGTGTTGTGCCACAAAAATGACATTTTTTCTACATATTACAAATACAAAAACGGCAACATCTCAGGACGATCGACGAAAAGAATGAGTATTTTGAACAGAGCACGTACACGCTCACATAATTAACGAGCGTACACGCTGATTAATTAGTGTCTAAACACACCATGCTGAAGTTACGCGGCGGAAGTTCGGCATGATTACGTCAGCAATGTCAAACGCATACAATAAAACGCGACGTAATTTCGGCATGGCGTGTCATGGGCAATTTAAAATACATTGCAGGCGTAACATGCCGAACTACGGCCGCGTTTTTTCGGCCTAGTCCACACTTATTTGTGGTGTACCTCAAAAATTTTTCATTTTTCTGACTGTACTTTGAACACAAAAAGTTTGCGGAACACTGATCTAATAGGTTAGAAACTGAAACTTTTCGAACGCCTAGCGTTGCGTTTAGGGTTGCCAAGTCGTTAAACCGAACCGGACAAAGCAGCCGGCTTGGCCAGGCATTTGTACAAAAAAATCCTGCTATCGAATACTTAGAATCTGAACTCTTAGTGTAGGAATAAGATCGTAATTTTCTGTTTTATTAAAACAATTTAACATACAATTTTACATTTTATTAGGTGTAAAACCTTCTAAAATTAGTAGATTTTCATATAAAATTATTGATTCAAAGCTCTACAAAAGGACACGCAATAAAAAAGCCTGACTATGTCCGGCTTTATCCGGACGCTTGGCAACCCTAGTTGCGTTGCGAATGACGCTTACCAAGTTACAATCGAGTTCGAGTCGCGTTCGAGAACCCTTGTTAGTGTCTCCAGTATCCTGAGTCAGCAGCGGCGCGCTCGGCTGCGCTCCGCTTCCCGCCACCTTCGCTGCACACTTTTAGTTGATTTCGTCGTTGTACGCAAATGACATAGTTAATTTAGTTACCTACAAGAGCTTCATCTCGTTACGTATGTAGGTCATGACGGTTCGTAATTAACTAATGTTATACTCAGTCTGAAAGTTTGATTGGAAGTGTGTGTTTTTGTTTTTGTATGTAGATGCTTCGGAAGTCAGAACTCATGAAAGCATTTTCTTCAGAACTCCTTTTTTTAGCGTGCTCCAGAAGAATCAATGTGTTATTAGAATCTAATATTCATTTAAAACATAGATAACCATCGTTTTTCAATTTGAGAAGTACCATCATATCATTATCATAGTCCTCAGGGTGCCCTGATACATTAAATCAATCGGGCTTTGTTTTATTTATGAAGCTATTTTTACCACAATCATATGGATGTTTGGTTAGAAAATTCGATTCATTAGATTTAAATAAGTTGTCTTGAAAATGCAAAGAGGCAACAGATACATTTTCGCAAGTAAACTAGAACGAACTGATTTATTCAAACGCTATAGAAAAATTTAGTAACCTGCAGTTCATACTAGGTCATTTGCAATGAATCGAAAGTTGAAACAATATAATATAACAAGTGGCCACCCAAAAAGTATTTAAATATATAACATTGACGATCTCTGTGGCTTAGTTGGTGGGCTATTGGTAGCTCAAGCCGGGGGTCGCAGGTTCTAATCCCGCCGACGGAGCAAAAAGTTTTCAATGTTCGTGGGTCATGGATATGTATTAAATATGTGTATAATATAATAAAAATCTTAAATATATTATGTATAGTATAAAAGTATTAAATATATTTCCGTTGTTTGGTACCCGTAACACAAGTCCTTCAGGTACTTAGCACGGGGCCAGACTGACGTGATGTGAAGCGTCCATCGATATTATATTATTATTTTATATTATTATAACATAAAAAAAATCACAGTTTTATCAAATAAAGGTACCGAAACAAAGTCAAGGTTTCATAAAATACTACGAAAAGCAAGAATAGAACGTTTTCATCGCAAATAAAGTAACAACGGTATAATGACGTAATATTGTAACAAAACAAAAGCTCAAGTAGTCACATATTGTACAAGTTGCCGGGAAGTTTCGTTTTAAGTCTTTGAAATAATATAAATGGCATTGCATATTTATATAACGAGTATCCAGAATGCTGTAGTAGTTTGAACTTTATGTCAAAGAGCCCAGATGGTACAAAATTTGTTTTCGGCGTTATTTTTTATCTCTAATTTCGTAATTGATGGGAGTCAATTTACGGCTGTCGGCTACCGACAATTTAGGCGTACGGAGTAACGTTTTAAATAAGTTAATAAACTATTAACACTTAACGTTTGTACAACACTAAGTATAAAAAATAATTTAATATTCATATTGATAAAGGAAATGGAATATTGTGCAATTTTATTTTGTTAATCGTTTAATCGGTTTCTTATTGAGTAAAGTATTTTTCCGCCGATTCTATTATGTCTCAACTATAAGTAATTTAGAGACGTTGCTACTGTTACTTGTTAATTTATACATTGTTAAATGAACAAAGCTATCTATCCGCCAATAAACAGGACGTGAATGTAAATATTTTTGAGCGTTTCGCAGAAATGAACGTTTATTTTATGAAACTGTCGCAGCGAGGCGCTGAATTTAACACTTTCAGCTTTGCGTGCGGCAACACTGTTAATAGAAAACATTTAAACATTATAATAATGGATGCAAAATCTACACCGTCACGGCACACTTGTTTATTTTGCATAAACAAGTCAACTATAGCAATCTAATTTAAGTTTTTCGTATTCAAAGGTATTAGGTAAATATCTATGTATTTTTTATAAAAAACCGTTAATTAAAAATTAAAATTATAGACTGCACATTTGTTTGACATTGTAAAATCTTTTTAACTACTTGATGGATTTTGATAAAATCTGTTGCAAATGGACGTTACTTTTATGCACGCTCGTCGCGTGTAACTTCTTGATAACCCCAAAATAACCCGAACTGTACCAAGAATAAGCGTTAAACCCTTACTAACCGCAAATATCACGTTAATATCACATGTGATTAGATGCCACAGTGCACACAATCGCACGTTGATGCAGTTTAATAAGCATACCAGACTCAACTAATAAATCACCATGATCTGATTATTTACTGCTGCTGCGGTATTCGCTACAATATTAGGTGCTTCCCGATGTATAAATAATGTTTCGGTGACGGTGTCCGGTTTCATAGAAATCAGGAGTAGTTTTAAAGTGCCTAAGTGTGCGCGCAGTATACAAGAGAACTCACTGTTTCTTTATTCTTAGAACCTGGCGGGAAGGATTGATACCAGTAGCAAGCGATCAGGCAAATAACATTTAACGTGACTACTTAAATTACTTTTAGTAACTATTTTTAATAGTGAAATATCACATATTTCGCAAAATATGTTAATTCTGAAGAGGAAATGAAAATGTGAAGATAGATAAGAGGAAAAAGTATTTTTCTGGTGCTGTTAATAACATGTTACAAAGTGAAGAAATTATATTTTTGCTTTGCTCTTAGTGGGCGGAGTAGGCGTGGTTTAGTAGGACACGACTCATTTAGCAATATTTATGAAAATTTATTTTTAAGAATACAAATCGATTTTATGTTAACATGTCTTGCTCACTCTATAATGCTTGCTTCTAGAGTCTTTTAAAACTGTGCCATAGATTCGACTGCACAACATATTTCTCTTTACCTACTAGTAAAATATCCACATATAAGTAGTACTAGCTATTTGACCGAGCTTTGCTCGGTATTCGATAAAACACGAATAAAAGACATTTTCTAAAAATTATTCCTAGCTAGATCGATTTATCGCCCCCGAAACCCCCTATATACTAAATTTCATAAGAATCGTTGGAGCCGATTCCGAGATTCCAATTATATAATATATATATATACAAGAATTGCTCGTTTAAAGATATAAGATATACTACCTAGTATACGGACGATATAGATTTACAATGTCTTTCAAGCCCCTTTCTTAAGACTTTGTATGCGTTAGAAAATATTCGTTATAGTTATACAATGAATATTTTCCCTGTTGAGTTTATATATTTTTATTAGTTGTTGTGTAATTAATGTTAAACGATATAAAATCATTATTCAATTATTATGTCATGTGTCATACTTATTTAGTACGTTCTATTGTGGGTCGTCCTGTCGTAACTCGTACAGCAAAACAATAACGCAACAAGATCTTCAATTTAGCCATATCTCCGAGACAGTGGCCGTTTTGACCCGCAAGCGACACAACTCAAATGAAGACAATGTATCTTCATCTGAACTGCGGAGCTTACTGTGTACCCTGATTGTGCTGTTTTGATCTAACATTAATACAGCGTCAATGCAGCTTTGATATTAAACTGAAAACCGGTATTCTTGATGCGTCAAATCAACGTCTGACCCGTTTTGATTGGTCAAAGTTTGATAATAGTTTTACGTTTGTTTGATATACGTCAAACAAACTTTAAACTGCAAATTTTTTCGACTATAAATAACAAATTATTACCAAATAAAAAACAAACAAAAAGATCGAAATCAGCCCACCCATTTGGATATTACGATGCCACGAACATGCACACACAGACAGACAGACACGTCAACCTATAAAACCCTTAAAAATATTTGCTATTTGATAGAATCCAAACTAGATCAAACAAGGGACTACATTATAATGTTATCAAGCTGGTAGTGCAAACTAACTCGCCACAAATTATGAACTTTTTTAAATTCCTGCCGATTTCGCACAGCCAGTTCGATAGACCTTGATGTTCTTCTGAACTCACAATGGTTCAGTGCAATTCAGAGCTCTGTAGTTCAGTAGTTAGTACCCATATCTTATATCTTTAAATTTAGTATATAGAGGGTTTCGGGGGCGATAAATCGATCTAGCTAGGAATCATTTTTAGAAAATGTCATTTTATTCGTGTTTTGTCGAATACCGAGCAAAGCTCGGTCAAATTGCTAGTTCTAATAGTGTATCATTAGGGCGTTCGCTGCGTTGAGCGCGTGACCGGCGCGCGGGCGCCCGCGCCTTGCGCTCGCCATAGTAATCGTGCGACGGCTGACCCGTTCAACGCAGCGCTGCTCTATGGGATGACATGAAACAAGCACGCCTCGCGGGTGGCCGCGCCGGCCGCACGCTTAACGCAGCAACCGCCCTTATTAGAATATGGGTACTGAACTACAGAGCTCTGAGTTGCACTGAATTATTGTGAGTTGCAGTGACTTGAGTTACTCTGAATTACAGTGAAATACTGTAGGAGTATGCTCCAGCTATAAATTGCCCAACTGTCAGTTAATTATCATCAAGCAATTTGCCGACTAAACGTCACCTGACTAGCGACCGAAACCGCAATGGAATCCGAAATGCATTTATCATTGGAATTGTGTGGTTTAATATATAGAAGTTAGAAGTTGACTATTATTAGTTTCACCAGCAAGTGATGACAAAATCTGTTGCCCTCCAGAAGTGTACTCTAAAATGTTATCGAAACAGCCGGCTATTTTGTTTACACATAATATACAAGTCACCGGAGGAAAGGGTATTTTACTCCCTCTTATAAAACCACGCTGGTGTTCAACACTTCCTTCATCTTTCAAATATTCGATCAGGTCACGGTGTCCTGTTATCGGTTTTTACCTAGTTCAAAAAGGTAAAAAACATCACTCCAAAAATCAAGTTTTCGTAATTAGAATAATCACAAAATATTGAATGACATTATCGTAGAATATCTCATGAGTGATTATTTGTAACGGTTGTTGGAAAGTGTCGAATCATCAACTCTAACCCGCGCTAAGCGGAGCAATTATGAGCAATTACTCTTGTACCTATTAAATACCGCTTTAATGAGAAAACGCCCGCAAATTTCTGGCACAGTATTTAACAATTTAAACTGATTTTTCGTTTTGCTTAAACGCGAAACTGTAACAATGGCACAATAAATATTCGTGAAATCACGTTTCATACGCTTAATTTCAAGTTGACGGTGAAATAAGTGTTTTTTATGTTTGTGTTTTGTTCTGTCTGAAAGTAAAATAAGTACTTAGGTATTAATACGAGATAACTCAGTTGAGCTGAATATCGTATTTTACTGCGTGAGAACCATACATTTTTCCTAAAAAATTTATCATAGTTCATCAAAAATCAGTTCGGCGGTTTAAGCGTGAAGTAACCGACAAACATACACATTTCGAATAATCTCAAAAATTCAAACTCAAACTTTTTTAATAAGAAAAAATTTCTTACAATTTATTTATCAGAATTTATAAATTAGTATGTATGTATTATACATGCTTTTATAGTAAAACCATATAAAACCTAAACAAAGTAGTGTTTATCCCTGAATGCAACTCATGTAAGTTGCACAGCATTAATCAGACAACCGAAATAGGTATGAATGATAACTCCCGCGGGATCCTGTCTGTCATATCGCAGACTTCCAGCCGGGGAGCATAATTACATGCCGCTCATAAGCTCAAGATTATGCGGGATTGCTATACAGTATTATAAACGTCATACGTCACACCTGCACGCGTTATTACGGCTGCAATCATCAAGAGTGCAGGTCGCGGTATAGTGATTTGACAGATCATTTTATATTTTTTTTAATTCGTTAATTGTGCAGCTATGGAATTCGTTATGCAAGGTATTTATATGATTAAATACACAAGGAACAAAGGAAACTTTTACGTTTATATAAGCTGTATATTTAGCGTAAATAAATAAAAAATGTTCATGATTAAAAACTTCATTAAACAATATAACAGTGCATACAACAAAAACTGCACAAATTGATATACAACAAAAACATTTCTTATAAAACTTACCGAGACTGTAGAATCAATATTGTATGAAAAGTGTAAGAAACTAGCGACTTTCGAGATTAAACATTGAAAAATTCCTCATACGTTCGAGTAATATCTCAAGTACTTTCAATAAATGAGGATCTAGCGGTGAAAAAATTGTGAGCCGGGCTGAGTAAATCCACGTCATATTAATAGTATTCCCGTAGCGACTGACTGATCGGCCGGGGAGGCCTCGTTAATCATGAGAGAGCACGTACCAACTTACCGTATTGACAGACTACATAATGCTGGAACATTCTAATGACGTCTCATTTTTATTGATAAAAATATGTCAGCATTTCAAGTATGTAGTAATAATTATTTTGGTATATGGAATGTATATGAAATACAGGGTAAATTATCATTGTATGATATAATTTTAGATTGATTTGTTGCACTTCTAGGGGCTGTGAGGCTATTGATTATTATTAAGGCCTATGATCTATGCATAGTCTATACTCTATAGTATTGACTATGTATAGATCATAGGCCTCAATAATCAATAGCCTCACAGCCCCTAGACGACGTATAATAGACTATAGTCTATTATACGTCGTCTCTGCGACAAAGACGCAGAGTATAGACGGCGCGTAGCACGTAGGTCGTAGACGTTCTACGGCCTACACCGCTACGGGCTACGGGCTACGCTTGCGATTTCGTAGCTAAATACGTTAATTTTTAACGAATAAAAAAAGTAAATTTACAATAATTATTTTTGTTTAAATATGCAAATTTTAATGAGTAAAAAATACAAGAATACACGAAGGAGAGCGTAATTTAATTTTTCCGAGATATTTACGCAACAGCTTGTTAAACTCAAACTCGAAATTAGTAGGTACTCGCTTAAATGAACTGTAATTTAGTTCATTAAGTGATATAACGAGGAAATGTAAACATGCGGAGTTGGATGCGCGGCGGCGCGGTGGCGGGCGCGGGCGAGCGGCGACCTCCCTCATTTGGTCGGACTGCGCCCGCTGAAACTACGGCCTGGCGGTTAACCACTTAGCTAAGAATTCATATCATAAAGTTAACTAGTATTAGACTGGTGCTTAGTTTTTACACGGCCGTTTTAACAGCTCCATTCAACGCTAATTGCGGGGTATTTAGAAAAATTGAAAACGAGGTGTGCATTGTATTTTTAATTTCAGGTTTACTTTGCGTGCTGGGTAATTTGGTGTTTAGTAACGTTTTGTATGCACTGGAAATTGATAGCTGACAGAATTTTAAATAGTTTTTTTGCATTGTAAATTGAGACTGTACAGCAAAATAATGAACTTGTTTTTATAAGGAAATAGTTTTTCTTTCTCTACTTTTAGCTTTAGAGCTAAAATAGCACGCTATAGCTGGTGGCGACTAAAAAATATTGTTTTTGTGTTGCGTGGTGAGTGATAACGTGTCATGGTTTGAAGTTCGTCTGCGTGGTTTTATAAAAAAATACGCGTATCACTCGGAGACTGCCGTGATAAAGCTATTGCATAGCATTTTTTATTAACTTATGCAATTATAATTCGCAAACGTCTAGTTAATCTTTTTGCGTACGCACACAAACACCGTGCAGCGGGGCTAAAATGGTCGCATTTTGCTAAATGCGACCGTTTTAGCCCATACGATGCATTTAGCAATTCCTCTCATAAATGGTATTTATGAGAGGAATTGCTATTCATCTCATACAATTCAGCAAATGAATTTTCAAAACTGTCAAACAGATCGACAAGGCTTTTTATGAACGTGAGCGGGGCGCTGCACGTAAAGGAGAACTATCATAAAATGACGTTTTTGTATGATGGCAGCGTTAGTTCCTTTTTCGCCACGTTCATAAAAGCCTTGTCGATTTGTAGACATGAATTGCAAGCAGAGTGACCATTTTGTAATTTTAAGAAAATGAATCATATTATGATTCAAATTATGATTCCACAAAGCGACCATTTTAACCCTGCTGAAGTCTGGCAACGCCGCACCGACCGGCACAGCGGTGCGGCGTTGACGCAGTAGGGGTGTTAGGTTTTTTCGTTACAGCATTTCTTGATTCGGTCGCCGCGCTCAAAACCCGCGATAAAACCTATGCAATGGCATAAAAACTTTCTTATTTGATTTAAAAACAATTTTATTTATGTTACAAATTACCAAGTATTAAACTAGATTAATTATTATAAAGAAGCATTTCGATCTAAAAGACTACACGATACAAAAACACTTTTAAAGAAAGAATTCAAGAATTCACACCGCCTTTTAAAAAGAATTCGAATAGCTACTTATACTCTAGTTATTCTCATTACAACATGTTGCTTCTTAAAAAACATTAGCTATTTGTGTTTACGCTTTGTTCTCCACAGAAGAGCTCTTAATGAGTTCCAATTTCAAATCCGAGAGCATATCATAGACTGCTTTACCCAGTGAGCATATCATAGATACTGCTTTATCCACTACTTGATGCATATTGTAACTTAATTAGCTCCTTCATGAGCTTTTTACTTATTAGATTTCTAATGAGTCCTTATCAGTCGGCTGTTGTGTTTTAGACTATGGCTTTTTATTGAACGTAGCTTCTAGCTAATGATGTGGCCTTAAGGTCAATTCAGACCGCAACGTGACGAGGCGTGGCGAGGCGCAGCGCGGCATTTTGTATAGATTTGACAGATTTCAATTGTGTTTTGCGATTCTGTCAAATCCTTAATATAAATTTTAAAAAATATCAACTCTTTTTTTAAATTAGCCTATGCTGTCCCACTGCTGGGCAAAGGCCTGAATAAACTTTTACTTAGGGTCAATTCAGATCGCAAAGCTACGCGTAGATGCACTTCTAAATTTGTATTGAATTGAAAGACTTCCATTGCGTGAGACGTCATGCAAATATGTCAATATAAATGTATCTACGCGTCGCATTGTGGTCTGAATTGACCCGTAATGTAAATATTAGTTTTATTGTTAAAACAAAATGTCTTTACACAATTCAAACGCTTAAAACTAGGTACAATAGCAGTAATTTTTCTAAAATACCGCACTTTTACAGTTTTTTTCATTGTCGTATATCATCGGTAGCCATAAATTGTTGGTCATGTAAGGTGTGAGGTTCGATTCACGATGCAAAGCGATAAAGCGTTTGAAAGATTCATCATGGCACCCCCGGGAACAATTTCTCGTCCAACTTGCACCGACCTTACCCTCTGGATCGGTTATATCATATTTTTCAAAATTTCCCTTAACTTAGTTGGGAATTTCCCGAAGCCGGTCAGTGCGAACTTGTAAGTTGTAACATAAAATTGAATTGTTCCTTATATTTTATCGGGCACGAATATAATATTTTGTACCTGATTTTTTATTTTTATACTATTTTTTTTAATTTAAGCTATTTATTTAACCAGGTTACAATTTTACATTCTTTTGGAATTTGCCAATTACACTACCCGCTATAACAATTTTTGGAAACTCGTCCTTTCAGGACGAGATCTTGTAAAACTACCAACCAGACTATACAGTATACACTAATATACATCTTTTTGTTTAAAGAAAGGTAGCAACCACTGTCTCCTGTACGCAGCAAAAGCAACCAAATACTCGATAAAACAAAGAAAATAAAAATACTATTGTATTTGTACGTTGTTTATTTATAGATTTAAAATAACTATTGACTGGGGTATCATGTGTGTAATCTGCCGTGTACACAAGACGCCCGTCTGTTGACACTGCCTGAAATCTTGATAATGTAAGCATTCCGTATATATATTATGTGTTAAGTCGTTTGATATCTATGGTAATAAGGCCACAATATGTTTAGCTTGCTCAGTTATAACAGTTTAATTAAACAAATAATGTTATGTTGAGTAATGCACGGTTATATTACTGTTTACTGGTTTAAATGTTGTGTATACTAATTTAAATACGTTCTATATTCTAACAAGTACTATGGAATGACTGCTATGTTTTGAAATATTTTTTGTTACTTACCTACTTTAATTTTATTACGAATGGTTCTTTCCTATCTGAAGTCATTACTATGTTGTTCTTTAATGGTTTGTATAAAGAGAGAGTTTTTTATTTTATTTATTTTATGTTGATGACCATGATTTCGTAGCTACAGCATACACACTAGACGTCGATCATGGGTAATCATAGAGGAATATGTCGTTTAAATACTTGTATCGCTTCATCATGGAGCCGGGTAGAGGCATAATGCTGTTTATTCATTATTAGACTATCAAGAATTACTAACGTCACTATTATTCATGTGGAAAAAAACAAAGAATTGCGTGCGACAAAACATTTTTCACATTAAAGTTTCCTTTTTGTGTGAAAAACTCTGTTAGTTTCGCGTAATCGAGTACTGATAGTGTTTCCTGTCAAACATTTATGCGGATCCGAGTGCGGATACGTTACAATTAACAAAAATAAATGCACTTTTTCACCGATAGCGATCCGGCGCACCGTCCCAGAGAATTTGTATATTCACAATAATTAAACCAAACGTTGTGGTAAGCAATTTAAGTATTGTAGTTGATAAATCCAATGTAACTTTTAAAATTAACCGGATATTTTCCGTGTTTCAGTTTAATTGAGCACATCAATATACGTTGTATGTAGATTGTAAATTTATACAATTTTTCCGATTCGATAGCAAGTGGTAAATGAGATTGAATTTTATGTTTGTAATAAACCTTACGTATTCACTTGTTTATATCGCTCGGTTTCTCAAGATTTGATAAGAGATTATGCACTAGACTTTTGATTATCTAACAATCCGTAAACTAATCAACTAGATATTATTAAAATGATTCACTCAAAAAGCTCAGAAATAGACATAAAATATTTGAGATATTAAAGAACAATTCACAAAGTGAAATTTTAACTGTCCAGTCCCAAAGTAGTTACGATAAAATATATTCCTTGTTAAATATAGATTTAAATAAATCTATCAGGAAGTTCGCTATCGTGAAGAATTCAAATTGGAATCCTCGACAATCTCTCCTCGAGCTCGAGTCCTAGACGAGACAGGGAACAGAATAACTTAATTCAGAAAGCATTAAAAAAGGATACGTCTCAAAGACTAAACTATTTCTTTGGAAGCTGATTCAGTATAAATCCGTAGAATAATATCCGGCCGGAGACGGTTCTTAGCTGATACAATGGAATAAATACTGAGGACTCAACTTAAAATTACAAGGGACCTCGTTCGGCTTAAAATAATTAAGATTCTTTGTCCGGGACAACAGTGACTTCTACAGAGTGCAGGCTTCAAGAGTCGTGTCGCACAGCGATGCTTTATTAAATATAATTTGTTTATAGTACTTTTATCTTTTCGAATATAATTTCAAGTAGTTTGTTTTATTTAACAATTTTGTATGTCACGTAATATTATACATTACACAACCCCAATACAATTTAAAATGTAATAGGTGGTGAGTGCTATGTATTTAACTTCTTAACACAAAAATTGCTTAGTGGATTTGGCGTGGTTTTAGTTTAGATTCTCGATTGACACATAGGCTACTTTTTCCCGAAAAAGTACAGTATTCTCTTAGTACACTATAATAATAACAAGGCTAAAAACTAGAAAAATGTGTAGTTATGTAGTACGTCGCCTAAACATTTGTCGTCTAGTTTTTTAACAGTAATTAAATGAATGCAAAAGTCCCCGTTGTTAGGCGAATATAAAACGTGACATCATTTTATTTTTGTAAGAGAAAGCAACCGGAATTTAGTAGTGGGTAAGCTGAAAGGTGCTAGAGTGGAGAGCGCCCTGTATATACAGCTACACTATAAATGGGACACACTATTTTTATATTGTACATCTTTTTTAATTAATAATAATTTCTATTTTTTTTTATTTGTACAGAAAAACTTACAGCTAAACAAATCTCAATAACAACTAAGTTTGAAACAAATAGCCATTTACAAGTTTTTACATTTAATGACAGTAGTAAGTAAGTATGCTAAAAATAAAAGTTAATAATTGCTAGGAAAAATTAATTAATATACTTAATATTAATAACCTATGAGTCACTGAACTGGTTTCATACCAAATGCATACGCCATCAATCGGTTATTCAGGAGAAAAGAAATCCTTATTTGCCAGTAATTTAATGTGTGATGGTTTGAACGTAAAGGCATCTATGTTTTCTAACGCACACATATAATAGATACGCGATCATCATAGGTATATCCTGCTTTGTTTTTTTTTTTATTAAACGCCGAAAACAATATTAAAGGTATCTACAAAAAAGCTTGTAGTACCGTAGATTTTTCAGTCACTCAGTTAAAATATACTGCACAAATTTGCGAGATACTTTCGACCTACATACCTAATTGTAACTCAAAAAGCCTACTTTATCGACCGAACAACATAATAACATCCTATCGATTGATCCAGAAAGGTTGCTAAAAACGTGGCTTAAGAGGAGAGTGGGGAGCGAGGTCACACCGCGGAGTGCTCTTCGCTTTGTTCGGGCAACAATGCCGTTGGAGGAGCGTGAGGACCCTTGAATCGGATGCAAGCGATCCACTGACGGATTAGAGCGGAGCCAAGAAAAAATAAAGATATCGACAAGTCGCAAACAAATAGCGAAATAAAATGTTCTAAGACATTTTTGTTAATACTATATCGCATAAGTGGGAAAGGACAATATTGAAGCAATTACAAAAACTAGAGATCGCCCAATGGTCGAAATTCGACCTTAAATTTAATTATCTTCTTCTTTTGGCTTTAAAGGATTTGACTATTTCAGATTTAATAAAAAAAACAACAACCCATTTTTAATTTGACAACAAACTTCAACCATAAACAAAAGAGTATAATTCGTGTGTATCAGTATACACACGAATTATACAGTTATAAGGCTTGCCATTCAAAAATATGGTAGTGTGCATATTGTAGTGTGTGTAACGATTTATTTGTTAAAAAATGTATGATAAAAGCATAATTTTAAAATAATATTAGCTCGATGCACTCCTTCATCATATAAACTTTAACTGTGCAAAATTTAATTCACCTACGTTTCCGCATTTTTCGTCAAAAGGAATCCAAAGTTTTTCGCTCGCGCATTAATATAATAATAATACAAGTTTAGGCTTTCCTACGTACTTTCAATATTGGTAAGTGCTGTCACAGAAAAATTCAAAGGTCTTTGGGCGAGTTATGACAATCCCCACCACCTTCGACCTACGTAATTGGACCGGGTTAAATTGTGTAGTCAGTACACAATATAATCCGGCCCAATAACGTTCGTCACCAATGAATAAATCAATTTGATATAGGTACATTAAAGTAAGTATATTTTTTCAATACATTAGAGTATTGACAAATAATTTAATTAACAAGCCTATTAGAATGAATAAGTATAATTGCTTCCTTTATTTCCCTCAATTATGCGGCATAATTTTTTGGCAAGTAGCTGGCGGTAGGAGGAACAGTGGCCAACTGTATGATCACCGATTGGCGATTTATCGTCGCTGGGTAATGTGCTAAGAGATCGTTTGTCGACTATTGTTTATTATAGACAATAATTGTCACAGACAAAATATTTATACATTTTCCCGCAAATTTGTTGAACGAAATTCGTATGTCACTGATCATTTTGTTAAGATAAAATCTAGTCTATATTATTATGTTCTCTCTCGGGGCTCAAAGTATCTACACTCCAAAATTTCACTCAACAGTTTAAGCGAAATTATAATATCAGTATGAAAGTAAGGATCTAATCGACTAAATAACTATTCAAGAGGAAATATTTAACTTATTTTATTGCATGAAAATATGACCTATAAAATATTCTTCTTCTTTCTTTCTATGCCGGTGTGGCGCGTTTTTCTCTCGAAATTATCAGTACTACAATTAATTTTCAATAATTAAAGTAAATTACTATTACTAACAATGCTTTGTAACGGGATGCTTTTGTTATGTTCTTAAGAACCATCCCGTTTATTTTTCGCTTCGGCACTCCGGAAAAACACATGTATGATGCAACGCATTTCTCTGCATTTGTGTGTTTTACGAAGTCTATGTTTCTCATAGACTACCTGAAATACCCTTCCTTTTCGGATCGCCGTTGGGTAAAAACAGTATAATTTACGCTGGTGTAGCAGTATTTTAAGTGACCAGCTAGCCACAGGCTGTCTCGGTGTCGCGCCACAAAGCTACAGGTGCCCGTTACTCCTCGCAAGAAGGATGCTCGCCTAGTTTTACACTAATTCCGGAGTGTTTCAAATTTAAAATTACAGCTTTGTTTTTTTTAAAGATAAAAAAAATCTGCACAAAAAAGCATATTTTATGGAAGGGGAGAAATTTTACAACCCTTTTTGGGATTTACTACAAATAGTAGTTATTTGTAGTAAATCCCAAAAAGGGTTGTTTTGTATGCAAAATGAGCAACATGACAAACCTAAAACTTAACAAATATATTTACCTGTAATAAACATCAACCTTTTATAATTATATCGAGCATTTACTTCATGAAAATGATTATTAGAGAACATTTCCCAGCAGTGACCAAGCGTAACACGTCGGGGCAGGTGCTAACCCTCATATTGTTGGCAAAGTATTGCTGACTGTGACCGTAACTTGTGTAAAAATTCATCCACTAACCGACCCGACGCTCGCCGTGTAAACTTCATAATCATATTACATTTTATTTTTAGATGACTCACGGATTTTGTATATGTAGAGATAAGAGAACATTGCGGGATTGTGTGCGGAGTTTGGCTTATTGTGAACTTTTAGGATATTATTCTGCTTGTCATTATGAATAATATACATTTTGTTTCATAATTCAGATTTCCTTATCATTATGAATAATTTAGTCCTTAGATACTTATACATTTTGTTTTATCAATCAGAAAGTGTTTCTGCTTCTTACCCCTTTACGTACAGATTGCTGAATTGATTAAAATGACAATTGTTATACATACTCCGAGTATCTAGTCTTGAATAACGGCCTAGGATACTTTTTATTAGGAAGTCCCTGTGCAATAAATTTGGATATGACTGGGTAAACAAAGTTTCAGGCAATATGCACTGCTTGATATATCAAATTAGTATAATTGTGTACGTTTTCGGATGTCTACTATTACTTCTATTTTTGTTACTCTTAATAATATTTCTATTATAGTTTTGAACGTTTCGTAGAATTGCTGCGCTCTATAAAAGTACATAAAATAAAATTAGTCATAGCGCTGTATCTTCAGAGACAATGCCGGTATACACGATAGTTGGCTGTTAAAAATAATAGCGTCGCTAAAGCAGCGGTGGCCATCGCACGATTGTGTGCGATTACGTGCGATTGTGTGCGATTGTGTAGGTAAAGGTACCTCCATTACAGTGCCCACATTATTTTCAGTGCAACGGCGTGCGACAAGAAATAAAGGAGACCGAACAAAAAAGACACTCTTTGAAAGTTCTTTATTTCAAGGGATTGTAGCAGTAAAGTGCGATTTAATTGCACGATAGAATTTTTGTAGTTTTCACTTTTGTTTCCATTTGATGAATTTAGAGCCATTCTTTGTCGAATGGAACATGGGAGTTCAGCTTTTTTCGCCCGTTAATTGCGGTGTTTAATATGAAAATGTATTTCGTGTGTGTGCGAACTGCGAAGCTAGAATTCAGGTGTCGGGGTGAGGTTTGTCGCAAAAATTACACAAGTTTGTAGTGGGCAGCGAGCGCGGGGGGCGGGGCGGGGACACGGGGTGCAGTTCCGCTTCCCCCTCCCCCCGTCTCACCCCCGCCGCACCCCTCACCTATGCTCCCTTGAGACAATAGCGAGCCAATAAAAGTTTTATTGTACACTTTGATTTTGGAAACATTTTTCGAGATGACTTCTATAAAATTTGCAATTTATTCACTTCGGAGCGATTCTTTTTGATCACTTAGCTTTTAAACTAAGCTTTATAGAGGCGAATTCTTTTAAAGCTTTACATTTTTGTTGGACGGCGAAATGTTTGAGACAAGGGGATTTGCTGTTTGCAGTCTGGTCGTTTAGTTCCTTTTGTTTTGAGAGTTGGCTGGAATTTTTTGGGTTTCAATTAATTAATTTCTGTACTTCTAGGGTGTTGTGCGTTTATTTTCTTTAGTTACAATACAATACGCTGAAGTTTTTGTGGTCCAATAAGTTTGTAAGTCTGAAAAATATTTTACGATAACTACTGTACCGTCTATACAGACGGTATTTATCGTAAAATATTTTTGACGCCTGATATAGGTGACTTCTTCCGCGCAAAAGAAAATTTCGGCGGAACCGTACATTTTAATAATCAGTGCATGTCTGTCGTGTCTATCCTACATAATATGTGCCAAAAGTTACAACTTAGGTTGGGTTGCACCAACTTACTTTAACTATAACAGTAACTTTAACTATAACCTTAACTTTAACTACAATGCAAAATGTAAAATCTTTGGTTAAAGTTAAAAATGGACGCCATTAAGGCGCCATATTTAACCAGCCTATCTAGCATACGCCAACGAGATCTCACTCTCGAGATAATTAAATTTTGACATTATGAGGCGAGTAGTTACTCGTCTCATAATGTCAAAATCTCGACATTATCTCGACCCAACTCTATAAAAATGTATTTCGATGATAGATCTACGCGAGAAAAAATGTTTGTCATGCTAGGGTGAATAGAGATGAAGAGACAAACCATCAAACATCGAGAAAAGATGTAGAGTGAGATATCTCGTTGGCGTATGTTATGTAGGCATAACCTTGAGCTCGACAAGGCTATAGATGAACGTGGTGAAAAAAGGGACAAACGCTGTCATCATACAAAAATGCCATTTTTGACAGTTCTCCTTTACCAGCAGCGCCCCCGCCTACGTTCTTATAAAGCCTTGTCGGACCAGCAACGCCTTCTGTCAAATTCTGTGGTCAAAGTTAAGGCTAAAGTTAAATCTAACTAATAACAACTAACTAAAATACTCATAATTTGTACAACGAATTAAATTTCCATCTGTTAACAGCTAATTACATAAGTTAAACGAAATACTCCTTGGCTGTACTTACCAAATATAGAATGAAATTTGTACCTGCTACGGTGCTATTTTGTATACCCAATTTGGTTTCACTTAACATAAATAATCCAAAAGGTCGGGACATAACTATGGCAATAAATAACTTGGAAGTATCGGAGAGCTTATCTATACGGTGACCCTTAATGCCATTACATTGTATAATAATATCTTATTTATTAAATATAAAATGATAAGTATGTCATGGTTGTTTTGGTGCAATAAAGGATTTTCACTCATTCATTCAATATTAGGTACCATTTTTGATAGTTATTTTTTTTTGTATTTTGGCAAAAATGTTGATGATTTCTGAGAAAAAAACAACGGGTTGCATTCCGGACGAAACAGCAGAAGTGGAATCGAAACGCAGTAGGCATGCATTTTCGCCGCGCGGTAATATCATATTAGAGATGTGCCGACTAGTCGGTAAAGCCGACTATCTGGCTACTTTTGTAGTCGGCGAATAGTCGGCAAAAAGCGCCGACTATCCGGCTTTTTTTGAAATTTCATGAATTGTGTCTGAAATTACTGTCTGGTAAAGAAATATCTATGATATTTATTAAATAAAAATTGTATCTTATAATACTTTGGTACAGAACAACACTATAATATTGTGGCGGTACCCACAATTCGCCTAACATTCCTGCATCGCGCTATCGAAGTTTTCTGAGCGCGTCGGTATATATGTCGTAGGATGATTTGATAAATCCGTGTTTTCGCGAAATCCCTAGAATTTTCGCGAAAATTCGATTTATCAAATTATTCTACGACATCGTAGGATGATTTGATAAATCGAATTTTCGCGAAAATTCTAGGGATTTCGCGAAAACACGGATTTATCAAATCATCCTACGACATATATACGACAGCTGAGATGTATCACGTGGGCTCCGGCCTGACCGGGCATACCACCTCGCTCGGTTGGAAGATCTTCTTTTGGCCGCCACGCACATATCCCACATTGGTGACCCTCGACAGAACACGCCTCCTTCATCATCATCACTCCCCGCCCTTCCGCACCGCGCCAGCCAGCATCGCCTCATCGATTACCTCGTCCACTAGCCGCAATGTACCGCGGCCTAGGCGACTCCGCATCGGCATCATCGAGCTTTCCCACTACACCGACCGGTCAGCAAGCAGAGCACATCTCTCCTGGTCAGCACGTAGCATCGGCCCCGCACGGCAGCTATCCGACTCACTGGATCCCGTGCAGCAGCTTACAGTTCCGACTCACTGGGACTCACTGCAACAGTTCCAATTCACTGGAACTTATTGGCACTGGCGACTCAAGCGACAAGACTTCAAGATTCGAACTCCGGTCTTCGGGGGGGAGTGATGTGGCGGTACCCACAATTCGCCTAACATTCCTGCATCGCGCTATCGAAGTTTTCTGAGCGCGTCGGTATATATACGACAGCTGAGATGTATCACGTGGGCTCCAGCCTGACCGGGCATACCACCTCGCTCGGTCGGAAGATCTTCCTTTGGCCGCCACGCACATATCCCACAACATCTTCTTCAATAAACATTTATAACGAAAATTTATTCTTATTCAAAATATAAAAGACTCGGATTTATAAACAAATTGAGAAGTGCCGACAAGTCGGTAGAGCCGACTATCCGGCCACTTTCGTAGTCGGCGACTAGTCGGCAAATAGTCGCCAAAAAGCGCCAACTATCCGGCTTCTTATTATTTTACTATTATTGATATTACATTTAAGAAAAACCTTGATTATTTTGAAATGAAGTGAATTGTTTCTGAAATTACTTGCTTGTAAAGAAATATTTATGACATTTATTAAATAACAACTTAATAATTTCTTCATTTTAAACATTTATAATAAAAAATACTCGTGGCACTCGAGGACTGCCCCATATGGTAAAGCTATTGCATAGCTTTACCACATTATATCATATGACGTTTTAACATGACCAAAACACGATCCGATACGTTCGCAGGCGGCGTATGCGATTTACCCGCGAATCAGCAGTAAACAAAGCGTTACGAAAACATCTGAAACTATGATCGGTTTGCCGACTAGTCGGCCGATTAGTCGGCTTCTTTGCAACCGACTAATCGGCTTGTCGGCTAGTCGGCCAAAGTCATGATCGGCACAACATACTGGCATTATAATATTACATCCTCTCCTACACTGCGCCGGCGGCGCTCTACGCTTAAATATTCACTTTAAGTGTCGAAATAATGATTATTTACTTTACAAAATATGATGCCGCTGAAATATGCCTAATTTCGGAGTACCGACCTAAATTATGCTGTCGAAATAACGGAACGAAATATCGGCATTACGAGTTGTTATCAATTCAAGGGTATTGTAATAATGCGGAACTATACAGTCGTGCAAATTCGGTATACTGTGCTAAGACTTTAAACAATGACGCAAAAATTGTTCTAACAAAGCGCATGCAGGTGTATTTTAAAGCTACATTGTACCCTTTTCTTTTTAGATCTAGGTATCTATGTAACATTTTACTCACACTAAAGTAACGGATAAAGATTTCGTCTGCAGAATGGAGTGAACATTTTACCTGTTTACATTTTAGGAGGACAGTCGCGGTCTGAGAGAGATAAGAATCAAATAGATGTTGTTGCATGGAGCGGCCCCGCATATGCGACAGACAAATGGTGTCAACACGACTTGAGAAATTACGACACAGTGCTTATACACACTACACAGCGAACTACTAATTCTATAATGTCATCTAATGACTGGAGATGATCTTCAAATAATAGAGGCTAGAGTATAAAACTATTTCGGTTTTTAAACGAGTCTAATTCGTTTTATTTCAATAGTTTGTTCGTATTTCAGTTGAGTTATTCAACACGTGAAAATATATCCCGGCATTCACAATGGAATATTTGGAAATCATGCGAGAAAAGATAGTAAATACGACGAAAACAAGCCGTAATATTCCGACAGAATAAACTAAATCTCTCATGATATTCCGCCTCGTGAAAATTGCAAATGTAGAATTAAAATTAAGTCCTTTAATCCATACTCTTTGTGGCTTTCGTTTTCATCATTGCTTTATTCATAGATTAAAAATATTTATAAATCGTCGTAATTCTCAAAGGATGCGAAGTTAAATATTAAAGTGACCTTAATTCGCCGGACGAGGTGCAATGGAAACACGTAACGGACTTTATTTAATTTAGGGTCAAAATATATTTTTATCAGGTATGAAACGGTACGTACGGCGCGGGGGTGTGCGGGGGTGAGCGGGGCGGCGCGGGCGCGGGGAGTGCAGCCGGTATAACGACATTAAATATTTCTGGTAATATTGCGGTTACCTGCGACAAGCATTTGTGCGGTGTTTTCAAAGAGATTTTTATAAATAATTGCTTTTGTACTGTATTCCAGTTTTTAATGTGCGTGTATTTCAGCGCTAAGAGAATTGTGGCGCAGTTTTTGTTCCTGAAAATTGTGTAGAGAATATTTATTTCGACCCCACCGTTCGTTTTGTGCACGAGTCGTGTTCTATATATAATGCTCCGAAATGACTTAATGCCGTCTCTTAACACGACCGCGAATACAATTTACACTCGAAACGCGAGTGTTATATAATGGTCACGGAGCGCGTTTTGGCAGCGCGATAAGGAAATGATAAAAGAAAACTATAGCTCGCTCGAGCTGAAAATTGTGAGACCGGACGGCGCGGGGCGGACGCGGGGGCGGGAGCGGGCGCGGGCGCGGGGGCGGACGGCGGCAGATAGCGCGGATGTCAAAGTTATTGGACCGGTGTCAGGGAGCGTTCGCAGCGGATATCTTTCTACCTTTGCGCCGCTGCCTCGATGACCGTTGCCAGTAAAATTACCGCTTTATTTCGAGTCCCCCGATTGTCGCTCGGCAAAAGTTAAAAGTGTCCACTCTCGTTTTGTTGCGAACGTGACGTCACTAAGTGGAGGAGAAAATTTTAAAGTATTTTAAGTGTCTGATATTTTTTACTTTAAGTTGCGACGCTACATTTGCGCCGTTTGAGCGTAGTGAAGTCGAGTACGAATATTGCTGAATAACATGGTAATATTTGGTACAATTTGTCATCATGCGGAATATTAGGAGGATGTCGTGCGTCACGTCAGCGGGCGACCTCCGGCCCGCGCTCGTGACGCGCCACGGACGAGACGCGGCCGCCACGCGAACGCAATCGACGCATTACGTATCCCGGAATAGCCTCTTCGGGAGCGATTTCTATGGGCGACCCATTTAATTTAACGGACAATACACCGACTGCAGAGAAGCGATTTGTCAAGGGAATGAATTTCAACAAAAGGCTTATTCGTTTGTATGGCAACTTGTTGTACTCGACCGTTTTAATTTCATAAGTCGTTTATCATAATCAAGGGGAAGGGTGGGGTAAACCCGTGTCACTGTCTCGGCCGCTATGAAGGAAATGTCATATGCCCTCGGACAATGCGGACATTTTGTGTACGACGAAATGCGCTGCAGTGAACGACTATGTTTCTTGAATGCCTTATTGTTGTATTGTAAAACACATGCGATTCTTACTTCGGAAGTAATTTTTGTGGGTAGTTAATTATATTTGAAAGCAAGCATTATTTTAAAGTATTGTCAGATGTCCTAGCCAACTTTGTATTACCTTCTTCCTAACATAAACCCTGCACTTTCACCAATATTTAAAGACTGAAATTAGCCATATCGTTTCAGCCGTTCAGTTTTAAAAAATCATCTTTATTTATATAGATAAAGGTAACACAGGTACCTACTTTTTATCACACTTTCCAACTACTAAATTTAGAGCACGCCAAATAGTTTCCTTTTTCAAATAAAATCAATCGAAGTGCATGCAGCGGGACAAGTGATGTATTTCTCCAAAACTGTTCACTAATGCATTGAGGGACGTCCGAACGGACGGTAGATTGGGAAGGACGTGGGTTACATGTTAACGACTGCACCGCGCTCCTTTGATGAAAATATCTTTATTGTGAAGATGTGAATAGATCCTGCCGTATTGGTATAGCGACTTTGATGGTAAGGGCCGAGATTCAAGCATATTATATTTAAAGTCCATATAATTTTTTTTGGGGAAGTAGCATTTTAATATTTCCCTAACATAGCCAGCAATGTATACGTTCAAAAAGAGTATGGTACAATCACAATTATTATTCTGCTTTTAACTAAAACAATAATATGAAAACGTTTATACGTTTTCATATTAATATTGTTTTATATTAAAAGCAGAATTTAAATATTTAAATAAATATGATTTGTCGCACTCAGGTGTAGTTATTCGCATTCAATCAACTCAACAATCCCACTAGTATATAGGGTATCGCCCGTATTCAAGTAGGTACTAAATAGGCCGAGCTCCCCTAATCTAATATGCTCGGTCCGGGATTTGATGCTCGGTCGGGGCTGCAATCTTCGGCGTAATGCCGGCGACTGTGCGCTGATAATGGTCGGACCTCTGGGCCCCGATCCTAATGCCTTGAATGTCGTTTCGAACGCAGGCAGGGTCTCACGCGAGATTCATTGAGAAATAAAAAAAATACTATAAAAACTCAAAAATTTTCAGCAGTGAGTAAACTGAAGATGATAACTGTTTCTAAGAATAATCTCGGTCATGTCAGCTTTCGAACGAACAAAAACTTTGTCGGTATAGTTTCACCCGTTTGGATGCTACGACCGCGACGCGTCAACTTATAACCCCCCTTAGAGGATACACCAGGGGTGAGAGAAATTGAAAATAGGTATTTGAGAATGTATTGCTGTCTCACCAATCTCAAGTCTCCCACCGCAGAGCGCGATAGAGACAACACGACAAAAGTTCTAATAAAAGAACAGAAAATCATCAATTCGTTGTCCGCTGATTCCTTCTCCAAAACTTAACCGATTTAAGACATTTTTTCATTAAAGATTAAAGAAAGGCCTGATCTGTGTTCCTATGTTTTAGTTTTTTTTGTATAATCTAGCCAAATCTGTTTTCTGGATGTTTGAACCCATCGGAAAATCTGGCCATTTTTTTGGGTTTTTGAACGTTCATATCTTATTTAATAATTAAATTATGAAAAAAAAGAAAACATAGGGACATTGTATTAGTGGCCATAGATATTTAGTAAAAAAATTATAACTCTACCGGAATTATCCAGGGAGGAAACAGGGGACAACGTTTGTATGGAAAAAAGGGCGGTGTGGACTCCTCTTAAGAATTAAAGCAAGGCTTGAGCTGTGTTCCTATGTTTTTTTTTGTATATTTTAGCCAGTTTTGTTTTCTGGGTGTTTGAACACAGAGGAAAATCTGGCCATTTTTTTGGGTTTTTGGACGTTTTTATCTTTTTTAATAATAAAATTATGAAAAAAAAGAAAACATAGGGACATGCTAATAGTGGCCATAGATATTCAGGAAAAAAATCATAACTCTACCGGAATTATCCAGGGAGGAAACAGGGGACAACGTTTGTATGGAAAAACGGCGGTGTGGACTCCTCTTAAAAACAACATGTGAAGTTGTGTACGCGCGAATAGGATGCGATCCTGTACGCAGCTTGCGATCGAAGCGATATTCGAGATATTAGAATTGGACCCCTGCTGACACGGACTAACGTGCGACTCGATATGTACCGATTCCATTTTCGAATATAAATCAACTAAATTTAAATTAACCTGGTCGTTTGCGCACGGTAGTCGAAATAGGGTTAATATCGGTTTTCATTCCGTCTGCGACTATTATGCTCTTTGTTAGTAGATTTCGCTCACGACTTCTTTTCACCGAAATTCGTTTTACTGTGTGGAAAGATTACATTTTTACATTGACTTTACTAAGAATTCGTAATAGCACTTTAAGGCCATCCCCTGAGCAAACAACCTAGACCATACATTTGCCGCGTTGCCGAGATCGCACCAAAATACTATTTTTTTTACTTATTACTTATCCTAGTTCAAAATTGACCTAAAAAAATTTAAACGGCAAAAATGTGTAGTTACTGAAATTGTCGATCTATTGGCGTGTGTTTCAAATAAACGTAATTTGTAAATACTAGGGAGATATTGAATGTATGCTTGAATTTAAATAAATTGGTATTACTTTGGATGCTGATAATATCATGAGTATAATAATAGGAAATTAATAACGGAGGAAGGAATGTTCATATTATGCTGAAGATTATTGTTGTAGTTCTATTATAATTTTGTAGCTTTCAAATTATGAGATGACTAGCTGTTGCCCGCAACTTCGTCTGCGTGAATGTATGTTATTAAAATCGAGATTTAGAAAATTGAATACCCATCAACGACTATTTTATTTGGATCTATATGTATTACACACGAAATTTTTAATTTACATCAAAGACCCAGAAAACTTGAACCTCAGATACTTATCGTTTTGAAAAATCCTTTCTTCGAAGATCGCTTGGCGTGGACAGGGGATGAGGGCCACAGGACAGGGGAAAGGAACATGTGACGGAGATAGAGGATAGACTTCAGAACACGGGATTTAATGTAGGCTCATCTATCCATCTTTAACCTACCTTTGATTCTCAGATTCATAATCTACAATTAAACCACAATTTCGAGGAGTTTCTTCAATTCCATTACTTATCAAGTCACTGTTTTTAGGGTTGCGTACCCAAAGGGTAAAAACGGGACCCTATTACTAAGACTTCTATGTCTGTCCGTTTGTCTGTCTCCAGGTTGTATCTCAAGAACCGTTATAGCTAGAGTTCTGAATTTTTTACAGATTGTGTATATCTGTTGCCGCTATAACAAAAACTTGCCTCCGTAAAGTTTGACTTTAAAATTTCCATGGCCGGTAACGAATTGAGATACGCAGTGGTCAATATCCATCCAGGGTTTGGATAATCGTTTACGACTATTAGGAAAAGTTTTAAAGATCGACCTTTGCTAGAATTGGTAATCACTTTGGTTGTCGTTGTAAATTTCGAGAAGTTTCTTCAATTCCATTACTTATTACTAAGACTTCGTTGTCTGTCCGTCTGTCTGTCTCCAGGCTGTATCTCAAGAACCGTTATAGCTAGAGTTTTGAAATTTTTACAAATTGTGTATATCTGTTGCCGCTATAACAATAAATACTGAAAACAAAATAAAATTAATATTTAAGGGGGGCCATACAACAAACATGATTTTTTTGGCCTTTTTTGCTCGATATCTATAATTACAACAGGCAGGCAGTTGAAATTTTCACAGAATCCTTAATTATATGTGTACCTACTTTAATATTTAATAATAAAATTAGATTATTTTAAAAATTTAAGGGGAGCTCCCATACAAAAACACAACTTTTGGCCTATTTTTTCTCTATAACGGTACGGAACCCTTCGTGCGCGAGTCCGACTCGCACTTGGCCGATTTTATCGTAAACATGGTATCAAATTCGGGCAATCTATACAACAAAAAGAGCAAAGTAAACATTAACTCCTCCTTTTTTGAAAGTTTTTTGAAAATGTAAGGTATCATCATGTCAAATTTCGTTGAAATCGGTCTAGCGGATTCAGAGATTAGCCTGTACAAACAGACAAACAGACAGAGAAACAAAAATTTCAAAAACAGTTAAAATGTGTTCATTTACTCTTCTAACATACCCCTGACTCGTTTTTTCAAGTTTATTTTCAATGTACAAAAATTTCACCTCTACGATTTTATTATAAGTATAGATATAGATAGATAGATAACACTCTACAATCGCTAAATTACGGCATCTCTGTAGATCTCTGTAGGGGGAGCGTCTTAAATACTAAATACTGGCACCGAAAATTTCTTCATCGGTTTTAGCGTGAAAACAGACAAAAATACAGACACATAAACATGTGATAGACAAATACGTAGATAGACTTAGTATCAACGTTCAGACTTCAGAAATATTTTTGTTAAAAAAATTACTCTGAATAAAAAAAAAAAATTGATTTTGAGTTTTGACACGCTTTCGAACTTTTATTATGAGTATGGATTTTTGGATGGATTTTTATTACGAGCTAACGGCGGGGCTAAAATGGTCGCTTAGTTGAATCATACAATGAATCATTTACGATTCATTTTTAAACTTCTCTTAACGTGCAATTCATTTAATGATTTATACTAAGCAATTCATTTGTTTGACATTTTTCTATGAAAAGTCGTAAAAATGGTCCAATAAATCCGAATTGCTTTTCTGTCAAATAGCAGAATCATCAAATGTTACTATAAACGTCATCTTTGATCTTAGAACTATAATTCTTATGTCGTAATACATTATAGAAATTGTTTAACTAAAGAAATTTAAAATTACAAAGTCGGTTTCAAAACTTTGAAGTTTGTATACAAACATGACTAAAGTAAAAAATGTTGCCAGCATATATCATGGCTTCATAACGTTATCGATTACTAGAAAAATTACCGTTACGTACCGTTATTTTTATAAGGGTAGCTTAACGATATTTTTAACGATATCTAGTAGGTAACATAACATTTAAATATAGTTTAAAAAATGCCGTTATTATTACCGGTAAAAATATCGTTATTTTCTGGTATGCGACGTTGCCAGTTCGACGCGACACATTTCGTTAATATTCATACAAGTCTGTGGGTAACATTTTTAGATACCTATAGGTATAAAAATAACGTTATTAATACTGATATTTTTAACAGTAATTTTTGTATGCAACGATGCCAGTTCGACGCGACACCTTCCGTTCATGTTAGTAGACGCACGAAATCTCACTCAAAGCCCAACTTCGAGCACCAAAGTTTTTTCGCAAGATTTGTGCTTACCTACTTTTTAGGGTTCCGTAGTCAACAAGGAACCCTTATAGTTTCGGTCTGTCAGGCCGTCTGTCTGTCTGTATTAAATTTTACTGTGCCAGATGCGGACATCTATACTTACCGTCTTGTACCGTGTTTGAAATTACGCGCCATTCCACGCGAACACGGACATGTCATACTTGTTCTTATTTACAGCGAACACTGCACAGTACACGCGGGTGTGCTCGTACTATTTATTTACGCGCAAGATTGTTAATTTAATTATTCAGTGAACCGTGAGCCGTGACCCGTTTGCACGTTTGCCCCCTTATTTCATTAAAAAAAATCGACATGACGCATATTTTAGGGTTCCGTAGTCAACAATAATCTCACTCACAAAAAACGTAATTTTGTGAGTCGTGAGTCACCTGATGGAAAGCAACTACCGTCGCCCATGGACACTCGCAACATCAGAAGAGCTGCAGGTGCGTTGCCGGCCTTTTAAGAGGGAATACGCTCTCTTCTTGAAGGTTTGCAGGTCGTATAGGTCCGGAAATACTGCTGGTGACAGTTCGTTCCAGAGTTTTACAGTGCGCGGCAGAAAGTTACGCGAAAAATGCACGGTGGAAGACTGCCACTCATCAAGGTGATGAGGATGGTAAGTATATTTTTCGCGTGGGGCGATGACGAAAAGTTGCAGGTGGTATGATTCCGAACAATTCCTCAGAGCACTCCCCGTGATACAACTGATAGAGGATGCAGAGTGAAGCTACATATAGCCCGCCTTAAATATTTTATTTATTTTGTTTTTAGTATTTAGTATTATAGCGGCAATAGAAATACATAATGTCAGAAAAACAGATGGATGAGCGCATTGGTAGCTCAAGCCGGGAGTCGCGGGTTCGAATCCCGCCGACGGAATAAAAAAAAAATTTTTTTTAGTATCTATATTTATAAAAAAATATAGATATTTTAAAAGAGCCAAAAACTAAAAGAGTTAAAATGACATTTATTAAAGTTATGAAAGCTTTAATAAATGTCATTTCCGATTAAAATTAATCAGCGACATCTTTGGGAGAATTTTGCAGTTTGTGAACGTGGTTTAAAAATACTAGATGGTGCATTTATTTATAGTATTTTTTATTTGTTAGGGTAATTTGATACACTCAACGCCATCTATCGTTCAGATGAGAACTAAAAACTGCAGACACGCTGTTTTTTATGGGATTCAATAGTCTTATGTATAATTGGTCTGTGGTGTGATGGCAGTGATGAAGATGATGATGAATGTAATTTACATAGTAGCATAATAATATGCTTTCTTCGTAAAACAACGCCGGAACCCCCAAACTTTTATCTATAAGGAATCCGGAGTTCTCTTAGTAACTTCAGAACCATAGCATACCTTAGTGCAAAATCTTACTTTTTGGTAGCATATGCTTAGGATACTTCTCTTTAAATCAAAATCACCATAATATGATGTTTCCATATAATTAATAATTTCAAGTATCGGTTAAATTTTCATATTTTTATATGGGCATAGATGCCCTTGCGGCAGTAACGTTACGAAAATATAACGATATTTGAAGATTATAGTGAAATTATTAAACAACACTTTGTTTTTAGTTATAAAATGATTTTAATGAACAAATATACAATAAATGTACAGTTTAATACATAAAATATAACAATTATATCAAATATTTCGTGGATCATTCATAAAATCATAAATAAATGTAGAAAAAAAACCGGTCATGTTCGTTTTTATGTTTTTCAGAATGGCAATACAGTTTTAATTATGAATCTGCTAATGAATTGAATTGCCATTGACGTAGGACGTTATTTTACAAAATTAGATGAATCACAGACGCTCGTAATATCGTCGCTGAATTGATTGAGAGGAATTGCTAAAAGTTACCATTTTAGCCCCGCGGGTAACCTGATGGAAAGCAAGTTTACCGTCGCCCTTGGACACTAGCAACATCAGAAGAGCTGCAGGTGCCGAGCTGAATTTTGAACACTTTTCCTCCCGTGCCACCGTCCTCTTTTTGTAGGACATTCACTTTTTAATCTGCGGGGTGCAGGTTTGACGCTCCACGTCAGAAGTTTTGTGGGTCAAATGATCAGGCCGAATTCAGCGGCTTTTGTAACGTACAGTTTTGATGATCCTTTTAATGCACTTTTTGTAGCGTTTCAATCTACGGATTGAAAACATTCATCTTTTATTCAAAATTGGGTCTCCAGTTAATTTTTTACTTGTAAAGACATATTTTCATTTAATCAAGGTTTTTAATAATTGACACAATTACGATTTCTGGCTTTGAAATTTTGGGAAGATATCATAGACAATCAGAGCCGATCATGAGCAATCAAAGGCTAGTTGGTCTATGAAAGGGAAACGTCGTGAGCAGAGTAGACAGAATTGTCTATTGTGTCGTGAGGCCGCATGTTTCACTTGTATGGTCAGATAATTTTTTATTTGATCTGGATATTTCAGTTACAAAATTATCGAGTGCAAGCTGTCAACGTTCCCTGGACAAAAGTCGGCCGTCACTCGCGCGACCTGCTAATTCCATTCCGCGAAGTGTTCACTTGTTCAGGGTATCGAATCATTTTTCCATTTGCATCGACCATTACTCTTTGACATTACGATTGAAAAGTGCAGCATGTCGATTTACGCCCGGTTTTAGATCGGATTTATCGCATGTCAATAATTGAGTACTATAACATACTCGGTAGTTCGGCACGCGATCGAAATCTAAATAATAAAGATCGAGGCATCCCCTCACGGTAGGCTTAGTCGTACGAAATTGGAGTAATAAAAGAGGAATGCTTGCGAAAGTTTCGCAATAAAGCGAACGAGTATCGACTGTTAGGAAGTAAAGAGTTCTCGAGTATAATAGTCCATGTACATAAGTCACGGTTATTTATGCTTATTTAAACTTACAAGTGGTGGTGGGCTCACGTTGGCACATATGATGACACCAGCTTAGTTGTGTTTTCTACATTATAAAATATGTCCTGTGTGGTCTTAGAGTAAGAACTGAACCATAGAGATAACCCTTAAAAGCTGCTATGTCCTAAGACGGATTTACAGTACAATTTAAGACATTAAAATTAGTGGATAGTAATTGAATTTTAGCCTCAAAAAATGGCAAAATCTAATAAAATAATGTTACATGGTAAAATAATGTTACATGTTACAGGAGGAGGTTACATGTTACTAAATACCAAAACCTTCTTTGTGGATTATATGTTTTTAATTAAAAAAACCTTAAAAAAATGAGGACCATAACACATAAATAAACAAAATAGCTAAATCTCATCTCACCAAAATTGCCACGGTGTGGTTTCGTGGTGTAACAAGGAAATTATGTCGTCAAGTAGCCATTAGCAATGCTTCCGTTTACCGACCATTAGCTATTGGCCATAATACATTAAAATATAGTTCAACTAGCTGACCCGGCAAATGTTGTTTTGCCATATAAATAATTATTTCTAGTATCAATATAAAAGTAGATAAAAACCTATTCTCAGGCCTAAAGAATGTGCATACAAAATTTCATTAAAATCGGTTGGAGGAGTTTGCGCACACACACTGTGACACGAGAATTTTATATATTATATATATTAAGAGGGCGACTAACCCAAAAAATCAAACATCGCCCTTCTCTCTTCACACTCACGCCCGTCTTTCATCGCCAAGCTAGTTTTTTTTAATAACTCGATAAATATACAACATTTTAAAAATCCCCCAGGTCTGTATCTCAATAATAGAATTTTATACAATGTGTTAAAATATTAACTGAGGTTAATGCATGGTTATGACAATATATGAAAAATTCGAGAAAATTAGATGCATTTTTGTAACTTTTTCTATAGATAAAATTTCAAGATATCGTGTTTTTGCTCAGATCAAATTCTTGGAAATATAATATAGTATTCATGTTTAGAAAATAAAACAATTCGGGGCTTATTTTCAAGTACAAAAATGAAATATAAAATCATCAATTTTGGGTTAGTCACCCCCTTAATATAATTGAAGCAAAAATTTTATTTTATGTATCCTTGTATATATTTTAAGAATTTTCTTACAATTAGATTTTGTTAGCGCCTTCTTTCGTAAATAAACTTAAATTCTCTCCGTACCTAATATCATTAAAATTATTGGTTTAGTGGCATAGCCATGAAAAGGTAACAGGTTGACGGACAGACATACTTTCGTATTTATAAAATTAAGAAATGGATGTACTATCAGAGAAGTTGATTCCTAGGCAGATGGGGGACCTACGTAGTTTGGTCGCGTTGTGTCAAACCCAGCCGACAGATCACAATTATTAACTTATTATTATTATACGTGGGAGAGCCATGCTTCGGCACGAATGGGTCGGCTTGACCGGAGAAATACCACGTTCTCACAGAAAACCGGCGTGAAACAGCGCTTGCGCTGTGTTTCGCCGAGTGAGTGAGTTTACCGGAGGCCCAATCCCCTACCCTATTCCCTTCCCTTCACTTCCCATCCCTACCCTCCACTATTACCCTGTTCCCTCTTAAAAGGCCGGCAACGCACCTGCAGCTCTTCTGATGCTGTGAGTATCCGTGGGCGACGGAAGTTGCTTTCCATCAGGTGACTCGTTTGCCCAAACGCAAACGCGTTTACTTGTTTTATTTCATAAAAAAAACATTGAATTCACGATCCGACCAAATGACGTTGGTCTGTCAACTGCCTAGGTATCAATTTCCTCGATGGTACATTGATCAGATAAAAAAATTCCGACGAATACGTTTTAAATAAACTTTCATAGCTAATGCAATGAATAGAGAAACTATTTATATTACTAAGTAGGTACAAAGTAAAAGTAACACTAATTACATTACTAACTTGGCAATATACTATTTAGAACAGCTACTTTCCCGAAATTCCTAGCTTTATATTCTGAGAACATAATTTATTATTTTAGTCATCAACTGTAAATATGGAACAAAATATAAATTAATAAGAAATTCCACGAACACTGGGCTATATTAAAAGAGTTAATTTTACTGTAAATAATTCTATTTTTAGCATAGAAATAATTATAAATAAAATGTGTACAATTTTGTTTGAAGTCGATACTGAGAGTAGGGTTAAAGTCTGTTATATTAATAAATTTAATTTAATTTTAGTATATTTATGTTTTTATAACATATTATTTTAGTAACCCATAATAGTATGATTTTAGAATTAATCGAGATATTATGTTATAGAATATATTATACAGTGTGTTTGTGTAAACACCGTTATCCTTGAAACCATCAAAATATGAGACCGTAAAAATGAACAACTTTTTCTATGAGAATAATGCTGGGAACTAAAAAAAATGCCGTCTTCATACCCATACGGATGCCCGGATCCCGAAAAAATCGGCCAAGTGCGAGTCAAACTCGCGCACGTGCGCGGGTTCCGTACCGTTATAAAGCGAAAATAGGCAAAAAATTGTGTTTTCTGTATGGTAGCCCCCCTTAAATTTTTATTTAATTTTAATTTTATTAATAATCATTAAAGTACAAATATAATTAAGGTTTTTGTTAAAGTTTCAAGTGCCTAGCTGTTGTCATTATTTATTAAGAGCAAAAAAGGCCAAAAAAAATCACGTTTTTTGTTTGGGAGCCCCCCTTAAATATTAACGTTATTTTGGTTGTAGTATTTGTTGTTACGGTGGCAAATACGCTAAAAATAAAAATAGAAAGTTGAGAAGTAAAGCAGTTTTCTATTTTTAAACGATTATTTTGTATTGTTTTATTTTGTGTTTTATCGCTTCAAAAAGTTACTTCTTTTATTACAAAAAAAAAAACAGACTTTTAACAGAGCTAGCTAATTTTCAACCCAGCGCAATTCTAGACGTTTCCTGTGGACGTTTATACCCAATCATCCTCAACTGTCGTCCCAATAAAAAGTACGAAATAAAGTATCGAAATTATCTCGACAAAACGAGAAGCGAGTCGACCAGTGAGTGCCGGGGACTCACTTTTATGACACACTTAATTTACGGCTTCGAGTCTTATAGAACTCGATAAATCATTCCCATTCGGAGCGCTTATTTCAAAATTGTTTAATTTGTCGAGATAAAGTTTCCTACGGCTCCAATTACAAATTGTTCGTTCTATTGCCGCTCGAAACAAAAACAAATCGCTCGCCTGCATCATTAGCCTTCCCAGGTGTGTCGCAAAAGAAATTAGAGAAGTACTCGCTCCGAGGAAAACCGATAGACAAATTATGGTGCTCGAAAGTATTAGGACTCGGTGCGTTCGGTACGAGGTTTTTGGAACGTTTTACGTGGAAAATAATTACATGCCGCCCGTGACGTACGGGCGCTATTTAAGGGAGCCCGAAGAGTAATCGCGGCGATAAACAGTCGCAATTAAAGCATTGTTACGCGACGCACGCCTTTCTTTGCACTCCTCTTAATAAAGATTTGTGGTCGCCCGCGCCCGCAGAGGCCGACTAGATTTGTTAGACGAAACTAAACGCGCCTCGCTTCTAAATACTTATTAGGATTATGGTTGCAGTGTTATTTAGTACAGGCAATCAGTATTTTTATCTTTTTTTACTTCACTATTTAATGCTCGCAGCGTCGACGTCGATCGAAAGTATTTTTATTTGCAAGAAAATATTTATAAAGTTCACTTTTTCAACTAGCGACGGCAAAGAAACTAACTTTGTAATTTATTCGCTAATGGACGAATAAGTTGGTAAATAAGTAGGTAAGTTTCGATTAGAGTAATTGAAGTGGCCTGTGAAAAACCCTGAAGGACTGGGCTCCGGTCAATTAGGCGAATAGCTGGAACTACTTCCACCTAGAATGGACTGAAGTCCGTCGCAATTCAATGATGAATATTACGGAACTTCCTATTCAAGTTACAATAACTACACGAAATGCGATGCGGACGAATGTGCAAGGTAATACACATCAGTTCATACAACGAATTCTAAAATGCGGCACGTTCGGCGCGTGCGTGCTGATAAATATGCGATAGCCGATAGGTTACATCATACATAGCATAGGTATTAGGCTATGGTCGGTAGTTGCATTAAGTATGAAGTAAAAAATAAGGGTCAAGTCACACCTAAACTAGTGGTTATCTGCTAATTCACCGCCTCTACATTATATCTAAGCGTAGAGTTCGTAGTATATGCTGCGACGTACTTTGAATTCAGTTCTGGTGTTTTTATTTACGTTTTGATTCTTTCTTTCTCTATGTTTTAAAATTAATTTTATACTACTAAACAGCAAAATATTATAGTCTCTCTGTTAAAGTTAAAATTACAGTTAAAGTCACAATCTTAGTGAAAAAATTAATGTTTAACTATTTATAGCAAAATCATTTAGTAAAGGTGAAACAATAAAACAATTTCACATGATCCTATAAATTCTCCCTGAGAAATAACTTGAGCCTCGAAAGTTATAAGCGGAACGATCCCTCGCCTACATAAAATTAAGTTTGGATATCTGCTTATAACTTCCGAAAAGTATTTGGAAAATATGAAAAAGTGCCTCATATATTGAAGTACTTTTACGTTATAATATTTTTAACATACCTACAGGATTTCTAATAAATTAGGATTTGATTTGAGAAAACATACAACGTAAGAATTACGCTACGAAAAGCAATAAGAACATAAATATTTGAAATTTAAAATTTACGAAATTCAGCCGATGATGACGAAATATATTTTTTTTAATTTCGAAGTATATTCATTGCGGCGCATTCTTTCTATTAATTTTTCGCTGTGTAGTTTTTATAACGAAATCGCCATAAAATTTTAGGGAGTCACTGCATCTTAAATAAAAAAAAAAACTGTCACTAATAGAACTGCACACGAGAGCGAAAGAGAAAACACCAATCGAGGCTTTACGTGTATAATAAATGAACAGGGAGCACATTTATCAACAGTAAAATATTCGAAAGAGATTAATGCCAATAATAATTTAAAGTAAATATAAAATTTCGAGAGGCGTTTTAAATTGAAGTCGAAAATCTGCAATGTAAATTACATTCAATAAAGAAATTTATCGACGTTCAACTAGACATGCTAATTTGGTACAAGTCTATCGCATTATAGAGGGCACTTGATTTAATAGATCTGTAGTCCTCGACTAAAAACGCTGACTCTTACCTTAGGTCATCTAGAATAATCGCTAAACTTCTAGTTTCCCCAGAGTGCCTAGACATACTTAGGTTCATAGAGCCAATCAAATTTTTTTTTCATTTTTTAAACAAGGCTTGTAAAGTATTCAATTGGATCGAACGCCTGCGTGGTCCAGTGGTTAAGAGCGTGGCTCTTGACTCGGAGGTCGTGGGTTCGATTCCCGCGTTGGAAACATGTTCCAAGTTCGGTAAGGACAATGCAGGCTGATCACCTAATTGTCTGACAAGTAAGATGATCCATGCGTCGGATGGGCATGTAAAAAGTCGGTCCTACGCCTGATCTCTCGCCTGTCGTGTCGGTCGTCCGTGCCATTGGGTTATGAGAATAAAGGAATAGAGAGTGCTCTTGTGTACTGCGCACATACTTGGGCACTATAAAATTACTCCTGCGTACCTGGCCTGGTTTCAATGAAACCAGCCACCGTCACCGAAACCGGTGCGGGGAGTATTATTAATTGGATCGATAGATGGACAAAAATTAAAAATAATCATATTATTTATATTTACTTTTTTCATTATCAGTTCACATCGAAACGAAACGTAAATTAACAAAGTGTTGTCGGACGCCAAGTGCGAGTCGAACTCGCGCAAGAAGGGTTACGTACCGTTATTGAGCGAAAGATGGCAAAAAATTGTGTTTTTTGTATGGGAGCCCCTTAAATATTTATTTTATTTTAATTTTTTAATTAATTATTAAAGAACAAATATAATTAGGAATTTTGCAAGTATTTCAAGTGTCTACCTGCTACTATTATTGATTACGTGCAAAAAATTACCAAAAAAATACGTTTGTTGTATTAGAGCCCCCTTAAATATTTGTTTTGTTTAGTTTTTAGGTTTTTAGTATTTGTTGTTATAGCGGCAACCTGGCGGCAAAATACACAATCTGTGAAAATTTCAGAAGTCTAGATATAGCAGTTCTATTATTATAGTTATAGACTAGCTGTTGCCCGTGACTTCGTCCGCGTCAGCAAAATGTGATAAAAAAGATAAGATAATAAAAAAGAGAAAAAAATCCCCTTTTTAAGGTTCCTTTAAAAAAAAGTAAAATATATCCTCCTCCTTTTCGGAAGTCGGTTAAAAAGTAGCCTAAGTTATTCCTTACTACATCAGCTATGTGCCTAAAAAGTCCCGTCAAAATCGCTTCAGCCATTTCAGAGATTAGCCGGAACAAACAGACAGACAGACAGACATACAGACAAAAATTGTTAAAAATGTTGTTTTGGTCTGTACCCTATATACATTCACACGCATGTAGTAAAAAACGGTTCTTTCAATATTACAAACAGACACTCCAATTTTATTTATATGTGTATAGATGTATAGATGTATAGAGTATAGATGTATAGATGGTTACAGCCTGACAGAAAGACAGACAGACGGACAGACATCGAATGTGTCAGTAATAGGGTCCCGTTTTTACCCTTTGGGTATGGAACCCTAAAAATGTCAGGATTTGTATAAGATTCTTTGCCTCTGTCTTGTCTTGTTTCATGTCGGTGTCACCCGACCTTCAGACACATCAGTAACAAGTTCTTTCAAGCCATCGAATATTGTATTGCAATCGAGATTGTTTCCAAGAGAATAGAACTTTTATTGCAAGGAAAATTAAGTTTATTCAGTTTCATTTACTATCAAAGAAAACAAAGTTTATATTGGAGTTAGTTAAGAAGTGTTGAGAACAAACAGAGCCGCGCTAATAGATCAATAACGCATTATACGTCCACGCTACATTTAACATAGTATATTTTAGGACCTTACGAACAGCCATTACCCAAACTAAAATTATAAACGAAAGTCTATCTGTCCTATAATTTATTAATTAATATTTTAATTTTCATTTCTAACGATAAGAGGTCTTTAACTCTTATCAAGTAGAGTACCTACTCAATACTCGTTTATTTTTTCGTGATGAGAACTATCTTCTTTGCCGGGACTTAAAGTTTCTGCATACCCATTAAAATCAGTTCTGCTGCTTGAGCGTAAATAGGTGACAGATAGATACACACTTCCGCTTTTACAATATTAAAATTAAAAATATGTTACATGACCTAATATGGCAACTTTTTGCCGAAAGCTGCGAGCTGCTATGACCCGGCCGAATTTTATTTATGATTTGAATAAAAAAAAAACTTCACAAATCTTAAATCTATGTACTACTAAGATAGAATCATTTTACTCCGGGAAAACAACCATTAAAATTTCACGTAGTAGATACGAAGCTGTCAATTTATTTTTGTCCCATCCTCTATAACAACTCAAATCAATGCAGCAACTCGGCGAACAAATTCACATTTCTGTTGATATTTTTACAAGTTGGGCAATTTTATTATTAATATTTTATGCACAAAATGTGAAATTTGGCATAAGTTCAGTAGCAAGTTCTGCATCCCATTTGTACCGAAGTTGTGAGTTCGGAACGACCTTGTTAGTATTAAGAAATATGAAGCCACTCTGATCCACCTACGTTGGTATATCACTGTTCGTATAGGACGGTCAGGGAACCAAGGATTTTTAGGAGTCCTTATAATATATTCCTCATAAGACTCACTACTTATTGAGGTCTGGGTAAAATTTATGAACATAATAATTATTATTGTTTCATTATAAGCACAAATAATACACAGTATTACGTGCACTATTTCTACTATATTCAAACACTTAAACACGACTGGTTTCGATATAAATCATCATCAGGTGTGAACGTCGGTAGTTTTAAATATATCAGTAGAAAATAGTCGTAATTGGAAGAAAAATTCTACCAAATTGTAAAAAATACCACGATACTGACAACCCTAATATTTGTTTTGATTATATTTAATTATTTAAAACTACCGACGTTAAGTATAATTACATCTGATGATAAAACCGGTCGTGTTTAAGTTAAATTTGTAGTAATTAATTAATGAATATAGTGGAAAAAGTGCATGTAATACTGTGTTTTATTTGTGTTTAAAATGAATTTCCACCAAGAACCGACAGTACAATCAATTATATATGTTTCATTCTATCATTAAATAATACCGTTTAGTCGTTTGTCACCTTATTTTATAAAAAAAAACAAGTGTATGCGCAGTACGCAAGATAACTCTTTCTTCCTACACACTCATAACCAAACTTGGAAACCAAAAAAATGCCACCGCTGAAATCGAAATCAAGACCTCAAAGATAAGAGCTACGCTTGAACCACTGGAACATTGAGGCGTTACTTAGGCGACCACGATTATTATAACTTTTCTGTTTCTTAGAATTTCGAGTTTCCACTGCTTTTCAAAGAAAAATGTACATCAGCGAGTCAAAGTTAAATTATACGATTTTATACCGTAAGTTTTGTACATTTCCGTCATACAAATATCGTAAGATAAACACGGCTCGCACTCGCAGATTCTATTCCGTGACGAGTGTTTGTATACAATTTATATTTTCTACGAAATGGAATTACGGGTAATGCTCGGTCGAAGAAATATTATTGATCGAAACCATAGAAATATAATGTTGAAGAAACGTAACAGGCTACCGCGGCAGCACATAAAATTGCGATTGAGTAACTGCTGTTGTCATCGGATTTTGAGTACGATTTAAGCTGCACAGTGCACAGGTTGTTGTTAAGTTTCACGGGAAACGACCTTGGCGCCAATCGCAAGGAAACATGTACGGAGGAGGTGTGTTACGTTGTCAAATGTCATTGGTAAAAGGAACTAAACTTAAAACGGTAGCGTTACTTTTCGGTAGTATTATGTGCTGAATTAATATTTTATGAGAGAAGACCGTGACTATAAAATTCAGAATATAAAATACGTTCTTTGGGTCAAGATATTTGATAAGAAAGGGTAAATTCAGACGAAAAACGATATAATATCTTGAACTACAATGATCTTAAGAGCTCACCTGACTCTAAAAATCAAACATCGTCCTTCTCTCTTCACACTCACGCCCGTCTTTCATATGCCAGGTGAAAAAGGACGGCGCGGAATCATCGCCGAGTTAGTTTTACTTGAATAAAAGACGAACTATAATGATTATGAAAAAAGTGTTTTGAGCAAATTTAGGTTTTATCAATACCTTTTTAGATATTAAAAAATATTAAAGAAAAGACAGCAAACTTCGAAGATCCAAGCAAAAATGTGTCTAAAACAAGGTTTTTTGTAAAAAAGACACTATCGAGCATTTTTTGAGTAATCGTGTTTTCGTCTTGAGCATTTAATCTTTATGAACTGAAGTTACTTGTGTCAAAAAATCAGATTTCTAGACCTTACAGATTTTGAGATCTATGTAGTCTAGTATGTAGTCAAGTTAGGGTCATATGGGCTTTTAAAGACAGAAATACATAACCTCATCCTTTCTGGAAGTCGGTTAAAAACATACTTTACGCTTTGAATAAAACTTGATTTAATTTTCATGCTACTCATTAAAATACATATCTTTAAACAATATGTTGAACTGTAACATACAAGGTAATATTTTTTTTTATTTTATAGCATAAAATACTTACAGAACCCATGCCGTGTTCTAATCTCCCGAAACTCAAATGGTTACGTATTTCAATTGATAACTTAATCTAAAGTCGGTTAGCAAAAAATTTGCATTTTATTTTTTTCATTTCATTATAATATCTGCACTTTTAAATACAAATATGAAATTATTATCATTTTTTCCGCTTTAAGGAACGCATGCAGAGTATCTTATCAATGCAAATGAATGAAAGAAATGTGAAAATCATACTAAAATATAAAATTAGTCATGCTCTTTGTCACATTGTTTATTATATTAAACAAACCACACATTTTGACGTGTTAAAAATAGGCAGGTTTTCCAAATTGCATTAAAATCATTTTTAATGCAAATGAATATAAATCAACTCTAGATATTATATTATTTATGTATAGATTTTGCTTAATTTTTATTCATAGGCAGATTGCGGACCTACGTAATTCGGTCGCAGTACGTCAAACCGAGCCGACAAATTACAACTAAAGGTGGCTTTCGGATCTTTGCCGCGAGCGACCGCGACTGATGGAAAATTCAAATAAAATGCTACTCTATGACATACATTACAACCCTAGTAGACAAGATGTGGCAAGCGATTATCGTAAACGCTAACAAAATGTATGCTATTTGACATATTATTGTTGTTGTTGTTGTTGGCGTTGGCATTTACGATAGTCGCTTGCCGCTTGTCTAGGCCCTCAGGTATTTTCTAATGACATTTGTGTGGCGACGGCGGCGTAAGAGCTAGTGGCGTAGTAAACTGAAACCTGCCTTTGTCATTAAGTGGCATTTTGTTTGAATTCTTTTCGGTCGCGGTCGCTCGCGGCAAAGATCCGAAAACCACCTTTACACTGAATTGACATAACCCGACCAAATGACGTAGGCCCGCCATGTTGCCTATGAAACAATTTCTTCGATGGTAAATTCCTTTTCCTTTTTTTAACTTTTGACTGAGCTAGTCTACGAAACTACAAATTCAGAGTTCCAGTCAAATCCAATCAGTCTCGCTTGGGAGGCTAATAACGATCGTTTAATAAGCGTTTTATCAGGTTTAGATAACGAACGGGGGTAATAATGCTAATATATTCGGCGGAGATTAACGAGTCGTCATCAGAGTTGCAATTATGAGCTCCAGCGATGAATTGCTTGCGACAGGACCGATATGTTCATCATACGTAATAGTCGGTGATACATTGACATGATAAACATTCGCCTCCGTGGTCTAGTGGTATAGAGCGCGGCTCTTGACTCGGAGGTCGTGGGTTCGATTCCCGCGTTGGAAACATGTAAATTCCAAGTTTGGTTATGACAATGCAGGCTGATCACCTGATTGTCAGACAAGTAAGATGATCCATGCGTCGGAAGGGCATGTAAAAAGTCGGTCCTGCGCCTAATCTCTCGCCTGTCGTGTCAGTCTTCCGTCCCACTGGGTTATGAGAGTAAAGGAATAGAGAGTGCTCTTGTGTACTGCGCACACACTTGGGCACTATGAAATTACTCCTGCGTAGCTGGCCTGGTTTTAATGAAACCGGCCACCGTCACCGAAAACCGGGGTGGGGGCTATTATTATTTGTCAAGATCATACTAGATCATAATAATTTTATATTTAACTATAGCTTTATGTCTATGCTTGTATTGCTTTTATGATTTATCTATAGTTTTTAGTAGTGTGCTTACTATGTTTTGCTATATTTGATTGCTTTAAATATATTATATCTTCAGCTCCTTATGTCTAGCTTAATTTTTGCTTTCTAATTGTACTTTTAATATCGTTATATTTTTGTTTGCTGTTTGTTTATTGTTATTTAGTTGAATACCTGTGAAAACTTGTAATTGACCTTATCTTTCTATGTTTATCATTATGTCCATGTTGTCTAGCTGTAAGTTTTCCTCTCAATAAATAAAAATAAAAAATACATGCGACATGGGCGTTTTTTGAATAGCAAGTAAAGATTAACTTAGCCACTTTCTTCCATTCTTTTATAAGTATAAAACAGAAAATAAGACAAGTGTCTTATTTTCTTCTTTTAAACACGAGAAGGTTACATTGTTTCAAATCATTGAAATATTCGATACGTGTGTCTTTGCCGAGATAATAATAACACCCACACCGGTTTCGGTGACGGTGGCCACGGCCACCACTATAAAATTACTCCTCCGTAACTGGCAGGCCAGTTACGGAGGAGTAATTTTATAGCACACAAGAGCACTCTCTATTCCTTTTACTATCATAACCCAGTGGGGCGGAAGACCGACACGACTGGTGAGAGGTCAGGTGCAGGACCGAATTTTTTAACATGCCCATCCGACGCATGGATCATCTTACTTGTCAGACAATCAGGTGATCAGCCTGCATTGTCCTAACCAAACTTGGAAATAACATATGTTAATATATGAAATAATATAAATAATAATGTTTCCAACGCGGGAATCGAACCCACGACCTCCGAGTCAAGAGCTATGCTCTGAACCACTGGACCACGGAGGCGTATATTAGCCGAGAACTTAAGTAGTTAAGTTACCACTATCGTCATAACTCATAAGTAATTAATTCAAATCAATTTCAATAAGTAATTTAAAATTTAGGCATCATTGATTAAGACCGCTTTTGTAATTCTTTAATAAAGTTTTTAAATACATTATACAATTTCTGCAACTAACAAAATGTATTTGTTGTCTTATGTATTTCAACCGCTCATTAAAAGTTATACATAAAAATTTCAAGTCCATTAGCTTAGGTTTTTATTTATGTAAATTTATCACCTGCGTATTTCCAAAGTTGCGCCTAAAGAAAAATATCCCGGAACATTTGAACGTTACAAGTTGCCTAACGACCGGCATTTACATTACCCGCAGATTAGCGTCGGGCTACACAAAATTGTTTTATGACTTAACGGCTCTCATTACAATGTTCTTTTCCCCGAGCCAAATCGTAAACGGTTAAGTGTCAGTAGAGTAACCCCCACGTTACAATGTATTACAGAATAGCCCCCTCAAATCCAGAAAAAGTGATTCTCGACTGCTTAAAATCGAAGCTCGAAAAAAGCATTAATTGGAAATAGCCCGTATCACAATAAACTCGGTGCCCTAAATTGCTCGAAGGCGTTAATAAAATTGTGGGGCGTCGAAATTAAGGGCCCTATACGAGCGTCGTCATTAGGACTGGAATAGGGTTGTATCCTGGTGGTTGTAATAAGTCATGTCTGCCGCAGGATCGGCCGCCTCCGCCCCCGCCCGTCCTAGCCCGGAGATAAGTCCGCCTCCACACTGACACGATAAATAACATCGTTAAGTCCCCTATGAAGATTCCAAGAAAAAGTGCAGATTTATTCAATTAACTTCTTGTGTGTGGCTGTGGTAACTGGTCTCTTTCTTAGCTCTTTGCAGATCTTTGTGATGGCCAATGTAAAAAGACATATTATATAAAATGTTGGAATTTGCAGTTGGTAATAATAATATTTTTTGCATTTTCTTAACCTTTGTTTCCTGTTATTTTGCAATGTAAGTTCAAATAAGATTAACCAAAGTATGTAAAATAAAAACCAGATAAAAATCTAATATAAATAAAAAAGCCACCACTTTTGGAGCCAACTAGGGATAGTACTGAGTATTCTCATTATTTTAAAATGAATCCTGGCCCATGTCCAGACATCAGCATTTTTTGCATGTTAGCTTTAGAAAGAAATCCCTTTTTATTTAGACTTAATTTGATACTGTTTTACAATAATAAGAACGACTTTCCGCGAAGCCGAATAACAATGTTATTATTATGGAATGATCTTTACATAAGTGAAGACAGCTTAGTATGATCTATGACTAGTTTAAGAAATCTATTTCACGGTATTTGTTATAATATTTAAAAAAATTGTTTTGTTGTACTTTGTAACACAGTGAAGATAAGTTTATACCTAATCTTGATTAACGGCCGTTCCCAATATTTGATCTATCTCTGGTTTTGCCCTACTAGAGATAGGAATAGCTCACATTAGACATTAGAGACATATATTTTATGTCAATTGTGAGCTATTTCTATCTCTAGTAGGGCAAAACCAGAGATATATCAAATATTGGGAATGGCCGTTAATCAGTCGAAACACGATACATTTAAAATGTAATAAAAAATTGACACTTCAAAAAGTGGCACGCCAATGGCATTTGCATTGTATAGTTTGCATGAATAAGCATCGCCATTGTCCATCGTTGCATCGCGTCTCGTTTCGGTGGGAACTGATCCTTAGAAATCTGTTTTTAAAACATTAGATATAAAATTAAAATATTATGCTATAAATGCTATTTGCTGTAAATATTTGCTGTTTGCTGTAAAATAAATAAAATTGGAGTGTCTGTTTATATTAAAATAACCGTTTTTACTACATGCATATGAATATTTAGCCGGTACTTACACCAAAATAACAATTTTTAGAATTTTTGTCTGTCTGTATGTCTGTCTGTTTGTTCCGGCTAATCTCCGAAATGGCTTAACCGATTTTGGCGGGACTTTTATTGGCAGATAGCTGATGTAATAAGGTACTCCTTATTACATCAGCTATCTGCCAATAAAAGTCCCGATAAAAAGTAAATATATATTATATATTTACTTTTTATCGGGACTTTTATTAAAAAGTAGCCAAAGTTACTACTTTGGTCGGTCGGTCGGATAGTCGGTTAAAAAGTAGCCAAAGTTACTACTTTGGCTACTTTTTAACCGATTTCCAAAAAGGACGAGAACATATTTTTACTTTTTTATTTTTTACCTATGTATGTTACATTTTGTTGACGCGGACGAAGTCGCGGGTAACAGCTAGTATTTAATAAAATTGGCGTCGATTTTCGCAGACACTTTTGTGTGTAAAAGTTTATTAAAATTGTATTACAAAGTTAAGTATTGTCTGCGGAAACAACGTATCGAATGCCAGTAAGTATCAATGTGAAAATATAGTTAAAACTAAATGAACACTGATAGTAAACAAGAAACTTGAAACGTCGCAGCAAAATTGTTATAAACTTTTACTTCCGCTAGACCGAGCGAAATTATATCTTTGATAAGTTATTTTAGGTGATTGCTCAGTATCATGATCGTGATATTGTCAGGATTATGAATTATGATATAATATATCATAATTATAACAAGTACTTGTTTGACGGGTCATAAATACATACTGCTAGAAGAAATTTGCAACACAAGAGTAGATGTGTGTTCTGTAGTTATGCAAAATGTGTTTGTTCTCGGTGTATACAAACAACCTTACCTTACACGACAACATAACATAAGCAGAGTTTCACGCCAGTTTTAGTGAGACCGTGTCCAGCCAAATTGATCCGGTTGAGTCGACTCATTAGTGCCAAAGCTCTACTAAATTTAAATTTCCCATAGAGTGATAATATTATCGAGTATGTACTGTTTACCATCAGTAAGTAAATATTTAAATTACGTCTTAAATAATTTTTAAGTTAGAGCGAGGACACACTGTTCCGTAGTACGATGCTCATGTTATCGTACAAAATATTCTTAAATATAATGACACATTCGTTTATGGCGTCGGCGTTTCAATGAAACGGTGGACAGGAATAAAAGTCACAGATTAAACGACGCATTGTCACTGTCTTGCAATTTCATGTAGTCTTCCACTATACATTTTCTGCCACGCACTGTAAAACATGGAACGAACTGTCAACAGCAGTATTTCCGGACCAACACGACCTGCAAGCCTTAAAGAAAAGAGCGTGTTTCTTCTTGAAAGGCCGGCAACGCACCTCTTCTGATGTTTCGAACGAGAAACGAGTTTCCATGGGCGACGATAGTTGCTTTCGATCAGGTGACCCGTTTGCTCGTTTGTTCCCTTATTTCATTAAAAAATGCATAGCCGCAACGCACATACTAACCGTTATTTAATTCCAACGAGGCAACGCATCGCACCGTAACGCAGCAATGTGGCTCCGCTTCTACAAAATGTTGAAATTTACTGGCGTCGCGTCGTGACCTACATCAGGTGCGGATGTGAGTGACGCTGAACGAGGGTAATTACAATTTTTCAAGTTTCTTGAGCGTAGAAAAAAATCTCTTATAAAAATTCACCGCGAAATTCGCTTCGGGACGAACTGGTCAGTTTTTAGTAACAGTAGAAACATTTGGGTTTTACTAATAATAACTTCTGAATAGATCAGTCGTTGAGAGCTATGATGATTGAACGATGAAATGAGAGCTTTGATGAAATGAGAGAACGAGAAGTTTCTGGAAGAATACGTTTAACGTATCCTTCCAGAAACTTCTCGTTATATTCAGCAAAAATTCAGCTCCTAATCCGTACTTTCCGATACATAAAAACTTCTCGCATAAGCTGGGCCATTTTTTAATGCGTGTTTCGGACCCACGTGTTCTTTATTTGTTCTAAAGTAACGAATTGTGTAGTCGTGTGCCGGTTCGGTGCCGTGTTCAATTAAGTCGCGACAGAGCTCGGGTCAACGGATTGGTCAATTAAACCTGATATACAGCGCCCGACCTGATCTATTGGAAGAAGCCGACCGACTGATGTAAACGATACCGTGTAATTACAGGGTGTAATTGTAATGTAATTACAGGGTGTAATTGTAATGTAATTACAGGGTGTAATTGTAATGTAATTAAAGGGTGTAATTGTAATGTAATTATTATTTTTGAGTGATCACTAATCTTGAAACATGTAAATCTTTGTAAATGTGTGTAAATGTGTGATTAAAATGTTGCTCGTTTTTAAGTGTTAACTCAACAACAACAACGTGTGAAACAATAATTTATTATTGTTTAGTAATTGGTTACCATGATGTTTTTATGGGTCAAAATTTAAATTTTGTATAGGTCATAATTTATTAAGAGGTGTTTGGCATTTAAAAACTGTTAAGCTACTATTGGTGCACTAGCAGTATGATAGGGGCAGGTCACTGCATACTTGCCTTAGTGTGCTAATATTTTCCCATTTTTTGTTGTACCACTATTTTTGGATTTTTTTAAAACGACCTCTTCAACCCATCTCAAAATAAACCAAATCAGTGAAAATATACTCGGATCATTAATGTGCTACATGTACAACTACTGTACATTGTAATTTAGGCAAATTCAAACTTTGATTTGTCAAAGTACAGTTCCGTTATGATTTCGTTTCCCAATTGGAAGTTGTAAGACGCAATATCGTGATTAAAGCCCCGACACACGTATACAAACTACGGCAGCGCCACTTTCATTAGTAAAGGGATGCGCTAGATCCGTATTATTTGATCATCCCTCTCGATATTGATAAAGATGTTTGTGTACAACGTACCTCTGTTATTATTTTGATTTAAGCATATAATTTTTTGTATAAATTAAAAATATTTTGTCTTTTATTGGCAACACTTATTGATAAACAAACCAATTTTGTTAACGACACCTTAGAATTGGGAAAAAACAATTTTTTGAAAGAATAAGTACACAATCCTAATTCAGACGGATTACAAATTAAAGTATTTAGCTCAAGAATAAAAAATCTACAACGTTTTTTAAGATTTTTCAAGCATATAAAATAAAAGAAAAAAAAACCTAAGATTACAGTCTCTATATAGTTTGATGAGACATAATAAATTCTAGGATGTCGCATTTGTTGTATATATTTAATTATTTACTAACAAACGTGAATGCTCACAAAACTGTGTAACAAATAAAATTTTAATTTAGAATAAGCTTCGACATGAAATCCTCATTAGCAACCGCGGTTACGCTAAATCTTTTGTGGCGCGCACGGCAGCGCACAGTGACGCGCGGCAGCGCCGAGTAGCGCGGAGTAGCGCACGGCAGCGGAGTGTGGCAATTAAAACTTGCGAATGTCAAGTGGTGCGGGACCGAGAGTTATTATTTTTACGAACAAACAAGCAAGCCACGGCGCTGTTTGCGTGGATCGCGTATTGTTTGTTATGCAGATGTTTTTAAATCGTTGATTAAATTCGACTGTTGCTGGTTTTAATTGTTTTTTTTCTTAATTGCGTTACGTTTGTTTAATTACGTTTTTAGGTATATTCAAAATTTTTGTTCGAGAAAAAATATATAATGAAGACAATTAAATTTCACAATATTTTTATTACATAATATATTATTTACATTCTATACAGATATAATGTATGAATGTAAATAATATATTATGGTATACAGTAATTTAATTGTGTTATAACTTATAAAGAACTGAACGTCATACATGAAATAAAAATCATAATCAAGTTAGACATTCAGGTGGAAATTTTGTGGCGAAATTTTCACAAGTTATCCATGACTTTATCGCCGTATGAAAATACCGTTTGTTTTATCAATGCATGATAATATTATTTTAATCGCTTAAGCAAATGACTATTATTTTATTCGAGAAGGGATATTTTATTCAACCCTTATGTTTTTATTACACATAAATAACTCGGAGGGAATATCTTTATGGTCTTTTTTATGAATCTCAAGATACAACTAGGATGCCATTTGTGCGTAGAAAGGGAAATAACTAAATCATCAAGTTGTAGATATTTCACTACTGCGCTGACTACAGCATAATCATGATAATTATCTTTATTCTTTAAAATATAAACTTGTAATGAAATGTTCTCTTTTTAAATTGCATTAAGATTGAAATATTAATATTAGTTACGAACGTTACGCATCCTAGATGCTCTATGACCGCTACAAGTCATAGATGGTTTACGACCGCTGCGATTCCTAGTCTCTAGATGGTCTACGACTACTACAACTCGTAGATGGTCTACGACCGCTACAAGTCATAGATGGTCTACGACGACTACAACTCGTAGATGGTCGACGAGCACTACGAGTCCTAGATGGTCTACGACTATTACAACTCGTAGATGGTCTACGACTATTACAACTCGTAGATGGTCTACGACCGCTACGAGTCCTAGTCCCTAGATGTTATACGACTACTACAACTTATAAATGGTCTACGATCGCTACGAGTCCTAGTTCCTAGATCAATGGTCCCCAACCTTTTATTCAAACGGGCCACAAAACATGTTTTGGTCTTGGTGTCGCGGGCCGCAACAAAAATATTTTTGGGTTAAAAATAACGTTCTTCAAAATCAATGATTTAATAGTGGAACAAATTTCACGGCTTTCACGACGACTTTACATTATTTTGTCTGTGTGCGTGAATTTCAAAATCGTTTAACATAACGCGGGCCACAGATAAAGTCCAGGCGAGCCGCATGCCAGCTATCCCGTTGGGGATAGAACCCTAAATGGTCTACGACTACTACAACTCGTAGATGGTCTACGACCATTACGAGACATACGTGGGAGAGCCATGCTTCGGCACGAATAGGCCGGCTCGACCGGATAAATACCACGTTCTCACAAAAAACCGGCGTGAAACAGCGCTTGCGCTGTGTTTCGCCGAGTGAGTGAGTTTACCGGAGGCCCAATCCCCTTACCCCTACCCTATTCCCTTCCCTACCCTCAACTATTCCCTTCCCTATCCTTCCCTACCCTCCCCTATTACCCTATTCCCTCTTAAAAGGCCGGCAACGCACCTGCAGCTCTTCTGATGCTGCGAGTGTCCATGGGCGACGGAAGTTGCTTTCCATCAGGTGACCCGTTTGCTCGTTTGCCCCCTTCTTTCATAAAAAAAAATAAAAAAAAGTCTCTAGAATATGGTCTACGACTACTACAACTCGTAGATGGTCTACGAACGCTACGCGTCGTTGATGTTATACGCCCGCTACGATTCGTAGACATTCTACGAAACTTTATCTTTACATTTACGCTGTAAAAATCAATTTACCGTCACATGAAAGTGAAAATACTTGGAAATAAATACAATAATTCGAAATACATTCGTGCCGTCGAGGGTCAAAGATATCGGAGCACTTAAAGCGTTACGCCATCAAAAGAATCATTAGCGATTTCATAAAAGGCTTATGGGTGGTCGCTTTCTCTTTCCTTTTGTCGTTTTTTACGGGGGCGGGCGGAGGAGAGGCTACCGGTCGGGGGAGTTACGTGAAACGGATGATCTGCAACAAGTATTTATGTGTTAACGGGTTTTTAGGGGTTAAGAGGTCCAGTGGTGTTACGTTCATTTTTGTGTGAATTCTATCAAGGATTTGCTGGATAGCCGGATTTAAATGAATAAGTTACTTTGATTTTAATGATTAGTATCAAAATTTGAGTGGTAGGTTTTTATGGATATGCACACTTTTTTATTACAGAGTGAAACACGGAATTTTATTACAGTTAAAAAAAATTGTAGTAAGTAAATAAAAAAATCATCTACAAAGTTGTTGGTATTTCAGACTTTTTGTAAAGCTGGACTACAACATACGTTTCAAGCCACTTAATTACAATTACTTAAAATTTTTAATAGCTATTCACCACAATCAAGTCGTTTACATTACTCAAACTAATTTAAATCTAAAACAATAATTTAAGTCTCAACTACTGTAGATATAATATTTAAAGATTACCCACCATCTTGAGAGTGCAATATTTTAAACAAAATAGCGGTCATAAGTTCTGCTTATCGCCTGCTGGCCCGTTAACCGCGGGAACAATTGATTCCACCGCCTCAGATAAATCTTCCTCCTGATATTATTATACTTTATATTAACAATTATGTTATACGAGATTTTGCCCGCGGCCTTGCTCGCGTTAAGAAGTATTATTATATACAAACTTTCATCCCCTATTCTAACCCCTTGGGGTTGGAATTTATCAAAATCCTTTCTTAGCGGATGGCTACGTCATAACATCTACCTGCATGCAAAATTTCAGCCCGATCTGTCCAGTGGTTTGGACTGTGCGTTGATAGATCACCATGTCAGTCAGTCACCTTTGAGTTTTATATATAGAAAAAGAAGAAGAAGATTATAACTTTATTTCAGGAAATTATCAATTTTAGTATTTATAAGGTTATGCATTGTGTGTTCGTTAGGCATCACTTGTAGCTTGTATATTCAGGAATTCGATTGTAAATCTAGTGTCAAAGTTGAAACGAGACAATATTGCATAATTGTGTTTAAGTGTGTTACGAAAGTATTACTTAAGTAGGTTTGGGAAACTGAGCATTTGTAGTTATCTAATATATAAAAATAAGTCGGGTTTTCCTTACGCTATAACTCCAGAACGCACGAATCGATTTCCACGGTTTTGCATTCGTTGGAAAGGTCTCGGGCTTCGTGAGGTCTATAGAAAAAAATTCAGATAGAACTTCAAGACAAAAGCAGGAAACAATTTTATGACAAAACAATGTTTACCGGGACAGCTAGTTTAATATGTTTTTTTTTTCTTCTTTAAACTCCGGTCAACTCGTTATCTACGGCGTTTAAATATGTTAGTTATAATAATAATAAATTAAAAAAAAGTCCATGGTGTGACTACAATTACAATTAGTAATATTGTATTTAAATTACAATATAATATACAAAGATAGCAAAAAAGGATATGGGCGAACAGCCCATAGATGGCCCCTAATTACATTTAAAAAAATATTATAGTTTGTTGACGGTAAATTGTTTTTCTAAGTCCACTTAGCTTTTTTATTCTGAAGGAACAAAGGTTCGCGGAAGTGTAATAAAAAAAGCCGCGGGCATTACCAAGTGCCTATAAAATCGTATAATTCATATAAGAGCACTTAAAATTTGTTAACAATCGTGTCTTTCGTAGAACATGATGCTCGACGCAAATAAAAATTTATTTTTTATTTTTTTACAACACAGGAGCATGAGGTTCGAAAATACGAGGCTTTTTAGCCGGCGGGCATCAGGAAGCCTCTACAACGAGTAGGTCATTAAACAAAAAAAGAGACGATTATTTCGCGAAATGGAAAAATTACAGAATAAAATTCACAATATCGTTTAGAATTACATCGCAAAATAGAAATAAAAATGGTATATTTTTATTTTGTGTCACTTTGAAGCTCAATTCGCAATCAAAAATTCATCAATATCACTTGTATTGATAAATTTTAATTTTATATATGAACAATACTTGCATTGAGGAATTTTGTTGTGTAACGTTATAATATTATAGTATGTAATGGTGGTTGTTATCCTCGAAAGAGGGTTTACCCATTTATTAAACGGATTGTATGTTGAAAAACTAAAAAAAATTAAAACGAATTTCGACAAAGAAGTATCCGGAAAGGTCTAGTAAAAATACAAAACCACTCTGAATATCGTAATTAACGTCCCACAAATGAAATACCCGTAAATCACGACTAAAATGTTACAGTACAAATAAGAACAAGTCAATAAGAACCCGTAGATAAGGGCAGAATAGACGCGAGCCAATTCCACCGTGAACTGCAACATAAAAACTCGCGATTCGGTGTGAGTACCACACGGCGTATATCATTTTTATCTCTACCCTGCTACCTATTGCGATGACTAGCCGCTACTAATGGTGTTATTATATTTTATATTTACGTTTCTAACTTTATTTATGGCGTTTTATTTATATAGTGCACTCTTTTGCCAGAGATGTGACAAAGTCGCGAAGTTATTTTCGGTATGTCGTCTGTTGAGCTGCGCTAGTAATAAGTTACTCAACCTACTTTGATGTGGAGAAGGTCCGAGAGTGCAACAAAAGGAATAAAAGCGAAGCCACAGGTAACAATGAGTCCGCACTTAAAGAGTGCATGTTTAATTTCTTTCTCAGTTTTCGAGTGAAGGCCCTGCTCGTTACCGTATCATGAGGACGTTAAAATTTATACATCACTATAAACAGAATTTACAGAATAAAATTAGCATACATTTAAAATACTGAAACCTAAAGTAGTGGATACCATTACGATCGCTCGACTGGGACAATTTTTCTTTTTAGAAGCGAATTTAGTTTACTAAGCTGCGCTATTCGAGACAGGCGGGCGTTTGTTAAACAAGCAAAAGAAATGTAGTTTTAGTCTTCAACATGTACTAGGCTTGCATGACTATCGGGTGGAATAGCACAATATAGCGCGATATGGCACAATAAAACCTGATCAATTCTCTCACAAAATTTTGCGCTTACGTAAAAATAATACAAAACTATGGAGTCTATTTTCGGACGTTTTCAGTGTGTTCTCTTACTTTCTGAAATTAACAAAAGAGTATTGAGCGGGTTTTAGGTTTTACAATGTAGAGTGTATGGACTCGTTTGTGATACGTTGAATTTAAACATTTCGACTTTTTGAAGTATTTTGATGATACATAGTTCAGTTTAATTTTTTTGTGGGGTTGCACTCAAGGTTGCACGTAAGGCATATATTATCCCTGTTAGAAAGTGAGGGGGGGTTTTATTTTCTCTGCTATGCTGCGCCGTCTACTCTCTTCGTCTTACGAATGATCAGATCACGTATTTTGACATGAGTTTACAATTTTTACCTACCATCACAGAACCGCTAAAGAGGTTTACACTTCGAAAACTTAGAAGCCTACGTGTGAAATGCGATTGTAGCAACATACATGTGAAATCCAAAGCGTGAACTATTTAATCAAGTCATGAAATATGCATTCACCGAAATTCTCGTCCACTCCATCAGCACGCCTTATCACCGACGACGCTTATCAACAGGTTCGCCGGCTCCGGTGCTATCTCCTGCTACAAATACTGAACTACCCGCTATAAACTGTCCTAACATACACACACGTCGCTCGAATTTGTATCGTAATACGTTCGTGGTAAGTTTAATTTCGATTGAATCGTAATCAGGGATGAACATATCCTTGCTAATTTACTAAATTCCATTACTTTCGGTAACAGGAGATGAATAGTATATTTGTATATTTTGTTCCGCAATTTACCTAAATTGCTGGATGTAATTTTAATCATAATCATAATGCTGTACATAATAACATTCTGATTACGATTTCTTTTGAAGGTTGATGTGATTTTTTTTCAGTGATGAACAGTTATTGAACATGACTTATACTAATTGCTTATTATCTAATTGCCCACTTAGAAGCAGAACAATATTATGTATTTTTTAATAAGGGTATACAAATGTGATATATAATAATTTGGTATTAGCAGTACGACTATTTCGACAGCAACAGTTTCGATACAGCTAAAATATGTTCTCGACATAATTAGATCAGAATAGTTGTCTTATAAAATAGTACAAACTCCAAACGCTGTCTTCTTTATCAAATCTCGAAGACTTATTTTATAATGATAGATGACACCAAGACTTTTATTACAATCCAATGTATATAATTTTTTAGGTTTGTTTAGTATACTCAGAAGTGAGACAATCAGGTGATGAGCCCGCATTGTCCTAACCAAACTTGAAAATAGCATGTTTTCAATGTGGGAATCGAACCCACGACCTTCGAGTCAAGAGCCACGCTCTAAAATATTAGAGCACTGAGTCCTCTTTTTACTGCTTATCATAGTATATACCACAACGTGTACATTTTGTGGTACACTTTATTCATTTGTGCTTTAACATAGTAATTTTTATTTATAATATAATAGCCCCTACAAAGTTCGACTTTTAGCTAGTATACTAAATACTTTAGTACAGGAGACGAACGTATAAATGAGCAGGTTAATTGTACAATAATGTGTCATATTCATTACGGTAGTGGTGTGCGGGTGTGTGGGTGTACGCCGTACGTTGACAAATGGCCGTTCGATATTGGCCACGTCACGCACACTGTAATTGATTTCCTTCGTGTAATGGAGAACGACATATTATAAATTAAGACCGGGAAATAATAAAGATATTAGCTCTATAAATAACGTATTGTTAATGCCATAATGTACCACGATACAAATCGTTATGGCCCATTTGTGCACATGGTATTCGTTTGTTTCTTCTCTTAATGGTACTAAAAGGAAGCTATAAAGCGATTTAAATATGTGTCGATGAAAAAGCATTAAATGTACTATCAGAGAAATCATGCAAATGGCGGACAGGTTATTTGGTCGCGTTAAGTTAAGTGAATGTTGACTTGATACAACACTACCAAGTAACGTAGGTCCGCCGCCTATAAAACAATGTTCCCGATGCTAATTTTTTAAATAAAAATCCTTTATCAATAATAAAACACATTCGGATAGTTGAAAATTAAATATTCAGTTAGAATAACGTCCGACAAAGAACACAGCTCTATTATAATTTATAAGCCCATATAGCTATTATTTTCAATTTAGTGGTTAAAATCACTTTATAGATGTATAAATTATTAAAAATTGTTTTTATTTTACGATCTAAATGTACATTTAGACTTCTGGTTAAGCCCTGACTAGAATATGCGTGAAAAGATCGCCTTCACTCTGTCAAACGCAGGCGCTTCCGGTAGGTTGACTCAAGCTTGTATTTACTACAATAAAATCAACTCTGCATTAAAGTGATCCTTACAGGGTTGTGACTAGACCAACATAGACGTAAATCTAACTTTGTAAACTCTTGGACAGTTATATGCTGGGAGAGAAACAAGCTTAAGCCACAAGAGCTTTTAATATTAATTTCACAGTTTGTTATTTAATCAGAATCCTATAGGAATACCGATTAGTTTATTCTCAAATAAATGAGTGACAAACTTTTATTAAATAATAGTTAAACACTTATTAAAGATAAGGGACACTAACTCAATATCAGTCAGTGATAATATAATAACAAGTCACATTCTTGTCGACCTTATTTTTAGAACCATGTAAGCATTTAACTATTTATTTTATGAAAATAAACGGACGCAAAATAAAACACTACCTGTTCCAACAGACCACAAGTGATTTCAGACCTCCGTCACAATCTAGGGCACCTCCTTTTCGTGCCTTCAACTATCCAGGTCATACCGAGAATGATATATCCCAATCCACAACGAAGGTGTCTAACGACCTATAAATAATGTTAGGTCATGTGTTATTCTAGGCCCGCGATGCTTGAGACGAAAATACTAGCACACATTTAAGCTTGACGTGTTAAATATCATACCGTATGTAATTTTAGCGCTCGGTTGTGATTTTATACAGTCTACTGCACTGCCAATTTCCTATTGGTTTTTGTGAAAGTTTTTGACTGTGGAAGAGGATGTCTTTAGAGCAATAATAAAAAAAGGGTTAATTCAGACCGCAACGCGACGCGAAAATGCATTTCTAAATTTGTACTGAATTGACATATTTCAATTGTGAGAGACGTCTTGCAAATCTGTCAAATCCATACAAATTTAGAAATGCATTTACGTGTCGCGTTGCGGTGTGAATTGACCCTTAAACTACTAAATATTCTTATGATGTATTACAGCATTTCATCTAAGGCCATCACTTGCGTTATTTACTTTAGTACATATGATGGCATATCTACCTTAGAGGCAGTCCACATGGCGCGTTGCATCAGCGTTGCGTCGACGCAGCGCTGCCGTTGCGTTGTTTTATAACCAAGGTGTTCAACCGGCGCGCTGCGTCGTCGTCGCAACGCACACATGATGGACGGCAGGCCCCGAGACGAAGCGGGAGGGGGTGTTGACGTTAATAGTAGGAACAGTGCAGCTCCAATTTGGTCAGTCAAATCGGAGCGTCTGTTGAGTGGTCGGCACGACATAATTATTTTTATTATTGGTCGGAAGTGGTTGGATCTCCGGCGCATCCAACAAGCCGATCGTCCGACCAAATTGGAAATTAGACCAAAAATTGTGTTTTTGTATGGGATCCCCGCTTAATTTTTTATTTTATTTTAATATTATTATTAAATATTAAAGTAAACATGTTATAACTAAGGATTTTGAGAAAAATTCAAGTACCTACATGGGTAGGTACTTGGATTTTTCAATGGTGCCATGGCAATGGTGCCATTATAGATATAGAGCAAAAAAAGGTCAAAAAACACGTTTGTTGTAACTTGTAAGGCTTTACCCCTTAAATAATAACTTTATTTTGTTTCTAGTATTTGTTGTTATAGCGGCAATAGATATACACAATCTGCAAAAATTTCAACTCTCTAGCTAATCTCTAGCTAATACGGACAGACATCGAAATCTCAGTAATCGTCGCGCCGTGTGGACTGGCTCTTAGGCTCGAGTTACATGCATTCGCGTGAACGAGCGGTCTGGCCGAGAGATCACAAGTAATTGTATGTTTTAAGTAAATCATATTGCAATTGCATACAATAGCGGAAAAACCGCTCTTTCGCGCGGACGCATGTAAATCGAGCTTTAGATGAAAATAATTAACGCATTATTACTCACATGCATTAGTTCCTTTTTAAAAAGCCAGCCTTTTTAGAACACTATTAACAGAACAATACAGCGCGAAATCGTTCTTTGTCATAAAATTAGGCAACATCAAATTAGACAGAGCGGCGAAATAGAAACAATCGCCATACAAGTCCTTTGGAGCCGTAATGACTGGAATAGAACGCCATTAGCCAGCTGTAATTGCGAACTCGAAACTTGGCCATTCCCCCAACTTGTAGATTATGCTGAAATAAGCTCACGTCCCTTAAAGCGAGCAATCTATGTAAAGTTTTCAACTTATTGTATGTGCCGTTTCATTTTATGTGTGCGGAATTTTTCTTAGTTTTTAGCTTCTAAATAATTTTGTTAAAATAAGAAGAACAAGTAGTTACAAGCAAATGAGAGTGGAATTAGTCGTACATCAATTTCATTTTGTAGGAGATTTTCTTATTGTTTTTTCCTATTTCGTAAGTATGCATTACTATTTTCAAGTTATTATAAATGTATCTAAAAAAATGGCCAAGTGCGAGTCGCACTCGCGCACTTCCGTACGTTAAGAGCAAAAATAGGCAAAAATGTATTTTTTGTATGGGAGCACCCCTCGAATATTTATTTTATTTTAATTTTATTATTAATTATTAAAGTCTAAATATAATTCAGTATTTTATGAATATTTCAAGTCCCTAAGAGTAGTCATTATTGTTATAAAGCCAAAAAGGCTAAAAAAATTACGTTTGTTGTATGAGAGCTATTATTAAAGAGCGTTTCTAGCTATAACCGTTCTTGAGATACAAGCCTGGAGACAGATAGACGGACAGACAGACATCGAAGTCTTAGTAATAGTCCCGTTTTTACCCTTTGGGTACAGAACCCTATAAAAAGTGGCACACAAAAATTTCACTAGAATAAAACACATTAATTTGTAGGACTACTTCTTAACTCTTTGAGTATTATCAGAGCTCTTTCTTAATTACTTCCACAATAAAGTCAACGGGATTTTATAGTGGAACTAGTAATTAAAGTCCGCCGGCCTCTTATTGAGACTCGAATTAGCTTCTCTTGACGATCGCATTGTTCTTCATATTATGGACTAATTATTTTTAGTATGGGCCATTTTGTTTTATAGACGATTTTATTAAGATTGCATTTTATATTGATGTCATGTTTAATTCTGTTTGAACACAGTGATGTACAGTTATCTTTCCACGAATTTTGCGAAATAAATAAATACATTTTTTTAATAAAAAGTAAATGAGAATTGTTAAAGATTCCGTTTTTGATATTTAAATTTATTTGTGTCACATTTATTCCTGAGTAAACCTGAAAAGTCGACATGCATTTTCTTTACGGACGGTAAGTACAGCTCAGAACCGGTGGTAGGCATCATGTAGGACATTCTGAAAACATTTATTTTAAATTTATTCAGAAATAAAACAATTTTGATTTGATTTGATTCTATTTTTAAGACTGGGTGTAATTAGTCGAACAAAGTCGTGTGGTTTGCCTAGCTCCAGTGAAAAATAAAACTCCAGCAAACGACGGATTGACGGCCGAGGTCAAGGGGCTTATTAGCATTTGATTAATGTTCTTATAAATTGAAGTAAAACAACATTATTCCTCGCTAAATTAAGAATTAAATCGAAGAAAATGTTGAATTTTGTGTCGACTTAAAATAAATTAGGGATTAAATACAGCTCTGTAAGATAATATTAACTTTTTAGTTTTTTGAAATCGTAACTGGGGACGCCGTTTTTGTAAGATGCCTATTTAATTATAATACTTTTACCACGTGGTACGTAGCGTAAAGTACTAAAAATGTAACTTGACTAAGAGTGTATCGAAACTCGGCTTTATGCTCTACAAAATATTACATTATAAAACCAACTACATTACCTGACTGGACAATATAATGTAACGTCAACCAATTCCTCACTCCTGTCCGATCGACCGCAGAATAACACATGAATCACACAAATCCCCTTGAACCGGGCGTTAAACGCCTAAAAACAATACAGAGATTTCATTAAATTATCTAAATTGCTCGTGTCGACTGCGCGAAGTGCTAACAAAGCGCCAAGTTCGCGCGGCGACGGAAGAGTGGAGAGCATTATTGTTCACATTGATATGTTATTAATGGTTAAACTTTGCCGAGTTTGCGTAATTATTTATAATAATTATGGTTAAATATTCCCCGACAATGTTCCAATACTTGAGGGGCGAATTCATTAATTTTATTACCCTCCGAATAGAGGTTACTAGCTCTGTCGATTTCAAAACAAAATTTATTATTTCGAAATGAAAAGCCCAATATCGAAAATGTTGCCCGAAACATTTTGTAATATCTTTTGTAGAGTTATGAATCGAAGTTTTCACTATAGACATTTTATTAAAATTACTTTGTAATTAAAATAAATGTCGAGGTGTTTCCAAAATAATTAATTAAAAGTTAAAGTGTTCACAATTTATATTCAATACAGTGTATTTAATATTTGGATATAAAGACGTAAAATATAATGAACTGAAGATTTGAAAGGAATGGAATAAGGGTTGTTAGTTGTTACTTCCTAATAAGTACTTACATAGCATAAAAACTATTTTGTAACAATTTCTAATTCCTTAGTAAGTATATTCCTAAATATTCCTTAACTACTATAGTTTAAGACACGTCGTAATTATACGATTTGTATATTTAACTTTCTAGTGCGTAGACGCCCTTATGTGCGTCACGCGTGAAGGTAAAACAAATGATATATGTATGTAATAAATTACCGTGTAATAACAGCGCAACACCTGTAAGATATAACGCTAATAAGTCATTGATAAATATGTTATTCCCAGTTAATTGCACATAAACACCGCGCTACCAGCATTTATCACCAAAAGGGCCAATTACGCGTGTATCGTTGCGGCCACCATTATAAAAGACATTTTCAAGTAATGGTCAAGTGGTATGATAACTTAATACTAGTATGTTAGGCTTTTTATTTTGTTATTAATGGTTTGTTCAATATTCTTCGAGCGTGGCTAAAGGGCACACACATATTAATTTACGTTAATTAATTTTACGTAGGAGAGCCATGCTTGGACACGAATGGGCCGGCTCAACCGGATAAATACCACGTTCTCACAGAAAACCGGCGTGAAACAGCGCTTGCGCTGTGTTTCGCCGAGTGAGTGAGTTTACCGGAGGCCCAATTCCCTTCCCTACCCTTCCCTATTCCCTTCCCATCCCTACCCTTCCCTATTACCTCTTAAAAGGCCGGCAACGCACCTGCAGCTCTTCTGATGCTGCGAGTGTCCATGGGCGACGGAAGTTGCTTTCCATCAGGTGACCCGTTTGCTCGTTTGCCCCCTTCTTTCATAAAAAAAAATCGAAATCTAATCAAATCCAAAGCAGAACATAAGTTTTGAATAAATATAATTATTTTTATAGTATTTTTTTGGTAGCGTAGCTTGCTACGATCAGTGTAGCGTGGAGTCTATATACGCCTAAGGCGTAGCTTTTTTATGATGGTCGATCAATAAAAACACGAAAATTAGTATATAATGTTCTGTTTGATTACGTTTAACGATTACCAATTTTTATTAAAATATCTTTTAATTACAAACAGACATAAAATTAATTGTAGAACTTCAGTTGTAAATTGAAGCCTAATTGAACTTCCTTTGTGAACTTAAAATGTGTTTAATTTTGGTGCTACGTCGTTTATCCCACAGTAACCCACGCCGAGGGTAACACCTGTGTAGGTGTTTATGTGGGACGTACAAAGCCGACAACTGCGGCTTTAGTCTTCTGCCCATTCATAAAGGGAAACACCAATAATTTATTAATGTACAACTTCAATATAGGTTGTTTTGAAGTAGAACTTCAGGTAATTTCTTGTAATGTTACATTCAAAGATGTGACGTCTAAAATAATGTTTTAATCGTTATCAAAATAATAATCTGTACTAAATACATTGTAAATAGGAAACATTTGTATAATTGTATGTATAACCGCATCGCACAGAATGGCTGGACCGATTATTGTAATGTTTTTATCATTATAACAAATTACTTTCCGTTGATAAAATACATCCAACCAAGCAGTAAGCTAAAATAATGAATTTAGGCAAATATTTCGAGACCAAAATTGCCCAAATAGGTTTAGCCATTCACGAGCGAGACTAACAAAATATAGAATTAATTTTTATTTATACAGACTAGAAACTTTTTTAACAAAAGCAACTTCTCACAACTTTGCTAACGCAAGTATTTGATTTTCTTTATTTTTTAACCGACGTCCAAAAAGGAGGAGGTTTCTCAATTCAACCATATAATTACAGTGTGTTAGTGTAAACACCGTTATCCTTGAAACCATCAAATGAGCCGGTCAAAATGAACAACTTTTTCTATGAGAACAATGCTGGGAACTCAAAAAAAAAACGGATACCCGGATCGAAAATTTGTATGGGTATAAAGACGGATTTTTTTGAGCTCCCAGCATTGTTCTCATAGAAAAAGTTGTTCATTTTGACGGGCTCATATGATGGTTTTAAGAACGGTGTTTATACTAACATCTTGTATATTAATATGTTATTTTTTCCGTGACATGCCATTTTTGGGACTCAAAAAAAAACAAGTTTCTCCAAAAACAGTTCAGCATAAGATAAAGAGAAATATACACAAAAACAGACACATTTCATCATTTATAATTGTAGTAATAAACTGCAATGTTTGTACACAAATTGTAGGCAACCTATGTAATAAAAATCGATAGTGCCGCATGAAAGGAGACAATACGCATATTAATCAGACAATCTGAATGCCGCTAATTAGGTCTGACAGTGACAGAACTGTTGCCGGGCTTTGTTCCCGCCATCCAGAAGCATCGATTGTAAAACTAGAGGAAACTCTGTAATGATTATATCGCTGAGAGTTTCGCTACCACGGTTTCGCATAAAACCTCTAAATTGCATATATTTCACAACGAAAAGAGATTTAAAAATTTCTATTTTGTTAATTGTTGAATGCTTTGATATTATTTTGATACCTAATTCCGCTGTTGAAACTAGTGAATGCAATATGAGATATTATGACTTAAATCTTTACATTATGTCTTTTAAAATAGCTGTCGAAAACAAATGCAATCTGATTAAATACCCAGGGGGGTGAGTCAAGATTTTTTCATTTCGCTTCGTTATAGAATCGCGCTATGATCCCACTAATATTATAAAGGCGAAAGTTTGTTTGGATGTATGGATGTGTGGATGTGTGGATGTATGGATGTTTGTTACTCTTTCACGCAAAAACTACTGAACGGATTTTGATGAAACTTTACAATAATATAGCTTATACATCAGAATAACACATAGGCTACAATTTTAACCGACTTTCGAAATGGGGGAGGTGTTATGTTCGTTTTCTTATGTTCAACGATTACTCCGCCGTTTGTTAACCGATTTTCAAATTTTTTCTTTTGGTATGTAGGGTATTATCCCAATTTGGTATTATATTCACAAAAGTGGTTATCTGATGAAGGATCCATAAGTAATCGAGGGAACTCCTCAAAATTTATAGGGAAACATGTGGTGACTTCGGTTTCGTGAGAAGTATTCTAAGCATATGCTACCAACAAGTAAGATTTTGCAACGAGGTACACCTGGTATACCGTGGTTCAGAAGGTGCTGAGAGAACTCCTGATTCTTTATAGATACAAGTTTGGGAGTTTCGGCGTTGTTTTAAGAACGGAAAGCATATGCTACTATGCAAATTACATTCATCATCATCACTACCTACCTACTACCAGTACCACATAATATTATACCATGCATCGTCCCATGATTATGAGCCTTTTCATAGTCATTTAGATTGAGGCTCGAGTTTGTCAAGCGATAATTTAAAAAAGTCTATACTTAATATTATAAACCTGTAGAGTATGTTTGCTTGAATGCGCTAATCTCAGGAACTACAGGTCCGATTTAAAAACTTATTTCAGTGTTAGATATCTCATTTATCGAGTAAGGCTATAGGCTATATTATATTATATTATCACGCTAAGACTAATACGACCGAAGAAACTCAGGAAAATGTGGTAAATACGGAAAATATTAGAAAGGGTTTATCTCTAGGGAGTAGACCACGTGAAAGGAGTATTTATAGCTATTTTAATTCGAAAATGTACGGTTTCTGTGAAATTTTTAATTTACGCGGGCGAAGCCGCGCGGGACATCTAGTATTCTATTATAAAAAAAGGTAGATATCGCACTAGCGCGTACAGTCTGATACGGCCAAATCAAGGTAAGTGCCTTCTTTTGAATTAGTTGCATGTTGGCAGTGAGTGAGCGATGAGGTGTCACGTTAGAATATCATTGTGTCACGTTTTTGACTAAAAATGTCAAGCTGCGTTTTTAGGAAATGCAAAAATTATAGTTATAAGGTAAAAAAGGATGAAAAAGTTACGTACCACAAGTAAGTACATGAAAACATCTAGTAATTAATTTTTATTTGGATATTTTCCAACATTGTCGACAAATTATTTAATACAAAATATTAAACTAAAAAAGGATAGAAAATACGGACGACAACTGCAGCATGATAAGGACAGATAATCGTGTGACAGAATAATCGCGTATGCGTGTCGATGTGCAACTCAAAGTATATAGCAATCTTTTTCTATATCATTCGTAACGTATTATCTGTCGCATTCATTGTTGTAATTTATAGATATACCAGAGGTAGGTATTTATATGTCGTACAGGAACAAATTCTGAGGACCGCTTTGTATGAGCATACGCCATCTTTAATAAAACATCATTGGAATCGCCGATGAAAATGTATGGAACTGACATAAGCGTTCGTTAATATGACGCTGACGTTCGATTCGTCTTATGTCAATTCCATACATTTTGATCGGCGATTATATAACGAAGCAAAAACAAAAAGATCTTGGCTAACCCCCCTGATTAGCTATGTCCACACTATGCTCTTTTATCTTAAATTATCGTCATCTTCTTTCATTCAACTTTCGTTTTGGCGCATTCAATTGTTGAATGCGCCAAAACAACGCCAACATTGTCATTTTTGGTTTTTGGATACGGTCAGAGGGCATGCGTCGCAGGTATGCCTCACGTTCGCGACGCTATGACACTTTTCTTTCCAACGCGGGTGGATTTTGACGCATTCAATTACTGAATATGCCAAACGAAAGTTGAATAAAAAGATGATGACGAAAATTAAAGATGTAATTAGCTATGTCCACACTGTGCACTTTCATCCTCAATTTTCGTCATCAACTTTCATATTGGCGCATTCAATAATTGAATGCGTCAACGCCAACATTGTCATTTTTGGTTTTTGGATACGGTCAGAGGGCATGCGTCGCGGGAATGCCTCACGTTCGCTGTTGACTGCACTATAACGCATGCCCTTGACGAACAGAAAAAGGCATAATGTGGACAAAGCGATTGCATAGTGTGGACATAGCTACGACAATAAATCTATTTTACATAGCAGTTACGCATTTCGAACTGCTACATAATATTATTGCAAGTACAATATTATGGTCTTCCTTTGCATTATCATAATATTATTATCAGCCGGATAAGCTCTAAAGACATGGATTTCCATATAATAGAAATGCTTTAAGATTGACAGTTGTTACCTAACTATATAATAATGTAGGTTAGTTATGTTTTAATGAAAATATGGTAAAATTATTATGAAATAATATTTTCTATTATTATATTTATTGATCCAATCAAGCTACCTAACCATGTAATAATATGCCATTGAAGCTTCGGATTATGTTTTACAATAATACGAAAAATAAGGATTAACTATAATATATTTCGCATTCATGAGGGAGTTTATTTAGATTTTTCGCATTTACTGATGGCTCTCTTGCTAAGCTTTATGACTTCGCTGGTAATATTGTTAATCCAGGCTCCATTCAATTGTTCTAGAACCTGCGAAATCAGCGTTTAAGAAAAGGCGAGCTGAATTTTTTAGGAGCTATTTAAATAGAATCAACCCAAAATTTTGTATTTTATATTCAACGCTCGTATGTACCATTTTAATTCTGTTTATATTGTTGTATTATATATTTAATGAATGTTTTCCACGGGTTTACCCGCGTGGAATAAATATTTAAGCACCCTTTTCGACCTTTAAGGTTTTCAAACCTTTTTTAAAAAGTTTCACCACAATAAATGGACACTACACGGAGCTGGTTAATGTTTAAGTGTTTCGGATTATTTATCCTATAAACCTGCCTAATGTTTTAATGCTATTAAAGAAATCTATTTTTTTGATAAAATTTTCCCATCACATTTTTATACGTGGGAGAGCCATGCTTCGGCACGAATGGGCCGGCTCGACCGAAGAAATACCACGTTCTCACAGAAAACCGGCGTGAAACAGCGCTTGCGCTGTGTTTCGCCGAGAGAGTGAGTTTACCGGAGGTCCAATTCCCTTCGCTATCCTCCCCTATTCCCTTCCCTTCCCATCCCTACCCTCCCCTATTACCCTATTCCCGAGTGTCCATGGGCGACGGAAGTTGCTTTCCATCAGGTGACCCGTTTGCTCGTTTGCCCCGTTAAAAAAAGCATTGATTGTTGAGAAGAAAACATTAAGTTTGAAAAACAAGCTTTGTATTTTTGTGTATTAGGGTAAATGACTAGTAGATTGGACAGTACCAGTCATTGGAAAAAGCACAAAAACACAATATATATTTATTAATGTTGCTTTAAAAATTGCCGGTTTTTAAAAGTAAAGGAACGCCTGATTTTAAAGAGAAACAGGTAGTTTTTAAAGCAACCTTAATAAATATAGTGTTTTTGTGCTCTGTCCAATGACTAGTCATGTTCACCCTATGTGAGTTTTGAAAAATGAATTTTTATAAATTTATTTCATTGTAAATGACATGAAATTACTGTTACCCCTACTTAAAGTTAGAGATTAATAACATTATTTTGAAAAGCTAACTTTATTTCGCCCTATAAACACGATGATTGATGAATATAGATGAATCGTGAAAGCGATTGGATGACAATTACTTTGTAATAACCTTTTGTATGGAAGTTTGATGTCATTGTATGACTGCACACTTTAACAATAGCCGTGAGTGTTGAATTTAGTGAGTACTAAACAACTTTAAGGCGGCTTCCTTGCTTCCGGTTTGTTTTTAGGGTTCCGTACCCAAAGAGTAGAAACGGAACCCTATTATTGAGACTTCGATGTCTATCCGTCTGTCTCCAGGCTGTTACTCAAGAACGGTAAAAGCTTCAGAGTTGAAATTTTCACAGATTATGTATTTCTGTTGCCGCTATAACAACAAATAATAAAAAGAAAATAAATTAAATATTTAAGGCGGTTCCCATACAACAAACGTGATTTTCCAAACATTTTTGCTCGGTATCAATGATGACAACAGGTCACATGAAATTTTCACAAAAGCCTTAATTATATGTGTACTTTAATAATTTAAAACAAAAAATACAAATTTTGGCCTATTTTTGGTCTATAACGGAACGGAACCCTTCGTGCGCGCGTCCGACTCGCACTTGGCCGATTATTTGTTGTTTCTTTTCGTGATCGAAGTCCCAATATAACTAACATTCGTCTAACGTCGTTTCAGTTCGGCAGACTTTGACACGGTGTTTCTGTACGACTATACGTATGCGAATTATAATTGCCTAAGTTGATTAAAAATGATATGCAATAGCTTTATCACGGCAGTCCCCGAGTGCCACACGTATTTTTAACCAGCTTAAAAAAAGGAGGTTATCAATTCGACGCGTATGTATGTAATATTTGCAGAACTGCCCAGTTTTTGTATTATATGTTAGTCTACATCAGTGTCTGAACAAAATATGTGCCAAATTTCAAAAGTGTATGTATGTATGTGTTTATGTTTGTGTTCGCATATCTCCGGAAGTACAAGTCCAATTTGAGTAATTATTTTTTTGTTGTTTAAGGTATGGTCGCACTAAGGGAATAATGTAAGTTTCATCAAAATCGGTTTTAATTCTTAATTACGTACAATTTTGAAGTCGATTTTATATTTTAAAAATACTATTATTTATTATAAAAAGTGCTTATAATTTATCGTTAAAAACAGTAAATAATCCACGTTACCCTCGATCTGGGATCGTAATCGGTCCGATCGGGAAATTGGTCCAGTTAATCAATTATGTTGACTGTCGAATTACAGCGGGTCAGACATTTATTCCTTAAATCCTAGCCCTGCCCTTGACATCTTAAATAAATCAGGGGCCATTTTGATTTTCCTACTTCTACTGTGGGGTTGAACTACAAACAAAACGATATAACTAAACTAAGAGTAGGTTCCACCAGAGGCGTTGTTATAGTTAAGGTTAAGGTTAACGTCAATTATGGCGTCCATTATTAACTTTAACTAGGGATTTGACAGTTCATTTGACATTTTGTTATGGTTAAAGTTAAAGTTATAGTTAAAGTAAGTTGGTGCAACCCACCCTTAAAGTCTGTCATTGGTCGAAATCGAATCGAAGTATTACATTCGGTTTTCTAGTAGCTTGTCTATGTAATTTGAAATGACGTGCCCCACCACTTCACTAGTTGATACTTGATATAAATGAAAAAATTTGTACTGTGAATATGAGGGAGGGGCGCGTTATTTTAAGTTAGACAACAATAGGTAGATCAAAAGACCTAAAAACTACTTTTTTGTGCCAAAGACCGGCAGAAGTAAGTATTACAAGCTGTAGATTTTACTTCTGGATTACTCTCGATGGGTAAAGTCATTGATTATTTAATATTACCCAAGCCACAAGGTTACTTTCAAAATAACACAAACATGTTGTCCTTAATAATTTTATTTATTTTCCTCAACTAACGCTTTAATAATTAAAGACACAACATAACTGCATAGCAACGCGTTACAAACAATGGTTTATTTTAACGGCAATAAAATTTATTTTAACTGCGCCGCATAATTGGATTAGCTAATGTGTACTCTTTCGAATGTCATTTGATATTTCGGATATAATGTCCGCTTACTGTAACACTGTCAGTGTCAAGCCTAATTAGAGCCATTGAAATAGCTGATTAATATGCGCGGTCTATGCCGATGCTCTATTATGGAAGCGGGTTGAATTATGCACATGAAGTGAAATGATGTGATTATGAGCAATACTGTCAGCTATTACACAAATGGACGGCTAAAAATACTGAACACTTTAACGTGCTAACGTACATCGTGTGGATATCGTGTGTGCTCGCACTTTAGTGTTAAGTTTTTACATTTTATGCTTGAATGCCAGACATATTTCAAAGTTATCACTTTTTTGAGTTTGTTTGTTGCACGAGAATGTTATAGAAATTATTTACTGGACACACGTCTTTTATTTATTCCTCAGTTTAAATAGAAATCTTTGCTTTTATTACGTAGGATCTGTTGTGCCATATTAACATATTTTATGGTTTTATAATCGTATATTATATTATAATACTCGTAATATCAAATATGCATTGTAGTATTATAAATGCGACAGTGTGTCTTTGGTCTTCTTATTTTTGACCTCTTCACGCTTAAACCACTGAACTGATTTTGACAAAACTTGATACGGAGATATTTTGAGTCCAAGGACTCAAAATAGGTATCTCCGTAAGAAATGTACGGTTCGATAAATGAATTTTGGCGCAACATCTAACAATATTTCAAAAATGTACTAGAAAATTATGCAATTCTAAATTCAAAGATACATGATATAAGGGAATGTTTCACAACTTTTTGATAAAGTGCTGAATAGGCTGTTCACAACTTTTTTGACAGATTCTCCAAACTTCATCTGTCAAGTTAAGTGGTGGATAGCCTATTCAGCACTTTATCAGTAAGTGGTGAAACAGGCCCTAACTGTTCATTAATCAGGTCTAGTCCTGATACGTTGGTCCCATCTGTCAGCCGCGCTATAACGAAACAATATGCGACAGACTGTCGCAACTGTCGCGCGCACGCTCCCGGATTGATTTGTCAAACACATTGTTTGCTCGCGATACGCCATTGTGTTATTGTGTTTGTCTTCGCATTAAAATCATATGTTCTAGAAGGATATCGAAGTGTATAGAAGGTTGAAAGATTGAGCATTATAAGATCGATTTGATGAAATCCCAACAAAAACATAAATATAAAAAAGGAGAGCCAAGTTCAATACAAACATTATGCTTGTCTAAGGACTTCGCCGTAAAAAGAATGTATTTATAGGAACCAAATAATGTTATGAACAAATAATAAAGTCTATTACTTTGCTTTATTGAATATCTATAACAATTGCTGTTATTTAAATAATGTGTAATCTTAAGGTAGATTAGATTTAACTTGGCCAGTTTTCATTACATCAGTCATTTCATAAAGTAATTGAACATTAATTCTCAGTTTTTATCAGAGTTTAAATTTTTTTACGGCGAAGTCCAGACACAAGCATAATGTTTGTATTGAACTTGGCTCTCTTTTTTACATTTATGTTTTTGGTGGGATACCTATTTCTCCATCCAGCATGTTGGCAAGTAAGTCAGAGGGTGTGTAACTGTATTAGGCTGGCCGCACACAATATTCGATTTCCGAATTCGTTTTCCATTTTCAGAAATCCGAATGCATTGAATCAGTAGAAAACACTTCGTTCGCTTTTTTCCGTACGTACCTTTCGAGTGCAAGCCAGCGCGTTGGCGAGTGAAGAAAAACAAACGTTTGCGCTAGTCTCACGGATTCCGAATCTAAATTCCACATCGAAATCGAATACGAAAATCTTAAATTGAGATATTCTTTTACACTGTAGTTATTTATCAATTATTAAAGTGACAAGTCCCGATTCACTTAAACTTCATTAAAAATTGAAGCGTTTTGAACTAATTAAAAATGTCCGTTCACAATTCGGACTGTTTAAGTGCTTACGGTTCATTTCTGTCCAAGTTTCGAATAAAGAATTAATTATGAAGGAGTAAGTTAGCGACTTGCGAGTCTGTGGGAGAACAGCAGGTGCGATACGAACTTCCAACACACGCCTTCAGATGATAAACTTGATTTGAATCGCAGATACGAAAAGTATCAAATAACTTTTTTCACTCTATATTTTGCTTTATAGCCTGAGCCTCTAGCCAAATTTTTTCGCCGCCGAAATCGCCGATTGAAGTTCACTAAGGGCGGATTCGACCAAACTGGAGTAAAATTTTACTCGAGTATAACTGTCTCCTAATCTAAGAGTAAGCTGGTTTTGCGTTTTTCCAACTTCTAATCCAAGAATTACACGGGAGTAAATATATACACGGGCTATTTTGGTGGAGTAAATATTAAACTGAGAATAGTTGCACAACAGGGTGTCAACTGTCACGGTCGGTGTCATTGTGAACTATATAAAAAATATAAAAGTAACTTGATAAAATGCAAACGATAATATCCTAGAGTAAATTAAAGGAGTAAAATTATTCTCATGATAGTTAAACTCGTGTAACTTCAAGTTTGGTCGAATCAGGCCTAAGAAGTGTTCGACAATATTATGAAGTCGACATTCGACTTAATAATGGTCATTGGTCATGTCAATTACATTTTGATCGGCGATTCTATAAAGAAGCGATAAAGAAAACGTTTCTGCCAATAGCTCTAGATACTTAGTTATGCTCTCAAAAACACAAACGCAAAATGTGAGCCAAGGACAGAAGGATATTAGAAGCGATCGCCATTCGCCACCTAGTGTCGGGTGCCGCGTGTCACATTACACATATTATTATATTAACCCATCAATCCTCTAGCGGCACTCGGCTGTCGCATAACAATTGAAAATCTATTGTGTCTGCCATACCTACGATGATGGTATTATCGAAATAGCAGACTGCGAGAGACGCTTAAAGGTCACAGAACACATATCAACTCGGAAAGGGATCGGCACCGTATCGCCTCGAGCTGTTCAATATTGTTTGTATGAAACTTCCTACTGTAACGCACGCCTCGCCTCGGAAGGGGACAGCGGTCGGCGAGCTGTAAGCGAGGCGTCGCCTAGCCGTAGCCGAGTTGACGTACAGGCGCTACTAATACGCTTTGGTAATACGTGCATTACGTTATCTTGACGCCTGGTTGACGGCGAGGCGAAAGGCGATACAGTGACGATCCTTTTCCGAGTTGATATGTGTTATGTGACCTTATGCCGGCTCATAATATGACATGAAGAAAAAGCAGAGTGGACAGAATTAAAAGTGTGGTCTCAAAATATGGTGGTCAATTACAGGTGAAGTATGAAAGTTATAATTTAAAAGAACAGTTTTATGAAAATTATTTGTATTTTCAAATAAAATATACTTGTTAAGTATTGACCTACTTGTATTAAATGAAAATGTATGTAAAGTAGATGAGTAGATTAAATTATGATTGGAACAAAATTATTACGTAGAGATGTTTTAATTCCATACTTGACTTATTATAATATAATTAGGGCCTATTTCACCACTTCCTGATAAGTGCCGGATAGGCTATCCACCACTTAACTTGACGGAAGTATCTGTCAAAAAAGTTGTGGATAGCCTATTCGGCACTATATCAGGAAGTGATGAAACAAGCCCTTAATGTAAAAAATGTGTCTTTTGACAGCTTAATCTGGTTGGTGGAGATTTTTTGACAGTCAATGAGTCAATGTATGCATTATCACTTTTGATTCGCTAGCGTCAAAGCATTAACCAATCAACATCGCTGCTAATCAGATACATCGCACTCAAAAAACCTCATAAACGAAGCTTAAGAGCGTAGTTCAAAATATTTGCCATACAAATTATTCTTGTGTTAAATTCGACATCGATCGTACAAGTTAAAGTAGTTTAACGAAACTTTGCCGGATCTAAGGGTCAGCGCATACGGAGATGCGACGCAACGTTTAATATTTTTTTTAAATTATTTTAACGTCACGTCATGTCTCCGCAAGAACGTTTTTAGTTTTGGCAAAGCTGAACTAAACAATTTAGTTATTATATGGAAGTATACCTGTTTGTTCCACCGTAACGCCTGGAATGTAATTTTTGCTGGTCTCGGTTTTAATCTACACTAAGAGCTGGCGCGCACTACGACTTTTTGTTATTTTACCGACCGAAAAGTATTCAAATAAAATGTCACTTTATGACAAAGGCTATAGCTTTCATTTTCTACCGCCATATTTTTTTAGCGACCCATGCCCTCGCTGCTTGCCAATGGCGTAGAGAAAAATGAAAGCTATAGCTTATGTTATAAAATGGCGTTTTATTTGAATTGTTATAGGTCGGTAAAATAATCGCGCGACATAAAGTCCATTGCACGCCAGCTCTAAAACTCATTAAAATTTGGAGAGAAAACGTGACGTGTCAATGCAACTTTATATGTATTATAAATATCATGGTTTGAATTTCAACTTTATACATATTATTTTATCTGTAAACTGTGCTGTTCCATTTCAAATTTCAACTCGAACAAAAGTTTTGGTTAAATGTGGCGTTGCATACCTGCGTCGTTTGCCACATGCTGTGTGAATTGACCCTTACAGTGAGTAAATCAGGATTAAGTTACTAGAGAACACAAATATTATCGCAGTCGTAAGTCCAACACAAAACCTTTCTCAGTAACACATGTGAAATTACCATATTGTATGGAAAGATTTAGGCGAAGACGCCGTACGCTAATCCTCTAAAACGTTGTAATTTACTGGCATTAAGATCTTGGGATCCATATCCACATTTATATAAAAGCGTGCCACTTTGTATGTCCGTTACCTCTACCGTTTAATCGATTTAGATGAAAATGGTAACTTGATGACGTCTATCGCGAATATCGAAAATTCGTCTATCGCGCGGGAGCCGAACCGGGATAAAAGTATTGTATATAGAGAATCCTCATTTTCTTAATTTAAAATCATTTTCCCGGTCCTAAAGCCTCCATTTATGTAAAAAAAAACTTGAGATGTGTCAAGGGACACCCGGATGGAACGAAGTTATAAAATTTCTCGCCATAGAGGAGTATTTAGAACGTAGAATTTTAAATTTCTCACCAGTTGACGTCATCGCCACATCAACGCCCTCTCCCCCTACTTCGCAGGTACTAAAATAAGTGTCCGTCAAAAAGTGTCGTTACAACTTTTTCCGTCTAGCCCCCTTTGCAACACGCGATAAAGAACTTCGTTCAAAACGACAGTTTTCATACTGTTCACCCACTTTATCCACTCATGTCTTCAAATATCTTTATTAATAAGAGGGTGTTCACGCACAAGATATATATGCTATCCTGGTCTAGCTGACGTGTAATACCTGTAGCAGCCCATTGGTCGTCCATCACGCGATAATTGCAGCGATTGGCCGCCGATGACGTGATACGCGGTCGAAGCTGCCGTGAGAACCCCTCATACGCACCTACTTTCGATTCTGAATTATCCATCGTTAATTACGCATTGTAACCCCTTCACATTTTCACTAAAAATCGCTAACTACAATTGTAAAAATTTGTAATAATATACGCAAGAAGTCGAGCCAGCTATTTTTCTTCACTGCCCAAATAAAAGGCCAAACCAAGCCAGCCAAAACACGCAAACAGAGGGTTAGTTGTATAATCTATACATACATATAAATAAAATTGGAGTGTCTGTTTGTAATATTGAAAGAACCGTTTTTTACTACATGCATATGAATGTACATACGGTACATATACCAAAATAGCACTTTTTACAATTTTTGTCTGTCTGTTTGTTCCGGCTAATCTCTGAAACGGCTGGGGCAATTTTAACGGGACTTTTTTTGGCAGATAGTGGATATAATAAGGAGTAACTTAGGCTACCTTTTAACCGACTTTAAATAAAGGAGGAGGATATATTTTAATTTTTTATATTTGTTCATAAATATTTTGTAATTTCAACTTTCTAGCTAGCGCGATTCTTGATATATACGCCTGCAGACATACTACTATAATATTATTGCCACGGACGAAGTCGCGGGCAACAGCTAGTATGTAAATAATTCGATTACGCTATATTAGGAATAAGAATTTCACGATGCAATATCGTAACATAATTTGAATAGATCAAACAACTCGCACTGATGTTTTCCGGGAAATCCAACTTACGTATTGTAATGTGAACATGAATACTTTTGTTTAACCAGTTTTATTTTCTCATAATATAATAAGCTGAGCTGGTGGGGTGATTTCATTGCATAACTATTGTGCCAAATGCAAAGCAATGCAAAATAATCAAAATCAGAAAAAGTAATTTGAGTCATTCAAATAAATCCTTAGGAAATAACAAATACTGAGGAACAGTAAATGAGATAAGAAATAGTTCTATGAAACTGTTAATTTGCCGTTCTATGTTGAATGTAAAAACTGAAATAATATGTAAAAACATATTTAGTTTTAAACATAAAGTTAATATACCTAGCGGAATAGAGAAACAAAGGCCTGAGCAAGAGAGATGTCACTATCAGTAACACTGCGTGGTAAAAAGAGACGTGTGATACATGACAGTAGCACTCTTTTTTTGACGTCCAGTCGGCACGTGCCGCACGTTGACAATTTAATCTCATAGAATTCATGTTCAATCATGCTTGTGTAAGTGTATATGTACACATATTTTTCACACAGATGAAAACCAATTTTGGTTACGTTTGACAGCTCGAGATTGTTGCTCTATTCTGCTAGGTATATTAACTTTATGGTTTTTAACCCCCGACAAAAAAGAGGGGTGTTATAAGTTTGACGTGTCTGTCTGTCGGTCTGTCTGTCTGTCGGTCTGTCTGTCTGTCGGTCTGTCTGTCTGTCTGTCTGTCTGTCTGTCTGTGGCATCGTAGCATCCAAACGGGTGGACCGATTTTGATCTAGTTTTTTTTGTTTGAAAGCTGACTTCATTGAGAGTGTTCTTAGCTATAGTTCATCATCATCAGCCTGCTCCGTGCTAAAAAATCGCGGTTCATCTGGTTCGTGAAGGGCTGATTAGCAACTTGCAGTCGTTTGGTGGGCTTCATTGCATTCTAGTTCGTGACATTTATGAATATTTACACATTAATGGAAAGTTGACCTGGTGCTGCAGCATCACCTGGTAATCAATAGGATACCCAACTCCTCACCAACTTAGAGCAACGGTTTCGTGTTTGGGCTCATTTGAATTGCGACAACTAGTAAGACGTAGATAACCAATAAATTTTTGCATGCTGCTGCTGCAGCATTACCTGGATTCTATAGAAGCGGAGCTCCTTATGAACCCAAAGTGGAGGTTTCATGTTTGGACTCATATTGACGGCCTCATCCAAAAGGACATTCGTAGATGGTATTCATTGGCATATAATATGATCTGTTGATAGGAATTATTCTGCACTATACCAACACAAGTTTAAAAAGCATGAAATAAAATTAAATTAAGAAATTAAAAAAAACCCCCGCCAAACAACTTTAAAAAGTAATGAAATAATATATTTTACTGACTTTAAGTTTAAATAATTCCTAAGTGTAAAGTGATATTTTAGTCCATAATTGTTGTCAAGGTGTGTCGGGGACCGCTAATGTAGATGTTTGATTTCACATAACATTAAAGTTTAAGGGTCAGTTCACAGTGAACCGAATCGAGACAATCAGTGACATGGCGATACAAAATGCAAAATACACTGTTGGCGGTCCCCCGACACACCGTGACAACAATTATGGACTAAAATATCACTTTACACTTAGGAATTATTTAAACTTAAAGTCAGTAAAATATATTACTTCATTACTTTTTAAAGTTGTTTGACGGGGGTTTTTTTAAATTTCTTAATTTAATTTTATAAATTATTATGGTCAATTCAGACCACAATGTGACACGTACACTTGCAAGGAAGTCTGACAATTCAGTACTTTAGGAATGCGATACGCGTAGCGTTGCGGTCTGAATTGACCTTTATAGAGAAACTTAACTAAGTTACAATTTAAATGTTGCATGGTTATGTTATGGCGTGTTGATTATTCAATGATCTTTCCTTATATTTATTAATAGTAAATAATCGTTTGAAGAGCATTCAACAAACAGGGCTACGTGCCCAAGAACCGGCGCGCGGCCCTCGACAAGCGTCCACCAATTAATTCTATTAATTGCTTGTCATCTGTTGATCGCTGCTCTTACACCAGTCATTAGTCACAGGTATACTGACGCATTACATGTTTTTATATATTGCCTCCATGTAATTGAATACTGGATGATGTTATATACTTGTAATGGTGGTTTGGTTGTTGACGTAGATGTTGTATGTGCCGTTGCTGTGTATATTTTTTGGTGTAAATATGCTGAATCAAACTCAGAGTCTCATGGAACAATCTATCTAACAGACACAGTTAGATGGATACACTTATGCAATATGCTTTTTTTTTTGGGGGCAAACGGGTCACCTGATGGAAAGCAACTTTCGTCGCCCATGGACACTCGCAGCATCAGAAGAGCTGCAGGTGCGTTGCCGACCTTTTAAGAGGGTTTAGGGTAATAGGGGAGGGTAGGGAAGGGAAGGGAATGGAATAGGGGAGGGTTGGGAACGGAATAGGGTAGAGGATTGGGCCTCCGGTAAACTCACTCACTCGGCGAAACACAGCGCAAGCGCTGTTTCACGCCGGTTTTCTGAGAGAACGTGGTATTTCTCCGGTCGAGCCGGCCCATTCGTGCCGAAGCATGGCTCTCCCACGTATTTATATTAGCATACCATTCAATCTCTCAGATTTATAAATAGTAGAAGTAGTTGCTTAGTCAAAATATTTTAATGATTTAGGCGCGGCTATGCGTTGCATTTTTAACTGAGCTATGAATAGCTCATCGCCATATTGCATCGCCACGTTGCAATATGAAGTAACCTCTCACATCTAACCAACTTTAGACAACTAAAACAGAAAATCTACTACTAATAGCGTTTACTTTTAATAAGAGTTCAATGATTTGGCACATTGTGTTTACATCCGTTACTAATACAATTCAAACATAATTACTACTAATTTAATTATGCAATAATAAGTCAAATCTATAATCGAGGAAGTGATTAACAGTGCACATGTTATGCTTCGAGTTATTGACTATTAACGCTATATATCAAGCCATCGGTTATGATTTATGCGTTCCTGGTAGTTATGTCTCCCTCTTTAGCTGACAGCAAATATTTGGGATAGAAATAACTTAAAGGATTGACCTATCAAGTACTCGTCTTATCTTTAAAGCATTGATAGTCTAAGATAGTCTAGAATGAATCTTTTTATTCGGAAAACTAAAATCTTTTAAATAGGTTTTTGCAAGCTATCCGTGAACTCGGGTCTGATTTGCTTGATATTTCAATAAAAAAATCTTAGATATTGTTGTTATATTGTATATAAATTTTTTTGGTTTAGTGCCTCAGTCGCTATCGATGATATATAGTAGGCCAACTTTAAGCTTTATAAACAACTTTAAGTTATACAATTCTTACTAGATCACATGAATCGGGCACCTACGCAATAATTTGCTAACGCGTTTAAATCTTTTGAAGTAGAAAAACAAAAAAGTTATTTATTTATTTATTTATTCTTCATGCACAAGGTTACAAAGACACATTTAAACGTTTGTAATAATGCATCGGCGTACTTATCTCTTAAAAGAGATCTCTTCCAGCAAACCTTATAATTTTGTGGATGTATTGTAATAGAGGGGGCATGTACACAAAGAGACAAAAAAAAGAAATCAAACAATCATAAACCTATACTAACTAATACTAACTTAATCTAAATTAAAATATAAATTATACTAATAAAAATATTTACTTAGTACTATAATTATAATTATAATACTTAGTACTTAAAGTTCCATATCGAGCCCACTCTACTGTATGATATTTACACTGTAAGGGCTAAGGGCAGGATGTCGCGAAGGACACCGGCTGACAGGGCAATCAATAAGGGCAGATGGCGATTGGGCACGACTCACCCGCCGGCATTAATCATTGCCTCCCAATTAGCTATTGATACGTCAATCGAGATTCCCACCAATTATAATGCGTGTATTAATTATGTCGAAATTCCGAGGGCTTTTAGTGCGAGTTTGCAGCGTGCTTTGAAACTACTGAATGCGTTATAAAGCATGAGTTATATTTTACACTGACTCAACTATTTAAGTTTATCATTAAGCCCGGTCGCACATTGTCCGAAATTTCTGATCAGAAACAGTTGAACGTCCGCGCTGTCTCTTATATTTTGTACTGAGCCGAGTGAGCTCGAACTCGCCGAAAGGATATTTCGGATAGTGTGCGGGGTGGCGGTCCGGCGAAATTCAACTGTTTCTGATCAGAATTCGGACAATGTGCGGCCGGGCTAAAACAGCTTTAATCCTGTCCTAATCCTATCCAATGAAATAGCGTTCTCGTACACGCGTATGTTAAATGCATTTAAAGTTTTGACCAATCAGAACGTGATAACTTCTAAAATCTGTGGTGATTACCAGTTTTGATTGATTGATGCTATAATGAAGCTGTATTAATGTTGGATAGTAATATTCTCATGTCGCGGTATATTATGTCGTCCAACTACGTTGAAATGGCTTGACCGATTTTTATGACTTTGTATACTTATCGAGTAGGTTTGGGACTCGACTCACATATTTTTCTCCTATACGCAAAATACCACATCAAAACAAAGTTGCCGGGTTACCAAATAGTTCTATAAAAATTTTAAAGCGAGCATCATACATGTATCTGTAAGATCTATATGTGGTACAATAAATTTGCAGTAATTTCTTCCAGTCCGCACCAGCAACAGTTCGCGATAATATCACCGTTGAGAGTGAGTTATGTGAGTCTCAGTGTTTGAGCTCTACTCACTATCTGTGTCCATTCCGTATGTTTTATTGCTCATATTAACGTATAATAAATATTAAAATGATACATATTATGACTGTTATTGATATTATTTGCTTATAAAGGGTTCAAGGACAACCACGTTGGGGCACCACAACGCTTGGCGCTAAAATTGGCGGAATTATTTAGTTTTTATTATAAGCTTGGAATGATTTTGCCGTCGATTTTCGTGGTGCGGTGCCGCATAGCGGTTATTTATGTGTTTCGACCCTTAATGCGATGACGCAGATTATTATAATAGTCATGATTATGATGATTAATAATATGTTGGATAAGTGTGAAGGCCGCCAAGAAAGATCTTCCAACCGAGGTGTTGTAGTTCTGTCAGGCCGAAGCCCCATGGTTTCAGCAACCGTAAATTATTATATTATACCGACGCACTTAGAAAACTTCGACATCGCGATGCAGAAATTTGGCGCTAGTTGTACCGCTACAAATATAATTTTATTTATTTATATTTTTTTATTTAACTCAGGCATCTTGGCCCATATTATAAATACCTTGTAGACTAACATACATACAATTGTAATAAAAACTAGCACTAACACTAAAACACTATAACAGTTATGACTTATGCTTGCAGTACAACGGCAAAACGGCCCCATGTTTCTAAAGGTTCCCACACATTAACAGTTCGCCGGCAGGCCGTCGTCAGACAGTTAATCGGAAAAGACCACAGACTCACAGCTGTTCTCCTGAAGATTTTGTAGATTTTGTATCGACGGTCAATGAGTGTCAGGCGGCGCAGTGCAGGCGGACTGTTAATGTGTGGGAGCCTTATTAAGGACTCAGGAGTTTTGTTCAGCACCTTAAGAACCCGTGTTGCAAAATCTTAGTTTTTGGTATATTATGTTATGATTACTTTGGAAAAATTCAAAATCATCTTATGTTTCCATTCGTCTGGAATCTTTAGTTTGCAAGGAGGTTTATTACTAGCAATAGAACTTACTGTTACATTATAATATTATTATGTTTGGCTAAGGACCGATTTTTCAATCGTCAGATAACTTTTACCTAAAGAACTACGAATAATTTATTATTCGTAGCTAAAGAATAAATACCTATGACAGATGACATTTTTTTCATATAAAATCTGTCAAAGCGCCTTTATTCCAGTGATAAAATTTATCTGATGATTAAAAAATCAGCCCCTACTAGAATAAAAATAAAAAATATTGTTTTTGTTATAAGTATTTATTTGTTATTTTATGGGGGAGGAATTGGTATATTATATTGCCTATTGTTGCCATCGGTTGCTATGCATAATATGTAACTTTTATTTGTAACATAGTAATGAATTAATGATAAATATGGGAATATTGGTAGCAATATTCCCATATTTATCATTAATTCATTACTATAAGATTATAACGCGATTGTATGTAATTACTAATCCATCCGTGTGCCTTTGATTAGGTTGTATGAAGTGGGTTTATTCATTAGTATATTGGACTATTGTAGTGATAATATTGTCCTAGCACGTACACTTAATGCACAATTAATGCATTAGCCTCCTATACAATATAACAGTAATGAAATGATTAGTTTAATTACTAAGTGACTTCTATAATAAGCGTAGTATTTATTAAAACTAAAATTTAAAAATATATATATTTTTAATAATAAAATATTATTCGAAAGATAGTAATCCTACTTATATTTTAAATGCAAAGGTCCGTTTGTTTGTTATCTTTTCACGCCCAAACCACTGAACTGATTTTGCTGAAATTTAGTATGGCGATACTTTGAGTCCCGGGAAAGGACATATGATATTTTTATTCCAGAAAAATGTACGGTTCCCGCGCGGTAATCGAATTTTGGCGCAACGGAGGCGCCATCTAGTTATAAAATCAAACTGATAAATGATCAAATCAATAACTGTAACATAATCATTTGATAACATAGTACTAAAATAAACCTCTATATTTTGTTAGATGCTGGCCTTGGCTGTGCTTTCGTAAATTACAGCATGACTGGGGAGACATGATCAATACTTAAGGAGTGTACTCGGTACTCGATTCTCATTATAATTATGTAATAAAATTAGGTACTTAATTTTTGAACAAATTTCCCATTAAATAATTGAATCATGGACACTTAGTAAATTACTATGCGGCCGGCGCAGCGGCATGGCGCATGCGCCATGCGCTTCCCTCCCGCGGTGTTCATGCGTTGGGTAAATAATTATTTAATTTTAGTAATAAGAGTAATAATTCGTGTATTCGTTATTAAGAGGATACACCAGGACCTAGAGAAATGAAAAAAAAGTACGTGTAATATCTATAGCTGTCTCCCTTACCTCAACCCTATACCGCAGAACGCGATAGAGGCAACTGCAGAAAATCGACGATTCGTTGTCCCCTGATTCCTTCTCCAAAACTTAACCGATTTTAGTAATTTTTTTCATTAGAGATTAAAGGAAGGCATGAGTTGTTCCTATGTTTTTTTTTTGTATAATCTAGCCAAATCTGTTTTCTGGGTGTTTAAACACAGCGGAAAATCTGGCAATGTTTTCGGGTTTTTGAACGTTCATATCATATTTAATAATTAAATTATGAAAAAAAAAGAAAACATAGGGACATTTTATTAGAGGCCGTAGATATTCAGGAAAAAAAATTATAACTCTACTAGCATTATCCAGGGAGGAAACAGGGGACAACGTTTGTATGGAAAAAAGGGCGGTGTGGACTCCTCTTAAACGAGAATAATAATTACTGTGTTTTAATATTGTTTATCATATTAAATTTCAATCAAGGTTCTATATTTATACAACAGAGGTAAATATGGTTTTAAATATTTGTTCTCTAGTAATGTACCCAAAAGTTACCAACAAGACACTATGGTTACATTGTCTATTGGTCTCTATCTTACTAGCTCAACGTGCTTTATTTTTATGCGTCAAACATGTTTAGATGTTTAGCTATTATCCAGTTAATCCAGAATGCAATTATTGTAAATTCGACGCGGCATTTTACATTTGATGTAATTGCTTTTCATTAGTTGTGGTTTTCCTATGGGTAATATAATGTTAGTTGATATAATCTAATTGTGTACGTTTCCTAACTGAGCATAGCAATATTTAATCCGGATTATATGTGGAATAATGTAAATGAGTATTCGGTTCACAAAAAATTATTTTAACATAAACGTTATATACGAAAAAAGAACGTTTCATTGACGATTCCGATAGTGTCGTAGTTACATTTTATTAGATGTGGCCGCAATTTTGAGTTTTGATAGCCCGAAAGTAGTTTTCGCGTGGGAACCGTACATTTTGCGGGATAAAAATCTTTTGTTAGTTGTCAGGACTCAGTGAGTATCAGACAAAAAGACACACTTTCACATTCATAATTTTCGCCTGCAAAAGCATACATTTTATCATAGAAGTTGTGAAACAATAAAAATAAAAAATAAATAAAAAAAAAACACGTTTTTTTCTAAAAAATTTAACAAACTATTGCATTGTCATTGGCTTTTAATACTTTACATGCAAAGCTTCGAATCAACTGGACTAAACCGTTACATACATAGAGCCCAAGCTTAAAAGCGTGTTCAAATTACTTGAAATTGCCTAACGCCTACATTAAAATAATCTTCAAAGTGTTATTCAAAATGCAGTCAGCCTGATCCAGCTCTGCCGGACACCTGTGGATGTAATCCTTCTATCTTGAGATGAACTTTCAACTTGAGCATCCGAGATTAGAGTGATTACAGCTCCCTTTTGTACGCACTATCTCCGACTGAATTCAAATGGGGAATATTAAATTGATTTTGCAGTACTGCTTTGGACGTTATGGTTTACTAACGTCTTGTGACATAGGTGATTTGCAGTGAGAAGCCTTCCTATTATGCCTTCAAGGCTAAGATAGACTTTAGGGATATGATCTACTGTAGGTATATCAAGCATATAACTTAATGAAATAATCGATTGTACTCTTAAAGTCCAATAATCTTTCGATTTAAATAAATTAACGTTTAATGAAACTTTAATAAAATATAATAAAATAAATTGTCAGCTTAATTTTATGGAAATATTTATACTAATCCACTAATAATAAAAACTAAGGAAAAGTAAGTCCGTCAAAAAACATGCTCCACAATACTTGTCAAAAAAGTGTATAGGTACACATTTCAATACATTTGCAATATTTAGGTGACCTTGAGCGGTACTAGGCTGACGTTACATGACAGATCAAAAGGAACCAAATTTAAAACGGTAATAGTATGGGAGTTACGATTCCTTAGTTTTTATTATTCGTAGATACTAATACTATAATTGGGAAGAGTTTGTTTGTTTGTTTGTTTGAACGCGCTAATCTCAGGAACTACTGGTCCGATTTGAAAAATTCTTTCATTGTTAGATAGCCCATTTATTGAGGAAGGCTATAGGCTATATTTTATCACGCTAATACTAATAGGAGCGAAGAAATAGAGGAAAGTGTGGAAAAAACGGGGGAAAATTATTTGAAAGGGCTTATTTGAACGCGCTAATCTCAGGAACTAATGGTCCGATTTGAAAAATTCTTTCAGTGTTAGATAGCCAATTATTAAGAAAGGCTATAGACTATGTTTTATTACGCTAAGACTAATAAAAGTGAAGAAATAGAGAAAAATGTGGAAAAAATGAGGGAAATTATTTGAAAGGGCTTATTTGAACGCGCTAATCTCAGGAACTACTGGTACGACTTGAAAAATTATTTTAGTGTTAGATAGTCCATTTATCGAGAAAGGGTTATAGGCTACATTTTATCACGCTAAGACTAATAGGAGCGAAGAAATAAAGGGAAATGTGGAAAAACGGGATAAATTATTTGAAAGGGCTTCTCACGAACTACTGGAGCAATTTTTCTGTTATTTGGCACAGATAAGAAGTAGACCACGTGAAGGTTCATAGGCTATTTTTTGTGGACTAATTTGTCTATGAAATATCTAATTTACGCGAGCGAAGCTGCGCGGAACGTTATATTTCGCGTGGTCACGACATCGCGCGTAAACGGCTGGACCCATTTTGCTGAAATTTGGTATAAAGATACTTTGAGTCCCGAAAAAGGACAAGAAATACTAATTTTGTCCCGGAAAATGTACGGTTCCCTCACAATAAACTTTTATGATTATCGCCTAAACTATTCAATCTATTTTGATGAAATTTGGTATGGCAATACTTTCAGTCTCGGGAAAGGACAAGGGATACTTTTTATCCCGTAACATATACGGTACCCGCACAATAAACTTTTTATAATTCTAAAAAAACTAAAGTCAATGCGGACGAAGTCGCGGGCAACAGCTAGTAGTTATTATAGGTAAGTACATAATATTTATTACTGTTCATTTTATATAATGCGAAAAAACTGTAGCAAGGACTAAGTAGGTTATTCCTCTTCCATTATTTAAATACACTACCGATTCACTCTACGTAAGCTTCAGAAATAGATTTTTTATCTTAATTAAAAATCTTTTAAACTTTAATTTACTTAGTGCACTTTAAAATGTGAATAATCACACCGTCTTCGCTGCAGTAGTGTGAAGTACTAAGTAGTAATTTTACCTGTTAGAACGAAGGCGAGGGGCCCGATTCTTGTGCCTATAATATATACTGTACTCGGCAAAACATGGCGGTAGCGGTCATTGACTCCCTGTCAAAAACTAGTCATTTTCTATATAAACCATAAAGTTAATATACCTAGCGGAATAGAGAAACAAAGGCCTAATCAAGAGAGATGTCACTATCAGTAACAATGCATGGTAAAAAGAGACGTGTGATACATGACAGCAGCACTCTTTTTTTGACATCCAGTCGGCACGTGCCGCACGTTGACAATTTAATCTCATAGAAATCATGTACAATCATGCTTGTGTAAGTGTATACGTACACATATTTTTCACACAGATGAAAACCTATTTTGGTTTAGTTTGACAGCTTGAGATTGTTGCTCTATTCCGATAGGTATATTAACTTTATGATATAAACCGCGATTGACAATGAAGTGTCAGATGTTGTCAATCACGGCTCAAATGTTTCGCCGAGTATAGTATAGAATGCCACTTTGATCGTATGCATTCTCGCGCCCACACACGCACGCACAAGTGAGCCAGTCGAATCGAATTGACATTCGACGTATCAGAATCGGGCCTCATTTCATTCGCCGGGGAGATAACTTTATTCGTTATTATACTTAATTGTAGGCGAATATTTTAAAATTTTATTTGATTTTGTAAGCCATTACCATCGACGGTATTATCATTTAACGACGCGTCATAAAGGAAGTCATTGCGATAACGATGACGCATAATTCGATGTGATTTTAATGTTTTATCAATGTAAATTAATAGCCGCTGATAGTATCGTTGTTTAATCACAGTTTTGTATACAACCAGCTCTACGATAGAGCTACAGTACTATCAGCTTTATGCCACAGCAACGGTATACTACTAATTTAATACAAAATTATATTTCAACGCATTGTGCGACTACGTTGAAATGAAATAAGGGGGCAAACGAGCAAACGGGTCACCTGATGGAAAGCAACTTCCGTCGCCCATAGACACTCGCAGCATCAGACGAGCTACAGGTGCTTTGCCGGCCTTTTAAGAGAGAATAGGGTGATAGGGGAGGGTAGGGATGGGAAGGGAAAGGAAGGAAATAGCGGAGTGTAGGGAAGGAAATAGGGTAGAGGATTGGGCCTCCGGTAAACTCACTCACTCGGCGAAACACAGCGCAAGCGCTGTTTCACGCCGGTTTTCTGTGAGAACGTGGCATTTCTCCGGTCGAGCCGGCCAATTCGTGCCGAAGCATGGCTCTCCCACGTATTTATTTTGTTTCTTTTGGTGAACTCTAGCGGTTTTTTTTATTATTTTGAGAGGTGTAACAAAAATACCACTGCCTATACTCCACTCGGGCTAACTTGTCGCTAGCGGTCATTGACTCCCTGTCAAGAACTTGCCATTTTCCACATAAATTGCGATTGACAATTTAGAGTCAGATATTGTCAATCGTGGTTTTATATGGAAAATGACAAGTTTTTGACAGGGAATCAATGACCGCTAGCGACAAGTTAGCCCGAGTGGAGTATAGGTATTTTGCGTTATGGGGTTTTGAACTTTATTATTTTGACTATTTTCGCTAAATTATCAATTATAATATCATTAACACAGCGTTAAATTAGCTATTACTTATTTCGAGTGTAACTTATTGAGATTATGATATAATAAATATGATTTATAATGCCATGCCACTTGCATTAATCACGATATTGCATATTCCATGTCAAATATACATGAAAAGCGTCTATCGCAACGTGCGCCGTATTGTATTGAAATTTCTATTTACAAAGTAACGACGGGCTGACATCGAGGCCAAATTTGACGATGATCTGTGAGCCGAAATGCTCGTGAATCCAAAATCAAGCTGCTGCCGATACATCACCTATGAAATTAACTGATTTACCCCTTAGTTATTGGCGCCGACGTGGATATCAGCCAAATTGTAGATACGCGCGGTGTTTATGGTCTTTGGAAACCTGTGAAATTTTGTGAATAGGTACTTTATATGCAATTGATTATCATATTGTATTAATTTTATTTAATCTATGAACGTAGCTATTTATGTAATATTTCGTATACAATAATAGCTATCTTATAGTTAATAGAAATATTTAAATTATAATATTTAATAAGTTTCTGAATGATATAATAATATTATATTAAGTAGATAGCATTACACAACACAATTACCTTTCACCTTTTAGGAAATCTTGCAAAACTACCTTGTACGGATTGAATTAGTTTTTACACGTTCGGCATCGATTTTCCTAGCACTTTCGCCCGGATTTGCACGTGGAAATCTTACAAAATCTGCATGAAATATGTGCGGGCTGGGGCCAAATTGTTCATATGTTGTGAAATTAATAACTGTACGGTGTACCGGGGATATGTCTCCGTCGCCGGCCGCCGAGCGCCGCCGGCCCCGTATTACTCACGCCGTAATCGCTTTTAATTTCGCCCAGCCTATGATTTATAGTTTTACTTCTCAATTAACTGTGGATCTTAAGATTTTTGAATTATGCGAAAGTAAACTTATGGAGGGTTTTGAAATAAAAAAATAAGTTTTGTTTTGAGATTTCGTAAAGTCCTCCATATCCAATTCGTGAATTTGTTTCTAATATTATAATATCGGTCCAATAATATAAGGTGGCAAAATACTGCATCCACCAACAGATTTTGAAGTAGGAAAAAGCTGTTTAACATTATCGACGATAAAAGAATTCTCCTAGCACAAAACGTCTACGCAGCGTACAACGATATCAAAAATGAACAAAAGCTAAAATAAAATTAAAAGGAGAACAATTTTGTCAATACGGACGGACATTTTAATGGAAAAATCTGTAAAAGTTTTCAACTAAAGCACAAAATACCTCCAAGATGTAGCTAAACAGCGAAATAGTGAAACCGTACACAATTCGTTACGCCGGCGTGGAAATGGAAGATTTAAAAGCAGGTGCTACTGTATTTCGTGTGAAATATTGAAATGGTACGTTCGCCTTACAAATTAAGGTGCCAGATGACCTTAGTTTAAACTTAACTGCATAATATCTTACCTGAATTATTCAACGCACGCTCTTGCAACGACGTATTTTTATGCATTTTGACTTGTGGCACCCAGGTTAAAAAATAAAAAAATACTTTCTTCTCTGTGTGTTTGTTTGTATGTTTCACTTATTATTAGTTTTTAATACAAAACATATTTTGTATTAAAAACTAATAATAAGTGAAAGGGTTTTTTGTCATTTCAGTGAGTAATTTTATTTAAAAACTTTCTCCATGTTGTTAATACATCCTTGATGTTGATCATGAACAGTCATAGATTAGGCGCATATTATGAGTTTACGATTGTCCATGTTCGTAATTGCTTGTATCGGTCCATCATCGGCCAATAGAGGTTGCATAAAAAGTTACAATAATGTATGCTAGTTTATAACATATTTGGCCAAATCTCTCTTAGATTACAACGACACAAATATTATCAATAAATTAGGGGAGGTTCGAATAAATATTACATAATATCGTAATATATTTGGGTTCAATGTGTGGACTATAAAATATAAGAGCAGGTGCTTCATCATGCCCAAAGCCTCGTGTCAGAGTCCCGTATGATCTACGGAACCCGGAGTAATACTACGAAATTACTTCGAGCAACAATTATTTTGTCACGTTATAAAGGCGTGATCATTTTTATGACGATGTGCTGTAATCTCGTACTGTTAGAGATGGTTTTGTATTTTAGTTGGTTTGGCAGAAGCTTTAAGGATTTTCATATCGTGTTTAGGAGGTTTATAGTTTACAATTGATAAATAAATGAAGCTTACTATACAATTAGTACTGTGTTATGTGTACTTTTATTCTATATTAGTACACGGAATATTTTTAAGAATACAATATATTTTTTTGAAATCAAAATTGTTAAAAAGAAAATAGTATTTACAAGAAATCCTATGTCGAATGGCTTCTTGATAAAATATTTTGTTTTGGGTCATTAGTCATTACTTATGTAAGCGACCTAATAAGAGTTGACTTATAAAGAGAATAGCTTATACGAATCTGCTTATGGGCTTGCGGTCTTAACAAATAGGATTAACGCAAACTGCCTTTATTTATGAAGACTCATCCTTTAATGCCTGAAACTGATGTCGGAATTTTAACTTTGTTCCGCCTTAGGATTGAAGTTGCTTAATCCAGTGCCTGCACCGCTTACTGCTCTATAATTATATAATTGTATACTAGCTTCGTATATTTACTAAAAGTAAATACCTACCCCGTTAAAATGTATTTTGATATAAATCTAAAGTTTAAACACAAAAAGGTAAAATTGAGCAAATTGTTTTGGGTACAATTCAAATTATTTAGAAATATTAGGGCAGTATTCGCAGCATACTAAGATTTTTAATATTTAGATCAATTTACAACGGAGTTCGAACTAGCTACAAATGTTGATACGCTTAAAAGTTATATGAAAACAATAATTTTTATTCGATACCATTTTGGAATAATTCCTTATCGAAAATTAAAATAATATCGGCAAAGTTGTAAAATAGCCCCCGGCCACACGTGGTCCCTAACAACACCCTAATAATTATGTAATAAATAAATAATATTGTTTTGTCTACAATATTATGTCGCGCAACACTCGAATGTTACTTTAATTTATGATATTGCTTTTGTTTGATATTTGAAATAAATTACTCAACTTTGGTGTAGTTTTGAAAGCCTAGGTGCCGAAATTTAACCCAGTGTGTTGGACAGTGCTCGTGAGTCGTGACAATAATATCAGAGTAAACAGAACTAACGAGTAGGCTGACTCAGAAAAGATCTTGATTCTCGAAATTTATACGTTTGATGTAGTATGCCATTTATATTATGGTAGCCGCGCGTCGTACTTTTGCGTTACTAAGCATTGTGAAACATGTTAAGGGAGATCGCAGACGACAGACTTTTGTGCGATCGAGTCTGCGGCGTCCATACAGTCGGCATGGCTCGGCCACGTACTTTTTTCATTTCTTTTGCCCCTGGTGTATCCTCTTAAAATTGACACGCCCAACCCGTTTGTTTGAAGTCGAGGTACTCCTTAGTTACGTCTACTCTGATAATATTATATTTACCAATTTATATTTTACTGGTGACAAGTGTTAAACATTCAAAACAATATTTCTAATTAAAAATGCAGTTACAACCTAAAGTTAGATGTAATTTATAATTGGGAACAAACTACATTCGAATCTGCACGTATGGCCACCGCAACTGTGGAGGGAAGTTTGGCCTACGTAGTACGTAAGTTTCACGGAATATTGACGCCAGCCGCCTTCAACGTGTTTGTAACAATCCAACCAATTCGTAAAATATTATAATACTAGATGATGCCCGCAACTCCGTTGCGCCAAAACTCGTTTGTTGCGCGGGATCCGTAGATTTTTCGAAGATCGAAAGTAGCCTATGTCCTTACCCAGAACCCAAAGTATTCAAGTTAAAGTGTAAACTAAGTTTCAGAAAAATTGGTTATGCGGTTTGGGCGTGAAGAGGTAACAGATAGACAGACAGACACACTTTCGCATTTATAATATAAATAATTATGGAAGTATGGATTTATGACCAGCGGGTAGTTTTTATTATTCGTAGCCAGCGGGGCTAAAATGGTCACATTTAGCAATTACTCTCAATCAATTCAGCAAATGAATTGTCAAAACTGTCAAACTGACAAATGTCAAATCAGTACAAATATACAGAAATGAATTGCAAGCACAGTTGCATTTTGCGATTTTAGAAAAATGAATCATATTATGATTCATATCATGATTCTTCAAAGCGATCATTTTAGCCCCGCAGTAAGTATTTGTAGTTGCACTTCATATTTAATTTTCAATTATTATCCCTTTCACTAATATAAACCTTTCCTGAACTTCCACGAACATTAAAAAACAAGCCAAATCGGTTTAGCCGTTCTCCAGTTTTAGCTAGAACTTGAAATTTATATATATATATATATATATATATATATATATATATATATATATATATATATATATATATATATATATATATATATATATATATATATATATATATATATATATAGTAATTGGCACGTTTGTAAAAGGTTTATAAAAATCGTTAGGTTAAACTCCGAGGTACAAAGTTATTTTTTATGACATCATCTATTCACAAAAACAACACAAATATTATATTACATTCAAAAATTTAAATTATGATTAATTAGTAGAGATGGCATTTACCTGACTTTGGGATCTTATTGGATCGGATTTGCTGAGATCAGTGGAGAACACTGGAGGAGGGCTAGGCCGAGTGGCACACTGAACTACATTAACGTAAACAAAATTAGAGTGTAACGCTTTTCGGAAAAAAGAATGCTTTATTATTGTATTTAGTAGTATTATAGAAGCATAGAACGCAACAAATTTAGAAATTTCGTACGCAGCCCGATTGCCATATTAATTTGAAAACACGAAAACATAAGCGGTCTATAGGAATTTATAATTAAATTCGATCCAATAACGAATCTACTTCAATTACCGTATTGCTAATAATTTCGTCTGAGGACCTCTCACGGTATTGATCACACAAATCCAAAATAATGAACTCGATAATTAAAGATGAAATCAATTTGATGTACTTTTAAATTGCCGTGGTGTAGCTGGGAGTGGGGTACCGAAAATTGTAATTTCCTTTGTAAATTATATTTTTATGTCGTTACTATTCTTTTATAACAGACCTTTTATATAAAGTCGTTGCCCTTAATATGAAATCTATAGTTTGCCTAACCTATATACATATTATAAAACAAAGTCGCTTTTTTTCCCCCTCATGTCCCTTTGTTCCCTTTAATCTTTAAAACTACACAACGGATTTTGATGATTCTTTCAGTGTTAGATAGCCCATTTATCGAGAAAGACTATAGGCTATATTTTATCACGCTAAGACTAATAGTAGAGAAGAAATAGAGGAAAATGTGGAACAAACGGGGAAAATTATTTGAAAGGACTAACTTGAACGCGCTAATCTCAGGAACTACTGGTCAGATCTGAAAAATTCTTTCAGTGTTAGATAGCCCATTTACTGAGGAAGGTTATAGGCTATATTTTATCACGCTAAGACTAATAGGAGAATGTGGAAAAAACGGGGTAAATTATTTGAAAGGGCTTATCTCGCGAACTACTGGAACAATTTTTGTGTTATTTGGCACAATTAAGAAGTAGACCACGTGAAGGATCATAGGCTATCGATTTTAATCATTTTTTCAGTGGCTATATACCTATTTTATACCCATGCGATGCTAGGGCGGGTCGCTAGTTTTAAGTAAGTATAAAGTCGAATGGAATACTTCTGAAAAAGCGTACTGAATCTACGATCCCAAAGAATTGTACCAAATTATTTTAGTAAGGTTAAACATGGTGCTTATATTATAATTATACAGCATGACTGGTGAGACATGATCAATACTTGAGGACGTGATATTTGGTTATTATATTATTAGTTGAAATAAAAATTATATAAAAAATAATATCAATTGATCACTGAGTAAATGTAGCTTAAAGTTAAATAATTATTTACCCAACGCATGGACACCGCGCGTGGGAGGGGTAGCGGGCGGCGCGGGGCGCATGCCGCCGCGTGCGCCGCATAGTGATTTACTAAGTGTCCATGATTCATTTATTTAAAGGGAAATTTGGTCAAAAATTAAGTACCTAATTTTATTACATAATTGTAATGAGAATCGAGTACCGTACCGAGTACTCTCCTTAAGTATTGATCATGTCTCACCAGTCTTGCTGTATAGGCTACTTCATTTTTAAGCGTTCACGCATACTTCTCTGTAATTTGACTATGTCACAAAACACGATTAATGCAGTAGCGAAGATCGACAAATTCGATCAACAAATTTCATATAAACAAATCGCCTCACGTTGCCATTCGTTTCTACGAATGGTAATTCTCAAACCGAAAAAAAAACTTTCAAACATTCTGCTACTTTTTTCAGTCAGAGTTCATACTGAAGACATTTTAAAAACAATACAGGATTAACGAAACGGACCAACAATCCAAGTACAATTATTACAGCAATGGCATTTTGTTTTAGCCGGATAATACGGCAGGAGATTATCTTGGATTTAGCGAAACAATTTAGTCCGTCCAATAGATAAAAGCACAATCGATTTAACTCCGCAAAATTATATTATCTACTTATGTAGTTCACATATATTTCGTACAGTCGTCCGGAATCCTAACAGGTTTTATAGGATTACAGTGCACGTTAATGTTATTTCGATCCGATTTGAAATACTACGAGTAATTCGGTTATCCGAATAATGTTCCGTTTTAGATTCTAATGATAATATTTTGTTTCGGTATTACGGGAGCCTATTTTCATGTTCAATAGATTTAGATTAACTCAACTGTTATTGTTCGAAGCTAGTGTTTAATAGTGTCGGTTTTGGTTTCGTAATGTGTTGTGTAATATGGAGCCGTTATAAACTATTGACCCTTCGCTCATAATTGACCAGGCATCAAGACCATTTTTCTAGCAGCGAGAATAGTTTTTATACAATTAAATAGTGTGCAATGTATACCTGTAGAAAAAAATCTTTTGTTTCTTTTTTTAATTCAACAAAATCTCATTACATCATAATATTACATTATGTTAATCTATTGCCATGTATTTTTACCTAATTTACTTCAGATATACCAATGTATTTTATTGCATTTATAATATATTTTCTAGCAATTTTGTTTGCTTCCAATTTTTGTCGCGTAGTGAGGTTTGAGCGTACAATACAACCTTTCGAATAATGTCACAGGTAAGGAAAATCAATGTTGGTTTTGTAGTTGTATAATAGAATTGATTATCTTCGAAACAACCTTTAATATTAATGGTCAGAGTGGGCACGGCACGAGCGTGGTTGAATTCCTTGTTTATTGAATTTTTGAGTCAAGACAATTTGTATGTATACAGGATGTAACAAAAACCAGTGATAATAGATTAGGGTGTGTACGTGTTCCCTGTAGAGAGTTCTCTGTGAAAGTAGCAGCGCTGAAAGACCAAAACATTTTTTCACTTTTGTATGGGGAAACTCGTGACGCTCGGGCCCTTGCCCATACAAAAGTGAAAAAAAATTTTGGTCTTTCAGCGCTGCTACTTTCACAGTGAAATCTCTATAGGGAACACGTACGCACTCTAAAGTATTATCGCTTGTTTTTGTTACACACTGTATAACCAAAATGTATTTGGGTGACTCACTTGGTACGACTTTTTCCTATTCTTCTGTGTTTTTGATATGAAAGGCAACCGTTTTAATATTATGTCTGTAAGATAAGCGATGTTCAAATAAGTACAATGGGAATTTTTTAGGTAAAGTTTTAGGTATTGTGATTATTTGCTTTTAAAGATGAATGTTAAATATTTAAAAAAATAACTTTATTTTATTTCTACACCAACACCAAGTGGCAGTGTCAATTTAAATCCCAATATTTATTCGGATTAAATTATTCTGATTGTAATAATATTTTCATTAACTTAATATTATTATCTTCGTTTGTAAAAAATTTCATCATTCCTTTAGAGTTCGATTTATTCTGATGAATACGTAGTACACTCTTACATTTATTGCGTACATAAAAATTTTTAAACCCCGTTCATTTCTTATTCAAATATATTCTAAAAACCTTAAGAATATTTCATAACGCTGCGAGCATTCTATTCAGTTCTATTCAACGTAAAGAAATAAGTAACGTATATCGGCGAGCATGAAAATTGTATGTACGGTATATGTATTATGTACGTTGTATGTACGTTCATACAACGTGCTTCAGACACGTGTAGTCACCCGTGCCATAATATCATTAAATATCTGATGTCCTTGTAGCAATAAAATGGAATTGAGTCTGTGCAGGTGTATTGTGTTGCACCTGTCATCTGCTGGTTATTCTAATTCTATAGCAGTAAATCACCTCGAAGCTCGCTATTAAAATATAGATTTTCTTTCATTGAAAGAAAAACCCAGAAATTGTTGCTATATAATTATATACAATGTGTCCCGACACCAGTGCAGCCCTTAATGTTTTATGACGTATGACATACTTTATCGATATATTGTCTTTAAATTTTATAACGTTAGTTTTTTTTGCGTGCTCTCATAAGTTATACTAATCTGACAAATACTTCATAAGCAAATCGTTATAACTTTTAAACTATCTGACACTGAAATTTATAAAATAATGTCTGTGTAAGCGTAGTCCAGAAGTTTAGGTATCAAATGAAATCTTTTTTATGTTCAAAGGATAACTTACATGATATGTATTGGTCAAATTAGTACGAGAGCCCGAAAAAAAACCTAAAATGGCTGCCATTTTACAACCGTGAGGGAGAGAAAAAATTTGCAGAGAGCCAAAAATTTGTCGATAAAATATGCCATACATCATGACAATGAAGGATCGGACACTTGTGTGGGGTACCATTGTATTACTGTCAAGTGGTTTAAATATTGCCCTACTTTTTACATCAAGAATCACGAAAGCGCTCTCATTAAGTGGCATATTACACTTTAGAACGTTTAAAAGAAGCACTGCCTACACATTCATGTTTTGTCGCATGTCGGTTTTGCGTAAGCCTTTACATCTATAATAGTTAAACATAATTCCTCAGACAACGTGACTTATTAAATTCGTCGCACAAAGCGCCACAAAATGTACATCTCGATGTATCACAAACATAATGTTCTCATTGTTGCCTCATAAGCCGCCGGCGGAGTTTTAATCCGCTTACGAATTTAACACCACTTAAAACGATACAAGTGAGCATCGCTACTGACACTACCTTAAGCCGGGCGAGATATCGAGCAGTAATTGCCAACTTATGTCAGCGGGCCGATCGTATTAATTATATCAGTCCCAGCGGGCCGTGAAGATTATTTCGCCTGCCAAAATCAGATCGTTTTAAATAGCGCCGACGATATGCGCGAAATCAGATTACTATATTGAATGCGAAACGCGAATGAAAATGATGAAATCGTCTGCGGTGCAATCTATGTAGTAGTATGTCTCTTATCGGAAATAACCTAATTTCACTGGTTCTCGTGAAATAGAGCCATCTTGCATACAATATACCATTTAGCTCTTGATATTAGGGCCAGTTTCACCACTTCCTGATAACTGATAAGTACCGAATAGGCTTATTCACCACTTAATTTGACAGATACAATGTCAAAAAAGTTGTGGATAGCCTATCCGGCACTTTATCAGAAAGTGGTGAAATAGGCCCTTAGCATCCTATTCTACTAATTCCGTTTCTTTGTTGCATTTTCACGCCCAAATTTTGCTGAAATGTACTATAGTTATAAAAGTATAAAAGTCCCGGAAAAGGACATAGGATACTGTTTATCCCGGAAAATGTACGGTTCCCGTGCGATAATCGAATTTTGGCGCACCTCGCAACGGTTTTGCGGGCGTCAATTAGTTATGCTTAGTATAATAATAATAAATACATAATATTTAGTATTTTATACTTTGTAAAAAAGATTTAAATTCAATCTTTTGTGTCTATTTAATTATTTTTTTAATTTTTAATATTACAATAATTTTTACACTTTTCTATCGCTAACAACAGATTGACATTTAAGTTAGGTAATTCGTGAATTTGAAACTGAAAAAATAATTTCAATACCTTTTCTCGTAACGAGCATTCGGCGTAGGACGTAAAATGAAGCTCGCAGGACGGCAGTTAACAGTCTATTATAAAATTTTATACCGGAATTTATTTTCTTTACTTAGATCCTTCTCGGCTGCAGTAGTCGAGCAATAATTTTAAATGCTTTGCAATCTTACAAACTTCATACTTCAGCGCCTCGGAAATTTCAGTTATGTCCTATAATTCTTGTGAAGAGTTTCAAAAGAACGTGTTGTATGTTGCAATGTTTTGTACATTAAGTTTTTTAATAAGGGGGGAAACGACCTGATAGAAAGCAACTATCGCCGCCCATGGACACTGCAGCTACATCAAAAGAGTGCGTTGCCAATATTATTAATGAGTATTTTTTTACCCAAATATTTCTGTCATGATAGTCTTATTATCAAAAACACTAAGACATAAGAATCTTCGATACGAAACAAAGCGTCACGACTTAGCGATGAATAGAAAGTTTTCAAAATAAAATTTCAAATAGCGTGACACCGCTGGACATTTCAATTTCAAATAAATATTATGCATCGCTGGCTCGCGTATCGTTACGTATAGTTTCAGTATAAAATGACTGTTATATTTAAAATCGAATTACGTTTGTCTTTCTTTCGCAATTATTTGATACATGGGGTGGTAAATCTCCTTTGAAGTAAGAAACTTATATTACGAGAAATGTTTGTACCATCAGATATATTAATTCATAGTTAGATGACACGTCTACGCTATTCGGTCGGTTCATGTCAAAATACGAGTAATGTTAAAGGTGATTTTGTTGACTAGGCTTAATATAACTCAAGCAAATTACGTAGGTCCGCCATCTCTTATGAAGTTATGAATCAACTTCTCTGATAGTACCATCAGAAATTAATTCATAGGCAGTTGACGGACCTACGCAATTTGGTCGAATTCTTTCAACTTGATGTAAGTCATCATCTGTCAGCTGGGTTTGACAGAACGCGACCAAAATACGTAGGTCCACCATCTGAACATGTACAAAGAAAAGCTATATACAGCTTACTACCATAGATATAATTACATAGATGGATCTCAAATTGAGTCTGATAGCACAAACAAAATTTATATAGCCTAATATCATAGATATAATTACATAAATGGATCTCAGTTTGAGTCTGATAGTACATAAAAAAGTTATATAGCTTAATGCCATAGACATAATTAGATAGATGGATCTCAGATTGAGTCTGATAGCACATACAAAATTTATATAGCCTAATACCATAGATATAATTACATAAATGGATCTCAGTTTGAGTCTGATGGTACATACAAAAGTTATATAGCTTAATACCATAGATATAATTAGATAGATGGATCTCAGATTGAGTTTCTTATCTCCATGTGTAAGCCGGTAAGTGGCGAGCCGTGTCTTACGCGCTAGTTGGCTGCTCCGCTTGGGAATACCTAGTTGTTAACTTGTAACATGAATTCAACATCCATAATGTTAAGTGCTCCTAGTTTGCTTACTTTAACTTAATGTTTAAATAGGTACTTCAACTTGGTTGCCATTAACAATAAAATCAAATAGGAATCATTAAAAATACTTAAGCTTCAATTTTAAAGTTAATAGCTGACTAGATGACGCCCGCAACTCCGTTGCGCCAAAACTCGTTTATCGCGCGGGAACCGTGCATTTTTCTGGGATAAAAAGTATCCTATGTCCTTTCTCGGGACTCAAAGTATCTCCATGCCAAATTTCAGCCAAATCGGTTCAGCGGTTTGGGCGTGAAGAGGTAACAGACAGACAGACAGACAGACAGACAGACAGACGGACAGACAGACAGACACACTTTCGCATTTATAATAATACTCCCCACACCGGTTTCGGTGACGGTGGCCGGTTTCATTGAAACCAGGCCAGGTACGCAGGAGTAATTTTATAGTGCCCAAGTGTGTGCGCAGTACACAAGAGCACTCTCTATTCCTTTTACTCTCATAACCCAGTGGGACGAAAGACCGACACGACTGGCGAGAGATCAGGCGCAGGACCGACTTTTTACATGCTCATCCGACGCATGGATCATCTTACTTGTCAGACAATCAGGTGATAAGCCTGCATTGTCCTAACCAAAACTTGGAAATAACATGTTTCCAACGCGGGATTCGAACCCACGACATCCGGAGTCGAGAGCGACGCTCTAACCACTAGACCACGGAGGCGTTCGTTCGCATTTATAATATTGGTATGGATCATTCATTCTATTCAGTCGGTTTTTTGTTATTATATAAATTCACTTTAAAAAAAAAATGTTTAACAGTAGTAATTGCTGGTTCTTCTTAATAGGAACCTGGATTATTTTCTGAAGATAGACTATAGAATGATATGGAGTGGAGTTATATTGGCATTATAACTAGTGTTCATAATGTTGATGTAAAGAACAAAAATATAATAATTATTAAGAAAATAGTTTATATATTTCCCATTTATATTATTAATTTAAATAGAAGTGGAAAATTGAATAATGGTGGATATAAAAAAAAAACCTAAAATGATTAGCAAAACAAAAAGATCGTAAATCTATTAACACACACAAATTAATGCTATTTTTTGTTCTTATATCGTCGTATCCTACGAATAAGGGCGCTGTTGCAAAAACCCTACTTTACAGGAGAAGGTTTTTTGTGTTTATTTCAAAATATTGTTAGAAAACTTTTAGAAACTAATGATGAAATGATCGCATAACTACGTAGCGGTTGCTATGAAATTTTGAATGAGACGTTTAATTTAAGTTAAATTTCGGGTAGATATGTACCTTATTTCTTTTTTCGGCGGAGTAAAATAAGTCTCATCAGACACAAGTAACGTTATGCCTTTTTTGTGCGGATTCAACGAGGTCTTAAGAGCATTTGTGTCTTGTTAGTGATCATTATCAAAGAATTTCCTTTTTAAAACCACATTAAAAATCGGCCAAGTGCGAGTTGTACTCGCGCACGAAGGGTTCCGTACCATTATACAGTAAAAATAGCCAAAAATGTGTGTTTTTTGTATGATAATTTTTTAATTTATTTTAATTTTGTCGTCAATTATTATTAAAGTATACCTTAGTACAACGGAACATTTGCTATTATTGACATGGAGCAAAAAATAGCAAAAAATCACGTTTGTTGTATGGGAGCCCACTTAAATATTTAATTTGATTTTTTTTTCAGTCTTTATTGTAATAGTGGCAGAAGATATACTGAATCTGTGCTCTAACTCAAGAACTTTTCTTGAGATAGAGCCTGGAGACAGACGGACGGACAGACAGACATCGAATTGTTATTAATAGGGTCCCGCTTTACCCGTTGGGTACGTAAACTAAAAAAAACAATATAAATAGGCATATGGAAGAAAAAATACATTAAATTAAAAAATTGGGACGTTTTATAATATTAATTCTCAATCCTTCAGGGTTGAGATTGTTGAGAACCAATAGTTATTGTGATTGCTTTCAAGCAATCACAATAACGATTGGTTTCCTTCAACTTGTAAAAATATTATATTGAATTTCTGTATTATGTACAAATTATAAAGGAACATATGTAATTTGTGCAAATAAATAACTTTTTACTTTACTTTACTTTACTTGTAAAAATAAAACATAATATAACGTGATAAGACTTTACAGTTTTATGCCAGTTATTTTAAATTACCAAATAACATTATAACTAACGACTAGTTACTCTGACTATTATAATATTGGTTAACTTTTATGACAATTAGATTATCCAAGAGCCAGCGATAGACAGATTTTTGTCATTTTATAAAATCTGAAAGTTTTCTTGTATGAACAAACAGCAACTATAGAATTTCGATCGCGTTTAGGAGGTATCCAGTTTTGAAGGTCTACCTAGCCTTCGATACAATGTAAAGCGCTTTTTTTTCTTACTTCTTTCGGAAATGTAGGTATCTCATCTCAGACACCCTTAATTATTCCCTAAAATGCCAAAAGTATTACACTTTAAGGTGGTATGGCAGTGGGATGTTACTAGCATAAGTTGTCTGGCAATAGGGAGCAACTGTCATAAGGGTCCGTCAGTGGGAGACGAGATTCGAGAGAGATAGTTGGAGAGAGGAAAAAAAAATACCTTAAATTTCGAATCGAAGGTACGGTAGACTTTCAAAACTGGATACTTCCTAAAGTTTTCGCGACCAAAGCTCTATAATAGTTGGTTGCCGTTCTTACCTCTATATGAGTTACTAGCTTTTGCCCCCGGCTTCGATCGCGTAAAACACGAGTATTTTAGGAACATTATGTTTTCCAAAACCAAAAGTAGGCTTTGTTACTCTTCATTCTTTTGACTTAGTATGTGCTAAAAATCATGTCGATTAGTTGCTTCGCTAGGGCGTGAAGGAAGGACAAACAAACATACTTTCCCATTTATACTTTAAGTATAAATGGGAAAGTACGAGTATAGCATAATGATTGTAGGTAAAAGAAAGCTCTGGCTGTTTCTGGCTCTTGGTTTAGCTTATGAGTGGTTACAATATGACGGAGCGGTGCCTATTCTACTTCAACATCAGCTTAGCATGTTAACGCTAATATTTTGTATTCTAAATCAAATTCTTTTATGAGACGATATACGACATCCCTCGTGTCCTTTTGCAAGAATGTGATCATCAGCACAGCTCAAGAGATGTACTCAAAATTTTGGGTACGTTCAGTTACTCACAGTTCGTCCAATAAACCAAAAAAATTAATGGTAATAAAAAAAAAAGTTTCGTTACACTCACTCTCGATACACCAAAAGCTCTTTTCCTAAATTTTTAATAAAAAAGAAACTTTTTTTTCAATCCTTTCAGGCACCGGGGACTGTTTTCGTTTTCTAGAACCGAAAAATATAAAAAAAAAAAAACAAATTATATTGTGGAATATTATTTTATATTTAAATATTCTTGTAGCGCAATACCTTTAACTATTTTTCTATACGGCGGAAAAAGCCACAAAGTTCACTGCGGCTTTTTAACAAAATTAAAACAAAACATTATAAACTTTCAATTATATAATTTTCGAAATGGTTAGTATATAAAAGGCAAATTCATGTAATATTTTTTCCAATAATAGGTAACTGTTCAACTAAAGAAAAATTAAAGAAATAAATTTCGTACATAGAAAAAGGCAACAAAAGCCATTAGGGCAAACGATTCCCTAGTACTAGTACTAAGAGACGATTCCGTGGAAAAAGGCCACAGACGCAATAGCGTCTTTTTTCCAGGTATTTACTTTTAAGAATGTAAAACATTTTTAATACTTACTGTGTATTCCCTTTTACGGTTAACACAAAGTAATTGAAACAAAAAACAGTGCAATGACGCATACGTGAGTTCGCTGAGTAAGGGCGTGGTGGCGCGAGCGCCTCGTCCCCGCCCCGCGCGTCCTTTCACGCACTCCAAGAATACGGTCACTGAAGCCTTTGTTGCTTTTTTCGCCAGGGAATTTAAGAGCTAGCAAATGTGGCATTTTTAAAAACTTCATTTACTGGTTATTAAAATTAACTTTTTACTATTTTTTACACTGAAGGTTATAGATAATGAGCTGCCGATTTGGATTTTGCAATAAAAATAAAAAGCCATAGTGACCAGGGCGCCCTTATTCGTAGGATAGGACGATATTAGAAGAAAATTGTGAAACGCGAACTGTACATTGGTTCTGTAGTCATAATATGTAATACGACTTAATACAAATACAAATATAGGCATGTATTTAAAATATATACCTAATTTTTGCCTATACATATTTGTGAAGCTGAAATCTGACTAATATTGTTGTCATATTCCTAATTTATTCTTAACTAGACGTTCCGCGCGGATTTGCCCATGTAAATTAGATACTTAACAGACAAATTAGTCCACAAAAATAGCCTATGATCCTTCACGTGGTCTACTTCTTATCTGTGCCAAATGACAGAAAAATTGCCCCAATGTTTCGTGAGATAATTTCAAATAATTTCCCCCCGTTTTTTCCACATTTTCCTCTATTTCTTCGCTCCTATAAGTCTTAGCGTGTTAATATATAATATAGTCTATAGCCTTTCTCGATAAATGGACTATCTAACATTGAAATATTTTTTCAAATCGGACCAGTAGTTCCTGAGATTGGCGCGTTCAAACAAACAAGTAACAAACAAAAAAAGTAACAAACTCTTCCGCTTTATAATATTAGTATAGATTTTGACTCAAAGCAACGCGTCTATAAACAAAAAAGCCATACTAAGAGAAAAATTAGTATTCACTATACTGAAAAACATTGTTTGATTAAAATTCAATAATGTCTCTATGTCCGCATAAATCACTTCAGCACTTTTCCTACTCACTTTACACAACTTAAATCCTTGATGCTTCGTCAGCGATTGACAAATGCGTTTCTTTGACGAGGAACCCTAAAACGCTATCGGAGTTCCATTGTTAAAGTACAATGCAATAGATTCGTGCCTACGAATCATTTGTAGGGTACCGGGTAAATAGTGGAAAATGCCCTTTGCCGACTAAATAGAGTCACGTACTGAACAGGATGGTTTCATATTAAAGGTGAAAGCGGTGTTACATTCCCACTTAAGACTTTAAGTGTATCAACATAGAGTTCTGTTTTCATTAACCTAGGTATTAGGTATAAAGTTGACGAAAAGATTTCTGCCTTCTTGGAACATACCATAGAGGCAATACTGATAATGACTGCCGTTTGTAAAGTATAATTAATATCATCACAATCAAAAGAGGTCCCAATCAATGACTTTCAACCACTCAGAGATAATGATTACTTATCCTTAATTTAATGAGTTTTTTTTTCAGAAAATTTTTGAGTCTATTCGAGCTTATATTAAAATCTTCATTAGATATATCTATACATCTATACATATAAATAAAACTATACATCTATACATAATATAAATAAAATTGGAGTGTGTGTTTGTAATATTGAAAGGACCGTTTTTTACTAAATGCTTATGAATGTATATAGGTTACAGACACCAAAACAACATTTTTTACAATTTTTGTCTGTATGTCTGTCTGTCTGTCTGTCTTTTTGTTCTGGCTAATCTCTGAAATGGCTGGAGCGATTTTGACGGGACTTTTTTTGGCAGATAGCTGATGTAGTAAGGAATAACTTAGGCTACTTTTTAACGGACTTCCGAAAAGGAGGAGGATATTTATTTATTATTTATTATTATTATTATTATTGGGGTATACTATTGGACGTCTTATATTTTGACAGTTGACAATGTTACTCTTTCTAACTAACGATGCGATAAGTCGAGTAAAAGAGAGAGCTCATATCGGTGTATAAGCGTGTAAAGCATGTAAAGTTTAGACCGCTATACTCGGTCATAACAAAGAAATCGGTCTGCATATTTGATGTGATAAAATAAAAGCGTAATAAAAGTATTTAGTGAATGTTTTATGCAAGATTAAAATCATTAGAACGGCTAAAGAATGCCTCAAACACACATACATACATACGTAAGTTTTGAACAACGTTTTTTGGGCGTTTTATCGATATTTTTGTAATCTAAAACGATAATTTATAAGTTTAAGAATCTCTTATTCGTGCTATATAAGGCATTAGTGATAAAAATGTCACATCAAGTAATAATTTGGCTACAAATATTGCATAGATTTTTACGTGTGTAAGGGATGCACATTACTTGAACTAGTTTATCGATAAAAATATTATAATGAACTAATTTTTTTTTAGGATTTGAACATGCTTCAAAATAAGCGAAGAATTCTATTAATATCTACCTAATCTTAACTTAATCAGTGTGTAGTAAAAGTTTCATGCAATTTTTTAACCCTTACTTCTTTAATTACGAAGGCATAACAATATTAGGATTCACGATAAAAAATTATAACCAACTTTTATGCACTCCTAGTACTTCATAGTTTAAAAAACCGGCCAAGTGCGTGTCGGGCCACGCGCAATATAGGGTTCCGTAGTAGCTTTTGCTAGCTTTAGTTAGCTTTTGATAATTTTTGTATAGTTAATGAATGTACATTTGTAACGTGTTTTACACTATTAACAACATCATCTCAGTTACGTTCAAAGGAAATTGAACGAAAATTTCCTTAATCCAGACAGACAGACGGATGGACAGACCGAAACTATAAGGGTACCTTGTTGACTACGGAAGCCTAAAACGAATGGGCTAGCTCTATTAATTTTTCAATTCACAAGAATTGAAACAAAATATTGAGGGTAGTCACAAGAAAAATCTTAAAATTAGTGGGTAGGTTAATTAGGTAGAAAAAACTTAACGCAAACACCTCTTCATACGTTATGAACTCCTGGCACTCCATAGTTTAAAAAACAAATGGGCTAGCCCTATTAATGTTTCTATTCACAAGTTAGTACTTGGTTGGTACTTCAACGACGATATAATATTGAGTTGGTTCCTTATTTATTTTCAGTCAATTATTTCAAAACATTTTTTACGAACTTACTAAATCAATTTAATAATTCCCTGCGTATTTGCATTATACTAAAATTAGCTATTATGTGGATATAATTATTTATTATCATATTATATCCACAATGAGTGGCCGCTTGTGGGTACTAATGTGATGCAGCGGATATAATCCTGGCGCAGTAGTGTCAAGGTCAAATTGTATGCGTACATTTTAATATATTATAACTGTATCATCCAATTAATATGATATAATGAGGACAAGCAATATAATATATGAAATGTGATATATTATATTAAGCTTTATGAATTAATATTAGTCTAGTCAGAACCATGATGAACCATTTTATTGGCAAGAAACTACAGATTGTATAATTTTATATGTCAATTCAAAGTTTTGCACCTCTTTCTCTCTCTTTCTAATACGATTTAGACCTTATTAAATTGTAACTTTTTACCTTTTATACTTACACAAACACTTTTGTTTCTCCTATCCAGGCACCAGACGCAGTATGGTGAAGCTAACAATAACATTTTTCTTTTAAAATATTTTTTTTCTTCTCTTGAGACACGATGCATATTAATTGTTACAAAAAATATTAGGTCTCATTGAGTATCAACATTAGTTATTTGCATATTTTTTTCATTATCGTAATGCACCTGTTGAATCGATGTCGAGGCATCAAACCATTTTACGAGATTTATTCATACCAGAGAGCTAGCCACTAACTTTTCAATTTAAATACTGCACACAGGGACAAGCTATAGAAGCTCAGCATTCCCTACGTCATCGGTGCACAAAACTTGTAATTCCATTTACTCGATCAAAATTCGTTTCAATAAAAGTCACAACACTTTTAACGAATCGAATATCAAATCCACCGGAGGCGGAGGCCGATTGATCGACATTTTTAGTTTTCGACAAATTGAAAACTCGATGGGCTCCAAGTAAATAAACAGGATGGGGGTAGTCGAAATAAAACAACCGGTTATCGTTTGAACAATGTCCATATTATATTTATTACCACATACACACGGCACGATGTGACCTCGTCTTAAATCATTGTATTATAATAGGTATATGTACATTGCACAATGTGTATACATGCATCGCCATACACGCGCGCCCCGAGAGGCTGTATGATTATATATCTCATATTATGTACGTTATAATAATGTAATATTTCCAATAAGTTAAAGTGCACCGGTGCACGAAATCGGGGCGGCGGGCGTACTCGCCGCTTTTTACAAAACGTTGATATTATCATTATAATAAAGAGATGCCGTAAAAACTAATTTATTCATCGATACGATTTATATCCATATTGTATACAGATTCATGTAACATATCATACACCAAGAAACCACGAAAATAGCGCGCCGACGCCTTGCGGCTCGTTCGCCTATCGTTATTCCTTTATTTATCTAAATTTTAAATGTACATGACACCAAATCCGAACGTATATAAATCCAAATTTATTTTAATGTAAAATCTTAGGTAATTGATTTTTATTGCTATAGAAAATCAGTCAGCACGCGAAGCACGTAATCGAGAAGTAACCGCGAGAACGAAACCAAGCGGGCGGCGTTGCGCGGGGGGCGGGGCGGGGCTGGGCCAGCGGGGGTGGGGGACGGGGAAGTGATGAGAAGGGGGGGAGGCGGGGGGTAAGGGGGACGAGCGCGCGCGAGCGCCGGCGGCGACTGCGCTCCAGGGCGCCGCGGGGCTAAAATGGTAACATTTAGCAATTCCTCTCAATCAATTCAGCAAATGAATTGTCAAAACTGTCAAACTGACAAATATCAAATTAGTACGAATTACTAGACATGAACTGCAAGCAGAATGACCATTTTGCGATTTAATAAAAATGAATCATATTATGATTCATAATATGATTCTCCGAAGCGACCATTTTAACCCCACTGACCGACACGCGAGTAAATATCCCAACAGAACGGCAGCCTGTCATCTAATGAGTGATTAAGATGCACGTTAAAGCTCAACACTGCGACGTTAGAATTGACAAAGATCTAATAATATTTAAACATGCGAATTCGTACGAAACTCCATTTGGATATTTAATCTTGTGTACATTGGGAGCTGATTTGAATACAACGCGACGCGATGTTGTAAGACCGACCCCGGCTTGTTGTTACAGCCAATACTTAACTAGACACACGCCTACATGTTTCTCCACAAAACAAATAACAGTTACTTTTGCTCCGCAAATGTTTGTGTTGTAGCATGTCTGTTGCGTCACCGAGATGCTAAAGGGCTTTCAATTAACTTTACGAGAGTTTAAATTTTGACATCTTTTACTTTGTGAAAATGTCGAAATTTAAAGTCTAATTTTGTGAGGATTTCAACTAATTTACACCTAATACAAGTTTAAGAAATATTTAGATATTTAAACAGAATGCCGCATGGAGCAGCAGTAGCCGCCTCAGCCCGCCTCGAATCTCAACGCAATCCTCACAGACACGGTCTTCTGCTGATCGACCGATCGTCTGAATCGGTTCGTGTGGAGCCAATGCGCGTCCGGTTCTACGCGAATAAGTATACCTTTGGTCCTTGAAACATTAAGTTGGCCATCGCCGAGTAAGCAAAGCTACTGATCTAAGGCCGTCACGGCGACTCTACGAACTTTACCAGTCTGTCACTTTATTAGATTAAAATTAATTATTATCTTTAACGATATAAAGTGTAAAATTAATGTAGAATGTTATTATACAAAATATAATAAATTGCTTTTTATATACTTTTTTAAATATAGATGCATATCATAGATACCATAAGTCGCAATATTAGGATCACATAACGAATTTTAAATAAATTTGAGATCTCGCTTAGTATTACGTAGTCTTATATTTGATATAAACACATTACTAACGTGTAAATGAAAACTAATAGTAAACAAACAGCGAGAAAGGAGCGGCAGCGGTGGCGCGTGTGATCGCGCTCTGTGCTACGACTGCTACGAGCGCGCGCGGCCGCCCGCTACGAGCTACGAACCGGCCGCTACGAGCTGCCGGCTGATTGCTACGAGCTGCCGGCTGACTGCTACGAGCAGTTGGCTGACCGCTACGAGCAGTCGGCTGACCGCTACGAGCGGCCGGCTCACCGCTACGAGCCGGCGGCCGCGCGCGCTGTGACCTACGCTACGGCGATCACACTCTACGGAAGATCTGCCATCCATTTCCGCGCTACGAGAGACTGCGCTACGAGTCTCGGTGTATTCCGCTACAAGTGAACCTCTACGACGTAGCACCACGTCCCGTATTTAGTATTGCACACCGAGCCGCTATTTATTGCTCTACTCACAGGCCATAATTGTATGGTTAAATCGATAAATATAAAAATATAATCGTAACAGATTTTAATTTCATTTATAATTTCATATTTCTTATTATTAAAAAAAATCAACTACTATTTTAAAATTAGGTCCTTATTTAATTACTTATAATAATTGAAGCAATAAAAATGTAATTATTGCGAAAATTACTTATGTACGAGTATCTTTCTATCTAGCTCTTTAAAAGCGTAACTTTAAACGAATAAAATGGCCCGTGCGTGGGAGCGCTAAACAATAACTAACGAAATGAGTCCACGCGTCGAATCCAAACTATAAACAACGAAAGGGAACATCTGAAGCTAAATCCGATTGCGGTTCCGATGAGTCTAATAACAACGATCAGCTGGTATCGGCTAGTCTACACTCGCGCTACTACGTATGTACAGCGAGCGGCGACGCGCGACGTCGCGGGCGGCGAACCGATGGCTTCTCACGAACGACGTACTGAGCGGTACAGACAGCGTCGACTGTCCGAGTGTCCGTCCTCGACGGCACTCGAGCTCGCACGGGGACAAGCGGCCGTGTACGCTTCTCCTACATATAAAGGTCGGTAAGAAAATATAATTATAGTGAAGATGTAAGGTCAATGAAATGGCCGGCGGCGGCGCCGGCCCGAGCCTAACAATTATAACATTTTATCGTAGTAATTAAATATTCTAAGAAAAATGTCTTAAATACCTATAACACCGTAAATATAAAACAAATAATTACGTTATTTTGTTAGGTATGATATCGATTCCCACCGTCTCAACGGACTTCACACCTTTCGATTTTATTATCAATTTCCTAGCTAACGTTCAACAACACAATCGCGGTCGCGTCTTGCGGCGCGGCGGTGCGGCGGCGGTCGCGCGGCGTCGCGTGACGCAACGCGGCGCGTCGGGCGCGGCGGACGATGACTCGGCACGAACTAAACGCGAAGCGAACGGCTCCGACGACACTCCTTTATTCGATTAACTACTCATAAGTAATAAATTACCTTTAAAAAGAATATTGATTTATTTCGTATCATTTTCAATATTTATTTTTTTGTAACAGGAAACATTTATATTTATAACGTATTTATATAATAATAGCATTTAAAAGATTGTTCATTATTATACCTAAAATTTAATACCTAGATTTATAATATAAATGTTAATTGATGTAGGTAATGAGTAATAATAATAGTAAATAACGAACGATTGCAACCGAGTGCACGCGTGTAGCGCGCGACCGCGTCGCAGCTGCGGCGCAGTTGCAGTGCGGCGCGATGCGGCGCGGTGCCGTCGGCCACAGCAGCGGGCGGTCGCGCGGCTGCACGCGGCAAACTACACGAAGTGGTCAAAAGTGTCCGAGAGTACCTAACGAATATATGATTAATGAATTGACTTCATATTATACTATTACCTCGAACCTGCGCTTTGGCTGAAATTTCATAAAATCCCTGTCTTTTGTGTATCGAAATGTCTGAATAATTTGATTACGAGATATTTTTGTATGAAAAATGTAACCGTTTACAATATTATTATTATTACTTCGACTAAAACTTTAAATACGACTAAGTACGGTGAAACTCCGCGATCGAGAGAGGCCGCGAATTTTTAACAGTGGTCTTATTTTAATGTAAATACAATCGTAAGAAACGATGAAGTATTAATTACGTAATGCACAAAATTATTATTTATTATAGTATAATTACAATACCTACTTCGAAGGTACAAGATAAAAACGAATTATTATCTTATCGCGATGAGAGAAACTCGAAACGTTCCGACTATGCTTCCCGAAGGTACTCGTGAATCGTAAACGTGATCGTGTTATCCTTAGGATAAAATTTATATCATAATACATATTATCATTCGAACGTATGTATATGCACATCTAACGTAGTCTTATAGGGAAGTAATTCAGAATTTTTCCTACGGAAACAAAAGTAGCAGATAAGAAGTGATTTTATACAATTTAATTAGGCAAAAAGAATTACATTCATAGGTAAAATATGCGCAATATGTATTAGTATAGTAATTATAATTATATTTGACATTAATATTAAAAATAGAATAGAATAAAATATGTGAGGTGGACGAGCGAAAAGCGCGCGGCGAACGCGCGGTCGCGTACCGCGTTATTGTCTCCGGTCCGCCGGGGGCCGCGGGGCCGAGCGGGCCGCGGGCTGCAGCTGCGGGATGCCGCTGCGGTCCGCGGCGGCGGCGGACCCTGCCGACCTACGTACCGCTACCGAACTCTGTGCGCGCGACTGTACGCGGCGGGCGCGCCTCTACGCGGAACACGAGGGAGGGGCAAGCTCGTTGCGACTTGCGAAACTAATGCCGTCGTATACCTCCGCGCGCCTGACAGTAGTCATCCGAAATTCACCGCGATCCGTTAGCATCACGAGTCGTTTCGTATACACTATCGGACTCGACGTCGCGGAGGACAGAACGGACGTCGAGGGATTTACACGCGAGTCCTTAACATTAATTTAACTATGAATTACGAAAATATCGAAAACCTCCCTGCGATAAAATCGTCTATGCATTATATCGAGATTTTTTTGTAGTTTATCGTTTATATTGACAACACATCTACGGTACAGTCGAAGCGAGAATTTGAAAAAATACCTGTTCAATCAATATAGCTATCTTTCGTTCACACGACAAAAAGTAGATTATCGTTATTTACAATAGACAAGGGGGTCGAGGGGCGGCGGGGGGGTGGAAGAGTCGGGGGTCCGGGGGTCGAGCTGGGCGGGGGCGGTGACTGCCGCGGTCGACGGATCGGTCCGCGCGGTGGCCGGACGGAGTAGACCGTCGCCGAAGCGGCCGTGGCGCGCGCGCGTGGCTGCCGCGATGCCGCTGCTGGTTACGCGCCGCCACGCCGCTCGCCACCTGCGTCACACACATGTATTAGTAGATATAGCACTCTGTGTGTGTGTGTATTGGTATACCAACTTCAGGGGAAGTTGGTATACCAATACACATTCCCCTGTCTACTACCATGGGTTAGACAGGGGTCTAACCCATGGTAGTAGACAGGGGAATTTGGTATATCCAGCGTGTGCAGGTAGTGTAAAGTACATAAATCAAAATGCAAAATATCTCTAAAAATAAATATACAACCACAACAGGCAATTACTGTCACGTGGGAATTTTGTCTTCTATTTAAGTTTATCTGCAGAGCACATTCATCATTAGATAAAATATAGCACTTAGTGCAGTGCAACGTAGAGAAATGATTTCAACATTAAGCGAAAAATGAAACGTAAATATCTGAATATTAACTGGAATGCTGAACGCTCCGCATTCGTGATAACTACAATTAAGCACGCGAACATTTAAAACACTATTCTGCGTAACGACATTTTAATTGTGTTGTCCGACATAAAGTTTATACTCACGTTGAATATTTGTGCTAAAACACTTTCAATGATAACCGTTGGTGAAAGCCGCAGGAATCAGAGGTCCCTGTAACAGAAAAAACGCACAATGAGATTTGGCCGGCCGCCAGATACATATTAACGATTCAATCGGGCGTATATAATTGAATGGGGCAAATCGACTCGGGGGACAGATTTAAAGGTAGCGAGTTCGCAGTCGATAGAGCGGTAGAGGTGGCCAACAAAATAAAAACAGGCGGATGAGTTAGAGCGGCGAGCGGTAATTACACCGCTTGTTCCGTGATTTACGGTTATAGCCCGGGCCATTCCCGCTACCTAATAAGACCGCACCGCACCCGGGACCACATGCGTCACGCCGCCGCCGCTCGCCGTTCGCCGCCGCTCTCCGACCGTTTATTTACTCATTACCCATGTATCTATGCATTGACTTATTGATATTGTAAAACACTGTTCTACTAAGTAAAGTTCAATGAATGTATTTCTTTAACGAACTGAAAATTAGAAATTAGTAACTCGAAACGTAACTAATGAGTCTAGACGGTCTTCGAAAGATAAAAGAAAAGTAGCAGTGTCAAATTAGCAACTCGATACGGCGCATTTTAAAATCGAATCAACTTAAAATATTATGAAAATGTAACCGCATATTCGAGCTTAATTCGAAAATAATTTTAACTCAGAGATTTTCTAAGCACGAGAAGTTAAGATGCGGTGACACGGTATGAAGACTGATCGCGTCTGGGCTCGTAGTTTTAAAAAGCCATTACCCGCTCAGATTGGACGCTATTTCGGAACACTTTATAATCGCATCCCGCGCCTCACTTGTTCGCTAACTTATGTTGATTATGCTCTAAGCGACAAGATCGGTCGGTAAATGAGATTGGGTCTTTGCGCTAAAATTTTAGAGCGTCGTGTGCTAATTACATCTGCGGTGCTTGTCGCGTCTCCGGCCTTCTTAACGTGTTCTAATTTTAACTTGGAAAAGATTCCCCGAAGATTCTAGAACTATTTGACACTAAGAAGATGGCGGAGCAATTTGACACCATAGTGCAATTATTTAAAAAGGTAAAAGTGGCACCATTTGACACCATTTTAGGTAAAACGCGATGTGAATTTTAACGCAATCAAATCAAATTTTAGTTTAGAATAAAAATATATTTTTGCTTTATGTGTTTCGGATTTTGTCACGTATTAACTTTTATTGGCTTTTAGTGTTCAGCTAGTTGCCAACAAAGCTTTTAAACTGCGTCAAATGATTAGTTTAATCGTTAACAGGTTTCACAGTAGGAATATATTTTAAAATTACCGAGTTACCTTTTATTATAACTTGCAAAAATAATATATATTTTTTATAATTCATCGAGTAGAAAGATGGCCGCGCTCATAAAAATGCTCGTTGCTGTGGTAATAAAACCCACGAAATTTTTGTGCCCTTTTATAAATGATGTTGGCTGAATAATAAACGCCAGCAAAACTCTAATCTGTAGTCCGACTTAGTAATAATTAAGATATTCCTAATTTAGTCCAGATCCGTGGTAATTATTTGTTCGTGGGGCTATCTTTGTAATTATTTTATTTTAAACAAAATTTATTGCTACAATTGGTCCCTTGTGGAATAAATTACCGTATACTTTACTGTACCGTATACTCTGCATTTTTATTTATAAATATTAACTGAAATATACGTCACTTTATTTATATTATTTCAAGTAATAAAATAATTTAGACTGACTACATTTTTTTTTTCGAAAATAGCAAGTACTGTCTTGTCCTATCTAGCAAGCCGGTACAGTCATTTATGTTCAGCCATATTCTGTTGTTATATACAAGTGTAAAAAATCTGCAAAACGCTTGATGACAAAACCGTACCGCACAGTAAAAGCACATTTCCCGTACAAAAAGGCACAAAACTACTCACCCCGCGGATATGTGCGGAAAATAAAAGGAATTTAGTAAATGATTACGTTCAAGTTCAAAGGGCCGTCAAGTGCAGACATTCATGTGATGGATGGGGGGTCCGAGCGAGGGTTATGTTTTGACATCAATTTCTTAAATATTCCTGTCGTCTGTGGAACGATTTTTTGCTACATTTGCGGTGCGCAAAAACAATTTGGGAATAATATTTCAATCAAGTTCTTGGTTTTTATGGTTTTGTGGGTTGGTGCAACGTTTATTTTTATTTCAAAATGTTTTATGCGGTCTTCTCACTTTTGGGGATACCAATTTAAATATATAAAACTTTGTCTTTTGTTGTGTTCTCATATTATTACGTGTTGGCCACATCTCCGCTAAAAACTCGATTTGCCAGCAAGGATGGGGCTTGGTAATTAGGCTGCCGATCTTATGGTAATCAACACCTGCAATTAACCTTTGCAATGAGGCGATCATGCCCATTCCAAACTGAAATAGTTTAATACTCAACAGACTTGCCGCTAGTGATGGGCCTATTTCAATTTCAAATGGCTCATTTAAAAATGCATCGACTTGTCACGTTTAAATTCTTATAAATACTAATCTTATAAATTCGAAAGTTTGTCTGTCTGTCTGTTACCTCTTCACGCCCAAACCACTGAATGAATTTTTCTAAATTTTGGTATGGACATACTTGGAGTCCCGGAAAAAGACGTCAGCGCTAGTTTTTATACGTGGGAGAGGCATGCTTTGGCACGAATGGGCCGGCTCGACCGGATAAATACCACGTTCTCACAGAAAACCGGCGTGAAACAGCGCTTGCGCTGTGTTTCGCTGAGTGAGTGAGTTTACCGGAGGCCCAACCCTATTCCCTTTCCTACCCTCCCCTATTCCCTTCCCTTCCCTATCCTCCCCTATTACCCTATGCCCTCTTAAAAGGCCGGCAACGCACATGCAGCTCTTCTGATGCTGCGAGTGTCCATGCTTTCCATCAGGTGACCCGTATGCTCGTTTGGGGGCAAATGAATTTTTCTAAATTTTGGTATGGACATACTTGGAGTCCCGGAAAAAGACGTCAGCGCTAGTTTTTATACGTGGGAGAGGCATGCTTTGGCACGAATGGGCCGGCTCGACCGGATAAATACCACGTTCTCACAGAAAACCGGCGTGAAACAGCGCTTGCGCTGTGTTTCGCTGAGTGAGTGAGTTTACCGAAAGCCCAACCCTATTCCCTTTCCTACCCTCCCCTATTCCCTTCCCTTCCCTATCCTCCCCTATTACCCTATTCCCTCTTAAAAGGCCGGCAACGCACATGCAGCTCTTCTGATGCTGCGAGTGTCCATGCTTTCCATCAGGTGACCCGTATGCTCGTTTGCCCCCTTATTTCATAAAAAAAGCTAGTGTATAAACGAATTTTGGCGCAACGGAGTTGCGGGCGTCATCTAGTGTATAAACCTGTAATAGATTGGCGGTGCAGTTTGGCGATTTTTTATGTATAAGTTACCATTGTCACAGAATAGATAATAGTACAAGTACCATTGTAAACATTTTTATGAATGAATAAAGATATTTAAAAAAAAACATACCGGAGTGTAGTTAAGGGGTGCGCGGCTGACGGCGATAGCGGGGAAGCCGGAGGGCTGCGGGCTGGCGGCCTGCACGTAGCCGACGCTGTCGCCGCTACCGTACACGTCGAGCGCCGGGCCGGGCGAGCTGGCCGCGGGGAAGCCGGCCCGGGAGCCCGTGTGCGGGGACGCGGGCGGCCCGAACCCGGCCGCCGCTGCCTGGTAGTTGTTCATCACTGCGGAACGTGACGTGGGGGTTAAGTTGTAGGCAGATAATGGGGTTAAAACATCCATAAGTTATACGGCGAATTGGGTTAAACCCAGGGGCTGTACCACGTAACAGTTTTGAGACTCAAACGGGCGAGAATGCCGCATCCTACTGTAACAAACGTGAAATGACGTTGTTAGAGCAGGACGCGGCATTCTCGTCCGATTGTTTGAGTCTCAAAACTGTTTCGTAGTAGGCCTACAGGTTCCAGTGGCAAATATATCCGACAACCTAGATATAAGATAAATACCCAATTATTAGAACCCAATAACAGAATAACTGCTAAGGATAAGTAGAGTAGAGAGATACATTGTTACCTCTCTTATTAAAAGGAGATGGTAATAATATTTGCAAGAATGGAGAATAATATTTCAAAAAGAGGACATTATATTTTGACTTATACTTTGCAATAAGATTTAGGCGAGATTGGGCTATAGTTCATTACTTTAATGCCCCTATGGATGAAACTGTAATAATTTGTAAATAACTACTCCAATAAAACTTTTCAAAATATCGCTTAGTATAAAATATTTTACAAATTTTAAAAACTGTAAAAGTTTTTAAATTCTAAACATAATGTGGTGATTTTCTCCGCTTATGCATTTAACGTCTTAACTTTATTACTTATTGCAAACTTATATTAAGGATTAAAGTTTGTACTGGAAATATTTTTCAACTTTGCTAAATTATTTCAAGTCTTTTTACCTTGGCATAAGATATAATATATTTCCTCTAGAGCTACCCGTCTGAAAGGGGACTAATGAGGAAAAATGAATCGCAAGAATTTTAACCACCACCGACCACCTCTTTTGTCACCCAATGGAATATACTTGGTGTTACCAACAAGTGATGAATAATATGTAGTAGCTGTGAGGTACATTTTAGTATACACAAGAAAAGTGTTGTTACAGGCAGATCTAAAAATATGACATACGGTATGTAACAATAAACACTAGTCACAATGCAAAAATACTAGAAATTACTGTCAATTCAAATGGTTCAAATGGTTATTTTACATGAATGAACAGTCAGAAATATATAATATTAATTAGTAATTACGGTCGCTGAATACACAGATATTTAGTTGTTTTGTTAATCATTCATAATTGGTTTTAAATTACTTAAGTAAAAAAAAAACATAGTTTGTAGTCACATTATTCAGCGAGAGTACTATTTTATGTAAAGGATATTCATGTTCATGGTAGAATTTCTAGTTTCTACCACCAGTGTTAATAATGAGGTGCCCACTGCATAGGTGACGATAAACCTGTACAGTTTCGTCGCATTAAATTTAAACAGTGAAACATCTTCATAATTAGACACCCCAAACATTACATCATCCTGCCTAGCATACGCCAACGAGATATCTCACTCTCGAGATAATTAAAAACTACTCGTCTCATAATGTCAAAATCTCGACATCATCTCGACAAAACTCTATGAAAATGTGTTATTTCGATAATAGATCTACGCGAGAAATAATGTTTGTCAGGCTAGGGTCAATAGAGATGAAGAGACAAACCATCAAACATCGAGAAAACATGTAGAGTGAGATATCTCGTTGGCGTATGCTATGCAGGCATGTCGTGTTTAGGAAAATTATGTCGTCTGCGATGAAACTGTACAGTTATATCATTACGTGTAGCAGGACTTAGGCGGGCTCACCTGAGAGCGCCTGCGCGAGGAGCGGTGTGTTGTTATTCGGTGTCAGTTGGCCGTTGGTGAGGTCCACTGCAAACATACACACGGATCGCATTCGCTCTACATACACCGACATGAGTTAGCACACTCCCGACTGAACCATCGACATCAAAACTGTTCGCACACGAAAATACATGAATGCTTAAGCTAAGACACTCAGATTATGTCGGAACAAAAATATTACGTCACGTGCTATCAAATGAAAAAAGAGGGAAGTTCCGCGCGCATAAATCACAGAGGACGAAAAAACTTTAACAAAATATCCAGTAAATTATCTGACGTGAGTTCTCGAGGCACGCGGTGGTCTGCTTATTGAATAGGGAGTGTCATTAGCATACGCCGCACGTAGCAGCGGCGTGGCCCGCTCCGCGCGACGAAACGCTATCCGCTATTTACTTGGCCCGTCCTTTTTTAAGCAAAATATTTTTATTAAGTTTTTTCAGCAAATTATTGGATGAGTTAATTGTTGATTTTTTGTAATTCCGCTTTATTGTTTTCTTTATCAAATTATATCTGTTACACGTGTATTTTATTTTGCCATTGAAGTAAAATAAGCAAACTCAGCTTTAATTCCTCAAAGCATTAATTAAAGTCTTAATCCGAAGCTATTTGGTCAAAAACTTGATTCAGTATTATTTACGAGATACGATAGTATTATTGTAATCATGATAAGGTAATGGTAAACAGCATGAATATTAAAATTTTCGCTACCTCATAATATCCCCGTTAGCTTGTGTGACAAATTTTATTATTGTCAGATGTGCGAGTTACGATTTAGTGTGAAAAATGGTATTCCGTGGACGCACCAGGTGATTACCGGCCTGCGGGTGACTTTGCAAAAAAGCACAATATAAGTAATGGAGGATGAATGATAGATGGTCCGCGCACGCCTCGCGGACCGCTCCGCCCGCGCCCGCGCCCGCCCGCACTCGGGCCCCACTAAAATGCTGACACATTTTAATAACATTACACCGACGTGAGAGGCTATTTATTTGCGGGCTGCCGAGTAATAAATAAGAATTTGAGTAGAGCAGACACGTCTACCGATCGTTAACGTGTCGATGGCACGTACCTCATTCTTTTCCCATTATATCGACACCGATATTACTTATATTTATTGCCCGTGGCGAGTAGAGCTCGGATTGCTCTAGTTTCCACTTTCCTCTGTATATTAATTGTTGCGAAAGAAGGGAACTCGTGTTGTGGTCGTCATTAGCAGTTTTGGGTTCGGGTGTGTTTCTGACTGCTTGTAAATTTATTACTAACGATCCCCTGAGCCGTGAAGTAACTTGGAAGTTATCTACAGTCGTCATATCAGATGTGTCGGACGCTAACTTCGTAATGTTTCTCGCTGTTACATACGTTATGATATAATTTGATTATAATCGCTTTAGTTTCGACAGATTTGAAGGAAATATAGCGTGAAAAGTATGGCTAACTTTAATAATATTATTCTGGATAGGGTATATTACTTTGTGTAGGCACAGAATAGATACTAGTACAAGTGTAGGTTAGTGTTACGATCCAAGTTTTTGTTTATGACTCAACAATAACGTCATATTACTAATTATGTCACTCGTTCAGTTTTTTATTTATTCAATAGAGTACTTATTTGATAGTGTTTTCCTATTCGTGGTGCGTTTTATGTCAAGCCTTTACCACCATGTTTAAGTAAAAAAAAGACAAGACTCCGTTAAAAACCGTAAAACACCGTTCTACCTTCAAGTCATATTTCAATCCCAAAACACGTTCAAATACAAATTATTCATAAGAATAACACGTAACTTTGAAACTTTTAACATACGGCGGCTGAGGGCAAGGTGTTTCACACCTCTACTGAGCACATATTCTATAAATTCTGAGGCCGTCTTACGAGAGCTATTCGAACTTTCATAATTGCGAAGTTGGAGGGAACTTAATAATTCTTCTTCAGAAGTGGGATGATATTCAGGGGCGGGAGACGCACCTCCGAACCCATCATAACTTCCCCGTTCATTTTTTTCCTTGTCTAATTTCATTTTCACCCAAAGTAATATATTTTGTACTTCGTAAATGGAGAGTGTAAATTCTATTTCTTTTCAAATTTATATCTTTATCACCAAATGTCAGTTTACGTATCTACAATTGAATTTTTGTACAAAGTTAAAAAATTGCTCTACTAAGAATGTAATAGGGAACATGCAAATATAATATTTAAGAACATTTTGCTATTAAAACGTTAAAAAAATATAAAAGAAGGGTCACTGCAAGGTTAATTTTTTTAAAATATTGTTTGTTTTTTTACAAAAATTACGAATTAAAAGTATCTTGAAACGGAACGGATTTCAAAACACCAATCAGCGTTCAGTGACATCACACATGCTATCCCCGCGCCAAAATTTATATTGACAATTTTAAACCGCATTTTTGCAGTAAATTCCAGTGCTTTAATTTTTTAAATATACTTGTGGTCTATTCTACAAGGAGTTCTTTAAATAAACACAAAAATAAAAATATCGCATCTTCCCTATTACGTTTTGTGTCATTTTCAGCTAAGTATAGAAACATACTTCCATAATTAATCATTAACATCATCCACAAAATAATTACGATGATAGACGTGTAAAGCTAAGGGCTTAAGTCGGATCTCCAGAATTCCTCCACTTATCAAGATTGGATGTTTTATTTTTGCGTTTACGTAAGTCTTTCTTGTGGCGTTGTTGGGGAAAGGTGTATTTAATGGCCGCCATCAATAACACGTGAAGATGATACGCGGATCCCCGTTGATCCATATAGATTTATCTCAATTGCAAATTAGTGGAATTCTGCGCTGTTGCTAGGGTTGGTTATATATATATCCCGCAAAGTAATGTAAGCTGTTTATAAGAAGGCTAGTTTCTCACAGTTCAAGTGTTCTAGTGTTTGCTTGGTTATAGGGTTACCACTTGCAAAAAGTTTGAGAACCTTGTAACATCCCAAATATAAAGTATTTTATTGTGAATTTGGCAACCCTGATTACGGCATGATTCTGTTTACCGCATAGTGATTTCTAATTTAATGGAATGTGTGTTTCGAATTAGATTTACTGTGTATGAGATTATCTTATAGACGCGTATCTTTATGGAGATATTATAATAATTCTTGCTGTCTATGTGTGAGTTAAATATGTGTAAGTAATACGTTTGTTGATATCGTTTTAGATGATTTTGAACGTTATATGGTTGATTTTAAGTTTATGCGTGTAATGTCTGTTTGTGTGAACGAACAGTTTTATTCAATGGTTCAGTCAACAATATTAAAAAACACAAAAAGCGATATTAAAAGAAGCGAAGTGAGTAAAGTTAAAAAATCACACAATATATAAAATTGAAACTTCTACTGAATATCATAAGGAAAACATTTTCTACCCATGTAGTTAAATTATAAATTACTTAGTCTTATTCTACACAATGTCTACGAGAAAATTTGTCTATTCTATACACAATTTAATCTGAAATGGCTAAGTCTAGGCGTCAAATATTTCTCTTCACTTAAGCCTAGTATACGTTGCCTAAGGCACAACAGTTTACATCATAAACTATCTATATCTTATTACGATACAATTTTACATGACTATAGAGTTTGCACCACCATTACATGTACCACCGTACTATTACTTATAACTACCGACTATGTTAATACCACTTTTCGGTTAATCCTTACTTCTAAAAATCGTAGTCGACTAAATATTAAGCTTCTCTATTAGATAAATCGCCCGCAATGACTCTCGCTAATACTAACTATTCTGGAACTCTGCTAGTTAAACATTATAAATGACCAGATTCAGTCTACAAATTTAGCTTACATTGATTTATTTGACCTTCTAATACTTCATCTATGCTAGGTACTAATTAATCTAAGCTGTTCTAATTCACTCCGTTGTCTACCACACTTTAAAAATTTCGTTACACATCATCGCCTAAACTAATCTAGGTCTTCAACGGAGTTAGATACTTTCAAAATTGTAGTTAGAAATGTTACTCGCCCTATTGCAGTTCTGCTCTCTTCGATTCCCTCTTGCTTGGCTTGTTCGTTTATCACTATTTTTGTCTAAACTTACTCATCTATGACTATATTCGTATCATTTAGATATTACAATTTGATGCTGACTGCACCAAAACTTTCATCATTTTCAAATGATATTTTAATTTCATTTGCATCTGCTTCATAAATAATACTTCTTTGTATATATTTATATATTAAGATAGTAAGTTAGACAATCAATACAATTTAGGCAGTAGGACCCATGGAGTTGCTAATCTATTAGGTCTCTATATTATGAACATACCTAAAAACTAGGTGTCTACGAATCTGACCCATCCAATAACTGTCTGCAATCCAATCCTAAATCTATTTGGAAAGTCTAGGAAAATCTTTAACCTCTCTATTTTTAGTAAACAGGCACTAATAAGTACTAACGTAAAGGTAAAATATTTTTAAATTTATCAAGTATTTAAATAACCACTAGCCGCTACATACAACGTCATAAGGAAGTTTAACTCCAAAAACTTTTTTCGATTTTGGAATAATATGGAATACATTTTCAAAATTTTAACTAATATTAAAGGATGATATAATTCAGTAATAGATAGGAACAGGAAATAAGTATTTCATTTTACTGCGCCACCTAACTCCGCACTAGAACCTATTCCGGTAGAACTTCAATAGAACTTCTACGACAAAGTTCTATTGAACTTATACTAGAATATGTAAAGCAAATTGGATTAATAATATTATAGCCACTCGGTTGTAGCGTTTTATTATGGGTTTTAAAACTGAACATTTACATTGTTATATTGCTTTACTGGCGAACTCTTTTTAATTAATGGGTCTCTTTATAAACCTAGTCTCTATCAAACAACGCCAAAACTCATGACGATAGCTAACAAAATTTAGCACTTGTAAATTAAATTCGAAAAACTTTCTCTGCTACATAACAATATAGAAATGGAATTAAGTTCCAAACTTTCGTGGAAATTCAATTTACGTTGTGGTAATATGTTTTAAGTGTTCTTACGTTTGCCGTTCATTTAAGTTCACGAATATTTCGCCCATGATAAATCGAAGAACGAAAGCATGTTCGGAACTATTCAAAATAGTTGTGCGAGTGAGTTCACGGGCTGCATTCTGAGGGCGAATGTGTTGTATGTGAGGAATGCCGAAGATGCAGCGGCGCGCGGTCGGCGGTCTGGCGCGTCGCACTCCGTATACTCCAGATTACACAAGACTTCTGACCGACGAAAAAACAATCGATATCTACGACTCGAGAGTTTCGGACGAGACCATCGCACGCTCACCGGCCGCAGCCCGCCGCGGACGCCGCGCCGAAACCGCATTGGATGAGTCAGACGGCGATTAAGCCTCCGTTACAATTAATCGTAGGTTTTGACGAATGTAATGAATAAACTTCAACACACGCTAGCCAACTCCATGCTCCACACCGTTTCTTTCGGTTTATTTCGGTCCGAATCGATACGCTCCGAATCATAAATGAGGAATCGGCCTCGTCGAGAAATCAATGGACAAAACGATATTTCGCTTACACAGTGGCAAAGTCCTTTATTTTTAAAATATATCGGCTTAACAATATAACCTTACGAATAGAAAGACGATATGTTAAACAGTGATAAGAACATCGCTAATGACTTATATTAATACATCGAGAGTTCGACACATGAGTTACATTCAGCGTTTGTGCTTCGTTTACTTAACTAGATTGGATTAGCTTCCTGAGGGGTACCGCATTACCGATATCGAGCTATAGGGGCGAGCCTAGCCGGGCGGACGCGCACGCATCTGCTCAACGTACGCGCGACATTGCATTCCTCGGCTACGATCGGGAGTCGTTATACCAAACAGAGTTCGTTATGCAAAGATTTATTTTCGTTTAGTCCGGGAGCCGTTAGACGTCGGGTCGAAGGCTTCACGGGGTCGCGGCGCCCACGTTAACGTACTCCACACCGACCAAGAGCCGGCTGTCCGGTACTACGCCCACTACACCTGCGGCAACAAAATAAAAAAGCTACAAAGCCCGCCGCGGCCCCGCGGAGTCTCCACTGGAGCCACAGCGTAAAAAAAAACTAAGCCAAAATTAACAAAACAAACTTTAAAGCTCGCCCTGATTTATGTGCTCTCTAATTTAACTAAACGCTAAAATAACATAATATTTCAACAAAAATGTAACCTACACTTTTAATTATGGAGTTTCACTGAGTTTAATTTTATTTTTAGCTGTAATGTGTGTAATTATGACTTAACCTGCGGTCACTCACGTCCGACTGCTAATCGTTACGATCTAATTTATTTAAATTTATGTTATCGACTTGTTCTATTTATAAACGTAATTTTAATTTGTATAAACTTTAACAACGTTGTAATTAAAATGTCATTTTAAATGTTAAGGGTAAACCACTTGGGGTTTCCTGAAATTTTGTTTGCTAGCAGTAAACTATACCATAATTTATTTAATCAAAAATATCAGATAATTTAAATAATTTGAATATTATTCAAACCTCATTTTTTTTAAGTAGCATGTAAGTTGTTTTTTTTAGTAAGCGTAACGTGAAGTAACCGCCGGTTAAGTTAACCCTACAGTATCACGCACAACCACGATGCAGGGCAGGGGTCATTATGTTAAACATATTGACTACAATTTTAGGCAGCGGTGTTATTCAGAATTCGATATTAGTATATTTAAACACGCAAATAGAACACCAATATGGGGCGAGGCGATCGTCGAAATTAAGGCTGATCATAAATTACTTTATGCCGTGAGTATTACGTTCCGATAGAAAAACTATTATCGTAATGATGTCGGAGCAATATTATTACGAAATGGATTTCACTTAATTGATACACACATTATACTTAGTGCAGATACCGTGGTCGAGCAACTGTCGAGGGTCATGTTACGCAACCAGGACATCTAGCCTTAACGATAGAATATTCCAAGCTTAACGTACGACTAGTTTAGAGGATGGCGATAAGGACGGTCGCATACTTAGCGATTTAGTGATCCAAGTAACTTATGTAATAATTTCGTTAAAAATTTCGTTAAATAAATAAATGCTAGGCGTAACGATAAAACAAGGGCCGTTATGCCAATCGTCATCTTAGAATAAGTCGACGTCGAGTTCCGAAACCGGCGCATCGTAACAACACGAGAAAGGTAGCGTAAATACTCGCATCCAAAAATATCATAACAACAACGATAAATATAATATTAACAACGTTATCTTATAAGCAGTGTATACATATATTATGAAATAACTTTGAAACATAAGTAGGTATATCTAAGTACAGGTTAATTATAATTATAGCAAATATATTATAAAAAGGTGATAAAATTTGAAGCTCGATTATAGATTTTTTAAATGATATCTAAACTAATTCTACTCAACGATACGAAGCTACGCAAATGATAATCTAAAAGTCGTGGCTACACATCCTCTAAACTTAGTAATTATAAATTAACTTTTTAATATCTATGCCTACACGTTAGTCGTTTGTTTAAGAATATATTACGAGAAAAATCTTACGTTACTGATCTGACTGAACACAACTAAAGGGATCAGGGTTTTCAGTGCAAATGCTGGGTATTATGTAGAAACAAATCTAGGATCCCAAGTGTCAAGATTTGACAGGCTCGCTCTATGTTAATGTATTTGTATTTTGATTTATTTTGTTATTGCGTCAAAATATTTAAAACATACATATAATGATGAATTACTTTTAATGTCCAAATAGGACATAAAAGAATATAACTGAAAGGAATTAGAGTTTTGTTAATGTTATCCACAAATACAAAATTAAATGACTAGTTGTGTTCAGTCGTCTAATTCCTACAAAATCCCAACTACGAGTACGTCTGCACACATGCAAGAAGATGTACGCTAAATCCCTAATATTATACTAGATTTAAAACTTTTAAAGTATTGATTCGACTATAAAGTTTAAGCTTACTCGCTTCTACTCTACTTTCTAACGGTCTACATTGATATACTGATATTATTAGACTACGAATACGCTATTGGATGTTTTCACCGACTCTAACTTTAGTATTTAACTAGGGAAATCGAAAAATGTACCATATGCGAGGAAGATGGTATGGCAATGTTCGTATTTGCTTTTGTGTTAATTGCTTGAACATTTATCCTTACATCGAAAGTTAAATTCCGGGTAAAAAAATTATTAGGAACGGACGGTGCAAGAAATTTTTAGGCTTTCGGCACATTATGTCGCATTATAGCAGTTTTTGAGACCATAAGTAATCATTTGATTCAACAAGTAACAAAATAGTTCCCAACTTTTCGGTTTGGTTTAACAATAATAATAATTTTATGTGACTCTAAATAAAAAGTTCAGCCAATAGTATTTCATAAGAATTTAGAAAACATTTAGTTAAAATAATTCACAAACAAAATACGACATTTGCCTTAAAATAACAATAGTAGAACTGTCATTTCGTCGACAAATAGGTATTGTTTGTTTGTTTACCTAATGGCAGGAGGGCTGCGCTCGCAGCTGCGTACTTCTTACAAATATTTTGTTTACACGTAAATCGTACGCTTTAACGCTGTTATTTTTCGACAATATCGCAACTCCGTAGTATGTAACACGAATAAACAGTAATCATGTAATAGCGGAGTTACCACACAAATTATATGCGAGAAATTCCGTAATTCTGTAAACTTGTTACACGAGCGTAGGTCATTCCATTAATGAGCGCCGGAGTGAACTTCACGCGGGATATTATACTTATTAAACGCTCATTTGCAAGCTTGTGCTTTTAATTAGACGCCAGATAAGAACGGAGGGCGGGCGGAGCCGCCGGGGAAGGCGGCGAACGCAGCACTCGCGGCCGTGTTTACCCACGCGCGTACCGTCAGAGATCGCTAGCGTCGGTAAACCACCGCGCCGCGCGGGCACAGACAATAAACAGCGCTTCTCAAAAGTTGGACGTTTTATAATTGACGCCGGGGCAGATTTATCTAGATGGCTCAGTCATTGTTAGAGGTGTTAACTTGTTAGTAAAGTTGTTAGTGAGTTCACACGAACTTTTGTCGTCGGAGCACGAGTGAAATGAAAGTTAGGACACCGGTCGCCGGGTACCGAATGCGTGGGGTTAATCGTGTGACGTCGGATCGAGTCGGTGTTAATCTTAGCGGTGGAATGCATTGTCGCGTTACAGATGCATGGCGTGTACATTGTATACTCCACTGAGCTCCAGCGGGTGGTATGGGAGTAGGGTCGCCAGGTGGTGGTAGTGGTTGCCGGACAGTTGGTGGTGCAAGCTCGCCAAGGGATTACCTGCGGGGTACGGTAGCCCGAAGCTAGGATAGCCCGAATAGCTACGTCCGGCCGCGTAGGCGGCGTACGCTGCGGGGAAACCTGCGTGAACAAAAAACACCAATCAAATTTGATTAACGGGAACAAGTCCAACGCATGCACGGCATGATGATATATTTTAGTACTGTATCGATAGAGTGGCAGTCATCTGGACAGTTTTACTTTAACACGCGCGCCGCTTCCCGGCCAGAAATAGAGACGTCTCCTAAAGGTAAAGTATCGAGGACGACACGGCTTTGGACGGCGTCCAGATAGTGAACATCCCATATAAACTATGAATGTAAAAAATGTTCTAAGTTTACGCTACGATACAAAAGATTCGAAAGCTAGGCTAGTGGACGAGTATCGTGAAAAGATGTGCGTGATCGATGGCCGAACCGGCGTGGACCGGTGCGGTTGCCACGTCAGATCGTTTATCATAATATTGCCAATCAAAATAGTGTATCTGTCACTGGACACGCGATCCGTTAACTGTCGCTGGCCGCCGATACGTCCGAGTCGTGTTCGCGAGTCGGACTCAATACAGTACAAGCCGGTAATGCCAATGATACGTGTCGGATGTCGATGCAAAATATATAATGATGTCAACTTACCGTCAGGAAGAGCACCCAATGACCACATGAAATCTAGAAATGTAAAAACATTTACATAAATTGATCGATCTTTACATATTAATTTTATGTGTTAATAATATATATCATAAGTGTACCGGGAGACACTATTTTGCTTGGCGAGAGTTCGTTACAGACATGTATACTATTTACTTATACATATAAGTGTATACTAGCGAAGGAGCGACTATCGTCCCGTGGAAAGTGTCGCTGGGGGATGTTAGTTCTACCCTCGGTATTGTCGTGTGTTGTTAATCTAGTCTACGATGTTAGTCTAGAGCTAAACATGTTAAACAAACATACTTCTTTATATATTTATGAAATAATATTTATTAATCTAAACACTACTGTTTCACCTACTTATTAATACATTAATGCTATAAGTTAATACGAATACTACGTTATTAATACAGAGTGTAATATTAACAATATCTTGTTAAAACGAGTGATATATAGCTATGAAATATAGAAAAACAAATCATAACAAACGATATACAAGAAGTCTTATATATAGTTTAGCATCGCAAAATCGCCACTCTAATAGTATCTATAACACAAAAAATATAAGTTCAATGTAAGACTAAATGATAATAACAAAAATATAATAAATAAATAAATAGTAATCGTTTCTAGTAATCTCACAAAACTCATAACATCGACTGTTCATAAGTACCTTTCTCCTCATCGATAACGTTTTTGAAAAGCCGACATCAAGTTGTAAAGCTATTTATCGTAAAAAGCTAAGGAATATAATATCACTTAAAAAAATATCATCTTAAAACATTTCTTAACTCAGCGCAATCAATGTGGATCTAAAATTTTGTTCGCTAATAACTGTTTTAGTTTTATATGGATGGAAATGTAGCAAAAATGGCAAGAATCGGCAGAACCGGGAGGTCCTCAGTTAAAAGCTACAGAAATTATATCAAATTACCAGGCGCTTCACTATACCTTCTATCTAGTCATAAATCAAACGAGAGAAAGCACCTACGACCTGGCTCATACCTCTATATGACCCTAAGTAACACAGACGTATGTTCTACGCTCTCATATAAATGTCAATTCGTATAAACCTCTGTATAACGGACTATAAATATGGCTTCTCTAAATTTTTGGCACAAATCTTTGGAAGTCTGCTAGCTAACTGGCCCACTAGTGGCGATTACTAAAATAAGACACTTGAGTTATTATCAGTTTCCTAGCGATGTGATCCTCGGAGTTACGAACACAATGGAGGAATGTTAGCGAAGACGAGTGGAGGGGATCGCGTGCGCAGCTCGATCAAACGAAATAGGGGAAAGAGGGAGGGGGGAAAAGAGCGGGGACTACTAGAACGGGTGATGCGGGTGCTGCTGGAAGAGGATCGTGGATCAAAGGGGCAGAGGAGTGGGCATGGTGGAGTGAGTGATGGGAGAGTAGATGGTGGGGAGATCGAGGGTGTGGGCGCCAAGGAGCTCGGACACGGAGTAGGTGAGCGGCGGGATGGTGATGGGAGTTAGAGCCGGTCTCGGCGGGCGCGGGCTGGGACGAAGTGTAGCCAGGGCCCGGCGGTAGAGGGCGTTGCTACCGCCGGCGACAAGCAGCTGCGCGGGCGCAACCGGGTAGGGCGCGTACCGCACCCCCGCCACCGCGCTACCTAGCAACTCACCGTAGGCCCCGCGACCGGCGGCTCTCGTCTTCGCCAAGTTCGCTGGAAGCATTACTTCTTTGGGTTGTGCTTTTTTGCATTCCACCTGTAACCAAAGAAAGGGGCGTGAGAAAGGGTTGTAGTTGATCGTCATCTTTTGAAAGAGTTTAAAGTTTCAATGGATATATTTCTTTGTTATATAAAGTTTAAAACAAACAGAGTAAAACGGCGCAATAAAGACGCTTTAATTTAAATAAAGTATGTAAAAATTTACGTTTTAATTGCCGTAACGTATACAAAATAAAAGGTAGAGCAATAAATTCTTATCAGGTAATTGTGTAAAAGGGCTTTAAAACACCGAAAAGGTACATCTCCCTCGAAAAAGCCAGTATTCCCCAGCGATGCTTCATTATACTTAATAAGTCTGTATTTTATAAATGAGCGATTTTAAAAATCGCTATCAAAATAATAAATTGCGAAGGAAGGGGTAGCCGTTATTGTTCTTGACATAATTGTTATCATCAGAAGAGTGAATCGCGAAATGATGGAGGTGGGAGGGTGACAAAATCAGCCGACAATCCGTTATGGTTCACGGTTCGAAACACAAATTGAATTTTAACATGCTTTATCAAATTAAAGAGCTTGACATTGAATACTTATTAAACGGGAGGAAGCATCTTTATAATCTCGCTTTTAGGGTCGCGCTGTCTTGTTCCGATGTCTCAGTCGCTCTGTCTGTCTGTCGGTACCAGATATATTATTTTTGTACTGTTTTTTTTTACATTTATGTTCTCATTGTCTCTGCAACCAAGTGTATTGTCAGAGCGCTGAATGTTATTAGTACAAATAAAGCAACTACGACATACGTATATACAAAATGTTAGTGTGAACACCGTTATCCTTGAAACCATCAAATGAGCCCGTCAAAATGAACAACTTTTTCTATGAGAACAATGCTGAGAACTTAAAAAAATCCGTCTTCATACCCATACAAATTGCCGATCCGGGCATCCGTATGGGTATGCAGACGGCATTTTTTTTTGACTGCAAACACACTGTATAACTAAAATGTAAAATGTGTAACTTTATGATATTTATTTATATTATGTTATGAATTTTTGGTATATGTCTATTGTCTAGGTATATATTTCGTCTATAATATACGAGTAGTTATATAAAACAACCGTCCTTCCTTTTTACTCATCTCATTAGTGATTAGGTTGTAACATTTATGGTTAGTTAAATGAAAAAAGCAATAATGATAGCTATAATTAAATTAACAAATCGATTCATTAAGCACTTTTGATGAATAACATAGCTCTTTCGCCCGTATATTCCTCTCGAAGTTGGGGAGCGGGAGGCAAGTATAAATTACCCAATCTACGCTAACCTAAGCCTTCACCGATAGAATTTTCATCCTCATGTAAAATGTGCAGAGAATTTACGCAGGCTTGAATTTTAAAGGAACCTTTATAAATCAACATCTAATATATTGCCAGCCAGTTCGGGTATTATAGATTTTAGTGCTTTAGATTTTGCAGTTAATATCCTGATCAGATCCTTTGCATTAGCGAGGGAATATGCGTTTTATGCCAAGTGGTTTCGGTATATTTTGCTTCTTCTCTGTAATCTATTGCTATCCACTTTCCTTGGTTAAAAAAAAGTAAAACTCCTAAAACACAATTAATGTACTTGTTAAGTGCATTGTATAAAATCTTCATTTTAAAAAGATAACGTTTCATAAAAAACACTATATTGTAAGCAATATAAAACGGTACAATCAATGTGCAGACAAAAGAAACTAAACATGTAGTCATACGTCCACATTTGTCACGGCCGTCAGCCCGACAAATGAAGGCTTTGCCGGTGCGGCGTGTTGGCGCACTTTGTGCACTCCACACAACTTTCCCCCGCGCCGTAGCATTACCGGGAAGTGCAAAGTACTCTAAGTTTTATGCCTAGATAATCAACACCAACCTTGAGTGTAGACAGTGATTTTTTCAAAGCAACGCAAACTTTTGTTCCGCTTTCTGAGACACTATTTTAGGAGTTATTGTTTTCGTCTACGTTGATGTATTACAATTCTGCCGTGATGTATTCAAATCGTAAGATTTCTGTAGTATATTTGGCTTTAAAAGGGATGGACTAGCTTTCTTAAACTAAGCAGAGTAATGCTAGATGCTTCTTAAGCGAACATTTATTTATTTACGCTAGCGTGGCGCTCACCTGTGCGATGACGTCACGATGTCAATACGCCGAGTGAAGCTATTTATATTTTCCTTGAGCGTTTTTAGCGTGAAATAGCGGGAGCCGCAATTTGTCATTGCCGATAAAGCTTAACAAATGAATCGGCGCCTATGGTATTCGTGGTCACCCCATTTGTCGGGCACGCGACCGGCGGATAGGGTGCGCTAGATAAATACGCCCGCGACTTCGCTGCATTCGAACGAAATTTATCTCCGAGACGAATTAGAATTTATATCGATAGAATTCCGAAGCAATCAGAAATAATAGGGACGGTCACGAAGAAAATTCAGTCCGATCCCGTGTTAATTGATGTCCCGTCGGAAGGGCGGACGGGCGACGGGCGGGAAACAAAGGCTCACAAACAATTCGCATTCGAGTTCGCGAGCCGATCGAGCGTTCGAAATCGCGACGCAGTTTAATGACACGAAAAATAACAAAGGTAAATTGTATTTAGCGCCGTCGGTAGGTCGCTCCCCGGTGACGGATCGATCGCCGACACACCCGAGATTTCGGCTTAACCGAGCGAACTTAAGATCCAATAGGCTGGAGATATCAGAATAGGGGGCTTTTACACGCCGAATTTCCGCCCATAATCCTATCGACGTATGAATTTAATTGTCTCGCTGGAAAACATCGCTTTTCCATCCTCCGACGCGTATTTACGTATGGGAGCGCGATAATATGAATCTCAAAGCAGTCATTAAATTTTCAGTCGATTGATTTTAACCGATCTTTTAGAGGAACAAATTCATACGTAAACGTCGACAAATTTAAACGCGAGAGCCGCTCGCTGACTCGTAACGTGATTTCGTAATATTGTTGAAATATGGCGTGCGCAAAATCAAACATTTCTTCGCGTCGTAATTTTTGTATCATTTTAACGTATCGTTCCGATTCGGGTACGTAATTTACGATAATGTTTTCGATAAAACAAACAAATTCGAATGTTATATAATGCTATGGCAAAAATATTATTTTTAAATGTTAACATAAGAAGGAATACTTATACTGAATTACCTTTGCGATAAACATTGATTTATTTTGTGCGGAAATGGATGTTTCTAATTGCTTACATTGACATGTTCTATTGCACAGTTTATATTTCCATCGTCTTTGAATAAAATTAGGAGAGTCTTAGCAGCTTTATTATTTTCAATGCTCGAATTTTCTTTTGTTTTTCATTGTGTGCAAAATACGAGACTTTTATTGCATCATTACATGTATAAAATTACTAAACGGGTAAAGTTTGAGCAATTGTATGAATTTAGTATTGCAAGTTCCTTTCGAGCGTGGAACAAGAAACTACACAAAATAAAGCAACTTCTGTGAAGTGTACACGCTTAGTGAACCGCTACGTATGTTGACGTAAAATGCATTTTATAAGATTTTGCGTTTGTTTCTTTGCACCGAATTCTGTTTCCTTGGAAATTCTTGCGGTGCGGGCACCTAGCCAACGGACGGAGTTTTACAACGTGGAATATCGTATGTTATACAAATTATCTTCTATCGGGTGCCTCGGCAATAATGAGAGGGTTTTATTAAGGTTTTAATATCCCGTGTGCGAGCACCTCCACATGTGTACGTGAGGGATAGACGAGGTCTCGGTCGGGGGAGGGGTGAAGGGGGAGGCGAGGGGAGCTGGAGAGGAGGGAATAAGTTTATCAAGGAAACCTCTCGCCTCCGTATTGACAGAACATCGCAAGTGCGCGCTGATTGCCGCTAAACGGAAGACGGGCCGAGGCACTGCAAACTTGCGAACGATAAATTATTTGCTACAGTCTATGTTCTTGTCTTTAAGGAATATAAGTTACGAGCTTTTGCCCGCGGCTTCGCTCGCGTTAAGAAGTATTATTACATACAAACTTTCATCCCCTATTTTAACCACTTGGAGGTAGAATCGATCAAAAACCTTTCTTAGCGGATGCCTAAGTCATATCATCTACTTGCATGCTAAATTTCAGCCCGATCGGTCCAGTGGTTTGGGCTGTGCGTTTTTCATCATGTCAGTCAGTCCAATACAGTAGCGTAACAACCTTTGAGTTTTATATTTATAGATTTGTTGGTTCTATGGCTTCATTTAAAAAGAAAATATTTCAATCTTTTGAATAGGCTTTAAATCAACCGAATTTAGCTGAAATTTGGCACAGGTAGCACACCTCGTGAAAGCACTTATTATAGTTTTTAATGCTTACTATGTACTGTTTCTGTAGTTACTTTTAGTTATTTGATATCATTTTAGAGAAACAAAACTTGAAGAATGTTTAGTATCGTTATTAAATCGCAGTTTCCCAAGAAAACTCGGCTCTTTTTATAAACGTGAAAATATAAAACGCTGATTACAGATTATGTTATAGGAAAAATCCTAATAGAAATATGATAGCCGAAGATCAAATTCGCCTAAAATTAAGGCGCTTCCCCCGTTTATTTAAGGGAAAGCGAGTTCGTAATGTTCGGGAATTGAGATCGACGAGTTTGCCGATAAGCGTCACCTTATCGCCCTCAGCTACACGTATTTTGTGACATTATAAATTCACGTAAGATTTCTATCTTACATTTTAAATATTTCCATGTGGGATATTATATTATAATGGAATAAGTTTGTTTACTTTTGTCACATGAAATAATGCTCTACATACATAATAATATGTTTTATTATATTTAAACGAGCAATTCTTGTATATAATATATTATTGGAATTCCGGAATCGGCTCCAACGATTTTCATGAAATGTATAATATAGGGGGTTTCGGGGCGATAAATCGATCTAGCTAGGAATAATATTATTTAGAAAATGTCATTTTGTTCGTGTTTTATCGTATACATAGCTAGTTATACATTATGTATATCGTATAAATAGCTAGTTATACATTATGGGAGAGCAAAGCTTAAATGGAATGCCACGGCCTTACAGAAAATCTATGGGAAGCATGTAATATTTTGCCGAGTGATTATGGTAATCGGAGGCCTAAAGGCGTGGGGTTTTCTAGGTTTTCCTTTAGGTCTCGTCGATCTCAAACAAAATACTATCTTTTATTTGGTAAATAGTGATTAAACAAAAATAGAATAGAAATCGTTTTGTTTATTCCGTTATGAAAATTCCTTTCGGTGACATTTTGTGTTTCAACAATAGCTTCGTTTAGATTTTATTTTAGGAAACAATTTATATGCCTTTCGAATATTCTATATAGTTTGGTGTTATTTTTAATTACAAATTCGTATGAAATACCAGTCCGATGTTGACAAAAAACCGACGAAACCACAAAAAGGAGAGCGCTACAAAATGTAATAACTTTAATAAAAGAGTAACCAAACAAAAAATACAAATTAGTTCGCCTTTGTGTTGACAAAAACGGCGTGAAATTGCATAAGAACACGCCAGTTATACATTATTTATCTGCCGCCAACCCGCCACGGTTCCCCACTTTTTCATAAACGTTACTGGCACAGTATAAATATACAGTAAACCTGTTCCATAATAGACTAGGTCTATTGCGCACGCACACAAATAAGCGTATTTTCAGAAAATTCAGACAACTTTAAAGAGCAGTAGGTCTAAAATGGCTAATTGAGTGTTTGGGATTTCTTATAAAGTGGTTTTATTTCAGAATTTTGATCTCTATAAACAGCTCATATTTCATCTGTTGTAATATTATTATGGCAAATAAAATATGACACCCCAATTTTGTCAGTTTAAGCCCGGCCGCACATTATCCGAATTCTAATCAGAAACAGTTGAATTTCGCCGGACCGCCACCCCGCACACTATCCGAAATATCCTTCCGGCGAGTTCGAGCTCACTCGGCTCAGTATAAAATGTAAGAGACAGCGCGGACGTTCAACTGTTTCTGATCAAAAATTTCGGACAATGTGCGGCCGGGCTTAATAAGTGAATTTTGAAAAGTCACAAGTGATAGAAACTTATTTAAAACGCCATTTTAGGCCTACACAATGAAGTATCACACGCGCAAGCAACTTGTCGCTTTGCTACACAAATGTCAAAAACATAACTGAGTTACGCTACTGTATTGTACTGTTATTATATTACCGCTTTTGTTCCATAAACATAATTAAACAGAATGTTTTATCGGTTCATTATAATACGTTCAATAATTAAATCGCATAATAAATAAACACGCGAAATATTCGGGTCAAATTAAAATATAATAAAACTATAAATTGTGTAATTAAGATAATCAATTTAAAATAGACATTTAAAATGTGCACGTTAATATGAGTGTTTAAAAACTGTTTAAAGATAAATGGAGTTTTCGCGGCAAAATGGATGCTGCATCAATTATTTGTTAAAATCATCAATCAAACTCACGGTGATGGCGCGTAAACTTTCGTACAACATAATTCATTACGCGTAATTACCGTAAAAATTTGTACATTACGGACACTGTAAATAAAATTGCGCTCACGCGTTAACGCATTGTACACATTTTAATGCAAATAATTTTACTATTTACCTATATTGATAACCATGCCAAGTTAGACATACTTACTCACGATTATTGTAATTTGACATGGTTATTAATATAGGTGAGTAATAAAATTGCTCAAAGTTTATTAGTATTATTAAATTCTTTGTATTGTGACAATAATTATAATATTATTATTATCATATTTTGAAGCCGTCAAATTATCTTGTGTACCTACCATAGACTTAATATATAGGTTTATGGTACCTACTATAAAAAGTAAAGCCGACTGGTGGGTCATCGCACAGTAGAATTTTTATAGGAATTTTGGTATCGTGATCTTCATATTATGATGCATGCACTCGTCAATAAGAAAATATTTAAAAAAAGAGGCTTAAATTGTGGAACAATTCGTCAGCCCAAAATTATATAATTTCATGCGGCAGAAAGAGGCTCGTTACATGTCTAGCTTTTAAAAATTGTTATAAAGCTAAAGAAACTGAAGCATATAATATAAAATCTATATATTTTATTATGCATACATCTACTATGCTATAATAATATAATACTGTCTTTTGCCTCTATCGTCAAGTTACAGTCAACTATCGTCCATTTACGACGCTAATAAAATATTAACCTAGCCAAGTCTACGTTCAACTAGCATTATGAAATTACGAGTAAATGCTTATTCCGCTTTAGATATTTATACAAAGGGCATTAGTTTACGTAGTCTTTGAACATCATATTTTTATGTGTAATTCTATTAAAGACCATATTTTAAAATACATTTTTAACGACCGATAATTTCTTTATTATGGGAAGAAGCAAACGTTAAAAAGAAAAAAAGGAAAAATAAAAAACATTCGCCAATCGCCGGCAAAAATGCATTTCAAGTTTTTGATTCGTGCTATAATATTCAAATCGTCCACGAACGTTTCTTTGTCTTTGCACATAATAGCTGTTTACTTACGAGAATAAACGGAATCAAAGACATCGATTGCCGGCATATTCAACGTTATGGAAATTGTTACTCGGGCATTAAATATTAAGGCTCCGGCGGTCGCTTGCAACATTTATCGCGGTGGAAGCGGCACCGCTAACGCTGTCGGCTATTTCTGGCGAATCGATCGCTCCAGCATGACGCCGACCTGCCAAAGCACAAGACGCTCTACTGCCATATTTGATATTATACGATGGCAATAACGATTCGCGTTCCGAATAGCGCTGCCAGATTCCGTGTTTTCGCTCCGGCTAATTCGATAACCCGCTACCTTCAGGTAACAGAGAGATTAACTCGCATTGACCCGATTCGCCAATTAAAATATTAAGCGAACTCGAATGCTATAATTTATGTAAAAACTTTCCTCCGCTACAAAAGTAATATTACACTAGTTCAAATTAACGAAACGAATTAAGTTAATTACAAAACTTGGCTTGTCGTCGCAGTAAAACAAACAAAATGCGTATTGGCAACTGCTGAGCTGGATTAGCGGTGCTTTGCAATTGTAAACCGACGATTACTGCGCACTCGGCGCTTAACTAATTCGTATCAAGCTTAAGAGGTTCTCGGCGGAAAAAAGCGACGACCGCATCGTTTAGTCGATTGAAAATATATCAATTTTACCTCTGCAGCGGCTATAAAAGTATTTCCGTGTCGGGGGAATCCCCTAGTGGAATTTAAAATGTAAACAGTGTCTCTGAAACTGTTCGACTACGTGAACTTGGCTGACAGTCTGACACACATGCGTATGCGATTATGCGGCTTTGATTAGCAAAATGTGTCTGTGGCGGTAGAGCTTCTCTTTTCTATGTCAAACGGCCCCTTTCATTAGGTAATGAAAATACAGTGTAGGTTACATAAGCCTTTGCGTTTCCACTGCGCTCTAACCAATACGGTTTCATGATAATGATATTGCAAAAAAAAAAACGTATATGAGGGGGTCAAAGGTACTGCCAAATGGTTCCTGTAATACACACATACACGGCCTGCCAGTTCTATCTCGAACTTGATTGGTCACGCTACCGACAAGTCTATATTTCCAGAGTGTCTTCTCAATTTAAAGGCACATAGAATCTCAAGCGAAACACACATTCGCATAAGTTTACGACGTTATTAGTAGCAATTAGGCGTAATTAAGTGGGAGTAGCGGCCACTAGATTATGGTGCCACGTGGGCTCGGTCGTAACTCGCTCGAATATTCCATATGACTCCGCCGGGAGCCACCTCTAATGTAAATGAAATTGTGCAAGAAATAAAGCAGGGATTCCCGGCCGGTATTTATACCCGGTCGTGTCTCCTAACTTCGCCGTAATGGGAATGTGGGCCGTAATGAACCCTGCGTAACGCCTTATTGATAAGTCCACGTTCTAATTAATGTATTGGTTTCGTTTTACTTTTAATTAAATTTTTGCAATTGTGACTTTTGGATTTTGAGATAAGGCAATTCGTGTAAGTAACATGAAGTATTATATTTTTAAAGCAGTATAAGGTCACGAATGAAGTGATTTGAAACGAATATACATAATATTCGAAACCGATTTCTTAATTTTGTACGTCTTTGTTACATCGATACACTTATTTTACACTTTATACGATTAGTATACACTTAAACTTTTATAATATAATTTATAACATTATTAAAGTGAATTAAGATCCTTTAAGTCGTTCTTATATTTTGTACTTTTTAATTTCAAGCCCATTATACAGTTAAGTATTCCATCTAAAGAAGAACTAACCTGCGCCACTGAAAAGTAACATAGTTTTTGGATATTAAAACAAAGATATTTGTAATTTTGTACTAGTTCATATTTCGCACGTTTCGAATTTTGTTGTGCCGCCAAAATCCAATTAAAGATGCCACGTGATTTGACCACGAGTTCAATTATTCCAACTAAAATTGATATGAAAATTCCAAAATGAATAAATGATCTAAACTTGTTTCTGATGTTATTTATTTCTAGATAAGATAACGCCCACAACTCCGTTTTGCTAAAATTAATTTGTCGCGGGGGAACCGTACATTTTTCCGGGATAAAAAGTAATATCTTATATCCTTTCCAGAGACTCAAAATATGTCCATAGCAAATTTCAGCAAAATCGATTATAGGGTTAGGGCAAAAAGATGAGATTAATAAACATGAAGAGGTAACCGACAGACCGACAGACAGATACATTTTTGTATTTATAATATTAGTATGGATATTCCTTGCAACTTCGTTTGCGTAGACGTAAGATTATTTCCCAAAAACTGACCATTTTTTCGGCATAAAATTATCATAGTATAGGCACGATGAAGCAACAAACAGACAGACAGAAATTTGTATTTATACTATACTTATAGATGACGCCATATCCTATGTCCTTTCCCTGGAGCCAAAATATCTCCATCCAAAATTTAAAAACCAGCAAAATAGATCCAGCGGTTTGTTGGGCGCGAAGAGGTAATTGTAATCTAATATATAAAATTCTCGTGTCATAATGTTAGGCCGCGTACTCCTCCGAAACGGCTTTACTGATTTTAACCAAATTTTATATGCATATTCAGTGGGTCTGAGAATCGGCTACTGGGTACTTTTTATATTGATAAGTGCATTTGATGAATAAATAATAATAAATTATTACAACTCGAGACTGACGGCGACCATTGTTTGTGCGACGGGATAGCGATGGACGTTGCCATGGTAGTTATTTAGTCACTTCAATAAAATAATTCGGGCGAAATACTTTATATGGCAAAGAAACGTTTGCCGGGACAGCTAGTATTAGTATAAAATATGCATAATATTTTGACTTACAACATTTGCCAATACAACATTTTACTAAGTCCGTATTTTAATAGCTAAACTTAAATGTGAGGTTGTAGGTTCCTTTCAGTAATAAAGTTGAGTATCGTTAAAAGTTTTAATTCGTATATTGTGTGCGCCCCAGTCAATACAAGTAGCATGTGTGATTAATTAATTTTCTTTCGCGTCTCGAATTTAAGTTTCGAGTCGAAATCGTTAGGCGGCGGAAGGCTGGTTGGAGTTTAAAGGTAGGTCTTCACTAACAAACTAATATGTTTTTATTCAAAATTGTTTTTTTTTAATCGAGTGTGCCATGATGTGCACCAATTTAACTATTTCAGGGAGAAGAACCGTAAGAAACTCGTCAAGACTCATCACGCAGTATAGCGCAGTATACACTATTATAACCGTGCTTACGTGCTCATTGAATAAGTTCACAAATAATAACTCCGGTGGCCGGTTTCATTGAAACCATGCCGGTTACGCAAGAGTAATCTTACAGTGTCCAAGTGTGTGCGCAATACACTAGAGCACTCTCTATTCCTTTACTCTCATAACCCAGTGGGACGGAAGACCGACACAACTGGCGAGATATCAGCCGCGCAGGACCAACTTTTTACATGCCCATCCGACGCATGGTTCATCTTAATTGTCAGGTGATCAGCCTGCGTTGTCCTAACCAAACTTGGAAATAACATATTACCAACGCGAGAATCGAATCCATGACCTCCGAGTCAAAAGCCACGCTCTAGACCACTGGATCAAGGAGGCGTTAAGTTTGTGTAGCAAGTAACATATTTTTAAGTAAAAGTAACACGCTATTGTATTAGGTTTTTAACCTGTAATAAATAAAATAAGTAAATAAATAAACATTAGGAAAAGTATATGTCGTATGACACTTCTAAAATAATTTTTTTTATTAATTTATTTAAGGTCGCTTATTATGTATTAAATAATGCAAATATACGAGTATATAATTATCATACGACTGAAGTATATGTAATGAGGCCTTTTCGCATGTCATAATGGACAAAATATACAGGCGATTATGAACGTGTAGACTCTACACATACGTCATAATTTCTCGAATATATTAACTACAGTGTCGAATATATTCATCTGTTATCCATGATCGTTGTCGATTGTGTTAAACAGCTGCGCAATCATGTACAATCATCATGGCCTTAAAGCAAAGCCTTTATCAGAGCCACCTGTCTCCAAACATGGTGTTACAACGTGGCTATAGTGAATACGCACCTTAAGTCATAAGTCACGCTGCGTTCAGCCGCTGGGGTATTGCGTGCCCCAAGTGCATTATAACCATTAAATTTATATCGTTACGTACATAGGAAATAAGATGGTTGTTCCTGTTAGATTACGATCGCATTATGGCCGAACTTGTAAATATAAGTTAAGGTTTATTAAAGTAACATTTGGTACAAGGTATAAGTTTGGTAGAAGTTTACATAAATACTATGTGTTACCTTTACTACTTTAGTGTCATAATATTATGAAAGATCACCAAAAAACTACTACTACAATTTTGGGAAATGTACCCTTTTATTGTCTTTTTTTAAGTTGTATTTTTATAAATAAATAGGTCATTTATTTTGTTGAAATGCATAAATTTATATCTCTGTTAGCCCGGGCGCGCACTAGCGGCCAAGCCGCGGCGGCCAGGCCGCTGCGGCTATTACAAACTATACCGCGACACAAAAATAATTCTAAAATATGTCATAAGCTTTAAAAATTATGACAGTCCACTGTTTATATAAAACTGCTTATTTGCTAAGGTAAATGCAATTGCGCATGTTTTATTCATATGCATTATTGTCATTGAAAGAGGTTTTCGAAAACACGTAAAGGCAGCTTTAGTAAGTAGCAATGAATATCTTAAAAGGAAGTTCTAGCAACATGGAAGCGATATAAAGACTACCATTTTAGGATAAAGGCAAAATAATATAATTTTCCTAAAATTTTCTCGCTTTTCTAAACTTTTATAAGCGAAAATTAACTCGAGTTATTTGAAATGTGTTTAAACAGAAATCACCTTTAAATATTTAGTGGCAGTCTCATAGACAACAATTGGTGTTGTTTTGACAAAGGTATACTTGTGCCTTAACAATTAGCATTCATTTATATCATTTTCGTAAATGTGAGTCCTTCCAAATTAACGTTACGTAGTTTTAGAGTTAAAGAAGAAACTATTTAATAACGTTAACCAATTAAATTTACCACGATGTTAACAATGGAATTTTGATTGTAGGTTCGTCAAATCATACAAAATTTTATCAAATTAACATCGCACATTCTTTTATTAATCAAATTCTGTTTTCTATTTTAACAATCAGAGGTAAGTAAAAAAACCAAAGCTTTAGCGTAACACTAAACAGGGACGTTATTTACTCGACACGCTTATTTACGTGGAGTAAGAAGTTATCACGTCGGGACACATGTGAGTTACAATTTAATTGTGTCACCCCTCACACCTGTCATGTGATCAACCCTAGCCTGCCGAAGGGTTGAAGCCGCAATTCAACTAAATTTATCGTAATTCGCACTCCTTTAGCTTTAATTGGCAGGCCTTTTAATATTCATATTAATAATAACTAGACATCGCCCAATAGTCGAAATTTAACCTTAGTTTCAACGACATTAGGACTACTATCTATATTTTCTAAAAAAATATTGACTTTTTTTTTTTCAACTCTTGTCTCTGGGACTTAGCTGATCTCAGACCGGCCGTGTAAGTATTGTCTAATACTATCTTAGATTCAATAAAAAAACTATAATCCATTTTCAATTTGTCAACTTGTTGTCAACAGACTTCAACCATAAATAAAAGAATATAATTCGTATGTACAGGCTTGTCACTCAAAAATCTGTCATTTCTCATGTGTGTATGCTGTAGTGTGTGTAATGTTTTCTTTGTTAAAAAAATGTATGATAAAAGCATAATTTCGAAATAATATTAGTTCGATGCACTCCTTCACCATATAAACTATAACTGTGCAAAATTTCATGCACGTACGTTTCCCTATTTTTCGTAAAAAGGGTTACAAAGTTTTTCGCTTGCGTATTAATATATAGATAAGTTTATGTTATATAAGTATTTTTAATCCGATATTTTATTTAAAGCAAAGAGATTTATAGTTTACCATGATAAAATGAAATCCTACAATATTATTTAATCATATTTTGTATACGTTTTTATTATCTAATAAAAAAGGTCTTCAAAAATTCAATAAATATATCCTTTATGTTAATACAACACGATACAGGTGCTGAGGCGATCGTGATTGATTACTAAAATAGACCCTTTGAGAAAAACCATAGCAATTGCATGAATAATGTTATAACATAAATAAATATTGGCTCGACGTGGGCAAAAGAAACATGTATTACTTTTCAAGGAAAGTTCTGGACTTTAAAAATAACCAAGATGGCCGCTGTGGCGGCGAGCTATCCCTTTTAAATGCAAAGAAAAACGATCGAGTATCTCGAGATTTAAGTGGCAGTTTCGAATGTGCCTACTTTTAGTGTTATTTCCTAAGCGGAAACCATTTGTTTGCCTCATGTACGATCGGGGAGAAAAATGTGTGTAATACCTAAAATGGTTTCGCAAAAGTGTTTATGAGATCGCTGGAAGGCAGCCGCCATTTTCCATCACTCATTGCATTTGAGCCATCGCCTCCGAACTTTCTTAGACATGTTTTTCGATATAGTATTTCCCTTTCTGAATTTATTAGTTTTGATGGATATTTTTATTTTATTGATACTTTGCATGTTGTTTACTTATACGGAAGTTAGGTTTCAATATTAATATTTTTTAAGCTGGCTTAATATCTTATACAATTTTAGAAACACAGTTGTAAAACTACATTGTTTTTCACGAACAAAAAATATACGTTTAAGCATTTTTTTCAACACTTTAAAACATACAATTATACCTCAAAAACGAGTAACAGTTGACTGGGTCAAGTTCTTCTCCGAGAATTTAATGGTTGTAAATTCTTTAAAAATATTTTGCGGCTCCAAAGATGTATATTGTTAAAATTCCTAGTGAACTGAAGCAATTAAGCGAGTAATGTATAAGGACGTAATAGAGTGTCGAGAAATTGTTGCCGGCTTAATGGGACCCTCTATTTATGTTTGAAAATGCAGGCGACTGGAGGCTGACTCTGGCTTAATTTCTCTTGGAGGTAACAGTATTTTGCTGGTTCGTGTTACATGATATTTTTGCTCAATTACATGCGACATAATATTTTTTCAGTTATGCGATTTAAACTATAATGTGTTTGATGTTAATGCTTAACTTTATAGTTATTTTTGTACGATTTGGTTTGAAATTTGATAAATAATTATAGTGACATAATTACCGATACTATGAAAATGCTTTCAGTAGGTACTAGCTGGAATTTAATAATGAACAGTTTCAAATAATTATTATAATGATAATACTAAATAATACGTGGGAGAGCCATGCTTCGGCACGAATGGGCCGGCTCGACCGGAAAAATACCACGTTCTCACAGAAAACCAGCGTGAAACAGCGCTTGCGCTGTGTTTCGCCGAGTGAGTGAGTTTACCGGAGGCCCAATCCCCTACCCTATTCCCTTCCCTACCCTCCCCTATTCCCTTCCCTTCCCTTCCCTACCCTCCCCTATCACCCTATTCCCTCTTAAAAGGCCGGCAACGCACCTGCAGCTCTTCTGATGCTGCGAGTGTCCATGGGCAACGGAAGTTGCTTTCCATCAGGTGACCCGTTTGATTGTTTGCCACTTATTTCATAAAAAAAAATAACTAACCGATTGAAATATAATTCTTTGTAGCTTAATACAATGGTACCAGCACCATGGGTTCTTCCTCTCTCTCTATAAAATTATTTATGCAGTATACATAATATTATTATATCATTAGGTGTCTTTGTATGTAAAGTCACTTTTTCATAATGTGCTATACCAAGTTCCTTTTATAGTTATTCGTTTCGCAAATATTTTTACTGCGAGAGTGTACAAATCATTCAGAGATTTTTTACCTCTGAATTGCAACGATAGTGAGCCCTATTTCTTTGGAAATAAGGTCCTGGGAATTGTGTTGGAATTTCAATGTCGTGCGTGCGTCACACGAGCGAAACGGCATGTTAATCACAATATGTTAGGGCCGGGGGCAGTCATTTTTCAATCATAATTAAAATTGTTTGTTTAGGTTATAGCCGAGGATTTGCTTTTTAACGAGTATTAAATGATTTGTAATTCTTAATTTTTTCAAAGGAGATATCGTTATTTAATTGTGTTTAATAGCTATTAATTAAGGTGATAGAAAATATTGCTATTTTTTTTTGTAAAAAAACCTAGACGTTTAAGTCATAGCTGTATCTCATTGCCACTTCACTATTCAAAATCGGTTACGGTTATAATACTCAGTATCCACCTTCAGACTGATCCTAACATAACCTATAATATTTAACATTTACGTTCAAAATTGTTGGATAGAGGCGTCACGCTACCGGTCATAATAATTATATAAATGCAGTAAACATTCTTAATTTTAGAGCAAAATATATAATTATGCACCATTGTTTGTTGCTAAACTCGTAAGGGTTATAACATTTTTATAATATTAGATATGAATATCTAATATTATAAAAATGTTTTTATATAGACGATAATATTATAATATAATTAATGTGTTGTGAATTCACAACACATTAATTATATTATAATATTATCGTCTATATAAAAAGGATCGTTAAGTTAATAGACCTTCACCACTAGTGATAGGGATGTGGTTTATTTTAAATTTCGCCTGATAATAGCTCGGCGTATCTGGAGCAGGTGTGGCGGGATTGCGGTGGCTAGATAATTTAGGTTTCCCACTAAAAATTAACTTTATATTTAGTACCACATTTCTATCGTGCTCTTTGGTTGGTAAGAATAGCTTTTGATTATTATTAATAAGGTTTATTACATTTTGTTCGCCTCCGTGGTCTAGTGGTACAGAGCGCGGCTCTTGACTCGGAGGTCGTGGGTTCGATTCCCGCGTTGGAAACATGTTATTTCCAAGTTTGGTAAGGACAATGCAGGCTGATCACCTGATTGTCTGACAAGTAAGATGATCCATGCTTCGGATGGGCATGTAAAAAGTCGGTCCTGCGCCTGATCTCTCGCCGATCGTGTCGGTCTTCCGTCCCACTGGGTTATGAGAGTAAAGGAATAGAGAGTGCTCTTGTGTACTGCGCACACACTTGGCCACTATAAAATTACTCCTGCGTAGCTGGCCTGGTTTCAATGAAACCGGCCACCGTCACCGAAACCGGTGCGGGAGCTATTATTATTATTACATTTAGTTAGTTAACTCGATGTTACTAGTGAGGTTAAGCTGAAAAAAATTAAGACATTATGATCAACGGAACGGAAAAATGAAATCACAGTACCATGCAGTACAGAATTCATAATATGATAATAATATTATGATACTCTACGTAGCATTCGACGTAGTAAATTTAATATCTTCAGAAAGTTATCCAGTCGCAGAAACTTTCTAAAACGCATTGTTAATTCTTTTTGTTTAAAATGATCGTTTAAATAAAGTAAAGCCTTGTTGAAATACCTACTTGAATATGACAATGATTTGCTTGAAAAAGTTCACCTATCTCGTCTAGGGGCTGAGACCTTTAGTCTTTACTCCCCTATTAAGAGGATTCCACACCGCCATTTTTTCCATACAAACGTTGTCCCCTGTTTCCTCCCTGGATAATGCTAGTAGAGTTATAATTTTTTTCCTGAATATCTACGGCCACTAATACAATGTCCCTATGTTTTCCTTTTTTTCATAATTTAATTATTAAATAAGATATGAACGTTCAAAAACCCAAAAAAATGGCCAGATTTTCCACTGTGTTCAAACGTCCAGAAAACAGATTTGGATTGATTATACAAAAAAAGCAAAACATAGGAACACAGCTCAAGCCTTTTTTTAATCTTTAATGAAAAAAGTACTTAAATCGGTTAAGTTTTGGAGAAGGAATCAGGGGACAACGAATCGTTGATTTTCTGGATTTTCTGCAGTTGTCTCTATCGCGTTCTGCGGTATAGGCTTGAGGTAAGGGAGACAGCTATAGATATTACACGTACTTTTTTTTCATTTCTCTAGCCGCTGTGGTATCCTCTTAAGGGACAAACCCCATGTTGACAGAGGTCAAGGCATTTAAAAAGGTTGATTAGAATAACAACGATATCAAATATTACGGCAAATTTATATCGGATTAATTGTAAGTTGTTAAAATTTATTAGCATTTGGTATACAAAAATATTATTAGCATATTTATTCTACAAGTCAGAATTATAGTCCACCGCTATAATACCTCCGCCTAATTTCTAAGCAAAAGTGTTTGTTTTGTTAAACTAAAGAGGATTTTTTTCAGTAACCTTTCTAACACACGACATACGTTATAATTTTGATATGATTTGCCCTGGTCCGGTACACAACAGAAGTTGAATGACAGATAGGGATAAAACATATTTTTTTAAAGTGTGTCTTTTGATTAGTAAAAAAGTATAAGGACAACATTTGATTAGTAAAATTGTATGATTTAATAATTTTTGTGTTTCGATATTACGAACTTATATCCATCACCGCTCTTTTGAGTCACAAAACTCGTAATTGCATCAAAATGGTTCCGGCATACATTACCGCGAATGTGCTCTCCACACCTTGCACATTCGCGATCGTAATTACTCTAAAAGACTACCCATTCGTTTGATGTCTCTATTTGCACTTACTCTGTATATCCCCCGATTCCTTTTATGCAAGATTCGAGCTATTAGGGTGGAGCAAAAACAAGCATTAATAAGGAATTCGACTCCCTAACACCGTAAGGGGAAATTTTAAGTGATTATGTCGCTCACAAACAGCGTGGCATGCATTATTCTGTATTGCCTTTATTTTTGTGAAAAAGTTTTTTTCTTGTAATTTTATGTACCTAAGGGTCACATTTTCACCGTCGACTAAATATTTCGAACGTTTTTACACCAATTTTAATTGTCATTGTAAATTGCAGGTTCTTTGATAAAAAGCATTAACGTGTTATTCTCAAATTAATTTAATTACTTTTGCTCTGCGGTTTGACTCGCAAAATGCCATTATCAAAGTTAGCATTTAATTTTAACTGATATGAGCTTAAACAAATACAGTTAATAACCAACTTCGTAATTCTATATTCAAAGCCATCGCAATTATGCTGTAATTTTGTTTATTAAGCCCACTGAATTATATAAATGCATACGGTTTAAATAGTACACTACTTTTAATGTCTAAAATAGTGCACTACTTTTTCCTACTTTTTAACCGACTTCCAAAAAGGAGGAGGTTATAATATATTCGTCTGTTTATTAGTCATAGACAGACTAGAAACTATTATATCATATTCGCGATCGTTGATGGCACCTGAGGTTTATAACAGGAGTTTATCTTAACTAACATAACTAAATAAACAGGAGTTTGATTGTTTGCAGAAAACAATAGGATTGAATTTGATGAAAGGCACAGACATACTTAGTGTAAATCATAGGTACGAGTAATAAGTATAAAATACTACTTTCAATTGCATAAAAATATACGGTTCCCTAGGGACCTTTTGGGCGCGTGAAGTCACTGGCATCTAGTATCTATAAAATATTAATACGTGAGCGAAAAACGTTGGATCCCTTTTGACGAAAAAAGCGGAAACGTAGGTGATTGAAATTTTGCACAGTTATAGTTTATATGGTGAAGGAGTGCTAAGCGAGTGCGAGCTAATATTATTTTGAAATAATGATTTACAAAAACATTACACCCACTACAACACACACAACGGGTGGGTTTATACCTACATACCAATGCCAGTCTGTCATCACTTGGCTTATCAATCTGAGACTGTCGCAGGAATTATGTCTAAAAAATAATAAAGTCAATATTTTGACAATAGAATATGAATAGAAAAGCGTTGAAATTTGAAACTTAATTTTTTATTTGAGGTCGAATTTCGACCATTGGGCGATCTCTAGTATTACCTACTTATATTTTCTTCCATTCTAAGGGCGCATTTTCATTAGTCGTTAACTCGTACGGTATACAGCATACGGGGAGTCTATTACAACTAATGGCGCATTTTTATTGGTCGAGGCATGCGTTTCAAAAATCTCCCGCACCCTGCATGTGGGCACTATCGACCAGTGATAATAAGCCATCACTGTACTACGAAATAATTTTCAAAGCAGCGTAACCTTTCTCAATGACATGCGACAGTCTCTAGAGTGTATTTTGCCGAATATATTACTAATACCTTCAGCCTTCAGCTTCGAATTTTCCTTTTAATATATAAAGACAGCCTACTTAATAGGACCCATAATAATACATTATTTATCAGGCAGTCGGGCCAATGTATGTAGGCGTTAATGTTTCACGAGGGTAATTATTATAAAAGAAATTAGTTACTAGCGATTGACAAAATCAATTCAGGATATATTTGGTATATCCTGAAAACTCAACTTTGGTATCTCACAGAAAACCGGCGTGAAACAGCGCTTGCGCTGTGTTTCGCCGAGTGAGTGATTTTACCGGAGGCCCAATCCCCTACCCTATTCCTTCCCTACCCTCCCCTATTCCCTTCCCTTCCCATCCCTACCCTCCCCTATTACCCCATTCCCTCTTAAAAGGCCGGCAACGCACCTGCAGCTCTTCTGATGCTGCGAGTGTCCATGGGCGACGGAAGTTGCTTTCCATCAGGTGGCCCGTTTGCTCGTTTGCCCCCTTCTTTCATAAAAAAAAAAAACAGCTTTGAGACAGAAATATTGTCAAACTCCAAAAAAATCGCACAACGGAGAAACACCGATCTTTGCAAGTTCGACTATTATTCAAGAAGAGGTTAGTTAATATATTGATAGGTATGTTATTTAAAAATTTTAACACATATATTTAATGTTTTCATAAAGTATGTATTGCGTGCTCCTCATTTTACAAAAATAATCAAAAATTGTCTAGTGCGTGTCGAAGTTAATTTGGGCCAACTTTTATTGGTAAGTACATGGTTATTAAGAGTGAAATATTATGTAAAGCTTATGAAGCAATTAGAGCTTAATCAGAATAATTATTATCATAATTATTATTAGAACAGTAATAGGGTAATAAAATGAATACTTTGATTTCACAACTATCAGCGTCACTTTTATCATAAATTTTGAAACGGAGCAAAAGCATTAATTATAACTATTATTACTTTATAGTAGTTATTTACAACTATTAATGGTATAATATTATAATATTATACTATTTTACACTATGATACCAATTAGAGACATGCCTATCACAAATTTCCAAAACGCATTTTTGTCTCTTTCTAAAGAACACAGTAAGCAGTAAGTATAATTAAATTCTTGGTTACAGAAGAAATGCGATTGAGCTTGGAAAAAGTCTAAACAGGATTTTGAAGCGTTTTAGTGGATTTTTATTGGCCCCGTTTGGAGTGATGCCAGCTCGTTATTTTCAATTTAATTGATATCTCGACCATAATACCAACATTAGGATTGAGATCTCCTGATTTTAACAGAAATTTCAGCATAATTTTTGTATTTAGAATGTAGTCAAGAAATAAGAAATTATAAAGATTAGGGTCATTTTTTATTTAGAATATATTGGTCTAGAATGAAGAAATAAAAATTTAGGTAGGTTTGGGCAAATCTGTGAATGTTTCATGAGATGGTGAAATCACAAATAATATTAAACGAAGTTCAAATTTTTTGCGTTTTTTAGCCTCAAAATATAATCTCAGAACAGGAAAATAAGACTAGGTAGGACTTTGAATACTACCAATGTATATAAATATTTTGAATATACTTACCATTTTGTTGTTGATTTCATGGAAGTGGATTTCACAAACTTTATCTACAATATCTTCGCTTTGAAACGTGACGAATCCGAAACCTGTAACAAAGAGAACTTCTATTTATTAACTGAAATAAAATACATAACATCAAAATATAATCATCAGTGGTTTAGTTGTAAAGCAAAAATATTGTTTTGTAAAAAAGCTTAGATAGAAGTTCTAAATTCTAAAGGCGTTTTTCAAAAAAATCCACTCTTCGCTGGAAAATTGAATAATGCGACGTTTTTGTCGTTTCGGCTTAAAACTTTTTGCCGCAGTTCGGGTACGACGACTTTGGGCGTGTAAAGTCAACGGAAAGTTGCGATTAACGTGACACAGCGAGTGTTTCGATGCTAACGATTAAGATACACAAAGTCATGTGGCGAGCGGACCGAGCAAACAACATTAGGGTGGTAAGCAGGTGCTAACACGTGCCAAATATATGGTGCGTCATTGATATCATGTACAGTCAGAGGAATTTGTTTAAGTAACTGAACGACTTCATTTGGAATCAGCGATCTTTGCGGCCGTTACGCTCGATTTATATGAATCCGCGCGATCGAGCGGTTTGGCCGCTATACCATGAGATCACTCAGTGGCGTAACTATAAGATCCGGGGATCATGGCAAATTGATGGGGCCTTATCAGTGAAAATCGTCACGTTAACAATAAAACGATGCTTAAAAAAAATTCTGACCGGGGCCCTTTTGGGTCGGGGGCCCGTGGTATTTTGCCAGCCCTGGCAGGGCCCTATAGTTACGCTACTGAGATCACTAGTAATTGAATGTAAACGCGACCGCACCGCTATTTAAATAAATCGTTACTTATACAATTACTTGAGATCTCGTTTTGTAGCGCCCAGGCTCGATCTAGCGGACTTAGGGCCGGGACACAAAAACACGACACGACGTCGTGTCGTACCACGACGCGACGTCGTTTCACGATGCGACGTTGTATCGTAGATTACGACGCGCGTCGTAAAAAACTACGACACAACATCGTACGACGTCGTGCGATGTTGCATCGTGAAACGACGTGTCGTGGTACGACACGACATCGTATCGTGTTTTTGTGTCCCGGCCCTTATCTGTTTGTTTAAAATTTTGTCGTTTAAGGAAAGCTAGTCACTAGCACTGTTTTGTTAGGGCGTGAAAAGAATAAAGGGGTTACAGTTAAGTTCTTTTGCGTAGATACTATAGTTTTACGACGAAGGATCCAAAACGATTGTGTCCAATAAACACAATTCCAAAGCGAGTGCAAACCGATGAAAAAACCGGCCAAGTGCTAATTTAATTTTAAGATATATATAATCACATCTAAACTGTTTATGGTCCAAATTAAATGCTATTGAGAAAAATTCATACAAATTTTGACATTCAATATGAACGTGTATACTGTATAGGTCTACCAGAATGATGGCAATTTTTGACAGCAGATTTTCAAAAAATATCCTTGATCATTGGATAAATTTTTATATTTGCATGTTTAACACACATAATCAGCCATTATAAGAAAAAAAAAAGGATCAAAATGTTTTATTCCAACTACCCCGGTATTGCTAGAGTCAATTTATGTTCTCACTTTTTGCCACCAGAATTCAGATTCTGGTACACCTATAAATCGCCACGTTTGACCATAGCCATCTCGAATTCATAAATGATGGCTAGTGACATATATACTGTCTTTATTCTGTTTTTTTGGCGCGCTAAACTACGATTTAAATCAAAACAAATTTAGGGTCAGTAATTACGTAGCCGGGGGCGGATCGATCCTTATGCGGGTCGGTAAACATCGGGAAAAGTGGAAAGTAACTAACGGACTAGCGAACTTTTCTGCGGGCAATGTCAGCAAACTACGACTTAATAAAACGTTTTACACACACCTATTCTAAATGAACGCTCGGACTGTAAGCAACAATGTAATATAAAGTTAGGTATTGATTTTAACACGTTGACTGAAAATATAAAACACCTTGTATATTGCAGGAGCATTTAGTTAAGTTGACTATGTCCCTTGCTCTAATTAACACATTCGCTGCCCACGGCTCGCGTTAATAAGTATTATTATATACAAATTTTCATCCCCTATTTTAACCCCTTGGGGGTGGAATTGATTAACATCCTTTCTTAGCGGATGCCTACGTCATAACATCTACCTGCATGCTAAATTTCAGCCCGATCCGTCCAGCCCCCGTAGACAAGTGGCAAAACGCTTACGCTAACGCTAACGCTAGCGCTACAAAATGTATGGATTTGACATTAGTATTCGCTAGCGAAGCGATGACTTATGTCAAATCGCATACATTTTGTAGCGCTTGCGTAAGCGTTAGCGTTAGCGCTTTGCCACTTGTCTACAGGCCCAGTGGTTTGGGCTGTGCGTTGGTAGATCACCATGTCAGTCAGTCATCTTTGAGTTTTATATATTTAGATTAATATCCTTATGTACTGTAAAATTTTCTAGTGCGGTACAAGTTTAATTTGTCCGGTACATAATTATTTTTAAAAATTGTAATTCTCATTCAATTTTTAACTTCCGGCGTTTATTTGAATTTCATCTATATCTAAAAACATTGATCTTTATTCTTGGTTGTAGAATTGAACAAGTAATTATTTAAGTATTTTGTAAAATAATAATTATAATATTATTCCTACAGATATTTTAGATATCCTGTTAATAATTTTTGTTCTCAATCACGTTAAAACACTTAAAGACCCTGAGGTTCTCCGGTAGGCAAAATTCTAAAATTCTCGTTCAGAATACTTTATTCTCTATCAGTATGGACATTAGAAGTCATCGGAAACACAATATCCGGCGAAGTTCGAGAAATGCTAAGAGAATAGTACAGCATTGTCATTGACCACGTAAAAAGTTTCAGGTTTCACGTGCCTTTGTGCGGAGATAAATGGGGATGTTCTGGCGAAATTCGTCCGCGTCACCGCCGCTTACAATGCCCGGATAAATTTCTGCGTAGGAAAAGGATTTCGGAAACGTAATTATTCTTACGCATGTCGGCTGGGCTAACTAACGATAAATTAATTTGAGGATGGGAAGAATCCTAAATGGTCTTGTGCTATTTCGTCATTATTATTCTTAAGGAAATGTTATGCTTATCTCATTAATAATAAATGAATAAATTCTTTACTACATTAAATATTAGAAAGCTAATTTTATTAATACTTAAGACTAGCTGTTGCATACTAAATGTTATTTGAACCCATGAACTGTAAATTAAATACAAAAACCATAATATAACCTAGTATAACTCCCAACAATATTTTAACGAGGAATATGGTAAGAATATTTAAAGATTCATTCACAAAAAAATGCAAAATACATTTCTATTGAGAGCCCAGATAATACGAGACGGATAAAATAAGATTTCTATGGAACACCGATCTAATCCGATCCAATATAAGAAATGAAAATTTTAGCCAAGATTATGAATGTGTCTTCCGATATCGGATATCTATCTCGACACATCTGTCGAGCGGCACGTGGAGTTGACAGCGGGGGCCGCCCCCTCCCCCCCACGGCGTGACCCCCCACCCCCCTCAGGAGCCAGGCAGTATAATCTGCCCCACTGTATGAAACACCGGCCGGTGGCGTTTATGGCGCTATAATAACCATATAAAATGCGACTTATTGTAGGCGTCGATAACGCGGGTATACAATCCGAGGCGTAACGAACCCAAAGTTTCGAGTATTTTTTGCTGGGAACACATCGTCATAAAACTGGATATCTTGTCAGCTTGCGTTAATTTTACAGTGTAGCGATTTTCTATACCTTATCTAGGTACAATAATTTATTGCTCCATCTTTACTAACATCACAAGCTTCTAAATCGGAAATGTTTGTTTATTAAAAGTGCTGAATTAAACTAAGAGGATGCGTTTTTAAAATCAGAAATCATGTATACACTATACACAACAATCATCTTAATATCCACCAGTCAGAACAAAAAGAAAAAACTTATTAAATTACAAATTAAAAAAATATAACGTATTAGTTGTACCTCGCTCCACCTTGTTATTTCGTCTCAAACATCGTAGCTAATTGAATAAGTACCGGGTGCACTTCTCGTGACAATTTTTACCTCGTTTTGTATAAAATAAAATGTTCTGTTCGTAACAAGCAAGTTTTCATTAGGAGAGTTCAACGAGCACTCCGAAGTTGTCCGCGAGCAGCGCTTCGGCCAAACTTTTGTTATTGTTTCGCAGTTCGCTTCATTATTGTAATACGGAGTACGCAAGCATAATTAAGAGATACTACAGTTCTTATCTGGCATTATTTGGTACTATCGATGAGATAAAGAATCGGGCAAGTGCAAGTCAGACTCGCGCGCATTATAGAGCAAAAATAGTAAAAAAATATGTTTTTTGTATGGGAGCCCCCCTTAAAATATTTAAGGGGGGCTAATTTTTTTTATTGAAATTTTATTATTATTTATTAAAGTATAAATATAGCTGAGTATTTTGTGTACATTTCAAGTACCTACCTGTTGTCATCATGGATACCGAGCAAAAAATGTTTGAAAAATTACATTTGCTGTATGTCCCTCAAATATTTAATTTATTTTATTTTCAGTATTTGTTGTTATAGTGGCAATAGATACACACAATCTGTGAAAATTTCAACTCTCTAGTTATTACCGTTCTTAAGTTACAGCCTGGAGACGGACAGACGTCCGTCTGTCTGTCTGACATCTAAGTCTTAGTAATAGGGTCCCGTTCTTACCTTTTGGGTACGGAACCCTAAAAATGAAGTATAAAAAATATTTGAATTAATAAAATATTATACTTTAGTGAGCATGGAGCACTTGACAGTTACACACACATACAAGTAAAGACTTGTGTACACTGAAATTATGTACATACAATATAGACTATAATCTCATTCCATTTAATCTATTTCATTCTCATTTCTATCTAATCTATTTCAAGGTAAAAATTCAGTAACGAGAAAACCTTGAAACATTGCGATGTATGTACGTAGTACTTAATAACTCAATGCCTTGAAAGCCTTATTTTATGGTAATTTGGAGTCATACGCTATGGCAAAACTTTTCTGTATGAAGATTTTTTTCAAATATTAAATAAAGCCAATTCTATTTTTAAATATTTGAACTAGAGTTTAGAAAATAGAGTACCGCTGATCACTGTTAAATAATATTATTCAAATTCAAATGACTGGCAGTGTGTGAGCAAACGAATACCACACACACACAAAACATTGCAATATTATTCACTTGCGCGCGACCGAATACCACACACACACACACAAAACATTGCAATACATATTCAGTTGCGACAAACAAGAGAACATCAAACAGCGCGAACATGTTTAAGAATATACCGTTTTTCGAGATTTCCGCGGCGAAGAATAATACACACGTTTATTCCAAAGCAAATATAATATGACGAGTCTAATGCGTTCCGAGCGACTGCAAACTTTCGGTGACAGAAACGGCGAATAAAAGCTGTTGCAAAAAGAATTGGCTCCTCATTTTCTCCATTGTGAAGTTGAATGGAACACAAACAATCAACTTTTTCGTCGCCTTGATTGTGTAGACACCCTTATTGTCTACTCAGGTAAACGAAGTAAACACAATTGCCCGTACTTTGTGTGGGCCTCGATTTTGAGCTAAAACTTTAATCTTAAGTTTTTCTTTCTTTTGTTGAAACGAAGTTTACGTTATTAGGCCGCCTTCACAATTAAGTTACTTTTTGTAAAGCGGCTTAGATAACATTCTGAAAGTATATAAAATGCTGATTTTCTCTTTTGCTTATGATAATTCGTTAAATAAACAAAAATGAGTTTTTTGATTAAATATGAACTTGTTTTAGTAAAATAATAATTACGTTTAAAATTGCCTCAAGAAAAAGCGAGATAATAATATTATGTTCTCGCTTCGTATTTGAGTTATGACTCAAAGTCTGAACATTGAAAAATTCCACACATGTTATAAAGTCCTCGATACAGAAATATGAATTATTTTGCTTCAAAATACATCTCATATATATGATATTGAATGTATCGTAACTTTTTGGTGGAAATTCATGTTTCACAGTAATAATATACACTTTTCATGCACTTTTTCCACTTTTATTAATAACAATTATGTTTTACACGACCGGTTTCGATAAAATCATCATCAGGTGTAGTGAAGGTAATTTTAAATTTTTTAATAATTGGTAAACAAATAGGGTGTCAGCGTCATGACACCCTATTTTTGTTTACCAATTATTTTAAAAAAATAATTTAAAATTACCTGCACTACACCTGATGATGATTTTATCGAAAACGCTCGTGTAAAACATAATTGTTTTTGAAATTTGAAATGAAAAGTGTATATTATTACATCTCATATAATCTTATGCTGGCCATACACCATCCTTCCTATCGTCCAATCGGCATGACGCTACGGATTGGATCAGTTAGAACTGAGCGTATGTAGGAGTGGATTGGCGTTGGTGGCCATACACCATCCTTCCTATCGTCCAATCAGCATGACGCTACCGTTTGAATCAGTTAGAACTGACCGTGTGTGGATTGGCATGAGCCATGCTATGGACAATAGGAAGGATGGTGTATGGCCACCATTAGAGCGAAGTCATATCGTTAGTTGTCACTGATACACTGAACATAATACGCATCAATGGAGAATAGAGCGTAGATTGAGATTCAGTAAGAGTAAGTGACGAGTCAGTAGTCACTCTTGTATTGTGGTGCCGCACGTTCGCGACGCAGCTTATATTAGGGTGAAGCCAAACGAGCGTAATTTTGTGAGTCGCAGAACTTCTGCCGCGTAAATATCTTTTCATACAAATCATGACTCACAAAATTACGCTCGTTTGTATCAAACAAGACTTTTGTATGAAACTGAATGCAAACAGAATTTCTGACAGCTGAAATTCTGCGACTCGCAACTCACATATTACGCTCGTTTGGCTTCACCCTTAGGGTCAATTCAGACCGCAACGCATCGAGGCGAGGCGCGGCGCGGCATAAATTTGTATGGATTTGACAGATTTCAATTGCGTGAGACGTCTTGCGAATCTGTCAAATCCATACAAATTTAGAAATGCATCTACGCGTCACGTTGCGGTCTGAATTGACCCGAGGCAGCTGCGTTGCTGACGACGCGGACATTCGAGAAATTATATTATGGCCTCGGTCTTAACGTTCGAACGTATTGTGAACTCTCCATATTTCGTGAGAGGCTTGACTGTTTATTTAGGACCTCGCACATCTCAGCCTTAAGCCAACGCCAAGTTATTTGCCTTCGAGGGCAAATTTCCTTAAGCATATTTTTCTCTAAGAGATCATTTAGTATATAGGTGTGCCAAATAAATACATTTTGTCCAACGGCTCAATAAAAGGGGGAAAAATACAACGCTCGAATATACTCAGGATAGTCCTTACTATAGTTTTAAAGCAGAAAATTAGTAACGTAAAGCGAAAAATGTCTAGATTTAAGGCGACGCCTTGATAATTTGGCTGTATCGATATCGATTTTTCTCAGCAATGACTAAAGCTAAGAAATTAAAGTTCATTGTCAGTATTCATCATGTCTTTTGATGATGGCCTCTCATAGAAAACAAGCAATCTAATCCAGCACGGTTTTTTACTTTAAAGCGGCGTCACCTATTATATCAACTTACCGGTTGATTTACGTCACATTGATACATAATTGACATTCATTAGATATAGCATACGTCTTGAACTCGTGTAGTGATTAGCGAAATTAGGCGTGTTATCGCGACACGACTGACTGAGCATGTGGGTATCATGCTTGAGACACATCTATTATTCAATCTATTGACTATAGCGTTTTGTTTGTTCAATTGTAGAGGTAAATAAAAATTGTAGATATTCTCATGGTGTAAACCAGACGAAGAGTCACAAAACTTTAAGTATAGTAAATTTAAAAAAAAAATCTGGTCTTGTAGCTTTAACTTTAACAATCGCAGCTGTTAGATTCGATGGTAGGGAAATATATATTATGACCATTTCTTCCTAATTTATATAGCTCAACAATCCTCATAAGAAGTAGACTAAAGTCTGATGGGTAGCCTGCCATAATATTATTTCAAAATTTTTATTTTGTTCATTTTATTATTCTAAGTTTTAACTGCCTTAGAATCCTCGCATTACAATGTTTTAACCTGAAAATCAACAGTGGTATTACAAGATAGTAATAATCCTACAAGACGTACGTGTCCGGCCTGCCGGACAGGGGATTTGCCGGACGCCGGACAATCCCAGCTGCGGTTACAATTCCTTGTGCAATCAACTTCAACGTTCAACTTCGACATTTCAATATCCATTGATGTAAATTGTTATTATGAACTTAAAAACTTTTTGTAACTGCCAAATGATTACTTCTATTGTCTTTTTTATTTGTAAGGCTTCTTCCAAGATGAAGATCTTGGGCAACGATTGCCAACGTGGTTGCGAAACTATATAACGCAATATACTTCAATAATAAGCAATTACAAATATTTGTAAGCACGTGTATTGATCTATAATATTTATTATATACTAGATATCCCGCGCAGCTTCGCCCGCGTAAATTAGGAATTTTACAGAAACCGTACATTTTTCTATATATTTCCCCCGTTTTTCCCACATTTTCCTGAGTTTCTTCGGTCGTATTAGTCTTAACGTGATAATATAATATAGCCTATAGTCTTACTCGATAAATGATCTATCTAACACTGAGATAAGTTTTTAAATCGGACCTGTAGTTCCTGAGATTGACGCGTTCAAGCAAACATACTCTTCAGGTTTATAATTTTAGGTAGGTATAGATTTTTTTAATTATCGCTTGACAAACTCGAGTCTCGATCTCAAAGACTATGAAATGGTATAATATGGTAGTGATGATGATAATGATGATGATGAATTTAAATTTGCATAGTAGCATATGCTTTCTGTTCTTAAAACAACGCCGAAACTCCCAAACTTGTATCTATAAAGAATCAGGAGTTCTCTCAGCACCTTCCGAACTACGGTATACCAGGTATATCTTGGTGCAAAATTTTACTTGTTGGTAGCATATGCTTAGAATACTTCTCACGAAACCGAAGTCACCACATGTTTCCCTATAAATTTTGAGGAGTTCCCTCGATTACTTATGGATCCTTCATCAGATCACCACTTTTGTGAATATAATACCAAATTGGGATGATACCCTATATACCAAAAGAAAAATTTTGAAAATCGGTTAACAAACAGCGGAGTAATCGTTGAATATAAGAAAACGAACATAACACCTCCCCCATTTTGAAAGTCGGTTAAAATTGTAGCCTATGTGTTATTCTGATGTATAAGCTATATTATTGTAAAGTTTCATTAAAATCCGTTCAGTAGTTTTTGCGTGAAAGAGTAACAAACATCCATACATCCACACATCTACACATCCATACATCCAAACAAACTTTCGCCTTTATAATATTAGTAGGATAGTAGGAAGTAGGATTAAAAAGCATATTATTTAGCGTTAAAGTCACATGTATATTTTATAAACTAACTTAAAAAGTGCTTAATACAAAATAACACTATTATCGTGTTACGAGTAAAAGTGTTCTACATAGCTTTTGAAATAAAGCTTTTGCCAAAAGCGAACGAAGATTAGGCCAAATGCGATATCAAAGTAAGACGACAAAGAGTTAACTGATCACACAATTTCTTTTTTATCTTCACACCAAGTTTTTCATATCACACATGAAGGATAGTTTTTTCCTCCTCAACACGTACAGTCACCGACAGATTTTCAACCTTATTGCTAAGTAATAAAGTCGTTGAACACGCAAGATTTGTGTTCGACTGTACAGTGCTTTGTATTTCGGTTTGTCATTTGTGACAAGCGCACTGTATACAAAAACTTTTGTTGAACGTAGACACAGTATAGCAATATTAGTTAGGTATATGTCATACTTGTCATAATATGATACTGTGACGTAGATATGTTTTTATGTTATCCTTCAGACACAATGAGATTAATATAAGTTTTATATAGGTCCCAAGTGAACATGCGAAAATCTTATCTTAACATCCGTATTGGCTTCTGATATTGCGATAAAAAGTTTATTTTTAATACTTACACAATCCATGTTATATTTACGTATTGAATCTATCTGATTCTTTGAAATAGCCGACAACTAAAACTGTCACTGGTCGGTCTATCAAAAAAGTAAAGAAAGTAAACTCAAATTTATATTTATGAAGTTGACATTGTAAAATGTAGTAGCGATAGGCGATACCGGACAAATTCGTCTCGAGTGGTCTCCACACACCCTTTGTCAGCTGTTAAATATGCCAACACAGTTTTAATAAAAAGGGGGATGGGCTTTTAAGTCGATCCATACAACACAGATATCCGCTTTGTTCTCTTACCCCTCGTACGAGCACACAAGCACCTGATGCGAAGCTCACAATAAGTGCAAAATGTATTTGCGCAGCGCGATTACGAGTCGCTCGCAGAATGGCGCGAAAAATGGCGATTTTTAACGAAACTTACGCCGCAATCGTCTACGTTCACGTCGTGTGAAACGTCAAAGGCAGAATAGTTTGTCGCTAGAAAAACATAACAATCATTATCCTTACCAATATTCTAAATGCGAAAGTGTGTCTGTCTGTTGCAAAGACAGTCGGATTCCACACGATAAACGAATTTTAACGCAACGGATTTGTAGGCGTCATCTAGTTAATAATATTTTTAGAGTACCTAAAAGAAATCAAAAATTCACGTGCCTCCTTTTTATTATAAAATATAATTTTGTGTCGCCATTCAGGTCTTAAACCTACCCGTCCACCCATCGAAGTTCAAACTTCAAGATCTTCAATTTATATCCACAGAAAGTATTCGAAAGTTTTAATAATTCATTTTGTAAAAACACTGACGCACTAGCGTCTGAGTTTCAGCAGAAGTTTTCCTTTACCTGAATCAGTTAGGTAATAATGCTGGCTGGACTCTTCGTGCTCGACGTGACTAACTTTATACTTCATAGTAAGCAGATTTCTAACACTCATAGAATACTAAAACAGCTGGAACAATGTAAAAATGGTTGCCGTTTTATATGGAACTTATAGCAGTTATAAAAAGTACGTTTATGACCTAACTTAGCAAAATATAATACACTAGACCCATACTAATAAAAATATTCTCAGTGCGTCTTACAGCTATCATTTGTAATATTTATACTTTGTCAAGTGAATTTTCTAGCGCAGTGTTTTTAAATCTGTGGGTCGCGACCCCTAGGGGGATCGCGAAGCCTTACTCGGGGGGTCGCCGACAGGGGTCGCGAAATCAAAAATATTGAAAAACACTTTTCTAGCGTATCTATAAGACAAGGACAGGTGTTTGACTGTAACGTTTGTATACACTGTATACTGTATAGGTACAGTCAGTGTGAATCTGTTTTGATAGTAAGAATTAACATTGCCCGTCACACTCATGGGAACCGTATATAACACTATGTTGTACGTAATGTCATACCTTGCACACGTCATGCCTTTAGAAACTTCGATAGCGCAGTTTAGGATTGGTCGGAAAAATGAAAAAAATATCATAAGATCTAAGTGAACTAACAATTTATGTATACAACGAAACGAAACTAACTACCTTGTATACTACGAAAACTTGATAATTTCACAACAATTTTACGATACTAAAAGTTAACCCTAAATTGTGAGTGGGTCAGGGTTCTTTATGACCCTAACTTTACATACGCGACAGATGTTTTAACACTAAAACGACTCGGAAACGTATTAAATAGTTCCGATAGGATACTTTACTAGCTTTAGCGGTTGTTTTAGTGTTTTAAACCTTTAGCAGTTGGAAATTATTTTCGTACTTTCAGAATTTAAGGACATTTAATTTAACATAATGTTTTGTGTACTTACTTTTGTCTTCTTTTTTATAAATATTTATTAAAAAATATTATAAATAAATATTCATAATATTTATTTTATATAAATAAATCCGTTGTTTTCTTGATCGAAATCAAATCAAGAGTAACTCAGCCTGTCAATTAATATTTCTGATTTTCGGGAAGTAATAATAATATGAATTACTTACTTAATTTAAAAGGATTGATTTGTTATTACTGACTGCAAAAACCACCGTTTTAGCTTCGTCATACTCGTAGTGGTGCAAAAATATTTTTGTGCGTATCCGAAATCTTTGTCGACCATTAAACTGTACTAGTATTAAATAGAGTCAGTGATGTGGCTAACCAACGAAAAGCGAAGCCTGAAATTCTCATCCAGCGAGTGACAAATTTTGTGCTGAGAATTTAGTTTTTTTTTCAACTAAAATATTTCGTCAGCGCTTAGGTTTCACTCCCGTTTTTTCAAGCCGAATAAATAAATGATAAAACATCACTTTTTGCTGTTTTGTTTCTATGTAACTGCCCAAAAATGTCCGTGTTTTTATAAAATAGCTTTGCCTAAATGTTTTGTAACACGAAATAAATGGCAGGCTTCATTAACAAATGCATTTTATATCTGTATTCAACCAAATACTTTTAAACTAATAATAATGTATATTGACTACTTTCAATCTAAATAATAATATGTAATCTTTATGAACATATTTTAATGAATATAAATACACATTTATTAAGTGCAATGTCAAATAATTTTATAGAGCAGAACTATGGAGTATCATGTTAAACGAATTTGATTTCAAGAGCACGGCTGGGATATTAACTGTTTATAAAATAATTGCGGTTAAGTGATAAAAATGCGATTTAAGCTTTAAGTTATTAAGTAATTGTAATTAACAAAGTAAACGATAATTACAGGTGTGGATTTCTAAAGAGTAGTTGGCCCGATCGTGATTAAAGCGTTCAACGCGTTTGTGTAAATATAACTCGGAAACGGAAATTGATTCAAAATTAAACAGTTAAATTCAGAACCCTCAATGGCCTAATCATCGGCAGCTCTGACTGCGCGCGTATTAATCCTTTTGATTTCGTAATATGAGCCTATTCCCTTTCATAATTGTTGGTTCCAATTAATTTCGCTTACTCTGAATAGACGGTGCGAATAGATAAATTACGTTTAAAGTACGTATTGTAACGACAACGAGTAGGTCAAAAATGGCGGATTTCAGTGAATCATAATAAAATTTTTAAACATCTTTTTGACATTTTAATATTTGTTGAACGTTTTATTGTACAATTTATTTTGACATAGATATTAGGCACGCCAATGTTCAATATTAACCCTAGACGGTCAATAATCTTTGCGCAATAAAATTGATCGTCTAGTGGTCCGCGAACGCAGCCCACTAATTCCAGTTTTGCATGGATCTTAATCGTATCGACTCGTCATGTTACAAATTACAATGTGAAATGACCTTTACGATTTCATACCGTTCTTACTTTTATTTTATAACTTTAAGGCTAAAATGTAAGATGTTCACAGCTTTAAATTAGGTATTAAAATTCAGTGGCAACATATGAATAGTTAATTTCTTACAAACTTTACCGTGTAATAATTGTGTTACGTTAAAGTGGAGGTGTCCGGAGGGACGAACCGAGGTGTCTTTATATTAAAATTCATCACAATAGATTAAGCTGTCGCTTCTACATGAGAACAAAACCAAAAACGTGGGAGAGCCATGTTAATACCACGTTCTCACAGAAAACCGGTGTGAAACAGCGCTTGCGCTGTGTTTCGCCGAGTGAGTGAGTTTACCGGAGGCCTAATTCCCTTCCCTACCCTCCCCTATTTCCTTCCCTTCCCTACCCTCCCCTATTATTCCCTCTTAAAAGGCCGGCAACGCACCTGCAGCTCTTCTGATGCTGCGAGTGTCCACGGGCGACGGAAGTTGCTTTCCATCAGGTGACCCGTTTGCTCGTTTTCCCCTTATTCAATTAAAAAAAACATACTTTTACTTTATTATATTTGCTGTTATATTTATATTTTCTTAGTATATTTTATTGATAATGGACATGTAAATTTAAGTTAATTTCATAGAATTATTACATAACAATTTATGAATGGTATATTTTATTGGATTATGTACATTATTAATTTTAATTTATTTATATAAATTACAATAATTGTTTGTTTTAATGCTGTTGTATTGTATAATCAGTAGATATTTTGATCTGAAAACCATTCAATTTAATAAAATGTAATCACATTACTACCATTGTTTTACAGGAATTGTGGACTGAATAAAAGTGTAAACACAAAAGAATATTTTTTATTATTTGAATATGAATAGCAATCACAACTTACAGAACAACCAAAGCTTATTTAAAGTTTGAATAAAATCTATAAAAGCGTAGCCGAAGCGAATACTGAATGTCTGCCTCGAAATTGTAATGCTCTCGCATTTAAATTTGAAAAGTTGTCCAGTCCATTCGAAAGGGTATTACTTATGAATCAATACTTAATGAGTATCGGGAGGCTCTAGAAAGCTCTAGAAGGCTCGAGAAGGTTCCACGTGCATTCTCTGTGCATCATTAATATTGGGAGTCACGCCGATTCTATTGTCTCCGCCCGCCTTAAGAAGCGAACTACTTATTTCCTTTGCAGAAACTTTTCTTTAATATTATATTGGCTCTACAATATTCTTTTTATAATTTCATATTTCCTTTGTATTTTGACTGGCTCCGTGACTTTAAGTTGACAATTCGTTTTGTGCTTTAATTTATATTTCTCTCCGTATTATTTTAGCATATTTTATGGAGCAGAAAAGTTTTAGTTTTTTACTTGGAAGCTGGTGATGTAGAACTTTTTACAATAGTCGTTATTGCTCATAAAAACATCTCAATAATTTATATTCGCGTGAACAATACAATATAATAATATAACATAGTTTGGGAGCACCGGCCGAAAACATTTTTGTGTCTATAAAACACGAAATAAAATTCGTTAAGAGCCATAAAACTCTCTATTTTCGTGACAATGCTTTATAACGCATTAATAAAGCAATTCGGCAGATAATAATACTGCCACTATATCCCTAATGGCAAAAATTGATAGCATCTTTTGTCCCGTTATAAGGAAAAAGTACAGTTTTCTTTTCGGGCTACGGTTCCCTCGAGTCGTATAAATATAAAGTGTAAGATTCGAAACTGTTCGAACTTAACTTGGGGACAAAAGAACGAAAGGTTTTCCGATCGCCCGCTTTAAACCTAATGCCCGCTACACATGTTCACGATCCACATCAAACTTATTGGATTGAAAAAAAAGTTAAGGCTGTATAATATTATAATGCAATTGATTGCTGTATCAAAAGTCACAACAGTATGATATTAATAAAAGTATTGTTCAATAAGATTTCAAGAAATGGAATCGAGTAGCGTGTTTCTATCACATTCATAACTAGTTTATCTCAAAATTAAATTTTAAACCCCTTAACAGACTTTGTTTTTCAAATTGCCTTTTTGCGAAGGCTGCGTTTAATTTAATTTGCAAATTACCTACCGTAATTGTTTTCTCATCCTTATATTAATTACTTTGCTTAAGAATGATGTGACACATGAAGTTAATTTGGAGATATTATGAGACGTGTCCCCGACTGTAACGAGCACAGCCTGACACTTGTGATTTAAATAATTTATCGCAAAGTGTTCTAAGATTTTATGAAATTATTTTATTAATTATACCACATTGTTAAGCATCAGTGTCCTATCCCACAATTTTTTTTATTGTTAAATTTTTGAGTTGTGGATGCAGTTAAGAACATAACTGCATCCATAACTCAATACGTAATTTTTTTGTGGGTTAGTACACGAATGCTTAACAGCGTCCAATTATTATTTTACAGTTACCAAGTGTATGCACAATGCTGAAGAAATCTCTCTTTACAGCATAAAGTTAATATACCTAGCGGAATAGAGCAACAATCTCGAGTACTAATTACTTCTGTCTATACATTTACACAAACATCCTTCTTAGATTTTTTTCAACGTGCCGATAAGTGCCGACTGGACGTCAAAAAAAGAGTCGTTCTGTCATGTATCACACGTCTCTTTTTACCACGCAGTATTACTGATAGTGACATCTCGCTTGCTCAGGCCTTTGTTTCTCTATTCCGCTAGGTATAATATTAACTTTATGCTGTACAGACTCTCGTAATGGAAAAAAATTGCTTACTTTTTGAAGCAAAGAAGCCACATTCTAAAAAAAATCTCAATTATTAATGTGGTGCATAAAATATAAATAAAATATTTATTAATTACAATAATGACAAAATTTAAATTGTTCCAGTTCCTATAGTTCGCCTTTGAATTAACAATAATGTTAACGACAGTCGACCCCGTTAATTATTAAAAAGAAAATTAATAAATTATGAAAATTAATAATATCACTCCCAATATTTACCTACAACGTAATGCCTTTCACAATTTGGATTATGCGTTAAATAATTTTAAATTTAATTATTTTTGCGACTTACTTCATTAGCAAACATTTATTAACGTGGATCAGAATACACCTCATTATCGGATACAAAAAATGAAGAACAACATCATCATGAAATATCTACATCTACACTATTTGAATTAGAAAGTATAGTATATAATATGCAAAATTTGCTCTGAATGAGGAATGAGGATGTTTGAAATTTTATTTGCCTCCAGGTGTCGCTATGTAGCTTTAGGGTCTATCGTGTTAGATAGGCATATTATGACAGCTATATACCCTAAGCTACATTCTTTAAATAGCGGCACCTGGTGGCAGATAGAATTGGAAACATCCTCATTTCAATCACGCAGGAAAGAGTTTAGAACGCGTAATCGTTTTGTAACATTTTGCTGAAACAAAAACCATTCAAAATAAAAATATTTATTTCTAAATAGGTTAACAAAGTTAACACTTTTAGAACGTCGCGTCTACACGAGGCCTACCACCGGTTCGGGAACTAACTCGGCGAGAAGAACCGGCGTAAGAAACTCGCCCGGGGCCATCTTTTACTAAAAAGATGAAGAATAGATTATTAGATATTATATTTTTTAACACATTTAGCAGTTCAAATGTTAAAAGGTAACAGACAGATTTTTACATAATTGTATGGAAGGGTGGTCCTTATTCCTAAGAAAAAAAAATTAATTTCGCGGGGTACTACGTACGTTGATTATATCTGTATAGTCTGTGTAAGTTGTACTTGCACCTCAAATATGAATAAACACCAAATTAATGAAACCATTGAAACTGTTCTTCAGAGCTTTTTAAAATTTTTGACAGCTGGTCGCGACCTCTAAATTTTAACAATAAAAAAAATATTTCATATTTAGAGGTATATAATCAAACGAGCTTTTGCCCGCGGCTTCGCTCGCGTTAAGAAGTCTTATTATATACAAACTATTTTAACCCCTTGGGGGTAGAATTGATCAAAATCCTTTCTTAGCGGATGCCTACGTCATAACAGCTACCTGCATGCCAAATTTCAGCCCGATCCGTCCAGTGATTTGGGCTGTGCGTTGATAGATCACCATGTCAGTCAGTCACCATGAAAAAGTGCCCCGGGCATAACTTAAAAGTCGAATAATAAGGACCACCCTAATGGAAGTACAAATGATAACTAATATTTTTATCGTTATTACGAGTTAATAATTCCTTTTGTCATCAACACTGTAAAAAGTCGAACAGAAAAACTTGTATGTTTGTGACGTTATTGTCGGAGATTTAGAAAAACACAATATCGACGCCCCTCACGGCGTCGATTGAACACGACCAAGGAAAATCAGAACCATGAGAAACTATTTATTTAAAGTTTGTGAAACTTTGTATAAAGTCATCTATTTGGTATTCGTAAACAGTGCTCGGAGCTTTCAATGGGGAAATAAATGATCGCGCCGGAGCCTCTCTGGGTGTAGTTCCCCACAAAAGTTTTGAAGTGATGAGTGATAGTATGAGAATATGAATCTGATACTTTAGACCGGAAACGAAGATTAAACGAAATTGTTGGGCGTGATTTTTTGAAACAATATAGAACGGGAGGGAGCAGAGTTTATCATAATCTTTTTATTGGTTAATTTGGGCAAATATCTATAGAGAAAATTCGTCATATAAACATTTTATCGATTTTGAAAAACATTACCATCGGATGCTATATAAAAGCCATTTTGAAAACCTACCTTACAGTACCCTGCGTATACCGAAAACCTTTTTTCATCCGTAATCGTAATTACACCGACCTTTGTAATATTAAAGACGCTGTCCTGATTGAACCAAAATCTGTGCTACGCTCGGTCACGTTACAATTTTTTACGTGGAACTATTTTAATTAAAGTCGAGTTCGAGAATTTTCGGGGAGCCCGGCTCTCCATCGATCGGCATAAATCGGGAATGCTCAATTTCGAAGGCCTATGCTAGTAATTGCTGGCCATTAACATTTACGATAATGATCCTGCATGGATTGACGTCGTATCTGGAGATATCGCTAATCCACGCTGGTGTATGGAGATTGCGGAATCTGGGACATGTCCGTCATTTTCCGGAGGACCTGAATTGTAAGTTAATGTACCATTGTGATGTATTCTAGAATACCTGGAATGCTCCTAATTTCTTGTAATGGCGTACTAGTGGTATGTAATGGTGTATGTTATTACTAGTGATATTTTATAAATAAAAATCAATGAGCCTAGTTACTAAAATGTGAATTATAACTTATAAAATTCTGTTTTACTTTAATTCGTCTTGTTGTACTTCGTAAATTTTTATGCCATGTATCTGATATTAATGATGATATTCCGTAAAAAAAATTACACACCGTTTGTTCTCGGTTCTGTTCTTTCATCTTCCAACCACATCCGAGAAAGGCAATACGCACAAAGAGCGGTTCTGTTACATTTTTATATTTCGCACTTATGAGTAATCTCGAAACGAGTGAAAACCTTTGCATGAGTTAAAATAGAAGCTCACTTATATACGGCATTATTAGGCTTAGTACACAATATAATGGATAGAGAACAAGGTATTCTTTTGTGCTGCCCTTATCTCACCCTTCGGCGCGCACCGCAGGCCCTAACCTTCGTAATGATGTGTCTAGAGAACCGCACCTAAACACAGGGCCTAGCAATTTTCCGCTGCCAGTTCTTTTCAAACCGACGTGAGCAAACGCGCGTAAATATTTTGACGTGCATCCAAATTTTTAAGGTCTTTTTCTAATATTTTGATGCGTAAGAGATGTTTAAAATAAACTTGGAAATTATGCCAAGGTAAATAATATTTTTAATTTTGCAAGTACTTTTTGAAGTTATTTTAATTATTGTATTTTAGAGATTTGTTGTCATCCTTCATCATTTTCTATGTCCTTTCGTCGAGTTCAAAGTATTATAATTTAGCAAATTTAATTTCGGCCGTTTCAGTGATTTAAGCGCAAAGAAAGAACTTTGGTATAGATAAGTATAGATTTTGTACTTATATACAAACCATAAAGTTATTATACCTAGCGAAATAGAGCAACAATCTCGAGCTGTCAAACGAAACGGAAATTGGTTTCATCTGTGTGTAAAAATATGTGTACGTATACACTTACTCAAGCAAGATTTGTCAACGTGCGGCACGTGCCGACTGGACGTCAAAAACAGAGTGCTGCTGTCATGTATCACACGTCTCTTTTTACCACGAAGTGTTACTGATAGTGACATCTCTCTTGCTCAGGCCTTTGTTTCTCTACTCCGCTAGGTATATTAACTTTATGATACAAACACGCAACATACTAGCTAGAATTTCAATCATAAAAGAATTGTCTCGATAGACAAATGAAATCAACTTGAAGTTTTCAACAGTATACTCGAGATGTTCTCAATTACTCCACAACACGTAACGAAGTTCAGAGTTGGCTTTCGTTATGCTTACTAACGCTTACTTATGCTCACTCCTGCTTATTAGTGGTGAACATTTACAATAAAACTTCCCCGCGAATGGGTTTAAAATTTACACTAATTACGTTTAATTAGTAACTTTGTATAGCTTCAACGAGTTGAATTAATATAAAATGTAGTTTAATTATACAAGTTTGTTTTAGACTGTAATCGTTATTTAATTCTATGCTTATTATGAGATTTATAAAGACCATTTAGCTGCTGAAAGATAAAATGTTCGCGCGAACATTTTGTGCTATAAATACAAAGATGAGAGATTTTTTGGTTTAACTTCAATTAATTAATTTTTTGTTCGCACGCTACTTATATTTTAACTACATAGAATGCTTTATAACTTTGCAAGTGCCATCAAATTTGCGAGGTAAAAAGGAATACAAGCTAAAGAAACACATTGAACTAGACGTGGCCCGCAAATTTGTCCGCGCTGAAATTCGTTTCTTGAAACATCAATAATTGTTTTTGCGAGAAAAACTCTTTTAGTCCCCTTTCCAGCCTGCCTAGCATACGCCAACGAGATATCTCACTCTATATATTTTCTCGATGTTTGATGGTTTGTGTCTTCATCTCTATTGACCCTAGCATGACAAACATTTTTTCTCGCGTAGATCTATCATCGAAGTAACACATTTTTATAGAGTTTTGTCGAGATAATGTCGAAATTTTGATATTATGAGACGAGTAGTTTTTAATTATCTCGAGAGTGAGATATCTCGTTGGCGTATGCTAGGCAGGCAGGACTCAAAGTATCTTCGTTAAAAATTTTATTAAAATCGATTTAGCAGTCCAAGTGTCAATAAGCAATAGACAAACAATGCGCTGTCACGTTAATAATGTTAGTATTAGTCGCCTTAAACAAAGATATTTCTCAAAAAACAACAAACAAAATTAACTTCAATAAAGCTCCTAGAGTACCAGGGATACAGGACACACAAGAGTGTATTTGCGTTTACAAGAATTTGTTAAACTAGTGCCTTTTGCGTGTCCGATTCCCTCGCCTGTTTGACGTCACAACTCGCGGCCCTCGGAGCCCGAGGTTCCATCTAATGAAGCCCCCCGTGGCCTCCCACTACCCTGTCACTCCGTTGTTAAGAACTGCACCACACACAAATATATTGCGGGCTTGTAAATGTTTGCATATTATTATGTTGAACGACTCCCAACAAAGAAAAATGTTGTTACCAGGTAAACAGGAACTCTCGTGTTTGATAAAAGTATTAAAAGTCTGTTTGTAACAATCGAGTTATGTATTGAGGGCTAAATAATTGAATGATCGATAAAGAAATGCAAATCCTAGCCGCGAGCGAAACAAAACCTCGTCGAGTTCCGAATATTTCTCGTTAACTTGTAGGCGAGCATTACTCCTATTTGATATATCGTACTCTATAAAAGGCTCTCTATTTTCAATTGTCAGAGGGCGGTGATGGGAGTAAATAAATAATGAAAGGATAAAAAAATTCAATCCGATTTTATGCGAGCGCCAAGGATTGATTCGTTCTAGATTATTCCTTTATCGATACCCGACTAGCGATGTACAATTCAAATGTTATGTATAAATAGAGATAGATATTTAAATGGAAATTTGTCAAAGCAATATTCAAATGTACCTTTTTTGTTTGCGCAGTTTCATTTTTTGTTGGCAAAATATTGTAATAAATAATAGAAAACTATTATACAAATTTTTATGTTTACATACTTAAAGATAAGAGTAATATTATTTTATTCACACACGCCATGCAAATACTGACGAATATTTGAAACAAGGATACATACAGACCATTAATTTTGTTAAGTATTTAAATATGTATGATAGTATATAAATGTAATCATTATTGTAGTCGCTAATGCTTTTGGCTGTTGAAAAGCGACTTAAAATAAAAAAAAATAAAAAAAAACAAAACGTCATCGCACAACACGTCAAGTCACAACATTTAACGCGGAATGGAAAAGTTTAAACGGAACGTGAACGCAGAAGTGACAATTTAAACACGCTTCGATTTTCGATTTTAGCGGGGAATTCTCGTGGAATTCTCAATAATATTTTGTACTAAGTTTCCTTAGACTACTTTTGTACTAAGGTCATTGACACGTTTGGAAATTCAGTTATTCACGTGTGGGGTGACGTCACGTCAGATACGATATTAATATTTAATCTAGCCGGGTTAATTTCCACCGCGAGATGCTTACAGATATTTTAATAAGACCTGCCAAGACTAATATTGCTCCGGTTTATGTTGTTTCATGACGCTCATCAGCACTAGTAGCTTTTAAAGTTTTTTTTTAAACTTTTAAGCAACTCTACATTGCAAACGTTTGAAGTACTATCAGAGAAGTTGATTCCTAGGCAGACCTACGTAGTTTGGTCGCGTTACGTCAAACCCAGCCGACAGATCACAATTAACATTAAATTGACATGATCCGACCAAATGACGTTGGTCCGTCAACTGCCTAGGAATCAATTTCCTCGATGGTACTATCAGAGAAGTTGATTCCTAGGGGCTAGTAGGCAGATGGCGGACCTAAGCAATTTGGTCGCGTTATGGACATAAGTGAAACCCAGCCGACATAATATTACAATTATTAATAAGATTGAATTGACATGATCCGACCAAATGACAATTTTTTTTTCAATAAGTGGCTTTACCCGCGGCAGTGTTCGCTTCACATTATTTGATTCATTTTCCAAACTAGTTTAGTAGAACTCCGATCAGGAGAAAAACAAGAGCGAAATTTAAAGTTTCTATACCTCTAGCCAGCCCTTCAATCTAACAATCAGAATTGTCCTATACATAGATGTGTTTACTGAATCATACATATTATAAAATAAAGTCGCTTTTTTTCTCTCATGTCCCTTTGTTCCCTTTAATTTTTAAAACTACGCAACGGATTTTGATGATTCTTTCAGTGTTAGATAAGGCTAAAGGCTATATTTTATCACTTTAAGACTAATAGGAGCGAAGAAATAGAGGAAAATGTGAAAAAAGGCGAAAATTATTTGAAAGGGCTAACTTGAACGCGCTAATCTCAGGAACCGATTTGAAAAATTCTTTCAGTGTTAGATAGCCCATTTATTGAGGAATGCTATAGGCTATATTTTATTACGCTAAGACTTATAGGGGAATGTCGAAAAAAGGGGGAAATTATTTGAAAGGGCTTATCTCGCGAACTACTGGAGCAATTTTTATGTTATTTGGCACCGATGAGAAGTAGACCACGTGAAGGATCATAGACTATCGATTTTAAAGATTTTCTTAGTGGCTATAATATATTTTATACCCGTGCGACGCCAGGGCGGGTCACTAGTAAAATATATATCCTGAATTACTTATTTTGTATCGCCTGCTCCTCATCGCCTGCGGCTTGTTATGAGCCCGGTACAGGTAGCTAAATTATTATACAGCTTGTGATACTCGTAGCATAAACGTTAAACTTAAACTTGCGATTTAACTAGATTGTAAACGCCGGTTGTAGAGCGTAACGACACGTATCTAGCTAAAAGTCTACGTACGTCTTCGGATATTAGGAACCAGATGTTCCGCGCGGCGTCGCCTGCGTAATTTAGGAATTTCACGGAAAACGTACATTTTTCCGTAAAAAATAGCCTATGTCTCTTCACGTGGTCATCTTCATGTATGCCAAATAACATAAAAATTGCCCCAGTAGTTCTTAAGATAATAAGCAATTTCAAATAATTACCACCGTTTTTTCCACATTTTCCTCTATTTCTTCGCTCCTATTAGACTAATAGGAACGTAATAAAATGTAGCCTTCCTCGGTAAATGGGCTATCTAACATTGAAATAATTTTTCAAATCGGACCAGTAGTTCCTGAGATTAGCGCGTTCAAACAAACAAACAAATAAACTCTTCCGCTTTATAATATTAAGTATAGACTATAGATGTATATTTCTTCCACCTCAGCGCTTAAGCTTTCGATGAAAACAGATTGTAATAATGGCCTAGATAGATGATAATTATAAGTCGGGTTATTTATTTAGACCTAAAATGTTCGTCCAGTAAACACTTTTTACTACGATTAAAACAGTAACAAAGATGACCGCAAGATGTGATTACAATCTAGTCATGTGTCTAAACTTAAGAACAAACAAAATAGAATGAAAGACCTTAACACTAATTATAAAAACTATAGAACTTGTAAAATAAAAGTTTAGTTTGTTCCAGCGTATTCTAATAATGCACACATAGGCACTAGGTATAAGGTTTCTAGTAATTATTTATGGAAACAATTATTTCCTTAATTGCGTTGAAAGAGAATTTCTTACACTAATGAACACAAATGTAATAGATATTTTCTGATCCATAATAATTATATAAATCATTTATTTATTGTTAGGGGAAAGCGCAGATAAAATTTGTGGAATAAGTTATACAGAAGACATTAAAATTTCATCGGATATATTTCGTGAGGGGAAAAGAGGCTTTATGTAAACGTTTGTTAATGTACGTTTTATGTACGGTGTTTTTCCAAAAAACAATCTCATCATTACCATCATTAAAGAGCCACGTCACGGTATGATAATAATAATATAAATCGATCTAGCTAGGAATCATTTTTAGAAAATGTAATTTTATTCGTGTTTTATCGAATACCGAGCAAAGCTCGGTCAAATAGCTAGTTATTACTTACATGAAATAGTTAATGCGCATAGCGCAGCCCCCTACACCAAGTGTCTAAACACACTAGGACGAAAAAACGCGGCAGATTTTCGGCATGATAACGCCTGCAATGTATTTTAAATTACCAATGAGTGATGACACACCATGCCGAAATTACGTCGCGTAAATTGTATGCGTAGCGCATTGCTAGCGTAATCATGCCGAACTTCGGCCGCATTTTTTCGGCCTAGTGTGTTTATACACTTAGAAGTTCTTGCGCTGTAGGGATTCCAATGCAATATGCATTACTGAATTCCAATAATAATATTATTATTCTAGTACTTATACTGAACCTATTCGATGCAAACCAACATTTCCTTCCATATCGGTAAATATCCTTTCAATTTAACGAGTCCAGTTTGTTTTATTTAAGTCTATTTTTACGGTTAATTTTAAAAACTAAAACTTTAGTGATCCAAAATTGAGCAACGCTAAAAACTACAGTTAAATGTAAGAAATCAGGTCAAAAATCAATCGCACGTTATCATTTTAATTTACGCGTGGTTTTATCGGGCGATCTATTAATCGTGGAAGGCAAGGCTTATTGCTTTGAAGCACGTACTTATAATTGCCGGTGGTGTGTTAGACAGACAATATATCTCCACGCACGCTCTGCGGAACCGACTCGTTCCGGGGCTAATGCGTGAAGCGATGTTTTTATCGAACCCCGCCATCTATACCGGTTCGAACTGGATTATTCTACTTTATACCGGTCCGTACCGCTTCGAACTGTTTTATTCCGCTTTATACCAGTTAATGTGACCCTATTTATTGCCTGCAAGCTGTTGTTTTAATGTTAAGGCTTATGAAATGCAGTAATTTATTTGTTTAACGGCCAAAGTTGCAGATATCACTGCGATAAAGATCGTTATACTTAAGTAAATAGAGATGTAAATTATAACCTTTCTTCGAATGACATTATGTAAATGAGCACTCGCGAAGACACCAGCTATCCTGTTTAACGACTAGAAGTCTTAGAATTGCTAAAAAGCACGTTCGCGGGACTCGCCTAAAGTTATTTAAATACCCACTTCTAATCTTTCGCTTGAAGCGGCACGCAAGCTTTGCAAACATCGCTAAGGTGTCTACTTTGCATTAACTAACCCAAGTTTGGAATGTGATTGTGTCTTTACGTGCATCTTCGCCACCTTTCTTCAACTTTTTCCAACTAATAGCGGTATAGTGGTAGTTCAAAAAAGCAATTTCGCGCTTCCACTGAGCCGCGCCTTATGGTAATGTCGTCCCGTCTATACCTCCGTTTGAAATTGTGCAATACTTGTTTTAAAACTACGTTCGTGGTTTTCAGGTGCCTAATACAATAGCACCGGAAGTAAGTTTCGCAATCTCTGTTTACTAAGAGGAAACTGTTCGGAATAGTTGTTTTTAAGAATTCGATTCCCGTTGTTATAGCGAGCGAGTTTGAATAAGAACATTCAACTGAGGCAACGTGGATAAATGCAAGTGAAATTGTATTAAATTGAATTTTGTGATAGCGAACTTAAATGGTAATATAATGAGTGTATATTTTCGTGCAGCGCTGTAGCTGGATGATGAAACCATTGCGGGTTTATCAGGAACTGCGCGTAGCGAGGAATTATCGTTTTATTGTTTCAAAGTTTTATTATATAATAATAATTTACGAAGCTATAAAATATAAAAGGCTTTTAAAATTCCACTCCTTTCTATATCAATAATCCAACTTCTTCCTATCGCTCTCGACGTTCGCCCATCATGGACAAATACAGGCGATCACGATCACGTTGACGTCCATATTCATCAATAATAATTTCCCACGATAAAAGTTAATTATGCAATGTGCATTTTGTTGGCAGCTGCCGATCAATCATGGTTATAAAAGTATGTTATACTAGATGACGCCCGCAACTCCGTTGCGACAAACCTCATTTATCGCACGGGAACCGTACATTTTTCCGGGATAAAAAGTACCCTATGTCCTTTTCCAGGACTTAAGGTATCTCCATATCAAATTTCAGCAAAATCGGTTAAGCGGTTTGGACGTGAAGAGGCAACAGGCAGACAGACACACTTTGAAGACGTGGAGAGAAACTTTAATAACAATACAAAAAAAATGTTTCATTAAACTAATCGCTATTGTTTATTAAAATAACCCACAAAATCCTTTTTATTTCTTAATTCATATACGATAACGATACGGTCTACATAAAAAGCAATAGAATAAAGATGAGTTTAGTCTGAAATACCTTCAATGTTTTTCTTATGTACAGCGTTTTCGGATTAGTTGCGAACTAGCTATCGAAACTTGCACGGTTCGATTGGCCCAATCTGTGTAATATTACACAAGTTCTTGATTAAATTTAATAAAACCAAGACGTTACCTAATTGCGCAGGGAAGTTTCATTAACGACTGTTCGATTCCTTCGATTCCTCCTATCGATCTGTCGCCGAATGACGCATTTCAAACGATTTTAATTCTATCTGGAGAGGTGGAATTAGCGTATCTATATTTTTATATACGAGTTTGTACCACGCCATTTCTACTTTATAGTTTAAATCCTTTTTAATACTATAATATTATATTATATACTTAATAAGTTTGCTGAATACACAATGCACAATCGGAAGTTTTAACATTTTATTATATTGAAAAATATACATACATTTTGTCAATATTATTATAAACCTAACAAGTTTGCTGAATGCACAATTCACATACGGAAGTTTAAGCTTTATATTATCAACATTTTATAGTGATAACCAAGTTCTATACACTTTAAGAAGCCTCCAAATGTATTTTAAGCCTTTCAGTGTCTGAAGGATTGTCGTGATTTACAAAGAAATCACTTTTATTTACAACGGCTTTAATAATGCACAACAAAACCTTTAATAGAAGCGAATATAGCAGTACATACAAAAGTTCAAAGCTACGCCGCGTACATTGTTAGTTGTATTTGAAATTGCATGCGCTTGTGGTGTTTCCTTATTAAAGTTTGTTCTTTATGATACTGAAATTAAACACTAAACCAATTATAATGATGGCTTGTTGAACATTTCAAGTGGTTTTAGTTTTGCAATACGTAGCTGTCAATCACTCTTTGTGCCGATGGGCTCTTGCTTCTATAATGACTGTAAACCGAAAATTATTCTAATGCTAAGTACTCACATACAGTTTTGCTCGATAGTTTTACTCCGAATCGAAGGAAATGACATATTTGACATATTTAATTCCATCGGAGCCGGCTCGAAGCGAGCCTTCGAGCTGTCAGTTTTGCGGTCCACACGGTGGTTATTGCTCGATTTGGAGTAAAACTATCGAGCAAAACCGTATGTGAGTACTTAGCATTAGAGTTGTACCATACTGTATTCATATTTTTAAGTTAGTTGACATTCCTAAAAATATTTTAACGATATTTTTAATGAATATCAGTAATAGGTAACCTAAAACTTTTGCATGCAGATTTAAAGCACATACTGTCGACTATAATCTAGATAGCGAAGCTTAAATGGCAACATTAATTGGAAATGTGTTCGAAATAAAAGCATACAATAAAAGCAATTGTTAAAAACTGACGGTCATTATTTGTGCGAGCTAACAGTGAGAAGTTAAGTGCGGGCAAAAACTGTGTTAAATCGAAACAAATTATTCCATTGTCCTGTGTATTTTTTTTTTAAGTTTGCATAATAATAGGAATGTTTTTTTATATGCAACTAGCTGTCCCGGTGAACTTCGTGTCACTTTAAAAACTTCCCTGGACTTCTACGAATATTTTAAGACCAAAATTAGCCCAATCCGTTCAGCCGTTTTCGAGTTTTTGCGTTACTAACACAATTGAAAATCCATTTTTATATATATAGATTTATAGATAACCGATACAGTTATCCTTTGCATAATGCAATAAATGTTTGAATTATTTTACTGTCTGCGTAAATAAAAAAAAAATATCCACCATTTGGAAGACAGAAGCTACTAATTTTTGTTGTCACCCGTCTCAATGGCATGAAGTTGTTTCTAAGATTTTCTATTGGGTATTTTCTTTACTTAGAAAGTAGTTACCAGCAGATTACATTATTTGCGATGGCTTATTTTGATCCATCCCATGTGAGCACAAGCAAAATGTAATAATAACTGCAATCATCGTACTATGCATGAAATCTCTGGGAGGGCATTTCTTCCCTCATGGCGTACTTAATAAGTAATGAATTGGACTACTGGTGTGAGCACCACGGGGAGCCCAACTCTGCTTCAATGGGGTTGATTTCTGTGCTGCTTGAATAAGGATTCATTTATCAAAGATCTCTGGCAAGTTTAACTATATGTATAATGTTATATACATAAATGGCAAGACAAGGCAATTGATTGTTACATAAAATTTAAGAGCTAGATAAATAAAATTTCACATACATATCGAAATGCTGTCTATTTTCATGATGATAATGATTCTTCTTAATGTATTGAAGAAATCTACGTAGAAATAATTTTTCGGAATTCAGTCCTTTTAGATAACCAGCGATAAACGTTTTTATGCTAGACATACTACTACATCATCGTGTTGACAAAATTATAATAGTTTACTGTATTATGCAAAACAGTCATGTTTTACCCTTTCGGGCAAAATCTCACCTTTTAACGCTTTTACACTTTGTTAGAAAAACATACGACATTTTTTAAACTAGATTAGTTAATCCAGACATACTACCTAACAATACCGATAAGGTATACGTAGGTAGTGCACTCGACGCGACGTCGAGAGGCCTAGCGTTCGTTAGCGGCCGCGACAAACACTCCCTGTCCCACTCTGTCCTACTCTGTCCCACTATACCCCACTCTGTCCCACCTGTCCTCGGCTCTTTTCATTAGGAAGTAATTCAGTACAGCTCTTCCGTTCCTCGAGTACCTGTGGCGGTAAACCAGGTAGCTTTTGTGACAAGATTAAAGAGCACAAGTTTTCTTAGATACTGAGCTCTGCCTACGCTAAATTTGAATTTAAGGTTACATTGTAGCAAACATTTAATATTACAGCACTGTATTATGTGGAGCTGAAATACTTTGATAGTGTGTACCTAGAATTGGGTGGATTATAAAATAGAGTTGATACTTCTACGCCATTTGTTTCAGCTGTTAACATCATAATAAGAAGTATAACTACGATTGTGCGATGTTTTTTTATGTAGAAAGTGTACAGCCAGTCTATGTAATAGATTGATTGTATTTACAAAGTATTTGTCTCGTTAATTCTTTAATAAAGCAACCAGGGACGCGCAACCAGTTTCATTTTTGTAAACACACCGAGACGTTAGTACTTGAAATCAGCTAAATCATGACACTCCGAAGGGTTGTGAGAGGCAGGGGTGGAGGACACCTGCATGTCATTGTCACCCCCTTCGATATTTCATTTCCTGGCGAAGCTATTTCATAAAAAAATAGATTCCATCAGCTAATATAATGTTTGCTGAAGTGAACGGTGCGCTATTTTCTTACATTTCATTTTATCAGTTCAGTGACTATCTTGTAATAAAATAACGTTTTCTTTTCTTTTTAACTCTACTGAAGAATTCAATTCTAGGACACTCTTGTGTGCTGTGATCTATTTTAGATAGTTAATTTAAGACTTATCTGAATTAAACTTCTGAAGACTTATTTCATAGTGAAAAGACCTAGTTTGCAAGATATAATCCGAAAAGCATAAAGTTTGGAACGCGCTCTATCTGAAGATTGCATTTTACACTGGACACTCTATTATATGAAGTTTTTAGATAACACGTTTGTTTTATTCGGGTTTAAAAATCTCACAGAATCTCTTGTATGCTGACTTGTCCCACTTTCGGACAATATCTTGCGCCAAAAATTATAACGCTACGTGTCATAGCTGAGATATTATTCCTACGAGTGTGGAAGTCATTTTTAAATGGATTTTTGTGCAAAGTGACCTACGAATAATAAAACTACTGAATTTATATTATTACATAAGTTTCTACGTTAAAGATCTCCCAATCAAGCTTAAAAACGATTAAAAATTTATCTGTCTGTCTGGTGCTATGGTGATTTAATCCTGGAAAATAATACTTATAGGTTAGTTTATCACGAAAAATGTAGGGTTACCATACGATAAATGAAATTCGGCTTACGAAGTTGCAACATCTTTTATTAAATAAAACTCCTCAGTTTACTGAGGAATTTATTCAAACAACTTACTTTTAATAATTACAGCTTGAGCTTTAACCAACGTACAATTATTATCGCATTATTAACAATAAACAACATGACCCTCAGACCTAGACAAGACAATTAACGTTAACGGGCCCCAGGGACCAGATTTACGTGGGGTTGTTGTATCGCTCTTTCATTCGTTTTTAAAGTATGCTTACATCATTGAGGACTTGATGTTGTTAATCTGTCTAATATATAAAAAATATAAGTAAGCCATTTATTGTGTTATTGTGTATTGTGTTGATAGTAGTATACCTGTGCGTCAACTTGATGGCGTTTTTTTTTAAATAAACTACGACGCGTTGTTAGTATTCCTGTGCGTTAATAGATGGATGGATGGGATTTTTTGAGTGTAAATGTATACAGGTTTTTTGAACATAAGAAATAACTTCGTTCCATTCGGGTGTCCCTTGACACCTCTCAAGTTTTTTAATACTGGGTGACGCCGTTGCGCATAATTCGTTTATCGTACGAGAATCCTGATTTTTTTCGGGATGTAAAAGTAGTGTCCAGGTAAAGAAAATATCTATTTTCTTTCCCTGGACTCAAAGTGTCTCTACACCAATTTCAGTAAACTCGGTTCAGCGGTTTTGGCGTGAAGAGGTAACAGACACACTTTCGCATTTATAATATTAATATGGATTGCATATTATAGCTAGTTAATTATTGTTTGCTGTAGAAGCATGAATATGGACTACGAAAATGTCTGAATAATCCTTCATTCAAACTATTTTGAATACGGTTTTGATCCAACAAAGTTGTGTCTTAAACAAACAAAGACACCTTTCATAAGCGATCATAATTTATATGGGTGAGCGAAACTATTTACATTTTTGCTGTAAAGGTATCTCAAAATATTCACTTCATTAAAACTAATTTGAATATAGCTTTGACCCAATGAGGCGTTTGTTTCTTTAGGGCGCATAAAATTAGTCGGGGAAGGTATACGCAGAAGCATATCGGAGGATCAATCTCGTATCGTGGGGGATCTCGCGCGTGTACACCCGCCCTATCGGCCGTGGCGATCTTACGATATTACTACCCATTCGTCTTTGTCGTACAAACTTCTAATTTCAATAATCGTAGGTGAAAATATGTGCGTTACCTGCATACGCACAAATATGGTAAGGTAACTCCTAAATATTTAAAATATGTATGAATTGCTGAAATATAAATTCCTAAAAATCCATTCGCCAAAACTCGTTTATCGCGCGGGAACCGTACATGTTTCCAGGACAAAAAGTATCCCATGTCCTTTCCCGGGACTCAAGGTATCTCCATGCCAAATTTCAGCAAAATCGGTTGAGCAGTTTGGGCGTGAAGCGGTAACAGACAGACAGACAGACACACTCTCGCATTTATAATATTAGTATGGATGAACATTTTTTTCTTAAGTTATTGATTAAACTCAACTATAGTCTCTACTTGCGAACGACTGAAATGAGTTGTATTAGTCTTGAATACTTCACAATGAGCTAAAGAATATCAAAAGAAGTTATTAATAAGCAGATAAGTCTGCCGAGAATACTTTTTAATACGAATCTAAAAATATCCAAGAATCAGCATTCCGCCTGCGGAGTCTATCATTTATATTTAAGGTGATATAAACGTAATCTTCCGTTGCGCCACAAATCAACCGTTAAAACAAATATTTAAAAAGAGAGAAAGAATTCGCAGGCTACGAAATTCTCTCTGGCTACTGGGAACGTGGATTCCGATTTAATTTATTTTTATCGCTGGGCTTTATAATTTCATTTTCGCACTTTCCATTTCGGGGTGCGGTGCGGACTCTCTATCCGAATGAGATCTCCAAATCAGGTACAAAAGAACGATAATGAACGCTCACCGGTTGCTGCGTAGTCTAAATTATACTCCCGATCCTTACTTGGCAAAAGAAATCTACTTTATTCGAGGCAAGACGTTAATAGAATTAAAATGTCTGAGCAGTCACTTATGATATTTATGTCGCGTGCTTTGTACATTTTCAGTAGGAAATGTGTTTCTGTTGGGAATTTTTGTCCCATATGTACGAGGACTTGATTAATATAGTCTCATATTGGTTTTCTGAGGCATTACGTAGTTTACTGTACGCATCAAGAGATAGACAAATATTATTTTCAAATGTCTGTGTCTAAATTGATGCAAAAGAGATTAGTTATTAAAACTTGTGATAATTACATCTTGCTGTTTACAAATATATTTTTATTTCAAAATAATTATTGTGGTTTCTCAAAGGCTTATTGGAGCTTTATTTATCAAGTACACAGAGTAATAAATAACATTACTCATAAAATAGTAATATAAATAATGTCCTTGTAAAATATATGAAAGTCACTCTCATAATAATATTATGAACAAACATAATATACATCTTCAAAAGCGTTAGTAGCAAAACACGTTACAATTTATTGCTGTCAAATAATAATCTTCAAGCTTATATTTGATTGCTTGCACTTTTCAAAAAGGTAAGAGCAAGCGAATTTCGCCTCCGCCTGCAATTTTCTAGATACAAGCTAGTATTGAATAATTTTAAATAAATACGAACACATTTTCAACTTTAAAAATTGTCTACGAATTTTGTATTCTGCCGAAGAATTTTCACGGCACAATTTACGTGGACCATCAAGCGGAAAGTCAGTCAAGTCAAATGTACGGCGGCGCGAAAGTTTTTCATATTTTCTAAAATACACGGGCCATACTCGTCTCCGCGGCGCCGCTCATCGATTCCGGCCACTCTAACTCTATTTTTCGACTTCCTTTTCTCTGCCGTCCGCCTGACTTATATTAACTTTATAACTCGTTAAACACAACTTTAAGAAATATGAGATAAGTAGCTCCGAAACCTCCACAGGGTCGGGAATGCGGACATCACCTGCTTTACATTTATAAAAGTTACTACTGGTATTCGCTTTTCATATTTTAAAACTCGCCGGCCAACTTTAATGGTATCGAATGAGATTTTCATTCGAGATTTATGCATTTTTTGCGAAGTTTTCAAATTGAACGAGAAAGTGTCACGCCGATGAAGTAAGTAATTAAGTAAATGCTGCACGTAAGTCGAGCCGAGAGCGGCTCGTCTCGCCGCGTTGGCCCCCGATTGCCCCCGTAGTGCCCCCGTAATGCCTCCGTAATGGTTATATAACCACACTTTTACAACCAATTAAAATTTAAGTGTTTCCAAAATTGCACAGAAAGATTATGCCGTACTTTATTTTGTCTAAAATAAGCGTAACCAAGTTTTTAAAGGCCTACTTAAAATTATAATAAGATCCGAAATTGACTTTATAACGTCTCATGAAAGTTATATTGGTTCTTTAACGTTTCGTGTACATTATTTTATAAAAGCATTAGGATCTACTTCGGTTTTATTATTTCGTAAAAAACTGAATCACTAGGCCGCCGGCTTTCATTTTATACAAACTTCAAAACATTAAATAAGTACGTGATATATTCTTCGTAAATCTTAATCTTCATCTTCAAAATTGTTTTACTATCTTTAAATAATATATCTACTTATTAAAAAGCAGTGCAAAAGATGAAACCGAAATGTATCCGAATGAAATAAACGTTAAACGTAGCAAAGAAACTTGTAAGTTTCTGTTACAACGGTTAAATTGTAGACCGCTGTTATGGTATAACTTTATAAAGCACCTTATTCGAAATAACAAGAGCCGTTGCGGATGTCTAACTTAAATAAGATTTAATATTCCTATCCGACAGGAACTTTCTAGAAGCGTGTCTAATCAAAATCTGCAGAAAACTTTCCGCAGAATCACCTAGCAATTGCAGAATCTTGCAAAAAACTGAAATGAACTTGTCGTTTAAACTAATTTCATTACTAAGTTACGTTTAGTTTTTCATATTGTGTAACTCTGAAGTTCTTGAATTCAATTCGAAAACAAGAAGAAAACAGCGTTGTTTGAACTGGAAAGTTATTTTGTACTTGCATTAGATTTTTATAGACTCATAATGTAGTCATGCTTTAAATGAATGTTATTTAACTTTTCTTTTTATATGCACCAGGTTGTTGGTTCAGTTTTTCCTATAAAGTTTTGTATCTCAGTGCATAAAAATAATACAATATTTTAGAGAAGTAAAATTGAGCATCGGGTAGCTCTTCGAATCGATTCCGACGTAGAAAACCAATCGTTACAATGACATTGGAAAACGGTTGATTAAAATGTTGCAGTAAAAACTGGAAGGTACAATCGGACAGAAAAACTACTACGTGCCTAAGTATTTGCGACAGCGCCCCTTGTCCTTCGGCAGTTAGTACACTTTTTGCTGCACTCGGGTATTTTGAGCAACTCTCGCTTGTTTACTCACAAATGCTGATTTATTACTTAACTCTCCTTAACGTTAATTAGCGATGCTTTTTATAAAACTAATTGATTGATAGGTCTGCTAATGACGGCTGTTTTTCCTTGTTATAATCGGCTTAAATTACCACGACTTGCACAAAGCGGGTTTTTGGTCTGGATGAAAACTGTGGCGTTGTTTGTATAATGTCCTTCTAGACGGTATTATAATGACGACGATTACAAAATCAATATAGAATTCTAATGTACGAGTATATTATATTCTTTATATATGAAATGGATTTTCAATTGTGTTAGTAACGCTAAAACTCGAAAACGGCTGAACGGATTGGGCTAATTTTAGTCTTAAAATATTCGTAGAAGTCCAGGGAAGGTTTTAAAGTGGCACGAAATTCACCGGGACAGCTAGTAAATAATATAAAAGTAACTAAAATAATGCAAAACGATACATAAAAATTCAATAAAAGCACATGAAATTTTAAAAGCGTTCCAAATTGCGAATTCGCAAAGTGGAATATATCAACCGGGGACGCGGACAAAACTATTTATAATGCCATAAAATAAATAGAGCCAAGTAAATTCCGAGTCGTAAGTATTCACTTAAATCGTACTTAGTGGAGATGCACACTAAGACGTGCACGCGTTCATAACATGCTAATGTGTGGGTGTAACAAGAAACTTGGCACGGCGCTGGCGGTCGCATGATCCTGGAAATCTGCTTCGCTTATCAGACCTAATTCATACGAACGGGTGACACGAGTTATGCCGCCTCCTTGCCTAAATACGACCCAGCCGTTTGTAAAACTATATATCGCACTGCGTATACGTTCAGTCTACTATATAAAGTTGTTTAGTACTTACCAATAGTAGTTTATTTTGATGTTTTTATTTGACCACGGCGATAGAAAAAGGAAGTTGCCACAAATTTCGAAGATTCATGGAATCATCTTTATTGTAATGTACAAAATATTCAAAACTCAGGATTTGACACGGATTTATCTAACAATAATATTATCTTACCTAATTTAAGTGTCACAAAAAGACAACACAGGAATAGGGCGATTTTATAAGCCACACTTGTTAAGGCGAAAAGTTGGCAAAATAAATGGTGGGGCCATTTGTTCCAGTAGCATAACGTGGACGTCATGCCATGTCTATTATATTATTTACATAGATGTATATGAATGAAGTTTGCTTAGCATGCTTTTATAATCTAGTATGTTTGATGCTATTTTAATGAGTGAGGTATTTATAAAAAAAATGTTTTATTTCTGAATAGATTTTAAGAAAATGCTTAAAGAATGTTGATATTATGGTTCCTACTAGGCGAGTAGAGAAGCTTTTTACCAAAAAAGTGAGATAAAAAATTAATCTTTTAAAATAAAATTTACAATTATAGTTTTTCAATCAGAAGATCATAGGTTTCGATTAATAAGATTAATTATTCCAAAGATACAAAATAATACCAGCGACTACTAAATATATTGAACGCGACAAAACTAGGAAAACTCACGATATTACAATAACACTGGAACATTCTGGAAAGCTCGTTATGCTACTTAGTAGATGAGATAAATGTCATTTTATTTTGCAGATAAAGACGCTCGTATGGCCCGGGATTCCCGCTTTGTCGGGGGCGAAAAGAATGGGTCGTGACGAGAAATGTGCCGGAATAATTTATCATTGGGTTACTTTCGAAAGAAGCTTGTCTCCGACAGAACCGCGCGGACGAAGGCTTATTTCTAATTCAGGGACGTGTTTTCGAAGGGAAGATAAAGCGCTGCGTGTGAATAACTGAATACAAACGATGACTTGCCAACACTGCTCCGTTTAAAATCACAGATTAAATGGAATATTTTTAATTAAATATTTCTGGGTGTTGTTTGACGTACATCGATTTATAGGCAAATCGCAGAATTCATTTGGACGAGTTATGACAAGTGTTCGTTGATCATTCGACTGGACCTAACATAGCTCGACTAAATTGAGTGAATCGGTAAATTGCTTATCAATCAATTTCCCTGTCTAATTGATTAATGGGCAGATGGCAGATCTTATTTGGTCGAGATATGTATGTTACATAGCCCGACCAAATCACATTTAACTGCTATTTGTTTATCAATCTATTTATATAATATCTGGCAGTACATTTTTAAGGGCTGCCTTGAAATAGACTTCAAGAGTGAAATAAAACGGTACAAGCGATTAAGCGACGCCACTGATTGATTCTAGAATCTCGCGCCATTGTGTCCTTAGATTTATTTCTGTTTTCTCGTTTTATTGCGCGCACAGATATCGAAACACTCCTAGATTTTATCGGTTAACCTTCGGTCATAAAATAGATTTGTAACCAAAGGAGCATATACTACATAAATGATTCACGCGCCAAAGATACAAATTCGCCCGATAGATATAAAAATTGAGATATAGAGAGAATTTATAGCTGGATTGTGTAAATTATCGCGTAGTAAAATATTCAGCGCGGGGGAATTGTTTTTCTGTGAGCTTATTTTACTACTCGCCCGATCCGTTTACTTCGTAGTAGGTACGTACCTGAAACAAAATATATATTGATGAGTATATAAAAAATATTTTGTCACAAAATAGCATAATCAATGATCATGTTACCATATTTGCACTCAATCTATTATTTTATGTTAAGTATAGTGCTCCCAAAGTGATAATGCGCAGAGAAGTTTTCGAAATTTTTCGGCAACGGTCGTATTTCCAAATCGACGGTAGACGATATTGCATTTTCTAATTGCATTGCGTTTAAGATACATGTATTAGTCAAAGTTCGTCGTGATATTCCTGTAGTTTTAGTAACACGGTCATTACTCACGGTCATTCATGCGCATTATTAATTTTGGAGTACTGTACTACTAGTTGACCCGGCAAGACCTTCCTTCGGGTTCGAAAAGTAGCTGTTAGACGATTCTCAGACCTACAAGATAAGGACCCTTTTAGCTAAATCGGTCTAGCCGTTTTGGAGGAGTTTTACACGAAACACAGCGACACAAGAATTTTATGTGTAAGATTAAAAAGAACTTCCTATTTACGTGGGAGAGCCATGCTTCGGCAAGAATGGGCCGGCTCGACCGGAGAAATACCACGTTCTCACAGAAAACCGGCGTGAAACAGCGCTTGCGCTGTGTTTCGCCGAGTGAGTGAGTTTACCGGAGTAATCCCCTACCCTATTCCCTTCCCTACCCTCCCTTATTCCCTTCCCTTCCCATCCCTACCCTTCCCTATTACCCTATTCCCTCTTAAAAGGCCGGCAACGCACCTGCAGCTCTTCTGATGCTGCGAGTGTCCATGGGCGACGGAAGTTGCTTTCCATCAGGTGACCCGTTTGCTCGTTTGCCCCCTTATCTCATAAAAAAAATTAATGCTGTAAACGAAGAATCGTGTTAAGTGTCATGTGATATACGATCACATAATTTGAACATGAAAGCATTTACTTAATTTACTCTGCTCTTTAGTCTAACAAACTTTACACACTTAATGTAGTAGTAAGCGAATTAAAATTCCTTTAGTTCAGTAACAAAAGCGTCGGACTAAGTCTTAGCTTTAACTTATTAATGAGCATATTGTCTGTGCTACGTAAACTGAAGAGATGTTAAATATATCGAGTTATCAAGAAATTATTGAAGTATGCTAATGCTATTCATGGAGTACTATAAAATAGTTACAGGTACATTTTGTTCACAGTTAAGAAGTCAATTCAGTTTTAATTACGAAGACAGTATAAAAGACAAACACAAAAAAAGAAACAAAGTGAAAACGAAATATACAAGTATAGGAGTATATTAATACTTGTCTTACGCCGCACCGGCGGTATACTCTCCCTCAATGTGAATAATTTTCAATCAGGTACTTTTTTTTACTTCTTTTACTATCCCAAAGTCCGTAATTCACCGTACCCTTTTTTTCCATAAAACCTACTTATAAGGCAGATTTTTCGTCAGCACACTCTGACCTTGGCGATTCACTAAGGAGCCATTATTAAAAAAGAAGAAGGACACAACTCTACATTAGCTTACACTTTAAATGTTTTTCTTGCAACAAAAGTCTCATATAACAGCACAAACTCACGCATTGTAAAAGTAGTATTGTCCTAAGTTTTCCGCACGATAAACAAGATGTCCTGAAATATGCAAATTTTTGAGTGCGGCAGCGGAGTTCGGCTGCAGGTTGCTTAGCATAAACAAATCAGCGCTGTTTGTGGCGTTAGACGCGCGAATAAATAATATAGACCTCAGACGGTAAATCACTCTAATGTGAATAACAACACCACGTTAATCTGCTTCTGTGCAAAAATGCTTTGTGGCAGCGTTATGATGACATTGTAGGTACATCACTAGAGAATCTTACAAAAGTCTGCGTTTTTTTACATTTTTTGGGAGCATGAATCCTTTTTAATAGTTCCACATCTATACTGTATACCAACGTAATCTATTTTGATAAATTTCTGTATAAAAACAACCGTCTGGACTCCGAAAGTGCCGGCAGACTCTTCGCCCTCGTTCTTACGAATTTTGTTACTATACAAGAAAAGCACGCCGTTACAGATGTTTTCACTTTAAAAATTATATTGTCAGGCTTAAAAGTGATACTGCGTCTTTCCTACAATTTTCACTATCACATTATCTTTATGCATTCTAAGGATATTAACTGATAATATTGATGGTTTGGTAAGGCATTAGATAGAGATTCGCGTTAAATAGGTATAGGCTCATTAAAAGTTCCAATGCCTCATCATTCCTAATACACAAACTGTTACTATTTTTTTTCTTTTTTTTATGAATTAAGGGGGCAAACGAGCAAACGGGTCACCTGATGGAAAGCAACTTCCGTCGCCCATGGACACTCGCAGCATCAGAAGAGCTGCAGGTGCGTTGCCGGCCTTTTAAGAGGGAATAGGGGAGGGTAGGGATGGGAACGGAAGGGAATAGGGGAGGGTAGGGAAGGGAATAGGTTAGGGGATTGTGCAAGCGCTGTTTCACGCCGGTTTTCTGTGAGAACATGGTATTTATCCGATCGAGCCGGCCCATTCGTGCAAAAGCATGGCTCTCCCACGTAAGAACTACTATTGTTATTTGATAATATTGTGATGTACTAACATAGTTTTAAGTCTCAATTATATTTACTAACACTATGGATTCTTGTTGTGATCCGAAATAAAAAGTTATTATTATAATCTACGAAAAACACACATACACATAATATGTGAAATGCAGTGCAAAATTTAGAGATCTCTTTAACAAAGTTGTGCGATCAAATGAGCGTTATCTCGGGCTTAGTGCTAATACCAGTTACCGCAGCGCACCGCCGCCGCGCCGGCAGTATCACTAACGACACCTGCAGTTTCGTGTACGACTTACCCTAATGCGTCAATAGAATTTTATTCCTGTTGCAGTTATACACTTGATTTAGTGAGTGAAGCAAGTAAGATGATAACCATCGACCGGATTCGAAAACGCTCTATTTCGCCTTGCGTATTTTTAGGAGATTAATAGTAACTAGAGATCGCCCAATGGTCGAAATTCGACCTTAAGATTCAATAAAAAAACTATAATCAATTTTCAATTTGGCAACATACTTCATTAAAAAACTTAATTCGTGTGTATAGGCTTGTCATTCAAAATTCCTAGTGTGTGTGTTGTAGTGTGTTTAATGTTTTATGTTCAAAAAAATTGTATGATAAAAGCATAATTTCCAAATAATATTAGCTCGATGCACTCCCTCACCATAATATAAACTATAACTGTGCAAAATTTCATTCACCTACGTTTCTGCATTTTTCGTCAAAGGGGATCCAAATATTATTTATTAATATAATAATTAATTTAAACATCTTCAGCTAGGTCAGTTTCAGGTAGACGTTTGTCACCTCAGTCCACCAAAACCGTGGCCACTGGAAAGTAGCCTGTAGCAAAATATAATATGCCTTAAAATATGAACGAATCGAAAAAGTCGTTAAGTTCTAGTCATTGGCTAGAACTTAAAAGAAACTAAAATGTAAACTTCAATAAGGAGCAAACTTCAATGACGGCGACCATTGTTTGTGCGACGGGATAGCGATGGACGTTGCCATGGTGACATACTTATTTAGTCACTTTAATAAAATAATATTATGGGGGAAATACTTTATATGGCAAAACAACGTTTGCCGGAACATCATGTATAATACATATAATTATGAAAATGTTGAAAGCATATTTTAGTATAACATGTCAACAATATTCTATCTCAGAACGTTACGGCGACATTTAAAGATGTTTCCGACGTAATCTGAGGCAATTAAAGTTAAAGGAAGCCCAGACGAGTGTAAATAATAAACGAGAGGTTTTAAGATATCATACCGCGAGCAGCCACGGTTATGAGAATTTAATGTTTACAGTAAGATTCAAAGGTTTTTTGGCTGTACGCAAACGTAGTTCGTAAACGGGAAAATATTTAGTAACCTCAAAACTTTTTTGAAATATTCTTATATCTTTAAACGAGCAATTCTTGTATATATATTATATAATTGGAATCTCGGAATCGGCTCTAACAATTTTCATGAAATTTAGTATATAGGGGGTTTCGGGGGCGATAAATCGATCTAGCTAGGAATCATTTTTAAAAAATGACATTTTATCCGTGTTTTATCGAATACCGAGCAAAGTCAAATAGCTAGTACAACTTAATAGACACTCGGTCAAATAGCTAGTACAACTTAATAGACACTCGGTCAAATAGCTAGTACAACTTAATAGACACTCGGTCAAATAGCTAGTACAACTTAATAGACACTCGGTCAAATAGCTAGTACAACTTAATAGTTCGTAGCTACAAGGTATAATTTAAATATTCGTGTACAAAATTGCTAAGGCATTCTAATTACGTTTGTATTACACGTAAATTTTAAATCTTTTTAGTAGTTTCACGTTAGCTCGTAGCCCGTAGCTGCGGTATGAATATCGTAGCTGCTACGCCGCTACGGGACCACGGTTTGTAGCTTACAGATTCCCTAATAGGCGGCCAGTGTAAGTGAGCCTTCGTAGCATATTGGGACCGTGCTACGAGAGTCCACCTTTCACTGGTTCGGTCATAAATAATATGCAATTTCCGGAAACCACTTTAGGTGTGAAAAGTTGTTTAAATGTAATAATATTTTCACAAGCATTTTTAGTTTTTTTTTTATGAAATAAGGGGGCAAACAAGCAAACGGGTCACCTGATGGAAAGCAACTTCCGTCGCCCATGGACACTCGCAGCATCAGAAGTGCTGCAGGTGCGTTGCCGGCCTTTTAAGAGGGAATAGGGTAATAGGGGGGGATAGGGATGGGAAGGGAAGGGAAAAGGGGAGGGTAGGGAAGGGAATAGGGTAGGGGATTGGGCCTCCGGTAAACTCACTCACTCGGCGAAACACAGCGTAAGCGCTGTTTCACGCCGGTTTTCTGTGAGAACGTAGTATTTCTCCGGTCAAGCCGGCCCATTCGTGCCGAAGTATGGCTCTCCCACGTATAAATATTTTGACCCCAGCTTAGTATTCATGACATTCTAAGTAATTATTTTTAATCTAATATATAAAAATATGTCGGGTTTTCCTTCCTGACGCTATAACTCAAGAACGCACGAACCGATTTCCACGATTTTGCATTCGTTGGAAAGGTCTCGGGCTCCGTGAGGTCTATAGAAAAAAGATTAAGAAAAAACTTCAAGAGAAAAGCAGGAAAACAGGGAAAATCATTTAATGGCAAAACAATTTGCCGGGACAGCTAGTGTAATAATATAATACAGTAGAAACTATATCTTTTTACGCTAGGTAATACAAAATAGGACGTGTAATGTTTATTATCCTGACATTTTATAAACACGTACAAAAATAAACGTAGGTAATCTTGAATTTATTAGCAAACGAAATCATCGAAGTAATAAATATTTTTTTTTAAATCGCGCAATTAAAAGTTTGGGTAACGCGCAAGATTAATTTTGGCTCGTAATTGCGTTTAAATATTTAAGATCCTCCAAATTACCTTTAATGAAGTTAAAAAACTGCGGTTCTTACATTGTAACTTACGCTATTAACTCTTCCCCAAGTTTTATTTACTTAGGCCAGTCCGTAGAGATTCAAACAGATGGGCTCATATTTTATACAAATGTGATCTAAGTTATCGTTTTCTAATGAATTTTGTATCTGCAAAGGTTTAAGTAGGTAATGTACGAAGTTAAAAATAAGTTAAGAATAAGAATAATTAAATGAAATAAATTCCGTTTATTTACTGTATTTATTCTATTCTTATTCTGTCCCAAAAGTACACAATTGCACCGTGTATAAAAATGTTTTATTCCATTTAAAAGCGTACAACGTAAGCATATTTGATACCCAAAAATAAACGGCCAATACACTTAATGCCTCGTATGGATAATATAAGCTTATTCTAAACGGTTTATTATGGCACATTTCCTCGTGGGGATTGTTGTGTCTTAAGGAGTAAGCAAATAAAGTAAGGCGTCACCTGCTTCTCAGAGCAGCCTTCCCACGCCCATGCTCATTTGCTCTTATTCTAAAACGATTATTTTGGTTTCTCAGTAATATTCACTCGTTAATTGAATATGTTTGTTTAGTTTTAGCGCATTAGTTTGTGTACGTTACAGTTTGGTGGTGCGATTTAAGCTTCAACGCCATCTAGCGTTGAGTGAATTAAATTTTACTGAAATATATTAGTCTGTTCAACGTTCATTCATAGTTTGAGTAGACAAAGTCGAATAACGACTATAATAATATAGTTTAAAAATGACTAATGAACATTAATCATAGAAAGCAAAAAATGAATAATATTTGTTTAGATAGTAAATGAAAAATCACAATTAATGCAACATAGAATCATACAAGGCAGAAAATATAATACTAACTACAAACTTAACAGTAAAATAACTGTGCACCTACATTTTTTCAGAAGACTTTATCGTTTAAATAAAATTCCTGGTTAAAAAGTAACAAAATTTTATCATACGGGGAAAATAAAACCAGGATTCAGCTTTAGAACTTTAAAAAGACTTACCGAGTACATCCAGTGAAGTAATTAAAAAGCAACTAAAAATGTACCGAAAATTTCACTTGTTTTTTCTGTTTTTAGGTCGAATAATCCCGGGATTTGGCGGGTTAAATAAAAACACCAAGGATTAATTTAGGGATATCTTATATAGGATAAATGGAACATTTTATATTTAATTAAATGTAACTTGTACTGATAATAATAAAACTAGCTAGGTGACCGAGCTTTGTTCGGTATTCGATAAAACACGAATAAAATAACATTTTCTAAAAATGATTCCTAGGTAGATCGATTTATCGCCCCCGAAACCCCCTGTATACTAAATTTCATGAAAATAGTTGGAGCCGATTCCGAGATATATATATATATATATATAAGAATTGCTCGTTTAAATATATAAACTGATAATAATAAAATACAGATAAGAGTTTTTATAATGTTTAGTAAAATGTCGTTATTAATGTATAACAATCGTAATAATCTACTAACGTAATAAAGTCTTTGAGTAGACTCAGTCAGTATAAGAACATAAAACATAAAATATACGAAATACCCGAATTTCGATGCGTAAATATAAGTCGATATCCAAGTTTGTTCTTACTTAATTATGTGTTGGGTTAATAAAATATACATGCGAGGCGTGTGATCAAAGTCAAAGTAATTTTCAAAGATCTAATGGTATCGATTAAACACATAACACTTCAAGGGAACTTCTACTCGAGTAATCAACAAGCAGGAAAGATAAAACCGAAAGTTTAATCGTAATTTACGTCGTAACAGTCCCCTGGCTCGGAGACGCGTGATACGGTTAGGCTTATTAACCGACTCTAGTTAGTTTAATGTAAGTTAAGAATAACCGCAACCGTCATTTTAATACTCCTTTGTTTGTGATAAGCTTGTGACAACATTTTAACCGCATTTTGAAGAAGTTCCTGGGGCTGAAAGGACTCAAGACGTTGGAAGTGCCAATTTGCCGTGATTGCGAAACTTTATAAGTATGTTTGACTGTGTGGTTCGGTTGGTGTAGTCAGCGTGTCACTGGTGGTTTGGAACCGTTTAAGCTTGGGATTAATAAAAAAATTTGTATCAATAGGTACGTAAATTGAAATATAATTTGATGATTTGGTTATTAATATTAAAACCACATTATTTGCATTTTCTTTGTCAGTACACTTACAATAATAATATTAATAATAGCTCCCACACCGGTTTCGGTGACGGTGGCCGGTTTCATTGAAACCAGGCCAGATACGCAGGAGTAATTTTATAGTGCCCAAGTATGTGCGCAGTCCACAAGAGCATCCCTTTACTCTCATAACCCAGTGGGATGGAAGACCGACACGACCGGTGAGAGAACAGGCGCAGGACCGACTTTTTACATGCCCATCCGACGCATGGATCATCTTACTTGTCAGACAATCAGGTGATCAGCCTGCATTGTCCTAACCAAACTTGGAAATAACATGTTTCCAATGCGGGAATCGAAACCACGACCTCCGAGTCAAAGGCCGCGCTCTATGCCACTAGACCACGGAGGCGTGTCACATTTACAATGCTTGTATAGTGGTAGGTAATAAAAGTACTTCCTAAATTCCCCCTATAATCTTCACGTCCAAAATCTTAATTGATGTTTGTGTAACACTTCACACACCACGACCTCTCTACTTAGACGGATTATATTCACGTCATTAATCGCGCAAATTGCGTTCCCGTGGTCTGGCCGGGAGTCGGGACTGAGGCCCGGAATCCTTAATTATAGCCATCTTTACAATTTGAATTTTAATGGTATATAACCTTTGATCAAATGTCATGTAAATTATTCAATAAAATTTACTGTTCATCAAAAATTCTTGTTCTGTTATTGATGAAAAATAAATGTATGAAAAAGATGTAGTACATATAAAAAGCCATAAATAGAATTTAAATTGGAAGGTGTTTTCGTTTTGTACAATACTCTTTTTTCGTCTGCAATGTTGCCTACCACCGTTACGGTTTGTAGCCCAGTGAGAGGAACCGCCATAAGAAACTTAAACTAAATAAAAGCGTTATGCCTCTTAAGCAAATCATCTTTAAACATATCAAAATTAATGCAAAGACTAGCATAAAATTGTTTAGAAAACAATCGAATTAGGGCCACTAACGGCTTGCGTTAGAGGCGAAAATTAAAAAATCAAACGCTAAGTATCAAAATTAATCCACAGACTAGCAGCAAATTGTTTAAAAAACAATCGAATTGAGGCCACTAATGACTCGCGTCAGCGGCGTCAACGATCAATCAGGCGCGATCCATCATCCATCACTGACGCCTCACCAGATGCCACTGCCGGCTGATATTAAGAATCAATTTCCATAAATTTTCCATATTTTTTAATAAATTTTTATATATTTTAGATAAAAGTTTCTAGGCCGCTGCCAGCGATCGAGAGATTTGATCGATTGCCGATGCTTCTGAATTTGAATTTTTAAGGTAAACGCACCCGCCTAGGCGTTTACCTTAAAAATTCAAATTTTTAAGGTAAACGCCTAGGTAGGTAAACCTTAAAAACTGTATTCGACTAGTCGAATATAGTCGTTTTCCAATGAATAAATAGCCATAAGATTTGGGTACCTAATTTCACAACACTAAAGTCACAATATTGCTGTTAGAAAATTAAACACAAAAATGATTTTTTTTTATTTCTTAGCTTAAAACTAGGTTAATTAAGCTTAATTATTACAAGGATTAGGTGGCAATAATTTTCTTTAGGTGTACACTCGACATTATTGACAATCGAATGTAGACGGTAGACGAGAAGTGGGCTCCAGAATATATTATATTGAAATAGGATAACCATAAAAAATTCAGTTGCGAGCTTAGATTCGAAAAAAGGTGTAAATTGGGTAAATCCCTTATGTATTTTTAATTCGTCAAAAACAAGTTAATCGCGGGATTTGGCGTGGGCACACGTATCGGACACTTTTATGACAACGGACACTTAACGCGCGGGCTTAAAAGGGTTGACGACTGACACCTTCCCTTCCCTGCCCTTCCCTGCGCGAGGTATACCTTCATCATAGCGGACGCTCATTGATAATTAATGGCGGTGCCAGAAAACAAACGGTGGCACGCGGCGATTAATATCTCCGGCAAAAACGAACCGAGTCGCGCGATAAATCATAGCAAAAATGAAATGATAAACGATTGAGGAATTAAACTTATATGCGAATGTTCTAAGTGCATTTTTATGGAAACACGGCATTACTGTAAAAAAATATTTAAAATGATTTAGAATTTATTTTCTGTTAGAAAGAGATAAACTGATAGAAAAAGATTGGACAAAATAATATCCAAGGGAAAATTTGGTACATTTATCCTGTCATATCGTTTCAATAAATATGATTTTAAATTCGATACCGATTGATAAGACGTAGGGCGAGTGAATCGTGAAGAATGCCGGCTATCAGTATGAAACTAGCGGTCGAAGATGTCCCCAGGTAATACCCACATCAAGTTTCGGAAATTGCATTAAGCACATTCGAGGTCCAGGAAATTAAACCTCCGAGGAAATTATCGAATGCCTCTCAAGCAGAGACCTCTCTCTCTCATTTTCACGTGACTTTTATCGACGTATCAATTTCGAAGCGACGCGAAATGTTAATAGTATAGAAATTTTATATTTGATCGTTCCTGGTGTCGTGTAGCGTCGTATTTTAAAATTTATAACTTTTATTGCCGCCAGAATTGGCCCAAGAGAATTTGAGGAGGAGGTAATCGTATTAAATCGAAATATTCTTGATTCCGAAGCTTGTAGCGTGGACAATTTTAAATTTAAATAGGGTGAACATGACTAGTGATTGGACAGTACTAGTCATTGGACAGAGCATAAAAACACTATATTTATTAAGGATGCCTTAAAAACTACCTGTTTTTCAAGCAACATTAATAAATATGGTGTTTTTGTGCTTTGTCCAATGACTGGTACTATCCAATCTACTGGTCATTTACGCTGAGTAAATAAGTAGTTACCGCCAAGGTGAGTCTATTTTCATAATAATTTAAAGTTAAATTTCGACAACCATCTAATTAGATTTTATAAAGTTGCAACTTAAATCAAAAAGAAATCATACGGCCATTTTATAAAGACGATCGCTTCTTATTTATTCTATGAGCGTGGTGTTAAATATTTGCTAATTACTTTAGCAATCGACCGACTGCCAACCACAATAATTTAATTGCATTCCCAGTGTAAACAACTGCTCCTGGGTGTATATTCGATAGCTCCGATAGCGAAGTTAAAAGAAAACTGTAATTTTACACAAGCGTCATGTCACTAATGATTGGTGAGTTATTTCAAATCCCACATATTTTTGATACTATGTTGCTGTCAAAATTATTGGATGCAACTTGTCCAAATACCTTGTTTACAGGGAAAAATTATAAGAGGCGATTTCCCCTCGGGGAGCATAATCTAGGAGTTGTCCACACTCTTTATTTTCCACATCCTTATACTTATAGTATAAGTATGTGGAAAATAAAGAGTGCCTTGTAGTACTCGGCGGGGAAGAATTTAATTTTACTTTGACTAAGACCTGGTCGAATATTAAAAAACCAGTTTACTCAGATTTTTTATTAAACATTTTAGATTAAAGTGGCAACTGGCGTCGACTTGTTTCGACGATTTTTAATATTATCGTGATAAAAACGCTGTAATGCGCTTGACACATTTATGTAGCAAGATTTATTTATTGTAATTCTAGCTGACCCATTTCTTGAGATTTCTATTCGCGGCTTACGATAATGAAAAATAGGCCGCTAAACCGCGCGTTCGGGTGAACACATCGTGCCAGAATCAATTATTTAATTCAGCACAAGTTCCTTCGAACATATTTCATAAACAAAGAAATAAAACTAATACGGTATCGATCCCGAAGGATAGTATTCGTTTCGGCGGAACTTTTCTATCCCCTGGCGTTTCGGCCGGACAATCTTATCCGAGGGGGAGAGATTTTCCACTGCCCGTCGCCCTCTCACCTTGGGGGATTTCCCAAGACGCCTTGCAGGGTTTGGACGATTGGATTTCAAAATTATATCTTTAAAGGCTTTACATTTAAAATATCGCTTTATATGTCATACTAGACGTTACGATGATGTTCAACCACTAACTGAACTATCATACCTAATAAATCCACATCCTTCCTCTTTACGCCCACTTTTGCCGAAATTTTGTATGGAAATACTTTGATTGCCGGGAAAAAACATAGGATCCTTTTTAATTTTGGCGCAATGGAGTATAAATAAAAACTAACCTCAAGATTTGGTTCTAAATACTTTTATACTTAATCAGTTCACCAGTTGTATGAATAAAAACACCTGCTTGTAGGTTTTAGTAAAACAATATTAATTATTATTATCAATCATTTTCATTAACTCATCATACTTGGCGTCAACATATCGAGCGAAGTCCAGTTCCGATATCATCTTGAGGGTAAGGCCAAATTAGCCTCGAAGAAGCTTGGCGTTCTTAACAGAGCGAGACAGTACTTCAGTCCGGACCAACGCCTACAACTCTACAAGGCGCAGGTTCGGCCTCATATGGAATATTGTTCTCATCTCTGGGCAGGGGCGCCAAAATACCAACTGCTCCCTCTGGATCGTATCCAACGAAGGGCTGCTCGAATTGTTGACTGCCATAGTGTTTCAAACAGCTTGGACCCCCTGGAATTACGCCGAGATGTTGCTTCACTCTGCATCCTCTATCGGTTGTATCACGGGGAGTGCTCTGAGGAATTGTTCGGAATCATACCACCTGCAACTTTTCGCTATCGTCCCACGCGAAAAACATACCATCCTCATCACCTTGATGAGTGGCAGTCTTCCACAGTGCGTTTTTCGCGTAACTTTCTGCCGCGCACTGTAAAACTCTGGAATGGGCTGTCACCAGCAGTATTTCCGGACCGATACGACCTGCAAACCTTCAAGAAAAGAGCGTATACCCTCTTAAAAGGCCGGCAACGCACCTGCAGCTCTTCTGATGTTGCGAGTGTCCATGGGCGACGGTAGTTGCTTACCATCAGGTGACCCGTTTGCTCGTTTGCCCCCTTATTTAATAAAAAAAAAAAATAACTTACTTATAGCCGTAGTAGGAAATGTGAAAACTTCTACTACTACAGCTATCGGATAAAGATAATATTCAAGATAACCGTAAGAAGTGAAATAAAATTCTCAACCGCTTGAAATCTTTTCCATGTATAGTTAATGTGTCAGTTCGGCGGAAGTCTCCAGATAATGCCACTGCAAGACCCGATCGGATCGAATATCGGATCATATTCGCAAATTGGATCTAATGCGGCGCTTACGATACGCTATGTTGGTCTACTTGAATATGACAATGGTTCTTTCGCTTTAGAATCTGCTAAGGTCAGTGCTACTAGATATAGCTACTAGATAGTAAACTAGGTGCAATTGCATACTTGGTTACTCAAATTCAGAACTAAATTTCTTTATGCAGATAAACTTTGCTCTTTTAATTATGACGTTTAGTTATATAATATTTTGCAAGTAGTACTAATTAAAATTTCAATATTTTATTAGATAAACTGTTTCGAAATAGAAATTATATCGGAAAAACAACTGAAATTAGTATCAAATGTAACTCTATTTATACGTGTTATGTAGTATGTTTAATTTGTTTCTCAATAGCGTCTTGTATTGCGCGAATTGTGTCAATAGGTCGGGATAGATTGCGATGTTTTATGTAGTGCTTCGATAAAATATTATTACTGTGTATTGTGCCGATATTCCTAGCTGGGTGAATCGGAATTTAAAAACACACGGAACGTTATTTGTTTAGTCACGTACTGATTTTTTATCTATTCCTACTACATAGGTATGCTACTGTATTAGACATGTAAAACTGTGTCTATACCTTTTTATTGAAAGATTTTTTGATAAAATTCGATATGGAGATATTCTGAGCCCTAAAAAGACTTAGGTTAGGTTCACACGGCACAATCCTGCACGTTTTCTGCACTTTTTTTGCAGTATACGTCTTAACGATTTATGACATATACTGCAAAAAAAGTGTAGTGGCGCATACAATGTATATTTACCGTTCACACGTCGATTGTATTGCACGATTTGTTGCAGTACAATCGAAGTGTGAATGCACGTATACTGCAAAAAAACGTGCAGTATTGTTCCATGTGAACCAAGTCTTAGGACCTATATAATATATAAACCATAGTTAGTTGCCAGAGCAACAAAGTTGCGAGTAACAGCAGAAATTAATCTTATAAATGGACTACGTTACAGAACGTTATTTTACATCCAAAACGCGAATAATCAAAGTTTATTTGCATTAGCCTATGGCAGTGACAGTAGTGCTATGAAAAAATATCGTCCATGTAAACGACAATGCAGATTATTACTGGCCGCCAGGGGCACGTAAAGAGCTGTATAAGAAATAAAATGGAGGGCCTCGCTCGATAAAATACGATTTGGTGTAAGTGGAACATTAAGCTCCGTCTATATAGTCTGTTTTTGTTGATACTAGTTCTTATTGTGAAACTTAATTTTGCCTCAAATCTTCTTAATACTTTGTAACGTTTCGTGAATTTCATAATATTCTTCATCTCGTGATTACTTTAAAACGTAACGTCTAATATATTTTAACTAACGACTGCTCATTTATATTATGAAGATTATTGTGTCAGCAATTATAAGTTTTACTAAGATAGAGTTATTAGTAATATGATTGAGTGTCTTATAAGATCTAGAGAAACAATATTGTTTTCTTACCCTCCATTGAACTTGAGCCCTTGTAGCGCTAAACATTATTAGTAATTACGTAGTTGAGAGTTGCGATTACAAAAGGAGTTAAATGTGTCTTAATTTACTCTAAAAATATACCTCTAGTATAGCGTTGGAGTTGTAAAAATTTGGCCGTGTGGAAAACGACAATAAAACCATTAAATATTAAAATACACGATGTTTCACGCAATACATTTTTCGTTATCTCATATCAAAAATACGGTAAAGCATTCAAATTTCATGTAAATTGCTAGTTTTAATTAATGAAATTAGAGTACAAAATAAACAAATTGTAAGGGGAAAAAAAATAATATCTTTATATTATAAAGTTGTTTAACACCATTAAAAATGCCTCGGGCCCTCCGACTCGATAAACAGTATGCCTTATCTCCCCTTGACGATATCATTATTTCTTTTCACAGAAAATTACGAAAACAAAATGAAATGCGAACGGCATACTAATTTACCCATCGGTATCGGCAAATGATATAACAGAATTATTTTACTGTTAAATCTCATAACTCAAATCCCGTTGTTTATGAATGTTGTGTAGGGGATGGAAGGGTTTCAGAACACAATGGCGCTTGCGATTTTGCTAGAAAATCTGACAGTAATACAGTTTTGTTATGATCTTGGTGCAATCTACCGAGATTGGAAAAAAAATCGAACTAAGTTTTATTGCCACCGATCAATAAAACTTAGTTCGAAGTAATTTTTTTTATTTGATGACCTCTGTGGCTCAGTTGGTGGGCTGCTGGTAGATCAAGCCGGGGTTCGCGAGTTCGAATCCCGCCGATGGAAGAGAAAGTTTTTCAAAGTTCTTGGGTCATGGATGTGTATTAAATATGTATGTATTTAAAATAAAAGTAAAAATCCTAAATATATTATGTACCGTATAAAAGTGTTAAATATGTATATTTCCATTGTCTGGTACCAGTAACACAAGTATTTTTCATACGGGCCAAAACAAGCTTTGGTCTTGGAGTCGCGGACCACAACAAACATTTTTTAGTGTTAAAAAATAAAGTTCTTCAAAATTAACGATATCAAAGTGGAAAATATATCACGACTTTCATGATGACCTTACATTATTTTGCCGGTGGCCGTGAATTTCAAAATAGTTTAATATCACGCGGGCCACAGATAAAGTCCCGGCAGCACGCATGCGGCCCGCGGGCCGCGAGTTGGGGATAGCTGATTTAGAATACAGTTTTTATCGAATTTTTATTAAATCGAATCTAAACCTATTTAGTACCTTGAATCTGTCACTTTAATCCAACATTCATATTACAGTTCCATGTAAAGTTTGTAAAGTAAGTTTAGATTTGGAAAATCTACCCACATCCGCACTGAGCTCGCTCCGTTATTTATGAAAACGTTCCATTGTTGTCGGTTCTCATTTTAGCGTTTTTTCTGTTTTTGATATTTGCGTGATCGCGCTCTTACATCGTTAATCATTTTTTGTTCTGTCAAAAAAGTATTTAGTTTGGAAAACTCATTTTCTACTGTGTACATAAGAAAGTGTTATGATAACGTTAATTTTAGGAAATCCACACTCCTGCAGGTTCGAGTACTATTATAATCAGAATAGGTTTATTCATTTTTCTTGAGTTCTAAGGACCTACTGAATCGATAAAAAAACAGCGCATATTTTGCAAAGAGCAAGAAAAAAACATAGGATAACTTTTATGTCTATATTATTCTATTGCACGAAAGACGCGAAAACATAAAAATGTAACGGAGATCATCTTATCAGGCATCTATCAAGAGTGTCCTATATCTGTAAAAAATAACAAAGATTAAGGACCACTAAAAACTCGATACGAAACCCATCATAAACGCGGTCGTATTGAAAGAGAAGATTTAAATTGCGATTTTGGACAAATTGGCTCGTATCTATTTCATTGGCCAACTTTACGACCGATACTTTATGATCACGTGAGGATGGGACAATGGAAATTATGTATCAAATCATAACAATAAAATTGTTTTTTTTTCACGTTTCCGAAAACGAGCGTAGGTTTAATGCCTCTAGTCCACCGACGCTGCGAACTGCGAAAACTCTGCGAAACATCATTAGAACGAGAAGCAATATAACGCACTTTCGTGTGGCGGATGAGACAGTAAATCGGTTCGCCGCTGTTTCGCAGTTCGCAGCGTCGGTGGAATAGAGGCGTAAGGATCAATTCGGACCACAACACGACGCGTAGATGCATTTCTGAAGTACTAAATTGAGTCTGTCAAATCCATACAAAATCAGAAATGCATCTACGCGTCGCGTTGCAGTCTGAATTGACCCTAAGGCACACAGTAATGATATTATAACATCAGATAATATAATATTTACCTAAGCAAAAGACAAAACAACTACACGTAAATTAGACGGACAAAGAACGTTAATATTTCAATAAATATTAAAGTAGAATGAATACTTAGTGTATGTCGTGGGTTTTGAATTACTACATGACTCGGTGAAAGTTTTGTATGAGGCAGCCCTAAGCGTTCGCGGAGGGCTGCGTATTCAGCCCTTCATAAATAGTTAAGTGCGTATGCTTTGTATCGTAAAATGCAATTAAAATTTATCATGACAAGATATTTAGCTGTGTAGCATATGAGACGCCTAATGCAGGGGATCAGACTACCTTAAGTGCAGTCACAATAATTGCGTTCAAATTATTTTTATATTATTAATTGTTTTATTTTTTTCTAAAAGTACAGACCTACAAGAATAATGAAGCAGTTGGGGATTTCATGTAGGCGTGCAAAGCGGCCACAACGTTGCGTCGATGACTTTCGTATGTAACCACATTGCAACCACTGGCGACAACGCAACAACGTCGGCATTTTGTCGGAATCACAACGCAACTACAAAAATCTGCAGCGATACCATTCACACTTAACCACTGCTCGACGACATTTTGTCGTTGCGATGTGATGTGGTTGTGGTAGGTACGTGTGGGTTGGCCCTTATAATATAAAGAGCTATCACTCAAGTACACACACACAAGATGGCGGCGTTAGTTCTTCCATGCACCATCCTTGTAAAAATGGCAATTAATGTAAAAATGAAGGTAAT